>NC_139681.1:62198815-63427565 GCF_964106915.1 Podarcis gaigeae
GGTGCTACTACCAAGAAGGCCCTCTGTCTGGTTCCCTGTAACCTCACTTCTCGCAATGAGGGAACCGCCAGAAGGCCCTCGGCGCTGGATCTCAGTGTCCAGGCTGAACGATGGGTAGGTAGGGTGGCCACCAACATTTTTGGGCCCATTGGCAGCACCAGCTCTGGTTCCTTCTCTCTCCCAGTCACTTTCCCTCCTCAGACCAACAGAAAAAGGAAGCACACATAACGCTTTCCCCGAAGTCTCATTCAGTAGAATTAAAACGGATTGTTTTGAATTTGCATGATTTTACACAGGGTCCCTCCCAAAACACCACAAAATTAAAGCTTACAATGAAATTCACCGATCCAGGGCTTGCTAGCATCACAACACTGATCCAGATTTAGTTATACAAATGAATATAATGAAACCATCAACTTATAAAAGAAAACATCTGCGGACACTGAGGTGACCTATGCTTCATTGCTAGTTTTTAGGGAATCCCCTGCAAAAATCGTGTGAACCCATAATACCATCTTAAATATCAGGAGGTATCTCCCTGTTAAAGAAATTTGAGTTAAGTTTGAGTTTATTTATTTAATTTATTTATTAAGTTTGTATACTGCCCTTCATCAAAAGATTGCATAAAAATACAAGAACACAAAATACACAACAAAACAAACCAATAAGCCCCCTCCCTCAAATGTATTTTAAACATATTTTAAATGACATAGAATGTTAATCGGTCAAGGGTCTGGTTAAAAAGAAACATTTTTGCCTGGCACCTAAAGATAAGTAATGAAGGCGCTAGGTGAGCCTCCCTGGGGGGAGCATCCTGCAAATGGGAAGCCACTGCAGAAAAGGCCTATTCTCAAGTTGCCACTCTCCAGATCTCTCATGGAGGAGGCAGAAGGGCCTCAGATGATGATCACAGGGTCTGAGCTGGTTCATATGGAAGAAAGATGGTCCTTGAGGTATTGTAGTCCTGAGCCGTTAAGGATTCCTAGGTCAAAACCAGCACTTTAGTTTGGGCCTGGAAACTAATTGGCAGCTAGTGCGGGACGAGTCAGGATCGGTGTTATACGCTCATATTGTCTTGCCCCAGTGAGCAACTTCCACCTAAATTTGTATAAAAGTAAAATCAATGGGAGATACCCAATATCGCATGAGCAGACTTCTACTCACACAAAAGGATTTCCCTTGCTCTCTTCATCTCTGCAGCCCTTTATGCCCCTTCCAAATCTCCTCCAGAGGATTCCCCAGAGAAATGCTCTGCTCCTCCATCACATACCTCTGGCTGGCAAGCTCTCCAGCATCCAATCCCAGAAACAGGCCCAGATCTTAGAATAATGAATATTTATTCACTTTTGGCTGCTCACTTAGCACCATAACAAGGAGGAGATCTGCTAACAGTAGCAACTCAGAAAAAGCAGACACACAGGAGGCTCCAGGGAAAAGTGATCTGGGACAACCCAGCCCTTCCTTTCAGAAATGGAGTTTCTCAGATTTCTAGTAAGACTCTACAAGCTGCACGTTGTCCCCTGTTTAGTAGTTTTCTTTTGAAAATGAACATAGGAACCTTTAATCCTATAAATCAATAGTTTATTTTCTCAGATATCAGTATTACACTGGGTTATTGCTAACCAATTTTCCAACTGCAATTGAAACAGGTTTCTTACTAGTTCACATAAAGAAATAATTTGTGAATACATAATCTAGTAATAAATATCTCCCAAAACTTAACACTGAATAAAATTGCCAACAGTTTGAGTTAAAATCATTCAAACTCATTTTACAACACAGATAACATTGCAGTGCAATGTTTATTTGCTTTTCTTCTTGGTGTTTATAATATAATATAGTTTATAATATAGCTTTCATATATTTCATAGTTCTCTCATATGGGCGAATAAGAAAAGGTCCCACAAATTTCTGCTGCAACAGATGGCAGTAGTGACAGGCACTTACTGCAATACAGTTCACTTTTTGAACTGCCTTATATATTAGGCTGGCAGATATAGGTCCTTCAGGGTTGTTGTTGTTGTTGTTTAGTTATTTAGTCGTGTCCGACTCTTCGTGACCCCATGGACCAGAGCACGCCAGGCACTCCTATTCCACAGAGTGGCAGAACTTTAGAAATTCTTTTCTAGCTTCCAGTTCCCGTGAAGCCAGTTCTCCAACACACATATGCCATCGTGTGGAATCCTTTCACAATCACCATTGTTCAAAATTCCTTCAGCAACACACACTCTCATACACAAGTATGTTCTAAATGAGCTACAACGTGTGACCAGCTATTGCAGAAAACATACCTGTTGCATATAACTTACCGTGTACAATAGTTCTTCAGGAGTTACAGGGCTGGTAAAAATGGTGCGAAGACATCTGAGGCAAGCTTCAATAAATTTAAGATCTGGCGACAGTAACCCTGTGAATACAAGTTGAGAAACTTTTTCCAGTTCTCAAATGCTGTGCAAACAAGAGGATAACAATAATGAAAATGAGGGTACCTTGTAGTAAGGCTGGTATGATATGGCAGTCCAGAAGAGATTTAACATTGTTTTCTGTACCCATTGCAAGGCTTCCTAGCACCACTGCACATTCAGTTTTCAGCTCAGTGCTGGAGGTTTCTTGCTGAAGCAAGTATAGCAACCTATATACGGAAACACAAAAGAAAAGTTTGACTTAGCAAAGCCTAATTCAAACAAATAACTATTTTATGTTAAAAGTAAGCAGGTACTATGGAAAGGGGAAAGACTGCTCTACTCTGTGTTATCCCAAGTCGTGAGTTAAGTGTTATACACAGAAAGGACACAATCCTACGCTGGAGACTGTCCAATCAACATAAGATGGACTAATGGGGATAAGGAGACAATATCAGATACCAACACTAAGGAATAGGTGTGTAAGAACCAAAAGAAAATGGAAGACTGGTAAAAGCAGGGTAATATCTAAGGAATCAGAGTATCTCTCAATTGTAATTATATTGTTCTATAAGAAAGTATTAAGCAAAATAAGTTTGAAACCTTAGAACAAATCTAGAGCACATTGTCAAAAAACAAAATCTAGTATTGGGAACCTTTTACCTTCCTAGCCTCCTCCCTGCTATCACAACTAAACGGGGCCTCCAGATGCCCATTTATAAAAAGGGATATGCTGTAACACAACCCTAAAGAGAGAGTTGGAATATTTTTTCCCCTCCCACTTCTGCTGAGGCATATGCAACTTGTTAGACAACAACAAATCTTAGCCCTGCCCAACATGCAACACTGGTGGAGCTGTCACATAACCTAGAGCAGGGGTAGGCAACCTAAGGACCGTGGGCCACATGCGGCCCAATCGCCTTCTCAATCCAGCCCACGGACGGTCCGGGAATCAGCGTGTTTTTACATAAGTAGAATGTGTCCTTTTATTTAAAATGCACCTCTGGGTTATTTGTGGGACCTGCCTGGTGTTTTTGCATGAGTAGAATGTGTGCTTTTATTTAAAATGCATCTCTGGGTTATTTGTGGGGCATAAGAATTTGTTCATTTCCCCCCCCCCCCAAAAAAAAAATACAGTCCGGCCCACCACATGGTCTGAGGGACGGTGGACCGGCCCACGGCTGAAAAAAGTTGCTAACCCCTGACCTAGAGTTACAGTCGATGCTGCTGTTCTGCTCACAAAGCAGACTTTCACTCAACTTCCCCCTCCTCTCCCCTAAAGCTCCCTACGTACCCTTGAAATTAGCCATGCCCATCTGCCAATCAGGTGATCAGATGACATATAAACTGGGCCATACCACTGGCCTGATACTGATCTGGCCTTTGGAGCCAGAAAAGTTCCACACCCTGAACTATGAGATTCTTTTACAGACATACAGAAAGTACTCCTTTATTCTAGACATCAAATTCCATTAAGACTTACACTGATACAAATGATCTGTTCACTACAGCTGGAATTCACTTTAACTGTAAGCAATTGATCCTACTGCTTTATTTCATTCTATCATATGAATTCTGTCTTTATTTGGGAAGATGGTGCAGTTATTTCATAAAATGTTCTTTCAACTGAAGGACTTTTAAATCTAAATGTATTTTCAGACGACTACTTTATCAGTCACCAAGAATAAGGATCAGTTTTACGTCCCTCATCTTTCTGAGATGTATTTCAGAGTTTTGCAATGCAATCTTATCCATGTTCATTCGCATATCCTACTGAATTTAATGGGTATGACCCCGTGGTAAGTGGGGTTAGGATTAAAGCCTTACTTTATTAGGAAAGTATCCCATTTCAGAAGATCACACAAGTTCACCAGAATGCCCTCTTCCAGAAACAGCTCTGAATGCTGCCTGAGGTGCCTAATTCAGTAGCTATAGTGCCATGTGCACAATCCTTGTATACAGCCAAACTGACCAAATCAACCAAATCAACATAAAAATATGAAACACTGAATTAATATTCATGCCATTTTTAACTCACAAGAACTCAAAGTATCACTGTCAAAGCGGCTGGCTTTGGTTTGCTTGTCTAAAAGCATGTACAGCTAAATGTGTAGTTTGGCTGTCAGTATCCCGCCACTTCAGACTAAAAGAAAGATTGGGGATGGAAGGTGAAAAGCAAAAGCTGTTGCAGGTAGACTGCCACTACAAGATAACTAACACCATACCATTTATCCAAGCTTCTTAGTCCTGTGCCACCTCACTACTTCTGAAAGTCACCTGTATGACTTTCCCCCTTTAACGAGGAAGGAAGCAAGAACTGAGAGAAGCTTCAAAACCTTTAAGACTTAATTAGCCCCCTTTTTGCCGAAAGAACTAAACAGGGATGAAGAACTTTGTTTGGCCTATATTCTTAAGAGAACTAGCCTAATT
Organism: Podarcis gaigeae; assembly: GCF_964106915.1. NCBI lineage: Eukaryota > Metazoa > Chordata > Lepidosauria > Squamata > Lacertidae > Podarcis > Podarcis gaigeae. The sequence goes on from NC_139681.1 coordinate 62,203,648, forward strand.
TGCACTTCCCAAACTAATACATGGACCTGAACACAGTACTTTGGATTTTGCACTTCTCATAATTTCGTGATAAAATTCACTGCTCAAGATTTACACTAAAATGTGCATTTAGGATTAAATAAGTTTAGAAATACATACATCAAGATAATTCATATCTGCGTTTGGATTTATTTTGTGATAATAAAATACATATTTAAATATAAATTTTCACAGAAGCTAATAAAAATGCAGATTAATTCAGAAACAGAAAGGAACAGAAACTGACAAAGACCAGAGAGACTGATCCATTCATTGAACTAGAACATACCGTCATGGCTCTCTGCCACCTTCATCTATAAGAAATGCTTGTAATACATCATTTATCCTCCTAAAGCCACAGTTTCATCACCCAGAGAATGGTACACTGAGGAATACAAAACATCCCAATAGAAAGTGATGATGAGGTCGTAACAAAATCTGATCCATCTGATTAAACACTCAGAGGTTCAAGGGTTTAGAAGCAGTATTCACCAACTCAGATCCACAAGACACTACACACAGTCTGGCTAGATAAACTGCTCAAACTACTCTTAATGTGTGCCAAGAATATGTGCTACTCTTAATGTGTATGTGTGCTACTCTTAATGTGTATCAAGAAGATAACTACAAACATCTGAAAGGCTGTCATATAGATTACTCTAATTTGTTTCCTGCAGCCGAGAGGAACCAAACCAGCGGATGCACAATTATAAGAAAAACAATTTAGACTGAATATTATGAGTAACTGATGTCTTAACAGCTTGTACAGTGGAATAAACCATTTCAAAAGGCTGCAGATTTTTCCTTAGCAGCAGAGATTGAAAGTCATGTATCAGGGATATGGTGGTTGTAGATTCCTGATTTGGCAGAAGGTTAGACTAGATGACCATTAAGATTCTCTTAAAACTCTATAATTCAAAGCCCTTTGACAGTTTTTTCCTTATAAACATTAAGAATACAAACATAGCATCCTTTAATCCCTCAGACTAATAAATTACTTCAAGAAGGGTTTGTTTCTCTCATTCTTGGCCTAGGTTCTAACTCATCTGATCAGTTCACTACTCAGGCTTCCTCAAACTTGGCCCTCCAGATATTTTTGGCCTACAACTCCCCTGATCCCTAGCTAGCAGGACCAGTGGTCAGGGATGATGGGAATTGTAGTCTTAAAACAGCTGGAGGGCCGAGTTTGAAGAACCCTAGTTTAACTCAAGATATCAGAGGAATATTTCCTTGACCCAAAGTTTCTAAAATCATTTTTCTGCAACAATCTGAATTTTGCCATTTCCCAGGAAGATTTTTAAAAGAGAGTAATTATTTAGGCTTTTTGCTTTGTCAAGGTATTTTATTAAAAAAAAAAAACAGGTAACAGTCAAGAAAGCACAACACAAATAAAACAAGTATGATGAAGTATATAATTTCAACTATCAGTAGTTCTACAAATTCTTGTTCCAACCACTGTCTTAGGGAGAACTGCCCCATAATTTTATCCTTCTAAATGGTTAAAACATGATTTCCAAGCCAGATTAATATTTGATCCTATGGATCGTTTAACCTATGTAACTACCATACTCTTATACTCATATCCACAGAAATGTTAACTATTCAAGCATTTGACCAGTAAAAAGAGATTTGGTCAACAAATTTGTCAAATAATAGATAAGGTTTTTTGTCGTTTTATTTAAAAAAATATTAACAAAAGATACTTTATCCATTAAGTTTGATACTTTCATTTTTTACACAAATTATTTTCAAACAACAAATGTATATGTTTCTAGACTCAAGTCCAATCCGCTACTTGACCTTTAAAGAACAGATAGCCACAGCAGATTCTCAGGATGCTGCAATAAGTAAGAGGGAATCAAAGAGAGAGACTTATGGCCCCAATGACTGTTTGTGATCCTGTTCAGAAATACCTATGGTTCTACAGGTGGCTAGTAGAAGCAGCCTTGATATGTTGTTATTTTTGATAGTAGTCAACGAACCTAATTTGGACCAGTCAACTGACTGGCAGCCTCAACCTTATATGTATGCAGACATTCTTCCTCAACTTCCTTGTCCTATACTAATTACTGCAAGTACTTAACCACTTCGTATTTATGTTAATTATACAAACCAACCTCTTACTTTACATCCCATGCAGAGGCTACAGAAAAGAACTTTCCTTAATAGGATCATGAGATTCTGTTAATTAATCCTCTTCAGAAAGAATCTCAGTAGCACATTCCACACATTTGCTTAAGACTGCACACAAAAGGTATGTAAAAAAGGTATCCCTCACCTTTGCAAACACACACATTTTAACTCTTCCAAGCAATATGGAAAAGTGATTAACTGGATCTCTTACTGAAACAACTGAAGATAATCAAGTACAGTGGATGCTCGGGTTGCGAACGTGATCCGTGTGGGATGCACGTTCGCAACCTGCAGCGGCGCGTCTGCACACGCGCGGGTTGCGATTCAGAGCTTCTGCGCATGCATGTCCACCGAAACCCGGAAGTAACCCATTCCGGTACTTCTGGGTTTTGGCAGATGCGTAACCCAAAAAAACTCAACCTGAAGCAGCTGTAACCCGAGGTATGACTGTATTCTTAATGACATTTTTAAATAAAAAAATGAGAAGATGTCAAGTAGAAAAAGTCACATTTACCATACTTGACGTTATTCGTACTTCACTACTAAAATTTTAGTATCACACATACCCCAAAGTGTATACTCAATGCACTTCACATTGAATCACACTTTCAGGTGAGTGAACGTGTATAATGGATGTGTTTGTCACATTCACTACACTACACTTTAAGTGTAAGCCTAAAACAATGAAAATATGCACAGAAAATGCAATTACACAGATTTCACTACTACAGTGGTCTGGTTCACATATCATGGTAAATCATAGACTGAAACAAACTATGCTTTACTGTGAACCATTTGCTTTCTCATGCGTACAGCTCAAAAAAGCTAGATCACATGTAGAGACAAGTCAGTATTACGGTCTGTTCCCTTCTGGCTTGGGTAAAGGAAGGAGTGAGGTAAGTGGGATTTGACCATAGTTAAACCACAGTTTGTTTCACACTATAACTTACCATGAAGGCAAACAGTGCCAGTATTATTAGTAGTAGTCCACAAGTAAACCCATCCAGCTATTACGCTGAACTTGTTAAAACTCCTACGGCATAAAAGACTGAACACAAATGCAGCAGGTCTGTGCTAACTCATATGCTCTGGGTACATGAACATGTGCTGCAGAATTTAATTCTTTGGCTCAGGTAGGTATAACTGCACAGCCTTTCCCCAAAACCCACCCTGCACCCCAAGAGTAAGGAACAGTACTTGAAAAGAAGACTGTCCTAGGTGGTAAAGGGAAGAAAATTCAATATTACAGTAATTCCAAGCCATCACTTCTGCAGGTAGTCAATCTCAATGCTTATTCCAGAAACAAGAGTTGAAAAGGTTGCCTGTGATTATCTTTTTTTTTTTTTAAAGTAAACTTTAGTATCTGCAGCAGGTCCAAACAATTCCAAACTGAGAATGAACAAGCCTAACAGGATAAGCTTAATGGAAGAAGTCACTCTGTTTATCATTATGATCAGTTTCTCACACCTAGCATATCAAGTAGAGTCTTGCACAAACTACATAATTGTCGAGTTGCAGCTCGGCATTCAAGGAAAAATCAGTCTCACACCATAGTAGGTTCCGAAATATGGCCGCCGCTAGGGCTCATGCAGCACAGCTTTTATTGTGTGAAATCAGAAAGATACAAAATACAAGCCAAGCAATTTGTTCTAGCAAGCAGATAAGGACCTTCGCACTAGATCAGGCCATGCCACGTTAGCCAATCATATAGGACAGCACGAGCTGTCCACGCACTGTTCATGCTCCAAAGATGCTTCTAGCTATGAAATCACCCTGTAACAATAAGAACCTTGCTTATGCTCTCATGTACAAGCAATCATTTTCCCACATATCCCCTTTTCTTGTTTATACTATTAGAGGAAAAGAGGGACCATTAGTCCAATTCGTACACTTCATTGCCTAAACGTCTACACTTTGCAACATAAATTCCTCTTGTAATCCCTGTGGTGGGCCGTGGTCGGTACCACCATGCAGTGCATTGGGAAATCAAAGAGGGTATGCATTGAATGCAACAACACACCATAATGAAACCAGCAACACATGCAATTACAATCAATAATATTTTTCTTAACCATAATCCATTAGGTAACCAAGAAGACAACCATTCCCATGGATCAAAACCTTCAGGTGGATTCAAAGGATTATGGGCTATCATTTGTTCCATATGATCAATAGTAGCAGAGATATTGGTTGATTGATCAGTTATATACATGCAGCAATGAGAATGAATTAAGGCACAAATTCCACCTTTAGAAGCAAGGATCACATCTAAAGCATAATGATGTTGAAGAACTACATTTCTTATTTCTGATATTTCTTTGTTAATCATTTTTAAAGCCAAAATGGTGGAATTAAACAAATTTTCTGTCCAGTTTGCCAATTTATGCAAATCACGGTAATTCATGGCTGCACCTAAAGAAGGCAGAAGGGACCTAGAGATGGCCGTCCCTGTATATTGAGAAATATGTGATAGTACTTCCCTTCTGTTACGCAAACGGACCGCTGGGAGCTTATCTATTTTATATACCAAGGGTACTACTATACCTAACGTGCAGGTACCAGAAAAGGCAGAGGGGATTTCTTTGTAGGCACGTGTGCCACAAAATAACCATAAATCAGATTGAAGCAAACATGTAGTTCTGCAAAGTGGAAAACAATGTAAACAAATTTTTGTCAATAGCAGGAGTGATATAAGACAATGGTAAGACATTCAAAAGATTATATACATACTGAGAATCCACAAGGAGATTGAAAGGGATATTAGCAAACTGTTGAAATGCCAAAATTACAGCTGCCAATTCAGCACGTTGTGCTGAGGACTGCTCAGTAGTATACAAACTTTTCCATCCCCCCTCCTCTTCCCACACCACCACCCCTCTGGATTTATTACCATCAGTGAACACAGTAAGGGCGGAGGGTAAGGGTAAGGGGGACAAGGCAGTTCGTAGGACATAACGTAGCCCTGTAAGGAAAGACAAACGAGGGTCTCTAGGAGGATTGTGAATGATATTTCCCAAGAAATCAGCAAAAGCTACTTGGGTAGAAACGGCTGTCATCATCAGATGCTGAAATTCTTCCTGTGAGAAGGGCAGGTACACTGACTGTAAGTCCATTCCAGAGAGGGCAAGGGCTCGATGTCGGCCCTTAACAACAAGGTCCATGACGCTGTTGTGTGAAGCGTACACGTTCCGCGGAGGAGTATGAGGCAAGTGAAGCCACTCCACAATAGACACAGTCCCAGGCTTTTGGCCTGTGGTGTACAATATAGCTGTTGGAAGGAGCGGGGTGGCAAATACTGCAAGTGATAATTGCGCCATGGAAAGAGAAGGAATCCTGTCCACCATACATCTGCGGAGATGGTTGTTCACAGAGGTTAAAGCCTCTTCCATTGCAGAGGTGACTGTGATCTTGTCCGCTGGATCCTTATGTCCTTTAAGGGCAGAAAATAGTGGAGACAAAGTAGAGGTGGGCAGGTCCAAATAACTCTTTATCCAATTCAGCTGTCCAAGGAGTTGTTGTAAATCCACCAGTCTAAGGTGACCAGGAAACTGTAGTTGAGGTGTAACTGGGATGGCTGCAGATGCTGTCAGCTTGTGTCCCAGGTACGTAATAGGTAAGGTCCGCTGAATTTTTTCTCTAGCCACTGTCAATCCTGCTTGCATCAAAGTATGGATTAAGTCCTCGAGAAGAGCGTCAGGGATGTGTGATGAGGAAATCAAAATATCATCCATGTAATGACAACAGATGACCGCTAGGTGGCGCTCACGGAATGGTTGAAGCGCCTTATCCACAAAATACTGGCATAAGGTCGGAGAATTTTTCATACCTTGTGGGAGAACCGTCCATTGATAGCGCTTGGTTGGTTTGGAGTTGTTCAGGACCGGCAAGGTGAATGCAAAACGCTGTCTGTCTTGTGGTGCCAAAGGGATAGAAAAAAAACAGTCCTTGAGATCGATGACTGCAAGCTGATGGTCTTGTGGCAACATGTTGGGATTTAGGATGCCAGGTTGGAAGGTCCCCATAGGGCACAATTGGTTGTTAACCCTTCGTAAATCGTGCAAAAGACGGTATTGTCCAGATGCCTTTTTTCTGATGACAAAGATGGGTGTATTCCATGGGCTGGTGGAAGGTTCAATATGCCCCAGTTCAAGTTGTTCCGTAATTAACTGGGCTGCCACTGCAAGCTTCTGTCTAGGCAAGGGCCACTGATCCACCCATACGGGGGTGTCTGTGGTCCAGCAGAGAGAAAGCGCAGTCCGGGGCATGGCAGGGGCAGCCCTCAGCATAAATTTGTAGAAATTGTAGTTTCCGCTGCAGCAAGCAGATCTCGCCCCCAAAGGGAGACGGGAATGTCCAGAACCAGTGGTAAGATAGTCATCTCAAAGCCTTGTGAGCCTTGAATCAAAATAGGGTTCCTGCTGCGTCGGGCAGCTGCAGCGCCACCAACGCCAATAACAGAAGAAGCTGGCTCAAGTGGCCAGGCGGAGGGCCAATCCTTAATAGCAATCACAGAACAGTCTGCCCCCGTGTCCAAAACCCCTTCAATCGTGCGACCCCCAAGGGTCATCTGGATCTTTGGACGCTTCTCTGTGACTGGGAAGGTAGCAGCAACAAGGGGGTCATGGTCCTGGGTTGGCCCTGGGACGCATATGAGCTTTGCTATAGGAGAACCTGATTGCAAACGTGCCTGGCGATCAGAAAATACAGTCACATAGGGGTCATTTTGTTGTAATCCATGTAAAACATCTGGAACAAGGTGAATCCCATGCTGCAAAACCTCTGACAGTGGAAAAACAAGGCACTGTGCTGAAGAAGAAAAACCAGCCTCTAATGACACTCTGACTTGGTGTGGTACATAGGGGACTGGCAGGTATAAGTCCTGAATTAAAAGGAGGCGGGGCAAGGCCGGAGGTGAGATGGCTGGAGAATGCGCTGGATCCCCTATTGTTGAGCCTGGGCCCGGGGTGGGCCCGACTGCCGGTTTCCCGTCGGTTGATTTTGCTGGTTCTGTTGAGGCGTGGCGGAGCGACACTGATTGGCCCAGTGGAAACCTTTTTTGCAAATGGGGCATTTTGTGCTAGGACGACTTTGCTCTGTATTAGATCTGCACTGTGCACGAAAATGGCCCACTTTGCCACATCCATAGCAGGTTTTATCCTTTGCAGGATTTTTGGACACAGTGGAGGATAGAGCTGCGGCTAGCAAGCGAGCTTTATGTATCTCAGTCCCCACCGATTGGCAGGCTTTAAGCATATCTGCAATGGCTACATTGGGAGTTGCCAGCAAAGGGCGTAGTGCTTGCTTACAGTCCTCATTCGCATTATCAAACGCAAGCTGGCGGACAATCACTGCTTGGGCTGCTACGTCCTGAACTTGCCGTTTAAGGGTGTTATACAAGCGATCGACAAATTGTCCATAGGGCTCTGTAGGACCTTGTCTAACGCTCCCCCATCGGCCATCGCGCTCAGTTTTGTCATCAGGGACAGAAGCCAAGGCCTCCTGAGCAGCAGCCGTAGTGGCCTCCCAATATTGAGGATCGAGAGTTAGTTGTTGGGCAGCAGTAAGAAAATTGCCTCCTCCCGTTAATCCATCGAGGACATCAGCTTGGGTTAACATGACGGGGGGTTGCGGTGGTGCGGCACCAGCAGCGGCAGCAGCCAAAGCAGCCTGATGATTAGCCAATGCAACATTATTAAGATTATTCCTAATCCCATCTGCACGACGTTGGCAGGCCCAGTGCCAAGCTTGTATAAACAAAATCATTTGATGAGGCTGCATTACAGTGCGGGCCAACAGCTTAACATCCTCTGGTATCAAATTTTGTTGAAAAATAGTGGCAAACAAGCCCAAGGTGTAAGGAGATTGCAAGCCATTGTTCTGGACAGAGGAATACAGTTCTTTTATGAATCTCAAATCAAACTGTTCGTGCCGGGCTGGGCCTCCCCCTGGCGCGGCAGGAGCAATCACAGGAAAAAGATTAGGAGTTGTAGAATCAAAAGCTAGCAACGGAGCAGCGGCGCGAAGAGATTCTTGAAGTGGGGTGGAAGCGGTGCCAGATGCCTTGGGCGGAGGAGGTGGAAGAGCGGGGGGTGCTGCAGAATTTGAAGAATGCAGGGGAGTGACAGGAGGAGCCGAAGGGCAAATGTCCGGTGGTTTAGGAGGCAGGTTTGAGGCAGGCAAAGCGGGAGCTGGGAGGGCAGGCGAAGAAGCTGTTGCGGCAGCCAGAAGAATGTTTGAAGGAGTTAAGCACGACATAGCTTTGTAGACGTTAGACCAGGCATGCAAAACTTTGACATCAATCTGAGGATGATTTTGAAAGAAGTGTCCAATTTTTTTCCAATCGTCTAACGCATAATTTCCGTCCTGGGGGAACCAGGGACAGTGAGTGTCCAGGGCTATTATAAGGGACTTAAGGTCAGCTTTCTGAACAGCAAGGTTGTTACTGGCCAAAAGGAATTTAAGGTCTTTATAAAATTTTTTCTGTGGTGCAGAGAGAGACTTTCCCATGATTGCAAGAGTTGCAAAAGAGCAGGGAGCACTTACCGGAGGGATCCTTAGGAGGATGAGGGAGGCGCCTTTTGCCCTGTCCGGGCGGAGATAAGTGCTGATAAATCCGTAACGTAGTCCAGAATCACATTCACACGGGAGCTCTCACCGGGGATCCACAACGTGGATGAACGACGCGTCTGCAGTCCTGGCAGGCGAGGTGAGGCTGAACGTTGTAAAACAGCATGAAGTCCGAAAGAAATCACACGGGAGCACTCATCAGGGATCCACTACGTGGATGAACGACGTGTTGGTGAGCGCTGAATAAGACAACGTGAAGTCCGAAGGCAGTCACACGGGGCACCAATTGTCGAGTTGCAGCTCGGCATTCAAGGAAAAATCAGTCTCACACCATAGTAGGTTCCGAAATATGGCCGCCGCTAGGGCTCATGCAGCACAGCTTTTATTGTGTGAAATCAGAAAGATACAAAATACAAGCCAAGCAATTTGTTCTAGCAAGCAGATAAGGACCTTCGCACTAGATCAGGCCATGCCACGTTAGCCAATCATATAGGACAGCACGAGCTGTCCACGCACTGTTCATGCTCCAAAGATGCTTCTAGCTATGAAATCACCCTGTAACAATAAGAACCTTGCTTATGCTCTCATGTACAAGCAATCATTTTCCCACACATAATGGCATTATAGGCTTTGGTCATCATAATCAACTACTTTGAAGTCATTAGAATCAATAGTATTATCATTTTTAGGTATCTCCCATAAGATTATTTTCTTTGTGAGGAATCTAAAGGCACTCTGATCCTCAGAACATTTTCACGAAGAGTGTGTCACTTAAAATAGAATCATCTGCTTGAAGCTAAGCTGGTCTGGTCAGCACCAAGATCACCTGGGAATCACATGCACACCATTTGGGTTTCACAATGGAATAAAAGTGGGATATAAATGTAATAAAGTTAAAAAATAAAGAGTATTTGAAGACAGAAGTCCAATGTTACATATGCACTGCAGGATTCCATTCACCTGCTAATCAATTGGAAGTATTAGGCAATCATACATGACAAATACTGACAAATTGCCCTAGAGCAAGGGTGGCCAACTTCCAAGAGACTGAGATCTACTCACAGAATTAAAAACTGGCAGTGATCTGCCCCTGTTTTTTAGGAGTTCAGGTCAAAGTTGCTGAGCTTTTCTTAGGGAGTGGATAAGCCCCGTTTTCTTGGGGTTCAGGGTCAGAAGTGGTGGTAAAGTTGGGGGGGAAAGCCCTATATTTTAACCTCTCTTTAAAATGAGAGTCAACTACATGTATTGTAAGCCAGTGTATAAATGTACACAGATGCAAGACCATTTCCTTATGAATCCTGTTCCCTTACATACCATTCCTCTTTCTCCTACACTGTTGTTGTTGTTGTTTAGTCGTTTAGTCGTGTCCGACTCTTCATGACCCCATGGACCAGAGCACGCCAGGCACTCCTGTCTTCCACTGCCTCCCGCAGTTTGGTCAGACTCATGTTTGTAGCTTCGAGAACACTATCCAACCATCTCGTCCTCTGTCGTCCCCTTCTCCTTGTGCCCTCCATCTTTCCCAACATCAGGGTCTTTTCCAGGGAGTCTTCTCTTCTCATGAGGTGGCCAAAGTACTGGAGCCTCAGCTTCACGATCTGTCCTTCCGGTGAGCACTCAAGGCGGATTTCCTTAAGAATGGATACATTTGATCTTCTTGCAGTCCATGGGACTCTCAAGAGTCTCCTCCAGCACCATAATTCAAAAGCATCAATTCTTCGGCGGTCAGCCTTCTTTATGGTCCAGCTCTCACTTCCATATATCACTACTGGGGAAACCATAGCTTTAACTATACGTCTCCTACATTACTATACTACAATTAGGCCAGGCTTTTTAACCAAGAATGGATGATCATCTCCTATAATTTGCTTCCACTTCAGCTGACAAGTGTCATTTGTGCTTACAAATTACAGGACACAAATTAACACACCTACAAAAATTATTTTTGGCATGAATTTTTCTGCTAGTAATGAACTTTGAACATTTGCCTGTTTCAGCACAGCTTCTAGATGCAATCCTATGGTATTACAACGGATAACTGCGTCTCAGGTGTTTCATAGAACTGTAGAGTTGGACAGGATCTCACTGGTCATCTAGTCCAACTCCCTGCAAAATACACAAAGGTGCATTCTGTGTGTATTCTTCACAGAAAAGCAAACACTACTAGTACTACCCTTCCTCACCATTGCATGATTCTTTTGCCTTCTTAGCACTAAATCTGCACCGTGCAATATTAAACATAGTTTGATACCAAGATTAGAAGTAGGTATGGTTAATATATGACAATGTACAGATGCAATGTTAATCATAGCTAGCAATGAGTGGGCAGGATGAGGAATGCACCAATCCAAGAGGGAAGAGAACACCTGTCAATCACTGAAAATTCAAGTCATAGCCTACCAAATATTTAGAGACATCATTAATTTGAAATCTGATCAAACAGATGCCATGATTTCCAAAAACAGCCTCCTTCCAGTCTGCTCCAAATAAACCTCAACGGTTATGAAAGAAGTTGTGATTATGAAGAAACTGACTGATCAAACCAGCATAACTCAAGGTCTTGGGCACTATCAACCTCTTTATTTTCATCTGTCGTTATGGTGGAGCCCCAATCACTGCTCCAGAAATATTGGACTATACTTATACTGAGCACTTTCAAAACAGTTTTTCCAGAAGACTCATGATGTACAGCTTCTTTAATTACTTTTATATTCTGGTAAGCCAATAAATCATTAACAGTGAAAAAACAGAGAGTATTATACATTAATATACATTTGCCATTGGATTCACAGCTGAGTTATGCCAAATAACACTGCCTTTCTATAAATTGGTTTGTTTTCAGTGACTAAGAATTCATAAAAAATAGTCACTGACAGTCTGATAAAAGTTATCAGACACACAAAATTCATTCCAGACAAACAGCCATCAGTACCTTCTGTCCAATTTATCAAAACAGAGATACACATAAATGAGTGGGGTACTGCATTTGTTTTAGTAAGGCTACAAGAATTCAACATAAAGAATCAAGTTGTGGTGGCTGTGGAAATTGCACTCCTGTACAGTGATGCTATAGCAGGAAAGAAAAGCATGAAGATTACAACAAAAGTCAACATCCCATAAGCTGTACACATTTCCTTTGCCCAGCACAAGTCAAGAACCTAAGTGGAAGCATTCTTCTTTTATAAGTAAATTGAAACTGCACCATGTGATACAGTACATTAGTTTAAGAGTTTGTCTTGAAAAGTTTCCAAACTCTTCTCTGAAGGTAAATTTACAAAACAAACCTTCTTGAAGTGAATGATATTAGAGGAACTTTAACATGGGCTGATTTCAGAAGTCATGCCACCTTATGCAGAAATTATGTTTGTTTTTTAATGATAACATCTAATTCATACAGAGAAGGCAGTGTCAGCAAAACCTGACAAAATTCTGAAAGATGCCCTAGTACTGTAAATGTGTGTCTTCTATGGAAAAGAGGCACAATTCAGTTAAACTTGCATATCTAAAAATACATGCTCATGTGTCTTCAAACATCTATATTTTAATTATCATAAAACTTAAGAGAGATTCATGAAGTGCCTATACCAAGTAGCTGAGGTATGTTGATTATGTTTATAAATGACAGTTACTGAAACTGATGTTTACACTTTTATGGGATACAGTTATCCCTCGGGTTGAAGTAGCTTCGGGTTGAGCGTTTTTGGGTTGCGCTCCGCAGTGACCCGGAAGTAACGGAGCACGTTACTTCCAGGTTTCACCGCTCGCGCATGTGCTCGACAAGACATCACGCGCATGCGCAGAAGTGACAAATTGCGTTCACTTCAGGATGCGAATGGGGCTCTGGAAGGGATCCCATTCGTATCCAGAGGTACCACTGTACATAGCAAAATCTAATACCCACAAAATACAGTGGTACCTCAGGTTACATACGCTTCAGGTTACATATGCTTCAGGTTACAGACTCCGCTAGCCCAGAAATAGTGCTTCAGGTTAAGAACTTTGCTTCAGGATAAGAACAGAAATCATGCTCTGGCGGCGCGGCGGCAATAGGAGGCCCCATTAGCTAAAGTGGTGCTTCAGGTTAAGCACAGTTTCAGGTTAAGAACGGACCTCCGGAACTAATTAAGTGCTTAACCCGAGGTACCACTGTAGAAGAAAAAGACACCAACCAGTAAAAATGCTAAACAATGTTCCAAAGAATTATGGGGATAATCCGCATCAGGTAGACAGACTGAAATGCAACTATTTCGCTGTTTTACGACTAAAGGGTTTTCCAGAAGAAATCAACCAGTTCCCATTCTTATTTTCTTGTTGTTGTTGTTGTTGTTTTAAAATGCAACATGAAGCTAGGAATACTAAACAAACTGCAAAAGGGATGCAATACAAGACTAACAGTCAGCAGGTCTCAGAGTCCTTATGTTTATTCAGGGCTACAAAAAACGTGGTATGACCTAAAAAAGGCATTAAACTTTGCAGCCCAAACTGAAACATCTTACAGAAATACAAAAATTATATGTTTTGTTATACAGTTCTTATTTTTGGTAAGTGGGAGAAAACTTAAAGCTGTTTCAAATTGCATTGAATCTTAAGAGGCTTTACTAATCAAGTATGTTTGGGAAAGTATTTTCTGAGAAATGTGGGTATCACCCATAAAACCCAACTTCTGTAGTATAAATGTGTATGCATAATTAGTCTTATACTAGGAACTGGACATACTAATCTCAGCTACAGTGAAGAAAAGACAAATGCAATGACAGACAGTCAAATTAAAGTCCCAGTATTTTAATAGCTTAACTTGAGACCTGCTGTGAATCAGTGAAAAGGAGAGTAGCAGAGGACATACCTTGGAACTGCTCCCAAAACAATCAAGTTGGCTTTTTGTTTGTTGTTTCCAATTACAGCATTTTTCATATCTCTGTAAATCCAGAAAGAGAAAGACCCTAGTAAATTATGCTGAGGTACTAAGGGCTCAATTTTGCAGAATTTAGTTCCACCAAAATCAATAGTCTCTAAAAAAGCTAAGCACTAAAAAAACAAACAAACCAAGCAACAGTCCCCACGACTTTCAGTAACAATTTGAATCTCTGATATTTTTCTATGACCCAGTTATTTAAATAACAGAGATGTTCATTCTCACATACTGGGGTGAGCTGAGGTGAAGAAATCATTGACAAGGACAGGTATCAATATCAAGAAAATAAGGATGTAGAGAGTCAGTGCACAGTCAATGAAAAAAATGGAAAGGAAATATGTAATAAGATGAGAACCTATCTTGTCTTGAATTTAAAATCACAGTAGAATGAAATACTGAAATATTTTCCTCAGTGGAAATTACAGTCATACAAAGCTTCCTTGATGCTAATCTTTATGCCAACCATCAACTTTCAATCATATTTATGATGCAGCACCACACACTTGTAGCTACTCTCCTCAAACCTTTTCTAGTCTCTTCCAGCAATTTCCTCATTCCAACCTCAATTCAAACATAGTGAATGTAGACTTATTTCCTAACATCATCTTACCTTTTCTGCATTTACAGAAAAGCTATTTGCCTACTTCTCTCTATATTTTTATCAGTCAATTACATACCGAAAAGGAATTAATCTTTTGGAACCAAAAAAAGTGATGATGTTAATAAGAATTTTAGAGGACCACAACACCGTTTGTTCCTCTAAAAACAATTGACAGTACAATTCAAATACCCCTTCAAATGTTATGCAGAAGCAACAAAGAATGCTCAAGTAACTGTCTTTCCACACTTTTGAGTAAAGAGGAGATGAACATTTAGCTATGATATCACATTTATCTCCCCAAGGTGACACTGATCTCTTATGATGACCTTATTAACTTAGTAACTGTTTCCTACTTGAAAGCTTTCTCATCTTTGCATTGGAAGAAAAAGTTCATCACTTTTAGATTTAAGTCAATATTTTAATAACAAAATGACAGTGCTAAAGTTTCCAACTGAACGACTACGTGTTAAATTGCTACATTGCTAAATTTCGTAGAGTTGTGAATTAAAGAGATTAAGGTTGTAAAACTAAACACACTTTCAAGGCAGAAAGCCTCAGAGACGGAAGTCCCACTGTGCTCAGAGGAAGCCCTGTACTGCAAGTCTTTGAATAATTTGCAACAGTCATGAGCTTTATATCATTGAAGTAGGTCAGCCCTGGCCACCAACCACAGGGGGAGAAAGTAATCTTACTCACTAGCAATACTCTTAGCCTCACTCCCACCCCATCTGCCCTGATACTGAGGCCCCCCAAACCACATGGTACCCATAGAGGGACTTTTGAATCCCAGCAGAAGGGGAACACATGGGCAGGGAGTCCTGTAATCTGAAATCAGCCCATGAAATGCTAGAGACTGTTGTAGCCAAAATTGAAAAATTGCAATTCCCAGCAATTGCTCTTTGGAGCCATACTACCTCCCATGCTGCAAGCAGAACAATGCTTTTGGTTATCATAAATTTCATACTGTTTTAGAATACAGTGGTACTTCGGGTTACAGATGCTTCAGGTTACAGACTCCGCTAACCCAGAAATACTACCTCGGGTTAAGAACTTTGCTTCAGGATGAGAACAGAAATCGTGCGGGGGCAGTGGGAGGCCCCATTAGCTAAAGTGGTGCTTTAGGTTAAGAACAGTTTCAGGTTAAGAACGGACCTCCGGAACGAATTAATTTCTTAACCCAATGTACCACTGTAATAAGGAGCAAGATTATGCACAACTGTATCGGTAACTGGGAAGGTGTGTTGATATGTCGATGTCAGCTGAGAAATTTATTAAATAGTTTTACACTTAACTGCTTTAATTTTTATCTCCTTCGATTTTAAAATTATATTTTATACAATTTATATATGTTATATTTTGGATAACAGTAACAATACTGATAGGGACGCAGGTGGCGCTGTGGGTTAAAGCCTCAGCGCCTAGGACTTGCCGATCGAAAGGTCGGCGGTTCGAATCCCTGCGGTGGGGTGCGCTCCTGCTGCTCGGTCCCAGCGCCTGCCAACCTAGCAGTTCGAAAGCACCTCCGGGTGCAAGTACATAAATAGGGACCGCTTACCAGCGGGAAGGTAAACGGCGTTTCCGTGTGCGGCTCTGGCTCTGGCTCTGGCCAGAGCAGCGATGTCACGCTGGCCACGTGACCCGGAAGTGTCTCCGGACAGCGCTGGCCCCCGGCCTCTTGAGTGAGATGGGCGCACCAACCCCAGAGTCTGGCAAGACTGGCCCGTACGGGCAGGGGTACCTTTACCTTTACCTTAACAATACTGATAATATTATGGGTGACATTCAATGATGTCCGCCCACTTGTGCAACAGAAATTCACTTCTGCAATGGGAATTTAGTTTCTCGTTTCCCTCTCCAGCTCCCCATGTACTCCCAAAATCTGCTCAAAGGTCTACTAATCCTCCAAATCTGATTCTGGGGGCATGCAGGGTGCTGGGAGAAGAAGGAGAAGCCGAGTTGCTTGAGTGGACATTCACAAAGTTGTATCTCACCATACACAACTAAGTCACTGGATATTACTTCGTTCAAAGTCAACTACTGAGTTCATGGCTAAAACAGGATTTGTTTCTGGGACCCTCAGCTTGTTATGGGTCCGGGACCTAGATGACTAAGGGAAAATTGTGTCTTGTTCCATGAAGATGATGGAAGACATGTGGCCAGAATGAGTTCCTTTTCTTGAGAGCCAGTGTGGTGTAGTGGTTAAGAGCAGTAGTCTCGTAATCTGGGGAGCCAGGTTCGCGTCTCCGCTCCTCCACATGCAGCTGCTGGGTGACCTTGGGCCAGCCACGCTTCTTTGAAGTCTCTCAGCCCCACTCACCTCACAGAGTGTTTGTTGTGGGGGAGGAAGGGGAAGGAGAATGTTAGCCGCTTTGAGACTCCTTAAAGGGAGTGAAAGGCGGGATACAAATCCAAACTCTTCTTCTTCTTCTTCTTCTTCTTCTTCTTCTTCTTCTTCTTCTTCTTCCTATGTGATAGAATTCCACAAAGATCAAATACATTCTGGATCTGAATATCAAAGGAGATGAAGGAAGTACCAGGATATTGTTAGGATTCTTTCCCCGTGTTGCAATGATGGGATTGTTTTTATCACATGACAGTGTGTGTTTTCATTCCACATTGTGGGAAGTGACGGAGACAGGATGTTTTTATTACTGTGTTTCCGTGATGTAGGATTTTTGTCCTTTGTTCTTTCTCTTTCCTGTTCGATGCTGATGAGGAAGGAGCTGAGTTAGAATGCTCTGAGTGTATTATATGTAAATAAAGTAGTTTAGCCAAAATGCTGAGCTACTGAGTATGTTACGCTGACTGCCTATACTCTGCTGTTCCTGAAGTGTGCTGATGCCTATGAGGCATCAGCCGCTGTGATGTTCGGGCTGGAGAAAGACTTTGAGTCTTCCGAACGACTGACCAGGAGGGAGAGAACATGCCAGCCAGGCATTTGTCTCTGCCGGATTCCTACTTGTGCGTAGGACCTCCTGACAGATATACAGTAGTTTTACCAATGATCAAACACAATTTTATCTGGCTAAGTACAGCAAGAAATCTCTGTTCTGTATACTGATGAAGCCAGAATGGCCATTGCACAAGTATGAAGTACAGTTTAAGGGGAAAATGACAATTGCAAGTTCTGGCACAAACTGAGATGCATCCCCCATCTCCTCCCCATTCTGTGAAGAAAATGGAGGCATTTAATGCATACTAGATATAGGCAGGTCTGCTAAAGAATGGTGAACAGAAGCCGTCTGCTTCTGCATTCAGTGCTATAAGCTTCATTACAAAACCTATCTGCAATATACATTTCCTAATACTGTATCTACGTACTGGCAATAAAATGTATCCATTTAGTCTTTCCCCATGCCAGTCCCTCCTCCCATTTTAAAAAGTAATTTGACAGCTCCACTCAAGTAAAATTATTTGTAGTCACCTTGTGAAACCATAACATTATATTTAAACCAAAGTGACACCATCAAACAAAGTATTTTGCAGTCCTAAAGAATGTAGATCCAGTCAAGCTATGCTCATATGCACTTGCAAATACGGCACATGAATACTGCTTCTGAAGGCTCACAGGTGAAAATCTTTGGAGCAAAAGGTTCCAACTAGACCAGGGGTCTGCAACCCGCGGCTCCGGAGCCGCATGTGGCTCTTTTACACCTTTGCCACGGCTCCGGGGCGGATACTAGCGAGGGGGGGAGGCGCATTGTGCGCCCCGACACTCCCCACTGTGGCGGGCGCTGTACAGGCTGTGACGTTGCATGGGGGCGGTGCATGCGTTAGTCACACACCGTCCGGACGTCACCTTCCTGCCCGCCCACTACATTGTAAGGGGCATGTACGCTGGTCACTGTATTGAAAGGGGGCATGTACGCTGGTCACTGTTTTGAAGGGGAGTGAAGAACACACACACACACAAAGGTAACTTGTTAATTTAACGTTTATTTCTATGAGGAGGAGTAATTCTGAGGGGTCAAACAAAGAAATAATAAAAAAGTGACAAAAAACTTATTTTTATAATGACGAGTTTTGCGGCTCCCAGGTTTTTTTTCCTTCGGAAACGGGTCCAAGTGGCTCTTTTTGTCTTAAAGGTTGCAGACCCCTGAACTAGACCAATTAAGAGTTAAAATGCTTTGTTTTTGGAACACAGACAGCTAAATGTAGGTGAAATCAAAGTGGTGTCCTAAAGGCTATTTTAAATGTAGGTGAAATCAAAGTGGTGTCCTAGAGGCTATTTTAAATGTAGGTGAAATCAAAGTGGTGTCCTAAAGGAAAGGATTTTAGAGCAATAATCCACATTAAAGAAGGGTGGCCACCATTTTTATTCCATCACAAAATGGGATATGATAACATATGTAATACTTTTCTAGTTTTATAGCAGTATGGCATATACACAAATTAATTAACAAAGTCATTGGTCATGAAAGTGATTACATGCTCTTCCAGATCAAAAATGGAAATATTTTCCTCCAATATACTGCAATTTTTGTTCTACTTCAGATTTTTTCTACTTCTGCAGATGGAATTTCACATGAGGATAGCAATTTGGAATTCAGTAAGTCACTAAAACATACAGAATTCCACATGCACATATGACCAACATCACAGAACAAGAAAATGCGACAGAGAAAAGATTGCATTATTCAAATGTTTATGTACAAAATCTTATAAGTGCTCAACAAATGCCAAATATGTTTCTGTGTTCAGAGAAAAAGACATGGTGGTCTTAAGACACTACACTCCCATGTTTACAGAAAAGATACACATAAGATGTGAAAAAATAGTGCCATATAAATAAATCTCTTCATTATAGGATAGCTATACTGATAGATTAATAAGCATGCACTATCACATATCCCGGGACGCGGGTGGCGCTGTGGGTAAAAGCCTCAGCGCCTAGGGCTTGCTGATCGAAAGGTCGGCGGTTCGAATCCCCGCGGCGGGGTGCGCTCCCGTTGCTCGGTCCCAGCGCCTGCCAACCTAGCAGTTCGAAAGCACCCTCGGGTGCAAGTAGATAAATAGGGACCGCTTTCTAGCGAGAAGGTAAACGGCGTTTCCGTGTGCAGCTCTGGCTCGCCAGAGCAGCGATGTCACGCTGGCCATGTGACCCGGAAGTGTCTTCGGACAGCGCTGGCCCCTGGCCTCTTGAGTGAGATGGGCGCACAACCCCAGAGTCTGGCAAGACTGGCCCGTACGGGCAGGGGTACCTTTACCTTTACCTTTACCTTATCACATATCCCAAACAGGGAAGCTTCCACCTCCAAAGTAGGAAATTCAGTTTTACTGACAATCACAGAATACCTATTAAACATTTCAGTGCAACGAAAGCTGACAAATATCACCTTCTTTCAGCATACCTGCCACAAAACTAGTTTACACTTTAATTTTCCAGAGGTACATATTTTGATGTATATGCACTAATCCCTTATTAAAGTGTCTGGAGAAACTGGCTAACAGATTAATATACTAAAATAGCTGTAACTACCTAATGTCCAAGGCTTGGGAAGGAGAGGAGCATTTGAATTGTTCTGAGATTTGCATAGAGCTGGAGAAGGGTCAGAAGATTATATATTTTAGGGCATTTGTACCTCACTCTTCAGCCAAAAAGGCTCCCAGTTTACATACAATCCAACAAGACAGTCCCTACTCATGGGCTTCCAATCTAAAAAAACCACAACAACACACATAGGCAATGAACAGGGAAAGAAGAGGAAAATCAAAATCAAAACTCAGGCACCAATTTCTAAGTACCGTATTTTTCGCTCTATAAGACGCACCAGACCAAAAAGTTTTTGGAGGAGGAAAACAAGAAAAAAAATATTCTGAATCGCAGAAGCCAGAACAGCAAGAGGGATCGCTGTGCAGTGAAAGCAGCAATCCCTCTTGCTGTTCTGGCTTCTGTGATAGCTGCGCAGTCTGCATTCGCTCCATAAGACGCACACACATTTCCCCTTACTTTTTAGGAGGGAAAAAGTGAGTCTTATAGAGCAAAAAATACGGTAGTTGTTCCTGGCAAATTTCAGGGAGGGGCAGAAGGTGTTTGATGGAGCTTGACCTTTAGCAAAGCTGATGGGATGAGTCTTCTGCTTCCTATCGCTTCCACTTAGGCTGCCCAATGGAATGGCTGCTCCAAGGTGACAGTTGAGGGGTGAGGACTGATGCAGTTAGCTTGTCACAGCAAAGCTCGTGGAATGGCTCGAAAGCATTACTCATTTGAAAGCTATGGGTCAAATGAGGGGGACATAGTACCCTGAGTCACATATGCTATTAGTTTTCCTCCTTTGTGTAATAGTGTTATTTGCAGAAGTGAGATTATTTTTTAGCAGATCGGTGAAAGAATCAAATTGAGAAATTTATTTTCCTGGTTTACTTCTCTTGTTCTGAAAAGATCAGCAACTTTTGTTTCAACCTCTCACTGAAATCTTTCAAATTCAGATGGTTACTGCAAGAATGCTAACTAACAAATGGTGGCAGAATTACCTTCCACCCCCCTTCCCCTCCCAATCACCTTTCCTTGTGTGTCATGCCCTTTAGGTTGCAAGACTGAGTGAACGAACTGTTTTATTGCTGATATTTGTAAGCCCCTCTGGAAGCCTTTTTTGGCTGAAAAACTGAATAAAAATAGTTTAAATAAATATACATTGGTTTCTACTAAGAAGTATCTTTGTACAACCTAGAAGTATAATCCAGACCCTTCATGGTCATGCAGCCCACAAGCATGAAAAATTCTACAGTGGTGCCCCGCAAGACAAACACCTCGCAAGACGAAAAACCCGCTAGACGAAAGGGTTTTCCGTTTTGGAGGCGCTTCGCAAAACGAATTTCCCTATGGGGTTGCTTCGCAAGACGAAAAAAATCTTGCATCCCCCCGCGGGTTTTTTCCGCCCTTTTCTTAAGCCGCTAAGCCGCTTATCAGCTGTTCCGCTGATAAGCCGCTTAACAGCTGATCGCTGGAAGCCGCTTGACAGCTGTAGCGCTAATCCGCTAAGCTGTCAATGGGCTTGCTTCGCAAGACGAAAAAACCGCTAGACAAAGAGAATCGCGGAACGAATTCTTTTCGTCTAGCGAGGCACCACTGTATCTTCTTAAAGATTGTTTACTTGAAGTTTAATCTTTCTGTCCAATGCTGCACCTGTGGGGTTCTGCTGCTGTAAAAGGACTTCTGTATTCCTGCCCCCCCCCGGCTGGGGTCTTCAAAATCTGTTATAGGCCGTTCCTAACACTGGAGTGCTTATCTTCAGAGTGCAAGGGGATGAAGGTGACAAGAGAGGAAGGGGAAACTCCATGGAACACATAAAAGTCAGTTGCACCAGCAGAGCTGCAGCACTGGACACAGTCCTAAGCATCCTGACCTTTCCAGAAGCAAAGACTAGTGGATACTAGGCAATGTTGTTTTACCAAGATGTTTTACCAATATGATGCTTGGCTTCTAGAGTCATAAATATTAAACTTTGAGAACCAAACAAATTGCAGAGCACAGGATTTGGAGGGCGTAGGAAAAGAATACAAGAATAGTTTCTTCTTCTCTGACATGTGAAAGAGATGCTAAAAGCTTGAGGCCTGCCATATCAAATTCACAATAGAGGAAGAAACCATAGTTTCCTTCTTGTGTCTGAACTGTGCTAGTATATTATTTATAATAATCAATTTGATTTATGAAATTCATTCATAAATCAACAACACCACAGTCTTACCTCATTAGCCTCATTCGGACTGTATGCTGAATCAGTTTAGCATTATGAGAAGGATCCTGTGTGAGTGTCAAATATATGAGCTCCCTGTCCCAAATGGCTTTTTTGGTTTTGGTTTCCCAGTGCATATAAAAGTTATGCTTACACTACTGTAAGCCGGGCCCCCCTAGCTGCAGAGGTAGGAGGAGAAAAACCTGGATCCAGCCCTAGCCAGCTCTGTTCCTGTGGCTAGAAGAGGGCCGGCAGTGTGGGGCTTTCTTCCCATGGAAATGGCCAGGCTGCTTACAGCTGCATCCATATCGCAAAGTGCAGTAAGTGTGTCTGTATTTTAAAATATTCTATGTAGGGATTCTCATCCCAAGTGCATGTGAGTACTGGCATGGGACAGCAAAGAAGGAGATTTATATCAGGCTTGGAAGATAAAGCAATAAATACAATACAGAAAGTAACTTAAGAGACCTTCATACTATCAAAAGAAAAAGATTAACAGTGCTATCCTAACCATATCTACTCAAAAGTAAATACCTCTGACTTCAATGCAATCGGTACTGCAGCCTTAGTAAAAAAGAGAATTGTTACCTATTCTACATGAAGGTAGTATCAAAATACATTTCATCAGTAACACTTCAAGTAAGTGATGCACAGCTATACACCTGTAAAAGCAAGCTATGGAAAAGCTTCACACAAACCCACAGAACTAATGGCAAGATAACATACAAGTAGATTATTACTTACATTACACCCTGCAGGACATTTTGGGGATCAGGATCAAATAATCTGTCAACATAGTGGCGACTGCTAGCCGTGACTTCCTGGAAGCAAAGACATTTACAGACATTTAGCATTCTAAAATTAAATACTCAAGGAAGCAACAGTACATAGGCAGCTAACACACTGATATAATTTAGTATTTTGTATGCATTTTCCAACAAATGTGAGCTCAGAACAACTCACAAAACAGTGAGCAATAGCCAATTGTGCCTGACCATCAGTGAAACTAACTTCTGCACATGAAGCAGGACTTCCCCTCCCTCTCTTCCCCGATACAGACCCCACACACCAACCTAGTAGGGGGCTTCAAGGGAGGACAGGAATTCTGCTCACAGTGTTGCATATCACCCCATTTATAAATACATTGGTGAGCGTGTTTTGATTCTTTGCACTGAAATAAACCATTATGCTTAACAATAATTCTTTTAAGAAATATAAACCTATGCCAGTTTAAGCACAAGCACTATAGACACTCAGGAGCCATGCTTAGTTATAAGCAATTATCAGAAATAGTCAGATATTGCTTTCAGATTTATTAGATGAACATCATCCACTAGTGAGCTACTGTTCAACTGAAGCCCTTTTAAAAACATCCCCCATGTGTTCTTTCCAAGTTCACAGAATAGATATGAAGAACTAATTTCAGAATGTGCATAAGTATTTCCAGCATCCTAAAGACATTTTGCTCTGCAGAAAAATAATGCTGTAACCTGCTTTTTTGCTGATTTTTTTAAACCCCTAGTTTGAGATTAAGTCTGTCAACATTTCTTAGCTTATTTGCATTTCCAGTCAGATTCTACATATGTATTGTCAGATTGAAATCCTACAAATTCAAGCAACTTGTTCCAAGCAAACATGTACAAGATTGCACTTTAGTTCCTCCTGGATTGTTAGCAGGCTTTGCATATTAGCTGGGCTCTTTGGGGTGAGAGGAGAAAGTTAGGCTTAAAGCAGGGGTTGCAAGGTTTACCTCGCCTGGGCCGGTTCACTGCAGCAGAGATCGCTCCCTGGGCTGGATCGTGTGCACCTGCAACTTCCGGCATCTGCGCAGATACGATTTCTGGCGCCGCAGAAGTGAGTCCCCACGCTGCACTGCGCCAGTTTAGCACAGTGCGCGGGAACTCACCGAGCGGGCAGCTCGGTTCGGGAGTGGCTCAGGGGTTGGTTAAATGGCCCCCGTGGGCCGCTTGTGGCCCATGGGCCTTAGGTTGCTGACCCCTGGCTTAAAGAGTTGGTTTGTGTGCTTGCAAGGGGTTACAGGTAAATTGGCTGCAGACAGCCGCTATCCTTATTTCTCAGCAAGGGGAGGGCAAACAAAGCAAGGAGAGGCAGTGTGAAAGATAGAGTTTGCTGGTTTGAAGGAGGGCTTTGGAGGGAGGAAGGAGTGAGAGAGCAAACAAAACAGAAGAGCTGGTGCCTGCAAAGTACCTGAGAAGTATCCATTCAGCTGAGCTACCCCCTGGGAAGCTGTCAAGTCGCCACCTTTTGTTCACAGGTATATTGCCTTGTTGAAACACTTATCAGGATATCATTTCAATGCCATTTCAATACCAGCGATTTCTTGCACAGCCCTATGGCTGGCAAGCTTTTTCTTACTGATCTTCCCATAGGTGAATCTGGGATAAGTTCTGGAGGGTTTCCACAGAACACAGTTTAAAGCCATTGGCCAATAGCATACGGATTATACTCCAGTTTCACTTAAAACCCAATGATTTCCCCAACAAATGACTAGATCTCTTTGCCAAGAAATTAAAGATTCTGGACAAACTGTTAATGCGGAAATAACTTTTTCCTTTCATAATTAATATGCACATGGCTCTCATATATATACTTTCAAGACCAAGCATGAGCAGAGGAGTTGGCTACTGAATTCAGCATGCTGTATCTCCAACTCCATCATCTTCTTTATTTATTATCTCTCACACACTAAGTCTGACCATTACCTGTACATATACCAGGGTGCATCTCCCTTTTCAGGTGCCTTGAACTAGAATGGGACATTTGATGACTGAAGCAACTGGAAAACTCTGAAGCTGGCATTACAAATTTAAAATATTTTCCAGTGCTTGCTAGAGCTAGCACTTCAGCATTTGGTGCTGCTGCCTATGTTTCTGATTTTATTGGGTTATTACATACATGAGCCCATTCCCTCCTAAAATCAAAGTGCTCTTTTAATTTTATTTAATATTTGTATACTGCTTTTCCAACAAGCAAGCCAACCCTATCTCTTACCTAGGGTATATGCACTCCTCTGCCATCTCTCACCCTGTGGAGGTGGGGGTGAGAGAGAGACTGGTTCCACCAACAGGCTCTCACCTTGGGGCAGCCAACATACTGAATAGTCATTTAATCCCATATTGTAATAACAGAGCCTAGAGAGAAAATGGGGAAACACCCTCACCCCAATTCTCATTTCTGTCACCTATGGTGGAGGAGCAAGATCCACAGGAATGCAGACAATCTCATAGTGGAAGGAGTGCCACCACAATGCTTCTAGACTTCCAATTTGTTGCTATGCAGCAGGAAGAAAAGATAAAAGGTTCTGCCAGGATTCTGAGGTGGAACTATCCAGAAAACTTAGGATGCAGC
Organism: Podarcis gaigeae; assembly: GCF_964106915.1. Classification (NCBI taxonomy): domain Eukaryota; kingdom Metazoa; phylum Chordata; class Lepidosauria; order Squamata; family Lacertidae; genus Podarcis; species Podarcis gaigeae. The sequence goes on from NC_139681.1 coordinate 62,228,924, forward strand.
AGCAGGAGAGATTTTCTCCAAATCTTTTAATCCAAGTAGCAGTTCTCTATCTATGTGGGGAACATAATTAGGTATCCAGTTCTCCCAGTAACTGACCAACAAGCTCAACCATGATGGATAAGACTTCAAAATAGAGAGAGGGAGACAGAAACCAGCCTATTCAATGCAGATAGGTGTTTTATAGATATTGTTTACAAAAAGCTTTTGACAGAAAAAGCAGCACTATTAAGTTTAGCATTAATAAAAACTGTCCATAATTCAACTTAAGCTTTTACTTATTTCTCTGCAGCTGATGCTTACCTGTAAAGGTGGCTATATGAATACCTGAATTATACTTGTCTGCAACTTTTAGCGCCTCCATCTGACTGTCTAAGGTAGCAATTTGTAAATGATGGCTCATTTTTGCTGGAACAAATAGATATGTACCAAGATTGCCAGAAGTGAAAAAGCATCAAGTAAATAGAAGATCTGCAATAGTCTCAAGCAACAAAGTGTACAGCATCTCAGAGACTAACAAGTTTAGTGCAATTAACAATTTGTAAACTGTACCACCCCATGACATCTTGCAGGAGATGTGGAATGTTGTGCAAACTGCTCTTATTGTAGGGTTTCACCATCCAGATAGAGAATCATAGAATCAGAGTTTGAAGGACCTCCAAGGCTCAGCTAGTCCAACCCCTTGCAATGCAGGAATGCAGTAATCTCAACTAGATCATAGAAATAAACTATGAGACACTAAGTTTAAAAACTTTACAAAGTTTGTTCAACTTGACTGCCCTGGTTTTTAGCTTGGATCAAGGATTGTTTTACACATCAGAACTATCAAAATGAAGTTAAGATCACTACATTAGGTAATAACCCTTTTCTGCAATTAAGAAATACTTTTCTTCTACCAAACTAGGGAATGCTTTCTGTCCCAATATAATTCAAGAGGGAGATCCTAGAGAATTCTAGCATTTTGTCAGAAGAGTAAAAAACTTTGATATGGTTTGTAATCAAGCCTGACTGCTGCCAGGGAATGAGAATGGAATCATAAATGAGTCCACACAAGCAAGAGACAGCATACCAGGATTGAACAGAACAAGCTGACAGAAGTTGACACAGCCCCTGGCAAATGTAATCAAAATTTTCAATTCAGTTTCTTACTTGGGTGAGTTGAAAGAAAGCTTGTATACAAGCCTCAATCCAGGTAAGTTAGTTTAAATTCATTCATTTCTATTGGTTTTAATCGCAACTCACTTCCTGTGCATAAGGTTCAACAAGCAACAGAACATGTAGCCCCTCTCTTCTCAGGGTGAAAGTAGGAGGAATTGTCAGTTTTTGTACAAAGGGAGCATCCCTATGGATGGATATTGAAACTGGAACAAACTTTTTCTTTAAAAGATCTGGACATACAAGTCCAACAAGTTAAGTGGCCAAGTTTGCAATGATGCCTAAGTCACACAGTACACCTCCACTAAAGACTGGACAGCTGCAGCAGGACCTTCATGAACCTGGCACATGGGCAAGAGAACACGAAGGCAGAGTGTGCATTGAAAAATGCTACATTTGGAAGGTACAGTCGCGTTGCAATGGGGACTTCCTTTTGTGCGTTGTGAAATAGTACAGTAAAAATTAAAAAGTAGTAATAACCACGCAAGGCCATAAGTAGCAGAGGAAAAGAATGCAGCTGGGAAAGCTATTCACTCCCACAAGAATCCAACGAGGCCGGTTGCCATCATGCCTATGACATCTGAGCAGGGATTAAACACAGAAGTGGTCTGACGCGGCACGGCTAGCCATCGCCCTCCCTCCGAGGAGCCCTCTCTCCCTCCCCCGGCCGCCCTCTCCTTCCCACGGACGTCCGCCAAGGGGAAAGGGAGCCAGTGCGAAGACGAGGCCGCGGGGGGAGGCGAGGGCGAGGACGGGACGGGCAACCAGCGAGGGCGGGACCCGCGGCGGGCAACCTAAGGAGGCAGTCCCTCGCTCGCCCCGCCAGGCACCGCACGGCCGGACCCGCCGCCTGCAGGCCGAGGTAAGGGAGAGCCGTCCCACGGAAGCCTCGCCACGCCTCACTCCCTTCCCCAGGACCGGCGGCTGCCGCCGTTGCCGCGCCGCCCCAGGCCTCCACTCACCGACAAGACACTCATGCGGAGCGGCGTCTCCAACACACACGCCATCTTGGTGCGCGCCAGAAGTGCTAGCCGGTCAACCCCACGCGAGAGCCGGAGCCACGACTGCTGTTGCTGCTGCCGCCGCCGCCGCTGCCGCCGTGCGCGGCCACATCGCCGGGAGAGGAGAGCGAGGGGAAGGGAGTACGCCCCGCTCGGCTCGAATCAGCTAACGAAAAAAACAAACTGCTTCTCCGTGAGGCGGACACTGCGCACGCGCCAACGGGGACTGGGAGGGAGGGATGGTGGGCGGGATTATTGCCGGAAGTAGATGGATTTACTCCCACCTGCTTGCGGAATTTAAGGATGAAGAAGAATCGTTACGCGCCAGCTCTACTTTTAGAGACGGTTCGGCGCTGAGCCAATGAGAGACGGAAGGAGGCTAGCTAGGCTTCCTGCTTATGCGCGTGCGCAGAGTCGAAACCACCTGTCCGAATCTGTCCTTGGAAGTGAGTGGGAGGAAGAATTGAGCTATCGCTGTTTGTGGGCGAGAGACAGAATTTCACCAACCCCGGACCATAACCCTATAAACGCTCCCATTGACTTTCACTCGGTGTTCTTTGGTTATGGTTACACGCACGGTAATTTTCAGAATCCATACATCGCCTTATGTTTTATGATTAGACAGATTAGGTGCTGTACAAAAGTGACATAGACTGCGTTAAAGGGCTGCATCAACACTAGATGAGCAAGGGAGGAAAAATGAATGATCAAGAATTTTTCCCCCAAATAATTTTTACAACTGCAGTAACTTGCCCATATACAGTACCCAGTACACAAGCAAGATGATAAAGAATTTGATGAATAGCAGAGATAGGCCAACAGTGGAAAGAGAACACGATCCCTTCCAGTCATGCACTCTTACTCTGAAGTGAATCCCACTGTTTAATGGGTTTCACTCTCAGGTGAGTGAGTGCACAGAGATTGAAATTGTAGGATCCTGGAAGAGGAATAGATAGGTGCCAGGTGTTCTAAAATGATAAAGGGCTCATCATCTGTATGGCTGCCCAGATCTGGCTGGTCAGTTTCTAAGCCAGAGCAGCAGACTGCATTTAAGCATATCATAAGTCTATTGACAGGCCTGTTGCAGAATGCAAACAATTAGCTATTACTAAACAAGCAGCTACCAGCAAAAATGTCATTTAAAATAAAAAATAAAACACCCTTTTGCACAGAATTCTTCCTCAAACTATAGTTTGTCCTTGCAGATTCAGGTGGGAAAGGAAGAGAGGGTGAAAGGAAGTGGCAGTCTTCATGTGTGTGATTCCAAATTGTTGTCTGGCTTGAAGCAGCAGACAATCTAAAATTATTTAATGCTTTTTTGCAAATCTGGCATATCAAAAAACTTTTCTTTTTAAAAAATGTGCATGTACCCTATCTAGCTAGATATAACCCCAGCAGCTCAAGCAATGCAACCAGCATAGTTTTGAACATATGAGCAAACAAAACCAGCTGCAAACATGTGCTTAGCATAGACCTGGAGTGCAGAGGTGCAGGGAATAATGATGATACGACTAACAGAGATGTGGCCAATTTTCAGTTAGTCAGTCTTCAAGATTCCAAGACAAAGCAGGGCCCCTTTTCTTCCTCTCTTTTGTAAATGGATTTGCCAACCCATTTTTAACCTATTTTTACTGCACTATTCAAATCTAGTAAATTTTAAAACTTTCAATGGCCACTAAGCACATGCTCAGTCTTTTTGGGTCTGTATTGTGGGAGGCAGTTTTTTTGCTCCTTTAGTATTTTTTCTTAAAGATTTTTACTTCTGCAAACTTTGGGGTTTTCTGAGCATGCTGATACTTCCTTCTTGTTTCTCAATAGCTATATGTTGGCTATAGAGCCACTGTAACTCTAAGTTGCTATTAGAGATTCTGACATATAGCAATTTACCATAACCCATAAGATTACCACAGGCAGATCTTACTTAGCTTTGCTACTTCTAAACTGGTACAAATATTGAAGATCCTGAAAATTTAAAAAATAAAATAAAAACCAGCTATGATATTTTGCTATATTGTGATTGGAGAAGCAGATTGTGTTTCAGGTAAGGCCCACAACATGCATTATGTCACAGAACCTTATGAGAAAAGCACAAGCAAGCCACTGAATTTAAGAGAAAGCAGAAGTTCAGACACAACGTGACAAGCAAAACTTTCTGAAAGCTAGGTATCATTCTTTGCTACTCCCAAGAAACGGAATCAAATGAACTTAATATAGTTTTGGTACCCCTGAACTAAATAATTAGTTTCTAAACAGATGGGAGGTCCTGACAAATAGTTGTTTGTTTGGTTAAAAAAAATAAAAAATAACCCACCTTGCAGGTGGGAGATCTGTGCATGTAATTACATCTTGCTATTCATAAGCCTAATGCAGGCATTCTCCCTAAAATGTGGACCAGAGAAAGTACAAATGAAAAGGTAGGACATCCTGACAATAATGTTATAGTGCTGTTTTTAAACCTGCTATCATTATATGGTATGCCTACAGTTAATGTTCTTTGTATGAAACTAAGTTAAATAATTTCTCACAGCATGCAATTTCCCACATATCACACACATGGCGTTTCTACAAATTAACAAGGTGATACTGATTTACTGTTTTTTGTTTTGAAAACCAGCTTTAATATTTTGTTATATGTGGACCAAAAAGGCAGATTCTGTTCCAGAATTCAAACATATATCAATTTTTGTTAATCCACGAGACTGGCCCAAGTGACCCCATGAGCCTTGCAGTGCTGTTGGGATCAGGTTTAGATTGGCAGGCCCTGATGCAGGAGGAGGAATAAACAGGAGAACTGAAGGATGGGAACCTGGGCTGGAGGCGTGAGGAGATCTCCCCTTTCCACCCCAGTTTGAGCCCCTTCAGAAGGGGGAGCAAGGTGCCAGCTCTCCTCCCCAACTTTCCTGCCAAATGGAAAGCCTCGTTAGAGCTTGGGGAGGTATTGGAACAGCCAAGGGAATAGTGAGCTGTTAGTAGCAGGAAGGTGCAGTCTTATTGCCCAGAATTGGGCCTCACCTTCACACATGGGATCAGACCCCAAGGAGCAGTCCCAAGATTTCCACAAGGCAAGTGAGTGTGCCATGCCTCATCTTTAAAAGCTTGGTGAACAGGACATGGAAAGTTGAGAGATCTTTGTTGCTACTGTCCCATTCTGAACTTCTTGCTCTGCTCTTGAACTTCTGAACCACGACACCTGAGCCTTGTGTCTGCTGCTGAGACAGTACTGTTATTTGCCTGAATAAAGTTTTGCTTACCAAAAAAGGGTCTCTTTTGTGTGTTTTAGTGGCCAGGACAGCCACTGTCTTTTTGCAATGTTTGAACTACTAGAGAATAAGCTACTGTCCCACAGATAGATACTGAGACAGGGTGTTTTTTATAATATTATTTTCTATGCAACAGAAAGGCAAGCTGAGTTTCCAGCAACAGATCTTTAGGGATACCAGTTCCTATCAAATCATAAACTGGCATAGTATGTTCTATATGATTTTGCAATACCTAGAGCTAATACAGGAAATCCTAACAAGTGAAGCAAATGAACAAATACCAGCTGTGATGGTTGCTACACATAGCCTGAGAGAGAGCGTCTTAACAGATCCTGAAACATTTTTATTTATGACCAGCTGTAAAACCAGTACAAGTGCATCCTATCTAGATTTGTTATTTTTGGACTGGAGCAGCAGCTATTGTCTAGACAGAAATACTGACAAGCAGGGCTACTTCACAACAACTATCCTGGTTTGGTTCACCTGGACCAGAAAGGCAAATAATGCCCCAGGCAAAAGATCCTACAGTAGCAATTTCTCACAAGCCATGAAACTCATGAGCATTGTCTTGCTCGGCTACTTTGGAACTGGAGAATGAGGTAGGCTATCCTCCTGACCAGAATTCTCAAAAAACTAGCTATCATGATGTTGCTTAGCAGTTTGCCCTCTCTTTCTCTTTCTGTAATTGCCTCATCTTGATTACTACTTTGGTTTTGCTTTAAGTGGTCTCTGATGGAAGTTAGGCCCTTGGCAAAATAGTCTTTTTGTTTCTTAATGAATGTGGATGCCTTCCTGGTGGCCTGAAATCTACCCTTTAGATTTAGAAAGTAATACGAGTTTAGAAGATAATACACCCCAGACAAGAAGTAGGCTGAGAGTCAGTTAAAGGCAGATTTGCAGTTTCAGCTGGGATACTAGTCAGAGATTGTGAATTGGCTGAAGCATCCCTGAGGTACAGTTGTTATCTCTGATGCTGCCTTTGGAAGAGTGCCTCTTTTGCTTCTCTCATTCAAAGGAAACTAAACCTTGCCCATAGAACTTTTAACTGCTTGGGAAAGTGGCAGCATATAACAAAAACTTAAGAATTAAGATAAGAGATAAAAACAATACACCAGGCAAGAGATCCTGACAAACAGCAATTTCTGAAAACCCGTGAAGATGGGTGCAGCTACTCACCTATCCACTTTTGTTTACTACTGAACTTAAAAAGGATATTTTTTTCTTATTCTATCTGTGCATGTATTTTGATAAGGGACGCAGGTGGCGCTGTGGGTTAAAGCCTCAGCGCCTAGGACTTGCCGATCGAAAGGTCGGCGGTTCGAATCCCTGCGGCAGGGTGCGCTCCCGCTGCTCGGTCCCAGCGCCTGCCAACCTAGCAGTTCGAAAGCACCTCCGGGTGCAAGTAGATAAATAGGGACCGCTTACCAGCGGGAAGGTAAACGGCGTTTCCGTGTGCGGCTCTGGCTCGCCAGAGCAGCGATGTCACGCTGGCCATGTGACCCGGAAGTGTCTCCGGACAGCGCTGGCCCCTGGCCTCTTGAGTGAGATGGGCGCACAACCCCAGAGTCTGTCAAGACTGGCCCGTACGGGCAGGGGTACCTTTACCTTTACCTTTAATGCATATCAAGTGGTTTACTTCAATAGCCCTGAGCTGGCCCAATGCTTATTTGTTAAATATTAGTGCTCAAACTCCAGTTCTTCATGCCTAGGTGAATTACTGAATTTTTGGAAGCACCAAGCTTGAGCATTGGTCATGGATGCATGATCTGGACTAGCCTACAGCTTCTTTCAGGAACAGAGCTAAATCAAACCCAAGTTCCTTCTTCCTACTATATATACACTCACACCACTGAATGGAATAAAGAACCAGGAGCCTATTCCAGCCCAATGGGGAAGGAGCTGATGAGTGAGTACACAAGATGGGTGCGGTGAGTCAAGCAAGTATGAGCCAAATAGTATAGGGCGGGTGCACTTCTGGAACAGGCCTGGAGTCAAAAGAGTCAGGAAACTGTAGCTGGCATTTCACAGATGCCAGACTCAAGGGTTCCATAATCTGGATCCAGAACTCCAGAGTCATGTGGTTTAGAAGCGGATAATGAAAAACCCGAGTTGTTTTCCTTCCCCTCCTGGTTTCTGAATCTTTCGAGACCCGCCGCGACTCTTCCGAAACTTTCCTCTGCTGCAGAGCGCGCTTCCAGCCGAACTCCACATTTTTCTGCTATCGAGGGCGTTGGCCTTTTGTTTCAACGCCCACCTAAGAGCCTGAACTCCGAGAGAACAGCTTGTCTGAATCCTCAAGGCCCTCGAGAGGGCGGTTTCCCTTGGACGGAGCAGGGCGAAGAGGACGCGGGGCTCGGCTGCAGAAATCTCTCCCACCCCACCCGTCGTCCCACTGCCGCCTGGGGCTTAAGGCACGGGACACTGAAATAGTTTCAGGCGGGAGCTATGCGCGGCGGGCGGCGTCCCTAGCACGAAGTCGCAGTCGGGCAGGGCTCTGTTATGCTGTACCCGTGGCCCGGCCCTCTCTTGGAAGGGAACCGCCGCCTTCGCCTCTCCCCTCCCCTCTCCAGTCCCACTTGAGCGCGCTCGGCGGGCGCCCCCTTCGTCGCGCGGGAGGGACAGGAAAAGAGGCAGAGCCTCCCTGGGCCCGGAGGAGGGTGGAGGAAGGAGGAGGAGGGCTGCATCCGAAGAAGAGCGCCCCACGATGGGAGAGGGAGTCGCCCCGGCGGCGGGTAGGTGCTCAGCTACTGTTCCGTCCGCCTCAGGCGCTGTCGGCCAACTGCTCGTTATTAATTGCGCTCAACAACTTAGCAAAGTGGCGCCGAAGAGGCAGCTTTTCCCTCCCTCCCCCCCACGCCCAAGCCTTGTCCGCGGTCTGAATCCATGCTGCGTTTTACTTTGGTGGGACAGGAGGCGGGGAGGAGGGAGCGGCCGGGGCCGAAACAAGAGCCACCTCAATAATTCCCAACGTCTTCCGCGGCTCTCGGGCGCCTCGGCTGTCCCCAGCAGCTTCTGCGTCCGCTGGGCGAGCGGGTGACAGCCGAGGCTCAGGGAGGGAGCGGGAGCCGCTTTTAACGCCTGGGGAGCGCCGTCGATTTGCCCCTCGGTCAGGGCCGGCTGCAGGTTTTGGTGGGCCCTCGGGCACAGGTGCCCACGGGGCACGGTGGTTGCAGCTCGTTTCTTGTTGCGCCCTTTCTCCGCTCTCTTTCTTCCTTTCTCTCTCCCTCTCCTCCCGCCCATCGCAGCTCCCTTCCTGCCTTTCCCCTACCTCCTTTACACTCTCTGCCTTTGGGTCTCCCCTGACACAATCCTGTGATAGCTCCGACACACAGGCACACTCTGCAGCTCCGTTTCACACACCAACACCCGCTGTCTTTTCTCTCTTTGCACCAGATCTCCCTTTTGCCCACCTATACTGTATATCGCAAGGACTCTGGGCAAGTTCTCATTGGGGGGACGGCTGGAGGAGAGCTGCAACTTTTTCGTGTTCCTTATTACTATCTCCCTTGGTGCAGATGAGGCAGAAGTGTTGTTTTGCTTTTCCTAGGCGTCCCTCCCAGCTTGCAGAATTCTCTGAAACAAAGTCCCCATTTTCCCTTGACAGAGCCACTTTGAGAATATTTTCTGAGAGTACTAGGATTTTTGGAGCTGGATGGAGCCTTGCTCAGCTCCTTGCAGGCATCTCAACTTAGGACATGTATGATCACCCTAGAGGCTCTGATGATATCATAGGAGCCTCTGGAACAGTCACCCATTTCGCTGCTTCAGAGATGCCAAGAAGGAGCTGAGCAACAACACCCTTGTGATTGAAGAAGCCCTCAGGGCTCAAAATAAATGTGCTACATTACTTCTTCCTACACTCCACCCAACAAGAAATAGACCTTTAACCAAGAAGTCCCTGTGAATGTTGCTGGAGCTTCTGGGGCAGCCTCATTTCTTGATTTGGAGCTTCTGGGAGGAGTCAGATCTTTGCTGCTGCCATGCAACTCTCCCATTGAGAAGTGGGAAACTGGCCCAGCATCTCAGGTTAGCAATGGGTCTTCTGCCACGTTGTGGGCCTTTGGCAGGTGCCCCACCTTGCCCATTATTATTATTATTATTATTTGGTTTGAAGCTTGGCTACCAAATAGTGGTATTCAGGATAATCCAAAATACGATGATGAGTCATAGTGAATACAAATAATCTGGGACTGCCAGCAGACCTGCTAGGCAGCAGAAGCAAAAGCAGCCTGAGAGCAGTGGCACAATAATCAACAGCCTGTTAAGTCTTGTCATGGCAGTGGGTGGCGGTGGCAGAAGTGACGGCAGCTTGCAAGGCCTTGTCGTGGTGGTGGCAGTAGTGGCCTGCAAGGCCTTGCGCTGGTGGCAGGAGACAGAAGCAAAGGTATCCTGCAAGGCCTTGCTGAGGCAGGCTGCCACAGCTTCTGCCACTGCCTCCAACTACTGCCGGGAGGAATTGCAGGCCTCAGCTACTTATTGCCACCACGGTGAGGCCTCACAAGCCCCACTGCTTGCGTCGCCACAAGGCCTTGCAGGCTGCCACTAATATTGCTGGAATTTCCTGCCACTGCTGCAAGGCCTCGCAGGATGTGACTGCTGCCGTCACCTCCTGTCACTGCCGTGAGTCCCTGCAGGCGTTTGCCGCGAGGACTTGCAGGCCACCGTCGCTTCTGCTGTCAGATCCTGTCGCCACTGCGAGACCTTGCAGGAGTACATTGTAGATTTGTCTACAGCATGTGCATTGTATTTTATAGAAGCAAGGAGATACGAAGATAAATAGGCAACAGGTGTAGTAAGACAGAGACTGGTGTCTGAGCAGGTGAGGAAGAACAGGTCATGTGTTTTGAGCCTGGAAAGAAGTGCTTGAGTAAGACTTGGGAAATTAGGTACTGTGTCACAGATTGTAAAGAAGCAAAAGGCATCAGTATTCATAGACCACATGTGTTTTAAAGTTGAGCTGCTAGAATCTCTGGGATTCCTTGGAAACTTAATAAGAATGCATTTGTGCTCAGGTTCTGCTTGTGAACTTTCCATGGGCACCTTTGCTAGGCTTTGCCCAGGGACCGTTGGCTTGATCTTCCGATGTTCCTTGATCAGCAAATGTAAAATACTTTGTCCTCTTATGAGTCCTGCACCATGTAGCTACAGGGACATTTAGGTAAATATTCCAAATATTCCACAGGCTTGGCCAGTGTTCAATGCAAACTGGTAATGAACAGTCACAGAGTCATAGAATCATAGAGTTGGGAGAGACCCCAAGGGTTATCTAGTCCAGTGTTCCCCAACCTTGGGCCTCCAGCTGTTTTTGGACTACAATTCCCATCATCCTTGACCACTGGTCTTGCTAGCGAGGGATGAAGGGAGTTGTAGCCCAAAAACAGCTGGAAGCCCAAGGTTGGGGAACACTGATCTAGTCCAACCCTCAAGAACTACAATATCTAGGAGTAGTGCTGGTTCAGCTCCTTCTAACTTTTTTAGTTGATAGTAGGAAAAGGAAAGCCAATTCACATATGCACAAAAGTACAGCTGCATTCCTGCTTATAGCCATAGAACAAGAGATTTTTAAAAGGAATATTCAGACTGCTTGTTTTCATGTGATTCTCCTTCCTTATAGGAGAGAATGCTAGTATTTATTTTCATATTTCCAAATTACTTCACCAGAGCAAGAGTCAACACTATGAACCAAGTAAGAAAAATTTGATGCCTCAACACAAAAATGAAGTCTTGTATTCACACAAATAGATTCCTAATCTGGTATCTTCATTTATAGATTTAGAAGCACACACCCCCACTTCTGCTTCCTGTTATTCTTATTTCCCTAGAAAAATGTGTAGCAAAAGAAAAAGAAATAGATAATGGTGATCCTTGCCTATATTAATAGTTATTTTGAGGGATGGAGATGTATTTATATATAACCTAAGTTGCCATGTGAATATAAATTCTAATTTACCTGTGGAATACAGTATTGTAACACTCTTGTGTTTCCTTCTCAATTTTCTTTCCTTTGGCTTCCTCTATGGTTCATATTTACCTTGGCAGAAAGAGTTGTGAACATGTTGAGCACTGGAAAAGAACAAGCAGAGGATGCATCATGATCTCCAGACTCATTGTCACAAAAATCTGGTGTGTGTGCAGCCTTCCTGCCTGTAAGGTACTTTCCTGGCCCTCAACATGCCTCCTTGCCATATTTGGTGTGGGAGCTGGACATGGGGCAGAGGAACTAGGGCATTGAAAGTACTGCAAGGAGGTATGCTGATCGGCAGGAAAGTGGAGAATGTATGTTTTGCTGGTGGTCATTAAACAGTAATGAGAGGGAGTAAAGACAGTAGAGGTAGATGAAGTGGAATGAAAGGAGGAAGACAGAACAAACATACACCCATTGCTGATGCTGCCAACTGATTATTGGCAACTACTGGCAATGGAATATGAGAGCACATGATGCAGCCACCTTGCTAAGCAAAATTTGGGCTGGTCAGTGTCTGGATTGAGAGACCATGAAAACTGCTTTGAGCTCCATGATGGAGGAGAGGCAAGACAGAAGTGCACTAAGTAAATAAATAATTAAATATACACCCATGAGCAAGAGGAGGCCATAGTCAATCTGTCCCCAGGCAGTAGACTCAGAGAACTGTAGAATTGGATGGAACCATGAGGGTCATGTAGTCCAACCCCCCCGGCAATGCAGAAATCATTGCAGTGCTCTTGGTCTGTTAGGGGAAAAAGCAAATAGGGATAATAACATTATGACTTTGTCTAACCAAAAACCGCAAAGCACTGAGCAGGCTCTAGAGTTTCACAGAGCGCTTCCTCGTGCTAGATGTTAAACAATAAATAATAAAAAGGGTAGGACGAGATTTAAAAATGTTACTAATAAATAGCCTGATATTAGTTCAATCTGCAGGTTTGTCACAGTCTTAAAATGATGATTCAGGAAACACTTTGGAGACTAAGGCTACTATACAGAAGTATCTGTGTCAAAGGAAGTAATAATACCACTTTACTCTGCTTTGGTCAGACCACACCTGTGTATGCTGCATGACTTATCATGCACCCCCTAGACAAGCCTACCAGCCTCAGAGGCAGTGGAGGATGCTATTGCATTGCCAGTTTCAAAAGTCCAGTCAGCTTCTGTTAATGGAATGGGGGGACGACCACTTTTTGCCCTGGGCAGAAAATTTCTTAGGCCAACCGTAATAAGCATTATACAATTATACACTGTTGCAATAATATATGTATAAAAGATAAAGTAGCAGGTGAAGTCCAATGGCAAGTTTCACATTATTTTTACAATTTGTCATTGCAGGTATCTTCCACATTAATGGAAGAGTTGGATTGTTTAAGCACACTACATGCTTTTTGCTTCTACATGGCATCTGAAACTCAATACAGCAAATCAAGAGAAAACAATTCCTTCTTTTTCTTCAAGTGGGCTGAAGTTCTACAGTTCTACCTCTAACATTTGCTTAGACTGAGAGAAGGGGAGCAATTTTTCATCAGTACGGTACTTTTTGTGTGGGAGATAACTTTTCAGTATCTCAATAAATAATGAAATGTAACCAGTGTGCCATAAATTAGCCTTGCACATTTCACTGGTTAAGTTAAATTTCTCACAGGCAGCAGCTACCTTACAGTTGACAATGGATTACTTTTTCCCCATTTTAAGATTATTTTCTTAGTTAACAGAATCATTAGCTCAGTTTATAGCGCAGCCAATTAAAATTATCATTATGGCAGTAACCTATAGACGTGTAATAACAACAGTGAATTGTTACAGCAGTGTTGTGATAGATTGTCGACTTCAACATGCTGTGCATTACTGTACAGGGGCATGTCAGGTATTTAAGCAAGGAGTTGCATGCATAGTGGCCCACCACAGCGTTTGTGCAGAGCTAATTAATGTCTCTGCACACAGCCTTAGAGGTTCAGATCTGACCCACAGACTTTCAATGCCTGAAAATTCCCTTTCTTTGGCTGGGGATGAAGATTATCATCAAATCCTTCCTAGTAACCCAAGGCTCAAAAAGGGGTCTTCAGTTCAAAACACTGCAAGTCTGAAAGATATCACTGGAGAAGCCATAAATCTCGCTAGTGGGAAAATAAAAGAATTTTCATTTGAAAAACTCAGAAATACTCCCAATCAAGTAACCTATAGAAAGGGAAGAAAAGTTAAGTCAGACCCATTCAATAGAAGGTCACTAGATTTTGACTTGATCTATGGCCATTTCAGCAATGATGAAAACTCCCCTCCTCCCTTTGGCCTGTCACATAATTCCTCAACAGATGAGAAATGGCAGGTCAGCAGCACCTCAGTAGAGGGAAATGTGAATTCTACAGTTTCCTTACCAATGCAGACTCTCTATGAGGATAGCTTTCTTGCACAGATTTTGGAAAAGCACAAGCTGGATGGTTCTTCTAGTGGAGATATTAAGATGTGCTTGGACATCTTGCTCAAATGCTCTGAGGACTTGAAGAAGTGTACTGATATAATAAAGCAATGCATCAAGAAGAAATCTTCAGGGAGTGCCAGTGGAGAAAGTGGTAATGATTCCTTAGCCAATTCTGAAATGATATATATGAATTTGATGTCAAGATTTTCTTCTTATATTAAAAAACTGCCTTTTGAGTTTAGACAGTCTGGGCTAACTGAGCCTGGTGACATGGTAGAACTAATTAATAGCCTATCTGCTTTGCAGCCGTCTAATTTTCCTCCAGTATTTGGCAATGAACAGCCACCTAGATACGAAGATGTTGTGTCCTCCCCATCCTTTGTGCCAAGGCAATCTCTCACTTCAAACTTACGAGGTAACCAGAACAGCACTGACACAAACTCCTCAGCAAAACTTACCCACACTCCAATAGAGATTTCTTCAAAAGTTTTGCAGGAAAACTTAGAATCTACAAATGATGCTTGTGCGCTACCTCAGTTACTATCTGTAAACCCGTCAGACTGCATTTCTCCCACAGAAACTCTGTACATTATGGAAGAATCAGATAGAGAAAAGGCATTGGGCAGTGTATCAAGTGTTAAGAGGAGAGGAAGACGGGTTAATTCAGACAGCAATGAGCAGAAAACAGAAAGGGCAGACTCTGCTGGAAATTCAACTAAAACATCACCTACTTTATTTCAACCTGTAAAGCTGCCCCAAACCTCCACCCAAGCAACCTCAGACACTCAAGGATTTGATTGTACTGTTCAGATTTCTAAAGGTGAATCCAGAAAAAATAATCAAGAGGAAATAGACAAACTTCTCCTGGATTTGGAACATTTTTCACAGAAAATGGAGGCTACTCTGAGAGAGACTACCACTAAGACTAATCCTGCATGTTTGAAGCATATTAGCCAACCTTTGACTCTGGAAAATAAAGGCAAAGTCTGTTCACCTGTGGACAAAAGTCCTTCTCCCTCTTTATCAAAACTCATGGAAACCAATGGTCATAAAATGGAGGATGAAGACAAAACCCTTTTATTGCGAATTCTGGAGAGTATTGAAGACTTTGCCCAGGAACTAGTAGAATTCCGAATGGGCAAAGGAAGCTTATCAAAAGAGAAGGAAGTGATGCACATTCTTCAGGAAACTTTGGCTGCTCCCTCCATCACAGCTGCTCAGCAAAGCTACATAGGTACATCTGCCAAAGAGCCTGTCCCAGCACTTATTCAACAGATGCCAGAGGTTATAAAGGTAAGAATGCAAATCTTTATTTATGTAACAGTTACGGACCATACACACGCAACAAATTTCCCACATGCATATCACTTCTGCATAGAAAAGTACATTATACTCTATATATGTTTATATACTCGTTATGTATGTATGTGTATACTTGTATGTTTCACTCTGTGTACATACAATGTGGAATTCTGCCACCTTTTCACACTTCCCATTGTTTGTCCATATGGCAAAATAGTCACACATGTTTGCCACGTGTGAAAGTGTGCATGTAGGCTGTCTGTAGATGATAGGGGTTTTTTTAGCTAGTTGGTGATACTGTAAAGCAGGCTTCCTCCAACTCAGCCCTCCAGATGTTTTTGACCTACAACTCCCATGATTCCTAGCTAGCAGGATCAGTGGTCAGGGATGATGGGAACTGTAGTTTCAAAACATCTGGAGGGCTGAATTTGAGGAATCCTGCAGTAAAGCAACAATTGCCTATGGGGTACATTTTCATTTTTATGTCCTTCCATAGCCTTACTAAATCCAGTTTCACATGGTTTTATAGTACTTCAAGCTGTACCCTGCAGAACAACTTCCAGAGGTGCGTGGCCACTACTGCTGCAACAGATGTGTGTAAAGTCTGTTGTAAGTATGGCAGGCTTCACTTGGATAATTCTCACTATGGGCTTATCCAGACTTGTTTTTGTGCTGTTTTTCTATGCACAAGTCCACGTTTTAAAGCTTCATGTCCAAGTGCTCCCCCACCCCCAGTGCTTTCTCTTTGAAAACCCACTCCTTACCACTGAACTGGAGCAAACAGCAACCTGCAAAAAACCTGAATTGCTGTTTGTTCCAATTCAGCGGTAAAGACAGGTTTTCCTGGGGAAAGAAAAAGCACTCTGGCACTGACCAGGAAAGCACTGATCTGTGCCTAGAAACTGCAGGGCAAAAGGTAAGTGGATGATCCTAATGTTCTCTCTCTCTCAGCATCCAGAACACATTCTGGAATTGTCTCAAAAGTTATTTTAAATTATTTTCAGTACTGTACATGGAAGTCGCTTACTAACTTCTCGTCTAGTTTCATATCTCCTTTAAATTGTATAAGAGAGGCTGGAACTGGAAAAATTGAGTGAACATGTTCCCCTCTCCCTGGAAATGCTTTTCCCATTTCTTTTCCACTGTTATGACTATATAGTATAGTAGGATCACTACATTAAAATAATTGAGTTAGCTAAAATGTGAGTAAGAGGTGGCATGATAGAAGTTTATAAAATTATGCATGGCATAGAGAAAGTGGATAGGAAAAGGCTTTTCTGCCTTTCTCATAACACTAGAACTCAATGACATCTAATGAAGCTGAATGTAGGAAGAGTCTGGATGGATAAAAGAAAGTACTCATTTGGGCAGTGCATAGTTAAATTATGGATCCTGCTCCCTCAGTAGGTAGTGATGACCACCAACGTGGATGACTTTAAAATAGAATTAGATTAGACAAATTCATGGAGGAGAGGACTATCAATTGCTACTAGCCATGATAACTATTGTTCTGCCAGCACAGATGGAGAGAACAATGCTTCTGAATACCAGTTGCTGGAAACCACAAGAGGGGAGAGTGCTCTTGTGCTCAAATTCTGCTCGCTGGTTTCCCACAGGCATCTGGTCGGCCACTGTGAGAACAGGATGCTGGACGAGATGGGCCATTTCCTTAATTCAGCAGGCTGTTCTTATGGATTGTGTGATTTCAAATTTATGCGCTTGGCAGCCAGCTAGTTGAAATCTCAGCAATTAAATGCCCAGAAGACAAAGAGTTTTAAAGTTATTTTGGCACAGAAATAGCTTTTAAACTTCCTGCTTTGCTTATCGGATTCTGGGAAATGCTTGTGCGGGCTCTGGTGGTTAGTGAGGTCTTGCGGGGCCGTCCAAGATCTCACGAAAGCCTCCGGAGCCCACATGAAAGTTTCCAAGATCCTAGTAAGCAAGGCAGACAGCTTAAAAGCTCTTGATTACCAGGCTCTGGGAAACTCTCTTGCGGTCTCTGGAGGCTTTCACAAGATCTTGGATGGTCCCAAAATACTCCGGAAGGTAAGGTTGCTGGTTCAGGGACAGTTCCAGGGGGTTGTTTTGACTATACATGATTGTGACTTTGCACACTGCCCCCCTGGAATGTAACCCCTGCACAAGAGCAAGACACAGTCTTACTGTATAATACTCAAGCTAGTGATTCTGGATTTGGACTAGTGTCTCATAGCGCAATGGGGAATATTGCTTCCATAGTCCAAAGGAATATTTGGGAAGGGCCATAGCAAGTGTTGGGCTTCAGCTTTGCCTACATAAGGGTTCCGGATTCAATCTCTGGTGTCTCGAGGTAGAGTTGGAAGAAACTCCTGCTTGATATCCTGGAGAACCACTGCTGGTCAATATAGATAACACTTAGCTGAATAGACCAGTGATATGATTCAATATAAGGCAGTTTCCTATGTTCCAATGATAGACATACTTGCTCGTATACAGCCACAGTTTCCTGTATGGAAATGTTATCAGACTGTGGAAATTGATAATGTGTGATGCTCCTATTTCAAAACACAGGGATGTTTTCAAAACACAAAATGCAATTGCTATGTGTGATGATTGAAAAAAGAAAGTCATTGAAGCCAATTTTTATTTTTTAAAATAGCTGGGTAATATAATTTTATAATTCTAGTAAAAATGTTAACAAGGAATGCCATTTGAAATGAAAGGTGGTATACAAATACTTTTAATGAATAAGAAAGGAAACAGAATCACATTGACAAATACATTTAGGATTCCTGGTATAAACAAAATATTTACTTTATCAGTCTTGAACAAAGCTAAATAAATTTCTTGAATACCATAGTCTCAACTGCTGATATATCTATTCCTGATCCAACTGAGACCCCACCTTTATGAACCTGCTGGCCATCATATCACTTCTTGGAACATGCAATTGGGTGACCTAGCTTTATTATCCCTTTTGAAACAGTAAAATAATAAACATGTGAAACTTAGTTTTTCATGTACCAAATAAGAGTGCCACTCTGAAAAAATATGCATTTCTTGAGTTCCAGAGCAAACTGTAATTGCAGACAGTAAATTCCTTGTAAGTTCTGAAATAAAAGTTTTATATATACAGTAGTGGCAATGGTTGTTAATATTTTTCTTTTTTTAATAGCATTAATTCTCAGGTTTTGGGAAGAGTACACTTAATTAGACTTTCCAAATTGCTTTACCTTCTTGAGGATTTTCGAAATGTCATATAGAGAGGGGCTTAGTTTCTAGTACTGTGTGTTACTATTTAAGAGATTTTTGAAATATTGAACAGTGTATAAATGCTTTAAAATAATTAAATTTAGCATAAGGATAAGCCTTTGATTGAAAAGTGGTGTCCAGCAAAAATAAGTGAAAGAATGAAGCATTAAAGGAAATATTTAAATAATTGCTTTCTTATGCTTGAATTGATTATCCTGATACTTCTAAAAAAACCCCACTTGCAGCACAATCCTAAGCACATTTATTATAGAGTAAGTATCAAAGAACTAATTGTTAGTGCTTTTGAATGTGGAAGAAAAATGCTTGATAACCAGCCACGTATTTTTTTTCTTGTGCAGTCCCTTTGGATTGTAGGAAACAGCTATGGTAATTTTTCCTTAGTAAGAGAGAAAGGTGAACAATTAAAGAGTCCTGAGTGTTTTATTTCATAGTTAAAATTAGAAAAATGTGTGATTGTGCGATGGGCACCAAATAACACAATTTTTCACACAGGACTAAGCTGCAGCATGTTTTTGCTTCCAGCTTAGGCTGATGGCTGTACATTCGCACCTCAAATTTCACCTCTGAAGCTCATAAAATAAGAACTATCTGGGAAGGTGATATATTTAGCTACTTCTGCAGTATGTCTAACTTTAGCACCACTGGTAGTAGTGGTGGGTGCTTCCCTTCCCACAATACCTCTGCTGTATCACAAGCCAAGGACAGATTCTCTGACTGTCATGTAGCCAGCAGGGACATAGATTCTGGTGTAGATCATGTCTCTTGATAAAGAATTGCAAAGAGACACCCAGAAGTACTCATACTCGGGGATTATTTGACTGTCGGGGCGGGGGAAGGTTCTTTGGCCTTGCGTCTAGGTACAGTGACTGAACAATCCTTGCTGTAAGTAAGAAGAAGGCAAGGTATGTTTTGCTTAGAATTTGTTGGCCATAAAAAAACCAAACTCCAAATCGAGAAAATAGCTCATTGTGGCTGAAGTGATCTCCCGGAAGGACTTGATACCTCTGCTGGGAAGACAAAAGTTTGCTCAGGAACTAAGCCAGGATGATGATCAAAGAAACATCTCTGCGAAGGGACCCAGATTTACGAGGAGAGTTAGCTTTCCTTGCAAAAGGCTGTGATTTTGTTCTTCCATCCCGCTTCAAGAAGAGGTTGAAGTCATTCCAGCAGGCCCAGGTTTGAACGTGCTTTTCTTTTTATACTTCTTTGTATCTTTTTATTGGATATGGGGACAGAACTGTGTCTCCCTCAGGCTTTTCTATTTTCAGAAGGTTATTTGCACCAGATACCCATAGGTTTAAAAATAGGCCTTCCCGGCTTAGCACACAAATGTCCTATTGGTAAACAAGAGGAAAGAGTTGAAAACTATTTTTCTCTTGAAGATAATCATATTAACACTAATAAAGATTATTAGTTGAAAATAATTAAAACTTGTCTGCCACTTGCTGAAGAAAGAACTGCTCCAGTGTGTTTCTGTTTGTTATATGCTACATGCTTTCCTTGGTGACCCTAAATGTCAGCTGTGTTGGGAAAGCTTTGTTCCACTCCACTGCTGAAAATATGTTTTAAGGATTAAAACCCAATGACTGTGGGAAAGGTCATGTATGATTGGGCTTCAGTATTCTGCCTGTTATCTCTAGCTGCTAAAGTGCCTTCTGATAGTAAAAAGCAGGAAAAGGGTCTTAAGTTTTTGCTGAGAGCTTAGCTTGACATTATAATAATAATTTATAATAATTTATTATTTATACCCCGCCCATCTGGCTGAGTTTCCCCAGCCACTCTGGGGGAATGTAAATACCGGTATAAGTCTTAGGATGCAAACGGACAAGCAGTTTTTATTCAGTCTGGCACTGAGACACCTGCAAGGAGATGGGTCTGCAGCAAGCTTTGCATCCCCTATTATTATTTGAGCATCACTTCTTGGTGTTCTCATAAAATATTGGCACAAGGGGTGTGAACCAAATCATCTTATTGGCAAATTTGTTCCTCTTCCACTGTTCCTCCTTCACAATTAGAGCCTCTTTGGGAAATTTTGTAATTCTGTACACTCACGTAGCCGTCTTACTAATTTCATTTGCACATAGAAACCAAAACCTAGCTACCCAGTGATCTTGGAACTGAGCAGCTTTTGTATCCTAACTTAACAGTTTCCCAGACAGGATCCAGTTACAAAAGAAATCCTGGAATAAGTTCCTAAAAGCTCCTCAAAACAGCTATCAAGGAAGGCACTTTTCACTGCCCATCACCAGACATCCATCCCACAACAGAGGTGGCAGAAAACATAAGGGGAGATGGGCAGGACACTGCTTGACTGGTGAACAGAAGCCAGTCTGACTGAGGAGCACTCCAGACACCAGTGTTTTGTCACAGAAAGATGGGGTATAAATCTTCTTAATAAGTACAAATGTTCTCCTATCATTATTATTGGAGCTCAGTGACTTCTTTAAGCTACAAGAAACCTGTCCACTTCCTCAAAGAACTTTGAATGGATGCTCTTTTAGGAACTTAGGAAAGTGTGGTACCTGAATGTGCAGTACTAACAAAAAATTACGCATAGATCAGACGTATACAGAGAAGCTTCATTAGGCCAGCTCCGCTAATCCTATGTGTTTCTCCTGTATGTGTTTATATATAGCTATTGTTGCCAATTATCCAAGGTTTCAGGGGTTGTATTCCCCTGAGGATCTTTTGGGTTAATTAGGTGGTGGCACATATGCACAGCTTAGTTTAGATACTTGCTCATTAATTTCTGTTTATCTAAAGGGATACACACACATGCACACACATACACACTCACATTCTATTGTACCAAAAATAATTTTTATGTGTTATCTTTCTAGGTCCAAAATAAGCAGGAGAAGAAACCTGTGACTACGTCCCCGGTGCCTGCAATTTCAGCAGTCAGCTCACAGGCACTTCTGCCTGCGAATAAAGTAACTGTTGGTACGCCCTTGTCCATAAACATTCCACGTTTCTACTTCCCCAACGGACTTCCTAATGTCTGCAGTAGTCATGAGGAGACCATTGCCAAGGTTGAGGCAACCTTTTCTGAGTTTGAAGATGAGAGAGTACCACTTACTGAAATGGGGAAAATTGCAAAGGTAAATATCATTATTGCCAGGCTTTTAGGACATATGGAAGGTAAAGGCTCAGTACAATATCAGCAAATGGTTTTCAAAGAAAAAGCGTACTCTCAGATGAAGTGGCTTTTAGCTGAAGGGATGAGATGAAGTAGTAAACAAAAGCAAAACTTTTCCAAAAGGAATGTTTCAGTCTATTTCCAGTCTCTGTCAATTTCACATGTATTTATTCATAACTCCATTCTACCCTACTTCCACATTAATCTACTGCCTGTAAAACTGTAAATAAATTTTTATTTAAATATGTATTTAAATCACAAACTATGGTTTAAATATGTATTTTACCTTAGTGTACTCACTTCTAAATGTATTTTATCTAAAAATACACATTTTAATGTAGTTTGATAATATTTTTGAGTCAAGAGCAGTATCATAAAACTCCAAAGGATAGTTATGTTTCAACCTGTACATTATTCCAGGAGGTGTTGGGTTAATTCATCTAAGAATGTGGGCTGAACAAAAGTCTCCTCCATCCATTTGTCTAAGGGTGAGAGAATATATCCGGGCCAGCTTGATGCTGTTCATACTGCACATGGTCTCATTCTGCTTTTAAGTGGCTCATATGAAATCAGCAATACTTACTTCGGAGTAAAAAGAAAAATGGATTCAGATATGAATGTATTAGGTCCAATTAAAAAATTCTGGTTTAGTTGGATATTTTTTTTTAAGCCAAAAGCTACATTTTCTTCATCTTCTTTTCTGTTAAAATGTCATCATAAAGAAGAAAAAATGCCCCTGCCCGAATGCTAGCTAGCTACATTCTGTCTTACTGTGTTGTTCACAGATATGCTGCTGCCCTCTGTACTGGAAAGCTCCCATGTTCAATGCGTCAGGGGGAGAGCGGACAGGATTTGTATCTGTACATTCATTTGTGGCCATGTGGAGAAAGTGAGTAAACTGCGCAAAAATATTCTTCTGGAAAAACCAGCACAGTATGCCTTTCTTTTGCATGTTTATTTATTCTTTTCTGTGTTTCCACTGTGCCCTTGAAATACAGCTCTCCTTTTTAAAAAATACTGTCTCCAGTTTCTTCTTGCTAATGTAGCCTGTATTTATTGACAAATGCTAGTCCTGTTTGTTGGGTAAATCTTGTAGTCATACAAGTTTTGCATATGTATTCATAGTTTTCTATGCCAGAAAGGCCTATTGTGGCAGGAGTGGGCAAACTTTTAGCTTGTGGGATCTGCTTTGTTTTTCATCCTGTGGTCCACCAACCAGAGCCAGGTGCAAAATAATGGACCAGGAATGGTGTAGAATTGAGGAACAAGGTGCTTCTGAGCACATGCTCATGCCAGAATTTTGTTTTTAGTATAAGAACTGGAGCTCCCACACAGATCCTTTCACACATATATCTTCCCCTGTTGTCCCCCAGCTTTCTTCATCTCAGCAGCCTAACTTAAGCGGGAGGACACTTTTAGTTATTTCTATTGTAAAAAATTGGAATCTGCAAACCTATGTTGATCTACCATCCATAGATCTACCAGTAAATCCCAGAAGGTGATATCCAATCATGGCATCCTATATGCACAGTGGACTTCCACTCCTGCAAATGGGACTTCCTCTCCTTCCAGAGCATTGGCAGAACCTTCAAAGCAGATGGGGTGGGATAGGAAGAGAAAGTCTAGTCTTATCTGCTGGTGCCTTGTCGAATTTCACCAACTGGTCATAAATTTTCTCCAAGCCATTGCTATGCCTGCCTTGGAATTTCTGGTTTAATTATAACATCTGTCAGAAACACATCTAATCTTGAGTGAATACTTCAAGCGAGGGAGCTCTGGTTAGCAGTGCAATGCTTAACCATTTTCAATATTTTAAAAATTGAATTGGACCCAGAGTTAAGCATACACAACAGCTGGTGGAAGCTGACTATGCCACCCGCTCCTCCCCATGTCAGCTCCTCTTGCCCCCAGAAAATGTTCCACTAAGGATCATGGGGCCCTTCTAAATGGCTGAGGGGGAGACGAAATCTCTGAGGCAACTTTTGCAAGCAGAGACTGTGCTTAACTCTAGATCCATAGAGTCATTGAAATTAACAAGGGCCTTACTGTTAACCTCAATAGAATATAGGCTATTCTTGTTATTGAATGTCTGTCTGAAGTTGTATTACTTTTACTTAACAGTCAAGAGAATAAATTAAATGCGGACCACCAACTAATGAAATCAGCTACAGCATTCTAATGGATCTGTGTAGTACTTATTGAAGACATTATCACAAAATGTGCTGTACATTATTTATTCTTATATACCAAAGAGTATATATAAAGTACTGTGAAAAATGATCAAAAGAGTACATGTATATTTTGGTCCCAATTTCATGAATTAGGAAACGAATCCACCTGGCATAGAAGCCAAAACATTCATGTGTACAACTGTTCATACATTACTTTATGCATGCTTTCTGGTGCATGAGGATGAATCTGTGTACATTCCACATCCACAATCAGCCTTCAAGGCTGACCTAGAAGTGGCACTAAGTATATCACTGGAAATTGCACCTCTCTCTTTTTACTCTAGTTGCCATTGTGAAGCAACTCCCAAGCCAAATAATTGCAGGTGGCTATTTTTGTTGGACTACAGCAGAAGAAAGTGTTAACCTTCCTTTTCTTGTGCAGTGCAATCATGATCCCAATTGGGACCCTTGTCATGGCTATTTAGAGTATAAAAAGAGAAAGTGAGAGTCAACTTCCAGAGATGTGTTTAGCATTATGTCTACTTTGATCCTTAATGCTAATACTATTATTATTCACCATATTATTTTTGCTTCATCAATGTACATGATGCTTTATATGGAATTTCATAAGCATAAAATAGTCAGATCCCCAGCCCCAAGAGATTTACAGTATAAAACAGATGATGTGAAAGACAAATAGATGTTGCAGAGGGTGAGATAAGTGTACAAATAGGTGAATGTGAACAAATGCAGTTGTAGCTGGGAATGAGAATTAAGGGGTTATGCTGAAGACCTTACAAAGCTGTGTGATTTTGATTATTTGGGAATCCAAATCAATAGGAGTACTTTTACAGTCTTATTTCTCCTTTGTAGGATACTACACAACTGCCATGATGATGCATCAAAATTCATTTGCCTTTTAGCAAAACCCAGCAGCAACTATTTGGAACAAGAAGATTTCATCCCTTTACTGCAGGTTTGTGTGACTTGCTAATAAGTGTCATTTTATGAATTATAGAAGGAACCCTTTAGATAAGCACCTAAATTTTTTTGAAGTCATCCCTTTCCTCCTCGATATACTCTACCCAGAGAGCCACAGCTTAATTCACTCACTGTGATCTGAAGTTAAGCAACATGCCAACGAAAGCCAGTCGGAGTCTGCATAGCAGGATGCCCTAATGAGAGAGGCACTGACAGGATCTTCAGTGTTTGTAGGGGCACAACTAAGACAGTGAGGAGGAGGAGGAGGTTCCATGTGAACACACACACTGGGAGTACTGCTTATGTGGCCTTTTGTGAATGTGGACTGAAAATACATTGTTGCCTGCTTACTGACTTTTATGTTTTATTTTTCTGCCTTTTAAAGTAACTCAAAATGGTAGCCTAGCAGGTGTGCATTACCTATGAATCTTAAAGGTTTCATTAAAGATGGTAGCTTTTATAATGCTTCTCTGAGCAGTTGCCTGCACAAGTTCTCCTTGTGGGCTTCCCATAGGCATCTAGTTGGACACTGTGAGAACTGAATGCTGGACAAGATGGACCTTTGGTCTGATCCAGCATATGTTCTTATACTCTAACTGCTGACAGTGTTGTATCATTTCTCCTTAACGTTTCTGTGTTACATAATTTGGATATCTTTCAGGATGTAGTCGAAACTCATCCTGGGCTGACATTTCTGAAGGATGCCCCAGAATTCCATTCCCGCTACATTACTACGGTAGGTTAAATTCATGTGCAAGATGTCAGCGTTTGTCTAAGAAAAAGTTTGTGATTCATTCTGAGCCGCGCTCAGTGTTACAAGGAAAGTAATTCACATTGTCAAATGGCATAATAATGTTTACCCCTAGCATCTTGTTCCCTTCCCTACAGTCTTTGTTAAGTTGTCCAAAGTGATGGGCTAGTAATACCCTATACAGTGGTACCTCGGGTTACAGACGCTTCAGGTTACAGACGCTTCAGGTTACAGACTCCGCTAACCCAGAAATAGTACCTCAGGTTAAGAACTTTGCTTCAGGATGAGAACAGAAATCGTGCGGCGGCGGCGGCACGCCCCATTAGCTAAAATGGTACCTCAGGTTAAGAACAGTTTCAGGTTAAGGACCTCCAGAACGAATTAAGTTCTTAACCCGAGGTACCACTGTAGTATGCAGGGCTGTCTTTGAAAACTGCTTAGAGATAGCAATCAGTTCAAAACACAGTGACTAAGTTACTAACCAGATCTTCTGGAACTTATATTGCTGCACTGACTCCTGGACTGTTTCTGACCACAATTCAAAGTGTTGGTGCTTGCCTTTAAAGCCCAACATGGCTTTGGATCTGAATATCTGAAAGACTATCTGTACCCATATCAACCAGCTCTTGCCCTGAGATTACCTTTGGGTATTTTAGATCCCTCTAAGACTATATACATATTTTTGTTGTTTACATGTAGTCTGTTTTGTTGATTTTAAATATTGGTCACTGACTGCTGTCAGAAACAGGATGCAAGACTTATGGGACTTTGAGGGGTTTTTGGTTTTTTTTTAATCACACAGAATAAGTCCAGTTTTGAGAATTGTATTTAATCTTTTTCCAGGTTATTCAAAGAATATTCTATACAGTCAATAGATCCTGGTCTGGGAAAATATCCCTAACAGAGTTGAGGAAAAGCAACTTTCTGCAGGTATGCTATTTTTCTTTTTTATTTCTATGAGCAACAAGTATTTCTAAAACACTTTCCGTGATATCCATTGTTACACAGAGTAGACCAACTGTAATAATTGGACTTAAGTAATATTAGTTGTTCCCATAGCTTGTTCAGTGTTTTCAGTTTTATAGCTGGATTTAGCAAAAGTTAATAAAAGAGGATCTGGACAGATTTGTATATTTCTAGTGTTGAAGGATGATAGATATGACACAGTAAGGACTATAGTAGCCACATAAGCACATGGTCACAAAACTCTATCAAGTATTAATTTTGCTTGTTTGTGGATTTTTAGAATAATCACAAAGTAAAAGTTTAATGTTTCATACAGTTCTTTTGCTGTTTAAGGTATTTATTGAATAATAACAAAGACTGACAAGATATCATTCTAGTCACAGTTCTTGGTCTGCGCCTTCTGCCTATGGAAATTAGAATTAATTTGTTCTCATTTTTTCAGACCCTAGCTCTCTTGGAGGAAGAGGAAGACATAAATCAAATCACTGATTATTTTTCCTATGAGCACTTCTATGTTATTTACTGTAAATTCTGGGAACTGGACACTGACCATGATCTCTACATCAACCAGAAAGATCTGGCTAGATACAATGATCAAGGTATGCAGAGCAAGAGAAGCACTGGAGGTGGTTGTTACTAATATAAAATAAATATTCTCTCATATGTACTTTATGGGCACCCCAGATTACCAAACTTGATCTCTCTTTCTCAATATTCTTACAAAAAAACCCCTTGCATATCTCTTGCTGTGCCTCAGTCATGTCATTATTATGCAAAATAGGCATGCCATAAAGTAGTCCATGCTCTTGGGAAAATTGGATTGGATATAGCTTTTCCCTGTTCAGTTGACAAGGCTGTGTCTATTATGCCATAAGCTTGTAGGGAAAGAGATGTAAAAAGTTAAAACTATGAACAGGCACCATATCCTTTACCATCTCAAACCTTGCTGTAGCGCTATGGGATAATTTTGGCCTGAATCTTCTGTGAATTGAAGCATTAAAATGTTACAAATTGCCTTTCATATAGATGCTCATCAGTCCAACACACCAGGCAGGGCACACTCTTGATGTGATCTTTGCCCCCAAGTGATATGAGGATGGATTAAAGATAGAGGGGCTGATGGTGGCAGTTCTTTCCTGTAAGGGTGATGGGCCTGTTTGGGTGGTCTGCCCTCAGAAACTGATGGAACTTGATGTGTTCCTGAATGCTTTTTTTTTGGGGGGGGGTCCAGTGGAGGAAGCTGGTAATCTTGTCAAGGATGTTTTGTGAGATGAGGTTCACCTTATGCAATCAACTGATGCACACAAGATACTTGTGGCAATGCATCCGGCCACCTGCCCCCTCGATTCTTGCCCCTCCTGACTTCTCAAATCTAGTAGAGTGGGGCTGACTGGTTGGGTCCAGAGCGTAGTTAGCGCTTTGCTATGTGATGGTGTGGGTCCCTGCTGCGTTGAAAGAGGCAGTGGTGCAACTGCTGCTAAAGAAACCAGCTCTGGACCCTTCGGATTGGAACAGCTATCAGCTAGTTGCCAATATCCTTTCTGGGAGAGGGTGATGGATAGAGCCATGGTGGAGCGACTGCAAGCATTCTTGGAGGACCCAGGTTATTTAAATCCATTCCAATCTGGATTCAGGCCTGGTCATGGAATAACCTCTTACCTGTATCAGGGAGTGGGTGGCGGTTGATGTGGCCCATTGTAACCAGCCATCAGGAAGCAACAGAATGACTAGATCAAAAGTATTCAGAATCAAAACTATTTTAAGGCATTTATTTGATACATAGTAAAAACATGGCCACTGAGGAAAATAATTTTTCTGTTGTGTTTTGCATATGATTGAAAGCCACTTTTCATATGATTATTCTTCTGCACAGATATCACTTGTGTATAGGGAAAGCAACAATTGTTAGAATGATTGCAAACACATTCAAGAACTGAAACTGTTCCTAATCCTTATTTCTTCATCTACAGCTCTGTCAAACAGGATTATAGAGAGAATATTCAGTGGAGCTGTGCTTAGGTAAGAAAGTAGGGAACAATTAAGATCGAAGGAAGAAAATTAATTTTTGAAGTGACAGTTAGAATTGGATTCAGGAAGTTCAATGTAGGATATAATCACTTTGATTCCTTGTCTGGGGGTGGCTTCAGATGTGCAGCTTAAATTGGCTTTGTTTTAAATCATTTAGAGAAGGGAGGGAAGGGTACAAAACTCAGTGGTAGATCTTGCTTGCAGAAGGTTAAAATCTCTTGACATCTCAAGATTGAGATTGTCCCCAGGTGGAAACCTTGGAGAGCCACTGCCAGTTAGTGCAGAAAATACTGAACTAAATGGAACAATGATCTGACTCAGTTTGCTTCCTATGATCTTGTTTCCTAAGGCACATGTAATGCTCACATTGGCTGCCATGGACATTATTTCTCTTTTGAAATATCTCTACTCTGCAGTGTTGAGAAACAAAATGTAAAGCTCAATTGCACTTTTTATTCTGATCCAAAATTTCCTTGACTCTTTCGCATCATCCATCAGAAAAACTCCAGGAATGATTTCTGTCTTCAATCCAGAATAAACTGTTTTCAGCCTGAGATACAGTGGATTGAACACACATGCTGTTACTGAACTAGAAACCTTTCCCAGTCTGTATTTTAGATACATTCATAAGAAAGCTTTATCTTCCTGGAATGTCAGGGAAAGGTTGCCACATGGAGACTTTGTACAACATAAATGATTATATAAACAGCCCAAAATCTTGATGCTGAGAGAATGTGGTCTGTTTTAATTTAAAAGTTGTCATGTTTGGATTGTTAGTTTGCTGTTTCTGATCTGCTCTCTAGGGTACACTTTCAAGTTAAATAGTATTAAACTTCAAAGAATCAGGGAGTGGGTAACCAGCACTAACACATCCATGGGGTCTCTAAGGAATTGAAAGTGAAATATTGAGATGTATTCAGACATCTATTTTTTTTTTAAAAATGTCATGTGAACTTCAGCAAGTGTTTGAAATCTGTTTCAGAGGAATTCAAGTGCACAAAGAAAACCACATGAGCTATGCAGACTTTGTATGGCTTCTAATTTCTGAAGAAGACAAAAGAAGTCCCACAAGGTGAGATAAGTCATCCAGAAATTTGGAGTAGGTGGAGTGAAGGAACATATATACAAGGTTTGCAGATTATTAAATGTATATGTTATGTAACTCCAGGGGCACATAGCAACTGCCAGGAAGGTATTCTTGACAGGAAAATAGGGGGAAAGGATAAACTTCTGTACAGTGATACCTCGGGTTACAGACGCTTCAGGTTACAAACTCTGCTAACCCAGAAATAGTACTTCAGTTTAAGAACTTTGCTTCAGGATGAGAATAGAAATTGGGCGGCAGCGGGAGGCCCCATTAGCTAAAGTGGTACCTCAGGTTAAGAACAGTTTCAGGTTAAGAACGGACCTCCGGAACGAATTAAGTCCTTAACCAGAGGTACCACTATATACAGCACAGCTGCAGCCAAATGAGACTGCCTCATGATTTCTTTTTGTTCTTGTTACTTGTCCTAACATTTCCTGTGCACTCTACATGCATATACAGCACTTCCATAGGCTTACAATCTTGGCCTCATGTGTCACTTGCTAATCATGTGCTGGGGATAGGGAGGAATGAGAAGATGATGATATTGGCAGTCACAAGCATGCTGTTTAAAAAACAATGGGAATGATTCAGCTAGTGAGTCCTGCTTGTGGAAGCCAACACAAGCGTCTTCCACTAGTGTGGTGGGGTTTTTCGCCCCTCCTTCTCCTCATGCCCCCCTGCCCAATTTGGGGTTGGGGAAACACTCAGAACAGCACAAGGGAAGGAGGGGGAGATTGTTCTGTCTGGCAAGTGAAATGCTTGCACTGACGTGATGATCTCCTTAGTGTAATGTTGTATATAAAATATAAATGTAATATTAAAAAACAAATGTAATATGCAGGTGTGTAATAGAGACTGAGTGCCCTGGCTGTCATTGGATGAAGAACTTCCAGGAGTAAGTTCTACTCCATTGCAGCCCTTAGGACACTGCAACCCCAGGGAAGCTTTTTGGAAGACATAGAGGGCTGTGGTGGGGAGGTGGGGTGGGAAACTTCCCTTGTCCAAGCGCTGTATTGGATACCACTTTATGTTCAAATCACAAAACTGTCCAAAATATATTTCATAGTACACTCTAACTGTAGAGCTAAAACAATACATGCAGATGCCAGGGACATTTACATAAACTGATTAGTGCTACCGTAGGAATGAGCTGCAGTGTAGCTCTCTCCACATGGCCCAAGGCGGCTTTACTTTTGTGGTAGAAAAAGGAGTCACTCCCCAGTGGCTACCAAGCCATGAAGATCAGAAACAGTTAGCCTCACTGCTATAGCATCACCTCTGCTTTGAATTTATGTAGACATCTTCTTTATCCTGTATTTTGCTGCTAAATGTGAACATCTCAATTTGTAATTTCTCTCAAGGATGGAGAACTATTGCAGTTTGAGTCACTGAGCAACTGAGGGTATTATATATCTTAGCTCATGCTCTGAATTTCTAGATTGAAATTTCCAATGAAAGGCATTATAAGGAAGGAGTCTGGACAAAGCTTCACTGTGCATATGAAAGCTGTCTCAATAAGGGTTCTTTGTTAGAACTATGGCTTGCCCCAACTTTGCTACAAACAAATCTTATTCATTCCCCTTTCCCTAGTATTGAATACTGGTTCCGCTGCATGGACCTGGATGGGGACGGCATGCTCTCCATGTATGAACTGGAGTATTTTTACGAGGAGCAGTGTGAGAGGATGGAATCCATGGGCATTGAGCCACTGCCATTCCATGACTTACTGTGCCAAATGCTTGATCTAGTGAAGCCAGAGTGTGAGGGTAAGGCCCATTTATACAATAATATTCATCCTCACTGCTGACCATTTCTTGGGAATATGATTATCTTTGATCTCTCAGATATATTTGATCTCCCAGACCCCTTTGAAGAGTTATCACACTCTATCTGCATCACTTCTGGGGCAGTCACCAGCACTTGATCCAAGCAGGTGATAAGATTCCTTGTGTATGGGAGACCCAGAGCCAAGTAGTGGTTTTTACCCAACCTCCTAGGCTTTGCATCCTCAGCCAATTCCTTAGTTAGCATTCAAAGTAATAGCAAAAAAAAATGGTAGAGATCGGTTCCCACCACCACCAAACAGGCTTTTATTTTCACTCTCCGGGCATTTAGAGGTGGCTCAGCAAGTAGGTGCAGAGCCATGAACTGCTAATGCCACTAATAACAAATGGTGTTATAAATTCGTGGTGAGCCATAATGTATCTGTGTGATCTCTAACCCACAGACCTGATAGTGATGCCGATCAAGGCAGTGCACACTTGAAAGGCCTTGCCCACAAAAGTATTTGAGAAACTTATTTCAAAATATGTTGGCTTTTTTTGGGTGAACACATTTGAATTTGCTCCTGGTGATCAAGCAGTAGGGGAAACTTTGTTCACAGCAACTATCTTGTTGCAAACTGCTTTTGAGCACAAATTTGCAAAAAAAAAGTGGGGGGCTTATATAAACTCATCATCATCTCACTTCCATGCCACTGGTACATACTGATTCAAACTGAGTTAACAAAAATGTCAACCTATGTTGAAAATAGATCACTGAAAAGAATGGGTGAATCTGGCCTGAAAGGCCATCTCCCATTTCTTCATAAATCTTTAAATACTATTTACCACATGATCTGTAACCCAGAAGCCTTGACACCCCAGTCCTACTGAGAACTGCTAGACCGATAATAAAATAATGTGTTCTGGTTTTGCAGGAAGGGTAACTTTGCGAGACTTGAAAAGATGCAGAATGGCTCATGTATTTTACAACACATTCTTTAACCTGGAAAAGTACTTGGACAATGAACAGCGGGATCCCTTTGCTGTGCAGAAGGTATAAAGCAGTTCCAAAATAGTGATTGCTCTGAGAGTTCTACTCTGGAAAGGAACAAGAGATGGATACTTTCATGAAGTTCCCAAAAGAATTTACCGTATTTTTCGCCCTATAAGAGGCACTTTTTCCCCTCCAAAAATGAAGGGGAAACGTGTGTGCGTCCTATGGGGCGAATGCAGGCTTTCGCTGAAGCCTGGAGAGCGAGAGGCGTCGGTGCGCACCGACGTCTCTCGCTCTCCAGGCTCCAGGAAGCTATCCGCAAGCCTTGCACGCCCGGAGGGAGTTCCCCCTCCGGAGGACGCCCAGTGCTTTGCGCAGGTGTCCGCTAGGACGCGCAAGGCTTGCGGGCAGCAGCCTGCAGCGCGGAGCACGGGGCGCCCTCCAGAGGACGCCCTGTGCTCCACGCAGGTGTCCGCAAGCCTTGCGCACCCGGGGATCTCCCCCGGGAGCCGAAGGCTTGCAGGCGGCAGCGCGGAGCACGGGGCACCCTTCGGAGGCGACCCCGTGCTGCCGGCTGCCGCCCGCAAGCCTTGCGCTCACGGGGGGGATCCCCCGGGTGCGCAAGGCTTGCCGACACCAGCGCCCTTTGGAGGACGCCCCGTGCTCCGCGCTGGTGTTGGCCAGCCTTGCGCACCCGGGGGATCTCCCCCCGAGAGCGCAAGGCTTGCGGGCGGAAGCCGGCAGCACGGGGCGCCCTTTGGAGGCCGCCCCGTGCTCCGCGCTGGTGTTGGCCAGCCTTGCGCACCCGGGGGATCTCCCCCCGGGAGCGCAAGGCTTGCGGGCGGCAGCCGGCAGCACGGATCACGGGGCGCCCTTCGGAGGCCACCCCGTGCTCCGCGCTGGTGTTGGCCAGCCTTGCGCACCCGGGGGATCTCCCCCCGGGAGCGCAAGGCTTGTGGGCAGCAGCCTGCAGCGCGGAGCACGGGGCGCCCTCCAGAGGACGCCCCGTGCTCCACGCAGGTGTCCGCAAGCCTTGCGCACCCGGGGGATCTCCCCCCGGGAGCGCAAGGCTTGCGGGCGGCAGCTGGCAGCGTGGAGCACGGGGCGCCCTTCGGAGGACGCCCCATGCTCCGCGCTGGTGTTGGCAAGCCCTGCGCACCCGGGGGGCGCGTGGGGCGCCCTGAAACAGAGGGTTCCCCATGCTGCGGACTGTAGCCTGCCGCCCGACGCGCGGGGCGCCCTGAAGCAGAGCGCCCCTCGCGCCAGGCAGACATGGGCCAGCCCCACAAGTTCGGGGGACAGCGGGGAGGCGCAGCACCGCCATCCCACTGTTCCCCGACCTGGTTTTGGGGGGGAAAATAAAGGAATTTTTTTTTTCCTTTATTTCCCCCCCAAAAAAGTAGGTGCGTCCTATGGGACGGAGCGTCCTATGGGACGAAAAATACGGTACTAGGAAATATGGTGGCAGTGGTCAAAACGATGTATTTAGAACAGAAATTTTCCTAAATGTATGCTTAGTAACCCCAGAAAATATAAGAGGGAGAAGAGCTGATTAAATTTGCTTAGTATCTGGAAAGGTTGTGTAATATCCCATTATATTATTCTTTGATCAGGTACTAGGACAAGTAATGACAAGACATTTCTGCATCTTCAGCAGAACTTAAATAATTAAAACCCTGCTTGCTTGGTGTCATGAGGCCTTTGTACATTCGCATATTGCACATTATTCTTCCTTAACACTTAAAATGATTCTGATAAATGAGCAGCATACATAAATGGTAAAATCTATATGTAACAGTAACAGTTTCTTCAGTACATATTTCAAAGGAACAGAAACATGGACTGTTTTTACTTATCTTGAATGTGATCTTTGGCAAGTTTATCCAATTCAGGTACAATTATTAGATGGGATATATAGTGTCTACAAATTTAGAACATCAAGTAGGATACAAGAATCTCTTTTACGGGCTTAAATAGCTAATGTTATTAGAACTCTTTGAACTGGAAGGGACAACAAGAGGTAGCTAACTTATCCTTTCCCCTCATATAGCAACCCCTGTATCCTTATTCACCTGCTTAAAAAACAACTATTGGTGAAGAATTTGTAACTACCTTGCATTACAAGTTTATACAGTTTCACAGAAGAGAACTATGTCGCTTTTATTTCCTTCTGAAGTCAATGGTCTACTGTAAACAAAAAAAGCCTCAGTCCAGTGTTCTGAGGCATTAAGTTAAAAGTGTATAAAGAAATGTACGCGTATAGCGTATGAAAAATAATTTGTTTGTCTTTTCTATTTCTAGTTTTTAGTAGTTGTCCTCTTCAGAGTTTGAATTTCCCAACAGCAATGAGGTTCCATTCAGTTTACCTAGAAAGTGAATGGTCATTGCCCTGAGACTGTGTGTGTGTGTGTGAATTTGTTCAAAGGCATCCTAGTCATTGCAAATATGTATATTGTGAAAGTGACTTGGTTTGTTCAGTTTTGCTTGTTTCCTTCTCACATATTTATTTAGGATGTTGAGAATGATGGTCCTGAACCCTCTGATTGGGACAGATATGCTGCTGAAGAGTACGAAATTCTTGTTGCTGAAGAGTCTGGCAATGAACAGTTACAAGAAGGGTGAGTGTCAATATCTGCAAAATGTGGTTATAATTGCTACTCCTGGAAGCCTCAAAACTCATATGTTTGAAGATGAAAAGTTGTTGTGAAGCAAAATGAAAAAGATAAACTGTTTAAAACAGAGAAACATGTTTATGAACAATAAAATGAGTTACTAAATAACTAATCTTGGAATGTCACTGCAAGCCTGTTTGACTATGACAATAAACGCATATGACATAGTCATTTAGGGTGTCATTCCTTAGTTGATAGTTATACTGTTTGCTACTGTATCTACAAAATGTCAAAGCAATTAGCTGAACTGTTCCTAAACTATGTTGGCAGAAATGTTACAATCTCTTTTTCAACCAAAGGATTTGTGTATTATTGATGAATTCATATTGCTAACTCTTTGTAGATGAAAGCTTCCATGGCATATTAAAAGCATGCCCTGAGGCAACTCAGCCTTGGCAGAGAAAGGATAAGAGCCTTGCGTTCCGTATGTTTTAGTTTATAGTACGCTACCAGGCACTGACACAGAAAATTGCTATGACTTAAAATGTGTCTTTCAGGAGTTGGCTTTGGTAAGCAAGATTGAGTGAAGATAAGCAATGTTTTATGGTAGTATGGTTATTCTGGAAGCACCTTCACATCAGCGAAAGCACGTTTCTCCAGGGCCAAACTCTGAAAAAAGCCTGTTCTGTATTTCCTGTTCTGTCCAGCATACCTCTGGAAAAAACTGCATTTTAGGGACCCCTATTTCTCCCTCTCCCCGGCAACAGTCTCCCACAATGAGCAGCACAGATGCACTTGCCTATACCTGGAGATTATCTCCAGCAAAAGAGGGTGTTCCTGTTTGCGAACATTGTTTTGAAACCAAACGTCTGACGCGGCTTCCGATTGTGTGCAGGAAGCTCCTGCAGCCAATCAGAAGCTGCGCCTTGGTTTTCGAACCGTTCCAGGAGTCAAACGGAGTCACAGAATTGATTAAGTTTGACAACCAAGGTACCACTGTATAAGGACAGAGAAATCGGCTTCTTTTGCATGTTGTTTTGAGCCTTCTACAAAATGTATAAACCTATTAAGGTGATAAAGTGAAAAATTCGTAAGCAGTGGTACCAAATGCTTTAGTATGTTATATGTTTAAGATTTAAATGGAATAATCATGGCCATTTGGATCCACTACTTACATTTCCGCCCTCTACACCTGTATAAATACCTCGGATTTATAGCTGTTTTACTTACTGAAAAATGATCCAAGTAAAAGACCTCAGTTATAACCAAACATGTAAACCATCTGCGTTCTTAATATCTTTCTTCCTTTTTGTAGATCTTTTGATGACGACTATGAAACAGATGAACTCTTATCACTACCTGAAATTGAAGAAAAGTCAGATCACTTAGTTATCTCAGATCTATCAACCTAAGCATATTGAAGAAGTGTCTCCAAGGTCTGTTGATACTAAATGGGAGAGTCCTCAGTTCTTACATTTCAGGAATTACTTCATTCTTTTCCTTGAGAAAATAACCAACATTTGAAACCATAACACCATCTTTTTTTTAAAAAAAAAATAATTACTTGCTTCTGCAG
This sequence comes from Podarcis gaigeae, assembly GCF_964106915.1. Lineage (NCBI taxonomy): Eukaryota > Metazoa > Chordata > Lepidosauria > Squamata > Lacertidae > Podarcis > Podarcis gaigeae. The sequence goes on from NC_139681.1 coordinate 62,265,346, forward strand.
TTTGGTAACTTCCAGCAGTATGGTAATGTGTGTGGATATGGGTGGGCTTCCGCAGGCATATTTAGAAACTGCAGAGAAGCTAGAAAGACTACACTGTACAACGAAGCATGGAAAGGGTTGAAAAGAATCCATGGTCGTAGAAAACCAAAGAATTTAAAGCAAGTTGAAGAAATTATTTCCTGCCTCATGGATTCTTTTCTCTTCTTTTTATACTTAGAAACTGAACCTTCAGCTTCCTTCTCACCTTGTTACATAATTGTGGCAAAAACTACATGTTTTTCTAGAAATATTTTCAGATTACTCCACTGAATAAGCATCACAGGAAGATTGTCAATGAATGGGGGGGGGGATTGTCCCAAGAGTTTATTTAAATCCAATATAAAGCTACTGGGTTTGTTTGTTTTTTAAAGTTTATTCTAGAAAAACCCAGGCTATTTGATCTTAATTGCCTTTCTCCACAGGAGGAGCTTTCCTTTTCTTACGGCTTTTCCAACAAAGTACAAGAGCCCCTCGTACATGTTTAATCTTAGCGAATGCAATACTCCTACATATCTCTGTAGAAAGATCATGGCAAAATACTGCTGCAGGAAATAGCTCTTTCCTGCATTGTTCACCATTTTTTTTAAGCTTTTAAAACTAAAATCTAGGGTGTGAACCTCTCATGAATGAGAAGTGCAGGGTATATGCCCTGCCAAATATTAAACAAAAACCCTGATACAGCAGCAAAATTGTCTGGAGCTCAGAAAACTCCATTAAAATCAGTGACACCCTCACCGCCCCAAAACTTCGCTTGTGGTTCTTGCTCTTTAGAAATTAAAACTCTAGATTATGGTGTTCCCTCATTTGCACAATGGGGGAATGTTGTGTGGCACTAAAGCAGGTTTTAGAATTAGGCACTAAATTTCTTTGAAAGCCACTGAGATTTGCATCCCAGACTTAAAAGCATTGCCTTGGTTCAAACCCATTTAATATGAATATAGTTTGTGCAGGCTAAACAGTATGGATTGTAAGTTTGGATACTTTGGTATTGAACTTGATTTTGTCTTAATTCTATAATAAAATGTGTTAAAATAATAGGAATAATCATGCATTGAATTATAGGAAATTGTTTGCACTTTTTTCAGATACAAAATCAAATTTAAGAAATGCCAACATACCAAATTTAACTTCCTCTGCTATAGGTTAATATTGTACTAGAGTTTTGGAACCTAATTTCAGTGCCAGTCCTGGAGCGTGAATACTGCATTGTATAATAACAATCTGGAAGAGTGTATTTGAGCATCTGTCTGGATTGTGGATGCAGGAGTATGACTCTCGCTAACTGTGTGAGAGCTCTGAGGTTCATCTCTGTGATTTGCCTTGGTCACAAACAGAAGGGGGCCTGTACTTTACCCTGTGTTCTTTATCTGTACGCATGCATACACATATACACCATTTTATGGAAGTGCCAGGTGCAGTGACTGAGCACATGCTTTGCATGCAAAAGGTCCCAGGTTGAGTCTCTGGCATCCCCAAGCAGGGCTGGGAAAGAATTCCATGTAAAAACATGGAAAACTGCTGCCAGACAGTTCTGAGCCAGATGGACCAATGATCTGATTCAGCATAAGGCATGTTCTTGTGCAGAGCGCTTTTTCCGCACTACTAATTACTTAAGCAAAACCGGGTGTAGTTGGAATTAGAGAAGTGGAAGTTTTTGGTCAGAGGTTTGTGGTGCTCTCTGTAATAACAATAAATTAACATTTTTTAAGCTGGTTTTCAATAAATATATATTTTAAATAAACAAATAACCTCAATCAAGTTTTAATTTCAGACCACGTATTAGCAACAGAGCTTATAAGAAGGGTTCTAGAATGAAAACCCCTTGATTTACAGTCTGATAAATGGTGCAAATGATAAAGTATGGGATTTATCACTTTTTAAAAAGACTGCTGATGATAAAGATAAAAGACAGAAAATGTTTTCATTTCCATGTCATCTATACCATTTATATTCACACTGATTATTTTTTTTTGGGGGGGGGTGTAATTTTAGGAAAATTGGAGGATCCCATAATTCTGAGTTTTTGGAAGAAATATTCAGTTCACAGCTCATTTCCCCCAGAGTATTAGATTTTATCTCATAGCATTTGTGCTAGCTTTACAGTTCACAAGATTTTATCCAAACGTTTGATTCCATCCAATTCTTCATTAGTACATCAGTTGGTTTTATATATACTATTACATATTAAAGAGAAAGGAGTTGGTAAAATGCAACTTTTTAAAAAAATATTTTTAGTGGAACTGACACTATGATTTCACCATTATTTTTGAGCAACTATTTTAAGTTAGCATTATTCCACATTAGAGTGGTTATTGTCATGCTGCACCTGCGACGTCCAGCCTCCCAACGCAGCTGCGTACTGAACAACATTTTAGACTAGTCTCATGCAAGTTTCTAGACTGGTCTGCTGTTTGGAAAGGTTTACTGCACTCCTGTTACAATTCCAATCAGGAATGGTTTAATGTGTCAATATGTGTCAACCCTCCTCCACCCACGCCATGTAGTTTGGGTGAATAACTATATTCTCTAGAGCACGGGTGTCAAACACAAGGCCCGCGGGGCCGAATCCAGCCCGCCAGACCTTGTCATGTGGCCCGTGTAGCCGCCGCCGGCCGCCAGCTTTCACCTTTTATTCTCGCTTTTTTTTTTGACACAAGAAAGCCGCCTCTTCAGCGCATGCGCGGCAGCCTACAAGCCAGAGAACGTCTGCCCTCTAGTGGCACCGGCCGTTCTACACAGGAAACCTCCACTTTACATGCATTCAGGAAACCTCCACTTGTTTTTATATTGAGCGCATGCCATCCTGTGATGTGACAGATCCAACGGCTGCCTGAACCCTTCTCTCCTGTACTGTAAGTCCTACAGATACAACCGGCCCTTTGAGGGTGACCAAACTGCTGATGCGGCCCCCGATGAATTTGAGTTTGACACCCCTGCTCTAGAGAATCCAAACATAGCATCTTAAATAAGCATAGGCTTCGCATAAAGTGTTTCCTTGGTGTTACCAGGATCTATTTCACACCATTGCTAACTCATTTAAACTTTTGTTCTGCTATGCTGGTGCTCTAGAGGCACCCCTTTTTTAAATTATGCATACTACTTTAGCTAAACACAATTATGCTTATTTTCAATTTTTGGGGGAAAAGGTTAACTTGAGCTGCCATATCTTACTTGCCATAAATGGCAGAGGCAATTATTAGCATCATTTCACTTGAAGCCAATAGTGTAGATATGCAGATAACTTTAGTGAATAATTTTATAAGTGGTAATCCGTTAGGTTTCCACTTACATTTAGTACTACATTTGAATAGGAATGATGTGTCGACAGGTCAACTGTATGCAAATTTGTATTCAAAAACACTGTAAAATTTTCTGTATTGTAAAAATAAATAAATGTTCTTATGGAATACTTGTAGCCTAATTGGAGCATAACTAGGAGCTAGACTCCCTATGTTTTATTCCCAGTTCTGCAAAGCACCTGCTATGCACCACTAGTAAAAGCTTGTTGAACTTTTGCACGCGTGCAAAAATACCTTTTGGACAACAGTCTGTAAAGGTTTTTTTTAGTCAAATTTTGAACGTTTTGTTTTTATCTGCTCTTAATGCTGTATATCGGATTTGTTGTCTGAAGAGTAGAAATAATAACACCTACCTCATATGAAAGGGGTTAGTATAATTCAGTCTGCTATACTGCAGAAATTCCTTTCAATAAACTGCTCAAGCAATACTTGTTTGGTGATGCATGTCCTTTAATGCCTATTGGGACAAAGTCTGTCTTCCACTGGTTAAAGTGGAATGAGAGAGAAACATGGTTACTAAAAATGAATGCTGCAATTGGTATCAAGGTTTTAAGCAGTGTTCATGTTTTGGAGGTGCCTCACGCACTCTGTAACTGATTTTTCTACTTTATTTGGGCCGCCACTGAGAGGCAGTATTGTGCAGAAGGCACAGAGCTGAGCCGAGTATCAGGTTCATTGGTAAGAGTGGTTTTTTGTAAAATTGGACAAAACTGTCTGGATTTAACACAAAAGCTCTCCCAAGATCGCTCCAAGAGCATCTTGCGTGTAGCTTAAAATATATAGCCTTAAAAGACCAAAAAGTTCATCCACAATGCCAAAATAACTCTTGGGTCTAAGAATATCTTTGAGTATCACAATATGTGAAGTCTATGCAAAAATATTTTTTAATGAAGGTCACAGAGACTATAAACACTAAATAATTTGGAGAAATGCTTGTAATTAATGTTTATTCGTGTATTTTAACATGCTTTGTTGTTATGTGTTAAGGTTTGCAGGAACTAAGATGTACAAAAAAAAGTTGTGAAACTTGTTTGACACAGTTGTCCGAGGATTACTTGTGCTGGGCAAGGCTTTGCCTTAGCTATTTTCCTTTGTATTTCCTTTTTGCAATTAAAAATATTTTTAAAAATAGTGAGTCTCATTAATTTCCCCCCACAAGATAGGAATTAATGTGCTGTATCTCAGAAACAGAAATAAGTTTTAGAATGGATTCTGAAATAAGTGACGTTGTACGGTACATAATTTACTACCACATTTAATCAGTTGGAATAAGAGCAAGGCTACAGGATAGCAAATGAGCAACCCAATCTGGACTGGTGTGTAGTCTGGTCTTTGTGCCAAATCCAATCAATTTCAACTTGATTATGTAAGATTTTTTTTGAATTGCATGCTTTTTGTCAGTTTCACTTTGGTCACACACAGATTGCTATTAGTATAAAACATTAATGCCAATCATCTGGAGCAAAATTAAAATAAACATGCATAGGATTGCAATACACAAGTTAATACATTGAATGCCATTTCTCAAAGCAGCCCTGATATCAAAGGAGTCAATATTTGGAATACTTCTTATTTGTTAGGCATGTGTGCCAGTGATATACGTAAGTCTGACCACCTCTTAGTTGTTAAATGTGGTGGCACAGCTTTTAAAAAGAGCTTCACACTTCTGAGGAAGTGAATGGGTTCCAAGTTAATTTTAATAAGCTGGAGGTACATATGCCCAAGATTCGGAGAGCTGTTCCCTCAGTGTTTCAGATTCTGCTGTGTCACTCTTAAGATTTGGTATTTGGGAATATATATTACAAGGAATCTAAGTTATAGAAAGTCAGTTATGGGAACGTGTGACAACAAATTAATAAACATGTAGTTAGATGGGGAAGAATCAATCTTAGTATCATGGACTGTCTAATGGGAGTCATGATGCTTATTTTTTAAAACATTATTGTATTTCTTTCAAACCCTGCCAGTTTGGGTCCCCAAGAAGCAGCTTCAGAAATGGCAAAGGAAAAAAAAAATCTTTGGTTCAGCAGTTGCCATTGATTAGGAAATCCATTTTATTTAAACCAGCTCAGGAAGGGATGCCTTTAATGTTGAGATTTATTATGAGGTGAACCAAATAAGAAATGTGGTATCAGTCTTTTATTTTAGAAGACAGAATGAAACAGTGAGCCCAACTAGAGAGCCAGGTTATTGGGTGAATTAACATAAATTAGAATAAAACAGCATTCGTTGTGTTAGTTCAAAGACCATAGCAAAAGGAATCCCAATTAAAATCCCTCCTTCCTGAAAGCATAAATTGCACTCACTTTTCTAGATCATAAATCATTTTATTATGGCAGTGTTCAGAGTCTGGAAGCATAGGGCAGGGTTGTTAATACCGAAGTTATCTCCCATGATTTCATCGGCATTTCAAATATTAATTCCTTATGAAACTGGCAGTCAAGAAAGAGTGCTACTTGCCAGCTCATGCAATTTGAGCAAAAGCTGTTTGATAGTCTAATAGCGATGAGAGATACTGTATCCAATATATAAAAATGGCAATTGATGCTGTTCATTGGTATTTAAAAATATTGTGTACCAGATTTTAAAGTGTTTCTTTTTACAGTTTGTACACTATTAAATATCTTTTTTAAAAAAATCAACTGTGGAAACATGACCTTAACATCATAATCAAGAGGACTGTAATACATTGTAGTCTAAGGTCCCCTTTAAATACCTGGCAGCAACTGCTAGGAAGGCATAATTAAAACTTCTCCATTGATAGTATTTAAGGAGATTATCTTACACGTACCCAGACTTCCCCTCTAAGTTGGAGTTGACATATGGGCACTTGCCTCCAATTGTAATGGAACTGTTAAGAGGTGCAGGAATTTTGGGTGCAAGTGTTTCAGGAACTTAGTTTCATCACAGGCCAGTGGGTTCATCTCATGCCACAATTGGCCTTCCAGGCCAATACTTACACTTATAATGGAAACAATTGTTAGCCATTTATTAGTGGCAGCCAGATCTCATGTGGCTAGACACCGGAAGGATTTGAAAGAGGTAAATACTGAGCATTGGTACCAAATCAGGCAAATTGTACTTCTAGAAAAACTGACCCAGACAGTTAGTGTGGAGAGGTCAAAAGGGATTTTTAAAATTGTTTATGAAGTAGAATAAAGTTACTCCCCTCCTTTGGCATACACTCATCTCTGGGTTCTATACTTTGACGGTTTGTCTACAGTCGTGAAAATCTCTACAAGACTCTGTTGTTGGACTGTTGAACATGTGAAGAGGAAAAATAATCAGACCGTTACCTTGATTGTGATACTGCTTGCTCTGTTGTAGTTGCTCGGTTGTACTTACCGATTTCCTTTTGTGCTTCCCCGTACCTGAGATATGCAATATCAGAGGGTTAATTACATGTTTGAATGTAAATTGGGGGGGTTATTATCATTGTCATTATTGTTTTCATTTATATTTTCATTTTGATATTTATGTGAGGTCATATTGTCACTTAAGTTTTCTGAAAATTAATAAAGATGTTTATTATACTATTCTTCCTTTCTGGAAGGTATTCAACTATGTTTTGCTTAGGGTAGACTCATTGAAATTAATGAACATTCTAGGTTAGGTCCATAAAACTTAGTTGCATACCACCGGTAAGCACTTCCCAAATAAGCACGTAAAGAATTGCTCTATAAATCTGGTCAAGTTGGATTACTGCCTGTGACTGCACCATTAACTGCAGATAAAAAGGTAAAGGGACCCCTGACCATTAGTTCCAGTCATAACCGACTCTGGAGTTGCGGTGCTCATCTTGCTTTATTGGCCGAGGGAGCCAGCGTACAGCTTCCGGGTCATGTGGCCAGCATGACTAAGCCGCTTCTGGCGAACCAGAGCTGCACATGGAAACACCGTTTACCTTCCCGCTGGAGCGGTACCTATTTATCTACTTGCACTTTGACGTGCTGTCAAACTGATAGGTTGGCAGGAGCAGGGACCGAGCAACGGGAGCTCACCCCATCGCAGGGATTCAAACCGCTGACCTTCTGATCGGCAAGCCCTAGGCTCTGTAGTTTAACCCACAGTGCCACCCGTGTCCCTTTAACTGCAGATGCTATGATAAAGGACTTTATAAGCAAGGCTTCCAGGTTTAAATTAACTGGAGTTTCTTGTTATGACAGACCTGGGAACTGTGGTTAAACTACGGTTTCTTGGAACAAGCCAGGATAAGAAACCATGGTGTGACCCTGGCTTGTTTTAAGAAACCAGAAATTAAGCAGTTTGTCCTTGATGGATATAACAGACCAGAGATTAAAAATGGAAGCAGATGCTTCACATCTCCTTGTGGCTGTGCTGCAAGAGGAGCGTTATGTGACACCAAGGCTCATCCAGGTTTATTCCTGTATGACTAAACAGTTCCATTTACACTGGACTATAGCATCTCTCAGCATCACAGACCATCAAAGAACCTAACGGAATTGGCACTGCTTTGAGATGGTTGTTTTTACCTACTGAAGCATGCTCAGAGCAACTGTTGTCATAATCACTCGTAGCCTAATCTAAGATTTCTTTCTTGCCCTCCCTGCTATTTATGTACAGTGGTTGGGTAAAATGATGTTAGCTTGGAGTGAAATGCCAATATATTAGCAACACCCTGTTGTATTTTTAATTATTAAATTTCTTCAATTTCATCAGTGAAAAGTCTTGGCTCAAGCAGGGGAAGTAGGTTACACTGCCCTAGAGAAAAAATTGCACCATGGAATATGTCTCCTGGATCTACAGCTCAGATAGCAATGGGTAGCAGGTGTGCTGCTTTTGAGCAATTAGGAATGTAGCAGCGACTCTTCTTCAAGAGTGAGATTCGGCTACCATCTATAATGCCTATGTAGTACCCTTTCTGATTTTGAAGTATTTACAATATATTAGGTAAGAGCATATTAATATAAATGCCTGTTGGATCAAACAAAAAACCCATCTCGTCCAGCAGCCTATTTTCACAAAGTGGCCAATCAGAGGGCCATGACAGCGTAACAGCATTCTCCCTACCTGGGTATCCAAGCAACTGGTACTCAAAAGCAGTGCCTGAAATGGAGGGAGAACATAAATAGTCGCTGATGACCTTATCGTTCATGAATTCGTATAAACCTCTTTTAAAGCCTGGCTACATCCTGTACTGTGTGCTGCGTAAAGAGGTACATTCTTTTGCCTGTCCTGAATCTTGATTTCTGCACAATTGGACTTCTTTTGGGATCACACAAACCTGGTCCGATACATAAATCCAGAATTAAAAATCTGTTCAAGTGCTCACAGCTGCTCCAAAGTGCCTTTTTCTGCCTTCTTCATTTGACTCTATGCTCGGGTTTTAGTAATTTTCCTACGAGGCAGTAATTTCTGTAGTGCAGTGCAAGTGTTTTTTATTACGGGAAAAACACTTGTGTTGTACTTTACAAACACTATTTTTCAACCAACTTTTTTTTAAAAAAAGGAAGATAATGTATATGCAAAGCAGCCCAAAGGGATCCTCTTGTTCCTTCTGGCAAATGACTATAGAAGCACCTCTTTGCTAAAGCAATCTAGGAAGCAACATAGAAAAAATGGCACCTAAGCATAGGGATGCAAGATCATTGATTTGACAGTCCTCTTATTACCAACATGAGTTATCCCCATTGCTTTATTAAATTTTTGAAGCTGCAGGAAATTAACAAAACAACTTTTAATGAAATGAAACAAAAAGTCTCCTTTAGAAACCAAGTATTCAGAGTATTAAATGGTATCAAATTGTTTCCCTGGGTAGTTTAACAAAATAAAAATTAAAAAATGGCATTTATTAATCAGCTCAATTTTTAATACACAGTTTAAGAATGTTGGCAGTGTAGAAGAAAATTAGTTTTTAAAACAAACCTGAATTTACCACCAGCAATACATTAAAGATCTGGAATCTCCAATAAGCAGTTCCAAAGAACAGTTGATTTTAATCACCAGCTACTGGAATACTGTTTAATATAGCTGTGAGATAGATTGAAATCATTCCCACATTTGGGGACCAAGGCATACTCATGACATATTGGAGCTCCAGAACTATACTAGTAGCTATCTTGGAAAAAAACAAAACAGTTCTACAGACATTTGCAGAAAATACCCAGGCAGTGGGAATAGCACTCCAGGCTTTTGGTTTGTTTGATTAGTCTTCTTACAGATACTGAAATAATAATTGGATTTACACTAATAAGTAAAGGTTAGAACACTGAAGAAGATAACGGCAGATCCCATTTGGTCCACACAAAAATCACAAATATTTAACTAATTATGTTTTAATAGGACATAGTAAACCTCAAAATTAAACACAGAATTCAGGAGTTTGGGCTGGCAAAAAAAAAAGAGACGAGAATACTAAAGAGCATTTTCCACCATTTACTCTCATTATCAAAAATATTTTTCAACTCTTCTTGCAAAACAGAAACAAAAAAAGTACATACGGAACACGTACATCACATCCTTCTTTCTATGGCTTTAACCCCCCCCCCCAAACACACACACCCTGCCCTACCCACAGAAAAGACAGGGGGGAAACAAACCAAAAAGCCAACAAAAACGCTATTTGACCACATTCACATAAAATGACACCATGGTACACTACAGAACAAAAAGGAGGCATCATCCAATTGGTGTCCAAAACCTTTTGCTTACTTTTCAGACCTAGTAACCATCATTGTACATGCTTTGTGCCAAATCCAAAGTGTCTAATGTCATAATTCCCTGGCAATGTCACTTAATGAACAACTAGATGGCAAATGTAAAGGAGTTTTAGAAATTCTGGCATCACTTCCCTTCAAACAGGTTATTGAACTATTGTCCTTAAAATAGCAGGGTAATCTTTTCCATTCTAGTCAGCCCATAGATACGCAAATTGAGGAACTCACATGCTAGACCAGAGGTAGCCAACATGGTGACCTTCAGGTGATGTAGATCACAACTCCCACCAGCCCCAGCCAGCGTGGTCAATGGTCAGGAATGTTGGGAGTTGCAATCTAACATCTGGATGCTACCACACTGGCTAACCCTGTTCTAGGCACACATCTCAACAATAGGAGGATTAATACAAAGTGGTATGTTTTCAACTTTATGGTTTGCTGTTTCTTTCATGGTATAACTGGAAATAAGCTAAAGACAAAAGCTTTTGTGTGGAGCAGGATGTAGAACAGCTCCAATGGGCTCCAAGATTAACTTGCAACATCCAACACACCAGTTCCATGCTTGGCACATCCCTGCTGTTCCAAACTTGGGCAGACAGCAGCATGTTAGTCACTTTCAACCAATGCCCTGCTGTGTCTCATCTTGGTGCATCCAGCTGGTGTCTAATCCCATCCAGGACTCCACCCAGATAGGAGCAGATTTATGCAAGCAAGGTGGGGGGGGAAACAGGCACTAGGATCTTGAAGTAGTAGCTGCATGGGAGGACCTCAGCAGAAAGGCAATGCCCTCACACAGTGTCATCATGCTGCTATTATTCCAAGCATGTTTGTGTGAAGCGGGAGGAGGTATGCTCTTGCCAACAGCTAAAAACTAACATATACAATGATGTCTCAGTAATTTTGGCATGAGAATTAAATTGCTTTTATTTTGTAGCTAACTAGCACATTCCAAAATATACATTACCTATTTCATAATGAACTCCACAATAATATCTTGAAGATTAGCGTTTACAGTATGACACATAATGCAAAAGACTAGTGACATCAATCTGCAAATTCTTCCAAAAATAATAATAAAATAATAAGAATAAGTCTTCAAAGGCTGCTTCATGACAATGGAACTTCTATTACTATTTCTGAAATATTACTCTAGAGAAAAAGAAACATATATTTGAGAATCTTGAGTGTTCAAATCGGACAGGAGGGCCCAGTTTCATAGTTTTCTTTGCTTCAGAACAGCAGACACTAGATGGAAAATTAAAATGACTTTAATTTTTGAACAAGTTTAAAGTGCTCAAGTACTAATCTCCCTATCCACAATAACGTGGCATTAGAAGACTGGCTGTGACATTTTTACTACAACTGCAGCATGAGCTTGACGCCGATTTCCTGCGACACTGACTCTAAAAATGGGTACATAATAAATTACCACAAGTGTGATGGACTGACTAGAAACCATTGCTGTATATTCAATCAATCTCTGATTAAGCACAAAGCATGAACTGGTACAAGGTCAATATTTGCCCAAAAGTAATTGTGTATTATAAATCATTTACATTAGCATTTGATCTGAAACTATGAGGTGCTGTAAGAACTAAAGACAGTTTCAGGGTAACTCCGCAATTACCGTCAAACTATTTCCCAGACACTAACACACAACATAGCAATGAAAAACACTTGATACAAGTGATCTATATGCAGGAGCTCCGGCAAGTTAAACAGAACCATAGCTGCCCTCAAAATGATAGCAGTCCCCCTACCAAAGGCAGGAGAGAAAGATCAAAAAGAAAAAAATTGACTCAGCAGTCATATCTCATGTCTATAGCTTCGTCCAAGTTCTTATCATCGTTTGTACTGGCAGCTAAAAACGTTGCTACTGGTGACCCTGTCATATTAATTACACTGGTACTTGTGCTGGCATTGCGCACGGCAATGCTTGTCACATTAATGCCCAAGGTAAGCCTAGTCTGCTCCAAGGCCTTTTCTGGCACTGCAAATGCCTCCAGTTTCTTCTCCCCATTAGCCATATATGAATTTTGGCAGCCACGGCATATGCAGTCTAAGCAAGCTTTACGGTTCGAGTAACAAGGACAGCGTTGGCCACGACATGTAAGAACACTTGGATTTTGGGTGGCTCGACCACATTTGCACCCCTTCTTTTCCTGTGGCTTTTTGTACACCGTTTTTGTGAGACCACCTGGCACATGACTGCCAGCTCTTGATTTTTTCAGCATTCCTGTTTTGGATTTCGGATGGGGTTTCTTGGCGGTGTGGTCTAGAGTCTTTTTTATGCCTTTATTTGCTAAGAGTACAGTTTTGCCTATTTTAGAAGCGGTGCCTCCATTTGGTACAGCTGCTACAGGCTGCAAAGACATCTTTGTATCCTGTTTCACTGTTACCGGGGCTGAGGCTCCCAACGTTGGGCCACGAAGGATGCTGGAAATGGGAAGAGGCTGAACCTTTTCACTGTCACTTTCGGAACGCGATCGCTTTCTATTTAATTTTACCGCCTTCGGTGTCACAGCTGTACATGAAATCCCATAAGGTGAAGCACCCATTGACATGAACATGCTATGGCTAGGAGGCGGAGGACAAAGCTGCAAAAAAGGGCCGTTGGATATATTGGTTTCCAAGCTATGTTGCAGATTAGGACCACAGACCTCTGTGTTGGAGTCCAAGCTCCGTAGCACTTCCTCAACACTAAGTAGAAGAGAATCACCAGGTTTGGTGGTGTCTTTGCTGAAACTGCAAGTATCACTGCTTGCCACACACAAATCACTAGGAGAAACAGCATCACAGATAGGCTGAAGACTGCTGGAAATAGCTTCAGTTTTTACATACTGTCCAGGCTGAAGATTGCTAGAAATATCGTCACTTTTTAAGCACTGGCCAGGCTGAAGATTGCTAGAATTATCATCAGTTTCTATGCACGGTGCAGGGCTACATACATCAACTGTATTTGCTTGTTCAGGAGAAGGAATATTTGCTCCAATTTTATCTACTGACAGCCCATTGCAATTGGGCAACCCATTAATAGTGGAGCCTTTCACATCAGACTCATGTGTGCTTTCAGGAACAGAAGAACGGCATGCTGGAGGCTCATTAGCATGCTCTGAGGTTGAAGGTGATGGGGAATGTGTGATACACAATGCAACGGCTTCATCAGATGTTTCTTCTGTGTCTTCATGGAGTGCAGCGCCATCTTTAAGCAAAGTCAATAGATCTGGAGAAGTCTCAGCAGCTTTTTTAATATCCCGTGCTAGTGGTGTTTGTGTAATGTACTCACATAGTTTTTTATAGCAATTCACTAGAATGCTTAACTGTTTATTTTCTTCAAACTGTTCATAGTCCTTGCACCAACTACACGATGGTTTCATCATCATCTTCTGGCCCTTACAGGTTTTGCATACATAATGCTGGCATGTGGAATTGGTGGGTGCAATCGGATCTTGCAGCAGATCTCCTAAAATAAAAATTAAAAAAGTATTTTAAAAACTCAGATATGTCACCAAACAAATATTCTCACTCTCAGTGCTCCACCATATTCACTTGGCTTTGCTACAATTAAAGCAAAGCCCAGGAGATTCTATACTTCTGCAATCATTGACAAATATTTGCTCATATTACAGAATTCTTGCAACCATCAGCAAATGACTGATCAAATCCCGCTCCTCCCATGTGTTCTCTGGTAGTTGCACCAAACTAGTGCTTATTAGAGTGGTATAAGCCCTTGAAAAATGCCCTGCACTTTTTTGGGCAAGGCATTGTAAATTCTTTGGCAAAAATTAAGTAAATTCAGCAAGGTGGCACAACTCTTTTAATATACTTATACCTTGGCAGCAGAAATGTACCTGCCCCTGCTGGAGAACTGAAAGTTTTTTGAATTAAGAATTTCACTGACTTTCACCAATCCTATTTTCAAATGGGAAAGGAAAAACAACATTGAGTCACAAGTAAGAAAAGAACAGAGGGCTACTTTCCACATTAGTTTTGTCAACAGAGATTAACAATTAGGTGAAAAAAACCATGTATTCCTTAATGTTCAAAAGGTGGCAAATTAGTGGGGTGGTTTACATATGTTTTTTAAATCACTTTTTTCAAACATAAATTATAAAAATAACACAAAGAATACAAGGTCTGTCCATTATCACTTCCATATCTTCCTTCACTCACTCACTACCTTGCAGCTCAAAAACCAGGAGACAGTAAGAAAGAGATTACTGCACGCAGTTGAAAAGCTATCAGATGTATCGGCTTTTCAATACTTTCAACATGTCAACCAAAAGATACCTGCACCTGCTATTTAATACTTTAGCTATAGTTGTGATATAAACCTGAAACATTCTCATAAATTCTTCACATGAAGCTTTGCTATGCGCTACGCTTACCCCATGAGTGCAGTCCCACCATGCAAGGCTGCTCTAGCTGATGAGAGTTCCAACGGGTCCACAACAAGGGGACAGAAAGTTGGAAGGGGCAGAAATCACACAAACAGTGAAGCATGAATTGTTGCTCTTTCTCCGCTTAGTGGCTAAGTTCCACAGTTCGTCTCTCTTCTAACCATATCATAGGGATATGTAGCAAGCAGCTAAGAAGAGAGGAAAAAGGCAGAGGAGAGGAGAGACAGAAAGAGCCAGTAGTATCTACCTTCAAAAAGAAATTACCATCCCCTCTAATGTTGCTCTCTGCCTCTTGGCAGGGATCCTTCAGAATACTCTACAAAAAGCTCACATGTGACAAGTATAATGTGTAGCTAGGCAATTAATGTTAAACAAACAATAAGAAATAGTCATCCAAGCAAAATGATGAAAGATGCTTAAAAATGGTCTGTGTGTATCATATAGTGTGTGTCACACACAAGCACAGATAGATATACAGAACTTGACGGTGCAAGTAAAGGACCTGAAACCCTTCCTCAGAAAATACAACAGAGGCAGTTACCTATTCTGTATTAAAGAAAGGAAGAAAAATAAACAATAAATGAAACAGCAAGTTATTAAAATGAGAAGAGCTGGAAATAAAAGAAGCAGCAGGCTAAGAAAAATTGCAAGTATACGCACAAAAATCAATTAGGGACAATTCAGTCTCCTGCTGCATCCTCCCTCCTGTGCACACACAGCTTGAACATGTGCATTTCTGCACATAGGAACAGACGATCATCCACTATGTTATTAATTTAAGGGAAAACAGTACATTTACTAAATGCCAACAGTAAGTTGAGCAATATAATTTTTAAAGAAAGCCGGCTTATTAGCAGCTTGCAATGCCTGAGCCCAATCTCCATCCCAGTTTACTACATTTATAAAAGTATAACCACCACAAAAGTAGTAGAGATTTTGTGAACAAAGTTACAGATAAGCTCTATACCTAACTTTTCTAAGAGCGTAAATGAGCTGGAAGCAATCTTAGGCAATACTACTATTAATGGCTCACTGAATTACAAACAACAAAACCCTGCTAATTGAGAGTTGAAATTTTAATGAAGGCAAATCAACTCTCAACTTAACACACTTAAAGGCAACCTGTGGACCACAGGTTATCATCATGAATCTTCTTCTGCTGTTATTTAACCAAATTTGCTGCTCCGCAGCCAATATAACCTCCAAATATGCTGTGATGTTGCCAATTATTACCCCAACCAACTATCCACTGATTTTAACTGCCCAGTGCCTTTATTTGATCCAGCACTATTTTTCTGCTGCCAACCAGAGTGCATGTGGTAGAGTGTCTACATCAGGGTAGTCCAATTTTTCATACCAAGTCAGTTGCAAGCGTACTTTGACACAGAACTTGCAGGCTGTGCACGGGGGTGGGAGAGGCAAAAAATGTACACACACACACACAGACACACACCCTAGGCCCTCATGCTGCCTTCCCTTAGCCAGCTAAGCAAGGCTTTGGGAAGGAGGCTCAAGGCTCTGTGGCAGGGTCCTAGAACCCCATACCTCCTTCTCAAAACTCGGAAAGTGAAAACTAAGCTTTGGGAAGGAGGCAGGTGTACTCTAGGACGCTGTCAGAATCCTCACACCTTCCCAAAGCCCAGTGCCTTTTTACCTAGCTTTGGAAAGGCAGTGGGGAGTCTTTTCTGGGGGTGGGGGTGTCAAATGTTCTTGAGGACTGCCAATAAAAGGCTTTGAGGGTCACATGAGGCCCTCAGGCCATGGGATAGACCACCCTGGTCTACATGGTGGTCTACCAAACACACTCTATGGTCAGACATTACAGCTGACTCAAGATCCCAACAGCTATTGAGGACAAACTAGGGAGCTATGCCGTATTGTAGTTCCCCAGTGGGTGCTTACAGTGGGTGCTGTCCCATCATGCATCCCACCAAGATAATACGGTTTAGGAACATGTGCAGAGGAGGGTGACCAAGATGAACAAGCCTTATGAGGAACAGATGAGGGAGTTGGGTACATTTAGCCTGGAAAAGAGGAGGTTGAGAGGGGATATGATAGCCATCTTCAAATAACTAAAGTGCTGTCACATGAAGGATGGAGCAAATGCCCACAAGAGGTGGATATAGTGTTGGATCAATCCATCAACCTCTGATGGATGATTTAGAAGGATTGGGTCCGGCATCACTTTTGCTGCGTGTGTGTATTTATACTCAGCAGAGTACAGTGGTGCCTCGCTAGACGAAATGAATTCGTTCCGCGATTCTCTTCGTCTAGCGGTTTTTTCGTCTTGCGAAGCAAGCCCATTGACATCTTAGCGGATTAGTGCTAGAGCTGTCAAGCGGCCTCCAGCGATCAGCTGTTAAGCGGCTTATCAGCGGAACAGCTGATAAGCGGCTTAGCGGCTTAGGAAAAGGGCAAAAAAAGCAAAAAAACCTGCGGGGGGGATGCAAGATTTTTTCGTCTTGTGAAGCAAACCCATAGGGAAATTCGTTTTGCGAAGCGCCTCCAAAACGGAAAACCCTTTCGTCTAGCGGGTTTTTCGTCTTGCGAGGCGTTCGTCTTGCGGGACACCACTGTATTTATACTCAGCAGAGTTACATCTCAATGCAGCTCCTTCCTTGGAAGTGTCTTCGGGGTTGAAGGTACACACAGTAGGCAATAAACACTCATGGATGCCATAAAGATTCAGTCAAGTGTAGAAGTTTACTTGATAGGCATAAAAGCATATTGGTAGCAAATATATATAGACATTGACCACTGCTGTGGTCAAGGCATGCTTAGAGTCCAACAAGAGTCCAAGACTCACTCTCTGTGTTTCTCTCACCACAAGACACAAGCAAGTGACTCACAGCAAGTTACAAGTTACACAGAACCATAGTTATCAGTACTTGCTGTCATACTGCGCAAGTCCAAAGAACAATTCCCACAAAAAATACCCTTGCATCAAAACAAACTCAGCCTTCTGCTGCTTCTTGAAATGACTTATCTGTTTCTGGAACAAATGATTCTCTCTCTCTCTCTCTCTCTCTCTCTCTCTCTCTCTCACACACACACACACACACACACACACACACACAGAGAGAGAGAATATCCAACATATGGATGCCCCTTCCTTGGAGTTTTTAAAGCGGAGGTTGGCTGATCATCTGCCAGGTATGATTTAGTTATGTATGACTGCACTAGATGACCTTCAGGGTCCCTTCCAACTCTACAATTCTATGATTCTATGTCACAACATCAATTAGCCAGCTTCAAAGGAAAGAAACATGAGTGCACACTAACTGTGCTCCCAGTTCTTTATTTTCTGCCTTTGAAGTCCAGCTTGAACTCAAGCCAGGTTGCGAAGGAAGATCCCTTTGTAAGCATGGACTGGCTACATTGGGTTGTTCAATTAGAAACTTTTTCTTTCAGTTGATTTCTGCAAAGTTGCTGCCCCTGCCAATTACTGCTTATAGCTGCAGTCTCCCTCAGTGTACTTTAAGACTCCTGATTGTCCCCTTGTCTTTACTGTCCCCATACCTGCTGTCAGTTAGGTGTGGTTTTCAGGAAATGGCCTCACAAGCCAATAGCACCCCTGCTAGGTCTAATCTGGCTACCAGGTTGAAGGTTCCCCATCACTGACCTAAAAGCAGACTGAAGGAATGATGTGCTAAATTGTTCACTGTACAATGATGTGCTAAATTGTACACTGTATCAAAGTTAAGTTGGAACTTTAATAAAAAGCTGAAAGCATATAAATCAAGTGAGGACACCAGACTCTTTCTGGCCCAAAACATACATTTCTCAGGGCCTTCCTCAGAGGAAGCTGTGAGCATAGCAGCATTCCACACAAAGAGGAGAAAGGGATTTGAGACTGCCATCACTATGATTTGAGCGCTTATACGTACTGAGGAGCTGACTTGCGAGAGAATTCCTAAAAAGGGTAGCAGGAGGGGAACTAATGGAAAGTGAGGAAGTGAGAGAAATGGAGCTGGCAACTGTTAAGGAAAAGCAGTCTTAAAATCGGTAGTAAGATTCAGTGCAGGACAATCACATTTAGTATCAAGCATCTCCTAAAAATATATTATATAGTTTTCTATGCAGATTCTAATTCTGGTTCTAAAAATGATCCTTATTCTGGTTATAAAATTTGAGTCCTGAATAAGAGCATTTTATAAAGTGGAGACTGGAAAAGTCAAGTTGGAAAAAATGTGAGAGCCGCAAGCCTAGCAGACAGGGAAAGTGAAGATCTAGGAGTAAAGGTAGGCACCCTTCAGACTTGCCTTATCAACTTTGATTTTTTACTAGAATCCTAAGAGCCACCAATTGTATCCATTTGCAAAAGATATATACTTAGAACGAAAATATTCTGAGTTCAAGTTTGTTTTGAGTACCAAAACTGAATTCAGCTCAAAATCCTATGCAATAATTGATTCTAATTACCCCACCACTCGATTTTTCTTCATTTCAGCAGTATAATTTTGGGGGTCATTTTGCTGTTGCCATTGTTAAATGACGGAGTCAGAAATCCTTACCAATCTACTGTGTCATCCAAATATTTTACAGTAGATCTGGATTTACCTTCTGCCTACTCTGGCAGTACAGAAATCCCCCTCTCAATTGCTGCTCAAGGGACTATTTTGTTTTGAAGGCTTCAGCAGACACTGACCAACCATGCAATAAAAGATGGATTTTCCTCTAAAACTACAGGAGCTTGTATTTTTTAAACAAATACAATATTGATGGAAAATATTGCACCATATCTTACATCACATGAAACAAAAGGAAAGCTACCTATTATGCATGCAATCCCCCTAATTGCTCATACAGTATTGTTTTCTTTTAGCTTGAAGTTTTACAGATTCCAGGCTTTGATAAAAACTAATACCAATGTGAGAACATTGACTTCCTCAAACACCACTTTAAAACTTCTCTAGAGCACTAAACTTTCCTCCATTTGCCCCATTTGATTGAAACAGACCCACCAGTAAACCTCCTTGTGCAGGATAATGTGACATTATGAAGTTATAGCCCTGCTGCAACTAACACAATGGGTTTTGCAGCATGATTGAACTGTCATGTTTGCGTAGCCATGTATTGTAACAATGTAACAATTTATGCTACATCACCACAAAATTGTCACTGTTGCAACTATGACACTGAAAGGTTAATAAGCAAGGGAATAGCAGTCACTAGGTTAATTAGGATCCTCCCCACCGTCTGAGGTCACATTTCCACTCACAGGGGAAAAAAGGTGTCATATCTACTATATTCAATGAACAGCCCTTGACACAAATCTGACACTGCCCTCCTCTCACACATTGCAGCACAGGATTCCAACCAGTTCATTTAGCAACCACAACACAGAACCAGCAGTATATGAGGTGCATGAGATCTGGGGATCAAGATGCCCAACATGTGCCTACATCACTCTGCCCTTGCACATATAATATGCAGTAGATTAAGTGTTATGGTGCAGCTCCACATAGACCATATTACTCTAAATCCTAGAATATATTTAGGCAATTGTCTCTAATCTTCCATTCTGTGTAAAAGTTTTTCCCCAGTCACCAATTGAACCAAACTCTCAAGAACAAAATAAGTACACCACCAGTTTTTTTTAAGACATCACAGATTAACCATGTATTCACTTAAAAACAAAGCTACTGTATGTTCATATGCTGCAAATCAGGCAACTGACACACTGGTTCTGTTCACATGTCACAATAAACAGATAAATCATGGCTTATTGTGAAGGGTAAGCTAAGAACAAACCTTAGCATTTAGTTGCGGCTTATTTGGAGAGACACAAACCATGAATTCTTGTTCACATGTAATGTTAATCTAAGCCTTGTGGTTTGTTTCTGCAGCAGGGTTTCCATTGTTGCAATGGATTCCTCTGTTGTGCAACACTGTATACAGCCTCATAATTCCAAATATAAAATATTGCCCTTTGAGTGCTCAACAAATAAGTTCTCTCCCCTACAGGAAGACATACAGTTGTACCAAATGACAAACAAAACTGTTCATTTCACAGAGAGCACATTCTTTGATTCTGTTTTATTAAAATTTATATCCTGCTTAATCAATGTGTGTTTCTGTAACAATAATAGCCTTTGAAATTTGGTTCTAACATGCCATCAATTCCATTCACCTTACATTTTAAACTGCATCCAAATCTCCATGACATACCATGCATCCTAGGCAGAGACCTATGGATTAGCACTTCCTGAACCCGTGTTTGAGGTGATGATTTGCAGAAGAGTCATTATTTCATCTTGGACTTTGTTCAGTACCAGGTTAACTATCATAAAAATATTGTTTGTGTATGAACAGTCATTGTAAACTAGGGAAGAGCTGGTATTCAACACATTTTTTTACCCATCAGTCCCAAGCAGAGGGTCTTCTCAGTAGTGGTGCCCTCCCTTTGGAACACCGTCCTATCAGATGTCAAGGAGATAAATAACTATGCAAATTTTAGAAGACACCCAAAAGCAGCCCTGTATTGGGAGGTTTTTAAGGTTTGATGTTTTATTATGTTTTTTATGTGTTAGAAGCCACCCCCAGTGGCTGAGGCAACCCAGTAAGATGGGTGAGGTTTAAATATAATATTATTATTTTTAAGCAATTATGGCTGCGCTATCATACAAATTATCAGTTCTTCCAGTTCTAAGAATTATGTCTAATTTAATTTCATTAATAAAAATCAATGTATTTCTATTTACTACCAGAATGTCCAGCTCCAACACAAATACCTTTCCTTACTAGTGTTTCCAACTTAATTACTTTGAAACCATCTGGAACAAAAGGGAAAATGTGTTAACAGACTTGAAAAAGGAGATACCTGGGAACTTTCTTATTGGCAGCAGGCCCAGTCCCAGTGGCCACTCACTTGGGGTCCCTTCCAACTCTACAACTCTATGATTCTAGGAGAACCAAAACACCTCAAATTGTTATTCTTATGTCCAATAGCAAAGGTAAGGTCAGGACCCTCCAGTCTATGGGCCAAATGTGGTCCCTCGGTCCCATCTATCAGGTCCTCCATCCTGACCCTTTGCCACTGGCATGGACTAGAAGGAATAACAAGAAGCTATGTTTAACATAGTGAGCATTACTGCAAGTATATACAGTAGCAATTAAAACTGCCCTTTTAAAGCAACCACAATAAAAGGAGACCACATAGGATTTCGACCAACAGTGAAAAGCACGATCCAGGTAAACTTGATCCTGTCAGCAACATCAAACAGAATGTTCATACTGATTCCAAAATTAAAGCATTTAAAGTTTAGCAATCCTACAGTAGATAGGGAATAAAATTTACTTTCAGAAAAGACCACAGAGCATTTGGTGTACAATGGAAAAAGTAATTTTCTAAAATCAAATTCAAGCCAGCTGTTTCTGCATCAAGCAATGGAGTAGCAAAATCTCAGTAAATCAAAATACACCTTGTATTAACGACTAAACAACAACAACATTCCAGTCAGGGGTGGAGCTACCTGCCCTAGCACAGGGAGTGGCGCGGGGACAGAGCTAGCCGGTCCATGGAGGCAGGGCTAGCCACCTAGCCGCCCCGCGCAGAGAGCATGGGAGGGGCACCGCTAACCGCCTGCCAGGATAGTGGGGGTGGCGCTGCTAGCTGCCCATGCAGCGAGCATGGAGGGATGGCATGGCGATGCCTAAACGGCCTCGGTCCTGTATACCTGAAGGAGCGTCTCCACCCCCATCGTTCAGCCCGGACTCTGAGATCCAGCGCCGAGGGCCTTCTGGTGGTTCCCTCATTGCGAGAAGTGAGGCTACAGGGAACCAGACAGAGGGCCTTCTCGGTAGCAGCGCCCGCCCTGTGGAACGCCCTCCCATCAGATGTCAAAGAGATAAAGAATTACCTGACGTTCAGAAGACATCTTAAGGCAGCCCTGTTCAGGGAAGTTTTTAATATGTAATGCTGTACGGTTTTTAACACTGATTGGGAGCCGCCCAGAGTGGCTGGGGAAAACTCAGCCAGATGGGCGGGGTATAAATAATAATTTTTATTATTATTATTATTATTATTATTATTATTATTATGTCACCCACCCTCACGGCTGACACCCGGTGCGTACCACACACCCCGCACCCGCCTTCCTTCGCCAGTGATTCCAGTCAGGGTTATTGCTAACCTACATTGGTCTGAGTCTTGTGCTTTTACAGTCATACCTCGGGTTGAAGTTGCTTCAGGTTCAGCGTTTTCGGGTTGCGCTCCACGGTGACCCAGAAGTAAGGGAACACGTTACTTCCGGGTTTCGCCGCTCGCTCAGACGCTCAAAATGATGACACGCGCATGCGCAGAAGCGGTGAATCGCAACCCGCACACACGCAGACACGGGTTGCATTCACTTCAGGATATGAACGGGGCTCTGGAACGGATCCCATTCACATCCAGAGGTACCACTGTATATTCGTTTCCAGTAGGTTTGTGCCAGCAAGAGCACCTGAACCCACAAAAACAACAAAGTGGATGTCTAGAAGGGTTTTTCTTGCTCTCAGATCGATTTCTCTTTGCTCTCTGGCATCTACCAAAAGTTTAAACATGCCCCTCCCCCTCCCATCTCATTGGTCACTCTCCCTTCCCTTCTCAAGCTACCCACAAAATGATGGAACAGTGAACTGTGGTGGATGTGCCATCGTGGCACAAAAATAAGGCTCCATTGCAAGAATCATTGTGATTTTTACAAGATATGCCCTTTGGAGAACTAGAGAGCTCAATTGGTTAGAGCATGATGCCAAGGTAGCAGGTTCAAGCCCCATATGAGACTACTGCATATCCCTGCATTGCAGGGGATTAGACTACATGATCGTCAGGGTCCCTTCCAACTCCACGATTCTATATTCCACACAACACTGATTCTATGATTCTATGTTGGCATCTGCCTGTCCCAAAAGACAATGGAGTGTGACTCCAGGGATGACATCAAACCACTGCATTAGCAGCACTGAAGTGACCTCCCCAGGCGCAAGCCTGGGCAGTATGTATGGAGGTCCTGGGCTGCCCAGACGACAAGACCCCCATCTAGGCCTCACTGATGTGGTCCAAAGGAAAAAAAAAGCAATAAGTTTGGCACCAGCTCGGCTGCAGGAGTTGCCAGAAAGAGGCATACAAAACACCATCCAACTGTCTTATTAGAGACTCCACTCTGGATTTGTGTATTGTTTACTTCTTAGCCTTTTCTTCTCCCAAAGATATCCCTATGAAACATCATTAAATTACAGCCGATATTGGTTTCTACTGATTGCACTGTAAAAACCAACTATCTAGTGCTTGCCAGAGCTACCATAGGACATGGATTTGTTCTGAAGATCTCCATTTTGTACCATGGTGGCAGTGACAAGCCTTGGATCTGTGTAGGTCCTTCTTCATGTGCCTCCACCACGAGCGGCCTGAAGGGTGGCAGCACATGAATGGGCCTTTTTCCGGTGGTTCCCTGTTTGTGGAATGCTCTCCCCAGTGAGGTTCACCTGGTACCTTCATTATAGACCTTTAGGCACCAGGCAAAAACATTCCTCTTTAACCAGGCCTTTGACTAATCAATCGACATCCAATGCCCTTTTAAAATGTGTTGGGGGGGTAATTCTTTTTTGTTTTTGTTTTGATTATGTATTTTGTGTTCTTACATTGTGATTTTATCTTGTGAACTGCTCTGAGACCTGCAGGTATATATACAGATTTTAATAATAGTAATAATAATAATATAGATCAATCCAAGGGGACATATCATCCAACAATTGATGGTGTCCTAGAGGAAGTTCCATGTAAAAATCATGAAAATACAAGAGGATCTGTTTTTAATCCAATTTCCATGTTTTCCCTTTTTCCATGCCCCACAGCAGCTATTTTGAAACTAGCGCCCACAAAATTCTCTCAGGATTCCACATACCCACAAGTCCAAAGGGTTTAGGATCACTGACCCATGTGCTAGCTTTGTCAGATTTTTCACCAATGTATCAGTTGTGTCAAATGCCAGCCCTATCACAAGGTTGAATCAGTTGCCTCAGGTACAAAGAGTTCCATGGACATAATGAAAAGGACATGTATTTAACCATATAGGGTGAAATCCAACATGGCATTATGGCAATCATTCTGCCAGTGCAACTATTTCTGCTAATGCAACAAAATGTTCTTCCCCCCTCTCCTCCCACCACACAACCCTGAAACCTACTCTAGGTGTTCCAACTCTCTGGAGCAAAAGGGGGGGGGGGGAGGCAGGGATTGCCACAACACAAGCATAAATCCTTGCACTGACAGGACAGGTTAGTAGAAAATCACCCATATTATTCCCCTTTCACAACAGAGTTTAAACACAGAACTTATGTTAAACTTTGTTTAATTCAATGTAAACCAATGGCTTTAATAGAATGCATGATCGTAGCAATAAGAAATGGATGTGTCGACTAAGTTTTGGGAATGACAAGTTATGCACTGCAGAGGACTAGGAACTACCTGAATTCTCTGCCTGAGATGCCATGGTGCCTCGAGTCAGCTCCATTCACTTATTCACTGGAGATGAACTTCAGAAGTTATGTTTTATTTTAAATTAATACCTTCAACATAATTGATAATTCTTTTTTTTAAAGGAATATGTGAATGAAGAGCTAAGCACCTGACACAGTCTAAAATTTGTTCCCTCTTGCAAAAAGCAATCTCACAAACTCTGTTCTAAATGGTAGCAGTTAAAATATTTAACCTATTTCTGCTAATTTTAAGATGCAATGACCAGAAGTTATCAGTACATTAATAAAGAGTGATTACAGAATATGTCACAATGTCCCTATGCAAGTTAAGACTGTTTACATTTTTTGAAGTCTGTACTCCTATGCTCAACCTTACAATGCAGGTTGTTCCATACTTTGGTTAGAGTGTTTCTTCACGCGAACGTCTGTTATCCAACTACCAAAACAAACTGAACACCATCAGTACAGGGATGACCTTACCCTTTCTTCCCAGTATACAACATTTTCCCTCAAGCTCTACTGCCTTGTTCACCAACTCAGCGAACATTATATCACTTCAAATGTGTTGCTACACAAAGCAAACACACTTTACATATTTAGCTTCCCAAATGCACTACTGCCAAAACTTTTAACTTCACAGAGTAACAGACCGACTACACACATATGCAAAACATTCTCATCCTCAGTCTAAACTTATGCCACACTAAAAGTGTTCGCCTGATATCTTATGGACGCCTACTTGGGAGTACAGGACCATAATAAAGCTTAATTTCAAGTAAGCATACACAGTTGGTCTTTAAGGTGTTAGGGGAAAAAAGTTTGCCCTAACAAATCAACATAGGCTATTCCGCTTGAGCGAACAGGCGAAGTATGGAACCCCATTAGGAAGAGTTATAAAAAGATCAAAGTTTTCAGAAGCCCATCTCGTCCACAGAGCGGCAAAGGAGGGACATGTGACTCGGGTTCTTGTTGTTGTCTGTGTCCCCCTCCTTCCCGGGGTGTCCCTGTCAGTGACAGCATTTACTCAAGGAGCCGGCAAGCCCATTTCCCGGTCAGTTTCAAGGAGACCGGGCGGCGGCAGGAGCGCGGAGAGGGGTCTTTCACAACTCTCGGGCGGGAAGAGCGAGTCGCCCTGCGGGGCGCGCGCGCCTCTCGGCTGCCAAGCGAGGTTTACCCGAAAAGGCGGCGGCGGAGGCTTTGCTCCCTGCCCATTTCCAAGTGGGTGTAGCGAGTGAGGCGAGCCCGAGCCAAAGGGACGGACGGAGGGAGGGAAAAGGAGGGTGCCGGCTCGCCCGCGGCCCAGAACAATAGAAAGCGCCTCACTCACCGCACACACAGCAAGAGAGCGACTGCCGGAAGTAGGGCAGCAGCTTGCCGATCTCGGCCAGGCACTGCGGGTCCTCTCCGGGGCCGTAGTTGAGCACCAGACGACTGGCGGAGATGTACAGGGCTGTAGCATTCACCGGGTTCATCGCAGACGCTGAGGCCGACGGCTCCGGGCTGAGAAGAAAGCGCGGCTCCGCGCCCGGGCAGGGCAGGCAGGCCGAGGGGCGGCTGCGCTCCTAGCCCCGCATCGAAGCGCCCTCACAGCCAGGGCCGGAGCCGGGGCCTGCTCCTCCTCCGCCGCCGCCTCCCCGCCGCCACCTCCCCCGCCGCAGCTCCTCTTCGCGCCGAGCGGCGGCGGCCCAGGCGGCTACTCCAGGCGGCCGGCCATGCCGGCCTTGCTCGCTCGCCCTCCCGGGGCGCCTCAGGCGGAGGGGAGGCCCCGCATGCGGGGGAGGGGCCGAGGCAGGATCCGCGAACCCAGCGCGCAGGGCGACGGCCCGGGCCCGGCTCTGGTAGGGGCGGGGGGGGGAGGCGCCTCCGCCCGGAGTTTCAGCGCCGCCGCATCACCGCGCGGCTCCCAGGGCCTCCTCCGTGGGGCCAACGGCTTCGCTACTCCCGGCCGTTCTCGGCGTCAGAACCATCCACCGCACCCCCCCAGCCCCAACGTCAATAGCAACCGTTAGATCCAACCGTCACTGCGTAGCCATCACCGCGGCCGCCTGGGTTCGCCACTGCGCATGCGCGGCCATTCCCTCTCTCTTTCCCTCTCTCTCAGCACACCCACCCCCTTCGCGTCTCGTCGGGCGCCCGAGCCGTCTTTCCCAAGCGAGCTGGGCGGGGCTCGGGAGGCGCTGAGCGAGCCCGACCAAGGCCCAGTGTCTTCCTTAAAGCCGGTTAGCGGTAGCGCTGCCCCCAAGAGAGACGCGGCGATCGGGGACGTCATCCTCTCACCATTATCAAAACAACGCTCAGCGGCCCTGCACGCTCATTACGCCAGGGCTTGGCGGAGCTTCCTCAGCGAACGCACAACCTGTTTTGAATCTCGGCGCCCAGATTGGGACGCGCGAAGGACGGCGAGGGAAGTCTCTGAGCGCCCACAGAGTGTAGTTGGCCCGTCGCTGCCGCGAAACTCGTAGGCAGACGCGGCCTCCCTGGGCGGGCTCGTTATTTTAGTAAGGAAAAGCACTGCCGGAATAACCAGATTGGCCTTCTCTAAATACTGTAACCCAAAACAACCTCGCCACTTGCACAGTTAATGAATACAGTACTATACTCGCCAAGTAAAAACACAAAAAATTGCAGCCCTTCAACAGGACCCGGTGCACGTTCACTCAGAAGTAAGTTCCGCTGAGTTTAAGGGGATTTACTCGCAAATAACTGAAAAGCCTTGTTGGGCAACACCTTTATTAGAACCAAACAAAATCCCACAAAATCGTGGCAAGCTTCGAATCTCCCCAAAACCTTAAATTATTCAATTTGTTGCGCAAAGCAGAAAAATGGGAGGAGGGGGAATAAAGGTTAAAAAATCAGGCCAACTGTCAGCTCGGATTATTGTTTTTAAATTTAGAATAATCACTTTTGGGCACAATCCAGTCTACCATTGTCATCACCCATCTGCAGAATATTCCCATAGATACAGTAGAACAGATTGCCATAGATGAACGGAACGCTATGTGAAGGCAGAAGATTTTAAAGTGTTAGGAACTGCCCTGGAATCAATTTTGAAGGGTGGCATATTAATATAATAAATAGATTCAATAGGAGGACTGTACATTTCCAAAATTGCCAGCCAGCCAGCTGTTTATCTCCCCTCAATATCCATCTTACTGCTCATTGAGTGGAGAAAAGTAACTGGCTGGGAATGCGGGTGGTGTACCCAGACCTCCCTTAAAAGTTCTTTGGCAGTCTTCCTCAAGAAGCAGTGATAAAACACAACTTGTGCCCCCACATCCTTTAGCTTCCTACCCAGAACCTTGGAGATCTGTTCAAGATTTCTTCTGATTGCAGCATTGGCTCACAAATGGATTGGCAATAGATTTCTGTCAGTGGGTTTTATGAGTTTAATCAACCTCTCTATCATGTAGCAGGAACCCCCCCCCCCAATTATTCAGTTTGTACAAACTTCACACACACTACATACACTACGCTTCTTTATAAATTCATAGAAAATCAACCATACATTGGATTTGCACTGTTCCACTTTTATTTTACTCCATGAAGGAAGGACTACAAAATGGGGAAGGTTTGATACAGGGCAGCCATAATCCTTGACCATACCAGTACATACACAGGAGCCCTGCCCAGTTGCTATGCCAACCCTGATGGTCTCAGACAGAAGACCATCAACACTGCATACACGAGTTGATTCAACACAGACTATAACAAAAGAACAGTGATTGGATTCCCCCTCAGGGGGCAGGAAACTGCGACTACCTTTTGTCTTCTGAAAATGACTCATGTGGAGGGGGAGAAGGGAACCAGCCAGGTGACAGGACACTCAGGTTACCATCACCACCCCTCCCTCAACCCCTCCTTTCTGTGATGTATGTATGATGTTTCTGGGGGTGGTCTTGATCTACAGGGTGGGAATTTCAAAAGTTTTTATAAGGCCTTGCACACCATTTTTCTGTGTCTTCTCTCTCCTGCAAGTGAGGGGAGCACCCTGTTGCAACAGTTCAATAAAGGCCAAGCCTACAGGATGCTGATTTGCTCCAATTTACTCTGGTTGGTGTCTTTACTTTTTGTCCAAGGGAGCCCTTGGATTTTTCCGGTAACAATCATATCTTGAATACATATTCTAGGAAGGCAATATACCTCCTGAGATGATATATCAGGTCTGCACACAACTGCTTCTGACCCATTACAGTACTTGGTGGACTTAGAAGTTTCACTGGCTACATATAACTTGTGCTCTAACCTGTGTTGCTTAGTATATTCAGCTTGTCTGACAGAGTAACAGCCCTATCCTGCCAGTGGCGTAGCGTGGGGGGTGCAGGGGGGGGCGGCCGCAACATCTGGGCGCAAATCCACGGGTTAGGGGGCAAAAATTACTTGCCTTGCCCCGGGTGCTGACAACCCACGCTACGCCACTGTATCCTGCTGCTCCATTTGATCCTTGCCTGTCCTGGTTATGAAGAGAAAATGGTGAGTACCTTGGGGAAATGTGAGCATATCATATTGGAATATATGATAGCAAGGGATGTAAAAACTGAGCATAGTCAAGATATATACACTAGACTCTCAGAAAATCAGTATCAAAAAGCTCAATATCAAAAATTGATGTCAGAAATGTTGGATAGGAGCAATGACTATAAATTCTGAAGGTGTTTCAGAGGGATGACAAATTTTGAAGGCACATTCAATAAGTATTCTAATGGAAGGGAAAATTGGAAACATCTAACGAAGCCTATGTGACTGTATAGGCCTACAGGGAGTTCTCTGATGAGCTGAGGCAAAAAACCCCCAACATATATAGGGAATGAAAGTCTAGGAGAAACGCGGAAGACCACTGTAATTTTGAGGAGTTAGATGATATGTCTTTCCCTTTTACATCCCTGGTTTAAGATTTGCCGATTCATGACAGTATAATTTGTTTTTCACACACCTGTGTTAGGAGTTTCCTGGGTCCCCTGTGTTCTTAAGTGCTGATTGGCTAGTAGGGAGGATACCCAGTTGTAGTGAATTGGGTTGGAGACTCTCAGCAACTCCACATTAGTCACACCCAGTGTCCCAGGCTGATCATGAGTGATGCCTGCTAACCAGGTGCAATCAATCAAATCAAAGTTGGCTATAAAAGCTGTAGGCTGAAGGGACTCAGGGAGCTTCTTCATAGATAGAGGTACCAGATGCTGTGAGACTGTCGGCCAGGGTCTCTCTTGCTGCTTTACCTGGAGCTCTGGGCAGCTGAAGGGAAGATTGTGTGTGACTTCTGTCCGGTATGCTATAATTTGTGTTTTGTATGCCTGCTGCTACTTGTTAACCTTATGCAAATAAATCATTACTTATTCTTTATCCACTGGTGTGCTTATTGGCTCCAGATCCAGAAAGAACCCTACCCTTGGCAGGACAGAAAGGAGGAACATATAATCAAGGATGAATAGCCTGAACCTGTAAGGATGTCAGATATGGTATGTCATGCGCTGGCTTGGTTTCCTTGTCGTTGGAATATAAAACGGGGGATTTGGAGGAGATGGAATTTCCCTCAGGGCCAACCCTAGATGTTCATATTAAGGCAGAAGCATATATGCAAAACGAGCCCACTGAGTAACTTCCAGTCTGAGGAGGTCATCTTGGCTGTATTTTTCTACAGGCCCAGATCATAGAGCCTCAGTTTTCACAGCCATTGCCCACCCTGGACAACCATTAGCAGTACTGGCAGCAACAGAAGCACCAGCAATACTATATGCTTATGATAATAGTTTATTCTCTTGTTAATTATGCCTGTTTGAATGTTCATTTCATATTTGAACTTGCTTTAGTAATGTTATCTTTTGAAATGTTTCAGATATTTTTGGTCAAGTTTGCCACGTTAATAATAATAATAATAATAATAATAATAAATATTTATACCCTGCCCATCTGGTGGGGTTTCCCCAGCCACTCTAGGTGGCTAACACGTTTAAGTGTGCAGTCCGTAATGGGCCTCCTTTGTAGTGTTTTATTTTGACTGTAATCATTATATTTGACTTTCTTCAGTTATGTTTTATTCTGGATTGTTTTTGGGATTTTTTGCCAATTGTTTATTTTCCTTAATTTTAAACAAATTGTCACCAAATTAATATAAATTCAATACAAATTTAAAAACTAACCCCCCCAAAATGTCCCCTCTATTTTCCACCCTCGTTTGCTGCTCTCAACAAAATAACTATTATTTCAAAATGCATTCATCCCTTCTCCCTACACATCACCTGTTCAATTACCAATTTCTGCTATGGCTTTTATACATTGTCATAGCCTGTCCTCAAAATAGTTGAGTAGAGTAAATCTTCCATCTATCTATAATAGTCATTCATCAATTTTCAAACATTTCCTTCTGATACCTCTTGAGTAACACTTTGTCTGAGAAAAACAGATATTGCTTCCTCCCAGACAACATATACACATTCCTCCTTAACATGGCCCTGAACATTGCTGCCTGACATCTGTCCCCAGTAATCAACTCAGCTGCACGGGTGTGGCATGCAAAGGCTGAAAATGAAACCCCTCAATATATAATAAACATTCTCCCCCATTAACACTGTCGATCTCCCAGCATCACCCATCCTTCACATTTCACCAAATTTAATCCTCAATTTTACATACAACCATCTCATTAATAAACAATCACAAGCCATCTCTCTTCTGTCTGAAAGTCTCAGAAGCTGTCAAGTTGGTCTACACTGCGGTCCATCCTGTCCCTTTCACTGTTCTTTTTTCCAGCTTGGGGGGGGGGGGCTGATGTAATCGCAACAAAATCCAGATCTCCTCTCCATCTTCCCCACTAAACTAATCTTCCTGCAGTCCACCCTGCCGATCCTTAGTTCCATTACATCCAACTCCGCAGTTTATTCTCTTCTCAGTGCCTAACAAACAGTCAATCCAGTTGTTACCCATCTTTTCTTCTTTACTATTTTCATTTCACAATATAAAGTTCCAAGGGGTGGTCAAAATCTCTCAAAAGTCCCTCAAGGTTGTTACTCTCCATCTTCTTTCAGGCAAAGTCCTTAGTTATAAAATAAATTAATTGTGAAAAGGTATCTTTAAAGTCCACTTGTCCTGAAAACTTTGCATTCCATTGCTTTAGATTAAAAAAAAATGACTTAAAATATTGCCTCCCCTCCACTCCTTCCACCGTTCAAGCAAAGCAAAAATTAGCGTCTTTCACTCTTTCCAAACCTTTCCAAACAGATAATTTTCTCCTCCAGCATAAATCAGGATCTTTTCAGCAAGGTGCCTCTTGTCCAAATTCAAAGGTGTTCCACAGCTTTCATCACTAGCTTGCTTGGGCTGTCCTTGGATGGAGCCATTGAGCCCAGTGCCCTTACCTTTTTGTCTGGGAGACAGGGATTTCCATCCCCGCTCACAAACAAAGAAAAGGCACTAACGGATGACCGTGGGTCTTGCCCTTTCAATACCCTCTACAGGTTAGAGGAGACATGCCCCATACCCCCCCATTAATCTCTGTCTGGGACCCCTCCTGGGTGCCAGAGCTCCGGGTTTGCTGCAAACAGGAAGTCTTATTCTGGGTTCTTTTAGTTGATGTTTTTATGTGTTGCAAACCACTGAGAATTATTATACAATCCACAGAACTTCACATCTTATAAAATCTTTTTGGACTTCCATCAGCACCTCTGATGATCCACCATTTTTATCATTTTTTCTGCATTTCTTAAATTCCTATTGCCTTTAATTATCTTAACTCACAATCCACCTGTTTAACCATTTTTGCAGTTATTCAAATAATTTACCTCACAAAACTTCTTGCAAACCTACAAACGTAATCTGGTCATCACAATTACTTTTCAAATAGTCTGTAAATTTACACCAGTCTTCTGTGAATCTCTGGTCCCGCAGGTTTCGAATTCTTCTGGTTGGTTTATCCAATTCTGCATAATCCATCAATTTCATCCTCCATTCTTCTTTTATCGGTAATTCTTCTTGCTTCCATTTTTGTGCCAATAATATTCTTGCTGCCGTCACTGCATATAAAAACAACTTACAATCCTTTCTGTTTATGTCATCCCCTACAATGCCAAGTAAAAATGCTTCTGGTTTCTTAATAAATGTATATTTCAACATTTTTTTCATCTCATTATATATCATCTCCCAGTTTTTCACCTTTTTACATTCCCACCACATATGATAAAATGATCCCTCTTTTTCTTTGCATTTCCAACATTTATTGCTAACTTTATAAATTTTAGCTAATTTAACAGGTGTAATATACCATCTATACATCATTTTCATCACATTTAAACCTTCATTCCATAGTTTTTCCCAATCATTCAACTGTATATTATACCCAATATCTTTGGCCCGATGAATCATTACCGACTTTACCTCCTCATAAACTGCGGGAGGCAGTGGAAGACAGAAGTGCCTGGCGTGCTCTGGTCCATGGGGTCACGAAGAGTCGGACACGACTAAACGACTAAGCAACAAAACAACAAACCTCCTCATCCTTCAAATGCCATTCAAGCAGCAATTTTATACATTTTGGACAAAATTTTTCTATTTATTACTTAATATCTCTACTTCAAACTTTGATTTATTATCATCAAATCCTTTTTCTTTAAAATCCTGTTTAAACATTTCATTGACCTGGCGGTAGTGGAGCCAATCATTCACATATTCTTTAACTTCTTCATATGGCTTCATCTTCCACTTACTCCCATCTTTTTGTATTAATTCCCCATAAGTTATCCAATTCCCACCCATATTGATCCTTTTCACACTCATTGCTTCTAATAGAGATAACCAATGCGGCGTTTTACATTCCAGTAGGTTTTGATACCTATCCCATATTTCTATTAGAGATCTTCGAAATATGTGGTTTCCAAATCCTTTATGGACTTTTGTTTTGTTATACCATAAATATGCGTGCCAACCAAATCTATTATCATAACCTTCCAGATCTAACAATTCTGTATTTTCTAATAACATGCATTCCTTTAACCAACAGAGACAAGATGCTTCATAATACAATTTCAAATCTGGCAGGGCGAAGCCTTCTGTTTCTTTAACATCTGTTAACAACTTATATTGTATTCTCGGCTTCTTTCCCTGCCAGATATATCTTGAAATTGCTTTTTGCCACCCTTTAAAAATTGTTGCCCCCTTGATTATTGGAATTGACTGAAACAAAAATAACATCTTTGGTAGCACATTCATTTTGATAAAAGAAATCCTTCCTCAAAATGGCAATTTCATCCTTCCCCATATTTCCAAGTCTCTTTTAATTCCATTCCACACCAGTGTATAATTATTTTGAAAAAGATCAATATTTTTAGGCGTTAACCAAATAACTAAATATCTAACTTTTTTACTGCTTCTATGCCAATTTGTTGTTGCAGTACTTCCACCAAGTCCTGTTTCATATTTTTAACTATCATTTTGGTTTTCTTTTTGTTCAATTTAAAACCTGCCACTTGCCCAAACTGTTCTATCTCCTCTAATATTCCTTTAACACTTGTAACTGGATCTTCTATTTTTAGTACCAAGTCATCGGCAAAGGCTTTCACTTTATACACATTCCGAACAACTGAAATTCCTTTTATTGTTTCATTTATCCTTATTGTCCGTAGAAAGACTTCCAGTACCGATATGAATAATAATGGTGATAATGGACACCCTTGTCTTGTACCTTTTGTAACATCGATACTTTCTGTTACTATATCATTTACAATCAGTTTTGCTCTCTGTTCTGAATATATAGCTTTTAATTCTTGTAAGAAGAATTGTCCAGTGTCCATTAATTCCAAATTCTTTAACATGAACTCCCAAGATATATTATCAAAGGCCTTTTCCGCATCCACAAAAATTAACACCGCTTGCTTTTCATTTCTGGCGGTCAGATATTCAATTATATTAACTATATTTCTTATGCTGTCTTTCATCTGTCTGCCAGGTAAAAAGCCTGCTTGGTCCTTATGAATTATCTCATTCAGTATCTTTTTCAATCTATTTGCCAGTATGCTTGCAAATAGTTTGTAATCATTATTTAATAGCGAAATCGGCCTATAGTTCTTTACTTGTGTTAAATCCGAATCTTGTTTTGGTATTAATGTAATATATGCTTCTTCCATGTTTCTGGTAATTCTCCTTTTCTTAATATATTGTTCATCACTTCTTTCAACGGTACAAGTAGGCCATATTTCATTTCTTTATAATATTTTGCTGTGAATCCATCCAGTCCCGGTGCCTTTCCACTTTTTAGTTCTTTTATAGCAGCTTTAATTTATTCTGTTTCAATTAGGTCATTTAGTCTGTCTTTCTTTCTGTCGGAATTTTTTGCACCCCTTTCTGTCGCAAGAAATCTTTACATCATTCTCTCCAGCTCTTTTATATAAATGTCTATAGAAATTTACGAATCCTTTTCTAATTTCTTTCAGGTTATCTACTTCCTTTCCTTCCACTACAATCTTATTAATTGTATTCTGTTCCTTTCTCTTTTTGATCTGCCATGCCAGCCACTTTCCAGATTTGTTAGCATACTCAAAGTTATTTTGTCTCATTCTTTTAATATTCCATTCTACTTCTCAGTTTATTATAATTGCAAATTGACTTTGCAAGATTTGAATATTCTGATTTATTTTCACATTATTTGGGTTTTTAACTATTTTTTTCTCATTTTCCATTATTTGTTTTAGTATTTCTTTCTTGCCTTTTTCTCTGAATATATTTCTAATACTGTTTTGCTGTATAAAGAAGCCTCTCATTACTGCTTTGCTAGCATCCCATACCATACTTGTTTTTGTTCCTTTATTACTATTATTCACAAAATAATCCATCAGAGTCTTCTGTGCTTTCTCATTTATTTTTTGATCATCCAATAAGTTCTCATTTAGTCTCCATCGAAAAGTTTTTTCCTCCATTTCTGTTATTTCACATTTTATTGCATTATGATCCAAAAGTATTTTTGGTTGTATTTCTGTTTTTGTCACTCTTGCTGTTAACTCACTGGATATCCAAATATAGTCTATTCTTGACATTGATTGATTTGGTTCTGAGAAATAAGTAAATTGTTTTTCTAATGGGTGTTTTAATCTCCAAACATCTATCAAATTACAGTTCTCAATCATTTAAAAAAAAAAGTCTTAGGTAGTTTCCCTTCTTTCGATTTTCCTCTTGATCTCAACCTATCCATTTCTATCGAAACCACTCCATTCATGTCACCCATTGTTATGATTTCCTGATCCACAAAATCAAATAATTTTTCTTCTAAATCTTTATAAAATTCAGTTTTACTTCCATTTGGTGCATACCATCCGACTATTATCAATTTTTCACCTTGCCATGTGACTTGTACCACAATTATCCTACCTTCTTCATCTTTAAATATTTGCCGAGCCTCAAATTTATTTTTTATATACAAAACCACTCCTCATTTCCTGCTTCTGTCTAATGAAACTAATTCATTTCCCAATTTTTTATTAATCAATACTCTTCTATGTTTTCTCGCCACATGAGTTTCTTGTAAACAAATAATGTCCAAATTCCTTTTTTTAAGGAAATGTCCAATTTTACGTCTTTTCTTTTTATCATTCATTCCATTAACATTCCATGTCCATAATTTCAGTGCCATTTTGTGTTCTCTTTACCAATAAGAATGTAAAAGTCTTAAACTTGCCTTTTTTCCTCTTCTTCTTCTTCTTTACTATCTATTTCTTCTTCTTCCAATCCTTCCGGTCCTGCTGCTCCTGCCACAATTGCTTCCTCCCCTTTTCCCAACTCTTTGTATCTTCTAAAAAATGTATGTGCTTCATCAGCTCTTGTAAACTTAAACTTTTCCCCTTTATAGTGAAAGGAGATACCTTCTGGAAATTCCCACATAAAGTCAATTCCATTTTTTCTGTAATGCCTGTCTCAATGGTTTGTAATGGTCACGTTTTTTCAATAAACAAAGTGGGACGTCTTTAAAAATGATTATAAAAGCTCAGCCTTTTTTCTCTGTTTTTCTGTAAAATCAAATTCTTCATTTCTCTATCTTTAAATATAATCAAACAATCTCCTGGAAATTAAATATAATCAAACAATCTCCTGGAAATTTCTTTGCTAAAAGCATTCTGAATTGTATTTCTGATATCTCCCACTTCCATACTTAACCATTGTGCAATCTCCAATGTTAGCCTCTCCAGAATATTCTCCCCTTGTACTTCAGGCACAGATCTCAATCTCAAATTTGATTCTCTTTACCTCAATTCATTCAATTCATGTTGGAGTAGAAGGACTTTTATTTTTTATTTTATGGTGCCGGACTGTGTTCCCTGGGAAAGATTAGCTTTGTTTTTACTTTGGGAGATTTATGGCTCTGCTGCTTTGGTGTGTATATATATATATATATATGCAGGTTTTGGTGTCCTCGGGTGTCTTCCCGTGTAAAAGTTGGGGTGTCTAGGCGACGTTTCGACGAGGTCTCACTCGTCATCTTCAGGCTGGTGCTTTCGGCTTCTTGTTACTGGAACAGAGCGGGATCTCAATGTTTGAGTTCCTATAAATACTGTAGAGGGGGTGTGGTGTCTAGCCTCCAATGTTCTGGGCAGAGAGGAAGTTCC
Organism: Podarcis gaigeae; assembly: GCF_964106915.1. Classification (NCBI taxonomy): domain Eukaryota; kingdom Metazoa; phylum Chordata; class Lepidosauria; order Squamata; family Lacertidae; genus Podarcis; species Podarcis gaigeae. The sequence continues at coordinate 62,302,803 of NC_139681.1, forward strand.
CAGGCTAGTGTGCCTTTTCTTCTTTTGTTCCTTAATTACTTGAGAGATACCTTGAGTGATTTCTTGAGTGATATCCTGAGTTCCTCTCTGCCCAGAACATTGGAGGCTAGACACCACACCCCCTCTACAGTATTTATAGGAACTCAAACATTGAGATCCCGCTCTGTTCCAGTAACAAGAAGCCGAAAGCACCAGCCTGAAGATGACGAGTGAGACCTCGTCGAAACGTCGCCTAGACACCCCAACTTTTACACGGGAAGACACCCGAGGACACCAAAACCTGCATTCCTGTACCCGTGAAAATCTACGAAAGCATATATATATTTATATATATTTTCTTCTCAGGAAAACTCTTCACAAAGTTCAAGAGGTCAAGACACAAAGACTTTAGCAACTAATCCACACCTAATGACCCACCTAAGTGGTACTCAGGATATCACTCAAGAAATCACTCAAGGTATCTCTCAAGTAATTAAGGAACAAAAGAAGAAAAGGCACACTAGCCTGGGAACTTCCTCTCTGCCCAGAACATTGGAGGCTAGACACCACACCCCCTCTACAGTATTTATAGGAACTCAAACATTGAGATCCCGCTCTGTTCCAGTAACAAGAAGCCGAAAGCACCAGCCTGAAGATGACGAGTGAGACCTCGTCGAAACGTCGCCTAGACACCCCAACTTTTACACGGGAAGACACCCGAGGACACCAAAACCTGCATATATATATATATATATATATATATATTTCTCTCCCTCCCTTTTTTCTCTTTTTTCTTCTTTTCCCCCTTTTTCTCTCCTGTTTTCTTTTTACTTTTTTCTGAATTTGTTTTTAGGAATAATGGATTAAAATTTGGTGTATATGGTTTTGTTGGAACTTTGATTAAAGGATTGGATTGGCCAGACAAGTGGTGGAAGAAATTTATTTATTTATTTATTTATTATATTTCCTTCTGTCCCTTATTGTGGTTTTTAGATTTTGTCTCCCTGATTGTATTTTTTTGTTGCTCTTGTTTTTAATACTATCATTATTATTTGTTTATCCCATTAGGATACTACAATGGATTAGCTAAACAAGAGGCAGAAAAAGCTCCTTTCCTTTTTTAGTGGTTTACTTTGAAAAAATTTGGTGTCCCAAACAAATTTGGGGTCAAAACAAGATATTGAATTTAAGGGAGACATTTTTAAAATGTTTACAGAAATTTAAAAAAAATATTAAACAACGTGAGAAGAATTTGGAGACCAGATTAGAATCGATGGATAAAAAATATGACATGACAGTTAATGAATTGAAGGGACAGATGAAGGAAATAACAAAAAGAACACAAAACCTGGAAGAAGAAATGAAACGAATAAAACAGGAAGTAAAGGAAATAAGGAGCAAGAAAGGGTTAAGGGAGAAGTTGCAGAAATTAAGAAGACACAAGAAGAATTATGGGATGCGATTGCTGGACTCCTTTAAATTAGGAGGTTTCTTTCACAGAAGGCAGAGCTAACTACTCAAAGCTGCAGCTCTTATTTAAGGTTCAGTCTGAGGTTGACTGATACTGAAACATTTAAGTTCTGCTCTAGTGGAGTCTCCAGCCAGAACCCTGCATAGAACTGTCCAGGGAGCTGTTAAATCCTGAAGTCTAGCCCCACCCTGCCCAAACCTAAACTCTTACCTTGAGTCAGAAACTCTGTAAAACAATTGTGTGTGAAGGAAGCCCCCTGGCAGCAGAGAATTAGGTGTGCTGCAAGCATAAATTGCACAACCGATGGTGGAGAATACAGCCCTGCAAGGCCAGCTCCAGGCAGCCCATACTGCTGCCACCTCCAGTCCAACCCAAATACCTCCTAGGGGAAAGTGTCTCATTAGCCTCCCAGACAAAATTGTTGAGAACCCAATTAATGTTTCTTAGCTTTTTGGTCCAATTGCCTTCCAGCTGATGGATTTTCTGGCAGACCAAATGGAAACCTGTTTTGCCTGCCATATGTGTTGGAGCCTTGCCTGCTTCCTTAATGATTATGCCACCTTCCTTGTGGAATATAAATGGGCATTTGAAGAGCCACTTCAGAAAACACCCAGTTGGTGGATCTGCCCTTTATGCCAGGGAATGGAGTTTGTGCTTGACTGTGTCAAGTACTGCCCAGCACCTAGAGTAGAATGAGGCAGCCCTCACTGATCAATTTCAGGAGGGCTTAGGGGGATCACATTCAGGATGAATTTACTTAGATTGATGTACCTACACACAGCAGTGAGTTGGGGGTCACAGCATTCTCTTTCTGAGTAGTTGACTATTGCTGTCATGGCTAATGTGTGTGTGGGGGGGTATTATAGCATTGTTATTGGGATGTTGTGAAGTGCCTGTTGTGGTACAGGTATGTTTGCTTTTTGTTTCTGCTGTTATTGTGTTGTTGTCCTGCTGAGTGTGCATAGGATCTTAGTCCAGGTATAGTGGCAAAGGGTCAGACTGTTTCACTTTTGAGAAATCTGTTAGTGTTTTTAAGAAAGCAAGTCTCAGTTCAGTGGAACGTACTCTCAAGTAAGTGTGCCTAGGATTGCAGTCTTGAATGTGTGATTTCGCCCTACCCCAAAGCACACTGGAAATAAAAAATATTATTGTAAATTGTGCACACACACAAGTTTGTTGCTACTTATTATACCAGGTAGTTGCCCTTTGGTTTGTCAAACTGCAAGAAAATTACTGTAAATGAATGTATTTAGATAACAAAAGCTGCAGAGGAGGGCAACATTGTGAGGGTGCGATCCCAAACCCTAGGTATATCACATCCTAACCTCTCCCAGCTGGTCTATCACTCTCACCCCACCCACAAGTCAAACTGGCTTTAAACCAGTATAAATTATTCACCTCAGTGTATCTACTTATGCCAGTTACTAGTTTAAATTAAGCCAGCACAAGGTATACCAGTGTAGAGGGCAAAAGGGAGTATATCAAGGTTGGGAATGAATGTACTGGGGGAAGTGAGAAGGGTAAACAGAGTGATGCTACAGCCTAACTCAGTTCATTCACTGGTCCTGCTACAGATCTCAGTGAAACTAAATTCATACTTTCATTCCACTACCACCCCCAAACCTGGCCAGAAGCCAGTAGGACATGGCTAAAATTTCACAAGATACATGCCAGTATCAGCAGATGTTCTGCTAGTTGGGGCATTTATTTGAGGCATTTTTACTCTGCTGTCAGTTGAAATTGATCCCAGAATAGCTTAAAGGTAAAGGGACCCCTGACCGTTAGGTCCAGTCGTGGCCGACTCTGGGGTTGTGGTGCTGATCTCGCTTTATTGGCCGAGGGAGCTGGCGTACAGCTTCCGGGTCATGTAGCCAGCATGACTAAGCCGCTTCTGTTGAACCAGAGCAGCACATAGAAATGCCGTTTACCTTCCCACCGGAGCGGTACCTATTTATCTGCTTGCACTTTGACATGCTTTCGAACTGCTAGGTTGGCAGGAGCAGGGACCGAGCAACAGGAGCTCACCCCATCATGGGGATTCGAACCACCAACCTTCTGATCGGCAAGTCCTAGGCTCTGTGGTTTAACCCACAGCGCCACCCGCGTCCCCCAGAATAGCTTACAGATAAATAAAAACCAAGACACTCAGCTCTCAGGCAAGTGGGGGGGGGGGCAACAAACTCAAACATCAGTTTTTATTGTGGAATGGCTGCTGTTTGCCAATGGTAAAGGAAGAGCCAAAGATAGCTAGTCTTTGAGAAGAACCAATGGAATAGCCCTTCTTCCCTTCTTTCCCTTTTCTGTAGAAAGATGGTTCTAAAGAATGTGTTAATCCATTTGCAGTGAACTGTTTCTCTTGGAATAATCTCTCTAGATTAATCTTTCTGTGCTACAATATGGGCATGCTGCTCCATCAGGTAAAAGCAACATTAATTACTGTGCAAGTGGGCTTCCCCATCTTCTCACCTTGCTGCTGTAGGATGAATACTTTCAGTCAATGGTATCTATTTCACTGGCAGAGATACATTTCACCGACAATTTATAAGGGAAATCTCTCACTTCAAGTATAAACCTCTTAAAACAATTTGTTATGGCTCTATTGTATGCACCCCTGTCTTCAAATGGCGAGAGACTCCAGAGTTCCCAGCTCTTACCCAGGGTTCTGTTTTCTTTAAATGAAAGTCGCTGGAGATAGTAATGTCTTCAGGATACGTCTTCAGGATATATGGATTTATTTTATACATATATACAACCTGAACATAGGATGGAAGGGCTCACAGCATTAACACTCCAATACATCTTGATTCTCCATTAGGTTTCCAGGGATACCGCCTGCCTAAACCATGGTAAAGTCACTCTGTGTCTTCTCTCAGCATCAGCCCAATCTCACACACAAAACAGCACCCCTGGCTTATTTTTCTCCTTCCTAAAATGACAATGATATTCAGTGAGGTGAGATGGGAAAAGGCCTACCCTCTGTAGGGATGGGAGTGGGCCTCAGGAAAGCCTCTGCCCTTCCTTGTTCACCAATTTCTTTGGAGGTTGTTGCCATCATGAAATATACCATACTCTGAGTCGAGTGTGAATTTCATGCTCTTTATTCAGCTTGCAGTAGCAATGAATGAAACTTTCCCCAAAACATCTAGCTATATATACATTATTTACACAATATGCCCCTTGTGATTGGCTAATTCCGGGCTGCTCCTACAGGCCAATCTGGTTGCTGATTCACTTCCTCCAGAAGCCTGATTGACTGCTCCTGCAGGCCAGTCAGGTCGCTGATTCACTTCCACCTGGAGCTGGATTGGGTGGCAGCCTCGAAACATGAGCCAGAACCAGAACCCCTGACCAAGGAACACCCCAGGCCACAACACATACGCAGGTGGCTGGCATACCTTGACTACGGATGAATGCTAACCTCCCGGGCAGGACTGGAACTTAGAGGGGAGGGGTGTTATGTACTGAGCTGAATTATAGAACAATAGGATCCAGAATGCAGCAGTCTGATTGGTCCACAGGAGCCACCCAATCCAGCTCCAGGTGGAAGTGAATCAGCGACCTGACTGGCCTGCAGGAGCAGCCAATCAGGCTTCTGGAGGAAGTGAATCAGCAACCACATTGGCCTGTAGGAGCAGCCTGGAATTAGCCAAGCACACAGGGCCCGTTGTGTAAATAATGTATATACTGTATAGCTAGACGTTTTGGGGAAAGTTTCATTCATTGCTACTACGAGCTGAATAAACAGCATGAAATTCACACTTGATTCTGAGTATATTTCACTGTGGTACTCCAGATGTTAGATTACAGCTGTTATCATTTCTGGCAATTGGTCATGCTGGCTGTGGCTGATCAGAACTGAAGTTCTAACAACATATTGAAGGTTACAGGTTAGCCTCCCTGATTTAAATAAGACTTTTGATTTGTTGCGAATAATACCTGAAGAGATTGGTCCAAGAGCAATCTATATAAAACACTTGCAAAGAGCAGTTCCATATTCTATGTCACAAATGTGTTTGCTGTATGTATACCGGTTTCCCACAGCAAACATGTAAAGTGGGGAAGACATCTTAATGTGAAAATGCATCTTTTAACAGCTGTGCATGTGCCAGAGTTCCTGACAACCTGCACTTTGTTTTTAAATGTACCAAGCAGTACAAGGAAAAAAGAAAGAGAAAAAATAGTTGACAACTGAGTCATACAAGCCCTACTTATTTTTCAGTAAATAATGTTTGGGACTCTGCTGGATCCACAGCTAGCTGAGCAACACAACCAGTTGCTCACAGCAGCAGTATATTTGTGACTGCCATTAGGGCACATGGTTATGTGATCAGAGAGAGAATCCCTTCCATGGTGAAAGTTGTAGATTATACAAGGCTGTGCATGCTTCAAGGTTTGTGCCCCACATCTTTATATAGTTACTGGATTGGAGTGTACAACAGTCAGTTGTGGAGCAGCAAAATATCTTGGACTGCCTCTAGTTGGGGCAATGTTGGGGATGGTGGCTAATGACATTGTGTAAGGGTGTCATGGGGCTGACAGGCACAGAATGTGCAGAGTAGATAATTCTATTTATTGTTAAAAGTACACTTACAAGTTAGGGAAAGGCATGTCCACCAGTCTAATGTCTGCTGCAACAGAGGTTCTGCTGCTGACCTTCCCTTATGTATCTATCTCCTGCATCTGAACTGCACACAAACAGGTGTAACCTTCTGCTCCTCCCAGTCCCTTGCCTGGTCCTGGGAGACAATGGAGCGGCAGATGGAGGCAAGAGGAAGAGGTGTGTGGGAGCTCTTGATTCTACACCAGCCTGACCTATTTCTCGATCCTCACTATCCAATCCTCTGCTGTCCATGATTAGAGGAAAAACATATTCTAACAACTATTGTAAGTTACTGGAGGGTGGGGGGAGACTAAATAAAATATAACCCTATTTACAGGCGATATTCTAACCGGGCTGCAGAATACAACATGCCAGGAGTACTGTTATCAGTTCTATGTATCGTTTTAAATATATCAATCTGAGGACAGAATATTGGGTTTTGATCATCACATAGCCTGAGTGATATACAGTAATTTGTTCTTAATCATTTCCCAGCCTTCGTTAGGTATATACATGTTCCCATTTCCTTGGTAGTTATTAGCTCAGTCACCTGGGACCATTTCTGATTCCCTCCCTCAAACCATACTTTTCATGACAACGTTTGAAATTAATGCGGGAAACTGCTAAAAATAGAAGTTCTTCACTTGCACTTTAAACGAATAACGAAATGCCCTAAATATGGCTTTTGCTAGAAGAAACGATCGTAAATATTTAATTTCTCTGTGTGCATCCCGCGTTTCATGAACTGTAAATCACATTATAATAGCGATTAAAAATAAATAACACTCCGTCTGCGTTAAACGTTTTGGGCCCGTCATCCGCTTGCGCAGCCATAAAGCTGTCGGCTCCCTCTGCTGTTAAGCTTGCGAGCGGCAACACAGCTCGCAAACACTGGAGCGCTTCGGGGACGCGCCTTAACCCTACCCGGAGGCGCGCATAAAAATGGCGGAGAGGCCGCCCGACCAACCCCCTGCCAGGACGGAAGTGTCACGTAGACCACTTCCGTCCGGAGGTGGACTCATTGCGCGCGCAGACAAAAGGTGTACGGTGAGTGGACGGGGCCAGAAAAGTAGCGCGCACGCGCGCACATTTTCGCGCGAAAGCTGTTTTGGGCGCCTTCCCCGCCGGGCGGGGCCTGCTCGAGTAGTGTGCGGACGCGGCCGGCAGGAGGCGCGCTGGGTCTGGTTGGCGACGGCGGCGGCTGCGCCATTGGCGGGTAGGAAATGCCGCCAGATGGCGGTTTAGGATTGCGGCTCTACTGAGGTGCGGCCCCCGGCACCGCCGCTTGTTCGTTCCGGCCCGGCTTGGCCCCGGCCCGCCTGGACCCTTCTCCCGTGGCACCGTAGGATTCCCGGGGGCGCTGGCCCAGCTGAGGTAACGCAGCCAGCGCGGGCGGAGGGAGGGGGGCTCCGAGGCTGAGATCCAAGATGGAGGCGCGAGGGGCGGGGGCAGCGGGCCCGCTCTCTCTCTCGCTCTCCCGCTCGCGCTCTCTCCCTCGCTCGCTCGTTCGCTCACACTCTCGGCCGGGCCAGCGGGCGGCAGCCAGAGCGAGAGCGGGGAGGGAGGGAGCGAGCGGGCGGCTCTCGCCCGAGGAGGTGGCTCCTCCCGGGTGGCGGCCCTCTTCCCCTCCCGGCTCGGCCCTTCTTTTCCCTCCCTGCGGGGCCGGGGTGACAATGGAAGGGCGGCGGCCCCACGGGGCGGCCTCGCCTCGCCGACCCCGCCACTGGCTTCTCTGGGCCCGGAGCCCGCCGCTGTGCCCCCGCCCCCGCGCGGGGCCTGCCCGCCTTCCCTCCCGCTCTCGAGCGCGCTTTCCCGGCTCGTTCTCGGCCGGGCGGCGGCGCTGAGCAAGATAAGGGTCGACCGCGCTGCCCTCGCTTTCCGGGGGTGGGTGGGTTGTGTGCCACTGGCGACGCCGTGGATGAAGAGCCGGGAGAGGCAGAGGGCCCACATAGCGGGGACACGGAGGTGGCGGGCGAGAACGCCAAGGCGGAAATGGGGAGGCCATTTGGGGGTAGCGCTGATCCCCGAGGGGGTTGGCCGAGGCGGAATCAGAGTAGATGCCTAAAATAGCGGGACTGAGTTGGACTGAGCCGTCGCGGGAGAGATCAAGTGTTAGCTTCTGGTTCTTGAGGAGGGAAGAGCTTTAGGGGCAGATTTCTGGTAAACGCTGGTCAATACTGTAGGGTGATGGGTTGACGCTGGGTACAAGTTGGAGTAAGTGGAGAGTGGCCACTTAGGATGTTTCGCTTTTGGGAAAGTGGAATAATTGGTTGGTAGGTGACCAAAGCAGTAAGCACCAGAAGTTCTGTTCTGGTGTTTAAGATCACCTTGGATCTTTGTGTTCCTGCCTCGTGACATAACTTCAGAATGTTCTACAAGTTGTATTGACTGGAATACAGGTCATCTTGTGCTAGACGGTGTAGCCTGCAGGAAGACTAGCTGTGACTATGGGACATGCAGCAACTAGTGGATCATATAACAGCAGTAGGGAATGCTAGAATGTGGGGAGGGGGGAGGGACATATTACCTTGCAGGGTGGTTTTCATCACTGATTTGAATAGGCAATGCAGTGCTCACTTGAGAGGAAAACTTGTGAGTCAAGAGATAGGCCAATAAAAGTTAGCTTACATTTTTGTATAATCTTACAACCTTGTACCAAAGAATAATTTATCTCCTTTGTATTATAGAACATTTTGTTCTTGTCAAAGAGCAGAACATCAACTCATATACACTATTAACTTATTCACCACACTTTTTTTTTTAGGTAGTGCTCTTCCTAAGGTTGAAACATTGTGTGTGGTTAAATAGTCAATACTTTTGAACATGTTGCAGAATCTCACTGAATATTGGGAGTTTTGATGAATAGGACTAATATAGATGAGCGCTTTGCAATTAAGAAGTTGATTGGAATGTTCCCTTTTTGTTCCACTGGAGGAGGAGATGGATATTTTTAGATTTATTTTCCTTCACCAGAAGGTCCTAATGTGGGTCACTACAATGTAAAATTCAAAAGTAAAACAGTTTAAAACAAATTACAACCACACCTAGGTAAAAGGTAAAGGTACCCCTGCCCGTACGGGCCAGTCTTGACAGACTCTGGGGTTGTGCGCCCATCTCACTCAAGAGGCCAGGGGCCAGCGCTGTCCGGAGACCCTTCCGGGTCACATGGCCAGCATGACAAAGCTGCATCTGGCGAGCCAGAGCCGCACACGGAAACGCCGTTTACCTTCCCGCTGGTAAGCGGTCCCTATTTATCTACTTGCACCCGGAGGTGCTTTCGAACTGCTAGGTTGGCAGGCGCTGGGACCGAGCAGCGGGAGCGCACCCCGCCGCAGGGATTCGAACCGCCGACCTTTCGATCGGCAAGTCCTAGGCGCTGAGGCTTTTAACCCACAGCGCCACCTGCGTCCCTATCCACACCTAGAATGGGCCCTAAATAAATACGTCAAATGTGATAAGCCAAATTAGTAATACAGAAAAAGCTGTTCATGTAAGAACCAGAATGGTTTCACCCAACTCTTGAACTGTTGACGTTCCTCTGAAAATGATTTGAGCAACCACCCATTGCAATAATATAATACATTTAACCTTCTGAAGATTTGCTTAAAATTTTGGGAAATTTGCTTAAATGCAATCTTGGACATAGCTCAAGATTTGAAATTAATTAATTTTATGTACAGCTTATTTAAAACATTTTAACTCTGCTTTTTAGGACAAAAAGTTTTCCCCAATGTTCTGCTCAGAGAAGATCTATTGAAAATAATGGACATATTTGGACCATTAATTTCAAACTCTTAAATTGAATGCAACCTAAAGACCTTACAAGATGTCTTACAACCAGCAATTTAAGAGCAGTACAGCAAACAATTATAGAACAGTAAAAACTGAATACCTAATGAAACCACAACTGGTCAACATAAAAACATTAAGAGAAAAGCTAAATATGGGAAGGGACCTTAAAGGCAATCCAGTCCAGCTATTGCTAAATATAGGAAATCTGCTTCTACATCATACCTGATAGGCTGCTATCCAGCCTCTGCTTAAACTACTAATAGCCACTTTCTAAGCAGTCTGTTCCACTATCAGACAGCTTGTTTCATTAGGAAGTTCCTGACGATTAATTGAAATCCCATTTCATGTCATCTGCACCCATTGATTTGGATCCTGCACTCTGGGGCTGTTTCTCCCAATCTGGTGCTCTTCAGAGGTTTTGGACTTCCACCAGGGTCCCAGCCAGCATGATCAATGGTCAGGGATGAGGAGGATGCAGAGTACCTGATGCCTGGCACTTTGATTAGAATACCAACAGGAAATACAATCAGTCAAACAGATAATATTCGATTCTCATAGTGGGCCAAAGAGATGCCTATGGGAAGCCTGCAAGCAGGACCTGAGTGCAGTGGCCCTCTCCTAGCTTGAAGTTCCCAGTAATTTGTATTCAAAGGCATACTGCCTCTAGCAGTGAAGGTAGGACAAACTCATTGTGGCTTGTAGCCACATTTGGATGTACATTCCTGGGTGCGTAAACCATAGTTGAGCAAACTAGGAATGACTGTCAGCCTCATGCTCTTTTCTTATCTCTTCCCATGCCTCTTGCCTGTTGGAACACCAATCGTATTTAGCTTATAATACCGTTCTCTTTTATGTCTAAAATGAGGAACTGTGATTTTAATAATCACTTTATTAACCAGTATACTAAACCATTAATATTTTGTTAGGCTTTTGGGCTGCTGCTATTTGAATAAGCAGGGGATTGGCAACTACAATATGGCTTGTTGGTTTCTGGTGAAGATACAGTGGTACCTCGGGTTAAGAACTTAATTCGTTCTGGAGGTCCGTTCTTAACCTGAAACTGTTCTTAACCTGAGGTACCACTTTAGCTAATGGGGCCTCCTGCTGCTGCCACACCACCAGAGCATGATTTCTGTTCTCATCCTGAAGCAAAGTTCTTAACCCGAGGTACTATTTCTGGGTTAGCAGTGTCTGTAACCTGAAGCGTCTGTAACCCGAGGTACCACTGTACCTGATACTGTTACTTATTTGTCTATCAAGATGTTGCTATGCCACCCTTTGCCAAAATAGTTACAGGGTGTTTTCCATCAGAACAAGGTAATACAAGAAACACAATACATGAAATACTAACAAATAAACAAATGAGTAACATAACTAGTAAATTCAAACATGTTTGAGCATTTCTTTTACACAGTCTTCTAAAGGAATCTGTTTGGTTCACTTTTTGAACTATATTGTTGAAACACATTATGGGAAAAGCAAATTATATCTATCATAACAACTTACTTGATTTAATTGAAAAATCTTTTTTTAAAGAAAACCATCTTAAATTTTAACACATACAGTATAATTCAAAAGATATTACATGTTTCAAAAGATATTCAAAAGCAATTATAGTGAAACTTATAACTCAACTTCATGCACAGGAAGAGACACCTTTTATATGATGTGTTTAATGATGATTAGTATTAAAAGAATCGACCAAGACACTAATTAACTACGTAGCTGTTCCCACAACATTATTGTAAAGATGAGGTTACCAGTGGTCACAAACCTTCTTGGATGCATGGGTGCATTTGGAAATTTGAGAAACTTGTGAGCCCCACCACAAAATGGCTGCCATAGTAAGTGTGCCCAGTCAAAATGGACAATATATGACACAGATGAGGTCTCAGCCCCAAATGCCAAAAAGCAAATATTTGTTTTTTTTTTTTTTTAATAAATTTTTATTAGGGGTTTTTACAAAATAAAGTACAAAAATAAACAACCTTTCTTTTATCTCAACAGAGTTTCATGACTTCTTTGGACTTCCTCACATCTCCCGCTGCCATTTTCATCATCATAAATTTTTCCCAGCAATTTATCATCTAATTTACAAATTTTATAACCACTTATTTAAATATAATCCTCTGTAAATTAATTTCTCTTAATCTCACTTTACATCCCATTTCGATCCGATTTTGTGGTGGCCAATTATTTATGATCAAACATCCTACTTAACTTTCCACCAAATCACAATATTTTTGTAAATAAATCTTAAATTTCCTCCAATCTTCTTCAACCCTCTCTTCTCCCAGGTCTCGAATTCTGCCAGTCATCTCAGCCAGTTGCATATAGTCCATCAGCTGCATCTGCCATTCTTCCAGAGTGGGTAGATCTTGAGTTTTCCACTTCTTGGCGATAAGTATCCTTGCTGCTGCTGTTGCGTACAAAAAGAATGTTCGGTCCTTCTTTGGCACCATCTGGCCGACAATGCCCAGGAGGAAGGCCTCTGGTTTCTTAAGGAAGGTATACTTAAATACCTTTTTCAGCTCATTATATATCATTTCCCAGAAGACCTTCACCCTGGGACAAGTCCACCAGAGGTGAAAGAATGTTCCTTCATTTTCCTTACATTTCCAACATTTGTTGTCTGGCACATGGCATATTTTGGCTAGTTTAACTGGGGTCATGTACCACCTATATATCATTTTCATTACATTTTCCTTCAGAGCATTACATGCCGTGAAGTTCATCCCCGTGGTCCACAACCTTTCCCAATCCTCAAACATAATATTATGCCCAATATCCTGTGCCCACTTTATCATGGCCGACTTAACCATTTCATCTTGTGTATTCCATTTCAACAGCAAGTTATACATTCTTGAAAGTACTTTAGTCTTAGGTTCTAACAATTCTGTTTCCAACTTCGATTTCTCCACCTGGAATCCTAACTTTTTATCCTTTTTAAAAATTTCTTGAATCTGAGCGTAATGTAACCAGTCTCGCACTTTGTCTTTCATTTTTTCCAAACTCTGCAATTTCCAATTGTTGCCCTCTTTCTCTATTATTTCCCAATATTTCGGCCATTTGGCCTCCATATTGGGTCTTTTTCGGGCCTTAGCCTCCAGAGGTGATAGCCATCTTGGAGTTTTATTTTCCAATAGGTCTTTGTATTTTGACCAGACATTAAACACTGCTTTCCTGACAATATGGTTCTTAAAGGCCTTATTGATCTTAACTTTGTCATACCATAAGTATGCATGCCAGCCAAATGCATTGTTAAAACCTTCTAAATCTAACACGTCAGTGTCCTCTAGAAGTAGCCAGTCTTTTAGCCAGCAGAAAGCTGCGGCTTCGTAGTACAGTTTTAAGTCTGGCAGGGCAAAGCCCCCTCTTTCTTTCGCATCAGTTAATATCTTAAACTTAATTCTGGGCTTTTTGCCCTGCCAGACAAATTTAGAAATATCTCTCTGCCACTTCCGGAAACACTCCGTCTTGTCCACAATTTGCAATGTTTGAAACAAAAACAACATCTTTGGCAATACATTCATCTTAATAGCAGCAATTCGGCCTAGCAAAGAAAGCTTCAATTTTGACCAACTGTCCAAGTCTCTCTTAATTTCAGACCAACATTTTTCATAATTATCCTTAAATAGACTCAGATTTTTTGCTGTTATGTTTACCCCTAGGTACTTTACTTTTTTAACCACAGTTAGTTCTGTTTCTCTCTGAAACCGTTCTGACTCTGCTTCTGTCAAGTTTTTTCCCAACACCTTAGTTTTCTGTTTGTTTAGTTTAAAGCCCGCTACCCGACCAAAGTCCTGAATCAATTGTAACACTCTTTTTGTACTAGATTCTGGCTCTTGCAATGTCAAAACAAGGTCATCTGCAAAAGCTTTGAGTTTATATTGTTTCACTCCGATCTGAATCCCTTGCACCAACCGGTCCCCTCTAATCAAGTTCAAGAGCACCTCCAGGACAGAAATAAACAGCAAGGGGGAAATCGGGCAGCCTTGTCGTGTCCCTTTTTCAATCTTAAACTCTTCTGTAACCACATTGTTAACTATCAGTTTTGCCTTTTGTTCTGAATAAATCGCGTCAATCCCATTTTCAAAACCCCGCCCCACTCCCATTTCTTTTAAATTCCCCTTCATAAATTTCCAAGAAATATTATCGAAGGCCTTCTCCGCGTCTATAAAAATTAGAACTGCTTTAGTGTTAATATTTGTTTGCAAAAGTTCCAAAATGTCAATAATGTTCCTTGTATTAGCAAATAAATGTCTTCCTGGGAGAAAGCCTGCCTGGTCTTTATAAATTATCTCATTTAAAACTCTTTTGAGTCTTCCTGCCAAAACGTCAGCAAATATTTTGTAATCCACATTTAAAAGGGAAATGGGGCGGTAGTTCTTAAGTTGTGTCTTTTCAGTTTCTGATTTTGGTATCAATGTGATGAAAGCTTCCTTCCACGATTCAGGCGCCTTCTTTCCCTCCATAATTTCATTGCTGACCTCCATCAGTGGTTGAATCAAATAGTCACTTAATGTCTTATAGTACTTGGAGGTCAAGCCATCTGGCCCTGGAGACTTGCCCAACTTCATGTTCTGAATGGCCTGTTCTATCTCTAGTCGTGTTATTTTACTATTCAGGAGTGATCTATTTTCTTGTGATAGTTTTTTAAGTCCATTTTTCTCCAAAAATTTTGCAATCTCTTCCTCCTTTTGTGGCCCTTGAGTGTATAATTTCTTAAAATATTTCTGGAAACATTTTCTAATTTCCACCGGGTTCTGAATATTCCTTCCTTCTATTTCCAAATTTGTTACTATGTTCAGCTTTTGTCTCTTCTTCAACTGCCAAGCCAGCAGTTTCCCACATTTATTAGCCGATTCAAATGTTTTTTGTTTCATTGATTTAATCTTCCATTCTATTTCCTGATTTATCAGTTTGGAATATTGTGCCTGATGAAGTTTAATTTCTCTCAAAATCGGCTGTGACTTCGGGTTTACTCTTAGTTTCTTCTCTAACTCTTTAATTTTCCCCAGAATCTTGTCCTTTTTCTCATTTTGTAGTCTTTTCTTTATGGCGTTCTGTTGTATCAAGAACCCTCTCATCACAGCTTTGCTTGCGTCCCAGATTGTTCTTTTTTCCACAGCAGTGTTCAAATTTATCTCAAAATAGTCCTTTATTGTTTTTTTGGCCTTCTTGATAATCTCCTGATCTCTAAACAAGTTGTCATTCATCTTCCATCTAAAGGAGCCGGTTGGTAATAATGTCATGTCCATTTTCAACGCGTTATGATCGGAGCAGGTCTTTGGGCAGATCTCCACTTTCTTCACCTTAGGAGCCAGACCTCTAGAAATCCATATTTGGTCAATTCTTGTCCAAGTCAGTTGGGCTTCAGAGAAAAATGTTCCTTCTTTCCCTAAGGGGTTCTTTGTCCTCCATATATCAATCCAGTCCATGTTGTCTGTCATTTCAAAAAAGGTCTTTGGTAGTCTGCCTTCTTTAGTAACCTTTTGGCTTTGTGACCTATCCATGTTTGTAGAAACGATCCCATTCATATCTCCCATCATAATGATGTTATCATAGTCCAGATAATCCAGCATAATCTCATGCAACTTCTTGTAGAATTCTGATTTCCCTTCATTTGGAGCGTAGATTCCTAATATCAAAATTTTCTCTCCTTGGTGCTGTATTTCAATTGCCAAAATTCTTCCATGTTCATCTTTAAATAGAAATTTTGGTGAGAGGCTCTCCTTTGCATATATCACCACTCCTCTCTTCTTAACTAAGTCCGAAGATATAAATTCTTGGCCTAACCTTTTATTTACCAATATTTTTCTGTGGAGCCTAGTCACATGTGTTTCTTGTAAACAAGTAATGTCTAGTTGCTCCTTTTTTAATATGTGAAAGATTTTCTTCCTTTTTTCCGGACTGTTGCAGCCATTTATATTCCAACTTAAAAGTTGCAGAGACATCCTGGATAGATCTGTTTAGTTTCCTTGGGATGGTATTTTGTTCTGTGAGTCTTCAGGGTTCTGAGGTACAGGCACCTGTGGTGGTTCAGGCCCTGAGGGTAGTTCAAGTCCTTTATGAAGGTCCTCTCCGTAGGCAGTCAAAAACTTATCCCTATCTTCCAAAGTTCTAATTTTAATCTTCTTCCCTCTAAAGGTAAAAGATAGTCCTTGGGGAAAGTCCCACCTAAAGATGATTGAGTTGCTTCTCAGCAGTTTTACTAAGTCCAGATATTCAGATCTAAGATCCAACAGCTGTTTAGGAATGTCCTTAAAAATCTCAATTCTTTTGTCCGAAATGTTCAAAGAGCTTCCGTAGTGCAGGCCCAAAATCTTGTCCCTTTCCTCCTTTGATCTCAACGTAATCAAACAGTCTCTGGGCCTTTCTCTCTTTGTAAGTCTTCCAAGTCTGAAGGCTGACACAATTTTAAAATCTTCCTCCTCTAGACCCCAGAACTTGGAGAATTCTTTGGTCAGAAACTCAGCTAGATTACCTTCTTCCACTTCTGGTATCGATCTTATCCTTAAATTAATCTCCCTGTTCCGAAGTTCCAACATAGAGAGATAGGTCTGATGTTCCCCAACCTGCTTACTGAGCGGCCTTACTTCTTTTTCCAACTCTCCCACTCTTTGGCTGGTCTCTTCGGCCAGTTTCTGATTTTCACCTGCAGCCTCCTTCAGTTGTCCGATTGCTTGTGCATTCTGTGCAACTTGCCCAGATAATTTGTTTAAGGTTTCTGTATTAAGGTCAATTTTCGCAGTTTGTTGGTCAACTTTCCTCTCCAAAGACTCCAATTTCTCAAGAATTCTCTCTAATACAGAACCAGATCCTCCTGAGGCCATCTCTTCTAGTTGTAAATCCTCAGTTTCTTCCTCCCCTGCCTGTGACAGGGAGGTAACTTTTTCCTCCGAGGGCAAAGTGGGCACAGATGATCTGCGTGCTTGTGAGGCTGCAGTTACGGTTGTCAGAGTTGTTTGTCTGGTTCTTAATCCCTTTCTTTTTGCGCCACTCATTCCAAAGTTATCTAGCAGTCAAGGTCAAGCTGAGTTCAAAAAGCAAATATTTGGCCCCACTTCACATAGTAAAATACCAATTTCACTGGTGGGGTTCAACTTGCCCATGAAACAACACAAGGCTGCAGTCCTATGCATTCTTATATGCAAGTAAGGTCCATTTAACTTGGTGGAATTTAGGTCTGAGTAAAACTTCATAAGATTACTCTGCATTTCTCATCCACCTCTTGGATGGCCAGATGCAAAGTACAGGTCCTGAACAGCATTAGAAATTCCCTGGGTGCCAGGTGTGTTTTGCAACAGGCGTGGATCCAGTTGTGACCACTTGGGACATCTCTGTATGCCAGGTAGGCAACTGACATTTCCATCTGGCTGGCCCGCCCAGCTTTCATAAGCAGGTAAGCAGAAGGGCTTATTTATTGCATTTATATTCCACCTTTTCCTCCAATGAGTACATGGTTCACTCCCTCCTCAGTTAATCTCTACAATGACCCTGTGAGGTAGATTAGGAGGCTGTGATTGGTCCTAGCTCACCCATTGAGCTTCCTGACTGAGTTGGGATTTGAACTCTGATCTCCCAGGTCCTAGTCCAACACTAGAACCACTACACCACACTAGCTTTTTAGAATACTTCTGCTATGGGGCAGCTATACAAATTAAGCTGGTAAATAAATATGGGAAAAGTAAAATGTCACTTAAGACAAGGATCTGAATTATTTTCCTTGAAGCTTGAATTTGTTTTATTCTGGATTGTTTTATTTGACGTTTTAATGTGTTGTAAACCGCTTTGAGATTTTTTTCTTTAAAATATAAAGCAGTATAGAAATGATGACAATGATAATTATTATTATTCATTCCAGAATATTCTTAGATACTTTGTTGTGGCAACTGTAAGTGAGGTGCCATTTGGAAATTACCGGAGCTTATATATCTGAGTTTCTAAAACTAGTCCTGAACCTTGGACAGTTGCCTAAGCTCCATGACAAGGAACATCTGCTGAAATTCCATCTCCTAGAAAGTATTAAAAGTGAAGGAGTCCTGTCTTACTCTCCTATCTTCATCTGTCCCCCTCTTTCCTAAGGCTGGAATCAAAAGCATGCTCACATCGGAGTAACTTAGTGGGGCTTGCTTCTGATTAGACCTATGTATAATTGTTCTGTTTATCCTAGCCACACACAGTCCCTTCTACACAAGCATACTTTTTCTGTGCAGTGACTAATGATGTTAAATTCTTGAGAATAATCTTTTGGAGAATATTCTCAAGAATATTCTCAATTAAAGAGGTATGTACATTTAAAGCTGCTGTGTAGACGACACAGAATTTACAGTTTGTGGAGAATATTCTCCGGAGAATTTTCTAGCAGAGAATATTCTTGAATATTCTCCAGAGACTATTCTCACCTCACATTACTAGCAGTGACAGAGGCATACTAGTTTAACACTGATTCATTTGCTTTTTCTCATCGTCTTTTTCTGTGGGTTCCAAAGCTTGCCCAATCAGAAAGGAAATGGAGTGGGTGCAGACTTTGAAGGCTGAACAAGGAGGGACTGGACAGTCAGAGTAATTGATGAGCAATTCAGCACAGAGGAGAGTAGATCACCTGCTGGGTACCATTGCATGCCTTTTGCGTGTTGTGGTGCTTTTTCACGTCATGTTGGCAACTCCAGAAGTTAACTACAAATAAAATGATTGGTTGCATGTTGGCTTAGTCTGGAGATCTGCTTCCACTCAGGGATAATTGTGAAAGTCCTTGATCTGCCTTTTAAAAAATCTAGATACTTATTTTGATATGCCTCCATAGGTATGAAACAAGTTTATACTATGTTGCCGTCAGATACCAACTGTACATGCTATTATTATGCATTAACAGGTTCACTAACACAACTCCCCCTCCCACCCGAACTCAGCAGCTGATTTGCTGATGCACTTACCTTTACCTGCTGAAATACTGGTCAGGAAATGCAGAGATGCATCAATTGCACTGCTTGAAAATTTACTGATATTGTCAGAGCTGCCCCAAGGTCCCAGCTCACAGAGGACCAACGCCAGATCGTCGTTATATACAAAAGTCTTTATTGAAGTTCAGTTTCCATTTCAGAGCCGTAGCGCGCAGCTCTACGTCTTAAACCCTAGACCGCCGAAGCTCCGTCTGAATCTCCTCCCCTTCCACACCAGTTTAAGACTCTAGCCTTGCTCCACCTCTTCCTTAGCTCCTTCCTCCTCTGGGCCCTCCTGCCCGCTGGGGTCTCACCCTTTCTGGACTCTTCTGACGCTGAGTCCCCGGATTCACTCCCCACCTTCCGGCGGGCTTTAGGACCTGGTTCCCTATCCGGGCTACCTGCTGTGCCACTCGCCTGTACATTTGAACTTGGCGCGTGCGCCCAGTCGGCAACCTTCCTTTTGACCGTTCCCTCGCTCCCCGATGGAGGCGTGGTCAGCCCTAACTCATCTTCTCTCCCTCCTGGAGGAGACGCTGGCCCTGATACCTGGGATTCTTCCCCCCCACTACGCTCTGGTGGGGAAGCTGGTCCTGATCTCCAGCCGCTGCTCTGGGAGTCACCGCTGGCCCCTTGCTCCTGGCGCGTCCCCCCTGGGACCCCCCTTGCCCTGGCCATCGGCGCCCCCTTCTGTGAATCTTCCGATTCGCTGGAGAGGCTCATGGAATCTCTCGGGCCATTGTCGTCTTCTTCTATGCTGCCCTCAGATTCTTCCCCTTCGCTCTCCATTTCCTGTGCTTCTGCTCCTGAGCCCCTGACAGATATGTCTTGTCTTTTCTAAAAACTTGAAAAAAGAATTTTTCTGCCTCCCTTTCTTCCAGTTGGTGCTTATTCCTGTTGCCTTTTCTTTTCAACCAGCTCTCTCCTCTTCCCATTTGCTCTTGCATACCTCTACCTCTTTCTGCATCTTTATTTTGCTGTGTGCAGTGAACTGTGAACTGTGCAGTTTACTCCTAACAATTCATTCTAGTAGGTCTTTGCAAGTGCCAGTAAGGTTTTTCCTATTGCAGGCAGAACTTAAAACCAAAGTATGCCACAAGTTAACTCCAAAGTATGGTACATTGCCATAAGTCATATGCCATACATATACAAATAATGCATATACATTCATCCCTTCTGCTGCTCAAGTGCCTTGGTGTAGTTTTGCATCTGTTCCAATGAGCCAGAGAACATGCTGCAACATTGAATGGAAAAATCAGGCAAGAGCACAGCCTGACTGTGATGTAAATGGGTTCACAGGCCCCCTACCTGCTATCCAGTTGTGCTGCAAACCCCAGCTGCTTGCACTATGTATGATGAAGCATCCCCCACATTTAAAAAAATCCCAGAGTGGCTTTTTATATCAGTAAAAACTGAAGACAGTACCTGTATGAGGCTTGCAGTCTTGAAGAAAAGGGGAATGGGGAAGGGGGGGGAGAAGCAAATTCAGGCATAGTTCTTAAATTTATAGTTGTTTGATTGCACCTTTGTCCAAGGCAGTGGTATCCAAACTTCTTTCAAAGAGGGCCAGATTTGATGAAGTTAAGGGCCATGAGGGCCAACCAAAATTGTTGACCTTTTTTCTAGGGTTGAAATTGTTGAGCTTTATTATGTTGGAAAGTGTTGAGTTTTTTTCTGGGATTGAACATGTTGAGGTGTTTTTTTTTTTTTTTTAAGGATTTTAAACAGACCGGCAGGCCAGATTAGGCCCCCCAAACTGACTTTGGACATGCCTGGTCCAAGGAGTTCAGGATGATGGCTGTGAAGTTAACCCACTTTGTTCATATAAGAATTCTAAAGGGGCAGGTTAAAGAGAGAGAGAGAGAGATAGTTAATGCCCTTGGGCCACCTAGTCAGCTTCATGGCTGAGCAGGGGTTTGAACTCCAATCCCTCTGTTTTCATACTTAACTCACAATATCAGAGATCAGAGCTGCATGTACATGTACACTGAGTCCAATACTACATGTGAGTACTGGATAGTGTCCTCCACGCAATCATGATTTCACCATAGTAGTGATACTGGTGTTGATAGGATGGTTCTGCAGCTCTACACCATACTAGCTGCTGATGTTCAATATTGTGTGCTACATTTGCAGTTACAGTGCAGCTATATATTAGTCATCTTAACATGTTAAATTTCCCCTTTTCTCCAGTTAAAATTAAGCTTCATCTACTGTTCCCTTAAAAACAACCTTTAAAAACTACATGCTGTATCTCACAGACAGTATGATGTTCTACCATGCTGCAGTAAATGCTACAGTGAAACAAACTAAACATTTTATCTCAGGAAAGGTGGTAATTTGACAAAAGCAGATGGCTTTGGCGGGTAAGAATCCTATGTACAGATGTACTTAACATATGTAAACTGCACTCTTTTCTAATGTGAAAAAATATATAACTAATGAAAATTGAAAATACCAAACTAATTGATTGTAGAATGTTGTTTGTTCTTTTGTGTTTACCCCAAAGCAGCAAGCTAGTATACTCAAGGTGTATGAACATTTACTTGGTAAATCGGCCTGTTTTAAAGACTGCATTAACATTATAGGATGCAAGGCAAATTTGAGGGGAAAACACTTGCTTGGTGACTTAACTGATGATGTTTATTACCAACATGTATCTAAAGTGTCATGGCTAAGGGGAAGAGCACATATTTTGCATACAAAAGACCCAGGGTTCAAGCCTTGGCATTTGAGGTGGGATTTCTTCTCAGCCTACCAGAAGCCAAAGAGAACTGTTTTCAGCCAGTGCAGAAAATATGGAGCAGAATGAACCAATTGTCTGATCCGATGCAAGGCAAATTCTGTGATATTTCAGCTGTTCCTAGCGCCGGTACTGTGCTTCACAGTTCAGTATGAGCCAGTGTGGTGTAGTGGTTAAGAGCAGTGGACTCGTAATCTGGGGAACCGGGTTCGCGTCTCCACTCCTCCACATGCAGCTGCTGGGTGACCTTGGACCAGTCACACTTCTCTGAAGTCTCTCAGCCTCATTCACCTCACAGAGTGTTTGTTGTGGGGGAGGAAGGGAAAGGAGAATGTTAGCCGCTTTGAGACTCCTTCGGGTAGTGATAAAGTGGGATATCAAATCCAAACTCCTCCTCCTCCTCCTCCTCTTCTTCTTCTTCTTCTTCTTCTTCTTCTTCTTCTTCTTCTTCTTCTTCATTTGGGAGGATGCAATGTGCTAGACTACAGCCCTATAATGTAGTTACCCTTACACAGGGAACAGACATCTGTGTGAATTATAACTAAAAGATTCTGTTTAGTAAAATTCAGAACATACTTAAAAGTATGTGGATAGAACTCTTAAGATAACTGAAATTGGCTTCTCTGATTAACCAGCTATTCTGGACTCTATACTTTGCTGTTTCTGTTGCCAGAAGGGGTTGAAGGGGTTAATGGAGGGAGGCTGACATTTTAGCTGTGATTGAATAGCTATTCAATGTTGTAGAGTCAAAAGGCCACTGCTTCACCAAAGAGGAGGACTGTTTTTCCGAAAGCCGTCCTTCTATTAGCAAAGAAAGGATCTTGCAGAATGATTAGTGGGTGCTTGGGGGACACCTTTTTCAGTTTTTTAAGTTTCTGATTGAGACAAGTCAAGAAATAATCATTAATTAGAGGGCAGTTGAGACTGTGTGTTGTGAATTTATGTGCTAACACAGGAGGTTTAGGGCATTGGACTTGAAGGAAGATTACCCTTGGCAGTTGTTTATGCCATTTCATTCCTTGGTGTTTTGCTACCTAATATTAAGATATACAAATGTAAGGAAAAACTTCCAGCATCTTAAACAGTGGTCCTCATCTTAAGCAGTGGTCCTCTACTTTTTCTCTAATATTTGGAAGGTATCTTAATGTTACACAGGATTTTTCTGTATTTAAAATCATGAAAGGGTCACCTTTTTTAACATTTACATAACATTCAGAAACCCTTGTAAAATGCTCTGGGTTGAAGCATTGCAAGTAGAAATGTGCATGATTCTGTAAGAAGTGCAAAAGCTGATGACTGAATGCTGGATGAAAAGGCTGTTGTAATTATTTTTGTTGGCCTGAACCTCTGATTCCTCCCTGCTGTTCTTGTGGGGAGAGAAGGTCTCAAGAGCAGTTGGGGGGGGGGGAACTCATTTTGGTGTATAATTTTGTATTGCAATTCAGCATTTGTTGAACCAAATTGATATGTTAGTTTCTCCAGACTCTGGATCATATTTCAGGCAATGAGTCCTGAGGGTAACAATATCTGTTCAATGTTGCATATCCTCCCATATTACGATCATTGCATTTTAAATTTTTCCTAAAATAAACAATCTGAGGCAGATTATTCTCTTTTACAGATAAAATGCTAGAACAGTGAAAAATATAAAATTGCTTAGGCATGGGTTTTCCAAAAGCGGTTCATGACCCTCAAAGCAGGGTGGATTGATTTCCCGTATTTTTTCGTGTATAAGACGCCCCCATGTATAAGACGCCCCTTATTTTTGGGGACTACAAATTAAGAAAACACCCCTCAGCACTACCCGTGTATAAGATGAGCCCCAATTTTAAACCTAATTTTTTTGGGGGGGAAACCCCTAGTCTTATACACGGAAAAATATGGTAAATCACAGTTATCGAAATGAGCAAGAAATGCAGATTTAAATCGACACTATTCCTAAACAATTCCTAAATCTGACCACTAAACCATGTTAATTTACTAAATAAAGTACTCTTTACACTTAACATATTTTTGTCTCACTGTAAAAATGTTTCCATTTTTAACCTGTAGAGGTAATGTTTTTTAAAATATTCCCCTAACTATATTGTGCCTTTTGTACAATGGGCATCCATGACAGTTTAAGGTTAACAGTGCAATCTTGCTTACTAAGAAATAAGTCTCATTGAATTTACTCTCTGGCAAGTGAGTGATTGCGTCTTAAGTACAAGAATATAAGAACATGTACAGTTAGTTACCTTTTCCCCAATTGTTACTACTTTCTGCTTCACTCTCTCCTGCCCTAGTTCCACCCTCTCAAACAAAAAACGAAATATCCAATGATTGATAAAGTAAGGCTTAGTAGCTATTTGAGAGACAAGAGCAATTCCATTTTTTCATGTGACAATGAAATGCCCATGTTTGGTAGGTAGAATGTAAATATTCATGTTACGGGGAATTGTTGGTTTTTTAAAATAGAAAAATTTCATTTAACTTGTATCTGGTAGAGATTGGTTCACTTTAACCCCTAATGGTTGGGCCAACCTGCTTATGTCCAGACATTTTTTTATTAAGCTATTATAAGAGAAGCTTAGTGGTTAGTTTTAATCTTTTTAAGTTAAATTTTAAAGATTTATTAAAAGCATAAAAGCAAAATGCTGATTTATATCTATGTGCAACAAATGCAACATGAAGAACAAGGAGGGGAGAATTAGTAGTCAAGGAGAATGCCATTTTTGTTGTGCGTCTTTCACATTTTAAGCCTCACTGAATAGAAGGGGCAAAAACAAGGTAAGATAGGAGCACCAGACCTTAGATGGTCACTATGTACCACATGTGTGTGTAGTGATTTTCAACAACTGAATTGTGTTCAGAAAATGCTTTAGCCTGTGGATTCTGGTGGCATGTGCAGAGAATATTGGTTAATGCGAAGTCAGTCTTTCAAATCAACAGTTGACCTTGAAGCTCACTGTGTGCTATTGGACACAATCTGTCCTTACAAGTTTGTTCGGACTAAAAGACTATAGCGAGCATTAAGTAGCAAAATGGTGTCATAAAGGAATTGTGTTATACAGTAGCTGGAACAACCCATTATTATTTTTCTTAATTTGTAGCATGTCAGTTTTTTCTGTGCTATGCAAATGTGAAGAATTGCTTTGGAATACCGTCAGTAGTATTTTGGGTTTGGAGGGCAAAAAATATGGCAGGCTAGATGTAATCAACCGGTAGATAGTAGTTGATGTTCTTCTTATCCCCATGAATGAAATCAGGGCTGAGAGAAATCATCCTCCCTCAAGTGTACTGTTTTACAAGGTTCTTCTTTATTAAAACTTTACAAGCTGTTTCTTTGAATTATTACGTGTTAAGTATAGTCAGAGATTGCCATCATCCCATGTGCTAATAATGAACTCAGTCTCTTAAGTGCCAATCCTTATGTAGTTAAAACAGCACTGTCCATGCATAAGCAGAAGGCATAAGCAGGTTTTGAGGAACCCCAAGGGTTACAGAACTCTTAAAACTCTTTAAAAAACAGTCACAAAAACAACTTGGTGAGAACTGAGCAAACTAAGTAGCCACATAATGCTATGTGAACCAGGGGGCAGGGTGAACTGAATTGAGTGGATTGAAGAGAACACTTCATGCTTTCTGAACCCCCCCCCCTTTTTAAGGCTTTGACCGCAATGTAAATGGGCTAGTCAGTGTGAGTATGATTAACACAGGGTTAATTGTAGTAACCAGTGCTTATTTTATATAAGCCCTGCAAACAGATTCTCTACTAATTGCTTAATAAAAATTGGTCATCCAATAATTGTACAGACTGATTCCCCATTGAAGTCCTTAAACTGAAATTCTGAAGCCTTATAATCCATCAAAAAATAAGAGGTGATATTTAAATCCTGACTCGTTTCCCTTCACGCTTGGATGCTCTGGGTTATAGACCAGTTTCCTTCTGAGTAGGTCTTTCTGGTATATTGTCACTTCCTTCACTACTGAATTGCACAAAATCAAGAATATTATTTCCTTGAGATTAGATGGTAAAAATTTGTAAGAGCACTCATGCGTAAGAGTTTCCTGGTTACTTGTTAGAACCATTTTAAGAAACTTTGAAAGCATCTATACACACATGACCAGAGTAAATCTCAAAAACCTAAAATGTGAGTACAACCCACCTTGAACAGATGCCCTGGAAGCAGCTTCCAAAATTATTGACTGTTAAATAACTTAAAGCCGTCTTGCAATCAAATTACAATGTATATTATGATGACATACTTGAACAAATGGTTTTGCCTTATTATCATGCTACCTCTGCCTGTTACAGTTGGATGGGATAATCAAGGAGACTTTTGCCAGTCTTTTTAGATGTTTTAAGAAAAATGTTATGACTTTGGATTTGGTGAAAAAATGTACTATCTATGTAGTATCGTCCCATCTTACTACTACAGGGTGTAAAAAGGGAGTGGGTGGCACTGTGCTCTAAAGCACTGAGCCTCTTGGGCTTGCTGATCAGAAGGTCGGCAGTTCAAATCTGCGCAACGGGGTGAGCTCCCATTGTTCTGTCCCAGCTTCTGCCAACCTAGTAGCTCAAAAGCATACCAGTACAAGTAGATAAATAGATACCACTGTGGTGGGAAGGTAAGTGGCATTTCAGTGCATTCTGGCACTTGTCACTGTCCTCCGTGCACCAGTGGCAGTTTAGTTATTCTGACCACATGACCTGTGGACAAACAGCTGCTCCCTTGGCATGAAAAGCAAGATGAGCGCTGCACCCCATAGTCACTTTTGACTGGATTTAACTGTCCAGAGGCCCTTTACCTTTTACCTACCTACATGGTGTACGTGTAGTATTTTGATTTACATGGAATGCCTCCCATTGGGAAATATTAATCTTTAAAGGCTGGTTTATTGTACATGAACAGCATTCTGGTGCATGTTGCTTTAAAGCATATGTTTCACTCCTTCCTTGCTCCTGCTGATGTTGCGCTTGGGGAAGAAACAAACTAGAATCTTGAGCTTGTGGTTTTTTTGCACCCTGCTTGTGGTTTTGTTTGGGGAAACAAAACTTGAACCCAGATTCACACATAGCAATAAGACATACAATGGTAGGGCAAGAGTGAAGTGTAGGCTTTTTAGCAATGTGCACAACCACACTGCTTGTAGACACTGAATCCTTGTTTGCTTTAATCATAGTTTAGTGTGATGTAGAAACCAGGCCAAAACACCATATATAGCAATTCTGTTTAAATATTCCTTATATAAGCAAGGGATGATAACTTTATTCTAGTAATAAGCAGCCTGGAAGTTTGTCGTATCTGATTCTTTGCTGATCCTGGTTGGAAGTCTAAGAAATGTCCTTTTTCTTTTTACAAAAGTTGTTTACCATTTCTTGAAATATAATTCTTCATGTACCTACTCCAACAGATGTTTGGAAGGTGGCAGTGAGAGGATGAGCCTTCTCTGTGGTGACTTCTGATTGTTGAATTCCTTCCCCAGGGAGCATTGCTTGGTGCCAAAAGAAGGATGAAGATTTATTTAATTTTATGCCCAGGCATTAGGACAGCTTTAATGGTTTGGCTTCTGGTCATTTGTTTTTGTTGTTGATCCTTAAGTGGCTGCAGTTATTACTTTATGCAGTTTGGGTGATTTTTGTGGACGAACACTTTTAGTATATAATGGTACCTTGGATTGCAACTGTTTTGGATTGCAACCATGTCAAACCTGGAAGTGTGTGTCCCTTTTTTTGGATTACAACCCCTCCCCTTTTGGGGGGGAGGCCCCATTGGCGAAACCACGCCTTGGGTTACAACCTGTTTTGGTTTACAACCAGACCTCCGGAATGGATTACGGTTGTAAACCAAGGTACCACTGTATTTCACTTCAGTGGATTTCTATTGTATATTGTATCTTTCCCCTGCAGATTGTTTTGGGATGCCTTTTGAGGGAAGTCATATATAAATTGGATCTAATCTAATCACAGGTGCTGTTGAAAGTGTCAATACGATATTAGGTGGTTTGGCCTTTGGGTAGGAAGGCACCATTTCCCTCTGCCTACAGAATACTGTTGTAACCTTTTTGTCTCAAAATTGGTAAACTTTTTACATTTTCATGGTGCTCAAAAGTTTTGACAGGCTAAGGTAGAGGTTGGTGGAAAGTATAAAATAAATATGAAAGCAAGTAATAATATAATACATTGACCACATAAGTTGCAATGTATAATTAACATTTTATTTTATTTTATCAAGAGATGAGGCAAGTTTGCCTTTTTCAGCTGTGCTATTTTTTGTAAGCATTGAGCCTCTTCCAAATAGTAAAAAGGAAGATAACCCATATAAGATTGGAAAATCTAAATTGTGCATATATGCTAATTTAAGTAATTTCAATTGACGATGGAGATGATTCTATATTAATATTATTATAGTATAACTCTGTAGTATAGTATCTGGTTGACAAATTGAAACAAAAATCAGATTAGCAGCAATCATTATTGATAGTAGAGCAGACTCTTGGATAAAAAATATGGTAGTAATCCAGTTACAAAGGAGCTAGAAATGCATCTCATATGTAAAATGGCAACTGTTCTTAAAACCTGGTGTTTGGATAGCTATGGCTGGTGATTTGGTGCATGAAACAGGATAAATTAATGCTTTACCTTCAAAAATTCCTATTTGTATTCAGTTTGATAGTCATCAGAATTCCTTTGTGGAGATGATACAGCAATGATAATGAATATTCATGCATTCATAGACCCACAGTAGAGTCCTAATATTAGATAATATTGGCAACAAAAGGTGAGTTGTTTGTTCCTAATTTAAAGATTTATTATTATGCTGCCTAGTTAGGTGGTCTTCTGATTTTTGAAAAGAAGAAATAAAACTTGTGGTTGAAGCTTGGACAGAGTACCATTCCAACTCATTGAAGTTTATTTTATAAATATTAGAGATTCGCTTAGTACAGCCAAAAATAATTGTCAAGGAATTGGGGCACTGTAAAGAATAAGACTTATAGTTTCTTCAGTGCTTCCCAACTTTGCAGAGTTTTTGACCCCCCCCCCCCGCCCCATTTACTTTACTGCTTGTCATGGATGGCTTTGTGGAAGCTAGTTTGATAATTAGAGAGGGTTCTGCAGTGCAGTACTGCCGGCTTCAGCAGTAACATATTTTCCCAGTGACTGTATGTTTGGATTATTTTAATTTGAGACACACTTGTAGTCTTTTTCGGCATTATGGAAAAATTGGAGAAGGAAGAGGATTCTTGCTCCATGTTGGGTGGGAAAAACACCCTTCCCTTTTTCTAATTTTTCTCACTTGTGTAAACAATTCAGGAAATGATTGGCCTTTCATTTCATGCTAGGCTTGCAGGAATTCTGGAATTCAACAGGAGGGGCAGGGGTGGAGTCTAACTTCCACTCTGGAACAAGCATGGAGGCATTCAGAAGAAGCAAGAAAGTTGCAAAGTGAAAGTCTTGACATTTTCATGAATCCTTTGTACATGAAAACTTGAAAGGGGTAGAATGGGATAACCTCAAATAACAGTTGGCTATTTAAGAGAACTTGAATGGAGGTTTCAAGAGTTAACTCAGTGGAAATGCACCCTGAAGCTAACTTTTTATCTACAGATGAAATTAAAATGGGCTTAGTAAAAATGGTTGTTGAAAATATTGGGCTCCAGCAGATCTGAAATGTAAGACACTGCCTACCTTGGATGAATACTTGTGAAACAGGTCTGTGTTAAGGGATTGCCCTAGTCATTTGCACTAGTCATTCATCACAGATAGATACACTTCTAATTATTATAAACATGAAATATTTACTTTACTGTAGAGGATATACTATATTTTTATACTATCTGTGTTAGATGCAGCATTTTATTATGTGGAAGCTTTAAAAATTGCACCAAAGAAGATGTAGGTGAAGATTACACCATAGCTTTCTTCAGAGCTAATCATTTTCAGTACAGTTATGTCTTCTGTGTCAGGAAAGAGACTGCCCTACTTTATCAAACAATTCCTTTCGCTATCATTTTGTATCGGAGAGTAAATGACATTGTGTGTGTGTGTATTGGGGGGTGGGGGAAAATCTTCACAAAATAAGGTGCTTTTTGTCCTAGTTACCAGCGCCTGAGAAGTGAAGCATGATTTGCATATGAGAAAACATCTGCTTGCTTTCATGATACGTTAAAGTCTTGCTTGCTTTGCACGCCTTCCAGCCCCCACACAATCATGACAGATTTTATGTAGGCAAACTGTAGACCAGAGGCTGATTTTTTTTTTTTAAGTTCTGGTGGTAATGGAAGAAGTTGACATACAGTAACAGTATCAAATGCTCAGAATCCAGCATGCAAGTAAAAGAACCAAAACAAAAAACACCAGAAAACAATGAAAGCCTTAAAAAAAAATATTGATGATCTTAAGGTATTGCATATAGTTTTAAAGCAGTGTTCTGGTTCTTTGTTAGCCCAACAGTTTATAAGGCTCTACTTGAGCTAGGAGGAAGGAGGCAGTTTTCCTGGTGATAAATCTGCTGAGTAAATATAATCTTTCTATTGAATGTGTTACCCCTGAATTACACTAAATGTTCCAGCTTATTTTACAAAAGCCAAAGGCAAGTATTAGATTTTTCCAACAACGTTTTGGTCTTGAAGCATTAAGCAAGTATAAAGAGGCAGCTTGCATTCCGAATCCAAAGAGTTTAGCAGTATTAAGTAATTGAAATTATAAACTTTTGAACAAATGTATCAAGACTTTGAAAATATTATGCCTTCCCAGAAAACCTGTGTTTCATATATACACAGTCTAAGAGTCCCATGAACTAGGATCTTTAGTAAGTGATAGTGGCATCTCTTGACAGATTTATCCAGTGACTTACTTCTACACAGATTTTTACTTGGGGACAATTCTTATTGAATCTACAATCATAATATATAGAGTTAATACTGCCCTGAGGAGTTGCTGAGCAAAATATATATGAATGTTTGAATGAATCGCAGCGATGATGGCCACATCAGATAAAAGTGAGGTTGAAGTTTAAATATTCAGCAGATGTGCATCAGCAGTTGAATACACAGGAGTCTTTGTCTAAATATGCTGTGTACCTTTGAAGCAGTGCTGTCTCCAAACTAACTGCTATCTTCATTTCAGTGTATCACAGTTAAGGAGAGGCATTAAACATTTTGGGTGAGTCTTCTGTTAACTTTAAAGACAAGTAATAAAACAGTCAGAAAAGCAACATCAGAACAATGGGAAAAACATTGCAAATTCTGCTTTAGCTATTTGAACATGCCTTCCAATAGTTATCCTAGCTTCTCCTTGTTTACTTAGAAGTTTGGTTTGGAGTGTTATGACTTGTAGAGTGTTATGACTTGGCCTATAACCTACCAGACGTGGGCCCACTATCTGTTGGGGCTTCACCACAACCAGTGTGATCAACAGAGAGTGCACAACACCAGCATGGTCTTCCAGCAGAACACCAGAGTTTTTCTACTTTTTAGTAGTCAGCCTTTTCCAGAAACCCCAGTTAAGAAAACTCCTTTCCCACTCAGTTGAGTTTAAAGTATAAAGTGTTCATTGTGTCAAGACATAGCTAAACACGATTACTACTATAATAGAGTTCTAAGAAGTAAAGAAACAAATATACAGAGAGATCCACTAGCACTTTGCCATGCTAGCTCACACTGCTATGTAAAATCCACCAAACATGGTTTCTCATAGACTCCCCCCCCCCATTGCCCCCAGACAGAGAATGCAATGCAGTCTTGGTTTTTATACCCATCTCTGCAATTACACACATTGCTGAGCTAAAGTGAGGATGGATGAGTCAGCAAGCCAGGCTTTCAGCCTTGCACTGTTGCTAGGCTACCCAGTGCACCTGGCATTCTATCTCTAAACAAGATCCAAACAAGAGGGATATGCTAGCTCAAGAGATAGACCAAGCAATTAGTGTAATTTCATTCCCTTTTCAAATTACACCAACATGGAAGAGCATTGATGGTAGCATGCATGTTTAGGTACTTACATAGTATGTAGAATTAAGGTCTATTGACCTCTGTTAATCTTCTTTCTGTGTATTGAGTTTATAATTGTGATACAGCTTTTGTAGCCCCTCTGCTCTGGCACATTTCTTTCCAGTTCAAGGAGCTAGTCCCAGTATTGAATCCATTGAGTGAAACACCTTGGTCTAAGTAAGTACATATGCTTGCACATCCTCTGCACATATAGCTCATGGAGCAGGGGGAACTGGAGCCAAATCTGTTGTCCGTACAAACCTGACACTGGACATACAGTCATACCTCGGGATAAATACGCTTCAGGTTGAGCGTTTTCGGGTTGCGCTTCGCGGCGACCCGGAAGTAACAGAACACGTTACTTCCAGGTTTCACCCCTCACGCATGTGCAGATGCTCAAAATGACATCATACGCATGCGTGGAAGCGGTGGAACGCGACGCGCAGTCGCGTGTTACATTCGCTTCAGGATGCGAACGGGGCTCTGGAATGGATCCTGTTCGCATCCAGAGGTACCACTGTATCTCTAAACATATCTGCAAATGGCTTCTCTGTGTTCAAGGAACAAACCCTTCTGGAATGTGAATGCTGGGGGGATTTAACTCAAATGTTGTGCTAGGGGAGCTACTTCCTGAAGGAACCAGTAGAAGTTGAATTTTTAATTATTATTTTTGCAGGTCCATACTTGTAGTTGCCTAAATTGCACACATGCTTGCCTTGTTTTGCCTGCTTGTAGGCTCCAACATAGTATATTGTGTTGCATAATATATCTGTCCCACATGTTAGCACTTAATAATCCTAGACTAGTATATGCACAGGAAAGAAAACTTTCTGGAGTTCTTTAGAATATATATTTACCGCAGCCCAACATGTATTACATTTTTACTCTTAACTCTGTATTTACAGAGAGTATGTAAGTGTATAGGTGAGATTAAAAGTGGAATCCAAGTTGGGCTGCAATAAATATATTCACATCTGTTCCTCATACAAACATTTGTCACTCTCGCTTTTCTTCATCTGTATGAACAATAGGGTAGTTCCATTTTTTATATATATAAATTTAACAAGATCCTATTATTGGTCTTTAAATGAATGTAAAATACATGCTAAAATGTATCTGGAGTATTGTAGATTTCAGAGAATGAATTAGATTAGAGAGCACACCATGCAAGGCTTTTTATCCCCTATTTTCTACATCTGCAGGTTTAAGCAGCTGCAGTAGATTATCAGCAGTTACGCTGAATAAAGATGATGATGATTATTATATTTGTAGGCTGCCCTTCTGACTGGGTTTCTCCAGCCGCTCTGGGTGGCTCCCCAGCAGAATAGTAAAAACACGATAAACATCAAACATTAAAAACTTACTACACTAAAGAAGTGTGGGCCAAACAAAATAGTAAAATAAAATGTGGGAGGATAGAGAAAGGTGTCTTTAGAATTTATGGCTGTTACATTACTATACTATGGAATGAAAGTAACAAACGGGCTTAAAATATTTAATGTTGAGGAGAAGGAAGTCTGTTTCTAAAAAGTTGGTGATAAATTCTACATACTCATCTACTGAAATTGAGATTAGAGGATATTGTGTTGGAAGTAATTCAGTGGCAGACTAAGAGGTAGTTGCCAAACCTTAATTTGGTTAACTTCCAAAATTTGGGCATTGCGTCAACTCAAAAGGTCATGATTTTTTGTAATTTTATTTGTTGAGACTGATGGGAGGAAATTCCAGCAAAATAGTTAGGATACTTTAGCTTTCCAAATGGTTGTGATATTTGCTTACATATGTTAATCAGTGTTAATTTGCTCTTCCATCTTAAATCAGGTGATAGAGGAGGTAGGGTAGCAGGAAAAAAATAAGCATTTTTCTGTGTGCCAGCATTAACATTTAAGGCATCTTGGGTCTTCTTGCCAGTGTGGTGTAGTAGTTAAGAGCAGTAGTTTCTTAGTAGTAGTAATTAGTAGTAGTAATCTGGGGAACCGGGTTCACGTCTCCGCTCCTCCACATGCAGCTGCTGGGTGACCTTGGGCTAGTCACACTTCTCTGAAGTCTCTCAGCCCCACTTATCTCACAGAGTGTATATGTCAGGAGAGTGTTTGGTGTGGAGAAGGAAGGGAAAGGAGAATGTTAGCTGCTTTGAGACTCCTTCGGGTAGTGATAAAGGTAAAGGTAAAGGTACCCCTGCCCGTACGGGCCAGTCTTGACAGACTCTGGGGTTGTGCGCCCATCTCACTCAAGAGGCCAGGGGCCAGCGCTGTCCGGAGACACTTCCGGGTCACGTGGCCAGCGTGACATCGCTGCTCTGGTGAGCCAGAGCCGCACACGGAAACGCCGTTTACCTTCCCGCTGGTAAGCGGTCCCTATTTATCTACTTGCACCCGGAGGTGCTTTCGAACTGCTAGGTTGGCAGGCGCTGGGACCGAGCAGCGGGAGCGCACCCCGCCGCAGGGATTCGAACCGCCGACCTTTCGATCGGCAAGTCCTAGGCGCTGAGCTTTAACCCACAGCGCCACCTGCGTCCCTGATAAAGTGGGATATCAAATCCAAACCACTTCTTCTTCTTCTTCTTCTTCTACTACTACTGCTACTACTACTACTACTACTGTAGAAGAATGCTGACACACAATTCCTGGCAAATTTTCAGTAGTTAAAAAAGTTGAATTCATTGCTTTGCCTATTTCTGGTATTGGAAGCACAAAATACAAGCATTATGTTGAGATGGCGAGAAGGCTGCATTAGGCACATTTCATGTAAAAATACAGGTTAATAACCAACACTAGTCATATGCAGAGTAGACCGTTGTAATCAATGAACCTCAGCAACTTAAGTTCACAGATTTCAATAGGTCTGAGTATGACTTGTTTGGAAAGTTTTGGTTATAGAAAAGCATGTACAGTGGTACCTTGGCTTACAGACACTTCAGGTTACAAACTCTGCTAACCCAGAAATAGTACCTCAGGTTAAGAACTTTGCTTCAGGATGAGAACCGAAATCGTGCGGTGGCGGCAGTGGGAGGCCCCATTAACCAAAGTGGTATCTCAGGTTAAGAACAGTTTCAGGTTAAGAACGGACCTCTGGAACGAATTAAGTTATTAACCTGAGGTACCACTGTACATACTCAAAACGTTCTGTCAAATAAATGACTCAGTTGTTGAAACAACAAACCATCATTTGGTGCATACTCCACGACCATTTTATATGCCACTTCAGTCAATCAATGGCAGAATATTATGGGGTTTATCTGTGTCTTGGACTGACAAGACTCCAAGAGACGCTTTCTAACTCTAGCAGGAGAGTGCACTGTGTTGATATTGGTATGTTTTTCCTATTTTAAGACTTATCTGTTTAATCTGTGTAAGTTATTCAGTTCTGAAACCATGAATATTCTCTTTTGATGAAACAAAGATATTTACTTTAAATTTTTTGGAAAAACACTCTCTTCCTTAGTGTTTGTTTACTTATAATATTTATATCAGCTACCAAGTGACATGGAGGGGATGCGGGTGGCACTGTGGGTAAAACCTCAGTGCCTAGGACTTGCCGATTGTATGGTCAGCGGTTCAAATCCCCGTGGCGGGGTGAGCTCCCGTCTTTCAGTCCCAGCTCCTGCCCACCTAGCAGTTCGAAAGCACCCCTAAGTGCAAGTAGATAAATAGCTACCGCTTTATAGCGGGAAGGTAAACGGCGTTTCCGTGTGCTGCGCTGGTGCTGGCTCGCCAGAGCAGCTTCGTCACGCTGGCCACGTGACCCGGAAGTGTCTCCAGACAGCGCTGGCCCCCCGGCCTCTTAAGTGAGATGGGCGCACAACCCTAGAGTCGGTCACGACTGGCCCGTATGGGCAGGGGTACCTTTACCTTTTACCTTTACCTTTACCCAGTAACATAGTTCTCTGGGTGGCTTACATGCCTGAAACAAAATTCAATGTTAAAATGCAAATATTACAAAGAAAATAGCAGCATACTAATTTATATTTAGAGAAAAACTTAAATATTAGTTCATGGTATAGCTGAAAATAGAAACATAGAAAGAAGGGATTAAAAGTCAATATTTTAAGAACACAGATTTTAAAGGCTTTGGAGAATGAACTCTGAAAGATGACTCTGGGAGGCCATTCCATATCTAAGGTGCCGCCACTGAGGCAGCTCTTGATTTGCTAGACATCTGTTTCATTTCACTTGGAGGCATCTCTGGTCCTCAGGATCTGAACAGCCAGGTAGGCATATGTGGGAGAGGGCATTATTTTCAGTTCATGTGAAGAAGCATCAATGAAAATGGGTTAAACCAGGGGTAGGCAACTAAGGCTCGGGGGCCAGATGCGGCCCAATCGCCTTCTCATACGGTCCGGGAATCAGCGTGTTTTTACATGAGTAGAATGTGTCCTTTTATTTAAAATGCATCTCTGTGTTATTTGTGGGGCATAGGAACTCGTTCATTTCCCCCCCCCCAAAAAAAAAAAATAGTCCGGCCCACCACATGGTCTGAGGGTTCCCAGGGCTGAAAAAGGTTGCTGACCCCTGGGTTAAACTATCAAATTGCCCAACAACATGTGAAACAGAAACTAACAATTTAACTCCTCCAGCTCTGCTAGGCATACTCCAGCTTGCTGCCTGTTTTAGCCCAAGCAAACAGCCTTTCTCCAGCCTCCCACCATGCTTAAGCCTCATTTTAAAAATCATGCTGTTCTTACGCCTCTTTACTTGCTAAGGGTTGTACGCAGTGCTACACTAGTGGGGTCCCACTGGAGCAGTGAGACAACCATTTCCTCTCCTCCCACTGCGTGCCTCCAAAATCTGCCCCAAACATCTGCAGCTGATTTTGAGAGGGGACAAAAGAGGACGAAGATGATTCTTTGTTGTGTGCACAGAAGTCCCTTGTGCCAGTGTATGTTGCATACGGCTCTACGTTTTTAGATCAGCTTCTTTCCTTATTCCTCTACTTACCTGACCCTTCTCTTCCTTCCTTGATCTTTTCTTACCTCTATGACTTATGCAGAAAAATCCCTGACTAAGACAGAAAATCAAAGAAAAAAATTTAAAGGAAAAAAAGGAGCAAACAGCTTAAGACGGATAGGTTCCAAGGCTCACAAAAGATGCTTAATATGGTTGTCTTTGATTACCAGTCCCAATAGATCCATGAAAGGGCATGCGCAAAAGAAAAGGCCTTAGTTAATCTGGAGACATACTCTAGATCAGATATGGACTTCTCACTTTTTGATGAGAGAGTCTGGAGCAGAGCTGCTATTTTAGCATGGCTTCTGTGAAATCTGGTCCTTGGGGAAGTCTCCCAAACCTTCTCTTACATATATTAAGGCTGTGTCTGTTGTTTTGTATTTTTAGTTACTGCTAGTGTGAGGGTGGTGTTTTTTAAAACTGATTTTATTGTTTTTGTTACTGCAGTTGTATAGTGCATTGAGTGTAAATTTCACAGGAAAAACAAACAGATTTTTAAAGTACAGTGGTACCTCCAGTTGCAGACGGGATCCGTTCCAGAGGTCTGTCCAGATCCTGAGGTTTGCACAACCAGAGGACCGCTTCTGTGCATGCGCGCATGGCAAAACCCGGTAAAATACTTCCAGGTTTGTCACTTTCTCATCCCAAAGTTTACGTAACCAGAGGGTTACGTAAATGGAGGTACTACTGTACATGCAGTAACTGATGATGTTACCATTGCAGGTCTTTAAAAAAAAGAAATTTGAAAATACTGCAGCACAATTCTTCCTCCATAACCAAATGGTGTATAGTCAGCTAGTCTCTTAAAAGTTGAGGTAGGCCTCCCTCCTTTTCTGACCTCCTTTTCATCCGTTGATTGTGATAGA
This sequence comes from Podarcis gaigeae, assembly GCF_964106915.1. Taxonomy (NCBI): domain Eukaryota; kingdom Metazoa; phylum Chordata; class Lepidosauria; order Squamata; family Lacertidae; genus Podarcis; species Podarcis gaigeae. The sequence continues at coordinate 62,340,120 of NC_139681.1, forward strand.
TTGCTTGATGGGCTCCCAATAGGTAATACAAAATGCAGGCCAGGAAATTGTAGTATGCTGTGCAATGTAAGTGCCAGGCAAAAACATTTCTCTTTCACCAGGCCTTTGGTTGATGAAACATTCTGTGGCTTTTTAAATGTGTTTGTGGGAGTAGGGTTATTGGTCTGTTTTTGTTTTATTATGTATTTTGTGTTTTCATGCTGTGAACTGCCCTGTGATCTTTGGATGAAGGGCAGTATACAAACTTAATAAAAAATAAATTATTATATTAACTCAAGGCCTCTGATATAAGATCAACATTCCAGCTACATTCAGGTATTAATGAATTAACTCCACCACTTGTTTCCATGTTTCATTTTTACTGGCTTGATAAGATCCTTTACTCTCAGTGTGGAAGATGGTCAGTGCCTTAGCAAGGTTGTACCTTGGAATTTAGAAGGACTATGTTCTATGATGACTTTGATCTCTAAGTGAGGAAGAGAAAACTATTAATATATGCCATGTGGATCGGGAACAGTTGCATGCATATCCTTTTCTACAAGTTTGCATTGCAGATTGTCTAATTTCATTTGGCCAAGATCATTGCAGTTCATAATTATATATTTGCATTTGCAATGTCCTCATTGCAGAATTCTTGCAGACCACATTTAAGACTTTGGTGTCAAACCATTCTTAAACTCTTAGATAAGATCTCACTACTAGAGAACCTTTTATGACTTATTGTAGATATTTTCTGTTTATATTTAACTTTAGCAAAAAGACATTCTTTTCTGTCTTAACAAATTATAATCCTAATAAGTATTGTCACAATAATAAAATAATGCATACATTCTAAATAATATTTGTGCTGCACATGACATTGCTATCATAGGAATTCAAATTTAGAAAGCCAGTAGGCTTTCTCTTTGTGTCAAGCATAGTTGCCAGGATAAGGCAATCAGTTTTTGATTCACCTAAGTTAGATTTGAAGGTAGCTGATAGATGACAAAAAGAGCACCAGCAAATATTCCCATCTTTTCCTCTGGGGAAACAGCACCATAGCCAAGACATCAAAAGGCCAGTTCTTGTCACTGATGATTATTACATAGGGAAAGAAGGGATTTGCGAAGAGAGGAATAAGGGCACAGATCTTTGTAAGTGGCCACTTGCAATAGATAGGTGTGTATGTTACATGCTTTGTGCTGTGATGCACGTGATGTTAGGATTAAAGGATTACCACAGTGATGATAACCACAACGTGTTCATTTAGCATTGTGTTCAAATGCCCCAATAGGCAGAAAATTCTGTGCTAGGTATCTTAGGGGACTGAAAGGAGGCATTTCGTTTAAGACTTGATTGCTAGCTCAAATTTTGAACAAATTAGGAAATTTACTATATTTGTTGCCTGTTTTAGACTATGTGGCAATTGATTTGAAATCTGCGATTTATCTGCGATAAATTGAGAAATACTTATTCAGGGAGGTTCCAAGAACATTCCTGTGCAGAGATAGAAAGCAACATTGCATTAGTAAAACTGCAGAAAAGTACTTATAAGATGATTTAATTGATTTTCATTATAATTTGGGTTTCTTGCCTTTTGGCTCTTAAAATATTAACTTTAATGATACAACCATTGTTCCTGCTTCCAAACAAAAAGAGGATTGAACAAATTGTGTGACTATGTTCCTTGAAGAAAAAAGGAGGATTATACTGGATGCCATTCAACTAATTTTACTCAGAGTAGAACCATTGAAATCAATGAACATAACTAAGTTAGGCCATTAATTTCAGTGCATTTCCTCTGATTAAAACTTAGTTGAATAGTACCCTATGAGACCAGGATTTAACTTGGAGTTGTCATCTTCCTCCTGTAAACTGTTGACTTTGGTTGTTGCCATTCTACTTATCAAAAAGACTGGAACTCAGTGGCATCCCCTAAACTTGGGAACACAGCAATAGGATGGCCACCTTGTACTAAATGTCCCTTTTGCTGTTCATGCTAATGTAAAAAGCGCTTCCCTTCAGAGTTGATGTACGAGGTTATAGATGCCTGTAGTCAATAGCTCTGATTGGTTTCTTTGTTTTTGGGTTGCCTCCTAGTATCATGATCCCTGTGCAACTTGGGGCCTGAGTACTTGAAGGACTTAACCTCTCCCATATATCTGCAAGGAAAGTCCTGTTGGTGGTGCTTTCAGTGGGTGAAGCCTGTGTAGCAGTGGAATGAAGCCTGTTGGTGGTGCTTTCAGTGAGTGAAGCCTGTGTAGCAGTGGCATGAAGCACAGTGGTGGCCTCTGGCTTTTGAACTTCCTCCTGATTGAGATTTGGTTACCTCTCACATTAGCAATGTTTAGGTATATTAAAAACATTTGTATTTCACTAGGCTTTTCATTGCTAGTTGCTCATTTTTAGTAGAATGCATTGGTTTTTTTAAAGATTATCATTGGTCTGTTGATGGTTTTAATTATTATTTTTAAAAAAATAATAAAAAGTTGTAAGTAATCCTGAGGCAGGAGGAAGGCTGGGTATGAGAAAACAATTTTTAAAATAAATTGTATCATTAATCTTTCAGTGCTTATATAGAATACAAACTGATTTAGGGCTGTATCAGATTTGTTCCATCTTTATCCTTAGCTTAGAACATTGCATTAGAATATATGTTGGAAATAACAAGCTTCACAAGATTTCCACATGCAAAATATACTTCCTGTTGGAGTATCTTTCATTTTGAGCTATTATGAGTTGTGCTTGCTAATGACAGGCATGTTATATCCACTCTGATGGTACTTAAAATGCATAACATGTATTGCAGAAAGCAGTGGTTGCTATAGCAACTTCCTAGTAGGTCACAGGCAATGTTGTGTATATATGATCTGGCTGTTAATGCACGTTAATATGCCTGATGGAGAGAGAGGAAATATAGAAGCCAGGAATGAGAGTGATGAAACCTCATGGAATTCACATTGGAAATTACTGTAATTTCAACAGCGATGGTAAATTGATCTATGGAATGTGGTATGTTAGTAGAATTGCTGATGCTTAAATACAGAACCAAGATTTTCTAGAGTCTTCCCTGCAAAAACAATAAATTAAAGCTATTGGAAATGAAAGGATAGTATGCATTTTATGTGTATCTGGTCATTTATTTTTTGTTTTTTTGTTCTTAGTGGTTCAATTTTCTTTTTAACTTAGTTTGCTCAGCTTGTACATTGAGTTGAAGCTATTCTTTTTGCTTGACCCCTGAAGATCAAAGTACACGGATTCAGTGCGTAAGATGCTATGATTTTGCATTTTAAAAATTGAATCTGGGCCACTGAATGCAGAAAACTGCATGATTGAGCACTTGATATATAGAGCAGTTGGTGTCCTGGAACCATGACATCTATTTGTTTCATAAGCTAGATATTAAAGCAGGGTTATAAATAAGAATGAACCTTCTAAGGCTGGCTGCAGAGAAAATGAAGCTCCTTCCTCTGTAGCCAACATAGAAATACTGGTCTGATTTGCAGAAAAGCTGTGGTTTGTTTAAACCATAGTTAAACATGAGTTCTCCAACAGATGATCAAACAAATCATAGTTCATTTCTCCAAAGTTTTGTTTTGTTTTCTAATTGCTCTTGCCTCATGCATTTGTTGGTGGTGAGCACCTGGGGTAGGACTATGGTTAGGGAAGGGTGATAGATTTATATGTAATATCAAGTCATACTTAAACCAAAGTTCATAAGTCAACAACAAAACATAACTTAAGACTGTGATTTGTTGGCAGTAAACAAAGCATAGTTAAGGTGTTGGACAAGGTTCACACATAGCACTTAACCATAAGTGTTCAATGTAAACCAGGCCATATGTCTCTTATATTTATATTTTAAATGACTTTTTACTCTACTGGTGATAGAAGAAGAATGGATCACATCCCCTCTCCTCTGCCAGTTTGCTTACCCACTGTCTTGGAATTCATACGCCCACTTGCATATGCTAGTCCCTTGTATGTAGTTGCTGGGTGAATTGCTAAATGCAAGGATTTATTTAGATATCTTTGGCATAGGCACCAAGGAAAGGGCAGCAATATTTTCTTCTGACAACTCTATTGGACTGTAGTCATCGGTATGACTTGATCTTCCATTCTAAATTTAGAGCTCTTGATTAAGGTGCATAATGCTAACTTTGTGATGAAATACTTTCCTCAAGAAAATACTTTTCTGCAGTAGTGTTACATCTGAAACCAACAAATAGTTATTATTTACTGTCCTCTGGTCGAGAGGGGTAGCTTACCATGGGGGAGCATAGCCCCGTGATATTGCCATTATTTTCAAAAGCTGGACGTGTTGCAAATTTAAAGTTTTAGCTTTCTGGATGTGGCCTTTACTTTTTTTTCCATTTGGGCATGTTTGAATGGTTAGATATATTGTTACATTAATTTTAATGAATAAATACTATCTGTAGTTTAGGAGGAAACAAAAATACAGCAACATTCAACAAACTTTCCTAAGATGAAAACAACACACAATTGTAAATCAAAAACAAAGTTGAGCAGTTTCCAAAACAAAGAATTAAAAATTAAGAGAGTCCTGAAAAACTTGGGTATACCTAGGTTTTTTACTGGTGTTTAAAAATCATCACCAACTCCCCCACAGAACTGAGGGAGGGTGTTACCACTGAAAAGGTCTCCTTCATGGTTTCTCCAGGTGTCAATCCATTAGTTTTGAAACAAACAATGTGTCTCATCAGAAGTTCTTAAATGATCAGCTTCTACTGTATCAGGGGAGGGCTCTGCATAGGTATCCTGGTGCCAAGTTATTTAGGCCTTTAGACGTCAACAAAAAAACTTTAAACTTGGCTTGACATTACATAGACATCCAGTGCAGATATTTCAGCAGTTGTAATATGTATACTGCCGGGTGTCCCTCTAAGAACTCTAGCAGCCACACTTTGCGCTAGCTGTGGCTTCTGAAGCAGGTGCATTGCGGTTTTCTAATAATGAGCTTACCATTGTATGCACCACTATGGAAGGGTTATCCCAGTCCAGAAACAGCCATAGTTAGAGCACCAACTGAAATTGGTAATGGGTACTCTGAACCATGTGGCATCACCTGGACCTTTGACAACAATGGATCCAGGACCACCTGCTTTTTCAGAGGGAGTGTACCACTATCCAGAGTTGTTACACTATCCAATTCTTGGACCTCGGAATCAATGTTTATTTAATAGCCCCATCTAATGCATGACAGCATACAAGCACTGGTTTAGGACTTACTTCGCCAAACCTTTATTAGGCATTACAAACACAAGCCATTATAAAACATCCATATATGAAATTTTAAAATAGATACAAATAAACAGCCATGTAAACATATGTAATAACAAGGATTTTCATTGGAGTTTCTTCCCGCTAAATAGTGCCATTCACCAGTCTGAGAGATACTATTGATAAAAACTTAGTCACCTTTGCAGTTACTTCTGGGTTAATGTCAGACAGATAGCATCTGATACTTCCATTGTGTCGCGATGTTAGACTACCCAAAATATCAGATGAGTGAACATAAAGGGCCTGCATTGGACTGGAATTATTAATTTTGAAATAAGTGCCCCTGCAGCCCCAAACTCCAAGCGTCCTCTGGTATGTGCAGCTCTGGAAAAGGCATTTCCTTTCTTCTCCAGTGCGCTTCAGCAACATATATCAAAAGATGTATGCACACTAATCTTCTGGCATAACACAGCAAGAAGCGTGAGACATCGTAGAGCTAATCTATGTATTTATTTTATGTATTTATTTACACTATGTACAGTCAAAAGAATCATGGCGTCCTCTCTCCAGCTCCAAGAGGTAAAATAGGACAAGTAAAAGCAAAAGTACAGTACAATAGTACATACAGCGGAAGAGATAAGACTGTCTTCCATTCCCACACTATTCCCAGTCAGGCATGTGATTTACACGAATCACATCTGCAGCATCGGAGGCATGAAATACTAACGATGATCTCTGGTCAATGATGACAAAAGCTGCTAAGAGATTTAGGAGAATTAACAGGATCACACTACTCCGATCCCCCTTCTGAAGGAGGTCATCCATCAGGGTGATAAAGGCTGATTCTGTCCCCAAACCAGGCCTGAACTCAGACTGGTAAACATAATCAGTTTCATCCAAGACTGTTTGATGTATGGTGTATAGATCCATTCTTATATTGTGGAGGTTAAATTATTGTGCTAAGGTCAAAAATAATATAACAGCCACGTCATTTTGAATATCTGGAGGGGGCATCAAGTGTTGCTGTTGGACCACCTTATTATAAAGTATTTGATACAATACTGCATGGGTATTCATGGAACTAGAGGGGAAAGAGCATTAATGCAAGCATTGCAAGGTGGAAGAAAGGCAAAAAAGAATTGCAAAATGAAAGAAAACAATAGTTTTGCTACAAGGCAAACAATGCTTTTGGGAAAACCTTAAGGAATTGTTGTACTGCTTCTGGCAAGCTAATTAAGTTTGTGGTAGATTGTGGTTATTGAATGGTGATTTAAAAGTATATGTCACCAGGCTAAGCATTCTTCCTACTTGCCTCTGAATAATTCCCGCCCGCCCCCCATAGGCCATATCAGAAGTTTGAACTGTGCAGTGTCCAAATTATGCTGCTGAAGTGGCCTGGTTATCATACTATGATAAACCATAGTTTGTCTTAAACCAATGGTTTAATTGTGAATGTGTCTCTCCCTGCTGTGTGGGTCCCCATGTAGTGCCAGCATGGCTCAAACAGGCCATAATGTTTCTTGTTGTATTATTGAAACCCAGATCATGGTTTGTTTCAAACAAACAACAAACAGTAAGCCAGAAATAAGGTTTGCTGTTGGTTTACTTTTGGCGTACCATTCGAGGTTGGTTGAAACAAACAAGCTACAGTTCAAGTTCAGTTAACATGACAAGCAGTGTTAGAAACTGGGATAGAAAAGCTAGAAGCCAAATGGCTTCTGGGACCTGGGTTGTGGGCGCCAAACAGAATGTCTAGTCGCCCCTTTGGGGGGCAAGTGGGCCAGCAACACTATTTATTTATTATTTTGATAAGCATGAACTAATACGCAATTCACACAAGTGGCACATTGTTAATATAACATTTTTAGCAGAAATTGTCAATACATGTTTAATTTGGTGTTTACAATAAAAATATTGGTACCATACCTCAGTTTTCAAAACATTCCAATCTTTATTGTTAAACTCCTTAACACATTGCTTATCCTTAACATATGTGCATACATTTCAGTATTCCTTGAATGTCAGCCAGGTGCAAAAAATGGCACCCAGACTTTTTGAGGTGCTTGCAAATGGAGAATCTTTAGCAAAAGGCACCTGGTGCCCTGCGAATTTTGAACCCTAGTGACAAACCATACTATGGTTTATTAGAACTGTACGGCCACCCTGCGGCATGGAGAGAAGCCATGCAAGTTGCCTGGCGAGGGATGGGGGGTTCACAAAAGACACGTGGCTTAAGACAAACTGTGGTTTATCATATGCAAACCAGCCATATATACAGTAGTTCATTTCAACGCCTAAAAGCAGTACTATTTTTACAGGCCTTTTTAATTTCTGATATGCTGTGTTTTTATGTGATTGTTTAACTCTCTGGAACTTTCGGCCTTGTATTTCTACTTTTTGCAGTTTTTAAACTATTTCTTTTATTTAAAATTATTGTTTTAAGTGTGCTTTAGATTTTTATTTATTTGGATTTGTAAACTGTTACCTTTTTATATGTCCTCCAGTTAACAATTGATAATGGACATTTCATATATAAAATGAACAATTGAATATGCATTTTTCACATCAGGTTATGATTATGATGCTGTGAAAATTCCCATTGGTTTTGTGCATTCAGAACGCTAAATATTATATTGGCCAGAGCTAGAAAAACATGTATAATCCTGATTGAGAAATCCACCCACTTTTTGTACATTCACAGTGTGGAAGATCCTCTACCTCACATTTGGAAAATACACATGACTTTGAACGAGAGAGTCTTCTCCCTACCCTCTACCCTTTGGTTTATTGAATCTACAGTTTCATTTCAGAATTATGGTTCTTAACTACCTTTTTTATTTAATAGGCTGGATTTGGAGATTTCTTGAAAATAATTACGAGATTGGCTGATAAAGACGTCACCACAAGATACTCGTTGGGTTTTAAAACGTAGTGGCCTACATCATGATTACTTCAGAGTTACCAGTCTTACAGTGAGTAGTTCATTTTCTTTCTTTCTTTCTTTTAAAAAATCAACAGCCAAATATTCAAAGTGCATTGCTTACCTTGTATGGTAATTGAAGTTCTTACTGTGTGTTTGGTATCTGATGACACACAGCTCTACTCCTCCATAATAATAATATTGAGTGGGCTGGGTGAGGGCCAGTGAACTGAACTTCAGCCCTAGGAAGACAGAGGCACTTTGGGTTGATAGTTCGTGTGTCCACAAGATGGGTCAGCTACCTGTTCTGGATGGGGTTGTAGATCCTCTGAAAAAACAGGTTTGGAGGGTGGCCCTGGATCCATCTTTTTCTCTGGTAGCTCAGGTGACCTCTGGTTAGAGTGCCTTTTACAGCTGGTATGTCAGCTGCTGCTGTTCTTGGTTAGGGATAGTCTGGCCACAGTGATGATCCATGCATTTGTGACCTAAATAATTGATTATTGCTATGTGCTCTATGTGGGGGTACCCTTGGGCCTGGGTCAGAGACTCCAGCTAGTACAAAATGTTTTTGCTAGACTGTTGAGAAGGCAGACTATCACCACAGATAACTCCAATGCTCAAAAGTCTGCACTGGCTGCTTAAAAGGTATAAAAAAGAGGTACGGCTGCCTATACACTGTTGGGCCAGGTTGAAGGTCCTTGTGTTAATTTACAAGGCTCTTAACAATTTGAGTCCACCTCAAGGACTACCTGATCCTTTATATCTTTGAATGATCACCAAGGTTTTCATGGAAGGCACTGTTAGTGGTCCTCTATCGCTTGGATGCATGGCTCGTGTTCACCAGGAGCTGTACATTTAGTATTGTGGGCCCAAGTTTACAGAATTCCTTTTCAGTTGAGTTCAGGCAGGTCCCCTCCCTACTGAACTTTCCAATACCTACTGAAGTCTATTCCAGCAGGCATTTTAATTGATGTTAGATTTTATAGTTTTAAATGATTTTTATTTTTTGTATTTTTGTAAACTGAAGTGAAGTGGTTATATATATTGTTTAAATAAATAAAATAAATAATCTGAGTGAGGTTTCTGAGAAATAGTAACCTTGGGTATGGTGCTTGTACAAAGGACCAAGAGTTTCAACTACCAAAATCCCCACTTATGTACTGTAATTTTTTTTTTAGGCAGGAGGCCATTCATTGTTATCTGTGAGATGGCCTTCCAGGACAGGGTTTATATAATGTGTTTGATGTGCTGCAATTGGCCGCAAAGTTGATTGGAATTCTGCTCTGTTGGGGTGGGGAAGCAGGAGTTTTTGACTTTTCATGGATTTCAGTGGGACTCTTTGTCTTTTACCCTTTCTGCCATTGTATCTTTCTTTTATATGATAGCTAACATTAGGGAAGTCAATCTGAGCTGTACCTATTCGACCCTTGGGCAAATAGAAAAACATATAGAACAATTGCATCTTATACAGACTTAATTTGTGTAATTTCACCAATATGCAGTTGAAGGCAGACTGGTTTAAATTGCGCATGTTAAATCTAAGCAAGGCAGAGAGCTTAAAAACTCTTTAGGCACTGGATCCGCTTGGATTACCCAGCACATGAAGAGCTTTTAAACTCTTTGCCTTGCTTGGGGGGCAAGGCCCACTTGACATGCCAGTTTTGGCATGCTTGTGTGAGTTATTGCAAAATCTTGCATGTGCATCCCTCACATCCCAGAACCTGCATACTGGGTGGGTATTGCCCTGGAAGCAAGTCAGAGAGCTCAAAAGCTCTTTTTTGTGTGGGAAAATCCATGTTGACCTGACACAAAAAGAGCCTTTAGGCTCTCTGCCTTGATTGCTGGGCAAGGCCCACTCAGCACACAGTACAGCTGCTAGCTGCCATGTGGCTGCAAAGATTTGGATATGCATAATTTTTGTGTATGTGTGGAACCCTTGGAACTGAACCTCTACGTAAAATGTGATTGTAATGTATAGAGAAAGTTTGAAAATAAACTCATCAGCTTTGTAATAAACAAAATTTCATTATCTGAAGCAGATGATGCTGAAGTCTATTGCCTTGTAGAGATAGAAGAAACTTGCATATGTTTTTAAAGGTTCAGAAAAATAAACATTTTTCAGATGTAATTAGGAAGTGAAAATACTTTTGAATATTAGTTATACACAGTTTGCTGTCAGTCCCAGGGACATCAATAGGAATTGCAGCTTCCTTCTGTGCATGTTGATATAAAAGCTATGATTCCATTGCAGGGGGTTGGACTAGATGACCCTTTTGGGTACCTTCCAACTCTACAATTTTATGATTACCGGTATATGAAATGTCCTCATAGTAGTATCTCCTTGGGTGAGAAACAGAGGAAGTGACTGCAGTGAAATCCTGCTTGTTCTCCTTGATCTCTCCACAACTTTTGTTATTGTTGACCAAGTTATCCCCCTGGAGTGGCTGAAGGAAGTGAGGTTGGGGGCACTGTATTACAGTGATACCATTACCAGCTTTAAGGCCATTATTAGAATGTGCCGGGTGGGGGGCACGAGTATTGTTTGGTGCCCTGGAAGTTGGTACCCTGCAGAATGCCACAGAACATTTTGTCCCCCATGCTATTTAACAATGATGATAAAACTTGTAATATTTAATACATGGCATCCAGAGTTCTCAAATTTGTTTTGTTGATCTACTGTCAGATAAATGAACAAATTTTGATACTTAACCATTGAGGCGATATATCACAGGTTATTAACCTGTTCCTTTAATGTAGGGTCTCTAGATAGTCTTCATTTCAAGAATGACTTGCCATATGGAGCTGCTGTTTAAATAACACAAGTGCAAAGGTCTCTCTAGGAGCATGTTAATCGGGTTTTGGACATTTGGGATCCTGACCATAACATTTTAAAATCTCAAACAACTATAATGAACAATTATTTCTGGCTTAACATCAAATTTACCAGTGTTTAATGCTTAATTTATGAACCTAGTAGGGCTAATTTTTTTCTTTGTCTAGAATCTTACGCTTCTTTTTAACTGGGGTAAAGTGACCCCTGATCATTAGGTCCAGTCGTGACCGACTCTGGGGTTGCAATGCTCATCTCGCTTTATTGGCTGAGGGAGCCGGTGTACAGCTTCCGGGTCATGTGGCCAGCATGACTAAGCCGCTTCTGGCGAACCAGAGCAGAGCACGGAAATGCCGTTTACCTTCCCGCCAGAGCGGTACCTATTTATCTACTTGCACTTTGACGTGCTTTCGAACTGTTAGGTTGGCAGGAGCAGGGACCAAGCAACGGAAGCTCACCCCGTTGCGGGGATTCGAACCGCCAACCTTCTGATCGGCAAGTCCTAGGCTCTGTGGTTTAACCCACAGCACCACCCGCCTCCCGTCATCTTTTTATTATTTGTAAGCCACTTTGATTATTTTTATTGCAAGGCAAATAGAAATAGAAAAAAGGAAGAAATATATCCTTAATCCAAAGTGCCTGTTGATGGGTAGTGGTTGCTCAATATTGTGAGGGAACTGTACTCAGATATTGATTCTGAGACCTTTATTTTTTGAGCTGTTTCCATTCCTCGCAGTTCAGTTTCTGCGAAATAGTTTTGCTATTTGTCTTGCTGTCTACTATTTAACAAAGCTTAGAAAACTGTTATGTAACTTATGCAAGCTATATTCATTTCAATGTAAAGGAAACCCTCAAAGCAGTGTTTAAAAAATGCCATTAATTATGCTTCATTTATGGACTTTAAAAACCCACAACAAAAATGTGAACGAGTAGTGATTGTTTGACTGATTTCTGTTCCTGACTACAGACAAACATGAAGTGCAGCAATTTCTATTTCCTTTTCTATTGAAAATATCCAACATGAATAATTAGAGATAAAGAGTAGGCACTTAAGTTTTAGGGCAGATGTATGTGTTGTGTTCAGGGCAAGTAAAAAATCGCAAGTCTGTTTTAAAGGTATATTATATGGACGCAGCATCTCAGTTTGTTCTGTTCCCTCTGACTGAATAGCCAGACTAGATATACTTGCTGGATGGACTATGGTGAGTTTCTCATGACTTTCAGTAGAACAGTTCAGTAGAATTCAATGTACGAATCATTCCCATTGCTTATTAGGTTTCCCCACCTAAATATGTCATATTGGAAAGGAGAGAATTCCATGAGGTTAGAGAATCCAGTGGTGTGAGTTTGGTATTCCAAAACAAATCATATACAGGGTGAGTCTTTTAAAAGAGGCCCCATGGAACATGTGTACTCTGTTATCCACGGGGCCTCTTTTAAAGGACTCACCCTGTATATACTGCTGCTTAATACTAATTGTTAATGGTACAGAAGTTGGCAGAGTATCTACCAGCAGATAAACTAGGGAATAAAATAAAATTTATTGGCAAGGCAAGTGTATATAGACCTGGATTCTCATCAGAACTGCAAACATTAGAGATACATGGGCCACAAAGCCTTTACTACTGCTGTGAGGGTAGGTGAACTGCAAATTGAAATAAATGTTCCTAATCGCATATGTGATTGTGCACTTTGATTGTGGTGAAGAAATTACACTCAGTTCAGCCATTTAATTTTTTTATCATTACATTTATATTCTGCCCTTCCTCCCAAAGGAGCCCAAGCAGCAAACACTTCTGTGGTTAAAAACCAATACAATTTAAAAAACCAAAAACATTTCAAAATGGCTAAAAATATCTAAAAATAAAATTTATTGGAAACGTGCCATATATATTAAGTTTTTTCTTCAGAATATGGGAATTTAAAATCATGTTATTTGTGTTGCGTAAGAGAATAGCAAGAATATGGTTGCTACAAGATTCTGTGCTCCACAGTGCATTTTTGGTCTTGCTTGGTGTATTTCTTCAAGCAACTGCAACTGGTGATGGTTACTCTGGAGAATATATAAGCAATTTATTTTCTGCTAACAGCAGAAAAATGCTGCTATTGGACAAAGAATGACAGTAATCTGCTAACAGCAGAAAAATGCTGCTATTGGACAAAGAATGACAGTAACCTGCCTTTCTGCAACTATCAGATTGCAGTTTCCCTACCCTCCCAATGGAAACCCTTTAGTCCTATTAATTGGTGATTCTAGTCAAAAGGTTTCTTGATGTACAGTGTGCATGCAGTATATGAAGTAACTGAGAAGGTAGTGTTTGAGCTAGTTTAAATACTTTAAGTGGGAATCTGTTCTAGCTTTTGATAAAAATTAGTACTAATGCCTGTTAGCAGAATTACCCGGGGGCATTTAGTAATAATGAATGTCAGCAGAAAGTCTCTTTGGTGTTAAGAAGTATAGGTTCTAATCCTGACTCCACCCACCTTTAGAAGTGCCCCAATAGGTTTTCAGGAACCAAATTGTTATATTCTATTTTAGTATCCTATGAAACTACAAGCTGCCAGAGGCATATAGTCATAGGTATGGCACTCATAGGATAACTCCCTGTGCTTGCTTCCTAGCCTCATAACTGCTTTAGTCTTTTAAATTAAAAGCTGCTGTAATATTTTTAATTAAAAAGTCTTAAATTTAATAAGCTAAGTTCTTGGTTAAACAAGTTGTGAATTTACTTCTCTGCCCACCATACCCTGTTGCTGAACTTGAACAAGAGCTGAACTTGCCTAGTGGTTTGCCCTGATTCCCTCACAAACTCCCCGTAAATATATACCCTTTACCTTCTCCATCCAACTCCTACTATAGCCAATTGGTAAAGAGTGCCTAGATTCCAAGGGTAATGCAGGTAGATAGCTTGCATTCCCAGGTGACTCAGCTGAAAAAATGAACAATTAAATGTGTGAACTAGAAGTGAATAAAAGTCAGGTGAGTTATTTGGGAAGCACAGCATGGGCCACTTTTGTCTAAACTTTACACTTTTCATTATTAAACCTTTTTTAATGTTTTTCCCAGGGATTGTAACTTCATCATTTGCTTACCAAGGTAGTCATACCAAAAATTGTGACTGCCACAACACTTTGTCATGGAACCAGAGATCAGGCTTATTTTCCCCCTTTACTCCTCAGTTTCTAGTTCAAAGCTGGGGAAAGTGGTGGGGACTTGGCACTGTGCCACTAAGGTGCTCAGCAACACAGCAAACAGCTCCTAGCTTTCCCAACTATGGTGCTAGGGAGCGGGTTATGGTTGCTGCACCTTTGTTGGGACCATCCCCACCCACTCAAACTCTGTTAGGAGGAAGCCAGGGGCTCATTGGAAAATGGCAGCATGCTTTCCATGGCAAGTGTGGTAATGAATGAAAATGTGGACCCTCATGATTAGCTAAATCTGCTCTGAAAGCCTCCTTACTGTAGCATTTTCAAATTTAGTCTGTTTAACTTTGGTCAGACTTAACAGCTAGAGCATAACTGAAGAGGATGTAACTTGAGATATTGTCTCCTCAGCTCTTAAAGTGCTATTCTGTTTGTTTTAATGACATCAGGGGTTAGGTGTTTATGAAGTGGCCCTGAATGCAAGAACATATTTTTAGAGTTAATAAGGTTGGATTCTTCTGTAATGTCCCAATTAGTCTTGTATGCTCCTTACTGCCTGACCTCTTTCTGTGAGAGTAGTCTTAAACAGCTAAGCCGGTCTATTTTGCTGATAAAACAATTGTGTGGCTTTTATAGCTTAAACCTCTATATTACAAGTCTGTGAATAAAATATTTTTTACTTTACACATTTTCCAAAAGTGACATGAAAGTTACAATACCCTATGTAGAAGGTTTTTTTTAAACAAGGGTTACACTATACGGGGGTGTAGCGAGGTGGGCTTATGCGTGCTCTGCTGATGTGCGTGGGAGTCAAGAATGTAAAAACTCAAGAAAGTGTTCAACTGGTAAATCCATCATTAGAGAAACGTATCTAACAATGAGAATAAATTGATCTACATGGGAAACATCAGGGGTTGAATCTACTGATAAACTAAAATAACCTGCCTGTTCGATGTTGCTCAGTATTGCTTCTTGATCTGTATTAATTGGATGATCACATATGGTTTTGGATAAGTACAATGGCTGACCCAGAGCCTTTACCTCCTTACTGATTTATGTGAGCACACAGGAAGGGATCAATTTTGGCAATTAATTCAAGCAATCCAAGAAAGTTACCATTGTTTGCTGAACCAAATGCTTCATCAGCTCCCCTAAACGCAAAGCCACATTCTGCCAAATCACTACAATAACTCACTGAAGTATCCAATAATCCTGCTCTGCTTTGATTTGCTCTTCGAGTTTTAATATGAGCGTTTGACCACACTTTCTTGTTAAGTTCGTTAGCATAGAGTTCATACGATTTTTAGAGCTTCCTTAGGTTTGAACAAGATAAGCATGATGCCAGTCATCAAATCCAGTAGAAGCTAAAGCTGTAGTTGAGGTAGTTTGGTTAAAGAAAAGTTTGCACACAAGGCAGTAGACCTTTCATTTTGTGGGAGAATACACTAGCCATTCTCAAGGGTAGGCCATTTACTTTGGTGGAATAGAATAAATTATTCGAGCAGAATTGGGCTTGGGTTTTGTATGTTCACTTTGAAGTGCTAAAAGGTCCATCCAGTGCTGATGCTCCAGTGGACCTTTCTCAATCCAGAATGATATTTCCTTGTTATTTAGTGTTATTTAGTCCATAAGCCCATACCATTATTGTCTCTGAAATTACTATTAGCATGAGCAGTTGGTATTTTTGTGTCTGTAATGCTAGGACTTTCGCTGAGACTTTCACTCCATTCTTTAAGATGGTAATGAGCTCGAACTCCTTTCAGTGTAACTATCTCATGGCACGTTCTCTCAGTGCCTTGTGCCTTTGGCTGTAGGTCTTGTCACTTCATTGTCACTTTCTCCAGAAGTTTCTGTACTTGTAGTGGTACTTGAAGTTCTTGGGAAGCTATGTTCTGTATGTGGACTGGTTGTTCTTCAGTATGCTCAGACTGCTCATATATTCTACCTGATTTTCTTCTGTTTGTAAAAATGAATGTTCTGTATATGAGCAATTCTGTAGGGCTGTTTCTGCATGCTGTACAAAGCCATATGATGTGATTGGCTTTAAACGTTGGAACATTTCCTTCTGTTCTGTTTTCACTTTCATTTACTAGCACCACTTTTACATCGCTTACTCATTATTTTCACAAAAGTCAAATTTAAATATTATGATTCACAATGATATAAAATAATCCTCCCTTGTTCTCAAAATGCACGCTGTAATGATAGCCAGTGATCTGAGGACTTTTATTGCTTCATAATTGACTTTATCATTTGATTTTAAGTAGCTTTAAAGCCTCCATGAACTTTATTAAACTATAAGTAGGCACCTGTGTAACTGTTATGCAGTCATAGACTGATAGATCATGTGTTTAATGTTGCTAAGCAACTGGGCCTAGGTAGTAAGATTTGCCTGTTTTTTTTAAAATGGCAAGAGGCCAGGTCCTCTCCAGATTATGAGGCTTTGGGCTATAGCCCATTCAGATTGCATGTAAATCCGGCACTGTTCTCAACTACGGTTTAATATGATGTGTGAACCAGAACAAAGTCTCCTTTAGATAGCTCTCAATGCCAGCATTTCTCATACTTGTCTTAGAAATTTTATACATTTCCCAAGGTGTTACGTATCGTACAGAAGCCATTTTGTAGCACTGCTCTCTGAAATCCAAATCAGCTATAGATCATTATTCTCCAAATAAACATTTTCAGATTCTCCTTTAATTTCACACTGCCAATCTTCATCTGCTTTTAACAAATGAACATTTCCCCCTCTCCCCTCCCTTCTGTTTTAGTATGAAAGAGTTTTCTTAATTGAGGTACCAGTTACAGGCAAGAATGGTCTTTCCCGAACCATTTACTTAGGCATTCATGAGTGCTGTGGCATAGATTTATATTTCAGGTAAAATACCATTTTGTTTTTTGACTTTGGGTTAGGAACAGCTTGCAGCAATGATGGAGCATCCATAGCTCAGTGGTAGAGCACATACTTCACATCGAGAGGGTCCTAGGTTCAGTACCTGGCAGCTCCAGTTAAAAGGATCTCAAAGCAGGTGATGGGACAGACCTCTTCTGAAACTGTGGAGAGCTGCTGACAGTCAGAGTAGGCAGTACTGTACTATGAGAATAAATAGTCTGACCTGTTATAAGGTTTCCTAAATCTGTGCTAACATTTGATGTGTGAATGAATGCCTTGAAGGGCTTTCTCCAACCTACTGAAACAGCAAGTAACAAAATCCATGGAATCTCTGTGGCCCTCCAGATGTTGGTGGACTAAAGCTTCCATCATCCTTGGCACCTGTTCTGTAGGATAACATGTTGGTAGACATTTAACCTGGGCCTTTTCACCATTTTCAGTTTTGTTACTTTTAGTTGTTGGTTATTGTTGTTTGGAGGTTCTTAAACCAATATTTGCTGTGGGCAGGTACTGAACAGTCTCATCACTTCTGTATAATCCTAATGTTGTCAGCTGTAAAATGAGATGGCTTTATTTTTTTACTGTGTATGCTATTTGTGAAAGTTTTTATCAGAGAAAGAGAGGAAGATACAGTGGGAGTTACGGTATATACCAGGCATAGGGAGCAGCATGGTAGAAGGCAGAAGTGGGAGAATGTAGCCAAAGCAGTAGTAACCTGATGATTCGTATGGAAACTTCATTTGTTTTGGGTGAACATTCCATGTTTCTACAATGCTGTTAACAATAATGTTGATTTTGATTTCAGTAGTTTGTTGTTGTTTTTAATGAGAAAAATGTGGTTAAAGATGTATAAATATTCATCATGCCCTACCTGTCTATTATCCAAGTCAATTTCCACCCCATATTCCAAGCATTTTAATGTCATGAACACAGAACTGATCCAGTTGCCTGCTGCATCGTCCACACTCCTTCCTGTCAGGTTTTATATGCAAAATGTTTGAATTTTTTTTCCAAAATATAATGTTTGCAAAATATAATAATCCTGTGAACAGAGAGCTTCACTTGCTTGACAACATGCATTTTGGGACCAGCTTTACTAGCCCCTTAGTTTTGTTTAAAAAGTAGTGTTGGGGCCAAATATTTACTCAGTTATGCATTAATAATTTGTTTACTAATTTATTTTTAACTGGCATTTTCCTTCAGGGATTCTACAAATGAAACTACTGCACATTCAGATGCTGGTAGTGAACTGGAAGAAACTGAACTGAAGGGGAAAAGAAAACGCGGTCGTCCTGGCAGACCTCCAGTATGCCACTTATTTTTTCTTTGAATACCTGTTTTAAGACTGTTCTTGCATTTCGTTTTCTTAATTTCCACATGAAGTTTTCTTTATATATTAATCTGTATGAAAGCTTGCCGTGTAATTGGTAAACAAGTAGTATTGGATGCTTTAGTGCAGCAGAAAACCAGCTTGTAAGAGAAGTTAACCTTTCATATTTTGTTTTGTGTCACATGTAGTATTTTAAGTATCCAAGCAGGTTTTATATGCAAAATGTTTGAATTTTTTTTTCTTCAAAATATAATGTTTGCAAAATATAATAAGACTTTTCTGAAAATGGCAAGAAAATGTTTTGCTTTTGCTGGATGAATTGTTTACCAAGGTTGTTAAAAACAGGGTGGCATACCAGCATCTTGCAAGTGGATTTCTGCTTATGCTTATGTTCCTCTCCTCCACTCTGCAGTCTCTTGCATGCCTCCCAAATCTGCTCTGGAGCAGGGGGCTGTCAGGCAGAGAGGGAATGCAGGAGGCTACGTGGAAAGGAGAGGCAGAAGAAATTGCATTTCACAAGTGGAATTCCATTGCACAGTTAGTTGGGTATCGTTGGATGTCACCTATTGGATAATTCATGTTGCTTAATTATTATAATAAACCTGTTATGGAAGATTTGGTTTCTCAGTTGTGCAGGAATGCTAGAAAATGGTTCTTAGTTAAAGGGTCTCTAGAGCACCATTAAATCAGCTATGCAGATAAACCTTTACTCTCATGAATCCAACCTGCTCTTGCTACTTTCAGTCTTTGCCACTCTTTTAGATTCTTATAAATTTCCTCATGTTTCATCACCCTCTCTCTTCTTCAACACCATTTCTTCCTGAGCTTTTTTCTGGCACATGGTGGCTTATTGCAAGCTTTGCATGCTCCTAAAAGCCAGATTTGTAGTAGTGTGATGTTGAATTCCACCATCTGTGTCCCCTATGTACATTTCAAGATTAAATACTCATTTCAAATTAACAGATTAGTGTGTATGGTAGCGTGCCTAACTTTGTAGTGTGGAAAATGGCATTTATTGGTGGAGCAGAGAAGCTTTAATTGATTGTTAGTGGAGAATACAACCCCTTTAAAGACTGTTTGTGTCATGGGAATAGCTGACTTATTTTGAAATTCAGTTTGGGATTGGGACTTGTTTCTTGCACTAGAATCTTTAGAGGCTAATTTACTATGTTTACATTTTTTGGCATTGAATATTATGACTGTGTAATGTGCTAAGTTTTTAATATTGCAAGCAGCTACCTTTCTTTGAATTCTATATGCACTATAGGCACACACACAAGTTACAGTTGCTCTCAGCATCCTGATACATGTGCGCCCAGTGTACATAATGACTTTTTAAAAGGCATGTACTTCCTTCAAACGTATATGCTGTGATTTCATTATTTGGTCTTTAAATTGTTTTAATTTGGGGTGGTTTAAATTGACACTAAAATTTCCATAGTAAGGCATGTCAGCATGTGCCTTGATAAGAGTTAAGCAAATGTACTCAGTACTTGCTGGAATAGCAGTTAATACAGCAAAAGTTGAGTGCTTCTAAGTCCCAAAGGTCTCAGTGGGAGACCTTCAGCATGTTGTTTCTCCCCAGTTAGTTGTAATAATGTAGTCTGAAATAGAAAAGTATTATTCAAAATGTCTACTCCTTGTCAAGGGAAAGAACAAAGTTTGCTTGTTAGCAGAAGGGAAAGCAGATACTTCTTTCATTTGTATTGAAATTAGTAGCTGATCAGGAGTCAACTAAGTTTTACATGACCTAGAGTCTGCCCTACTTCTGAACAGATGCAATTAGTGCAAGATCCTAACAGTCTCAAAGTATCTCTTGGAAAGAAATGTCAGTATACAGTTCAACTTGAGACAACTGTTTTTCTATAATGGTGGTATTAAACTGGCTTAGAAGTATAAGTTTGTGTAAGAAAAAATCCAGGACTCTGGAAGATGACCCTCTTGTTTAGTTATCACTGCTAAAATATGACACAGAATGCTCTGAAGAAGCTTACTGTGCATGTTTTAAAGACTTTCCTAAAGAGCAGGCTTTGGTGGGCAGTTGTTTAAAATTATTGGTTCAATCCATTTGCATTAGAATGTCTTGATGTTATCATTTTATTGTTTACACAATATTCCACACGGCGCAGGGAGAGTTCTGGTGCAATTAGTGCCAATAATAAATGTCATTTAAGAAATCAGCTCAGTGCTTAAATCTTACTTGACTTAAGAGACATGACGTGTGTGTTTCCAATTAAAATACACTCAAGTGTTTAGTAATAAAAGTTGGAGATGAGAAATAAAGTCATTTCAGTTGCTAGCACTCATGCATGCACTGTTAGCTTTCAGGAAACACTGATGTAATATAAAATAATGCAACTTTCCCCCTTTTGCAACACATGTATTATGCAACAGATATGTTCTTTTAGTGAATACAGGTGTTGTTTTTGGCAAAGTGTGACAAAAATAGAAACAGAAAATCTGGTTACCACTGGAAATTCTCAGCCTCTACTGCCAGTAATGGTTAAACAGGGAAGGGAAAGATGCCATACAGACCTTTAGAAAGACTCTGAGGGCTTATTTGTTTCAGGAAGCTTATACATAATGTATATTTTTTGCTACATTGCTGTGTGAAATAGATTACTTTGGTAAATTGGTTTTTATATTCTGGGGTGGGTGGGTGTTACTGCTGACTAAGTTTGTGTACATGTAGAAATTCTTTTGTATTAATACTTTTACTGTTGCATTTCTAAGTTTTTATTATGTAATCTGCCTTGAGAGAGCTTTGCTTGGAAAGACAGCCTATAAATATTCAAAAGAAATCAATAAAATGATACAGAAGTCCCACATTTTCAGATATGTGTTCCTGGCAAACATCCCATAAAGGCTTTTGCCAGATTGCCCCCTCCCAATTTTACCTTCTAATTTGGGGAGCCTCACCTCACCCTCCCAAACAAAAATGTGTATGAATGATTCAGAGACTAAAATGAGTAAAATGGGAGAATTTAATTCTCATATGAAAGCATGTAACAAGGCAAGTGATACTGTATCAAGACTTTTAATTATCATTTGCGTAACTGAAATCTTGAATATCTGGCCAGTGGTCAGCCTTTAAGTCTTTTGGGAGAAAACATCAGCTTAGTGATAGAGCATATCCTTTTCATTCAAAAATTGCAAGTTCAATCCCTGGTGTCTCCAGTTAGAAATGAGATAGTAGGTGATTGGAAGAGCTTATTTGAACTTAAAAATCAGCTACAAAGTTAGCTCTCTTGGTTTATAAGGGAGGGGGAATCCAAAATCTGCTGGGTGGTACCTTTATTACGGCTAACCAAAATGCTGCAAAAGTGTGGAAAGCATTAAAAAAGAACTTTTACTGACGGTAAAAACTTATAAAATACCTAAAATATTCTGTATTTATGCATTCCCAGGCACCATTTGTTCCTTAGATTGAGCTCTGGCAGAGAAAGCAGGATCTGTGGTAAAGCCCAGACTTGAATTAAATTGGTAAGGAGGGGGAGACAGGGTCTATTTTCAAAGAAATGCACATATTTCTTTATTTTGTTGTTGAGGGAAAATGCACTTTGTTGCCACTATTTCTCAGTAGGGATGCGGGTGGCACTGTGGGTTAAACCACAGAGCCTAGGACTTGCCAATCAGAAGGTTGGTGGTTCACATCTGCGCGACGGGGTGAGCTCCAGTTGCTCGGTCCCTGCTCCTGTCAACCTAGCAGTTCGAAAGCACATCAAAGTGCAAGTAGATAAATAGGTACTGCTCCGATGGGAAGGTAAATGGCATTTCCGTGCGCTGCTCTGGTTCACCAGAAGTGGCTTAGTCATGCTGGCCACGTGACCCGGAAGCTGTACGGCGGCTCCCTCGGCCAATAAAGCAAGATAAGCGCCACAACCCCAGAGTCGGTCACGACTGGAGCTAATGGTCAGGGGTCCCTTTACCTTTTTATTTCTCAGTAAACTTATTAAAATGAACTTAATAAACTTATTAAATTATTAATAATACTTATTAGGCTAAGCCAGTGGTTTTCAACAAGTGTGCCATGGCAACACTGGCCTCTGTCCCTCTTTCTTTCCTTCCCTCCCTCCTTTGATGCCCTCTTGCGTCTTTGCCTCCCAAAGGTTTGCACAGCTGTTTATTGCAGCAGCCCTGGCTATAAGCTCTGCATGTGAATGGTGCCTCTGAGAGGCATCTCCCTTTGGGGCAGGGGGGCGCAGCTCAGAAACCAGGGACGGCAACGGCGGCAGCTGCCCAGAGGACTCCGAAGGAGAGCAGAGGAGGCTGACCCCTCCACAAGGGAGGATGTTCAAAAAAGAGAGGCTGCGAGCTCTGCAGGCAAGGGGTGACATAACTGGGCTCCTAAGCCCCACGGGTGCTACAGAAAGAATGTAGTTGGTTAAGGGATCCATGGACTCAAAAAGGTTGAAAACCTCTGAGCTAAGCCATAATTCAGCAGTGTGGTGGGGAGCTGCCATGTGCTTCTAAGATCTTTCCCCCTTTCATCCTTCTGCATAGCTCAGAGGAAGACTTCTGCAAGGTTTAGTCTCTCTTTCAAAGAGGTTTGGCTTAGTGTTATGTATGAACTTAGAATCCTGGTTTATAACCCCAAATGGTGAGTTACTAAACAAGCCAACTTGAAACCAGTAAAGGAACTGGCGACACCTGGAGCTCTAGAATCTGATTTGTGACACCATTGTAGGAGATGGTAACATTTTGCTGTGTTGCCTGTAGAGCCAGAATGACACATGAAGGGCTTCAGTAGCTGATGTGTATTACTCATGTACACTGAGTGGAAACTTGCAATTCAACAACCAGCAGAGAAACAGCTTCTTCACACTGTGAGCTTTCAAATAGGAAAATATGCAACGCAAAATGCTTCTTTGAGACTTTCAGAGGGAGGAAGCAAAGAAGTAATACATTTACTTATTTCACATGAATCTTTTACAAGTTAGCTGGGAACAAATCTTTTGTATTGGAAATCTTGTGCATACTGATAACAAGAAATTTCCTGAATAAATATTGGGGTGAAGATGGCGATGATTAAGACTACTTGTCTTTGAACTCTGTGGCCTGTTCAGATTCTAGTTTGTTTTTATTTTGCATAGTCAGTTGATTCAGCAGTGTTAATTGCAGCATACAAGCAAGGAGCCCATCTGTCTTACTTTAACATGGAATTTAAAAATCATGTATTTTAATTGGAGTGAATATTGTTTATTGGAAGGCTAGTTATGTATTATTAAATTTACAGTTTTTCGTCAGCTGGCTTAATTTGTTCTGAATTGTTGGTCTTGGAATGACAAGGCAGAGCAAAGTTTGAAATTTTTGCAAGTTTTGTGAATAGATTGGAAGTAACAAGGCTTAAAGTGAAGAATAGCAAGCAGAATGAGTCGGGGGCCCAAAGAAATGGAGGCAGGGATATTGATGGAAGACAGAACTCACAATGTTTAAGAGGTCTGAGTTGGATATTTGTTACTCATGAGCTGGAGTAACTGAAAACAATGTATCCTAATGAAAGATGCTCAGTAACTTTGATAACCCTACCTGCCCTTATTATATGCATGTGCTTTAAACTGCAGTTTAAACAAACACTCTTTTAATAGAACACAAGGAAGGAAATTATGTATTGAATAAGTGTAACTATCTTGCTGTATTTTGTTATGCTGAAATGTAGTCTTCGCATACTTGATATATATACTTGCAATTGTAAGTGCTATCAGATACTTAGACCAAACACTCTACTGCCACCACTCTGTGAGAGGCTTTCATCAGATAAATAATATCCAAGGGAATATCCTTTTCTGTGTTTCAGTCAGCATGGAATTGGATTGGGTAAAAATACAAAAGGGAGGGAGAATAAAAGTATTTCAAACTGAAACAAGAAAAAGTAATGTTCAAACTGAAAAGAAGCATGACAAAAATAACTATACCATTTATAACAAAGAATACATTTGGATCTTGGAATCTATTCTATACCCAGGGTATATAAGGAATGGCAGGAGCATATAAATGTTTGGAGACGAAAAATGATATCTGCTGATAGTTTGTTTATGTATGCTGGCATGTTTGCAGACAATATTGCTTTATGGCTTTAAAAAATGAGTGGGTATATGGTATATATGAATATTGAATAAAATGATGGAAATAGTGGAGAAAAAAAGCTTGTGTTTAGAGCAACATACTGTGGTACCTCTGGTTGCGGACGGGATCCATTCTGGAGCTCCGGTCGGATCCCAAGGTTTCTGCAACCAGAGGGACCACTTCTGCACATGTGCGTGATGCGGTAGAGCGCTTCTGTGCATGTGCGCACTGCAAAACACTTCTGGGTTTGCCGCTTTCACAACCCGAAGTTCACGTTACCCAAGGGTAGTGTAAGCCAAGGTGCTACTGTATATTCCACCTGAAACCCCCAACTTGTCCCCAATCAGGTCATGGATGAGGAAGATCTTATTCATAGCCAACCTGGCATTCAAAATCAGCAGCTGCAGACTCAAGGGCTGGCTGATAGGACAGCCACAGTTCCCAAGGTTGGAGTGGGGGCTGGTACATGACACACAGTCACTAACTGCTTGTGCTGTGTACCCCTTACTGGGGCTTTTTAAATAGAATTTTAAAAGACTTTTAAAAAGAAATTTGTGAAAATTGACCACATTCACTTTTATACCTTAGGCCCACCTCTACACCTCAGCCACACAGCAACTTTGACATGCAGCCCCCAGAGAGTTGACCCTAAAAAGGTTATAGATGAAGGGCGGTATATAAATTTAATAAGTAAATAATAAATTGAGTCAGTCTGTGAAAGGCAGTATAAATATAAGGTGTATTGCAAGGGTGTGAAACCCACTGCCTGCTTACATGATTAGGTCAACCAGGCCTCCCAGCCAAATCACACCTACCTACAGTTAAAAGCATGAAGGCGGCTTGGCAGGCATCTGATCAGCTGATCAATGGTGCTTGAAAAGCCCCAAGTGCATCATGTTCCAGGCACCTGACTATTAGTTAATTGACAATGATTTGGAAGTACTGCTCAGTGGGCTTTTGCAATATTCCTTTGGACACCACTTTGGACAGTTTCATACAGTGTTATACAAGCTTTTAAAATGCATGAATGTTCTGTTTTTTAAAGGAGTATTCTCTTTTCCTCTTCAAAGGAAGCAGTTCGTATTCAAAGCCCTTCCCCAGCACTTAGAATATAAACTGCTGTCTCTGTAGAGGGGGAAATAATTTCACTTTTAGGAGCATTTCTCATTCTGCAGAGACTTCTAAGGGCCTGTCCGTAATGAGCTGAGTTAATGGGAGCCTCTTTGAAGGCATGCTCCCAAGGCTAATAAACTGCTTGGCATGTCTTCAAAGAAAGTTGTTCTAAACAACAATTAGCTAATCAGTTATGCTGACCTTCTTTGAGCTTTGACAGGTGTTAGTCACCTGACTGTAACACCAGGTGATCGACAGGTGTGTGATCCTGCCCATCTCCAGAAGTTGGCCTGTGGGAGATGGGAGTGGGTAAGGATCCTGCCTGGCAGCTGGATCCAGTTCCTTACCCCTAGTTTATTGATAGGCAACCTACACAGTAGAGTCACAAGTTGTGCAGACCTTGCCTATATTTTAGCACCACTTGCCTTGCTCTTTAAAGTCAGCTGTTAGCCAATTATGATAGAAATAATGGGACAAAAAGTAGAATTTGTCTTTGATAAATTTGGGATTTCACAGATTGTGCTTGACTGCCTCAGGGCTGAAGTACACATGCATGTGCATCTCTTGATTTATGATAACTGCCAACTCTGAATGGACAGTAGATTATACAACCCAGTTTCATTGAAGATAATTGTTTTTGAGGAGGTGTAAAAGTTCTGCCTCATGTTATCTGTGAGTCCATTCACACATGCAGGGCATCACTTAATGCATGGGTCACCAGTCTTTTTAGACCAGTGGACATATTTTGGTTTTTTAGAGAGTGTTATGAATGCTAGTTATAAAATGACTGCTATGGGAGGCATGGCATAAAATTAGAGGGAATACTGTCATAGTGGAGCTTTTCCCGTGATAGTATTTCCATACTGGGAAGACAAGCTGTTGAATTTCTGTCTGTCATAGAGCTACTAAAGGCACACAAACCCTATTTTCCCCCAATGACAAGCCTCAGCCAAAGCCTAGGTTGCCATCCTGTACCCACTTACCTGGGAGTAAGCCCCATTAAACACAAATAGATGTCTGAGTAGACATGTATCCTATTGTACTATAGGTTAATTTTACAATGAATTATTGATAACTTCAAAGTCTTTAGCTACTGCACAACAGGAGCATAAGCTGCTTTGCAGAGTTTTTGTGTTTTGCATTTGTGTGTGTTTGTTTTGTGTAATAAAATTTGCAGAAAATAACTTTAGGAACTGATCGCAAACAAATCCACCACAGAAAAGATGCACCCTGGTTGCTTGGGGCAAAAGTACAGTGGTACCTCGGGTTAAGTACTTAATTCGTTCTGGAGGTCCGTTCTTAACCTGAAACTGTTCTTAACCTGAAGCACCACTTTAGCTAATGGGGCCTCCCACTGCCACCGTGCCACTGGAGCACGATTTCTGTTCTCATCCTGAAGCAAAGTTCTTAACACGAGGTACTATTTCTGGGTTAGCGGAGTCTGTAACCTGAAGCGTATGTAACCCAAGGTGCCACTGTACTTCAAGTACTAAAATATGACAGTAGCAGGAAAAGAAAGTAGCAGGAAGAAATGACAGTTCTTTGAACCCCAGGAATTCCTATTTCCTGGTGTCCAAGCAGCTCACTTATCAATTACAGGTTTGACTTACTGACAAGTAGAAGCAGCCAGATTGACTCATTTCAAAGAAATTGCTTAGATAGGGTACCTGCATGCTTTGCTTCATAGCCTTGTTTTCAGGAGGGCTTGACACCTTCTTTAAAAAAGTTGAACCCCAAAAGTTCAGTGTCTGGGGTCTCTGCCAATGAAGGCATTTACAGGCACCGTGGCATCTATGGGCACTGTACTGATGACTCCAATTTAATGTTTCAATCATCAGTCTTTTAAATTTTATTGCTATTGCTGTGCTAGGCATCATGCAGATTGCAAATCAAAGCAGGCAAGTCCTACCAATATTTCATATTATAACAAAATAAGATGACAAGCTGGGGGATGGGAAGGGGAAAAGAAAATTTAAAGTATCATCAACATAAACAGAAAATTATTGCATTTGTCAGACAGCAACAGAGTGCTGATTTACATGTATTAAAAATGCTGTCAACAGCAGAAAGCCCAAGAACAAGCTGTGAGTAGGGAGGGAAGAGCAGGAATAGAGAGGAGTTAGAGCATGTAATGGTTAAGAAGTAAAGATTCAATCTGTGTTAAGTGCAAGATTGAATAGGCAGCCAATGTGAAGTACAGGAAAGGGGAGAGAGATTATCATTGCAAGACCTGGGAAAGGTTGGCAATGCTCCAGAATTAACAAATCAAAGGCTGAAGGTGAGAAAATGGAAAACCTGCCCAAAATACAAAAATCAATGTGTGAAATTAAGCTTGACCTGGAGTTTGGCAGTATTTTCAGAAAAAAACCCTGAATACATCTTAGAAATATTATAAGGAAACCACAAGATTTAGCACTAGAATGAATCTGACCAGGAAAAGACAATGTTGAACCTAAAATAAGAGGAAAGCTAGAAGATGAAGAGAAACATTGCCAATATCCTTAGAAAGTGAGACATTAGAATTAGGTGAAATAAATAGTAATTCTGTCAGTAGTCTATTGCTCAAGTTCATACAGAATGGCCAGGCTATGATTTGGCTGTCAAAACCTTGATGTCAGCTTGCAGGCTCCCTCCCTCCCTCCCAAGTCGATTTGCAAAATATAGTTTGTCAGCTTTGATCTCATGTGACATCCAAATTGCCAAACAATGCTTATGGCTATTACTCTGCCTACAGAAGTGCCACACAGATGAAAATCAAAACCGGACAGATTAGATCTAACACATGCTTTGGCAAAATATTACAGGAAACAGAGTAAAATACAGGGATAAGCACCTGAGGTAACTTGAGAAGATTTGGTAAGAATTCCAAAATAATAATTGAAATTGGGGGAGAGTGAAGGGGAAATAGGAGATGGAAGTATCTGAAGCAGGGAATTAAAAACATAAACTTTGAAGAAAGCGGGTGGCGCTTGTTGGAATCCCTGCTACGGCCGAGCTGATAAAGCTCATTCTTCGACGATAATTAATGGCCTGAGCCTTTGATCAGGCTCCAAGCATGCTTCCCCATTCAGCAGTGTCCAGCACGCAGGGAAGGATGAGAAACACGGGCTACATTGCTAAGAGTTTATTCCTAACTACGCAGACAGAAAACACATCCTCTCTCTGTGAAAGGCAGAGAGCAACTGAAACAAAGGAACAGGAAACAGTAACATCATATCCATCTCCTGTCTTCCATGAGACTTCCAGCAGTCTGGAATGTGTGGAATGCAAAACAGAGTCTTGTGACTCCAAAGCACTGCACAGTGGCAACACACAGAAACTAACAGCGCTGTGGTCTAAACCACAGAGCCTAGGGCTTGCCAATCGGAAGGTCGGCAGCTCGAATCCCTGTTGTTCTGTCCCTGCTCCTGCCAACCTAGCAGTTTGAAGGACAAAGTGCAAGTAGATAAATAGGTACCGCTCCGCCGGGAAGGTAAATGGCATTTCTGTTTGCTGCTCTGGTTCATCAGAAGCGGCTTAGTCATGCTGGCCACATAACCTGGAAGCTGTCTGTGGACAAACGCCGGCTCCCTCGGCCTATAGAGCGAGATGAGCACACAACCCCATAGACTTTTGGTTGCCTTGGAGCAGAATTAGAGATACCTTAAGCTGGTAGTTTGTCTAAGATGAAGGTAAAACATGATGGAGAGCCAAACAGTAAAGAGATTTTAAAATACCTCAGCTACCTAAACACCTGAGTAGGCTTGACTGAACAAAAATGTTTTTAGCAGACACTGAAAAGTTTTTATACCAGAGGAGCATATGTTCACATTGCAAAGCAAGGTCTGCTTTGCAATTCAGACATGAGGATGTAAAGTGGACATGCTTGAAAGTGATTGGTGCAAATGCCAATGGATAACTACTTGCACCTTAGCTATAGGAAGAAGGACTTAGGAGAAACAGAAGGATATATCAGGATTTTTATTTCTAAGTTGAAAACAGCCCCTTCATGAATGGAATAGGGGTTTTTTTTGCTCACAGAACCTTTGAAGCAATGCCAGAATACACTATTTGTTGTATTGATTATAATATCCCTGTTTGTTTTTTCAGTGTACCTTTTGTGTCTTGTAGCTGGAAATAAGGCCATAACACATGACCAAAATGTTCAGCTCAAATTTTGCAGCCCTTTCCCAAATTTCTTTCATTTTTAAACTTTGCGATCCTGGATGCTAGCTACCTAAACAAATTTAAAGTAGTGTACTTTAAGGTTAGAGGAAATTTTGAACTGGGAGAGCTATCTACTGTGTGGCATTCCATTCATTCACACATATATCCATCTATCGGGGTTTTTTAGGGGAGCAACCATCCAGAGTTGTTGAGCTTTCTGCAAAATAGCATCTCTTCTTCTCTGTGCTGCCTGCAGCCTCTGGTGCACAGTCACTACACTACAGAGGTGCTGGAACTCAGTTCCAGTGAGTTCCGGCTTGAAAGAAGCCCTGCATCTATCCATCCATCCTGCTCTTCTTAGATGAGCAAAGCTGCTTATGAAAATAAAAAAAAAATCATATATCTTTTTAAATGGCTTTGATCCAGAGCTAAGCATGCCAAAGGATTGGCAGAAACAGACTTCCCTTGTCCTGCTTCTCTCCCCCAGAACTTCCTCCCAAGAGCTAGAACTAAAGAATGGGGAACCCTGTTATTCTTTGGTGAGGAGGGCTGGAGAGGAATGGGGATTTCTCAAAAATTAGGAGGCGAGGCTTTGTGTGAGAAGCTGCCTCATCAAGGATCCCTGCCATACTCACACCATTCTGTAAGGCCCCCTGACCCTTGAAAGAAGCTTTTTTCGGAGATTGAGGGAGCTAGCAGCAGGAGGAAAAGTCAAGTTCTGTCAGCTGCGTTTGGCATGCTTATCTCTGGATCCAGCCCTGTGAACTTAAGGTAATCAATTGGTGTGCCATGTTTTGCTGTCTTGAGATTTTTTCTTTAAAATATAAAGCCAAACAGAAGTGAAATGAATAACGAAGATGCATATTTAAAATGCACTGTTTTTCTTGCTGATAATTCAAAACTCTGGACTCTCAGTAATAGAACTGTAAGTATAAGGATCTGAATGATATAAAGGCATCAAGGTTCTTTTTCCCTGCTCTTCTGTTTCCCAGTCTGCCAATAAGAAGCCTCGAAAGACTCCAGCAGAAAAATTCCGTTCTGAAACTGGAATAAGAGGAACAGGTCGAGGAAGAGCTAATGGTCACCCCCAGCAAAATGGAGAAGGGGAACCTGTCACTTTGTTTGAGGTGGTGAAGTTGGGCAAAAGTGCTATGCAGGTAAAATTATGGGTGCCCGTTGAAGGCTCTGTTAAATTTTAAAAACTAGATTCAGAACCCTAGTACATTTCCAGAAATGTTTTCTGGTAGTTGGCACACAAAGTACTTGAAGGAACAGCTGGGAAAATTCCCAGTAAGGAAATGTATTGACCAAGTACAACTATTGTGGCTTTATGCAGAAGGGTGGCATGGGGTTATCTTGATTATATGGGAATATGCAATCTTAATTAGTAATGAGTTTTAAAGGTATTCTTAAGAGATGATTCCTTTTTGTTACCAGATTACTGGTTGTAAATGAGTATTTGTAACTTACTATTGTTAATATTCTATTAAGTCCCCCCAAGTATGTATTTATATCTTAAATAAATAACAAATTCTGTGATTGTTTGCATTCACTGATATTCTTAAATAATTATTTCAAGCAATTAAAAAAAGTTGGTTGTGAAGGACTTTTTTGTATTCCAAACCAAATTAAAATGTACCGTGGGGTAGTTAAATGCCCCTCAACAAGCCCATGTTATCTAAGTCTATTTCCTTAGATGTAGTTTTTGTTTGAAAACACCCATGGGACTTTTTAAGGAATCCCAATTCATTCTGTTGGCTGGCACAAAAAAGTACCCCAAACACAGGAATTAGTATGAAATTTCAGGGAATACTTGTTGCCGCAACCATTTTTTTAAATTGTATGAGAAAAAAGCAACGTGCAGTGATAAATGGCTGAACTTCGGGGATGTTATTTACTACTGTGTAGGTGACTGTATTGTGTGTTTACATATGTGTAAACCAGATTTTAGAAAAAATCATTGGATGAAACTTATCAACATTTTGAGAGTACAGTAGAGGTGGGGTAGTAATTGCTAAGGTACACAGCAACTGAGGGCTAGTGTACACAGTCTTCCTAAGGAAAAGAGCAGCTGAATATACGTTTGAAGCGGCTGTGCAGACGTATCAAAATTAATAGGTGGGCATGCCACATTCGAAGAGATGCTATTAGGCCATAATATACTTTCATTAACTTATCGAAAATGCTCATCCGCCAAATAATGGGAAAGCTTTTAAATTTGACACTTGTACTCAAAATACTGTGTGTACAGAAGTAGAAAAATTGGAAAAGATGCTAAAAAAATAGTTGCTCTAAATATGAGCTACAGTTTTAGTATATGCATGTTGAAGCAGACACTGTGGGATATGGTTTTGATCGCTAGGTTGTCCAGTTTCTCTGTGTGATGGAAGGAAGTCTAAGGGTGTTATCCAACCCAGTCATTCTCAGAGCAGACACATCAATGACTTAAGTTGGATATCATCAAAATACACTTACTGAAATAAGATTGCTTCCTCTTTTTTCTTTTTTTTTCTTTGAGTTACTGCTGACAAATTAGAACTATTCCTCACATTAGTTCTGCATGCATATAATTTTTATTGTAATTCTCTGAAGGCTGATCTAAATGAAGTTAACTGGATTTCTGGTGTACACTCAAATTTATACCCCTCCCCCAAGAGTTGACTAGGGATAAATGTGACCTTTGAACTGAGAGAGTTAGCCCTCTTGCCCTCTTACAAAAGGTTCTGTTTATACAAACTTGGGATGTCATGATAAACCACCAGGATTTATTTGCACTTTTTGAAGAAAACAACAAAAAGTTTTTTAAATAAAAAGTTCTGATATGAATATCTGAATTCTATTTTATTGACAGTCTGTAGTGGATGACTGGATTGAATCATATAAACAAGATAGGGACATAGCACTTCTGGATTTAATCAACTTCTTCATCCAGTGTTCAGGATGCCGAGGTAAGGATAAGTGATAAGAGTTTTATAAAACTGTTCTAACTCTGTATAACTCATCATCCAATGTGTTTCTTGAATGGGGAATATAATATGTGGTGTGTTACCTAAAACCTGGATAGATAACTTGTATATTGTGTATTCATGTGTTTTCCTGTATGACCATATCTATACAGAGAATGGTAATAACGAAGCAAGAGTTTTGAAAGAATAATCAAGCTTAGGTATTAAATCTTAGGTACCTGGTAAATATATAAGAGCTTTATTTAACTAGAACTGAGCTGCCATATTTTGTAATGTTCTTTCTCCATAGTTAGGAAACTTGTTCTTCAAAGTTAAAGAACCAATGTATTTTAAAGAGCATGGAAAAGAATATGGAATGAAGTATTTTCATATTTGTGGTTATGCCGCCAAAGTTACACCACCACTGCACAAGAGAATTATTAGCAGATTAGTGGCAACCCAGAGATTGTCAAATGCTTTAAAAAAAACACCCTTTAGTAAAACCCAACAACAGGGGTAATAATAACAATAATAATGTCCTTTAAGAGGTCAATGACATGAAATCTTGTGTGAGCAAGAGTTGTGAGGAAACTGACGTTTTGGTGGAAAGAAAGGAAAAAGTGGCACATAAGATATAAAAATGTCACAGTAGAACTATTTCATTGTCTAGATATGCCATTTTCTGGTCTGTACTGAGAAGCTATTTTAAAATGTCCCCAGGGAAGGAACAGAGAGCTTTTAATGCAAGATTTTAATGTAGCTAGGACTGAACCCAGTCCTCCGTATTCCCAAATGGGCTACTGAGGTTTGACCCTGCTCAGTGGGCAGACTACTGAGTGACTTGGGGGTGGGGAAGGAAAACTAGGATAATGAGGATGGAATGGCTGGGAAGCTAAACAGAAGCACTTCAACGTTGCAAGAGTTTTGTGGCAAAATAACTTTTGTTGTTGTTAATTACTATTCATTCGTATGACAGACAAATCAGCATATTTAGATAACTCTGATGTAACCAAAGAGGGTCAGGAGCTTTTCCAGAGTCCCAACATTAAAGGTTTTTTTAATCTGCATTTCAAAGTCAAAAGAGAATAACAGCCCCTTGTAGTTTAATTATTATCCTGAGAATGTGCATCCACGTGCATTATAAACAATTCACTCTTGGAACATACAATTTTCTGGAAGGTTTCTGGTATTTTTCTTTTCCCCATTTACAACGTCTTGTAATTTTATGAGTGATGGTTTTATTAGTTCGTGTGTTTTGTCCTCTTCTTCCCTCCCCTCCTTAGCACATTAGCTGAGTTTGTCATGCTGCTTCACATGCCAATAAAACCAGGTTTTATGGCATACTATATTTTGAACAATGTAGATTTAAATCAATTTAATTTAGAAGCTTCAGAATTCTCAGCCATATTAGCTGAGCTAAAATTATCTGGTTGAAGCTAGGGCTGTAACAATCTGCCTGCTTTATTAAGTCTTTTTGTTGTTTTCGTTTTGTGTTTTAAACTGCCTGGCCCCTTTTTGGAAGTAAAGGAAAATACAGTTATCCCAGGATTGTTCTATTTTGTTGAATTATATGACTGAAAGCATACTGAATAAGATCCAGTCTGAAGGGCGGGGGGAATCATAATTAAATCTATATATCATTCTATAAACTAATCTTAAATCTAGGCCATTATCTTTTGGCTAGTATTCTCTGATAGTTTCTGATTCCAGTGTCTGGTAAAGGGACACCCCTGTATCTGCAAGACTTGGAATTAATTCTTTTGCTTTGCTGGAAATCAATGAACAATTGTTTGATTATTGATCCTATTATTGCTTTTCTATTATTGATAGCTGGTCTTGCTACTAATATTTGAACATTAATAATTGCCCCGTATTATTTAAAAACAAAATAATACATTTTTACCTAGGACAGTTAGTCACTTTTATGGTTCTCCAAGTTATGTAGCACTAATACAGACTTGGAAAGAGAAAAATTACATAGATAACTCACAGCTAATTTAATACAACCAAGCTCATGTTCAGAGAAAGGTCATTGCAAGACTGCATTTTACCCAGACAAAATCATTTTTGTAAGGAATATGGTAACTTTTAAAACATTTTATTAAGAAATCCCAGTGGAATAAGACATGAGCAAACACCTGAAACCAGATAAAGCTAATAACTGAGGATATGAAAACATGATGGCTGTCACATGATTTTATACCCATTATAGTATACTTACTTTGCTTAAGGGTAAGCACTGGGTGGTTGGTCTGTGTGGTTTTCTATGTGATGTTCATACATTACTGATTGGTTTTTGAGACTAGCACATGTTGGACATAGAGAAAAGCCCGCAGAAGGGAACTGGCAGAAACTGACTTTGCTGTTTCTCCTTCTCCAACTCCTGTTGAATGGAGTGAGTTGTGGTGTACGGGGGAAGGGGGATTCCCCCCCCCCCAAATCAGTCACAGGTAACTTCCATGAGGAAGGGGCAGGGAATATTTGCTTCTTCTAGCCCCCTACTGCAAACCTCTGCAAAATCCGCTGTCCCAGATGGACTCAAACCCAGGGAGTGTAAAATGCAATTTGTTTGTTCAGAGGGGGCTCTGGGATTGCCAATACTGTATAAGCAAAGCAACAATCTTCTACGTGCTTGATAATTCTATCTTTAAATTTATCCTCCACAATTCCTGTTCTGTCAAGGTAACCAGAACTTCCGAATGTTTACAAATATCAGTTGAGATTCTAATCCTAATGTCTTTCACTGGTAAATATAGAATGCTGGGCAGATTGCCAGGCTATAAATAGTGATCACCAAGTCAAAGGAGAATATGTAAATGGAGGACTAGGCAAACCAGAAAAGCAAAACAAATAAAAAAAGCCTCACAAAATGATGGTGATAATTTTTTTAGTAAGGTTTTTATTAAAGATTTTTCATAATTCAGTCAGATAAAATAAACTAATAAAAACAGAAACCAAAACAGAGACAAAGAGAAAAAGAAAACACCAAAGGAAGACTGAACGAAAAAAAGGGGGAAAATAAAAAGGACTTCCAATTTTCCATCTCTCAGTTACATAAAAGAAATCATTCAAAATATTAACTCTAGAGTGACATCCAACTGATCTATTTTCTGTTAGGCAATATTTTCCAAATCTTTCAACCCAGATGTCTTAAAGATTAATTCATTTTCTGTTTTACACAAAAAGTCCAAAAGGGGTTCTCTAATTATTGTTATTAATAAATCTAACTTTTCTCTAATCAAACATATCAGCTTTGTCTATAATAACTTCAACAACCATTCCTCCATATTAAACAATAATAAGTCCTTCCATCTTTATTTCATAATTCTTTTCTTACTTTATATTCATTGGCACCCAGTACCATATCTTCCATTCCCATTTCCTGCTGTATTTGCTATGGTTTTCCATCTAGATTTTTTTTAAAATGTCCTTTTCATTTACACTTCTTCCATTCTTTTTCTTTTTCCAAGAAAAGCGCCAGAGGTTTGGTAGGTTTCCCCCCTAAATTCACTCCAAGATGGACACAGAGTCCTTTATCTCTACCAGCTCAGAATGTCTCTAGATTTCTCCATCCATCCATGGCTTCATCATTAAGATTAAACTCTAAGCAGACAAAATGTGAGAGCCTATCAAGAAAGTTCAGCATTTATAGTTGCTCATTTTGCTTTTGTGTGCACTTCTTTGTGCTCGAAGTCGTCCCCCCCCCCCATTTATTCTAATTAGGGCTGTGTCTTGAGCAGTGCTAGCATCCACTTCCAGCTTCTTCCAGTTAAGAGGTTTAATGTTTGTCCAAATAAGCACATACTGGGGAAAGCTTGGGACTGCTTGCATGAAGAAAATGCCTTGTGATTGTTACTTGACCATTTCCTTTCTTTACATTATGGCAGATTTTGATGCTGTAGAAATCTGGTTGGCTCTTTTCTATCTGTAAAAGCTAAATTAGTGCATTTGGACAGACATTTGTACTGGAACATCACTTGGGTATATTTTTCTACACATGTAACTTCAAAAACCCTGATACTAAACTTTCTGACATCATGATTTTCATCCACTGCCTGGGATGATACTCCTTGACCAGCTTCTAGGGTTCCAGCTTCCAGGGTCAAGAGAGATACATTATTGAATATGCCTTCCGTTGTAAACTGCTTTTCTCTCTGGCCCTTTAATGTGCTGCTAAGGCGGCTCCCTAAGATTTTAAGGACTTAAGTTCAGTTGCCCCTGAGTTTATTTTAATTAATATGTTCCTGAGTGCGTATTTTCTCAGGAGATTCGTGTGCTCTGTCTATGGGACTAAAGTGGTGCCAGTTCTAGGACTTACTGACAAATTAAAAACTGACAAATCACTGGGCATCCATCCAAGACTTCTCAAAGAACCCCAGTGTGAAATTGATGACCTTCTAACAAAAATAAGTAACATCTCTAAGATTGCTTCTATAATTGAGGACTGGAAAGTAGCCAATGAAACATCTTTTTTTTTTAAATAAATGAATGAATGAATGAATGCAGGAGAGATTTGCTTAATGTCTATTCTAGTAAAAACTAGTAGCAGACATTGTTAAAGATAGAATTATCAAGCACGTAGAAGATTGAGTCTTGCAGAAGCAGAACCAGCATGACTTCTGCAAGGATAAGCCCTAAGGTTTTTTGAGACTGGATCACCTCTATCTATATATTGATAGAGGTGATCCAGTCACATTTCAAAAAAACTTCTGATAAAGTCCCTCACCAATCTCATGAGTAAGCTCACTAGTCATGGGAAAAGAGAGGATGTTCTCTTGTGGATCAGTAATTGGTTAAGGCACATGAAGCAGAGTGATTATTATTATTATTATATTTTATATACTGCCCTATACCCAGATGTAGAGATGAGTCCTCTAAGTATCAGTATTCAGACTTGCTCTTGTTAACTTATTCATTAAAGATAGAGAATTAGGAGTGAGCGGTAAGGTTGCCCAATGACACCAGATTGTTCAAGGTGATACAAAAAGTGATTGTGAGGAACTCCAAACTGGGTGAATGGGCAGTAAAATGGTAAATGCAGTTCACTGTGTGCAAATTGAGGGGATGTACATGGGGCATTTCACATATATGCCAATGAAGTCTAAACTAGTGGTGATTGACTAGGAACGAGGCTGTGGGACTGTAGTGGATACCTCAATGAAGATTTCAACCCAGTGTGCTGAGCTGTGAAAAAGGTGAATTCCATGTTGGGTTGGGGCTAATTATTATTTTCATTCCATTCCATTCACGAATCATTATTAAACAGGATAGGAATTGAAAATAAAACTGCCAATATCATAATGCCATTATACAAATTATGGTGAGACAACACTTGGAATATTGTGTACGTTTCTCATTGTCTCACATCAAAAAGGATATGGTAGAGCTGGAAAGTGTTCAGAGAAGGCCATCAAAATTATCAAGCATTTGGAGCAGTTCTCCTATGAGGAAAGGCGGCAAGAATTGAGGCTTTTTAGTTTAGAGAAAAAGGCAACTAAGGGAGGATATGATAGAGGTGTTAAGATTATGCATGGTTTGAAGAAAGTAGATAGGAAGAAGCTTTTCTCATACTGGAATGTGGGGGCATCCAATGAAGCTGAATGTTGGAAGATTAATGACAGTACTTCTTCACACAATGCACCTTTGAAATATGCTCCCACGAGATACAGTGATGGCCACCAACTTGAACTTAAAAGAGGACTAAGCAAATTCATGGAGGATAAGGTTATCAGTGGACCATAGCAATGAGGGATATGTTCTGTTTTCACTATTGGAGGAAGGCTGCTTCTCAATACCAGTTGCTGGAATCACAAATGGGGAGAGTACTATTGCATCCAGGTCTTGCTGGAGGACTTCCCATAGCCATGTGGTTGGCCACTGTAAGAGCATTAGGTTTGGCCTGATCTAACAGGGCTTTTCTTTGGTTCTTAAACATTAAAACATCAACATTTTAAATCAAGGAGCTTCAAATAGAATATTAGAACTGCAGCAGTTTAAAACAGATTCAGAGTAATCAAATATTAGTTTAAAAGCAGCTTTGAATAAGGAGGTCTTTAAGTCTGGTTTAAAACCATCCTGATGACAGGCCCTTAATCAGGGTATCTGGAGGCAGTATTAAGGGCAAGTTTATATGGATGCAGATAATCCTTAGCATAACTTGAAGTCCGCACTAGCACTTTAAATTGGGCCTCAAAACCAACAGGTAACAAATGTAGCTGGTACAATATAGATATTATAAGCTCTGGCTTCTCGGCCCCAATAAGCATCTAGGCTTATGGTGGCCAAGTACCAGCCGAAGCTTCTTTAAAGGCAGACCCACATAGAGCACATTAAAGTAGTCTAGTGTAATCAGGCTGTTTCATAAGCTTCAGTATTCTTAGTAGAGAAGAGGAGCAGCCAATCCTCAGAAACAGATGCAGTCCTCTCTTACTGTTTCACTGGTGAAAGGCTGCACTTCTATTTCCTATTATACTCAAGTTTTATTGCTGGCTACCAGACATATTCAGTACAATGGGATTTGATGTGGCTCCTCATTTGCCATAATGTTCTTTAATAGGTAGTTCAGAATATCAAGATATGCAATATAGGAAATCTCTTAAGTAGAGTAAAATATGTATGTTATGCTTATTCATTTTATTACAGGCACTGTAAGGATTGAGATGTTTAGGAACATGCAGAATGCAGAAATAATCAGGAAAATGACGGAAGAATTTGATGAGGTATAGTATTAAACATTCTGAAATATTTTGAGCTGTAGGTAAAAGTGTGCTAAGAGTTCTCCAGGATAGGACCGGATTCAACAAGTCCTGCTCACACAATGTGGTTCTCCTTCCCCTACAACCACCACCCCGGTTGCCTGGTGGTGATGGTTAGAAGACACACACACCCAGAACAGTGTGCAGGTGAAGGAAAAGGGAGAAAAGCAGAAATGATTTCGCTGTTGGAGCAATCTCCCTAGCACTACTATGAGTACAGAGTTTTATTCTGATATTAAATGGCTTCTGTTGTGTCTACCCTCCAAGCTCCAGATTGAGAGGGCACACAGAGAGTGTTTTCTGTAGGCACAGGTAAGTATTGAGGTTCCAAACCTTGTAGAGCTTCATAGACCCAAACCAGAACGTTGAATTGGGTGCAAAAATAAATTGGAAACCAGTGCAGGTAAAATAGGTCAGTGTGAAGTGTTCGTAACACCGTGTCCCAATTAACATTCTTGCTAGATTTTGCATCAGCTGAAGTTGCTAGATCATCTTCAAAGGCACCCCCCCACACACACACACATAGTATTGCAGCAACTAAAAAATGGAGATTGCCAGAGCATGGATCACTGCAGTCAGGTTATCCACTTCAAAATAGGATTGCAGCTGGGATACCAGCCTTAGTAAAAGGTACTTTCTGCCACTATCACTACTTGAGCCTCTAAGGATAATGGTGGATCAAAGAGCACCCAAGTTGTGACTGGTGCTCATTGGGATTGATAGAGCAGAAGGCAGGGAGACCAGCAGTAGGTGGAGTCCGAGCCAATGACAGGAAGAGCCAACTTATTCTAATTCTAATTTTGTCTCAAGCATCCTCCCTGTTGAAAGTTTTCTAATCCAGAAACCTTTGTTTTTGTCTTGATACAATGTGAGTGAAATGTGCTCTTTCCCCTTAAAATAGGTTTCTTACACATAGCATTCTCTCAGTATAGTAGTTGTATGTAAAAGGTGAGACTGCTGAAATCTAAACTTGTGTTAAATACAGTATGTGCATTTTGTCTTCCTTCAGGACAGTGGTGATTACCCACTTACGATGCCTGGGCCACAGTGGAAAAAATTTCGATCAAATTTTTGTGAATTCATAGGAGTTCTAATACGACAATGTCAGTACAGCATCATTTATGATGAATATATGATGGACACAGTGATCTCACTTCTGACTGGTTTGTCAGATTCACAGGTCCGAGCTTTTAGGCATACCAGTACACTTGCTGGTAGGTACATCTTAAAGGAAAGTATAATACTCCGATGCATAAGAAGCTAACTTATCATGTTATGTATATGAAGCTAATTATGTTTTGTTTGGGAGTGCAGAGATGAAAGGCAGATATAAGCACTTTAAATAAATAATGAAAGACTGTAAACATAATGAAGACAGTATGAGCTGGTCATTTATTAGCAATTGTTTTCTACATTCAGTTTGAGCCACTGTCTTTCTTCAGTGACTATGGGAGAAAGGAAATGGCAGGGACAACACTGAGGTGGGAGAAAAACTTGTTCTATGACCAGACATTGCCCCATTTCTACTATGTGCTCACTTACAGGTCCTTTGCTTTACTGGACAATTTACTACCGCTTGGAGATTGAGGTGGAATTTGAATGTAATGACAAAGAGTGTTTTGGGGGCATATGCCTCAGACTCCCACACCCATTACTTTACTCTTCAGGCAGAGGCAGGAGATTAGAAGATTCTCTTTCTTTATCAGTAAACCGTAGTTTGCCATTACCCACAAACCAGGATCCCAAATGGTTTGAGCAAACCAGTTTAACATGTTTGGTTGCATCCTCAAGCTATGGTTTGTCACTAAGTAAAGTATGCATTTCTAGACTCTTTTTCTACGTGAAGGAAAGGGGGGATGGAGCACATGGGCTCAGAGTGCATACCTTTTTCTTCCTTATAACCACCAGCAATTAATTCAGCCATAGATTTTGAAATTTAGGAGCTATTTAAAATGTAAAACAGGTCTGCTATTGTCTATGAAAAAAAGGTTATATATATATATATATATATATATATATATATATATATATATATTAGATTTCACCTACAATTCTTTGATGACATTGAAAGAAGTCTTTGAGTGGAGACTGAAAGAAGCTATATATGGTAGTTTTGGTTTTTATTTTTGAAAAATTAAGTTATTTTAAGCATGGAAACCAAGCAAAGACAAGCAATTTCCATCTGGTTTCAGGGACTAAAATAGCTGTCCTTTTTATTACACATTATTTCTAGCTATGAAGCTTATGACTGCTCTTGTGAATGTTGCCTTAAACCTGAGTATTCATCAGGATAATACACAGAGGCAGTATGAAGCTGAGAGAAACAAAATGATTGGTAAAAGAGCCAATGAAAGACTGGAGCTTCTCCTTCAGAAACGAAAAGAGGTAAGTCAATAGACCAACACTGTTCTCCTTGTGTAGAATGTTTCCCGGAAAGCTAGTTGAAGAAGTTTTATTATATTAAAATCCTCTGAAAAGGATTCCATGCACAGAAAGGAGAAAAATCATTGCAATGGGTTAGACTTGTGAGGAAGTATCTGACACATTTGCATTGTGTTTCAAGAAGTCATATGAGCAGTGCATGTAAGTTATCAGCATGGAACACCAAATTAATTTTTCCATACATCCTGTTCATTTGGCAGAACGCTTGAATGAACTATTGAATAGTAACCGAACAAATGGTTTTTTAATCAGCTCACCAATTAGCACTGAGTGGGAACAGTTCATTTTTTAATGCCGTGGACAAGAAATAGAAATTACACTCACATGCTCCCTTCTCGGCTGCTAGGCTGACTTAGTCCTCTCAAGGGAGCAAACAAGATAACTTAAGCAGCAGACACAAGACTACCAGCAGGAAAGAAGCAGGGAGCTTTCAGACAGCCCTTGCAGCTCTTGTTTGAACTGAGCAGGTTTTAACCTTCACTCATCAGCTGATGAGCAGAAATTAGACCCTGCTGCCTTGCCTGTGCCCGTGAGCTGGAGGTTCCTCATTCCTGATATATAGCTTGGGTCATATCAGTGTTCAAGAGATCAGCTAGGATATCAATAGGAGCACTGATCCAGTTCAACAAGAAAGTCTCCAGGGAAATATTGGGAAACCAGATTCAGAAGTTACCATGATAAACTAATTTAATAGGTCCTCCCATCTCTGCAGAGCATAGAGACTGCTTCTACCATAACCTTAAGCATGTAGTGATTTGAACATAACAGAGGAGCCACCTGATTTCTCCCACTCACAAATCATCCTCCTCTTACCCGGAATAGAAGACAGAGTCACGAATATGATCTACCACTGGCTTCAGGCCAGATGTTATTTAAATTAGGCCCATGATTTACAGGTTTCATTAGACAAGGGGGGTCCCCGGTTCAGATACTCAGAAAAAGAATAAATCTAGGAACCAATTTTCTATTGGAAATGATTATGTTATTAATTTGAAATTAATAGGTAACCTTAATTTGCATTTCAGCTGCAAGAAAATCAGGATGAAATTGAAAATATGATGAATTCTATTTTCAAGGGTATATTTGTCCATAGATATCGGTAAGTGGAGCAAGTGCATTTTAGATGTAGGTAGTAGTAAAAGATGTTAAGTTTCCATTTTTGCTTAAAATTTATGAATGCATTCTACAGTAAAAAAAGAATAATATAATTTCAGTTATGCACACACAGGTTTAGCTGTAATGGGATTTGGAAACTAAGGGATCAGTCCAAAGGCTTCATGGAAAAGTTACCTTTTGAAAAGTAAGAAATGGCATTATTGAAGTCTTAGGGGAGACAGTTTTCAGCATGAAGAGCAGCAAGGGTTAAAGGGCTGAGTGATTTTAGGGGCAAAATTGTGAGATTAGAGAGGGTTAACATTGTGCAAAATGATGAAAAATTACTCTCTCTATATATATGTACACACACAGAGAAGAAGCAGGGAGACAAATTATTTTCTCGCCTTTTTTCACAGTGATGCTATTGCTGAGATTAGAGCTGTTTGTATTGAAGAAATCGGAGTATGGATGAAAATGTACAGTGATGCCTTCCTGAATGATAGTTATTTAAAATATGTTGGTTGGACGCTTCATGACAGAGTAAGTTTTACATGCACTAACATAGATCTCCAGAAGCATGCTCTTTTCATGTGCTGTGTTCTCGTTTAAATGCAAAAGAAAATTCTGCATTCTTCATATTTCTTTCTAGTGATATTGTTAAATTATATTCAATTGTACCTGGTTTTCCTGATTTATTTATGTATAACATTATTCATGGACGCGGGTGGTGCTGTGGGTAAAAGCCTCAGCGCCTAGGACTTGCCGATCGAAAGGTCGGCGGTTCGAATCCCCGTGGCTGGGTGCGCTCCCGTCGCTCGGTCCCAGCGCCTGCCAACCTAGCAGTTCGAAAGCACCCCGGGTGCAAGTAGATAAATAGGGACCGCTTACTAGCGGGAAGGTAAACGGCGTTCCGTGTGCTGCGCTGGCTCGCCAGATGCAGCTTGTCACGCTGGCCACGTGACCCGGAAGTGTCTGCAGACAGCGCTGGCTCCTGGCCTCTAGAGTGAGATGAGCGCACAACCCTAGAGTCTGTCAAGACTGGCCCGTACGGGCAGGGGTACCTTTACCTTTAACATTATTCATAAGTGTCTTTCTTCATATTACTTTTCCTCATCTCTTGAAAAGCCGTGAAGCCTTGTTATGGTCAGCATGAAAGAAGCTACTTAAAATGAAATACATATATTTATGTGGAATCTTCATAATTGTCAGAAAGAAATGTAGTGATAGTGATGGAATTTATGTTCTAATTTAGGCTGGTTCAAATTTTCCCCTTATGACTGGTTCTACTAACTTATATGGATCGGTTTTCACAACTGTGAAGTAATGGAAGTTGTTAAGTATTAACCTGTTAAAGAAAAATCAGTAGTGTCAGATTGAAGACATTATGTGTTGTCTTGGTTTATAGTCTGCAGTTCATTAGCACAGTTCTTTATATCTGGTATTAGAGCAGCAATCCCCCCCAAAACTGGCAGTGCTTCTGAAAAATTAAACTGAGGCTCTTGCCAACATGCATATTCTGTCT
This sequence comes from Podarcis gaigeae, assembly GCF_964106915.1. NCBI lineage: Eukaryota > Metazoa > Chordata > Lepidosauria > Squamata > Lacertidae > Podarcis > Podarcis gaigeae. The sequence continues at coordinate 62,384,541 of NC_139681.1, forward strand.
GCATTATTGGCCAGCAACATTATCCTGTTGGCTGATAATCATGTTCTGACAACCTGAGGATGTTGATCCATGTTTGAAACTAGATTACAGGCAGCAGCCGCTTTAGGCATGTCAGATATGTGCATGACCACACACACATGCATCACACTGAACCTGGAAGTGACTCAAAGAGGGGCGGGGGCAGAACAGGTGTTTGCAGGCTTTTTCAATGGTGTTTCAAATACACGTGATGCCTCATAAATATGCAGTACCTTGGAACGTAACCCTATGTAAATTGGGAGTTGCATGGTGACAGAACAAAGTTTTGAATACCAGGCTGATTAGTCATACCGCCTTCCTTACAGTGCTCAAGCACCCATGCCCTGAGCTGGTTGTAGCAGGATAATTCAAATGGTACTGGTGGTCTGTTATTTAAGGTGTAGATCTTCCAGCACCCCCGTTGATCCCCTTTAATCTGGAAGCAGTAAAGAATGTAATCTGGAAGCAGTAAAGGAGGAGTTGGCTCCTTACCTTTCTCGCCCTGACCTAGCCACTGTGATCCACGCGACGGTCACCTCCAGACTGGATTATTGTAACTCACTCTATGTGGGACTGCCCTTGAGACTGACCCAGAAACTCCAGCGGGTGCAGAATGCTGCAACGAGACTCCTTACGGGGTCCTCACTGTGGGATCACATTCAACCAGTGCTATACCAGCTGCACTGGCTCCCGGTGGAGTACAGGATCAGGTTTAAGGTGCTGGTTTTAACTTTAAAGCCCATTACGGCCTAGGACCCTCGTACCTACGGGACCGCCTCTCCTGGTATGTCCCACGGAGGACCTTACGGTCTTCAAACAAAAACATCTTGGAGGTCCTGGGCCACAGAGAGGTTAGGCTGGCCTCAACCAGAGCCAGAGCTTTTTTGGCCATGGCCCCGATCTGGTGGAACGCTCTGTCACAAGAGACTAGGGCTCTGCGGGACTTGACATCTTTCTGCAGGGCCGGCAAGACAGAGCTATTCCACCAGGCCTTTGGCCAGGACACAGCCTGACCCCCTCCTTTGGCAATCCTCACAGAACTCTAGCCCAATGGTTGCCATTAATTTGATGTGAACTGATTTTATAACAAACTGATTTTAGAATGTTGTATCATTTTACTGTTGTTAGCCGCTCTGAGCCTGGCTTCGGCTGGGGAGGGCAGGGTATAAATAAAATTTTATTATTATTTATTATTATTATTTCTGTGGTTACTCAGCTGTATCCAAAGCTAACTGTTTCTCTGCCTTTGTTGTATGAAAATATCTGGAACTAAGTTGCACTGTTGCTGTAGTTGCTGCTGGCCGCTTTACCTTTACCCCTTATATTAAAATGATGGCTATGGCTGTCGTCGGCATGGTATCAACTGACAGACTTGCCGTTCTGATTCTTCTCGATGGCCGCAGTTGCCGCAGTCTGTCTTAAAATGTGGACGGAGGGGGCCAAGCTTTCTCTGTATTTCAGCTATAATCAAAAGCTTGAATATTGTTCTGGGGAAAATATTGTAGGAGTTTGAATTAATATATAATAACAGTTTTTCTGATGGTACATATTTGTTTCAGTTAGAGAACATGACATTTCAATTTTTAAAAAGAGCAGTAATCATAGCAATAATGATGTCAATGCCAATAGTGCTGCTGAGGGAAGCAATACCTCAGGAAGGCAAGATTTAGGAATGGTATGTGATACCCAAGCTGTTGAAATGATACTGCACAGTTCCAAATAAAAGAATTACCCTTCCAGTCCTTGTTAGTGTATATTGGATTGCTTTTAATAGTTACTTTTGGAGAGATTTATACACCACACTTCAATAAAATCTCCAGGGCAGCAGGAATTTTTATATTTTGCCAATCCAATTATCCTGGGAGGAAATTAATTTGTTTGTAATGAAATCTGTAATCTTAGTGGATAGATGTGATTTTAGTGTTGTAAGTCATCCCAAGTACTTGGTGGAAAGATGACTAATATAGAAAATAAGTTTACAATTTTCTATATCATTAATGTTTAAAAATTTCATTCTATAAGTATTATATGAAATGAATGGTTAGGTCTTTAGTGCATGGTTTTTTTGAGAATTTGATATACTTTTAATATTTTTGAATATGTTTTTATTTAGCAAGGCGAAGTGAGGTTGAAGTGTCTGAAAGCTTTGCAGAGTTTGTACACCAACAGAGAGTTGTTCCCCAAATTGGAGCTATTTACGAATAGATTTAAGGTAAGTGTGACAAAAGTTAACCTTCTTCAAAGCCAAGTACAAACAAAATGTATCATGAAGCCTACATTTGTATAAATTGTTCTGGTTGCTGAGATGAGCATTTTTGAGCACTATAAGACAACTGGCCTTTTAAAGTTTAAAATCTCATATGGAGCATACATGACATAGTGTGTTACAGTCCAAACTTGGTACTTTATTACTCCCCCCCCAAAAAAAATTGTTTGTAATAAATTCCATTGGCTTACAGGAACTTGCTATGGTCCACATGCCCTAACAGGGCCCAGTAGAGTTTATATCTTGCCTAGCAGTCACCGTACTCAACATCCACTTCATACATACTGATGTATGACTTTTCTGTTCAATTTTTTGTTCCCCATTGCATGCAATACTTTTGATATATAGCTTTCTGAGGATGCTTTCATGTTGTTCCTACAGTGTTTTGAGGGGAAACAGCTTGTCATGTTTTACAGAAAAGTTTGCCTGTTAGGACTATTTAAATGTCTTCAGCTGTTTCTTCTGAATACATGTGTGTTCTGTCTTTCTCAGGATCGCATTGTATCAATGACACTTGATAAGGAATATGATGTTGCTGTAGAAGCCATTCGATTAGTCACATTAATACTTCAGTAAGTATGTTTTAAAGAAATACAATTCCCATTTGCCAACAATATATTATACTTGCATTGTGTGATATAAAGTAGTGCATTGTCTAAATAATAAGAATAAGAATAAGAATTTTACACACTGATGCTCCACTATAGCTATTTTTGTATTACAGTAATCCTCAAATTTTAGTTATTTATATTGCTTAAAATGCTCTTTGAGTATCTCTGCCCAAAATGTTCAAGGCAACAGGCTCACCCTGTTTGTGAAAAGAGATCATACAAATGAGAGCGTACCTGATGCAGTTCCATCAGTTTTCCATGCTGTGTTTGACGTAAAATTACTTACTTAGGGAGCATAATAAGTTTAATTGCTGGGATCATTTCTGCACATCGGCAGGTACAATTCTCTCCTTTTCTGATGCCTAGCAATTAATTAAAGCACCTTCCTCAGGCTACAGCTTAGGCCTTGTTCATACATGGATGTACTTGATAATTTTAAGGGATGTTTTGCATTTGTAAGAGTCACTACAGATAGCAGTTTATGTCCTCTCAGATGAAATGCTTCTCAGTGGAGAACATTCGTGCCGTCAGCTGCAAGGCATTTCTGTATTTATACCACTTGATTGCTTAGTGCCTTTGTAATCAGTGCCTGCAGGATACTCGCCTGAGTTAATTAGCTACTTTCAGTTAAATTCTACATCACTTTGAGTATAAAGAATGCTGTCTTCAGGGGAGCCATGTCTGCTTAGGAAAGCCAGCACCTGTTCTGTAAAAGTACTTTGAGGCAATAGGCTGTGTCCAGAGAACTGAAATGGCAGTCCCAAAGGCTGCTAATGTACGAAGGAAGTAACTTTCACTGATTCCCTTCCCAGTGCGGCCCCTTGAAGCCCTAGAAAATCTGTTCCCTAGATTCACCTGGACACTCATACACCTGGTGTATTCTATAAAACTAATTTTTACATGGAAAATAATTGTTGGTTTTAAAATTGCATGGTGTATTTAAGCATCCCATGCCATTCATGTTAAATACCTTGGTTGAATTTTGAATAAGACCTAGTTAGGTTTTCGTATATTATCTGTTCCAAATGTAATTTTAGGTAGATAATAAAGCTGTAGCTGATTGGTTTGATTCAGGAGGTATGTTTTTTTTCCAGTGGAAGTGAAGAAGCTTTGTCCAATGAAGACTGTGAGAATGTTTATCATTTGGTGTATTCTGCACATCGGCCTGTTGCAGTTGCAGCAGGGGAATTCCTTCACAAAAAGTAAGCAAGCCTATCTAATTTGTCTGAAAAAAATAGCAAAATATTGAGGAGAATCTAGAGAACTACCATTAAAGGCATGGTGCTTAAATGACTAAATTACTTTTATGCTACTTGCTTTTAGGTTATTTTTTAAAGTTCTTTTCTATAAGCTTTATTTTAACAGAAAAGTGGCCCAAAATGTTATTTGTAAATCTGAGCCAGAATATGAAAAGTACTATCTTCTGTTTCTAGACTGTTTAGTCGGCATGACCCTCAAGCAGAAGAAGCACTAGCCAAAAGGAGAGGACGGAACAGTCCAAATGGGAATCTTATTAGAATGCTCGTTCTTTTCTTTCTTGAAAGCGAGGTAAAATCATGCTTTAAATTCCTTAAATTTTGCAGTCTCTTTCTTTACAAAAAGTGTGTCTAATAAACTTGTTAATTTCCAAAAGTATTCTGAGTCTCTTGCTTATTTAGTTCTGGCACCAAGATATGCTGACTTTGTTCCCACCTCATGTTAAGCTACGAATATTGTTGAACTATGGTTTAATGTGCACTATCAGCATTCTAGAAGAGACAGCTTCCTCACTACAACTTTTTCTCCTTCAATTTTAAAAAAATTATCGCCCCTGCTTAATTTTGTGCAACTGAAAGCTGAAAGCTTGCTCATTGCATTATGCATATATAATTAATAAAGGTGCTATTCTATTATGTTGTTCTAATGAGCCAGCACAGCTACCTGTTTTTGATCTGCTAAGTAAAAATAATTTTGAAACTGAACATACTGTTTCAATAACATCATAGTCCCTTTTATAGTATACCATGGCTAATATAAGAATGGCTAATTCATTTTTGTCTTCATAATTGCACTAAATTTAATTTTTGTTTAATTTATCACAGAAGCAAATGTTTTCTTCAATCAGAAAGTGTTTCTCACAGATTGCTTAAATCACACCAGTTTGTGAAAATGTAATACATAATACATGACTGTCATTCTGCCACATGATTTCTATGAATTAACTGAAGCAAAAAAAATAATACATTAATTCATAACAGTCAGGCATCCTTAGTGCCTCACAAGACCCATGCACAGGGCTTTTACAAGCAGTGCTATCAGACTCCCTATTCGCCAGCCATGTTGCATCAGCTACAGCAGAGTAGGATTATAATGTCCATATTCTTAATTATTGCACCACTTACATTCTTATAGAGTACTACTGACAGATATTGATTGGTATATGTGTCTGAGAGACCTTCTGGTCAATTATTATTCATTATTTCTAGTTGCATGAACACGCAGCTTACTTGGTGGACAGTTTATGGGAGAGCTCCCAAGAATTGTTAAAAGACTGGGAATGCATGACAGAATTGCTGCTGGAAGAACCTGTCCAAGGTGAAGAAGGTACGTATCACATTGATTTTATGAAATCAGCATAACGTAGCCTGCTCTCTTCCATTTTGGGGCTCTGGAAAAATGAACACAAGTTGACAGTTGCCAATAGTCAGCAGATTGCTATATTTTTACTGCAGTAAAAGTTAGAATTAGAATTTATCTTTATTTTTAAATACTTAAGCTTTCAGTTGTACTGTCAAGTCTGACTAAGTGCAAGAACCTTGTTTTCTGTATTGTGAAACGGCTTGTAGCCTTCTGGGATCTTGAGAAGAAGAATAACAATTTATCAAATCATATCCCACCCCTCTAATGTAAACACATCCCTTGGAATGACTTAAAAGACAGGGTTGGCAGTTAAAAATAATTGAAAACATTGTTTTTCTCTGAAAAACAGTACTGTAATGCAGGGTGGTCCAATTTTTCATACCAAGTGGGCTGCAAGAGTAATTTGACATAGAACCTGAGGGCTGCACACTGCCTTGTCGTATGGGGGTGGGGGAGAGAATGACGCCAATATTTGGCAGGGTCCTTGAGCCCTCCCACCTCCTTCCCTTTTCTAGGTGGATCCATGCTTTCATTTCCCTAGCTTATTTATTGTAGTTCCTTCCAGTCCTTGTTAAGATAATCACTCACTCAACCATAGCTGCTGCCACTAGGACAGCATATGCCACTTTGGTACTTTTAGAGGTGTGTAAAGCAGTTACCTGGACTCCTCCCAGTACTTTCACTAGGCATTAAAAAATCGATGCCTATTCTTCAGTTGAAGTAGCATTTGGTAAAAGTGCCCTTCTTCAGCAGTTTTCCTTTCACAGTCATATATCCCACCTTCGTTAGGGCACTATTAAGCTTCCCAACTAGATAACCTTCACCAGTAATGAGAAGGTTCCATTGGTACTGATCTGAAAGGTGGTTTTCCATTGCCGTTTTCCATTGTAGAAGGACATTAGGACTTCACTCTAGTTTTTGGCTGCAAAATTCACTTTTCAGTTAGGATAAGTGTTCTGTATTTTTCACGTACTGCTAGCTATGCTCTTAGCCAGGCATAGGCAAACCCGGCCCTCCAGATGTTGCCCTCCAGATGTTTTGAGACTACAGTTCCCATCATCTGGTCCTGCTAGCTAGGGATGATGGGATTTGTAGTCCCAAAACATCTGGAGGGCCGAGTTTGCCTATGCCTGCTCTTGGCTATATTTTTTCTTAGAGATATAGGTATTTTTTCTCTTTAGACATTGGTGTATCATTCCTAAATGAACTTTTCAGATTTGGTGAGTAGATAAACTGAATTATGGAAGCTGCCTGCTTCCCTACTTCCCTCAAGTTCTGTTACTACTTTCAACTACTATGCGGAGCCATTTCCCAACCTAATGACCTTCTATAGGCAATGGAGAGCCACCTTTCAGATGAATACCAATGGACTGGAAAAACATCAAAGAGTGAACTAATCAGTTGTAAAATGCTCATGATGTTAAACAAAGATTCTGGGTTGTTGATTCTTTCATAGACTAATTGTCTGCATTTCATCAGCCCACTTTTAAATTTTTGTTATCTCTTTAGCGATGTCTGATCGGCAGGAAAGTGCACTTATAGAGCTGATGGTATGTACCATTCGACAAGCCGCAGAAGCACATCCTCCAGTGGGCAGGGGAACTGGGAAGAGGGTAAGTTATATTATTTTTCACTAAGCTCTTTTGTTCAGCCAAGTTATATTTATTTTATCGACATGCAGTAGCTCCCCATTAGAGAACCAATAATTCAAAAACACGTGTTGAGAAATAGTATTTGAATAAAGACTATTAACACTTAAAATAGTACGTCATTGTCCTTTTACAAGGAAGCTCTTGTGACATGCGAGTTGTTAGGATTGATTTCCATTGACCAATGACAATTCAGCATTGTTTCTCTTCAGAATTCCCAGGGAGATTAATGACAGGAGAATCCTGGGGGATTTGCTGGTGGCAGCAGTGGAGATGGTTGCATTGACAGAGGTCTTGCACATACTGCTGAACTATGTAACCCATAGGCCACTATATTTGTTGGTGCAGGAGTGTAAGTTGTCAGCTATTCATTGCAGCACCAATGCACTCCAGTATGGTAGGGTTTTTATTATTATTATTTAAAACAGGTTTCTATAGCTTATGTCTTTCAATTCCAACGGCAGAATCTCTCATATCTTCTGTCATGGTTTCTGATATGTGTTGACTGTCCTCCCTAATACTGGAAACAATGTAATGTGTGTGCTATGTAGGAACATCATGTTTGTGCAGCTCATAAGGAGTCTCAGCAACCCTGTTTTTTAGTGGTTTCAACTTAGACTACAACTCACCACAGACTATCTGTTGTTCTCCAGTTCCTAAGCCTACCTGCTGTGGAATAGACTGGGACATGGGGCATCCCCCTTGACTGGAGTGCAGACTGCTCCATGAAATGTTGTGGCATCTTGTGAAGCTCACCTTGCAGGTTTTCTGGGGAGAATCCTTTGATGCTGGTCAGGAATACTCTGAATTGTGTAGGTCAGAGTTGCATTCCTCTGGTCTAGAAGAATAGATCCTAGCTTACTGGATAAATACATAATTTTGGGTTGCACTCTCAAGCATTTGTTGTGAGTGACGATTTCCTTGAGATTTTTTTCAAGGCATTCATTTTTTCCCTGCATTGGGTCACATTGTGAGTGGTAGCACTGCTGGCACATCTCAGAAAGATGACATATTTAAAATTTTGCTCTTAACCTCTGTGAGGCTGTCTGCTAGAAATCAAAGGGTACAAGGGACTGGATATTCTGGGTCTCTTCATCATATTGGGCAATGCTTACAAGTGCTTCCTTTGACAAGTAAGAGTGCCCTTGAATGCTGACTTTAAAAAAATAATCTCTGAACCTGTAACACTAAATTACTGCCTTAAAAATAATCCAATTTAACATGTACTAACTAAGTCAACAGGTTAGGCAAGGGGAGTAGGGTTGGCACAAAAATAATGAGACTTCAAGGCACCACATGAATAGTTTGCCATGTTATTGACTAGAAGGTGCTAATTACTCTGAAGTAACAAACAGGCTTTTTTGTCATGCTTTGATGGAGCTGCTTTTTAGTTTCATGGGATTTCATGGTGTTACCATCAGAAGTGTGATTTTTAAACATGTTAGCTATGACAGTATTGGTTCCTCCCAAAATCTTATTATTTCCCCCTTCTTTGACTGTTGCTGTGCATCTCTCCAGTGTACTTTGTACTTTTGTTACTTTCCTACTCATCCCCTTATTGATATTATAGGTGTTAACTTAACAGAGTATACTGCAGTCGCAGTTGCCATGCAGTGCAGCAGCTGTGAAACAAAGCTGTCTGCTTTGCAAGGGAGGGCTTGTGAAGGGTGTGAAAGGTGGAAAAGATCCAGTGGCCAGGCAGAGTGAGGAATAAGGTCTTCCAGAAAAGTGCCACCAACAGCTTAGTTTGGGGATTCATTTCATTTTCCAGCCAATTTTGCCTCTCAGCTTTGTAGATTGGCAGGTGACTTGAATGGTGCAGTCAAGCCATGGTTAGGGAAGATGCCTCCTGCTGGAAGGATCAGTCAGGGTCCTCTGAAGACTGACCCTGCTTGTTGTCGGTGATGGTTGGGTCATTTTTCTCTGAAAAATATTCTTCTCATTTGTAGCTTTTCTAGAGTTTGCTTTGCGTCCATTTATGAGTTTAGTGACCTTTTGCCTCCTCTTCCCACATTTCCTTCTGTCATTCGGACTGCTGTGAGTGTTTATCTCCTTTCTCAGGGTCTTCGGTGTTTTTTCCTTCAGTTCTTTCCCCTCGGACTTCATCCTCCATCTCCCTATCTGCTTCTCTTGTGTATGTCTCCATTCTGGGGTTTTTTGTCCTCACCATTTTTTATCACTGGTTGACGAGGGAGAGTGTTTTGATCTACCCAGCTGGGTGCAAGGAAATCTGCTATTGGTGACTTGTAGTGCCCAGAGTTTGGCACACCCCACGTATTAGAACAAGGCCACCATTTTGAGTATTTGTGGGAGAATCATCAGCATTGGCCACAATAGATCTTTGGTGCCATGTTATCTTGTAATGCCTGGCCAAAACATAGCTTCATTTAATGGTTTGTTAGAAGTTAACAAAACTTAGTTAAGCTACTGAGCAGGAGTCAGATGATAAAACAAGCCATGGGTTAAGAAACCATGGCTTAGCATTCTGTGCAAACCAAACCAATATGACATTGGTTGCTAAACTTTCTCTCTCTCTCTCTCTCTCTCTCTCTCTCTCTCTCTCTCTCTGTGTGTGTGTGTGTGTGTGTATTCTTAAGCTAGTATAGTCCTCAAAACAAGAAACTGAAAGATGCACTTATAAGTTACATTGAGAAGCTGTAATAATTTACACTGCTGTAGTTGACCTGGCATTATTACAGTGGAGTCAGCTTTAATGCCATTTTTAACAATTTAAATGGTTGTCTCACTAATATACTGCCAACCCTGGTCAGTAGGTGCATTTTGTGCCACTTAGATTAAAAGATACTAATTGAAAAAGTTCCACTGATGCCTCTTTGAAATGTTGCAGCCAAGAATTGTACTTTGTTTTGTAATATACTTCTAATTTTTATAGGTTTTAACAGCAAAAGAAAGAAAAACTCAGATAGATGATCGAAACAAACTAACAGAACATTTCATTATTGCACTTCCTATGCTCCTGTCAAAGGTATATTCGCTAAAGTGTTATTTCCTAATGCTAGTTGCATAATTGCTTTTTGTCACCTGGGTATTTATTTTCCCTTTTTCTCTCTCTCTGTTACCAGTATTCTGCTGATGCTGAAAAGGTAGCAAACCTTCTTCAAATCCCTCAGTTTTTTGACTTGGAAATTTACAGTACAGGAAGAATGGAAAAGGTAATATTATATCCAAATAGCTGTTCTGTTTAACTTTCAGGTGCCTGAATATCACTGATTTGTATTGAAGTGTTTGTGTTAGATAAGCTGTCTAATGTTGCTTTTAGTGTATGATATATTCTGTTGGAAGCTGCCCAGAGTGGTTAAGACAACCCAGGCGGGGCACAAGTAATTAATTGTTGTTGTCTTGTGGTACTTTCATGTTTAACTAACGTATAAGAATTTATAATACTATAATAAATGACCAGATTTCCTCTCTCTCTCCCACAGCATTTGGATGCCTTGTTGAAACAGATTAAATTCGTTGTAGAAAAGCATGTGGAATCAGATGTTCTTGAAGCCTGCAGCAAAACATACAGCATTCTGTGCAGTGAAGAATATACCATTCAGAACAGAGTTGACATAGCTCACAGCCAGCTCATTGATGAGTTTGTGGACCGATTCAACCATTCTGTAGAGGATTTGCTAAATGAGGTGCGTTTGAAATCTCTTAATCATGTACTTTTTTTTTGTATCCCAGAAAACCAAATGAGAACTAAGTTAAGTATTAGGGGTGTAAAAAGCAAAGGGTCCAGACACAGAGGTGGGTGAAAATAAACATGAACATATTTAGTCCAAAGCATTTAACTTTTATATCACTCCCCTTCTGTGATATAAAGTCTTATGGGAACTGTATCACTCATGAATCCTTGTACCTGAGATGCAGCCATGGCAGAGCTGAACATCTCCTGGGAGTTCACAGTGAGGTCTGCCTACTGTAGCAGTGAGTTTGAATGGGAAAGGGAATGGGCAGCTTTTGTGCTTGGCACATCTCCTAGCTAAGCCTGAAGTTTTGAACAAGTTTTGGCTCAGTTTGCAATGGATTCAGGGGTTTGGAACAAGAAAAATTACCATATTTTTTGCCCTATAGGACGCACTTTTTCCCCTCCAAAAATGAAGGGGAAATGTGTGTGCGTCCTATGCGGTGAATACAGGCTTTTGTTGAAGCCTGGAGAGCGAGAGGGGTCGGTGCGCACCAACCCCTCTTGCTCTCCAGGCTTCAGGAAGCTCCACACAACTCTCCTGAGCCCGGCGCGAAGCCACGCCGGGCTCCGGAAGGTTGCACAGAGCTGCCTGCTTCCCGGAGCACAGGGCACGCTGAAAGCAGAGCGCCCGGCGCTTCGGGAAGACATCAGGCAGCCCCACAAGCTCGGGGGACAGTGGGGAGGCCATCCCGCTGTTTCCCGACCTGGTTTTTGGCGGGAAATAAAGGGAAAAAATCCCCCCCCCAAAAAAAACCTAGGTGCGTCCTATGGGCCGGTGCGTCCTATGGGACGAAAAATATGGTAGTTTCCAAAATGCACAGGATCTCAATTCTAATCTTAGTTGCCATCACTAATTGTAGGTAGGCTATACATGTATGTATTTAACCTATTAACACTGTACCGCTGTAAATGAAGCACACTATAAAGTGTTCAGTCCTTGATCCAGTATGTTCTGTTTCCAGGGAGAAGAAGCTGATGATGATGACATATACAACGTTCTCTCCACTTTAAAGAGGTTAACGTCTTTCCACAAGTATGTGCCTTTGACATGTTGTTAGCCAAATCAATTGATGTAGTTACATAGCCAAGTTACATGTGATGCACAACATTAGAGAAGATATGAAAAAGTGATATGTAGAACAAAGGCTGAAAAGTGCTAAAGAAATTGGAAGGTTTCAAGTCATGTGTAGAACTTAAACACATACGTTGGAAATACTTGATGAAATGTTCAGTGCCACTGAGCAAGACGGTTCTGAAACATACCCATTCTGAATCAAATCCTTGCTTTAAGAGATGATGCACAGTTGAGTTACTAAACCACCTAATCATAGCAATGATTTTATTGTAACAGCACAATTTTTGTTATGTTTTTATTTGGTATATTGATATTTTTTTATCATTTTTACTACTACTTTCAGTGCTCACGATCTTACAAAATGGGATTTGTTTAGTAACTGCTACAGGTTACTGAGGACTGGAATTGAACATGGAGCTATGCCAGAACAGGTAATAATGGCAATGTGTGTTTAGTTTCTACTAAGGAACTTAAATTCCCCCTTCTAAAAATAAGTGCAAGAATAATATTAATTGAGAAATATAATCTCATTTTTTGCAGAAATGTAATTTAAAGACTTCTGAGTTACACAGTACTTCAAAAGGAATCCACAAACATATAAAATGATTAATTTTTGTAGACAAGGCTCCAACATGGAATGTGTCTTCCCTGACTGTAGCAAGTTTTAACTTTGCATTCTGAGAAGGGAGCCTGACTCATTATGATTTATATTTTGCACTGCTGATATAGCAATAGGCAGGGTTGTCTTTATCTGTAATAAAGAATTTGTTAATACTTCACAATTAAATGTTTCTCCAGCCACCTAAAGCTTTCTTGTAATTCTGTGATGCCTCCTTGAGGTCACTTGTGGTGACGTTGATGTTGTGCTCTAGTAAGCATAGCAATGTTCATATTAACGAACTAGAGCATTTCTAGTTTGGGAATCACCTGGCTGAAACCAGAAGTCAGAATGCTCAGTATATGTTTCTGTACTGTCTAAAACTTGATCATTGTTTTCAACTACTGTGAAAGTCTCAGTTTTTCTTTTCTAGCTTCAAAGATAAGTAAATGGCCCCTAAAGTATACTAAAATAGGGGGGATTAAAAAAAAAACTTTAAAAGAGGATTATACAACCTTCTGTTTCCCCACAAAAAACTATTTAGGTTCCAAATTGCATAACTTTGCACCTCTGTCTTCATTTTATGTCCATTTTGTTTCAGATAGTGGTGCAGGCTCTTCAGTGTTCCCATTATTCTATTCTCTGGCAGCTGGTAAAGATAACAGAAGGATCTCCTTCAAAAGTAAGAAACATTTGGATTCTAATCTTTCTGAAGGTGTTGTTACTCATTTGATTCTTCTGTGCTCTTCACTTTGTGTCCTTCCATATATCATTGCATGGTTAGTTTTGTTTAGTATTTCTACAGTGTAGCAACTCATACAGCTGTGAACATAAGTGAGGTAGATAGAGATTTTTAAAAGGAATTAATTTGAGTCCAGGATTTTCCCTGTATATTAAGTGAAATATTAATGCATTTGCACTTGCTTTTGCTAAAAGAACAGAGTTTCTCAGACTAGCATCTCATCTACACACTGATAGAAAATGTATCCTAGGCTGAAGCAAAGTTCACATGTGCTAGTTTGCTATCTTAGCTGGAACAGAAGAACAAGATTTAAATTATTGAATGTGCTTCAGAAGTCATTGTTAAGCCTTGTCAATTTGATTTATACATCATAATCTCAGATTCTTATATGAAGGCCTTGCAGCTTCCTCACAGACTCACTATAACTACCCTCTGCATATCAAGTTCAGGAATAGTTACCATGGAAAAATCAAGATTACAGTGCAATTTTCTCCTATTACCGTACTTCTTCATGTGAATTAAGGCCTGTCTCTAAGGGAATGCTTGATAACCAAATTATCAAGCTACCTCTTTAGTCCTTTGTACCATCTGTTATCTTTTGGACACTAAGTGATGCCTGTCCTGTTCTCCCGTGCTTTTTATGGTTGCAGCTCTTATATTCTGACCCTTTCACTTTTAACTTGCTGGCTGTGTTTTAGAACTATAGATTATTCTATTGTTTTTATTGATTAAGCATCCTTGAAGCAGAGGGTCTTTCTGTTGTTTTTGCTTGAGTGCATGTGTAAAGGTATGAACTTTTCAATCAAAGTATTAGTCATATCTGTTCAGTGAGCTTTCTGGTCTGCAGCAAAAGTAACATCCATTCTCTTTGTTATACCTCATTGCTCCCTGATGTCTTAACTTGCTAATTTTGAGAATGTATGTGATTATGATGGGCTTCATGGATAGTAAAGCTTCCTATTTTTGCAGAGTTAAGGCCAGAATAAGTGCATCAACAGTCTCAGAGGAAAAGATTCAGGATTCTCATATTGTGTGTGTGTAGTGTTTCTATTTTGGTTTTTTACCTCATGGGGAGCAAAGCAGCTTGAGAAGGGGAGAGGATTGAGTAGCCCCATCTGCTGAAACTGGCAATATTCCACAAATTTTTCACTTTAAAGAAACACACACAAAACTCCCAAATATTGTATTGTTAGATTATACAAATTATATTTTTCTGTCCCCTCATACTATATGTCTGTTACTTGGGCTATGGTTTGAACAGGTCTCTGTAACTTACTGTCGTGTTATAATGATTTCTAAAAAGTGATTCTGAACCACCTTGCAGGCTTTGTCTAGGCCAAAAATTACTTTATAAATGGTGTGATTTGATTTAGTTTTCTTTTGTCTTTCTGTCTGTCTCAGTTGCTGTCTTGATGGACTGGGGCTTTGTTCAGTAATCCTACTATAATCCTTTTTTTATTTTGGTCTTGACTAGACAAACTTTGATTAATATGTAAACAATTAATTCCTGTTTAATATTTGCTCCAGGAAGATTTGTTGGTGTTGAGGAAAACAGTGAAATCATTTCTGGCTGTTTGCCAACAGTGTCTATCAAATGTAAACACTCCAGTCAAAGAAGAGGTAAAAGAAATTTCAACAATTTTTCAACATGTCAAGTAAATATTTTAAAGCTGTGTTTTACACCATGTTAAAACACACACACACACACACACACACACTCATTGATTAACATGAATAATAAATCACAGACATGTTAAATTTAGCAAAAGTGTTTTGTTTTTTGCCTACCAAAGTCATTTTTGTTTGTTGTGGACAACTTTCACAGAGGATGAATATAATTAGCCACAGAGTCAAAGATGCTTTCATTTTGTGTGACTGGATTCTGGATGAAGATTAAGTGTCTTCATTGCAAAGAATTTGTTTTTATCATGTCATGCAGCACAAAAATCAGATTTCCTTTATACATTTATAGTAGCTATTACACACCTTTTCTTCAGCTGTCTGGGAAGTAATGGCAAGGATTTATTACCCATGCAGCTTTGAACCTTTTCAACATGTGTACCCCACTTATTGCTGAAGAATAACTTATAGAAGTCAATAATAACTTGCTGCTTCATCTAAAGCAGCTTTCCTTAGTTCAGCATTGCCCTTTATTGGCAGTTCTCCTCTGCAACAGCTGAATTGTGTGATCCACCAAATACTTGTGTTGAAATCTCATGCTTCAGATTGTTCATTTGGAATCTGAGCCTTTCTTGATGTCTACAGAGTGATTGACTGCAGTTATTTTGTATTCTAGGCTTTCATGCTGCTCTGTGATCTGTTGATGATTTTTAGCCACCAGCTGATGAGTGGAGGCAGGGAGGGTCTTCAACCTTTGGTGTTTAATCCAGATTCAGGACTCCAGTCTGAACTCCTTAGCTTTGTAATGGACCATGTCTTCATTGACCAGGATGATGAGAACCAGAGCATGGGTAAATGTTTGTTATCTTGATTTATACTTTCGCATAGCTTCAAAAACAACACACCTTACCCATTTATCATGTTTATTTCATTTATGGGCTATAATTTCCCCATATTTATCTTTCCTTATCAGTGTTTTTGTCCCCTAAACCCCATTTCTAGGTTACTTTAAGGGAGTGTGAAATGTGGTATCATTAGTAATTCATCCGTTTCACAGAGAGAATGAGCATACCACAAGCTTGTAAATTAGAGATTGAGAACCTGTGGCTTTCCAACTCCAACTCCCAATAGACCTAGGCAGTATGACCAGTGATCAGGAATGATGGGAGTTGTAGTCCAGCAACATCTGGAACGCCACAGATCCCCCATCACTGTTGTATATGCTACCACTCATTGCATATCAGTCTCTTACAAGTAATATCAGAAGTGATTATATTGCATTGATAGTGTTTTGGTGCGCGCAGTTGGAGTATTGCTTAGGAGGAGTATCTTTATTTTTAGAGCTTATGATTTATGTGGAAATTGTTCAATTTGGTTGTGTACTTTTAAGGTATTTTTATTTATTGCTTATGACTGCTTTTATTTGTGTTTATATGAATATTTTATGTTGTAAGCTGCCTTTATCATAGTTTTAACTATGGAAAGGTGACAAATAAATAAAATTATGATTAGTAAAAGAAAACAATTTGAGATGTAATAATTTTTCATAGAATTTCAGTTAGCTATCCTTCCTTTAAAAAAAAACTTGCTTGATATTCTTGCCACTTTCACATGTAATAATAATCTATGGTTTCTCATGATGTGCATAAGCTATAAGAAGCCTTGGGCTCACATGCTTTCCCATCACCACTTCCCATGTAATGGATGAGGAGGACTTTGAAAGCATTTATTTTCCGTTTCATTTAACAACAGTTCATTGTGTCATCCAGATATAGAATTGTGTTCAAACTAACCATAGCTAGTTCAAACAAGAGAGCTTCAGTAAGTAGGGTTTGAAGTTGGCTTGTCTGAAACTGCCCATGGTTAACATTAACCACAATTTGTTGCGTCAGACAGCATGACGGTTATCTAAAACTCAAACTAAAAGCTTCTGAGGACCTCCTCCCAGCCACAGGGTGGAGGGAGGAGGCCTGCTGTTTCTCATGCATATTTCACTAAACCATGCTTTATTATGATGTGCAAATGCAACTACTAGACTAGTCAAAATGTCAAATTTGTGGCTTAGTTACAATGAGAGCTCAGCTTCCAGAGTTCAAACTCCTACCAATACTCATAATTCATTTTGAGTATTCACCAAATTGCTGTCTGACTGCGATCCCACTTAAACCATCCAGTCATATTTTAGTGAATTGTATTGAGTGCCAGTTGAATTTGTAAATTAGAGTTCAATGTCATTTTCAAAGGTAACAAATATTTTACTGCTTTAATTTCTAGAGGGAGATGAAGAGGATGAAGCTAATAAAATTGAAGCTTTACACAAGAGAAGAAACCTTTTGGCTGCCTTTAGCAAACTTATAATTTATGATATTGTAGACATGCATGCAGCAGCTGATATCTTCAAACATTATATGAAGGTATGGTTCCATAATAGTTTCATTTCTCATAATAATATCAGATTTGTGCTGTGAACTGCATTAACTTCCAGCATGTGGTTTTGCCTTGTTTTGAATGATACTCTTATTGGACAGTTTGTCTAGTCTTAATTATCCTTGAATCCTGTATCTCAGGGGGTTGGACTAGATGACCCTTGGGGTCCCTTTCAACTCTATAATTTTATGGTTCAATGAATCCTGCACGATTTTTAGTAATAATACAGCTGAAATATATTGGCGTGTGGGAATTATTGCTAGCTCTTTGGCCCAAACAATGTAAAACCGACTAACCCTATCTATAGGAAGCTTCCATTCATAGAAATAGAGTGCCACTCATGGAAGCAATCCTTCCATGAGCAGAGTTCTTATTCTATGTATAGAAGCTTCTTCCATTGAAGGAGCAAAGAGTGTGAATTCAGCCCTCTGATTGACATCCAATGACACGTTAGGGCTTCCTCTTCCTCTCCTCCCCCACTGCAGCTCATCACAAATCCCTAAATTCACTCTAAAGTATTGTCAACTGAAGGGGAACAGAATACAGTGGTACCTCTGGTTATGAACGCTTTGGGTTATGAACTTTGCTAACCCGGAAGTAGCTGCTCCTGGTTGTGAACTTTGCCCCAGGATGTGAAGAGAAATTGCGCACTGGGAAACCCCATTAGCAAAATCATGCCTCAGGATAAGAATGGTTTCAGCTTAGGAACGGACCTCCGGAACGAATTCAGTTCGTAACCAGAGGTACCACTGTATAGAAAGAGTACATAAAATTGAAGATAGTCAAGACTAAATGTTCCATGTCACAACTAAAAGAGTGTTTTTTTCCTCTTTCTTTTAGTACTACAATGACTATGGGGATATAATTAAGGAGACATTGAGTAAAACAAGGCAAATTGATAAAATTCAGTGTGCAAAAACCCTCATTCTCAGTTTGCAGCAGGTAAGAATCTTAGGTATCAAGAATTGTAACTTGTGGAACAGTTCTGAATTAAAGTAGAAGTCCCCCCCCCCAACTGCTATATTTATTGCTGTTGACCACTTCTTTTTACTGCTGTGTTAGACATAATTAATAGATTTGTTGTCATTCATTCCCAGTGTTAAAACAAATTCATTTAACCCTAAATATTTATTACATGGCAGCTGACACCCATGTATATGCTGCAGACTTCCATTTGAAACACTTGAGTTTAAAATTTTAACCATTCAATTCTTTCTTTAGCTGTTTAACGAGCTTGTTCAAGAGCAAGGTCCTAACTTGGACAGGACATCAGCCCACGTCAGTGGGATTAAGGAGTTGGCCCGAAGGTTTGCTCTTACTTTTGGCCTGGACCAGATCAAGACGAGAGAGGCTGTAGCCACGTTACACAAGTGAGTGGCAAGGGATACATTAAAAGGCACTTAACCTGTGTGAAAGATTTTTAGTGTGGAATCGTGTCAGTTTGTCAAATAATAACAGCAATTTGCTCTTCTTTCTATTTATGAATTCAGCATATATGCTTATGAGAAATATGCTGGTGTTGGAGAGAAACACAGAAATTTGTTTGTATTAGGTTTATATTTTAAAATCCTTGACTAATGTACCTCATCAAGGATGTGGGATGTATAGCAATTCCATCTCCCTCTCTAGACTCTGTCAGATTGGGTGGTAAACTGGAACATTTGACTTCTGGTGCCTAAAGTGACAGAAATTGTCTCAGTGGCTTGGGATGCCTTTTATCACCTTTCACTAAGAGCTCAACTGTGGCATTACATGGACAGATAAATGTCCAAATAACAATTATTCATGTCCTGGTGTCCTACTTAGATTGCAGGAGTGCATTATATATGGGGATGTCTTTGAAAAGAGTCTAGAAACTTCAGCTGGTCCAAAACCAGGCAAGATTTATTATCAGGAACTGACCAATATGCCTATGTTGCATCCCTCATTTTTCATATGCACCGGCTGCCAGTATGTTTCCCAGTCCTATTCAAAGTTTAGGCATTACCTTTTAAATCCTCAATGCCTTTGTGACACAGGGTACCTGAAGGATTGCCTCCTCCTATGTATACCAGACCCTAAAGTCATATTTAGAGGCCCTTTTCCACATTCCCCTGTAGAAAGAAGTTTGATGGGGGTGGGATACTTGAGGGAGGGCTTTTTCAGGGGTGGTGCCCTGGTTGTGGAATGTCCTCTGTAGAGAGGCTCACTTGACACCTTCATTATACTTCTTTTAGTCCCAGACTTTAAAAATTCTTAAGCTCCTTTAGTGCTTTTTAAAAAGTTTGCTGGTTCAATTATTTGTTGTGGCTATTTCCATTTCCTTATTTTGTTTTGTTTTTTGATATATGGCTTTTATGTTGAGCTGTTCACTGCACAGAGAGTATTAGTTATTGGGCAGTATAGTGTTGCAAATAAATCAGTTATGTCCTTTGAATCTTATTACAGAGATGGCATAGAATTTGCTTTTAAATATCAGAATCAGAAAGGCCAAGAATATCCTCCTCCTAACCTTGCTTTCTTGGAAGTACTTAGTGAATTTTCTTCTAAACTCCTGCGGCAGGACAAAAAGACAGTGTAAGTACTGTTTTGCTGATTGTATGTTTATTTTGTTGTTGTTTATTCAATTTATATACCACCCTTAATCTGAAGATTCCAGGTCAGTGTACAACATTAAAAACGTGATCACAGAAAAATCATAACACCCCCACCCCCGCTTTTAAAAGGCCATAGATTAATGGTTGGATGCCCGGCTAAAGAGGAATGTTATTGATCTGTATACAGGAAGCTAAGAATTATCTGCTGTTTGAAATTACGTGTAATGGCAATTTCTGTAACTGGCTTTGGAATCCACAAAGGTTCAAACTGTTTGGATTCAGGGAACTATGGATTATCTATTCTTGAAACCATGTTCCCATAGCATCCTGTCTCATACTCTGAAGCAATGTAGGCAGGTAATAAACAAATAATGTACCTTGACCCTAGAAGAGGAGGCTTATCCTCCTGATCTTCTGTCCTCTTTGTGAGGGTTGGGGGAGCAAGAACTGGCAAGATCTCGTGAGTTGGACTGCTTCTACAAGCTAGGTCTTCAGGCTCAAGTTCCTTTAGTTTGTTTGTGTGCTAGGCTGAGGATGCTGAAATTGTATTCTGACTATGCATAATGCTTTTAAAAACTGCTTCTTCTCCCTTTATTTTGTATTAATTTTTCGATGATAAATTATTTGCACATAGGTTTTGCAGATTTTTAGTCCTTGTATATATGCTTAGTACATTTGTGAACACAGTGTAAATAATAATAATATTAAAAGGTAGTTTGGCTTCACAAAAACGATACAGTGGTACCTCGGAAGTCCAACAGAATCCGTTCTGGAAGTCCGTTCGATTTCCAAAATGTTCGGAAACCAAGGCGTGGCTTCTGATCGGCTACAGAAAGCTCCTGCAAACTGAAACACTCACTTCCGGGTTTGTGGCATTTGGGAGCCAAAACATTAGACTCGCAAGGCATTCACAAACCAACATACGACTGTATTGGGAATAAATCTAATCCTGTAGCAGCTTTGGTTGGAAGAAGACACTGGGCAGTTGACGAGGATATGTTGTTGGTTAGTCGTTTAGTCGTGTCCGACTCTTCGTGACCCCATAGACCAGAGCACGCCAGGCACTTCTGTCTTCCATTGCCTCCCGCTGACGAGGATATACTGATCTTTAAATAAATAAATATTATTCTCTTGTATAACCTTGCACAGTCCAAGCCTGCATATTCTAAATCTGCATATAAATATTGCCAGCTGCAACAACCAGAAAATGTCTACTGTTCTTATGGATGGAAAAAATATGAAACCAAGTAGCTAAGGGAGTCTATTTCATAGTGTTTGTGTGTGAAGTTATATTAATACATATGCACATGGGAATCCCTATATGTGTCCACCTCACATAACCCCACCCCCCAAATACATCAGTTTTTAGCTATTGGCAGGAAAACCTCACTCCCCTACAAACAGTCAGGGCAAATTTCCCTTTGAATGTAGATGACCCCGGTATAATGCAGAACATCTGATGGCTAATTAAGGCAGAAGTGATACTGTGATTACAAAAGCTATTTTATTCATATTTTATTTATTTATCCTCTTGCTGTCTTCTCCTGCCACCAGTCACACTTACCTGGAGAAGTTCCTAACAGAACAGATGATGGAGAGGAGGGAAGATGTATGGCTTCCACTGATTTCCTACAGAAATTCATTAGTTACAGGTGGGGAAGATGATAGGATGTCCGTAAATAGTGGAAGCAGTAGCAGCAAAGCCTCTTCAGTGAGAAATAAGAAAGGCCGGCCTCCACTTCACAAGAAAAGAGTTGAGGGTAAGTATGGGTTTGAAGAATGCCTATTACTTTGTGGACCAGAATTGCACCTGACAAAAAAAGTGAAACTTTCTTTGACTTCATGCTGTTGAAATAGACCTCAGGATTTGAGAGTGGCATCTCTTATTGAAACATCATTTGACAGCAAGGGAGTTAAGGGTCGAAATTTAAACAACCCATTATTTAGGCAGAAATAGAAAAAGCAAAAAATAAAAACCTTCCAGGCCTTTTCACAGAAGTTAGTCAAAGCTTTCCTGGAGATTCTAGTGGCTTTGAATCTCATTAAAAGTCCTATTTTTACATTGTATGAGTAAAGCACTTTCATAAAGTTACTTCACATTGTGCATAGGTAGCTTCTAGTACACAGATCTTTGTTTCTTTGTTTATAAGATTTATTACCCACCCTTCACCATAGGGTCTCAGGGCCTGTTACAACAACATATTCAGTTATGAAAACAAGTAATACAGTTCTAAACAAAAAGAGAATAAAATAGATTAAATCAAAGAGATGGAGCCTACAAAACCAAGTAACTGTCAAAAATCAGGACACAGAGGTATCTTCAGCATAAGTGAGAACTCTGTAGGGAGTTTGTGGGAAGTTCCACAATTTAGGGGTTGTCACAGAGAAATCCCTCTTCTGGGCCACTATTTCCCCGCACTTGTGCAGGTAGCAGAACTACTGAGAGAACCCTTCTGCTGATCTTAACACCCAAGAAAGCTTGCTGGGATTAAGGTGGTGTTTCAGATATTTGCAGTATTGAGTTTGTCTGATCTTTTCATACTTAAAGGTTTTGTTGATAAAGAGAGCGATTGGCAGGCCTCAAAACTATAAAAGCAAACATTGTGGCATATAAATTTTGTTTTCTCTTAGGTAAGATTCCCAGGATGGGGGAAATCATCTGTTTAGACTGAGATTAGGCTGGGCGAGACTGTTTGCAAGTTTATCCTGTTTCCCAAATATCTTAGCTTGAGATGTTTGAAAAAGTGAATAGACCAAATCTTGTAGGGACCTTCTCTTAGTGCAGCAATAGAGGTGATTGAGTAAATGTGTGTACGCATGCTTCTACTGAAGGTATATCAGATGGGTTTGGTTCCACATTCAAGAGAAAGAGGAAGTAAGAGCAGTGAGAATGTAGAAAGCTTTGCAGGTTTTTTAGAGTAATCCTAAAAGGTCAATATACTCCTTGTATCAAGAAGTCAGGCAAATTAGTGGATTTAGGGGAATGACACAAAATTCACTTGCCAAGATCACCAGATGCTATATTTATATATTAAACAGATTGGTATGAAATATTCAAAAAAATTATATCCTGCAGAGCAGCTTGCATAAGGTTTCACAAGCAGTTGGGTAGGAGATTGGGGTTCCTCAATTATTAATATTTTGTTATTTTGCAACGTCTATGCAGCTTTTCAAAACCGATTTATTATGAAAAGGTTATAAACAAAGAACACAACAAAGTAACATAATTAGAATCTAGCACAGTAAGTTTAAGAAACAAAAAACATAAAAAACATAAACACGCTACCAGTCAAAGGAGATAAGTCCTTTGGTTCATGTCTCAAATTAACCAAGAGATTTATATAGTTGCAGAGGTGGGAGGAACCATGATGCAAACACCATATGAAAAAAATCCCCTATAATGCTGAAATCCTAATGCCTACAATATGTCTGTGCAGAAAAATAGATTATGCAATAAACATTTCTGTTGTAGAGCTGGTGTCTTTTTAATGGCACAGAAGTAATACATTAGAGCTCAACCTGAAGAAAAATGCTAGATTTATTAATCTTCATTTGTTCAATGTGACAGAAAACTAAATTTTTATAAACTGTTTAAAATAAATGGTATATTATCAGCACAATTTAAAAATGGCAATAGCACCAAACCTTTGTGGTGTGTAATAGTTTATTATCTTTTGTCAGATGAGAATATTGAAGGCTCCTGGCTGAATAGAAATGACAGCATCCAAACTCCAGGTGCTCTACAGACTCCACAACTCACATCAACGGTGCTGAGAGAGAACACTCGGCAAATTGGGGAGCAAATTCAGGAACACGAGTCAGAACCTGGATCTGAGCAGGATTTTTTGCACAAGTATGTACCAATGAAATGCTTCCATTGTAAAAGGAAATTCCTATTTAAAATGCTGCTGGAATGAAAATTCTACCAGAAAAGCTTAATTTAAAAACTCACTTTCATAAACTAATACAAATGCAGTCTTCCTATTCTTTCTGTTTTTGAACTGAAACAAAGGAATTTGGCAAGGGAGAGTTTAGTGCAGAGCTTCCCAAGTATTCTTTAAAGTTTTCTGTTTGTTTAAAAATTTCACCAACTGCCCCTTTCTTCTAAAAGACAAAACAAAAGATTTCCAGACAAAAACAGAACTTGTGATAGATAATGCAATCACATTCCACATGGCAAAAACAACCAGGGTAAAGTATTGCATTTTTCTGAGGCACAAAATATTGTGCTTTAAGCGCTGCACCCTGGAAGGGTAGAGCCAGTGTAAAAAAACGAGGGGGGGTATTCTACTTTACTATCACGTTTTTATCATTTCATTCCTCCCAGGAGCTAGGAGTGGGATACATTGTTTTCTTCCCCGTGCCCTTTTTATCCGCACAAGAACCTAGTGAGGTAGATTAGTCTTAAGAGATGGTAACTGGTTCAAGGTAACATCAAAATATGTTGGGCATCCATCCTGTGACTGAATGACCATATTCTTCAGTCCTCAGATGCAGATATCTTGGCTGGGCCAACAGAAATTAGAAGACTTAAGTCGAAAGGACAGGACGGGAATGAGCTACATGAAAGGACGAAGTGGTGTAAGGCATGCAGTGTAAGTATTCAGATCCCAGTGCTGAATTAAGTTAGATATACACTAATAATTCAGGGGTTTGTAAACGAAATTTGGTTAGTTGTATTATTAGCCACTTGGCATCCAGCAACTCTACAAAGATATACAGCGCACACAAACAAAGCTATGATGTGGAATAAGGCTTGCCACAGTATTTGGATTGGTAGACACCGTTGAACTACAACTGTACTGTGTACTTGTGTAACAATGATGGTAGTCTCTTCGGCTGGTTAAAAGTTGCATTAATGGAACTTGTTGCAGGCCCTAGTTCATGTCATAGGTTGGCTTATCTTGAGATGTTTGCATGTGATTGGTGCTGGAGTACCTAAATTATGGAGCTGAAATGGTGTGCAAGCTTCTGTATTCTGCTGAACAGAATTAAAGTACATTAAAAAAATCAAGAGCATACCTAAAGGCTTAACCACAGTGGTACAGTAGACCAATTGTGTTGAGCATGTGCTTTAGCAAATATCTGCATCTCAGTGGTAAAAAGCTTTTCTTTTTTTATTATTTTAAAATTGAGATGAGGCATTTGCACTTATGCATCCATTGAGTCTCATAATTTTGCAGACCATGCTTCTGTAGATGCAAGGAGATTTCTGAGAAGTTGGGCGGGTGTTCTTTCTTGTGGAAATCAAACAGAGGTCCATAGGTTCATGGATAACAATGTTGTAAATGGAGACTGATTTAGTTCCTTGTGGAGAGGAAGAGCAAGAGCAGTAACAAGCTTCCCTATCTTATGCTTAAGGGGGGGGTATCTGATGGGGGACATGTGCTCCTTCTGGGGTAGTTTGTCCATCTTTGGTCCCCACCCTGCACTCAGCTCTCACCTGTGACACCTAGAAGCTGTCAGGCTGTGTCAGAAACAGCTTTGACTGGCCAACTAAGCCAGGTGAGAGTAGCCTATGGGTCTCAAACCCTTGGTGAGTTAGGGACTCCCCTGTGTGTAAAGATAGGCTCCAGCAGATTGAGTGGACAAGACCAATAGTGGATCCAGTGGTCAAGAAGGCAGTTTCTCCACATGCTGTAGAGGGAAGTGAAGGGCAGGTGGGGCTTGTCAAGATGTGAAGGTAGCCCATGTACGAGAAGGAAGACTGTTCCTAAATCGCTGCTGCTTGCGGCATATCCTTGGGAGAAGAAAAGGCTAAGGGGTAAGCCCTGCAGAAATCCAGAGTGGAGTCCCCAAAACAGTTGGATGATGCCTTATATTCCTCCTTCTGGCAACTCCTGTAGCCAAACTAGTTCCAAACGTATTTCCCTGCTTTCCTTTGGACCACATCAGTGAGGCAGAGAAGATAGTATTATCATTGGGGCAGCTGATGAGCTCCTTAACACTCTGCCTAGGCTTGCACCCCAGGGAGGTCACTTCATTTCTGCTAACACAGTGGTTTCACTTCAGCCCCAGAGCCGCACCCCATTGTCTCTTGATACAGACAAATGCCAACAGTATCCGATGCTTCAGTCTGTATCTACCCAGTAGGACCAGCAATTATATGTTTGATCTCATTACCAACATATTCATATTCCTTTTTTCTTCCAACAAGGCGGGGTCTAATGGAGGATGATGCTGAGCCCATCTTTGAAGATGTAATGATGTCTTCACGAGGCCAGTTAGAGGACATGAATGAAGAATTTGAAGACACCATGGTCATTGATCTGGTTAGTAAATCCTCACTTAGTGGCTTTTCAAAGACATCTGAAGACAAGCATGTTTTAAGAAGATTTTAATTTTTGGTGTGTCCCTTTATACTTTGTTGAAAGCTGCCCAGTGACTGGGGTACAAGAATTTGCTGCTGTTGTTAGTCACATAGGAGTACTGTAATAGAAATTTAAAATATAGAGCTCGTTTGAGCTCTAGGACACCTCCTCTGAGCTGGCTGCCACGGTTTTGAGATGTGATCGTTCAGGGGGCTTGCATGTCCAGACTTGCTTTATGGGTTCACAATCTGTTTTTCTCTCTGTGTGTCTTTGTGCTTTGTTAGTATGCTCTGTCTTTTTTCTTAATTTTATTGCTTGGTTGTTGTTTTTTCTATAGTAGGTTGGGCTCCCTGCCCCCCTCGGTCTCCTATCCTGAGCTATCTCTCACTTCTATATTCAGGGATCTCTTCTTGTTGGTTAAGTGTTGCTCCTGAATTGGCAACAAAAGTTGCCATCTACACCACTCACTGTTCAGATTGCTCTTAATTCACGTTAGTTGCTATTAGTGCTAGGAATAGACAGGAAGTCCTTCCTAACGTTTGCTGTCTTGGCTGCTCCTGCTGCCTCTGACAATGACAAAATATTTATTTTCCAGCCCCCTTCAAGAAACAGACGAGAAAGAGCTGAATTGAGGCCAGATTTCTTTGACTCCGCAGCTATCATTGAAGATGATTCGGTAAGATTTCACAAGGTATTGTTTGCCACTTGGAGCTGCAAAGGATTCTCCTGTGCGTAACTTTTGTTCTCAATTATCTTTCCCAGGGATTTGGAATGCCAATGTTCTGAAGTCTGGCGAAGACACTATACAAATGTGGAACTCTGTTCTTTAGAGCTCAAGGCCTATATACTGTGATAGCTTATATGAAAACCACATTTTTGATGTGATTTGGTTTGATTTTTAACCAAATTATTAAGGTCATTTCCTTTTTGTAATGAGAGAGAAGAGGAGCTTCTTAATGAAACAAGGAATATTGGCCAGTCACCTCAGAAAGGCTGACCTACAAATCATTTGTTTTCCTGTCCTTGACAGTCCTAATGCAGGTTTTTTTTCCTGGATGGGGAGAAGCTTTTAAATTAAAACAGTTAAAAAATAAACACTGTTCTACACATTTTCAGAAAACATTGAATGAAAACAAAACTTTTTAACTTTATTTTTCTGCTGTACAACTTCAAAATGTTTTAACATTTGCCTTTTTATGTTTTAGAAGCTAGCCATTTTATTAAATTTATGCCTGTCAGCCATTGACCAGCAGTGATGCTATCAGCAGGCCATCCTGGCTGGAGAAGTGTTGTTAAACGCACTGGATGTGACTAGCAGTATGGTACACTTCTAGATCCTCTCTGACCATTGAGAGTGGAACACTCTTGCAAAAGAGGCTAGAAGTCAGGTGTATGCATCTCTGCCAAAAAGTCAGATTCTGAAAAGAAAAAATCCCCAGATTTTATACTTCTGAGAAGATTTATTTTTTATTTATAAGAGGGCATAAAATAAGAGATGTCCATAAGCCACTTTTCCAACAGACGCTGTGTAACATTCATTTTATATAGCACTAGGGGAACACACAAACAGCACATTTTCTATTGGTACTTGTTCTGTGCATTTTTAGCAACTTATACCAGCAAATAAAATATTCTCAGAAAAACAAACCAGTGGTTCTAAAGTAATCTATTTGCTGTTTCTACTACCTATTTCACGGCCTGTCAGATCTGAGGTACAAAAGCAGCAACTTTCCTGAGGAACGCAAATCACCGGGTGGGGTGGTGGGAGGAGGGAGACAGAAGTCACACTTGCATTTTCAAAGCAATTTTAACTGTACCATAGAGAAGTGTCTAACTTTCCATGCCGTAAATACCCTTTTGTGCTATTTTTGTAAATTAATTTTGCCAGTTAGATTTACTGTATGTGCTGCATAGAAACTTGTGCTTAGATGGTGACGTTCTTAAGCTTACAATGGAATACAGCTACATTCTCAGTGTTAACTGTGCATTATTAAGAGTAATTATTACATGATTTTCTAAAAAGCAGAACAATCCAAAAAACAATCAGCTAATTATTTGTTCTAAGATATTTTCAGTGTCTTCAATGATCTGGACTTTCACTCTGCTTTGATATTATGATTCTTCCTGGTAGCTGCTAATGTAGTTAAAGGACTGATTTTGTTCCTCGGAGGTGAGCACAGCTCCTGTTAATAAGAACATTTGTAAAAATGAGGCCAAACTAGTCTTCTTTTTGGAGTTTAAATGTTAGTGTGCTTTAAAGCAGATCTAAATTGACCCAGTTCTAATATACCTGCTTCAGAGGTGTTTTTTGATAGCAGTTGCAAAATAACTCTGACCTACCTCCCATAAAGGTCCTTTTATTGAATTCAAGGTGCATCCAATGCTTACTTGCCTTTTGGGAGACAAAGACAACATTTAAATCAAATCATTTAGTTGGGATTTCCCCTCCTAAAATTGTACAGTACTCAAATTTTGGTTGCCAAAAACATCTAATAATTCAAGCAAGGCAGTTGTTTAGGAATTGAAAAGTTGCTAAAGTCACTGAGTTGGTGCTTCAGGACAAAGTACAAGTTCTCCCAAAACAGTGGACACAAATGGTGCAGTAGCACATCAGTGTAGTGGGCAGAGTGGCATAGCTGCTGGTGGTTTAAATCCACCAAGAGACAAAGCTTGTGCTCCACAGCCCTTCATATGGAAAATTGAATTTTAATTGATCCTTATAGAATTCTGTGAAAGAAAAGCCGTTTACAAGTAAGTTACCTCCAATGGGTTTCCAGTTCAGTTTGCGGTCAATAGGTTTTTAAAAATGTGTCTCCTTGATTGGTTTTGCTAGTAATTCTGTAAATTGTACATTTACAATTTGAGGTTTTTTCCTTTTGTACAATTTAAAACTGATGCTTCACTTTTCCTTTAATAAACTCCTCAAAATCACATGTGCAGTGGAGTCCTTTCCACAAAAGCATTTGAAAATGGGTGCTTTCTGTTTGGTCTGTCTTCCACTAAATATTTTCCTATAGTGAAGCTTGAAAGTGTGCTAATCCTGCTGCTTGCCCAGCATTCTGGGCAGTTCAGACATTGAGGGTTTTTCTTTCTGCAGTAAGAGCATGTTTTACCCTTAAGTGAAACATTTCAGTATCTTTAAAACCTTACATTTCCCCAAGCAGTTGCTGTTCCTTACCCATACCTAATGTATAATTCAAGTAAATAGATTCAGAGCATGTGGAGTTGAGATTGGGGCTGATACTGTGACCTGTAATGTGCGCAGAAAACTTTGCAGAATCTGATTGATGGTACAGGATTCAGAAGTCTCCTGCTTTCATTGAAAGAACCACCACCTCATGATTGTGCAATCATGTGTACAAAAGCCCTCCAGAATTCAGTAGACATTCTGCATTTCTCCTGTCAATACACTTATTGCCCAAGCCTCTCCTGCCACCACTTTGGTGGTCATTTATACAAAAGCATGACAAGTTCAAAAATAAGCATTTAATAAATCAACTTGGAAGATCTGTGGTTATGCTGCACATTGAAATGGGAGTTCCTGTAAGTGAGACCTTACTTGACAGTGAAAGAAAAAGTACAGAATTCAGACAATCTTTTTTGCTGAAATGGGACAGAAACTTGAGTTGCGTTTCCAAAGTCTGTCTCCTTGTCTGAGTTGATAAGGTGAAGTACTTTGTTTGTTCTTTTCTCTACACCTGGCAAACACCTGAGAATTGAACAACTTACCATCACACAATAGATTGTAGACTGGCTTTGACAAATATTATATGGCTTCTGGTTCCATGATATAAGATTGGTGGAGTGTAAATTAATATTTGTTTATTTTATTTTATTTTTAAAAAAAGATCTGTCCAGATATGTGGTCTATATTTCTTATTGACAGAACACCTGTAGCTCCTCTGTATCTTATCTTGGGTGGGCAGGGGTAGAAGATAAGTGTCTGGATTTTAGCATTTTTGGCTATTTATTTCTACCAGTAGAGTCCAGAAGCCATGCAACACATTTGTACAGCAACTTGATGTCAACCACAGTTGATTCAATAGGTCTACATAAAGTACTGTTATCTCTTTGGACTCTTTAAATTCACCCTCTGACAAAGGAAACTTCCCTGCCCAAAGGGTGCAGCAAGGAGAAAAATTATCCAACTTCTAGAAGTAGTAATCAACTTTTCTATTGTGGCCCTATCCAATCTATTCATTGGCAAACAATAATTGTTCTCTTAAACACACATTAAAGAACACACTTTGGAATTCTGTACAATTGTGATAACCTATATGAAAAAACAGTGAGTGTCTGTTGTAAAGAACATCTGCTATTTTTATAGGGTTGTTGAACCCTGGACTGAATATTGATACTTGAGTGATAATAATATTGGAACAGCAATGCAGTGGAATATTTGTGGTTTAGTGTCCCACTTTTAGTCATAATTTTCTTTTCTTGGTTCCCTAATAAGTACAAATGTCCTTAGGTTTAAATATTACTTTTAATTTTCATGCCCGCAGCTTTAGTAGTAGCATACATGTTAGGTGCTCTATTGCTGCAAAATCTCTGCCCTAAAGGGCTGCCAACCATAGACAGGAAAATGTGGATAAGGTTAAAGGAGTTAGTCACAAAGATGCTCTAGTCTTAATAGAGCTCATGTGCTTTGCTACCTTGATACTTGAAGTTTTTGCCTGGCATTACTAATACATCGGGTGTAAGGTGCCTGTTTGTTGTCTTGGAGATGTCATTTAGAACAACTTGTGACAGTATTCTCTGGCTGCATCAGCCAGCTTTATCTTGCCTTTTTGATATTGTCCTGTCCATCACTAGCTGCTACTCTTATTAGTTCAATTAATCTTGAATGGTGCAAGTATGCTGGCAGGTGGGCTTGTCCAAATTAATTATCCCAGTGTGTTCATTAAAATGCTCGTAAATGGTAATCCTTTCTGTTATTGGAACAAGATGAGGAATGCATCCACCTTCTGCATACCAAACAGGAATATTAATATTGCTGACTTATGAACCTTGTTTCCTTCTGACCTCAAATACATTGTTATGAGTCCATGCTGTTCTTGTTTCTAGCATATCCACTGTCCCTAACCATGTCAATTACATAGTCTCTCTTAACCCTGTTTTGTCTATGGTTAATAACCATTACTTACCAACACACTTGTAAATGTGTTTCAACTGCTGTCTTAACTCACCCTCTCAATTACAAGACCTTTGCAGAGATGAGGTGGACTTAAAGGTGGGACTTGTAAATACTTAGGGCTACGCAAATACCCGTTTGTATAGTTCTTCTCTAAATTGTTTGTATTGGAAATTTATTGTAGTTTTACTAACAATTACAGAAGAATCTTGGAACAGATTACTCCAATATAATAAACAGTGACCAATTTTTTTCCAAATTACCTTTCCATGGTCTTTGTATTGTGTGCGCTAAATGTCTACTTCATCTGAACCTATGCATGTAACACAGGAGGACTTCTAGTCTGTCCATTATGGGTTAGAACTATTGTTATTACTACTTTTCTGTCAAAGGCTTTGAATATTTGTTATCCCAGTTCGGTCCTGGATGTGGATTCTGAAGCTCCATTACTGGCTAAAACTAATTTTCTTCCCGGTAAGTCTGGCACTCTTGCTTTTAATTGTCAAACATGTCAAACAAAATGGAAAAGAAACTGAGAAGTCTAAGGTTCACACTGCAGGCTCTGATAACCTGTAGATATGAGAGAACCACATCCACAATTAAGCAACGAATATGGGATGTTGAGCTGCAATGCCACATGAGTGAAATGACAAAGTATCTAGAAATTAAAGATAATGGCAGGGGATTTACTCCAGCAAGGTATTTCACCAAAACAGAAATACCCAAATTTAGAAGAGCTCTTACCCTTGCCAGATTTAACATCTTTCCATCAGCATTACTGCAGGGCAGATTTGAAGGCAAACCATATTCACAGTGAACATGCCTGTGGGGTTTGAAGGAAGTTGAGACTGCTACGCATGCCCTGCTAAATTTGTCATTACTACAAGGCTATACACATTATATTTATCACGCCAATCATGCAGTAAACCCCAAGCAGAACTGATGATTAGTACTTAAAATACTTAATAGAGGACAGGGAACCAGAGATTACCTTAAAAGTGGCTAAATTCTGTATGTAAGGTATATCAGGCCAGAATGAATGAACCTCTTTTGGCCTGCTTGGTTCTACCTGGCAAAAGGGCTCCTCAATTAGAAGTACTATGCATAGGCACAAAGGAAAATCGTCTCTCACAAGCCTTTCAGAGGCCTAGAACAATCTCTTGTGGTAGGAGAATAGTCTTGTTAGGTAGCTGAGACCAAAATCTGACAGATAAGAAATTTATACTGAATAACATCTGCATTAGAAAACCTTGAAATTCTGTAATATTTTCTTGCGATGAATCCCATGCAGGTAATTTCTATCTCCCCTTGCAGGATTAAATCCTGTTTTGCATTATTATCCTCTGAATCTAATCCACAAATAATCTCCCCACAGACAATCTTGTTTAAAGGAAACAAAATAGTTTAATTCCATATTCTCTTAGACTTCTGTTGCAATATGCTGGCTTTACATTTATGTATGATTATCTGTTCTGTCTTTAGACTGTCAAAGACGAAGTTACAGCATATCGTGACAACTTCCATATGTTGTACCTTTTGCTTAAATGTACAATTGATTCCTTGTCTACAATCTCATAGTATCCCAACCCTTCTAGAATATAATCCATAAAAATTTCCACATACTTCCGATGATTCAGAGTCAGGATTTGAGTTGGGCTCCACTGCTTTTCTGGCAACCTATCATCCCTTTTCCTTAAAACAAATTCAGAGAGGAATATTGGCATGCTTCTTCCAGGGGTTGGATTGCCTTTTGCTAGCCAGGACTTCCAAGTCACGGCAGATTCGCAGTCGAGTTGAAGAAGGTTGGATGATGTCATCAACAAACCCTGTTATAAAACAGGTTTGACAGTTTATTCCCATTGCTCTGTAACTGCTTCTGCAGCAAAAAGCATCATGCAGTAGATAATCCTTTAATAGGTTCACATCAGCCTTCCACCAAATCAAAGTTGATGTTTTGTGCAAGCTGCTCCAGAGGAAGCCATGAATTGCTAAAGTGTTGCATATCTTATTCATCAACTTAAATACAAACAAATTCCTCTAAAAAGGGATAAATCAGGATTTTAGGGTGTACTGATCACCAATATTTGATTTCATGACTTAAGTCCACAGAAATGTTTCATTTTTCCAAACAAGCAAGGGAGGAGAAACAACCTGTTAAGCCAAACATCTGGAATATGGCTTTGCAAAAACATTTGCCATCATTCTGATTACATTTACATATGAAAACTGAACAATTTTACTGCAATTCTGCAAGTTCCCATCTCTCTCTTGTAATTTTTAAAAGAAGAAAACTACTTCAGAAACACTGCAAATTATGCTGTTCAACACAGAGATAATTTTACTTCAGAATTACTATAATAAGTTTAAGGTCTCATCTCAGATGCATAACCTCTAAGCAAAGGGATCGTGGATCTTAAATAATGCTCTGATTAAACAATCATGCCATAGCTCTCAAAGGCAGAGGATTTGAGTCGTCTGTAAGCAGGGGATACAACTAAAAATAAGTGGCTCTGATCTGGTCCTGATCATGAAACACATAGCTATAAATTTTAAAGAGCATTGGTGGCCTAGTAATTTTTGCTTTGCATTCCGAACAATGCACCGTAATACATATATACACACACCAATGCATCATAAATGTGGGTGGAGGAAGGTCTGCCAGGCATCCCCATGTGGCTCCATGTCAGTCAAGTCACAGCTACCTGCCCCCAAATGGGGTTTGCAAGCACAATCAATCAGTTGATGGTCTGTGCTTGCAAAGAAGGGGCTTTGCAAGACCTGAAGATCAGCTGATGGTGCTTTACATTCTGTGCCTTTGCCCACATTTCGAAAGTTCTAAGAACGAATAAATAAATGTAATGAACTGTAATATGAAAATATATTCCCCTTTGCTCCACATGCCTGAATTGACTTTCTTAAATGTTCAATCTGCCAGGAAGGTAGTTGGCTATAGAGTTTATATACACTTCAATTTTGTAACTATGCTTTGCAGATATCAATGTTTAAGAAGGGACAACCCCAAGAAGGAATTTTAGAAAACCAGTGCTCTATGCTTTGGATTTTTTTAAAGCAAGTAACCACAGTAGCTCAATTCAGATAAAATGGGAAATGATGATTACTTAAGAGACTTCATGGTTTGATTGCCTGCATAGAGGAAGAACAAAGGGGCTGGCAGAGGGACAAAATTCTAATTCATATTAGCTTTTTAACCTCATACATGATCATCTGAATGCAGTTAAACACCCAAATAAGAAGTGAAAGAACACTGAAATCACAATAAAAAACTTTAATTATGTACTGTGGTGCCTCGCTAGACGAAATTAATCCGTTCCGCGATTCTCTTCGTCTAGCGGTTTTTTCGTCTTGCAAAGCACGCCCATTGACAGCTTAGCGGATTAGTGCTAGAGCTGTCAAGCGGCTTCCAGCGATCAGCTGTTAAGCGGCTTATCAGCGGAACAGCTGATAAGCGGCTTAGCGGCTTAGGAAAAGGGCAAAAAAAGCAAAAAAAAACCCCGCCGGGGGACGCAAGATTTTTTCGTCTTGTGAAGCAACCCCATAGGGAAATTCGTTTTGCAAAGTGCCTCCAAAACAGAAAACCCCTTTCGTCTTGCGAGGCGTTCGTCTTGCGGGGCACCACTGTATCTGAAATTTCAATAATAGACATTCTCAAAGCCACTACCTTTGGTTGCTGCAGGGAAAGGATTTGCAAACTTTTCCACATACTCTGCTTCTGCATGTGCC
This sequence comes from Podarcis gaigeae, assembly GCF_964106915.1. NCBI lineage: Eukaryota > Metazoa > Chordata > Lepidosauria > Squamata > Lacertidae > Podarcis > Podarcis gaigeae. The sequence goes on from NC_139681.1 coordinate 62,419,625, forward strand.
CCCTTTCCCCTGAAAATTATCTGCACGGCTCCCTAAGAAGAAAATATAAGAATATGATATTATTTCAACCCATAGTTGTACAGGCCTTTGGGATGTGGATTTGGTCATCATTAAACCATTTTCAACAAGGGTGGGGGACCTCCAGCTTGCAGGTAATCAGGCCTGCCAGCATTCCCCATTTGGCCTCCAAGGCCATTTTGGCCAAGCCACACCCACCTGCTCTACACCTGATGTAGTATGCTATCAGGTGTGGAGCAGGTAAAAACTTGGCTCAGCCAAAAGGGGATCTGAAGGCATAGCCGATCAACTAATTGGCATTGCTTGCAGAGTGCTGGGCAAGAGAGCACTTTGAAAAGGGCTTCTGCAGACTCCTGTGGGCAAAAAAACAAAAAGTTGTATGCCATCAAGTGATTGGTCCATGCGGGAGGGGTGGTGTAACAATCTGGCCTACCTGCCAGACCCAGATAAGCTGAGTGCAAATGGGGACAAAGTAAGAATTACCTTGGCACCCATCACTGCTACCTCTGCTGTTGGCCATGCATAATTAGCATCTCCTCTTAAATGTTTTGAACTCATCACATCATAGGCCCCACCATAAGCCTGGAACAGGAAATAAAAGTGTCAACAAGTTATGTACTGTATTTAATCATTATGTTTATATACCAGGATAGTTAAGTCTATTAATATTAAGGGTATGAAAGCAGACAATTCCTACTACAACCATTCAAAAAATTATGTGATATAGTTATCATGAAGCCACTCTCACTTATTTAAAGCATTTTCATATTCCAGTGGAATGGCCTTGCTTTCCTTCTCTCTTTCGTTCATCTTTCCCTTTCTCCACTTACAGACTTTTAAACCTATATAGTTTATTCCTTGATTTCTTGGTATCTTAAAAAGGGCCGTAGGTCAGTGGCAGAACATCTGCCTTGCATGTAGAAGATCCCAGGTTCAGTCCCTGACCATTTCCAGGTAGGGGTGGGAATGTTCCTTTTCTGAAACATTGGAAAGCCTCTGCAAGTCAATGCAGAGAATACTAAGCTACGTAGACCAACGGCCTGACTCTGAATAAGGAAGCATCCTACATTCCTAGAATGTGTAATGTCCCTTAAACATCCCCTCATATTTATCCTCCGCCATAGCCAGCCCTGGAACTATTTAAGAAATTTGTATCTCGCTTTCTAATTAAAAATTCTCAAGGTGATTTGCAAAAAAAAGTTAAATACTTAGCAATATTAGAATACAATTACTAACTATACATAAGAAAAGAGCAACACATAAAACAGATGATAAATCTCATGCAGCAGCTTCAATGTTAAAAGTGTGGGCCTATTAAAAGACTTGGCCTGGTGCCTAAAACTCATCAAGTTAGGCATCAGGCAATTAGCCCTGGAATGAGTGTTCCCAAACTAGAAATAACACATAATCCAAGACTTCAGGTTGAGATTGTGTATGTATAAGGCAGTTATATTCAGATTCTACATAAAAGAACTTCTGTGAGAGTCATTAGGCTAGAAGTGGATCTGAAGGCAGCATTTGTTAAGGGGAAACAGGCTTGACTGTGAGGTATCTAGAGAAATTAAGCAGTATTAGTGAAGCAAAAAATGATGTTGTATTATGATAGAAAAAATCGAAACAGAGCTTGGAAGAATTGGTGTTGATGAGCTCAGCTGAGCTGAAGATAAGACAAATACGCTGCATTCTCAACAGCGTGTGGCAGCTAGCAACTATAAAATACAATTTTACTTCACCTTCCTTGTGATAATAGTGATTTTTGGCACAGTTGCTTCTGCAAAAGCGAAGAGCAGTTTTGCTCCGTGGCGTATAATCCCACCATATTCCTGAGATGTCCCTGAAAACAACATGAACCAGCAAAACATGGTTAAAGGAAATTTACTATCTCCAAGAATGGATATTTAATAAGAAACTATATGCCCAGCACTAATTAAGATAGCTGTTAAAAGCCTCTACAAGAGTAGAGGTAGAGTGCATGACTGCATCAAACACCAACGAGCAGGCTGGGTATCGTGGAGGGTAAGGCTATGTTCTACCTCCACTGTCAGAGGCAGTATGCATCTATAGAAGAGAGGCTGTGAATTTCATGCTTGCAGGCATTGCACAGGCTTCTAGTAGGCCACTGGGAGAACAAGGTGGTAAGACTAGATGAGCCTTTGGCCTGATCCAGCAGGACTTTTCATACGCTCTTATAATAGATCTACATACAGCCTTGTAGCAAATCCCACATAACCTTCTACATGGCAATTCTTGGTTTGACTGAAAGGGATCCACTGAGCCAAAACCTTTTATTACACCAAAATCTTATCCTAGTTCTACTGTTTTAATTATATGCGATTAAATGGCACCAATAAATGCATTCTACAAATGTCAGCCTCGTGATTCAGCACTCGCCTGAAGCACAGGCAAGCATCAACTGCTTAAGGAGATCAGGTATCCAGCACAGGAGCTAGAAAGCTATAAATGCAGGCTATATAATGCAGCTTTATTTAATACAGGTCAGTGCCATGAAGAGCTGTATCCACGACACTCATTCTCATTTGAAAGCTATAGAGCCCCCATAGAGAGATCTAAAAGACTGCTTCCTGGTGTATACAAAGTACTTAAACTAATTGTGTACTTAAAGAAGAATGACACAGGGCAGTTGAGTTGGATGAAAAGACTAATACCTTTTCTTTCTCTAGTGTTTTTCACATACTTTTTATTTCAGTGGATTTTGCACCACTACTAAACTCTCTCCGGGAATACAATCTGTGAGAATGTTCAACCTCACGATGATAAATGTTAAAAATGCGACTGATGTCATTTTACACATGTAACAGGAAGGAGGAAGCTGTGCAAAGGATAGAGTAATGGCTTTACCTCTGCACTTGAAATAAAAAGTAACCCCACCTCCCAATTCCTTGATACAAGGACTATTTTCAGTTCCAAAAGTAAAAAGAAACAAGTGAAATATCTTCCACTCAATTCATTTCCATCTTCAGTCAAAGAAGATGCAGAAGAAAAACCTACCTGGTAAAAATCCAGGCACATCTACAAAAGTTATCAGAGGAATGTTGAAAGCATCACAGAAGCGAACAAAACGGGCTCCCTTCACGGAGGAGTTTATGTCCAAACAGCCTAAATTTCAGACAAAGTAGACAAGATTCTTACAAGGCTTTTCAAGAACATTTTGCAGTGGCCATTGTATACAAAAAGTGACATTCAATGTTCATCATACTTGGGGTACTCATTAAAATTGATGGGTCTACCCTGAGTTTACTTGGTTAGATATCACCCAAACAGGCAACAGTAGCAACATTTTACACACCCTATGCAAAAGAGCATTTTCTACCTCCTTGTGAAATACTGAACCGAGTTTATCTAACCTGCATAAATGTTCACGAAACACACGTACTCTTGCTATTCTCAGGAAGCTGTTATCTATGACTACATTTTAGCTTTGTAAGTCGTTTACATTAATCTGTGGTGGGGAGGGAATCAAAACAAGTAATATCAATATGGCAGCTGAATTCTATTCCATTCTCTAAAATGCCACTCGCCCCAGCAAACGCCAACAATTTAGAGACCAAAACACTTACATATAAATCTTGTAACAACATGAGCTATGTTGGTAACTATGACCACCATTGGATGTTTCAGACTGAGGTGTCTGAAATCTTGGTATAATTGCAGGACTAATCCTATAATTCACTGATGCTGAAAGATTTTTAACATCTTCAGCTGACCAAGTTTATCAACATAAAACATTTCTTTTTACGGGATGTGTATCTAAGCAGTTAGTCTTGGAAGTCGAATACTTTGCCAAAAGTGTAAAACGATCCGATGGACTGGAGGGAGGAAAGAAGAGAAGGAAAGAAGGTGGTGATGTGTGGGTGGGTGTATAAAAGGGATCCCAGGAGAGGGAAATAGAAATGGTGTTATGATAACACCACCAACACACCACTTATTTACACCTAAAAGCACATCTCGTTTCCTGGTTCTTTGAATACTGGCCAGTGGTACTTACAAAGCATGAACAACACAAGGATGTAAAGCAGGTTTTACTCTATTTACAGTATGCACAGAGTGCCAAACCTTCATCTTAATTGCAAAAGAACACTAAACACTACCTTAGGACCACTTTTTTTTAGAGAGAACATATTGAGCTATTCAGCAATGAGGTTTAAACAGATGCAACATGCAAATGTAAGTTTTCCAAACTTTCAACATAAATTGACATTACAAAGGTTCCCAGCCACTGCCACCCTCCTCTTACCTGATGCTACTTTGGGCTGGTTGCCAACTATTCCAACAGTTCTTCCGTTCATTCTGGCAAATCCAACAATGATATTTCTGGCATAGGAGGGCATGATCTCAAAGAATTCTCTCTCATCAACTATCTACACAAATGAGATTCAAATACCTTACTATCACGGAGCAGTGAAATACACACTCCTATATATATCTGTATCACACAAAGATGATTTAAAATGTAAGACAGTTGAAACAGTATTTTAAGAATCTTTTTCAATATACTGCTCTTAAGCAGTGCTGGATTTACGTATAAGCTAAAAAAGCTATAGCTTAGGGCCCCACTCTCTTGTGGGCCCCAAAAAAATTTAAAGGGGGAAAAAGCTGGATGTACATTTCCAATTGTATTTCAGTTCAACAATTACTTTGATAAAATACATATTTTGTTATGTGCAAATGGCTTTAGATACCTATTAGGTCCATCAATTACCATATAGCACATATTCAGCATAAAAAACAGCGACAATTTGTAGTTGACAAAGGACAGCTGGACATATAAAGCGCCCCATAACCTTCAGTAGCTTAGGGCCTCATCAAACCTAAATCCGGTCCTGCTATTAAGACATCTTGTCGACAGTGCTCTTCCATACAGCACTAAAGTTAAAAGTGTTAGTAAGATTCATTTTGAAATTCCTGACTGATCCTGGTTAAATTTATTGTTCCACTGGGTAACATCCAAAATTAAGAGTGTATCATGGGGCTGGAGAGACATTTCACCACCCTAAATTTGGCATGTGGCCCCTAGAAGGTTAGCAACAAGACCATATGGCCCTCAGACCAATAAAGGCCCCCCTGTTTTAGACATAGAATGAGGTCAAAGGATCCTCACACCAACATAAAATCTTTATTATTTTTTTTAAATGGAGAAAGATCAGTGACTCACCCTGGAGCTCAGCCACTATTATTACAACACCTCCAAAGCGTGGTGTCCAATTATAGTTGACTCTCAAAACAATGAATATTGTAACCATATTTTACATTTACTATATGGAAATCAAACACCATGGAAATAATTAAAGCTATACATCTTCTTTATATATGAAATCAATGAAATCAATGGTAGTTAATGTGGGCATCAAGACCATTTCCTCAGATACAGTGATATAATGCAATTTAGAATCAAGTTTAACCCACAGGTTGCATAACCTTTTGTCAAATGGTGAGAATAAAGGCGAAGAACCCTTTTATATATCCAGTTATATTCCTTTTCCCACTTTTACTCAGGAACACATTTCTAAATAACGGTATTTTTGCAGCGTGCATACATACAAGAAAATGCACCGTATTTACAACATGTAACAATTCTCAGAGGCAATGGATATTTATGCATCATGTGTAAACACAAAATTATCGCAACAGCTGTAATACACTGGTACACAGAGCTTACCGAATGCACAATATCCACCATGTCATAAGCTTTAGTAGATTCCATCGGGACAATGGTATCCAACTCAGGAACCAACCGGTTGCTTTAAACACAGAGAATGGAAAGGAATAAACTTACATCGTATCATAATTCATAAGAGAAAATTACTCATGTTAGGAGACATGATTACAACCTAGGACTATTTGACTGAATTCCAGAATTCAGAATTCAATTCCAGAATATTGAGAGAATGAAGGAGATATTTATTTTTTCTTTTACTTTATTCTCCATGTTTACAATAAAGGACCCTCCAACATTGAGGTGGATCCAAATATGTGTCCTGCTTGCACTGGAGGATGGAGAAGAACAAGCAATTTTTGTTAATTGCTCCATTCATCTGAAGTCCACTGTGCCCCCCGAAAAGCTATTCCAGAAGGTATGGAGACACTCCATATCAGCATGGAACATATTGCTGGGGCTAGTGGGAACAAAAACATCTATCCTACCCCCTTATGGATCAACCAAGAGCCTTTTGCTGGATTTTGGCTGCCTTCAAAAATGGAAGGGAAATCCAAATTCAACCCATTCGCTTTAGTTGACTTGTTGCATTTTCAGATACTACTTAGGAGAGAACAGCCTCATTTTGTTAACCAGCAAAAGGAAGTGATAGGAGGCAAAAGTGTAAAAGAAAATATCCAAAATCTGGTCCATCAGCTGAACGGCAACATATACTATACTGTTCCACTGCTGTTAAAGGATAATTTTTGTTTTCTACCCTTCAGACCTCCAACAGGAATCTCTGTGGAGGAGTATCTATAACACATGGAAGCCAAAGTCCCATTGCATCCCCAGTTCACAAGACTTAATTGTGAATCTATCCAAAAATAATAAAATCACCCAGGAATTTTATTTCCTAAATGGGTTCAAAGGGATAGGTGTCCCCTTCAATGATACAAATCGAGAAAATCATACAAACCGAATAACACACGTCCTAAAGAAGCATGATCATGCACGCATGTATGGTGCTGAACCCACAAGGTACCAAATACATCACTCAACATGTCACAGAAAAGGCAGAACCAGGCGGGGTGCACTTATATGCGCTCTGCCCTAGAACAGAACCCCTACGTGAAATGGGCATTGCCTGTAACTTTGCAGACATTTGACGGGATAAACTCTGAAACACACTTTGATTCTATGAACATCTATTATTTGTAAATATAACTTACATAGGGTCATGGCATTCTCTGACAGGAGCTGGATCCTTATTGCTAAGCGGTAGGTAATTAAAAAACTCTCTGAGATTGAGCAAAGCATCTATGTCATTCTCAAAGGCACAGTGTGCAACCCCTATAATAGAAAAAATCAAACATCCATCTGACGTTGCAAAGATTCCAATGAACTTTCCAACAGGACAAGAAATAGATCTTCACAGCAAATTCTTAAAGCTCTAAAATGTCATAGCATTAACTGAAATGCCAGTGGATATTCTTAATGTCCACCAAAAGAAACAGTGTCAGATCAGCAGTCATATTTGATCAACTGTGCCAGTGTTTTACACACATCTACTTCCACCCCGAACATCCATCCTAGTCTTGTTCCACTCCATCTTGCATTTCAAGGGTCATACTGAACCCCTATTTCCAGCCTCTTTGCAAAATAAATAAAGTAGGTGTTAAATGGATCTGAAAGACTGAATGTGTCTGTGGATGTATATGAGTGAGAGTGAGAGAAAGAGATGTGGTCCTATCTACCACTGGCAGCAGTCCTAGGAAGGTTAGTTACAAGGGAATGTTGCCATCAGGCTAAAAACAGTTTTGCACCCATGTTATTGAGGTTTACAAAGTTAGGAAAGTGGCAGAGAGTACCTCCCCTCTCAGTACTAGAATTCATGTTCAACCAATGAAAGTGACTAGCAAGAAAGATAGAAGAAAAAGTATTTTCGCACACAGTCACATCAGCATCTATGAGCTATTATGGCTAAACAGGATCCCCATGCATAGAAGCATGCTGAGTGCAACATGGACAGGGATCAAATAAGGCAGTTCTAATGGTACATTTCCCCCTTGATGCTTATTAGACAGGAGCAGCCCCAGTATCTCAATCTCTCTTACACACATTCTCTTACAATACCTCTAATAACTGTCTTCTGTCACCCCCTGTAGTATAATTTTCAGCCAAAGACAACCAGCAGGTACTTTTACTATGTTCCAAACCAGGCATCCCCAACCTTCGGCCCTCCAGATGTTTTGGACTACAATTCCCATCATCCCTAACCACTGGTCCTGTTAGCTAGGAATCATGGGAGTTGTAGGGCAAAACATCTGGAGGGCTGCAAGTTGGGGGTGCCTGTTCCAAACTAATCTGCAAGACTAATTTTTTATGACTGGACTACTATGTTCTTCATATTGTTCTTCAATCACTTCATAAGGGGACTGCAAACAGGAGCAAATGTTAATTATAAACAACTTAACCATTTCTGACCTGATACTGCAGTGTGGGTCTTTGCACCTCCAAGTTGCTCCTGAGTAACATCTTCGTTGGTGACTGATTTGACTACATCAGGGCCTGTTATGAATAGATAGGATGTGTCCTGCAAGAAACAACAACTGCAAAGTATGAGGTGCAAGATGTGACAATCTCTGTGTTTGCATTTTTCATCCCTTAGTGCTTTCAAAACAGGAAAACTTAATTTTAAAAGGTCCAAATATTTCAATTTCTAATTTATTTTGATTCAAACTAACAAGGCATTTGGTTGGAATTCACTCTAATTTAGCCATAGTCCTCAACAGATCACACAGCTGGTACATGGGATTCCCAGTAAAGCATTTGCATTCCTTTATTTGCAAAAAAAATACAGCACAGACTGTGCCACCTTAACTGCAGGTCCAGTACTACTGAAATTTCCAGTTTTAATATCCTCTCTCATTTTTCATTTCCAAGCAAGACAATTTTTACAGCTCAAAGCCAACCGACTCAATAGATACTTAAAACACGGCATAATTAGAAGATGTGAAAGGTGACAGCTACAGCCTGAAATAGCAGGGCAGTTAAAAAAAAAGATGTTATTCCTTAAGCCAAAGCTTCTAAAGGAACAGAAATACATCCATTTTTAGAGTCAGCCACCACTAGCAAGAACTCCTTGAAACAACTGCTCTCGTAAGACTCACTCTCTTCACGTTTACTCAGAATTAAGTCCCACTGTGTTCAATGGGGCTTACTCCCTAGTAACTATGTTATTATTACAGTCAAAGGCAACTAACATTACATCCTTACCTTTACCATGAATGTGAAATCTGTTAAAGCAGGAGAGTAGACAGCCCCCCCTGCGCAAGGGCCCATAATAAGAGAAATCTGTGGTATTACCCCAGAACATAGTACATTTCTCTGTAAAAGAAAACAAACATCTCCATTGCTTACACATTTTATACCACTTCCAAGTCAAAGTTCCCAAAGCGCTCCTAAATCTGTGTTAAACTTTTGCAACAAACTATTTCATGTAAAAATATGATGTTGTAGGAATGTATTAGCCAACAGAAATAACATTCGATGTGTTCTAGCTTCATTGTTCATCCACTAACCGGGATCTTAAACTCCCATCCAAATTAATCTAAGTTCAAAACCCTGTGCATCAGAACAAATATGGCAAGGAAAAGGGAGAAAAGCACAAGACAGAGGCAATGTCAGAGAATTAAGTATCCAGGATCAGATTCATGAAGCAGGCTCTAGCTGAAGTCCCATGTGCACTGAATGCCCCATGTGTTGGTGGTGGCAGCAGCTGCTGCTTCCGACAGCTGGTACAGACAGATGCATATGGAGAGCCGTTTTCCAGCCCTCTTCTAGCTCCAGGGTTGTACTCACAAGCAAGGAGAGAGATGCTGCTACTGCAGTTCATTCACCCACATAATAAAAATTATTCCCTTTGGCTGCCGGGAGAGCTTCATGAATGCTGATGGCTGCAGCAGCTCTCTGTTTGCAGGAGAGAGCAAGGAGAGGGCTAAAATGAGGAACTGAATATGCACTACAGTCTTTATACTTGTGGGGAGACGTACTGATCCAACCAGGGAAAAGGTCAGAGAGGTATCATTGTGCCTAAAGAGTAACAGTAACTTACAGCAACTGCAAAAGAAATAACCGAATAATAATAATAATAATTTATTATTTATACCCCGCCCATCTGGCTGGGCTTCCCCAGCCACTCTGGGCGGCTTCCAAAAAAAATATTAAAATACTGTAATACATCAAACATTAAAAGCTTCCCTAAACAGGGCTGCCTTCAGATGTCTTCTAAAAGTCTAAATGAAGTATACTAATTTCAGGGCTTGTTCCCCCTTAATTGTGACTTCTAGCAGCAACACCTAGAAACAACAGCATCTCATGAAAAGAAAATGGGAGAGAAGATGTGCATTTTGCCCCTGTATAAAGGAGAAAAGCCCCCTCCCTGGCCCCTCGCGTAAGACCTGGAAGCAGCAGGAAAAGAATTTTTTGTCACTCATGCTTCCTGTTTCATTATTTTTTCAGAATGTCAGAAGTGGCTCCTAGGCTATTCATCTGTAGCATCAGGAATCAACTTGCTTACCTAAGAGGTCTCTTACCAAAAATATATCAGCATAACCAGCCAGGGACTCTACTCCTTCCTGGATCCGGGCCCCTCCAGAATCATTCAACCCAATAACAGGAGCACCAACCATAGCAGCCTGATCCATTATCTGAGGATACAGAAACTCTTGATTTACTAGTGAAGTCCTACCACAAGCTTAATTAACATAAAATAGTGAGTGCTTATTATAATTAATAATCATATTATAAAATAGGATCTATTTTCATTTTTTATCAGAATGCGTCCAAGCCCTATCTCTGTTTCTTGTTACGAAATCTACAGATAAACCTCTACTGGCCAGTCAACCATCCCCACCTGGCACTATTATTATTAATACACCTTCATGTTCAATTAACTCTTCTCTTTAACATTTGTGCTTGACCATCTTAAACAATGGGCTACTTCACACATAACGCTAAGCCATCATTTAGCATCATGAGCCTCAGAGATCCTCAGTGCTTTGCTCAGCCCACTGAGGCTTGTCTATATAGTTTTAAAACCATGGTTTAGAGTGACATGCAAGCCCGTCCCATCTGATAAAGGGCACTTAAGGATTATAGAGTGTGACAAATGAAAAAAAACCACAAGATCACAAAAGCACCATAATACAGCAAGATCAAAACCTGATCTAAAAATCTTGTGAAAGTAACAATATATTTGATACCCAAATGACATTGGTGTATCAAACTGGAGGCAGGTATGGGGCAAACCTCTCTGAGGAAGGCCCCACTCATTTTTAACCATTATACATCTATCTTCTAGAAAGGACTACCAAGAGAAGTACATCATCAGCTATTTGGAAATGTAAAAAATGGATACTTCTCACAACTCATATCACCACTTATCAGGAATTGTGACCTCAAATATACTCCTGAATGCATTAACTGTGAGATATTTTATCCTAGCAACATCTTGGCTTCTGTAATAACAAATGGACTTCTTATCATTATGAAAAAAATAGGTTATGTTTGGAGAGAGGGAATTCAGCAGTATTGGAGCTGAATAAGCAATAGGCTATTAAGATTTGGGGGCTTGTACAACCTGGGTGGCTTAGTTGAAAAGGAACTGCCATGAGTTGAATAAGAAGAGATTTCTTTGAAATTCAGGAGTGTTTACACTTATTCTGAAAATGTATCTATCTGTATTGTGTTGGGAAAAAATTGTAACTTAAGATTTGAAGACACTAATCAGGGAAGGGGATGAAAGAAACTTCAATGTAGCAAGGATTCGTGTGAGGCATAACGCACTTTTAAAAACACTCCATTGTCATATTTTGCAGGCTGCAGGCACTTAAGAGTTTTGTAACTATTGTCTTCTAAAATGCTTACCTTGCAGATCTTTTGAGCATGTGCTCCAGATAAACTGCCTCCAAACACAGTGAAGTCCTAAATAAAGATTGTATTTCAAAGATCAAATATAATAATAGCTTAGAATGCCAAATATATATACTGGATTTAGATTTTTTTCCCCCTGCGTTGTCCTTGAGCACCAGTAAAACAGACTTTTTTGCACTCCCAATTATTCAGTGTAATTGTCTTCAAGGAGGTTGAAAATATCAACAGACCTCACCCTCATGGAAGGAGTGCAATCTATCCCTACACAGGCAGAGCATGTGCATGAGGAGGGATTGAGATACAGCTTAACAGCTTAACAGTTGTTAGCGGAGTTCATAATCCAAAGCATTTGTAACCCGAAGTGTTTGTAACCCAAGGTACCACTGTAATGCCAGAAATCAATGCATGTACAAAATATAAAGATCCCACAAGGTTTCTGTAGTGCAAGTCTTTTATTCCCAATGGACTCTTGCAACTCTTGCAGCATGGAAAATACTGTAGTCAGGAAATATTGAAGTTGCAGCCTTACATCATCTGAAGGGCAATGGGTTAGTCACGCTTGTTTAAATGTTGTATTATAACCAGTTCCCTGTTGCTGTTGTTGTTGTTGTTGTTGTTTTAAAAAAGAGACACAAGGGACTGCAGTATCAGAAGTAAGCTTCTGCAAAGCAACTCTATTCCTACATGTTATAAGGATTCCATAGTCCAAGAACATGCTGCGAAATACTGTATAAATAGCCAAAATGGACAGATGTGGTCATTTTATTGACTGTAATTAAAATTCTATTGAATTGCAGGCATAATACATGTCTGCTAACTAAATGCACTGCAAATGAAAAGCAAATGTAAAGAAATACAAAAATGTTTATAAGGCTTCAAAGAAAAAGTTCACAACTGAAAACACAAAATAGCAATACCTGACTGAAGACATATGCCAATCTGCCATTAATTCTACCCTGGCCAGTTACCACACTGTCTCCAGGGAACTGCAAAAGAGAATAAAGAATGTACAACTCAAAACAGCAATATGATTAAATAACGAAATCTAATTCTTATAAATGACCAAAGCAAGTATTTGCTAACCAAAAAATCAAACTCTCTATTTAGGGCAGAGTATACATTTCAATTATACTTTGTTTGTATCGTTTAAAACAGGCTGACTTCCATATTATTGTGCACTTAGCAGATGATCAACAAAAAATGATGGTCATGAGGGATAGGAAAAATACATACTTCTAAACAGCCTCCTTTAATGCTGAGTATAATTTATTTACACTCCACCAACCACAAATAAAAACAAAGCAACAGAATATAGAATCTATAAGATCATGAAAAGACAGGAAGAAAAACAAGAAAGCAGTCCTAGATAGTCAAAGCAAAATTGTGTCATTTAAGAATTTTGCAACTTGCTCTGTAATTTATAAATTAGAGCCATTCAAGAAAATGATCAACAGAAACTCTGATGAGCAACCTGGGAAGTACTGTGTAATAGGGTATATTAGTTTCTGTAGCTGGCTTATTAAAAAACAACCCGCATTTTGAAATGTATAAAACTGGTTCTACCTTTTCATTATTACAAGAGCAGTATCTATTATTTAAAACTTCATTTTATCTACCTTTTAAAACTTTGAAGGTAAGGTTAAAATATCCCAAGGAAAAAGCTTTCATGTATTTAGGAACAGACAAACAATTCAAATAATGCATCCCATTCTTAGAATTAGGACATGACAAAAATAGCAACCAGAGGAAATGAGGCGCTTGGGCTACGCCATAAGTCAATCTCCATTAAAATCTCTGTTTAACAATATCTTTGGCTTGCTCAGTTTATAAATAACAATGAGAAGACAGCCCAACTGAAACAACTGTCTGCCATAATTCCTTCATCCAGACAGACTAACACAAGTCCATCATCACCTGGAACACGAATGAACTGGAAGTAAGTAAAATACAACCATGAAACTGAAAGGGAATGTAATATATCCAAGTCAGGCTCTGTCTCTAAAACACTACATATAGAATGATTGGGGATGAACCAAGCAGAGGTAGAGCATATATAGAGGAAAGAGATGAGAACCATCCATTCTATTAGAGTAAACCATCCACCATCCAGACTCAGGCACTAGAATCAGCCAGATATTTCCAAACAGTCCCAAGAGTGTGAGCAAAATATATACCAGGTACCTTGTTTTTCTCAGCCTCCATCCCAAAATCTGCACATCTGTGTTCCACAAACATGTCATATTCTACAAAACTGTCAGGATCCAATAAAAGAAGAACACGCTCCCTGGCTGTCAGCTTTCCCTGAAGTGCAGGAAATAATATGAACAAGGTAAGGTTTGGAGATCATTTCAGTACACCAGAGCCAAGCATAATTACAAATATAAAGAGAAAGTCAGATACTAATTTAAGGTTTTATTCAAATCCATAAATTTGCTCCTCAGAAAGCAGCTGCCTTAAACTCAATATTGCAACTGAATTCCTTTTTAATTTCACCTTCCCTTCAAATACGGAAATTGCTCTCTTCTGGAACAATCATTTTGTCAGAGATTTATTGATTAATTGATTTTTTACATTTTCGTCCTTTTAAGTAAGCAATGCTGAGTTATATACATATGTTGAAGAGAATAAAACCCATAAAGGACTAGTACAGGAAGGGGCTAGCAAAGAAAAAGGATTGTATTCACATGTTTAACAGTCTGACTTCAGTGAAACTATTAAATGTAGTATCAGAACTTACAAATGTGCTTTTCTAAGGGTAGATAGAGCAAGTTAAATAAATCATACTTTTTCTGTTTGATGTAAGGTATGATGTAGTACATTGGCAGAGTTGAAAAACCAATCACAAAAAGCTTATACAAGTTTATTAGTAATCTAAAAAGTAAATGTATAACCGGGCCATCTTTCAGCCTGATCCTTTATAAAACTTAATGTATGTACATGAATCATACACTGAAATTCCTACATTTTATCTTAGCCAAAAGGCCGAGAAGCAATACACTGAAATTCTTGTCAAAGAGAAGCTCTAATCCCAATGGACAAATCTTCTCTAATTTCCTAAAAATTTCATTCTCAGCAGAAATTTAAGTCAACATGCAAAAGTCATTTTAAGAAGCGAGACAGGGGCTCTAAATTACCATCCAACTATTTTAATTTCCCCATTATTGTTGCTCATATATAAATAGGCATCAGACACAAAAATAAATTGCTGAATAAATTGTCACATATTGTCATGGTGATCCCCCACACCTCAAAATCTTAAGAAGCCTGCAAATATTCATCTTATATTGATTCAAGCACTGAAAATGTTATAGAAGCAGCACTTCAAAGAGAGCCTTATAAAAGGCAAATGCATAGTAAAAGAAGCTACAAGCAACAACGACAAAAGAAAGAAAATTACATGCCTCTGATTTAACCTTTCATTAGGAAAAAGAAGGGTCATTTAGGCACCATCACCTTCACTGGCCACATGGCCACTTGTAATCTTGTCCTGCTAATGACCTTTGCAGAAATGGCTGCATTGGCTGCCAAATAAACTACCAGGTCATGTTCAAGGTCTTGTTAGTGACATATAAAGCCCTGGACAACTCAGGGCCAGGTTATCTGAAAGGCTACCTGACCCTGCCTAGATCTGTAAGATCACTTAAATCATCTGGAGAAATTTTACTTGTGGCAACACATCCTACAGAATATTACAGGCAGAACATCACCTGAAAGGGAATATTTCTTGCCAGTGCCCTTTACACTGTAGAATACCCTTATTTTATTTACTGAAATATTTATAATCTGTACTTTCATCCCTAAAAATGCAGATTAAGCATCATCTGTCAGTTGCTTCAGTTGTAAATAAATATCTTTTTGCCCAAGCTTTCCCTGACCCATAGGGATGGACCAAGTTATTACTTAATTCCTGTTTTGATATTATTCTTTTTATGTTGTATCTGTTTCTATGATACTGTCTTATATTTTAATATTACTAAGCTATTTTAATAATTTAAATAAATGCTTTACCTTAGGTCTCCGAAACATGGTAGGGAAAGAAATATCCAACACATGGTAGGGAAAGGGATTAATTTAAGATACTTATTTGAGCCTCAGAAAACAGTTCAGATTAATTCCTAATTCCACTGCAAGTTCAAAGGGATCTTCAAGCCATAACTGTCTGCCCTGAATTAAAGCAAAGCAAGGTGGCTGGTAACGATTCTGTGACGATTCTGATGATCTTCAGCATTACAGATGCAGCTACAGGACGCAATCTGCAAAGTGTTTATTCATTCCTCAACAGACTGAACTGCTGAGGGGGTGGGGCACAGTTAATATAAAACTCCCTTGCCAGATCACATTAGGGTCATCCCATGACTTGGTTATTTCATCCGCTAGCAACCTGAAGCCTTGAATTCATATACTTTTTCCTCCCCTTGCACTCTATAATCAGAAACTTCTGACTGTAGTTAGCAACAAACTATACCTTGGAATTGTGTCCAAAGCCAGAAAACCATGGTTTGCACACAAACCAGATTTGCCACTAGCCATGACTATCACTAGCTTCCAACTGCAAAGGCTGAGAGAGCACATGGCCCGCAACTGTTCACTCATGTAATACTAAACCATGGTTTAGTGTTACATCTGAACACAACTGCTGTCTCCAGCAGCAGCCAGCCCAATTCTTCCAAGTGCCCACAAGCCATGTTTCTATTTAGTTATAATGACTCATAATATTTGGTACATATATCCTTCATGAACACATCCAGTTTTTTGAGCTATCAAGGTTAGTGGCCATCTAGATGTGAATCCAATAGCTTAATCACGTTGTGCAGATGAATATTTTGTTTTCTGTATTTCCAACAATACAACTCAAACTGAAGACATATGAAGAAAAAATATATACCCATAATATATCTGCTGACATATCTATATACGTAATATGGAAATGTTAAAAAAAGATCCCAGGAACTTTGCAAAACATATGCTTCTGATTCACATTTATCCACACTCCCTCTGTGCATCCATAGTTAGGTACCCCCAATCATTATATTGCTGCCTTCCCTTTCTGAAAATGAGAATGGATAACATCTGAAGGTAACTTCACATGTGTATCAGTGTTTTAAAAAATGTGAGACATGACAGTCAGTGTAGCTTCAAAATATTTGGGAAACAGTGCTTTTAATGGGGGCTTCAGAACTTTCTTCTGACTTGTGGCCTTAAGTAGACAAGAGGAGCCAGGGCTAACCTTAGATCAGGGCTGCTTATTTCACACACATTCCCCACCCCCAAAACAATTCTGGGAAATGCAGTTTAACCCTCAGAGAGTTACAATTCCCACCTACCCCTAACCAACTCCAGTGCCCAGAATTGAGGAGGGAAATTTGTGCTTCGAATGTGCTTTGAAGATTAAGTAGCTTGTAAGTAGCCCCCACACAACCCAATTTGAAATTGGGGGCCACTGGGAAGGGTCTCGGACCCCAGTCCCATCTTATTAGAATACGGGCAGGGGCATATTAAACTAACTAGACTCTCCAGGCAGCGTCCCCGCTCTGTCAGGAAAGCGAGTGTGGGACCTTCGTCCCTCCGAGGGTCGCCCGGGAGCAGCCAGCTGTTGCAAGCCCAACCAGAGGCTTCCTCGCTCTCTCTCTCGCTCACCCGCCGGTGCTGTGCATCTATGCGCGCCTGGCCGCCGCCGAGCAGCGCGGCCCGACGCTTCTCCTCGATGCGCTCGGGCACCGTGGGCGCTTGCCGAGGGGGGCTGTTGCTGAGCCGGCGGGAAAACGCCAGGGAAACCCTCGGCAGCCGAAAGGGCAGGATCCGCAGGGCGGCCATGGCTGTGGACTGTGGGGACGCATGCGCGCATGGAGCGGAGGGAGGCGGATGCGGCGGGCAGGTTCCTGAAGCGTGGAAACAGCAGCAGCCATTTGCCCCGCCCAGCCTCCCTTTATATTTCTGTTACGCCTGCCTCGCCGCTTCTCTTCTCACGCTGTTATGAACTGTGTCAGAGCGCGCTTTCTTTTCTTCTTCCCCGGCGGGGTGCACACGGCGCATGAAGACGCCGCCGCTGACCGCTGAAAAGCAGTTTTTTTAATACGGTACAATGTGGTTGCACGTCACGCTGCTGGCATCTTCATGCGCTGAGCATTTTAGTGTTTCTGTTGCACAGGCCCGAGACCTCTTTTTCCCTTCAGGTTGTGTTTTTTTATTGCAGGATGTGGGCTATCGCACTAGAGTGCGTCTCCATTAATTTGCGGTGCCCCGATGTGAGTGGGGTAAGGTTGGAAATAAGGTGAGAAGGAGCTCTAGAAGAAAGGACTTCTGCACGGTCCGTAGATGTTAACAGAAGACCGAATTTGAATAGGTGCGTTTTGGCAAGCCACAGTGCTTCTCGGAGCATGGAGACTACCTATGCTGATTTTTTTTTACATTCAACTATTAAAGATACAGACATCCTTTGTTCTTAATTTTTACCTTTTGTACATGTGCAATGACTACTTGCTCAGAAGTAAGTATCACTATAGGACAGGCATCCCCAAACTTGGCCCTCCAGATGTTTTGGGACTACAACTCCCATCACCCCTAGCTAACAGGACCAGTGGTCAGGGATGATGGGAATTGTAGTCCCAAAACAGCTGGAGGGCCGAGTTTGGGGATGCCTGCTATAGGACTTCCTCTGCAGAAAGGTTCCCTCCAGACTGGTGTTTTTCTTACTAGAGTGTTCTGCAATACGTCATTGCTGCAATAATAGTGCATTAGTGGTGGATTTATACTGGACTGTCTACACATCATTCCACTTCATTAGCTGCTGTGCAATGCTTTCCACTGTTACCATATTATAGACATCTGGAAAGGCACGCTTACACTATAGTGTTACGAGAAGTGGGACAAATCATCATCATCAGACCTTTTATTGGCATCATATACAAGCATCCATAGCAAATCAATACAGAATTCCCGCCTTCTCAGTGACCCAAAACATTTGTCAAATGAAAGAGGCAAAGCAGTCTAACATTACATCTCTAGGTCTCCGGGGAGATCAGATGTCTGCAATGTGTTTCGACGACAAAAAACCAGATAAAGATATTTAGCCACTAACTTGGTGAACTCCTGATTATTCCCCAATAATAGAAAATGTATGACCTCTAACTCTGGTCTCCATTTGGGGATGCAGAGTTGATCTAGGAACTGCTGGCAGAGATCAACATATAGTTTACATTTAAGAACCATATGTGTAAGAGTTTCCACCTGGTGGTCTTCACATGGGCAAATTCTTTCTCCTTCCACCATTCCCGAGAACCTTCCCCATAGGAGGGATGAAGGATTTGAATTAAACCTGGCCAGCGAAAATGCCCTTCTTTCTTGAGGATTAAGCAAAAATTCAAGATAATTGTGGATAATTTCATATGCCCAAGAAACTTGAAAGTTAAGAGGGGAACATGTTTTCTCTGCTGCTGCTGTTAGTTCCTGGCGTTCAATGTGGGACAAATCAGTGGGGGAGGAACCCTCTCTGGTACCTGGGGCAGTGCAGCCCATACGGACTGTGCATGTGTAGCATCCCGCATGTGTGCACTCCATACAGAATTTGGCTTAGCAGGTGGCCTGAACCCATAATTGTGGTTTAGCTCTCCCATAAAAAATAGGGGTGGGGAACAATCAGCCTGCGGACCAAATTTGACCAGCCACATAGCCACTTTCCCCAAACCATGCCCATCTCTGCCCCATACCTAAGAGATGCAACATCAGGTGTGGGGCAGGTAGAGACTCTCGATGGAGAACTTGATCATGCAGTTAATCCCTGCAGAAAGCTGGGGAAGTGATGGTTGAGGACAGGGCATGCAAAGCACTTTGCACAGCACTTCCAAAATGCTTGAAAGCTGTTGTCAGGAATTTGGGAAGTGCTGCACATAGCGATTTGCAAGCCCTGCCATTTGCAAGCAGCTCCCAAGCACCAAGGAAAGAACTGGCAAAGTCCCTTATACTTTGGTTCCAAGCACTTGAAAACTAACTGGGTGTTGGGCACTCAGGAAGCACTGAACCAAGGGACTTTGACAAGTGGGTGGGACAGTCTACCTGTCCATTACCTGATATCACAATGATGCCCAGTGCCTGGTAAGCAGTCCTGTCCACCTGTCAAAGTTGGCGCGTGGGGGTGGGGACAGATAGGGATCTGGTCCAGCAGGCCCAAAAGATTCCCCACCTGTGCTGTACAGCATAAGACAAACCTTGGTTACAGCTTGTGTTTTATGTGGGGAGATATAAACCACCAGACCCACCGGACCCATTTTCCTTTCCTGGATTTTCCATTCCTGGATTTACAGAAGCTGACCCAGTTTCTGATTTGACCCTGGAATGTCCCACTTTTCCTTAGAGTGTCCCTATTCTCATCGGAGAAATGTTGGAGGGTATGGAGTAATCTGGGGACGCAGGTGGCGCTGTGGGTTAAAGCCTCAGCGCCTAGGACTTGCCGATTGAAAGGTCGGCGGTTCGAATCCCTGCGGCGGGGTGCGCTCCCGCTGCTCGGTCCCAGCGCCTGCCAACCTAGCAGTTCGAAAGCACCTCCGGGTGCAAGTAGATAAAGAGGGACCGCTTACCAGCGGGAAGGTAAACGGCGTTTCCGTGTGCAGCTCTGGCTCGCCAGATGCAGCTTTGTCACGCTGGCCACGTGTCCCGGAAGTGTCTCCGGACAGCGCTGGCCCCTGGCCTCTTAAGTGAGATGGGCGCACAACCCCAGAGTCTGTCAAGACTGGCCCATACGGGCAGGGGTACCTTTACCTTTACCTTTTATGGAGTAATCTGACCCTTTAGCCATCTGAAGGCAGCCCTGTATAGGGATTTTTTTAATGTTTAATGTTTTATTATGTTTTTATATATGTTGGAAGCCACCCAGAGTGGCTAGGGCAACCCAGTCAAGTGGGAGGGATATAAATGGTATTATTATTATTATTATTATTATTATTATTATTGAATAGGATGTCCCTGTTTTCATTAGAGAAATGTTGGAGGGTATGAACCACAAGCCTGGTTTCTGACTAAATGCTAAGCTAAACCATGACTTAGTATATCAGTGGAATGGGAAGGAACAAAATGGTTGCAGTCTCCCCTCTGGAAGCCCATATATTTGCTCGTTTGCACTAAGACATGGTTTGGCTTAGTGTTACCTGCAAACTGGGCCTCTGTGATGTGTAAATAACAAATACCTAATCAAACCTACATGTTTACAACAGGTTGAGCAGACCACAAAGTTTCTAAAAGCTGCCCTTTAACAGAAATTGGATGTTTGCCAGCAAAGCACTCAGTGGAGAAGTCTCATAAGAGACATCAATTATTTTGAAGAGTAGTACTTCTAAACTGATAATTTCAGCTGTACTGCTGTCTGTCTGAGCTTTTCTACCTTCATCTAGCATTTTTGATGCCTTTTTTGCTCACACTCCGAATGGATGGCTTATCATCCATTGATTATAATATAATATTGAATATAATCCAATGATTATATTGTTCCACTCTGTTAGTGGGGTATATAAGGTGATGGGGGAGGGATAGTACCTTTGGTGGGGTACACATTGTGCTCCTTCTTGGGTAGTTTGTCCACCTTGGGTCCTCATCTTGCACTCAGCTCTACCTATAGCCCCTAAAAACTGTCAGCCACACCCTGGGAGCAGCTTCAACTGACTGGCTAAACCAGGTGTGGCTAGCCGATGGGTCTCAAACCCTCTGGAGCCTACCTGTGAAGATAAGCTCCAGAGGACTGAGCGGATGAAACCAACAATGGTCCCAACGGGCAAGAAGGCACTTTCTGCACATGCTGTAGAGGGAAATAAGGGGGAGATGGGGCTGCTTTGAGGAGAAGAAAAGCTCTGATCCTAAACCTTTGCTGCCTTGCTGAATATCTTTGGGAGGAGAAAAGTCTAAAGAGTAAACCCTACACAAATACAGAATGGAGTCCCTAAGACGGTTGGATGACACCTTGTATACAGAGCCGTCTTTCCCATAGGGCTTAGTGGTGCGTTGCTTCAGGGCACCGGCCTCTCAGGAGCGCCCCAGCGAGTGGGGGAGCCGTGCGGCTTTGCTGGCGGCCTCCCCTTTCCCTGCACTCCCACCAGCTGCGCCCCGCCAACCATATGGCTGGCGGGTGCACAGCTTCCCTCCCAAGCCTCTGTGGGGATTGCTCCCCTGCAGCGGCATGGGGGAGAGTTGTGCCCCCCAATGGCTGGCAGTGCACAGCTGCGGCTCCCCCCCCACTATCTGTGGTAATTTGGGGGCGCTGGGTGGATATTTGCACCCTGGCACCACATCTGCTAAAGACGACCCTGCTTGCGTACCTCCTTCCAGCAGCTCCTGCAGCCAAGCTGGTGACAAACATATTGCTCAGCTTTCCTTTGGACCACATCAGTAAGGCTGAGGGGCGAAGGGTCTTGTCACCTAGGCAAGGTGACCTCCATACTAATTGCCCTGGCTTGCGCCCTGTGGATGTCACACTGTAGTTTGTGTGGCCATTCCAGGCCATTCCATTGATCAGTCAGTACATTTCCCCCTAAAGTTTAGGCTTTTTGATAGAACTTTTGACCACTTCTATAATCCTGCTTATATCAGTGGGATTCCAGCAGTATAAATGAGCAGTTAGTCTTCTCAGTCATTGTATTAACGACTTAACTAGCAATCATCAGGTAGGACCACTTATACTTTAAATTATTTTCACTGTATGCACTTACATAAGGCGTAAGAACTTCTATATTAGCATATAAAATCATGTCTCAGAATGTGGATGAATCCAAAGCAGTTACCAGGGGGTTCCTTCCCCTTTATGTTATATTCATCCTCTGTTTAAGATGCTAATTAAAAATCTGTCTTTGCAGCAGAGGATGAGGAAACCATAATGTTCAAGCTATGCATGTCATGAAAAGCACGCATCGTTTATATTTTAAATGATTGGCTTTTTCCTTCCATTACCAAAAAGGGATCACAAAAGTCTTGTAATGTGTCATCTAAAACATATGCTCCACTGGCAGGATTACTAGTAAGAACGATATTTATTCCCCTCCACAATTAGTAGTGACGGTGCTGTCAAATGCCCTTGAGCTCTACTGAGCATGCTCACTTTTTCTGGTCTGTTCATTGCATTTGATTCTTTAGCTGTAGCCTCTCTCTCCCCTTCACTGCTTTTATGTACAGACAGAAGAGACGGTAGCCAAAAAAGAATCTACGGTAACCAAAAGAGAATCTACATTATTCCTCCTGCACACTCCATAAACTGACAACATTTGGGTCTGTGTTTCTGGATTCACAGGTAGCTATTCTCAATTCTCTGTTTTCTTCAAATTTAAAAGACCGGAATGGATACACTATCAGATGCTGGAGAGCATATTTTCTCCCTTTAGCATCTCTTGGTATGGTATATTTTTGAGGGATCACTTACTCAGCAGCTTCTAAACAAGAGGTAAATTTTATTTTCTCTTATTTGGTTGTTGTATTGTTTTCTCTTCTTGCATGACATTTCGGCTGTCTTTTGGTGTCTGCTTAAGCAAAACCTTGTTTCATTTTAAGTCCTTCGTATTTTTGTAGGCATGTAACTTTAAAGCTGTCATCCCTTCAAACCATGAATGGGAAACGCCACAGAGCAACTTTTGAGTGCTGCAGTTTCAACAAAATTGTACCAAGCAGCTGATATTATAGCTAGAATTATGCCATATATCTTAGAAGGAACACTCTCTCATCTCTGGTTTTGTTGAGTATCCATGCTGCTGAGATCTCTTCAACTGGCACTCACTAGCTCTGAGGGTACCTCATTCCCACCCTGTATTTTACATCAGCGCTGAGGTTGGGATTCATTTTTCAGCATGTCTGCTGTCTAAGAATCTAACAACTTACTGTATTGGATGGGAGACCACATGTTGAGATTTCTGCATTGCAGGGGGTTGGACTAGATGATCCTCATTTGAACCATTTTAGGTAGCAGCATCGGTACAATGTTTCCAAAGTTAGTCTTACAAATTTTAGACCTGAGTTTATGAGCTACTGTGCCTGCAACTAACTAACTAACTAACTAACTAACTAACTAACTAACTAACTAATTAACTAACTGTATGTTCAGAATTGAGCATGCTGACTTATGCACCCATGCAATAACATAACCTGTAGCATCACACTAGCATTCCAAACTGTTGAAGAACATCAGTACTGGTCCGGTAGCACAGGTCAACATGACAACATCAGAAAAAGCTACCATCCCTAAAGTTGTTGCATTGCACAGAAACAGGTAGAGAAGAATAGAACTGGGGGTGACGTATATATAGGGCATCTTCACCCTAAAGGTTTTTAGCCACTACAGAGACAGCTATGTTAGCAAAGCCATATTTCATAGATTTGAGTGCTGTTGATTCAATTTTACATTTTAAACCTGTTTTGGACACATTTGACCCTAAAAAGGTGGCCTAAAAGTGTTACAATAAACAATGAAAACACTTAATCTGGTATAGCATTACTAAGGAGTATCAGCAGCAGTGGAAATAATATTGGAACACAAATACAGCATTCTAGGATGTGCCTGTTGGATAACTACATATCACTGCAGCTATATAATGTTAACGTATGTGGCATGACACCCCAGTGCAATTGTGCACAGCTGCTGGGCCAAACTGTGACATATTCTGTAACAAAGCTGATTTCTGTATCTAGCCATCACAAGGTCACCTTCTGGGTCAAAATGGAATCTCTCTATATTTTACTTAAGTGTAAAGAGCCCTTCAGAATGAACCGTTTCTAGAACTGCAATAATAAATCAAAGCATAGGAAAAATGGTACGGGTATTGCAGGGGAGGTAAACACCAAGCATAAATTGTCTAATAATAGCATGTGCATTCATGATTATAGCACAGCATACTAATCACATGTCACCACTGGTTTTCTGTATTTATATTCAATCTGGTGTCTGTTCAAGCAACCCCAGCTTACCTAAGGCATCAATAGAACAGTAATAATTTTTAGATGGTACAAAATTGCAGCCAGAACAGGTTTATCAGTGCTGAAATGATTATATGCTTTTTCCCCTTTGTGATCAGTCCTAGTTACCTGAGGAAATGGATACTTCACCTTCCAAACAATATCCAGTAAAAAAACGAGTGAAAATTCATCCTAACACAGTGACAGTGAAATATACTTCTCATTATCCACAGCCTGGAGAGGAAGGGTATGAAGAAGCAAATGAAGACATTGAGAGTTTTGTGGAAGATAATCCAAAGAGGAGATTGCTGAGCAATGGCCAGCGGAGAGGAAGATCCTTCTTTGGCACTATTGACATCCCATCTCAGGAACCACAAAAGCCAGAAGCTAATAAGAGTGGGCAAGGCCAAAGTTTTGTAGACAGAAGCATTTTTCAGTCCAGAAAGACTTGGGCAGTGCTTTTTGGATCTGCTTTGGCCCATGGTTGTGTTGCCCTGATAACGAGACTTGCTTCTGATCGTTCCAAAGTGCCATCTCTAGAACTGATCTTCATTCGTTCTGTTTTACAAGTGTTTTCCGTCTTAGTTGTGTGCTACTACCATGAGGAACCTTTTGGACCGAAAGGATACAGACTGCGGTTGTTCTTTTATGGAGTATGCAACGTTATTTCCATTACCTGTGCTTATACTTCTTTTGCAATAGTACCCCCAAGCAACGGGACTACAATGTGGAGAGCTACCACCACTGTCTTCAGCGCCATCTTGGCATTTTTATTAGTAGATGAGCGAATGGCTTACATCGATGTCATCACTGTAGTGAGTAGCATCTTTGGTGTTTGCCTGGTCATGATCCCCAACATTGTTGATGAAGAAGATTCTCTGCTGAATATCTGGAAAGAGGCCTTTGGATATACCATGACAGTTATGGCAGGCGTAACTACAGCTCTCTCCATGATCGTGTACAGGTCCATTAAAGATAATGTCAGCATGTGGACAGCACTGTTTACCTTTGGTTGGACTGGAACAGTGTGGGGAGCCTCCACCATGTTTTTCCTCCAAGAGCCAATAATTCCACTGGATGGAACAAGCTGGGGCTATCTCATGGGCATCTGCATATGTTCCACAGTGGCTTTTCTGGGTGTCTATTATGCCTTGAACAAATTTCATCCAGCCTTGGTCAGCACAGTGCAGCATCTGGAGATTGTGATAGCTATGATCCTTCAGCTCCTTGTGCTACGCATCTTCCCCAGCATCTATGATATGATTGGGGGAGCGGTTATCATCATTAGTGTCTTTTTCCTTGCATGTTATAAACTGTCTTGGAAGGACTTAAGAAAACAAGATTATGAGGAGATACTAGATTCTTGTATTAAATGACTGCAAAGCTGTATTCGGTTTACCGATATCTACAATTAATATTCATTTGTGTATGTCTTTTGTAGAGTGTTGTTGACAGCATACTGCCATTTCTTGTCTGAATATAAAAGGTTACATCTGCCCTAGTATAGCTCAGTGGAGTTGCACTAGAAATTTCTGTCCTGTGTAGGAGAAATGTTTTAAAATGTTAGCGCTGTGAAAATTAGATTTTCTTAACTAGTATATAAGAAGTACCAATATTCAATATATACAACTCCGTTCTTTAAAATACGTCTCATTAGAGTCTAGCAGGCATAGTCAGACCCTAAGATTTTTATATCAGACTATGATGTTCACCTGTGTAAAGCAACCATTTGTAGGGTCTCAGGCAAGGTAGTCTTCAGAAGGAAATAGCAAACTGTGCCCCTTAGCTTCTCACAACAAATAACCACATCTTAAATGGACGTTTTTACAGATGGTTTGTTGTAGTATAGGTTTTGTCACATTACCTATTCTAGGTTGTTATATGCATATATGGTTCCTACAGATTTCATCTGGCTTGCCAATTTGCATTTCTTGCATTGACTGGAGCTCACTGATGGTGTGTAGCCTGAAATCTGACCTGACAACCTCAACTCACAGCACGCTTGCTGTGGATTCAAGAGCAGAGAAAGTGTGATTGCAGAAAGAAGCACAGCAGGCGGACATGGACACTGAAAGAGCAGAATGATCGCTCATGGAAACAATATATTGTTTGTTTTTAATATGTAATGTTTTATAAATAATAATTTTAAAAGGTATGTAACAATGATGATGACGATGATAATAATAATATACTTGATCTCTGCCGCAATAATTTTATATGAATTATTCCAAGAATCTCTAACTCAGTGCCTGCCCTGCAAAGGTCTTCATTGGCAGCCATTGGAAATGTTTAATATTTTTTTTAGTCAAGTATCTAGCCCTTAAGATATGAAGCAAAATGTGCAGGTATCCTTCTAAGTAATTTATGTAAAATGAGCCAGTATGGCTCACTTTTCAATGTTCTTAGCCAATGGGTAAAGTCAGATATGTGATTGATAAGTAAGTGACACCAGGCAACAGAAATCCCTGGGGTTCTCCCCCTTTTCATGCATCTTTCCTGCTTCTGTCTTATTTTCTAGCAGTCCTTGGAATCTGTAGTTTGACCTTCCTGTTTTTCTAGCAGCCAGGACACATCTTTCCTCTGGTGTACTCACCTGATATCAGGTACTCCCTAGAAGTTATTTTCTGCAAATACTACTGCAGAATAAATGCAAGTGGATTTAAAGTACCCTCTTCCCAAACTGAAAATGTGAATATTTTGCAAAAAGGCTTAGGCATGTGTCTTGCTGTGTTGAAGCTGATGTCCAGGCGCTCATTAAGAATTCACTGTGTAGTTAACCTGCAGCACAATGGCTTGTATGCCAACTTCAGAAGTAGGTCCCTTTGTGTTTAATGGGGTTTACGTCACAGGTTAGTAGATGCAGAACGGCAACTTAGAATTGGGTTTTGGATTGGTATTGGGGGAAATATGGTTTTTGTGCCACAATCGGGACCAGAATGACATAGTTGACTTCCCATGGTAAGGGGGGGAGAGGGAGGGAAACAGCATCAATGACTGTAATCTCTAATTTTATGTCCAGGCTGGAGAGTGATGACATAGTATACTTCTACGAACCCAGAGTCATTGCTCTACTTGTGAGTATGCAATTTCTGATGCTCTTTCACTGCCAGAAGCTGTGGTTAGGGTGTGGTTTAGGACGACAGGGTTTTTTAAAACAAAAAAAATTCCTTCCAGTAGCACCTTAAAGACCAACTAAGTCAGTTCTTGGTATGAGCTTTCGTGTGCATGCACACTTCTTCAGATACACTGAAACAGAAGTTTCCAGACCCTTCTATATAGTGAGAAGGTGGGGAGGGGTATTACTCAGAAGGCTGTTGGGAATGGGTGATTGGCAGATAGCTGTGATGAGCCTGTTGACGACTCTTAACGACTGCAATAGGTCTTACAGGAAGAAGCAAGGGGTGAAAAGGTGAAAAATGGCTTTGTCATGTATAATGAGATAAGAATCCAAGGTCTTTGTTCAGGCCAGGTTTCTCCATGGTTTTAAGTTTGGTGATAAGCTGTAATTCAGCAGCTTCTCTTTCCAGTCTATTTCTGAAATTCCTTTGTAGTAAAACAGCTACTTTGAGATCTTGTATAGAATGTCCTGGGAGATTGAAGTGTTCTCCTACTGGTTTCTCTGTCTTGTGATTCCTGATGTCCGATTTATATCCGTTTATTCTTTGGCGTAAGGTCTGGCCTGTTTGTCCAATATAGAGAGCTGAAGGACACTGTTGGCATTTGATGGCATACACAATGTTAGACGATGAGCAATTAAATAGTCCCGAGATGGTATGTGTGATGTTGTTGGGGCCAGTAATGGTGTTGTCCGGGTGTATGTGGCAGCAAAGTTGGCATCTGGGTTTATTGCAGGCTCTGGTGCCAGTGTCCGTGTTAGGTCTGGTTGTAGTATTATTGTGGGTTAGGAGTTGTTTAAGACTGGGTGGCTGTCTGTAGGCAATGAAAGGTCTTCCTCCCAGAGCTTGAGAAAGAGAACTGTCATTGTCCAGGAGAGGTTGTAGATCTCTGATGATGCGTTGTACTGTTTTAACTTGGGAGCTGTATGTGATGACTAGAGGTGTTCTGTTATTTTCTTTTTTGGGTCTGTCTTGCAGCAAGTTTTGTTTTGACTATGGCAGACCAACACGGCTACCTATCTGTAACAGGGTTTTTTAAGGCTACACTCTTGAATCTTCCAGTTGTGGGAAACAACACAGGTCTCGGGCTCTTAGTTTCTACTTCTAGTTGTCCTGCCCAGTTGATAATGATGTCAAAATGTTTCCTGATCCTGTTTATAAATCATGTTTTTCAGGGCCGTCTTAATTATATCCGGTGCCGTGATGCAAAAATCCCTCCGGCAGTGCCCCCCCATTTCCCATAGTTTGTGGGGACCCCAAAGTTGACAGAAAGGTTCCCCAGAGTTGTTGACCTTTTTTTAAGGGAGCTGACAGCACGCTTATACATTATCTCTAAGCCCTAAGAACAAAATAAAATGAAAAGGCAGATGAAAATCTAATGAAGTCCTCAATTCCAAAGCAAGACTCATTCAAGACTCAGCAGTTCTTCTAATTCATCCTCATGATTCAAATCACCACATATCAAAAAGTTAAAGCAATCACCAGTTTGCTGTTCTTTAAATAAATTGATAAGGACACAGAGAATGAAGTTCCTGGCGTGGCGCCACCGCTGCCTCCTCTCCCAGGCAGGAAGCGAGAGAAGGTGGCTGGTCGTAGGAAGAGCCGCCGCCCAGCATGCCCTCATAGCTGTTCCTGGTTGGTCCCGGCCTCCCCCTGATGGGCGTCCCTGATGGGTGGGCGCCGTGGCACAGGACACCACTAACCTAATGGGTAAGACAGCCCTGATGTTTTTGGGCCTAGATTCATTCTCTGTGCTTGACCTTAGCTTGTTGAGCAAGGTTGAAGGTGCAACATAGACTCGGGTGTCTTAGTAAAAGGTTATACTCTCCTTAGACTTGGGGCCGTTCCATACCTCAGCTTAATGTGGATAGTGAGCCCCATTTGCCTCTTTTATTTCCCTCTCGCCCATGCAGCATTCTTGCCCAACTACTTTTGCCCCACATGTTTTCCATAAATCCAGAGGTTACCTATGCTGAATAGGAGTCCAAATCAATTGCACAGAGAACCTCCAGACTTAAGGAGGAGTAAGTGTGTACCTGGAGGAGAATGCTGCAAGGATGAGGGAGAATTAAAGGAGGCGCAAGGAATTCATAATACACATTGACGAGGTATGGATAGGCCCTCAGATTCTAGCCCCTGGAGATACCCCGTGGAGCACAATACAATATTCTGTTCTCACAGTGGTCAACCAATTGCCTATGGGAAGCCTGTAAACAGGACCTGAGCACAATAAGACATCTTGCCCTCCTTGTGCTCCCCAGCAACTGGTATTCAGAACTGGTGTGCCATTTCCAATACTGGAGGCAGTAAGCAGCCATCATGACCAGTAGACATTTATAGCTTTAGCCTCCATGAATTTGTTTAAACACCATTTTAAAGCTATCAAAGTTGGTGACTGTTACTATATCTTGTGGTAGCAAATTCCATTGTGTGTGTATGAAGAACTACTTCCTTAATCTTTCAAAATTCAGGTTCATTGGATGGTTGCAGGTCAAAAAAAATCTCGATCCACTTTATCCACACAATGCACATATCTTTTTCATGTCCCCACTTACTTGCTTTTTTCTACAGTAAAAAATCCTCAATGTTGTGACCTTTCCTCTCAGGGGAATTGTTGTAGCCGAATGATCATTTTGGTTGCCCCTTTCTGAACGTTTTCCAGCTTTACAATAATATATATATATATATATATATATTTTGGTGTCCTCGGGTGTCTTCCCGTGTAAAAGTTGGGGTGTCTAGGCGACGTTTCGACGAGGTCTCACTCGTCATCTTCAGGCTGGTGCTTTCGGTTTCTTGTTACTGGAACAGAGCGGGATCTCAATGTTGAGTTCCTATAAATACTGTAGAGGGGGTGTGGTGTCTAGCCTCCAATGTTCTGGGCAGAGAGGAAGTTCCCAGGCTAGTGTGCCTTTTCTTCTTTTGTTCCTTAATTACTTGAGAGATACCTTGAGTGATTGTAACAGTTCTTCCAGTAACAAGAAGCCGAAAGCACCAGCCTGAAGATGACGAGTGAGACCTCGTCGAAACGTCGCCTAGACACCCCAACTTTTACACGGGAAGACACCCGAGGACACCAAAACCTGCATATATATATATATATATATATATTAGGTGTGGCAACAGAACACTTTATTTCAAGAACAGTCATATGATAAATTTATCTGTCATTATGATATTGACAGTTTTGTTTTCAATCCCTTTTCTAATGATCCCTAACATAGAATTAACCTTTTTCACAGCTGCTACACACTAGGTTGACAAGCTATCCACCACAACTCTAAGATCTCTTGGTCATTCACCGTCAGTTCAGACCCCATTAACGTTTATGTAAAGTTAGGTTTTTTTATGCCAATGTACATCATTTTATACCTACTTACATTGAATCACATTTGTAATTTTACTTTTATTCACCCATTGTGGAGAGATCCTTTTGGAGCTCCTTGCAATCTTTTTTGTTGTGGCTGTTGTTATCACCTCAAACCCTTTTGTTCAAACCACCAGGAATATCAGCAAACCTGCCCACATCACAGTTCACCCCTAACTTCAGCCGTTTTATGAACAAGTTAAAAAGCACAGGTTCCAATCCTGATCTCTGCAGACTCCATTTCTTACATTCACCACCCACCCCCACTGTGAGAATTTTCAATTTATTCCTTCTCTCTGCTTCCTGTTCTTTAACCAGTTACTGATCCATAAAAGGATCTATTCTCTTATCCCATGACTGCCAGGCTTACTTACAAATCTTTGATGAGGGACATCATCAAATGATTTTGGAAAGTGTAAGTACACAATATTAACACACTCACTGCTATGAATATGCTTATTTACACTCTTAAAGAATTCTAAAGGGTTCATTAGACAGGACTCACCTTTACAAAATCCATGCTGGTTCTTCTTCTACAAGGTTTGCTTTAGAAGCTTAAGGAGATTGTTCTGTCAGCAAAAGCATTTCTGCTTGCTGGATGGAATTATTTCCTCTCTCCTCTCCCCAGGTGCTGTTTAGGGGGATTCTTTTGACCCTCCAGAACAGATTTGGGGATACACATGGCGGGGGGGGGGGGCATTCTGTTGAACTAGTGGGAATAATTGTACTGCCTTCCACTAGCACAATGGTTTAGCTGAATAAGGCAATTTCACATTCAAATTCCTTAACTCTTGGGTGGATGTTATCCTTCAGATCAGATGGAACTATACTATCCCTCAGTGAGGAGTTAATTATCATAAACATCTAGGTTCTGAGATTGCCCGGCCTTTCTAGAACCAGCCAATAAGAATGTGAGTCAAGGAAGCTGGCACAAACAGTATTGTGTTCACATATTTTGATGTCAGTAAAACAGCCTATAAAATCTGACTTGAAGAGTCAGCTATCGACAGCTGCTCAGCTACTGACAATGGTTACCTATGTGCTATACATATATAAATGTGAGGCCTTTCTGATGTTGTAGGAGTACAACTTTCATCATATCTCATCATTGGCCATGCTAGCAGAGTTGTAGTCCAACATCTGGAGAGCGCCACATTGGCTACCCTTGAACTAGTGGAACACAGAATAGGGGTGTGTGATTTCCTCTTGTCAACAGTTTGGTATGAAATCCATTGCTGAGTTTTCCTTCCTTCATTGGACTGCTCCGGCTATTTCTTTAAAGTGGAAATGTGTATAGAATATTGAAAGTTTCTGAATTCTTATCCCCTACATGACCCATTTACAGTGCAAACTTATATATACCACCTCAGAGGTAAGTCATATTGATTTCACTCCAGGTAAGTGAATATAGGATTGCAGCCTTAAGTGCATTGATACGAAAATATTGATAGGTCAGAGGACCCCTCCCAATTCTCCCCTCCTTATTTTTCAAAGCTTCTGACATTTTAATTAGTTTCCAGAGTCAAACAAGCACAACAGTATTGAATAATGTTAGAATGTGCTGTTGTTTTAAAACAGCTTTTGTATTTATACATGCATCTCTCTCTCTCTCTCTCTCTCTCTGTGTGTGTGTGTGTGTGTATGTGTATATATATATATATATATATATATATATATATATATATAGTGGTACCTCAGGTTAAAGACGCTTCAGGTTACAGACACGTTAGGTTACAGACTCCGCTAACCCAGAAATAGCACCTCGGGTTAAGAACTTTGCTTCAGAATGAGAACAGAAATCGCACAACGGCGGTGCGGTGGCAGCGGGAAACCCCATTAGCTAAAGTGGTGCTTCAGGTTAAGTACAGTTTCAGGTTTAGAACGGACCTCCGGAACGAATTAAGTTCTTAATCCGAGGTACCACTGTACAGTATATGCAATAATGCAATTGCTTTAACTGTTTTTATGTCGTTATATTCTAAACTGATTTGCGCTTGCCTTATGAGAAGTGATTAATAAATGAAATAAATGAATAAATATGTGACTTAAAGAGGCTTAAGGAAAGAACTTCTCTCCCATCACATCTGTCACATGTACACTTAGGTGTGTGCACAGAAATATGCAATATATTTTTAAGTAATCAAAATATGACTTGCGAGAAGTTGGAAATATTTAGCAGGGAAAAGTTGGAAACGTTGATCAATGTTCCCTTATTATCACTGCCATCTTGGAAAGAAGGCATTTAATGTAAAAGCCGGTGTTTTATTTGCCAAGCCTCACTTCCCTAGGGGTACAGCTCAACTGTCAGATCAATTCTTCCTCAGTTCATCCTCGCGTATAAGCTCCCTGACGGGCTTGGCAGTTTCTGCAAGGAGGAGGACTAACCCATCTGCCTGCGCAGGAAGGGCCAGGAGCAAAATCGGCCAGGGAGCTGGCGGCGGCTCTGCCACCGGACAGGGCTATCTCCCATTGGTTGGTCGTGTTGCTATGGAAACGTGGGACGCTGCTGCTGCTGCGGTGGTGCGTAGGAGCCATTGCCGAATTCCTCTAATCAGGTACCGTCTGCCTATCAAGCCCTTGCAGTTCTTGGGGCAATAGAGTCCCTTCGGAGTTTCAAGACCAGGAAACGAGAGTTTTCAAGTGAGACTCATCTCTGAGTAATCATAATGCATTAGAATGGCCTGCAAATGTGATTAGAAATGACACCACGAGTTACTAGGGCAGTGCTGGGAAGTGACTAAGGCTGCAATGCTAAACACTTTTACTAGGGAGTAAATCCCACTGGACACAATGCAGACTTACTTCCAAGTAAACATGTGCTGCAAAAGCCATAGTTGGTGCTTCATAGCCCTAAATTATATTTAATTAGCAAAGTACCTTGATGATGATCCTCCAGGATGGGCAGTAGTTTTATGCAGTGACCTGATGTTTTGGCGTTTTTGTTTTGGCAGCACTATGACCAGCAGGAAGAAAGAATTAGCTTTGCAGGTCAGTAAGTGAGCTTAATGTTTCAAATGTGGCATTTCATTCTGTTAGAGTTTGGTATTTCTGGCTTGTTTGGAAGAGAGGGTGATTCGGGTGCAATGTTGCATTGTATTCTGCCAGTGAAACCTTCCTACAATGGCACAGATTTAAAATAGAAAGCATGAGTTCTAAATGGATTTACCAGTCTCCCAGGGCAACAAGAAGCAGTAATGCAATTGCTTTCATCATTTGATGAATCAGAAAGGAAATGTAAGAGCCTATTTAAACGAATCCCTACAGTGCACTTTTCCAGGGACTAGTCACTGACACAGGGTGTTATATTAATCAGAATGAGGTAAAATAAGAACCAAAGACTGAAGGGTGAGCTGTATGATAATTGGAACAGACTCAATTTTTAAATCTTCAAATACAAATTAAAATACAAATCAAATATTCTAAGACAGACACTAAACCAGGTTTAGCCCTTCATTTGTAAGCACAGCTTCTCTGTTAACTTTAGATTCAGGTAGGCAGCAGTGTTGGTCTGACACAGTTGAAATAAATTTAAAAATTAAAAAATTGTCCAGTAGCACCTTAGAGACCAACTAAGTTTGTTCTGGGTATAAGCTTTTGTGTGCATGCACACTCCTTCAGATACACTGTTAACTTTAGCTTCATTAAGACCTAGGGTAAAAAGGATCAATTGTCCTTTCAGATTGGCTATGTTGATTTAGATGTCTCCAAAGTCAACAACAACAAAAACTAGCATGGGTATCAAAACACAGTATTAGTCCAAATATACATGCATGTGTGTTTTCCTTTTTATCCTAGGTTTTAATGAGGATCAGGTTGGCCAAGGGAATGTGCTTGCTTACATTTGGAAGGGATGCGATACCAGTTCTAGGGTTTGTGAGATGCAATTAGGAGAGGCACCTGTTGGAATAGGCCTCCCTCCTCCTTGCTATTGCCCATTCGTTTGCCTGCTTCCTCTGGGCACAATCTACAAAATATCCAGAAGGAGATCTCAAAGTAAGTGGAAGTTGCTGCACCGTGACCTCTGTTGTCAACTGCTTGCATGCACAGAGAGAACAGGTGGATGGGTAGGCAAAAAGGAGACGCAGCATGAGCAGGAAGCTCTGAGCGCCAGCAATGGGCAGTCCTGCAAGCATCAGTATGTGCCCAATAATGTCAACCTCTAATGTTGGCCCTGAGGAGCTGCCTGAGGAAATAATATCACAAGTGATGTGATCTGTCCAGCCTGCACAACAAATACTTTGTTGGAAATGCATGGATTAATATTCTATGTTTCATGAATCTTTTATCATAAAGTTGTTATAATGCATAGTTATTTACAAGTAGTCCCATTGGCATCAGTGTGCTCCCTTCTCCTCCAGGCTGTGTGAGAAAGTATTTTAGATAATTTGCAAACTTCCATTTGAATACAAATTATACTGGTAGTATGCAGCTGGTTGCCAGAAAAAAAATGAGTTTGCATCTTGAGCACAGTTAGACATTACCCTATGACGAAACATACTGGTGTAGTTTAGTCATCTGGTGTCTGGAGACAAGCATGTATGATCTCAGTGGCACTTTGGATGTAAGAACATGAATATATGAATATTAATACATATCCTATCTTTCATTCATAAAGCACGGTTAAAGAACCATATAGGAAAAGATGGGAATGTGTTTGCAATTCCTTTATTATAAATTGCTCCGTATGGAATATAATCTCTATAAATCCTGCCATCAAGTGGCCAGAAGAAGAAATTGATTATTATTTCAATCCTGTTAACTACTTACATTAGAGTAGACATATTGATTTCACTGGAACGGCTCCCATGTGGCTCTAAGTCAGCTACTTATAGGCTGACCTCAAAGTGCTTTGCCATAAACAAAGTGCAGCCATCTGTTAATTAAATGTTTTGAGGTCTGATATGTTGGGCTATACAACAGAAGCAAGAACATATTTACTCTGAAATGAGTTGCTTGAGAATTATTTCCTGGGATGCCTGCAGTCACGCAATGAGATTCTATGCATGTTTCTTTTCAGAGGCAAGTCCCACTCAGTCTAGTGGGACTTATTCACAAATGGGTTTTAACAGTGCTTTTTTCTGGGGTTATGCAGGGGTATGCCTAAACATTTTGTGAATCATTGTACTTTTGCCCATTTACTGTATTTATTTCCCCCGATTTGAACTATAAAGTGGTGATTTTCTTGAGTCAAAATGAGAGTTTAAATAGATCTGCAGCATTCATGTCTTATAAGCAGACTTCCATTTACCAAAATGTTAATATCCACATTGGGCCGTGTGTTGGTAGCATAATACTATCTTAAAATTAGATTCTTAGAGTTGGGAAAGACTTTAGAAGTCATCTAACTGCCCTGAACTCCTGGCCTACCTGGTGGCAAGTCAGTATGTAAAGTCATCAGTCCACATGTCCAAAGTCCAAACCGAAGGCACCATCCTTCAGAGAGCCTGAAACATCCAAGCTGAGGGCCAACAACATGAGCAGACACAGCCCCCCAGCTCTGTTGTCCCTTTTATACTTTGCAATGCTGATTGCAGCATCTGTGCTTCAGTCATGTGACCCTCAGCTGTTCCAAGCCTATTCTAGCTGAGGAAACAGACACATCCTCCCAGAGGTAGTGAGCCCCACATGGCCAGCTAGGGAGCTGAGCTGTGGGTCTTTGCCTGCCTCAGCCTCCTAGAGTGCTCCACCCACTGCTCCCTATGCTTCAGAGCCTGCCATGCTCCTAGAGAAAGGGCCCCCTCTGGCTCTGGGTCCAGCTGTTCTCGTTCCTGTGCACTGACCCCCCATCCCCTCGCCATCCTCTGTCACCCTGTGAGTACTTCCTGCACCAACCTCTCCCATGGCTGTCAATGTTTCCCATTTTTTAAGGGAAATTCCCTTATTCCGAATAGGATTCCTCGCAAGAAAATGGAAAAGTTGACAGCTATGACCTCTCCTTCGTCATCCCCTGCTTGCCTGTGTGTCCCAGTCCCAGCCACACCCCTCATCAGGATCCTCTTCCTCCTCCCCATTGTCCTGCCAGTTCCTTGCACTAATCAACCCACAGGAAATCCCATGTTACAGCATCCTTGATAAGTAGTCATCTGGCTTCTGCTTAGAAACCTATAATTGAGAGGTCACCACTTCCTAAAGTTTTACTGTGCTATTGGATGTTTTTCCTAATATTTAGCCAAAATCACTTGACTTGTAATTTGAATGTGTTTATTTGAGTCCTCTTTTCTGCAGCAACAGAAAACAAATGCACAAATTGCACAATCTTATATGCCATGTTTGAGCATCGTGCTGTCTTTTATTTTCCTCTCTATATACATTTTGCCTAAAGAAAGTATTTTCATGAAACTGACTTGTGACTTTGACTTTCTGATACAAAAATCTTAGTTGCCCCCTTGCTAATTTACCAAATCTCCTTTCAGGTAGCTCTTAAAGGCTTTATTGCTTTATTGAAAGCTTTCTCAGTTATATTTCATTTACACACAGATGGTTGTTAATAATCAGGAACTTTGGGAAGAAATGCTGGGTTCCAAAGGTTTGATTGGTAAGACCTTAGCTGTAAATATGGCATGGCTCTCTGTTGCTGTTCATAAATACTAGTACTAGTATACTGTGGCCTCTGATCACCAACCCTTTGCCATTCTCCCATTAATCCCCTAGAACTTCTCTTTTCACCTCTTGCAGCTACTAAGCTTGTTTTGCACCTTCCCAACCCCATTTCTGAAGCTTCTTCTGTTCTATTCTACAGTCCCACTTTGCAGCCTTCTTTTCAGCTTACCACTCATGTGCACGCCTCCATTCTCTTGTGCAACCCCCTTGCACACAACGCTCCCATGGTAACCTCTTGTATCTTCTTCCTCCCATACATTGCAAGTAATAAGCATCCTTTTCACCTTCCACACTGAAGCCACCATCCCCTCCTGTTCTTCAGGTTCTTTCTTGCCCCTGCTTTCATCTGCAACACTATTCCCACTGCTCCTTCATTTTTTTGCAGCCCCCATTTTCACCTTCAGCACTTTTTCTCTCCCTCCTCCTCTTTTCCCGCCAACAACCCCCACTTCTAGGTTTCCTCCTCTCTTATTTTGCCGTCTCCCCTTTGTCCATATATCTCATTATTATCCCTTTTCTTCCGTTTGCACTGTCCCTTGCAAACAGACTGTCCTCATTTTTATGCCTCCTTCTTCATCCTAATCTGCAGCCCCCTTTCCGTGCACAGCCCGTGATGCTTTTTGTTACCATATCTTTAAGACGAGCAGAATCTAAGAGCAAACCTGTCAGTTAGCTTGACTTCATTTGAGAAGGTTCAATTCAATTGATGGGCGGTTCTCTTTTATATCACTACACAGAAAATGACATATAATACTAGGATTTAGATACATTATG
Source organism: Podarcis gaigeae (assembly GCF_964106915.1). Classification (NCBI taxonomy): domain Eukaryota; kingdom Metazoa; phylum Chordata; class Lepidosauria; order Squamata; family Lacertidae; genus Podarcis; species Podarcis gaigeae. The sequence goes on from NC_139681.1 coordinate 62,458,008, forward strand.
TGAAAGTACTATGGAATATTTCAGGCCTCTGAACCTTTTCAAACACAAAGCAGCTGAATAAAGTAAGAGGGGAAAGTTTGTATACAGCAAGAAGAGAAGAACTATGAAAGGAAATGTGATTTTAAACAACAGATGTTTGAGTAGAGCAAGCAGAGTGTGACAGTGGGAGGAAGATTGTGACTTTAAAAAATGGCAGAGGTTTGAGTAGAGCAAATGGGGGGCAACACCGAGAAAAAAGTGGTGGTTTAAAACAAGTTTTCAGTACAGCAAGAAGGGAGTTTGGTAAGGTTCTGTTGTGTTAGCTTTTTGATGTTAACTTCTGTGTAGTATTCATGTTTGTGATTTCTCCCTTCTCACACTTAAAACCCCCCAAACATTTCCCTTCTGAATACTACCATACTTTTTGTTTTCAGTGTCCTTTCCTTCTAGATCCCATGCCACAGCCTCTGTTGTTGTACAACCCTCCTTCTTTCTTGCTCCCCTCCCCAACTCTGACTCCATGCAAATCCAGGATTCTAATAAGACATTACATGTAATAAGTCATTACAATAAGGGCTGCATGATGACAGCCTTACATTGATTTTTATATTGAGAGATAGATATAAATACTTGACAGTAGAAAAGGAATGAGTGTTCCTGTTGTTGATGTACCACCTTTCACCCAAACCCATTTCTTCCAAATGTTTTGGACTACAACTCCCATCACCCCCAGCTAGCATGGCCAGTGATCAGGGATACACAAGTAGTGATAGTTAACTAATTTCATTTGCATGTGCTGAACTTAACTTTGTAGGTTCTGAAATGCCATGATTTGCTAAGTTAGCTTAATCTCTTTGTAGTGGTAGATGTTTATCAAGGCTGGTGTGGACCATGTAAAGCAGTAGTAAACCTCTTCAGGAAAATCAGGAATGAATTTGGTGATGACCTCCTTCATTTTGCTGTGGTAAGAGACGGATTCAAATTTATATAGTAGGACATTGTGAGACTCCAACTCCCATCAGCCCCCATTAGCATAGCCAGTGCTCAGGGATGGTGGGAAAATCATATGGATGGATCCATCGAGAATAGTTGGCAAAGATAAATGCCTATGAGGCAAGCAGATAAAACAGGCAATTCATCTTGCTTCAGTGGGCTAAATAAAGCTGCAGTTCTATACACTAAGGTAAGGAACAGTTTTTCAGTCCTGGGGCTGCATTTCCTTGTGCCTAATCTTCCAGGCGTAGCAGGTCCAGCAGTCGGCAGAGCAAGACCACAATGGGTGGGAGCAAAGTTGGCAGTGGACGGAGATACTCCACACTCTCCCTCACAAAACACAGCCTCCCCTTCCTGTGAGCTCCTCTCCCCTGCTCTGGCTAATTAGGAAACATTATGGTTAGAGATCTCTGAAATCCATTGTCATGACACAAGTCTTCAGGCATTAATTATGGCTTGAAGAGGACCATGGGTAGAGCAGGGATATGGGGATGCAACTTTAACCCTGCCACTCCGCTCAAGCCCCAATCTTCCAAGGTTCTCATTTGGCTGAGGGAGCCTTCCCAAACAGAAATACAAGGCTCTCTGCTGTAGCTGTTTGCAGAGGCCAGAGAAATCACAGGGCTATGGCGGCAGAGCTAAATGTGCATCTGAATAGGTGTTTATCCAATCAGGTATAGGGAACCGAGGGCCCTCCAGATATTGTTGGACTCCAGCCCCTATCATTCCTGTCAGTGTGGCAAATGGTCAGGGATGATGTAGAAGAAGAAGAAGAAGAAGAAGAAGAAGAAGAAGAAGAAGAAGAGGAGTAGTAGTAGTAGTTTGGATTTGATATCCCGCCTTTCATTCCCTTTAAGGAGTCTCAAAGTGGCTAACATTCTCCTTTCCCTTCCTCCCCCACAACAAACACTCTGTGAGGTGAGTGGGGCTGAGAGACTTCAGAGAAGTGTGACTAGCCCAAGGTCACTCAGCAGCTGCATGTGGAGGAGCAGAGACGCGAACCCGGTTCCCCAGATTACGAGACTACCGCTCTTCACCACTACACCACACAGTGGCTCTCATGTGTGTTGCAGTCCAACAATAACTGGGATGCACCAGGTTCTAGAGCAATTCTGCTCTAGATGTTTTTCTGGCCTACCCAAAGGGTGCTTCTGTAGTTGTGAACATTTGCCCTATTATTATTATTATTATTATTTTACTTATTAAATTTGTATACAATACTGCCCGTTTTACACAGATCTCAGGGTGGTTCACAACATAAATGCTCTTAGTAAATTGTTTGCTTGTTTACTTTTTATTTAGGCTGAAGTAGATTCAGTTGATGCCCTAGAGAAATATCGTGGAAAATGTGAACCTACGTTTCTGTTTTATGCTGTAAGTTGGTACATTTGAAACCTGAGATGTCTTTTAAACCTGTTTGACTTTAAACTTGCTCCACTATGCTCTGGTGTGTATTATGTATTAAACATGTGTTTTTGCTCATATCAATGAATTTGAACTTGCTGGCAGCTGGAGATATATGTTGTTGCTGGGAATCGTATTTTTATATTTCAGATATTACCCTAGTTTGTATTTCCCCTCATTCTCTATGCATACGGTAACCTAAAATACTTTCCACAGTAGTCGTAACTTACGTAGCTTATATAAATGTATATGCCTCTGACCGTAAGATTAAACAAGACAGAGATTAGGATGCTATAAATATTAAGAATGTAATTAGTAGTGTTTGAATAAATTAGGCATCTTAGGGTAAAGAGGGGAAAGCCTTCAAGAGAGATTAGCACACTTAGCAATTATCCACTCCTCCATTTGTTGGTGCAAATAGCAAACAGGTTTTCTGCAGTTTGCCATTCCTTCTGATTCATTGCTAAAAAGCGGGGCAAAGCAAAACTGCTCTGATCCTTGCCTACAATGCAGAAGTGTGGACGAGCCCGAAACAGGTTGGCCTTGTGGTACTGCTCTGCTAGGTGGCTGCTATGCACAGGAAACTCTGTCAGAAGAACATTGCTCAGAGTATGTAGCTCCTGGAAAGTTGAGGGAACACATAGGACCTTCAAAACAATTTGTGGTGTGGAGTGTTCCCCGTTCAAGATTACAACTACTCCATTTCTCTTCCTCATCCCAGTGTTCTTATCATGCTGCAGTCAGACAGCATTCCATGGCCAATTATCACAATTGGCCCACTCTGCAGGGTTCCCCCCCAAATAGTTCTTGTACTTCTTCAGACAGTTTCTCGAGTCTCCTTCCTGTGTGGGAGTGTTGTTCCTTTGGTTATGTAAGCAATGCCACTCACAACCTAAACACTGGAAGTGGAAGAGGATGATATGCTTGCTTCCTGTGGAACGGGTCGTACTACAAATTAATAGGATGAGTCAGCTAAAACATTTACCCCAAGTAGTGTGGAAGTCAAATAACTTGACTTTAATGGATTGGGGGCAATAAATTATCTCTGGGTAAATTATTTTATGGTGCAATAATATACATGTCTACTCAGAAGTAAGTCCCACTGATTTCAATGAGGCTTACTTCTAGGTAAGTGGGTTTAGGATTGCAGCCCAAATCAATCTTACAAGTTTGCCAACCAGTTAAGGAATTAAATTTGCATACATTTGCATGTGCCTAAAACATTGTTTCTGAAGGAAGAAGCATCTCCTCTTTGTTTTTTTTAACATTGCAGAGATAAGGAGAATACCTCTTTTAAGATAGTGCTTGACTTCTTCAGTTTTTACAAGTGTTTATATTAAAAATAATTATTCTTTCTAATCTGCCTCATTACTTGGGACCACTTTCTAGCCAGTTAAAACAAGGTTCTGCTCATTGATCAAACCAATGAAATGGTTCAGCCTTGCAACCCTTGTTACCTGTGAGGCATCCCATTCTTCAATCCTCTCCTTCCTCTTGTTCTGTGATTCTGGGTCTTCAACTAACAACAGGAGAGGTTGGAAATCAGTCCATGCTTAAAATCTAATATATTTTTTGCTGTCTTTGTAGCAGCATAGCATTTGTTGGCAGGAAAAGAAGACCCAGACTCCACCACTGGTAATATTAATGCTTGTGTTGACGCAAATTACGTTTGTAAACTACATTGGCAATTATTTTCTATTTTCTGTCAGGGGGGAGAGTTGGTAGCAGTTGTAAGAGGAGCAAATGCACCATTGCTACAGAAAACAATTCAGGAGCAGCTAGAGGCAGAAAAGAAGGTCTTGGATCATGGAGCAGATAGAGTGGTGGTAATCTAACCTCTTCGATTTCGTTTAAATTTCTTTTAAGTTGTGTCTTTGATTAGGGTTGTGGGCAGGGGGGTTGTGGGCCATCTAGTTTAAAGCCCTGCTTATTTGAATCCCCGCCACAGGGTGAGCTCCCTTTGCTCAGTCCCATCTCCTGCCCACCTAGCAGTTCGAAAGCACGTCAAAGTGCAAGTAGATAAATAGGTACTGCTCCGGCGGGAAGGTAAACGGCGTTTCCGTGCGCTTCTCTGGTTCGCCAGAAGTGGCTTAGTCATGCTGGCCACATGACCCGGAAGCTGTACGCCAGCTCCCTTGGCCAATAAAGCGAGATGAGCGCCGCAACCCCAGAGTCGGTCACAACTGGACCTAATCGTCAGGGGTCCCTTTACCTTTAATGCAAGAAATCCAGAGCAAAGCCTCCTCTGCAAGTGGCTGTCTGCTTGAACACCTCTAACAAGGGAGAGACCACCACTCCTCAAGGTTGACTATTGTTGAACTGTTTGTACTGTTAAGAGGTTTCTCCTAATGTTTGCTGCCTCTTAGCTGGTCCATCAACTGTTGTTATCAGCTGATGTTCCTAGGTCCTTGTTTCCAAATTCCGTGTAGAATTCTACCGATAGTGAACCATGACTGGGACGTAACTCTGCTTCCATTGTTATCTCAGTTTTAATGTTGCCTAGTGTGTGTCTACTTGAAGGGAAAGAAACTGAATAAAAAAGTGAGAGTAGTCATGTCCTTCAAATAGATACCCAGTTTCCACTTGCTGGAGAATGGAGATTCTGAAAGGAGTGACCCTATGGCCTAGAGCCTGCCATCCTATCCTATTTTGTCAAGTGTTTTGCCTTTTGGTGTTTAGCAGAGGAAGGGAGAAGGTTTTGATTCCCTGGTGGGGTCCAGCACTGGGCCTGAGAGTCCTGGCTCAAGGATACTGAGTTCAGAGTTCCATTTCTTATGGTCTTGACATCTGATAGGAATAATAATAATAATAATAATAATAATAATAATAATAATAATTTATACCCTGCCCATCTGGCTGGGCTTTCCCAGCCACTCTGGGCGGCTTCCAACAAAATATTAAAATACAGTAATGCATCAAACATTAAAAGCTTCCCTAAACAGGGCTGCCTTCAGATGTCTTCTAAAAGTCTGGTAGTTGTTCTCTTTGACATCTGGTGGGAGGGCGTTCCACAGGGCGGGCGCCACTACCAAGAAGGCCCTCTGCCTGGTTCCCTGTAACTTGGCTTCTCGCAGTGAGAGAACCGCCAGAAGGCCCTTGGCACTGGACCTCAGTGTCTGGGCAGAACAATGGGGGTGGAGACGCTTCTTCAGGTATACTGGACCAAGGCTGTTTAGGGCTTTAAAGGTCAGCACCAACACTTTGAATTGTGCTTGGAAACGTACTGGGAGCCGGGTCTTTCAAGACCGGTGTTATGTGCTCTTGGCAGCCGCTCCCAGTCACCAGTCTAGCTGCCGGGTTCCACAGGGACCCTTCCCCTTCTAAGTATGTGTCCAAGTCACTGCTGATCATCTGGGTTATGGCATAGATGGCTCTGTATGCATAAACGTTATGGGTTTCAGAGGCTGCAGGAATCTCTGGCACCTGTGGAGAATGTTATGTGTCTCGTCCTCTGATCATCCTCTACTAACAGAGCATGTGCAGCTTCTTCCCTCAGCTCCTTAGTATTCATGAATTCAACAACACATTCATTATCCATCAGATTGTAACCATTTGTTAATAAAAACCAGCTCCAGAGATAAAAACTGTAAAAAAATACTAATAGATCACATTTTGGAAAAATGGACAAAACACACCACCAACGAAACAAAAAAATCCTATTACTAAAAATAACCATTGTCTATTACATAACACTAAAAGGTAAAGGTAAAGGTACCCCTGCCCGTACGGGCCAGTCTTGACAGACTCTGGGGTTGTGCGCCCATCTCACTTAAGAGGCCAGGGGCCAGCGCTGTCCGGAGACACTTCCGGGTCACGTGGCCAGCGTGACATCGCTGCTCTGGCGAGCCAGAGCCGCACACGGAAACGCCGTTTACCTTCCCGCTGGTAAGTGGTCCCTATTTATCTACTTGCACCTGGGGGTGCTTTCGAACTGCTAGGTTGGCAGGCGCTGGGACCGAGCAGCGGGAGCGCACCCCGCCGCAGGGATTCGAACCGCCGACCTTTCGATCGGCAAGTCCTAGGCGCTGAGGCTTTAACCCACAGTGCCACCTGCGTCCGTCTTCATTAAAATGTAGTTTTTCTAAAATAGTCTGCAACCAACACCCTTGTATGCTTTGATACTAGATCCAGGATGAAGCGATTCCTAAAGAAGTGAGTACTGCCATTGAGGGAGAGGAAGCAGAAGATGGGGAAGAAGAGGAGGAGGAGGAGGAAGAAGCAGGTATTTGGCTGTACTCAGTGGCATATAGGTAATACCATTTATATAGTTTAAAAATTATCCTTGCACAAGAAGGTAAGCAATCTCTCAAATTGGATTTTTGCCACTGCTCTACTTTAGATTTTGTCACTGATATTACTCATCCCAGAAGGGGCATCTTCTGGGTTTATGTAGATAAATGAGGCTTGTGTTGTCAAATTTCTTGGTAAAACTGTGAATGCTGAGTTGCAGCAAAGTCTAAGGGACTAGGCTCCATCGCTTAGGAAATGTCACTTTCTCTCCTCCCAGTATGCTTGAGAAAACCATTCTTATGATATATTTTGGGCTATCATAGTACTAGGCTTAGATGGTTAAAAAAAAAACAACCCAGAAAAATTGAAAGAGTGTTTAATTTTATACTGATCCAAAAGGCTGAAGCAATTTCACAGTGTAAATATCAGGCAGATATCCCTCCTTTGATGTTCTTCCAGGGTCTGCTTTCTTCTTATGCTAATTTCCTCTCATGCTTTCTTCCTAGATTAATTCACCAATTGATGCTTTCTGGAACTGGCTTTCTCACTATCATTTGGAGCTGATGAGTAATGTTACAGACAAGTTTTCTCTAATATAAGTGTAAAAAATTAAATGGCTACATATTGCCATAAGCAGCAGCAATGTGTTTCAGGTTGGAGTAGTCTATGAAAAGAATTACAGATGTTTAGGAAAGCCTGGTTACAAATCTGACTATCAGCTTAATACTATGCAAGACAGCATATATGAGGATATGGACAGTAGGAGAGCTTTGCTGGGCTTATCTCATTCAATATCAGATCAAAGGCTTATTTAACCCTGCATCCTGTTCCCCATATGTGTCTATGGAAAGCTCAAAAGCTGGGTAAGAGAACAATAGCTTTCTGCTGCAGTTGTTCCCCTAGAATGGGCACTCTGAGCTATGATGTCTCTGATCCTACAGGCAATATGCAAACATCATAATCTGTAGCCACTGATAGATTTATCTTCTACCATGCTGATGATGTGTGTCACACAGGTTTGTCATGTACCTAGTAAGGTGTACTCAGGTGCGCTGGGGAATACTATCCTGTTGTCATGTACAATTGTCAGTCTAGTCAGCTTTTGTACATGGTTACATCATCTTGTCCTGTGCCAGAGGCAGCAAAATGTCTTGGGTCAGGTCTGTCTCTGATTGAACCCTGGATTAAAGGCTTTCCAAACAGAACAGAGCTGATATAACAGTTCTGCAAACCCTTTGGATATATGTGAATGAGCAAAACTGTAAACTTGCTGAAGAAACTGTAAACTTTCACAACAGAAATGTTATGATTGATCTTGCACAGTGTTGGTTTTGTCACTGGAATCAATTTTCTAAGCTTGGCAGGGACTGAACGATTTATCAACATGTGAATTTACAGTGGCTGTGTTGAATTCTGATATGGTGGCTCATGCAGTACTTGCCGGATTGGAAGTGTGACTTTTTGTGAGACTGGGAAACCACTAAACGCACATTTGCTTCTTGTGGCTATTATTATCAGTGACTCATGCATTTTCTGGCATTGCTTTTCTCTTTGAGAATACTTGCACCTGATTACTGTTTTAATAAAGAAATTCAAGTAATTACAGATTTGTTTTTCTTTTCCACATCCACAATTTAGGGCTCTGCTAGCTGGCCTTAACAGAAAGTCATGAGATGCTTCATGGCAAAGAAACCATGAGGATTCCTTTGTGCAAAGGAGGTCCACCACTAGGCAGGGAGCAGATAACGCTGTGGTCTAAACCACTGAGCCTCCTGGGCTTGCCGATTGGAAGGTCTGCTGTTCGAATCTGCACAGAGGGGTGAGCTCTTTTTGCTCTGTCCCAGCTTCTGCCAACCTAGCAGTTCGAAAGCATACCAGTGCAAGTAGAAAAATAGGTACCACTGTGGTGAGAAGGTAAACGGCATTTCTGTGCACTCTGGCACTTGTCATGGTGTCCTGTTGCCCCAGAAGTGGTTTAGTCATGCTGGCCACATGACTTGGAAAGCTGTCTGCGGACAAACACCGGCTCCCTCGGCCTGAAGTGAGATGAGCACCACACTCCATAGTCACCTTCATCTGGATTTAACCATCTAGGGGTTCTTTACTTTTACTCTCACCATAGAGGTCTCCAAATGGAAAGAACAACAGTCCAACCAGGATGAGCCATCATAACTGACATTGCATAATCCTACTACCAAATAAGACTCAATGAGTTCAATGGGATTTAATTCCAGTTAATTGGCCCCTAGTTAGTGCGGGTGGTGCTGTGGTCTAAACCACTGAGCCTAGGGCTTGCTGATCGGAAGGTCGGCGGTTCGAATCCCGCGATGGGGTGAGCTCCCATTGCTCAGTCCCACCTCCTGCCAACCTAGCAGTTCAAAAGCACATCAAAGTGCAAGTAGATAAATAGGTACCGCTCTGGCGGGAAGGTAAACGCTGTTTCCATGTGCTGCTCTGATTTCGCCAGAAGTGGCTTAAGTCATGCTGGCCACATGACCTGGAAAAACTGTCTGCGGACAAACGTCAGCTCCCTCAGTCAGTAAAGCGAGATGAGCGCTGCAACCCCAGAGTTGTTCACGACTGGACTTAACTGTCAGGGGTCCTTTACCTTTTTTTAAGTACCTTTACCTTAGCTGATACCATGCACACTCCTTAGAATGTAACATACTAAGGTGTATCTCAGTATCTTAATTGGTGTCTTGTACACTCCTAACATAAAAGGTGTAGGGAAGAAAACGCCACTCCAGAAAGCACAAAATGGAGCAATATCACCAGCCACACACATGGTTAGTATCCATAACAATGTGAGCATTCAGCTGCTGTATCTTGACATTCTTGTCCCAGGACCAGCTGTCTGGGATGCCTGAATATCAGCTAGCTGCATGGGAGGCTACTTGAGAAGAAGGGGAAGTGGGTAGAAGCACATTCCTGGATCAGGGCCTGACTTGGAGGCAGGAAGGAAGGAATGGAGCTTTAGCTCTTGTATAAACTCTCAGCTTGAGTTGCCTCATTGCTGAAGCATCAGTGCTGTTCTAAACTCTAACCCCTCCCATCAGCATACAAATCAGTATGGCTAATTTGACCCAGCAACACCCACCCACCCCGCCCTGCAACCAACCAACCAACCAACCAACCATGCCCTGGGCCCTCTGTTCTCTCGATTTGTCAGCAAAAATAAGCTCCGGTCATATGCTGTGCAAAAGAATGGAAGTTCGTAGACTTGATCAGGGTGGAGGACTGTGACAAAACTAGAATTCCTTCCTGTTTTCCACCCCCTTAATCTCTGGGGGCATTAGCCACCACGGATAGACTGCCTGATAACTGAGTTAAATCAGTGGTCCATCGAGCTTGGTATTGTTTACATTGATAGTGGCTCTTCTGGGTTTCAGATGGGTCTGTTTTTCAGTCCTACTTGGAGATGGCCAGGACTGAACCTAATATTCTGTTGGAAGCCGCCCAGAGTGGCTGGGGAAACCCAGCCAGATGGGCGGGGTATAAATAAATTGTTGTTGTTGTTGTTGGACCTTCTACATGCAAAGCAAATGCTCTACCACTGACCTTCAGCACTTCTGCACTTCTGCAACTATTACCTATTGGCAACTATTAGCCCCCTATCATAAATGGCGTAAAATACCCTTATGCAGCATCCTCCTCTTATTTGTTTTTAGATGAGGATGAGTTGCCGTTAGAGGAGGCATATCTATTATGCATATGCAAATGAGCTGTCAATTAGGGAAATCCTTTTTATCTAATTTACTCAGATTACAGGCTAAAGCCCCACTCACCCTCGCCTTTATCTAACGGATCCAACGTGCCGCTCTATCAGAACCTATTGAATCAGGAACTGTTAATAATGCACTGTTACATGAACTGCCCCCGCCCCCCGCTCCATTTAATATTTGAGGTTGTTGAACCTCGGAGCAGCAGTTTAAACGCGTCCTTAAATCCTTAAATCGTATTGAATTAAAAACCACAACAGCCAGCAGCCGCGAATTTACGCTCTCGGATGCATCTCTCTTCGGCGCCAGAAGGGGGCGCTGCGAGATCGAAGGCCCGCTTGGCCAGAGCTTGGGCGTCCCCTTTAAAGCAGACGCCGGGCGGAGAAGCTGCGCTTGGGCCGGGCGGAAATAAGTGGCGGCGGCGGCGGCGGCGGGTGCGGAATGGCTGGCGTTTCGAGGGCGCCCCCGAAGATGTGGGCTGGTGAGCCTTGTTCCTTTGCCTCGCTGGCTCAGAAGTCGGGGGGGGGGTCGAGGGCGGGCGCCTCCCAGTTTCCCAGCGGAGCGGCAGCAGGCGGCTTGGCTGGCCTTGTGTGGGCCTCAGCCCTTGAGGCAGACTCGCCCCGCACCCCCGTCCCTGGGCATGGCGATGCCTGCCGCTTCTAACATGGCCCGATCCTGCTCTGTGCTGCGGCGTCGTAGAGGAGGGCGCCTGGGTTTTGTGGGGCGGGGAAGGGAATCCCCGGAAATCCCTCTCTCCCAGCCTGTGGGGTGGCTGCTGTGGGGCTTTGCTCCCAGAACTGGCACCTTCGGGTGGGTGACTGAACATGCCTCCGTGGGGCTCTCGGGTGCCTTTAAATATACCTTCCTGAAGAAACCAGAGGCCTTTCTCCTGGGCATGGTCGGCCAATTGGTGTCAAAGAAGGATAGAACTTTTTTTATGTACGGTGGTGCCCCGCAAGACGAATGCCTCGCAAGACGAAAAACCCGCTAGACAAAAGGGTTTTCCGTTTTTGAGGCGCTTCGCAAGACGAATTTCCCTATGGGCTTGCTTCACAAGACGAAAACGTCTTGCGAGTCTTGCAAGTTTTTTCGCTTTCCCCCCTTTTTCTAAGCCGCTAATAGCCGCTAAGCCACTAAGCCGCTAATAGCGCTAAGCCGCTAAGCCGCTAATAGGGGTGCCTCGCAAGACAAAAAAACCGCAAGACGAAGAGACTCGCGGAATGAATTAATTTCGTCTTGTGAGGCACCACTGTATGCTACAACAGCAGCAAGAATACTTATTGCAAAGTACTGGAAGACACAAGATCTACCCACCCGGGAAGAATGGCAGATGAAGGTGATGGACTATATGGAACTGGCGGAAATGACTGGCAGAATCCGAGACCAAGGTGAAGAGTTGGTGGAAGAAGATTGGAAGAAATTCAAAGTTTATCTACAGAAACATTGTAAAATTAAGGAATGTTAGAAGGATGTTGGAATGAAATAATGTGGCTCTAGCAGAAATGATATAAAGGATTAAGTAAAAATGGATTGTTAATTGGTGAAAGATGAGAATGTAAAATTACACTATATTAAGATAAATTATTAGGATAAAAACAAAGCTGGAAAGGATTTGCTGAAATATTTAATTGAACTAGAATACAAAAAAGGGAGGTGTGAGGAGGTCAAGGAAATAAGCAAAGGAAAGAAAGTTATGTAAAGGTTTGATCTGTCTTTTTTTTTGTATTGTTTGTATTTTTTCTGTTTTTCTGTTTTTTTCTTTTTTCTCTTTTCTCTTTGTAACCTTTAAAATCTGAATAAATATTATTTTTTTTAAAAAAAGAGAAGCGGCCAAGCTCTTACACTGACTGCTGCAAATGACACAACCTCAGGCTTCCTTAGGAGGAGGCTTGGGTGGTTGTACGCCAAAAGCAGGGATTGAGAACCTGTGACTGTTTCTGGACTCTCCCAACTCCTGTCAGCCCCAGTCAGGTGGCTGATGCCGGTCTGAGATGATAGGATCTGTAGTCGGGAAAACATCTGGACGGCCGACGTTCCTGATTTAATGGCAGGCTTCTGAGCCGTCATTGAACTTGGAAGCCAATGATGAGGCGAGGAAGTCATATGTTCGATGTGAGGTCCCAGAGTTTCCGTTGTAGGCACCTTCTAGCTTGGGGGGGATGTAGGGCAGCATCTGGGATAGCTCAGTCGGTGGTAGGGCATGAGACTGTATCTCAGGGCTGTGGGTTGGAGCCCCACATTGGGTGAAATATTCCTGCATTGCAGGGGGTTGGACTAGATGAACCTTATGGTCCCTTCTAACTCTGATTCTATGATCTAATGGTGGCAGTCTGTTGACGGCTGTTGGAGAGAAATGGTTAGAGTGTGTATGTGGGAATAATATTTCTAAAAGAATTTATACTCTGCCTTTTGGCCCTAACAAGGACCTCCAATATGGCTTGCAATTTAAACGGTACGAGTTGTAATCCAGACACGGAGAGGAGATCAGTATGGTTTGTGTTAGTCTGCATAGCTGACATCTTGGTGTCATTGCATGCCTGTCTTAGGATAACACATAGCTACTGTTACTTTCATATCAATCTAGTACAAAAGTGAAGCAGTTGTGTGGAAATCTCACCCTCATGTTTAAGTAGGAGTTCTTAGCCATGACTTTTCACTTGTAGTCTGCATATAGCCACTGCTGCAGGTTTTCTCTGATTATTTCCATGTATCCCTATTGTAAATGTGGCATGTGAACCGTTCTATATCAGTTACAGGTGTTTGGGCTCTGGAAGCAGATGTACTTTAAACTTCCCTCCTCCTATCAAGTGGCTGCTTTCTGACAGCTGGGAACAGGAAAGATGGAAGATGAACTGAAGATGGAGAGTCAAAAGCTTGACCAAGATCAAGGTCCCTTTGTGGCGGATGAATCAAGTCAACAGCCATTGTGCCAGGAAACCTCTTCCCCCAAGCTGTCTGTGACTGAACTGAGTAGAGAGTTGGACTCCAAGAGTGAGCTGGTAAGACATTGCTGCCTGTCTTTTGTCTAAAGAATGAATTGTTACTGTCCTTCATTATACATTATACATTGTTATGTGCTACTTTTTGCTTTTGTAGTGCTAGCTAATCAGGATTAAAAAAAAAAATATGTTGCAGGTGATAGTTTCAAGTTCATGGCATAACAACCTCTTTACACATGCACAAAATAATTTTATGGGAGTTTTATTTCTTCAGATTTTTGGATTGGGTCATACATTAATATCTTGTTTTGTTCATGTAGTTGCAGTGGGTTGGTTCCAGAGAAGTGTAGTCAGGACTCCACTTGGGAAACAGGGCTTTCCTGCCTCCTCAGACTCCTTGTGCTTCCCCAAAAAACCACTCTTGGAGTTAGAGGGACTCTGGAATAGTATGGGATGTGGTGCCGGAAATGAATACACTTTCAGAAGCTTGCCAGAAATTTGTCACAAGCATGCTTAATATACACACACACACACACACACACACACACACACACAATTTGTATCTCCTCTAACTATAGGGAAAGAGGCATTGGTTTGTGGCCAGAGTCCTTTTTTAGCATGAGAAATCAAGTTTACAGTGCTTTACTTCACACACTGAAAAGTATTAGACAAACTGCAGAGTGACTGGAAGTCATCTACTGTACTGTGTCATCTATTATCTGTTCTAAGATGCTGTGTCTAGTATGTTTTGGGCTGCTTTTGCAGTTGAATGGGTAGATTTGTTACATCATGTGGGTTGTTCTGTTGTCTTATTTTGATGTGGATGAAGATGGCTGAGTGCTGGAAGATTAACACTCCCCCCCCCCCCATATAAGTCCCAGACAATCCTAAAATGAAAGGGGAAAAGTGGGGACTGTAACATTAATTAAAATGCTCTTAAAGCAAATAGGAATTGAGGATTTGGAGTTTTCATTCGGGGGGGGGGGGAGTTTTCAGACAAACAATAATTATTGTGAGTACAGACTTCCTTCAGTCATAACAGTTCCCAAAGTGGCTTTCAGTGAACCAAAGCTAAAAACAGTTCTCAAAATAATAAATTGCTTAAAGGACCAGAAGGTGGCACTGGATGTATGCATTATTATACCTTCTTCCACTCCCAGATATTACGACTCAGGAGTAGGGACCCTGTGGCCTGCAGGCCAAACTTGGCCCATAAGGCTGTTTCTCCCAAACCACACCCACTTGCCCCACACCTGATAATCATGTGACAGATAGCTATGCAACTGACAGAGCACAATCAGGAGCCTTATAATGCTCTCCTGGTTGTTCAGTGACAAAGGAAAGCAGGTTTTGATTCTACTGTCCATTGGCTGATGGACTCTAGTGCCAAAGCCTCCTGGATCAGCTGCATATGGTGCTTTGAAGTCCTGACTTCAGAACTTCAAAGCATCCAATCACTTGACATCATTGTGACCTAAGGTGTTTGACAGCTGGGCAGTCTCTCAGGGTCTGTGATCCCTGTTCTAGCTGCTCTCTTAACCCCTTCATACCCCACTTTATGCATCTCTTAGGGGCATTCAGATGCAGACTTTTGGAAGTGCTTATACAGCAGCTAAACAGGGATTGACAATTTGAGCAATGGAGACTGCAGTTCCAATTCCTAAAGTGCCATCCTGCTGCAGCAGAGGAGAAAGACGGACATGGTCATCCTTTTTCTGGTTCTCACATTCAGGCTTTGGTGTTTTCATTACCAGAAAGTCCTGGGTTTTATGTTGTGTTTATGATCTGTGCGTTTTTTGTTGCACATATCTGGTATTTACATGGTTTACACTTTTGTTCAGCCCTAGATCATTACATTGATCAAATTCCCAATTTTTCGGAGTGTGTGTGTACAGTAGCTCCCAATTGAAATTTTCCTTTTGAAAGCACCGATTTTCAGAAAAGAGCACCCAGGGAAGAGTGATTAGGAGCATGAAGCATCTCACTGTCAAAAGTGGTCAGCCAACATCTTCATGATGAAGCTTAAAAATGTTTCTTTTTTTGATATAGATAGATGACAAGGAGTTTGATATTCCTCAGGTTGATACTCCCCCAACACTGGAAAGTATTTTAAATGAGGTGAGTTGAGCAGGGTAGTACAAAACCCTTATTTGCACACTATGCTGGAAGAGCAAAATGCAAATGTGCAATTGCTCACAGACTAATTTATCATAACGTGACACTGCTCTTAAACTACCTTGGAAAATGGGACCAAGCTCCTCTAAAAATTGGCAAAGCTGTTTAATTGGCATTGTGTGTTCTTTTCTCTCTGTGTGTGCCTTTCTGAACCCACCAGTAGGATTTTATTCAGCAATCTTTGAGCAAAGTCTGTCTTTCATCCCTGTCTAATACCATGCCTAACTGGCGCCTGGCAACCCCAGGCAGTACTGCTGTAAGTTACATTAGTGCATTGCAAGGCTGGATATAGCATGGTTGGCCAGCTATGTTATTTCTGTCTCTTTTTTAGACTGATGATGAAGAAGAGCCATTTGTTCTTGAGGATCCTTCCCTTCTAAATATTGATAACATTGACACTCACTCATATGATACTTCATCTGTAGCAAGCTCTGACAGCGGCGATAGAACACACCTGAAAAGGTAACTCTTTGTGGGCAAATGCCTTGATGTGGCTCCTTTGTGATCGATGCCATCACTGACAGTCTCCAGGAACTTACTTCATAGGATTGGTAACTTGCGCCCCACCATGGGAGAGGAGGTATGGCAGTTGCATGAGGGGGTGTAGGAAATGGCATAAGTGCCCTCCTCTCCTGTGCCACTCATGTCCTCACAGCTCCACCCCACTAGTAGCCTTCTGAGCTGACGTATCTGTGGTGTTGCACTGTTACATGTGTCATGGTAGCATTTGCATGGCTGTAGTGTATCCGGTGTTCTGCTGGCACAGTGGGACTTTAGCCCCTCATCTAGCAGTTTCTCACTATAGCACTGGGCTCTTAACTACATGTAGAGTTCTGACAGATTGTCCTTACTTTACGAAGGAAGAAGAAACTTCGTGATTCTTTCTCCATCCATGGCTCTGTGATACGGCTGTCCCTTCTGAAAGGAATCTCTGCTCAGATAGTATCTGCAGCGGTAAGTAGCTTTTCTCCACTGAGGCAGATGAGCAACATGAGCAGTACACAAGTCGGAAGAGACAATAGTTAGGTGGTACACTTACGATATTCATGCAGCGGGTAGAAAAGGATAAACATGAAGTTTGTTTTCCTAGTCTACAACTACAGTGGTGCCCCGCAAGACGAATGCCTCGCAAGACGAAAAACCCGCTAGACGAAAGGGTTTTCCGTTTGCGAGTTGCTTCGCAAGACGAATTTCCCTATGGGCTTGCTTCGCAAGAAGAAAGTCCATAGGGAAATCTCCAGGGACCTCTTTTAAATGCTGGCGGTGGGGAGCAAAGACCTCTTCTGAAGGCCGGCGGGGGGCGAAAGTCTTTGTTCCCCCCCGCCTGCCTTCAAAAGCCGTCCGGGATACCGGAGAAACGCGCTGCGTTTCTCCGCTCTCCCGGGAAGGCAGGCAAGGGGGAGCAAAAACTTTTGCCCCCCGCCGGCCTTCAGAAGAGGTCCAGGACCTCTTCTGAAGGCCGGCGGGGGGCAAAAGTTTTTGCTCCCCCCCGTCTGCCTTCAAAAGCCGTCCGGGATAGCGGGAAGCGCTTCCCTGCTATCCCGGACCGCTTTTAAAATGCTGGCGGTGGGGAGCAAAGCCTTTCCCCCCCTCCGGCCTTCAGAAGAGGTCCAGGAAGGCCGGCGGGGGCCGAAAGGCTTTGCTCCCCACCGCCAGCATTTTAAAAGCGGTCCGGGATAGCAGGGAAGCGCTTCCCGCTATCCCGGACGGCTTTTGAAGGCAGACGGGGGGGAGCAAAGACTTTCGCCCCCCGCCGGGCTTCAGAAGAGGTCCCCCCCGCCTGCCTTCCCGGGGGCTTTAAAATCGCCCTGGGACAGCGGAGAAGTCCTCCGCTGTCCCGGGGCGATCTTAAAATGCTGGCAGGCAGCAGCGAAGCCTTCACTGCCGCCCGCCAGCATTTTAAAAAACCCCGGGACAGCGGAGGACTTCTCCGCTGTCCGGGGCGATCTTAAAATGCTGGGGGTGGGAAGAAAAGCCCTTGCCCCCCCCCAGCCTTCAGAAGAGGTCGGGGGACAGACTGTCCCCGGGCCTGGTCTGAAGGCGGTTTCCATAGTAACGCATTGATTGATTTTCAATGCATTCCTATGGGGAACCGTGCTTCGCAAGACGGAAAACTCGCAAGACGAAAAAACTTGCGGAACGAATTAATTTCGTCTTGCGAGGCACCACTGTAACTGGGATCTAGGGATTTGGATATGCGGTCAAACACACTCTTCCACTGCGTCATGTTCTGTTTCTATTATTTATTTCTATTTATTTTATTTCATAACATTTATGCACCGCTTGATTTGTAAAAAAAACAAAAACCCTCAAAGCATTCTAGTGTTGTATCTGACTGTCATGTGGGTTAAAAAGAGCTCTGCTAAACTCGCTGGTGTTAGTTTGAGAATCCTGAAAAAAACCGATTCTCTGGGTAATTTTAGGACTGGGTGTGAGCTCCTTTTAACTCCATACTGGTGATGGTCACACATAATGGCAAACCGAGGAGGAGGATCCTTCTAGCCCCTGCATTTTGTAGCTTTGGGGTATTTTCCATCTGTGGAAAAAGCAAAATCCACTCTGGAGTGAGCAGAACCCTTTTCTGCGCAGTCATAACCTGATGAATTCCCATATGGAATTAATTTGGTTGTGGGGGGTGTTTGAGTCAGAGCTTCAGCTTCTTAATGGCAAGTGTAGGCTTAGGTTTGAACCAATGACCCTCAAGAGCCTTCCATCTCTACAATTCTATGATTCTGTTATTTCAAATGGCAAGTTGGGAAGCCTCACATGATTATATCTGACATGCAGATTATTTTGTGTTTCACACTTATGATTATTGATGCCAGTTGCATAATATATCTTTCTCTTTTAGGCCAAAGTGGATGCTGGCTTACCCACTGCAATTGTAAGTTTATGAATAATTATACAATGCTTGTTTCATTTTTGACATTCTTAAAGCCTTGCTCCTAGATACAGTATTTTTACAGACCCTGTTTCTTTCCAAAAGTATTTCATTTGTATTACTATATAGAATGAATAGATGTGAATAATCCATGTAACAAAATAAAGGACCCAAAGCAGTGCACACAATCTGGTACTCCAGTAACCCTTGCAGTAGCTGTGATAAGCAACATTTGGGTGTAAAGCTAAGCTATGGATTGCCAGGCTTGGGCTCCTTAGCCATGAGAAAGAAATGGGAAACTCTTGCTTTTAATTAACCTCTTTTATCTGAGTTTGGTATTACCTGGTCAATCTGGAGTTAGCCTTAACCATAGTTTATTGAAACAACCCAACTTAAAACCATGGGGTGGGATTCATTGTTGTGCTTTGATGAATGTTTGCACAAGCCTTGCAGCTTGCCAGATGGAACATCCCCCCTCTCCTTCCCCTGTGTGCTGTTCTGAAGGTTCTGACACCTCCAGAGCCAATTTCAGGCACACAAAGAGAGTGAGGAGGGAAGCCCTGTTGCACAAATGGAAGTCCTTATGTAGGGCTTCTGCTATAATGGGGCTCCTTAGGTTATTCCAACCCATGGTTTATGAAGTTGGCTTGTTTCAATAGGCTATAGTTAAGATTAATCACAGTTTAGGATTTGGCTGTAATTCTAAACTATGATTACATTAAAGTGAAAATATCCTTTCTTTTCCCTTGTAGAGGCACTGGAGGAGGAAAGGGGAATAGATGAGCCCAGTTTTTGTGCACAGGCCAATGAGTAGGCTTAATGAAAAATCAGGAAGTCTAACTGCCACCTAATGTATATGATGATAATCCAGTCAGTCACCTGTTCCAATTATAAAGGTCATTTGGATCAGTTCTTTTTGTGAAATAATCTTTAATCATTTGGTCAGCAAGTGTTTCTGATATGGCTTCTTCTGAGTCCTTTATAGAAACCTATTCCATGGGTGCATAACCTTTTAGGGTTAATTTCTAGTTTCAATTTTGCATACTTAAAACATTGATAATCTGATTGCTGCTTTTGGGTTATTGCTTATTGTCTGCCTTGTTTTCAAGTGTCTTAATGCTTTCCCTTGGCTTTGCTTTGCTTAGGCAGCATCAAGTCTCATAGCAGTGGGAACATCCCATGGACTGGCACTGATATTTGGTAAGCAAGGGTACCTGTTGAACTACTTAAACTTCAGAAAATCACTTTGAATTTGATTTCTGTGGCATATTCTATGTATTTTGTTACTGTATTTTGTTACATAAGTAGTACCAATATGTCTGGTCATCTGATTCAGTAAGCTTAGCAGGACGTGCTACATGTAAGTAAGTAATGTGATGTATTTTAAAATGATGTCAACTTGCAGGCTTTCTGGATTAAAAAATAAGGTAGGGGTTTGGTTTTTTTTTTACTCGGTTCTCTGTATTGCATTTCAAGGAAGTGTTGTCTGGATATGCTGTTTTGGCCTCATGTTACAATGAAATGAATAGGCATTTTGCCTGTTGCTCCCCACCCTGCCACCAGCAGAAACTGATTTGTGATAGCCTCTTGCTGAACATAAACATTTTATTGAGTATTTTTCCTCCCTATTGACTTCTGGCTTTTCTTTCTCTCTCAACTTTTTTCCTCATGGACTGAGAAGGCAAAGGTATAGTATCGCTGCATCGTGCATGTAACTTGCATGAACAGATCCACATTTTAAAACTGCCACAACTATGCTCTGAATTCTGATATGGTAGATTAAATTTATATTTATTGAAGGTATTTGTACACCACTTCCTGAAGGTCTGGGCAATATGTTCACAATGTAATTTTAGGGCATAGGGTGCAGGAGTTCATATAAAACCCTGAAGCTATTTCCTGTGCTGGGAAACTCCTCTGAAGAAGAGACAAATATTTTGTCTGTAGCTTTTAGTACATCATAGCTTTGATTACCACTCTGGCAAGAGGTACTGGTCTTCAACCAGAACATATTCAATAACCGCCTAGACAGTTACGGGGAAAAGAAAGTACACCCTCTTTGAATTCTGTGGTATTATCAGCACGGTACCAGTCACCTCCTCCTTAGCAGGTCTTAAAATTAGGTACCGTAAATGCAACCTCAGATGAACAACAACACATGACATACTACTCCGTGTCACGGTTTATTTAACAAAAATAAAGCCAAAATGGGGAAGCCGTTTGTGGAAGAACTAAGTACACCTTATGATTCAGCAGCTTGTAGAACCACCTTTAGCAGCAATAACTTGAAGCAATTGTTTTCTGTGTGGCTTTATCGGCTTCTCACTTCATAGTGGAGGAATTCTGGCCTGCTCTTCTTTACAATGTTGCTTCAGTTCATTGAGGTTTGCTGGCATTTGTTTGAGGAAACTGGCTGCCTGCCACCTCTGACGGTGTTATTGCTTTTCCCACCTGCCTTTCCCTCTTCTTCCACCATCCGTCTGGTGGACACTCTTCTCTCCAGAGGCTTTGGCAAGGTGGGGGCGATCCTGAACCTCACAGCTAATTAAAATGATAAGGTTGGGATGTCCTTAAAGGTTAAGGGACCCCTGACCATTAGGTCCAGTCACAGACGACTCTGGGGTTGCAGCGCTCATCTCTATTAGCTGAGGGAGCCGGCGTACAGCTTCCGGGTCATGTGGCCAGCATGACTAAGCTGCTTCTGGCGAACCAGAGCAGTGCACAGAAACGCTGTTTACCTTCCCGCCAGAGCAGTACCTATTTATCTACTTGCACTTTGACGTGCTTTTGAACTGCTAGGTTGGCAGGAGCAGGGACCGAGCAACGGGAGCTCACCCCGTCACAGGGATTCGAACTGCCAACCTTCTGATCGGCAAGCCCAAGGCTCTGTGGTTTACACCACGGTGTCACCCTCGTGAGATGTCGTTATGGTTAAGCAGACTTTCAGAACACAAGTTAATTGGCTGAATTTGCTTAACCATAAGGATGGGATGTCCTTATGGTTAAGCAAAATTAGCCAATTAACTTGTGTTCTGAAAGTCTGCAGTAGGGATGGGTGAGGGCATTCCCCACCCCTCTGGTACATCTGACTGGGTTGATTCCTGGGTGAAAGCCAGAAACAACTAGGAAGGGTGTGCATGTGCCTAACCCAGCCTCTTGGTGAGAGATGGATGACTAGTGAAGGGTGAAGAGCACGGAAATCATTCATGGGTACATTCGCAGGATGGGTGGGTGGGCAATGTGAGATTGAGCTCTCCCTTTCTGTGGTGGTCCACCATTTGTGGAATGCCCTCCCTAGTGAGGTGCATCTGCTCCCATCATTAATTTTCAGAAGGAATTTGAAAACATTTTGGTTTACTTAGGCGTTAGGTGGCTGAAGGATACCTCTTCCTGGTAACTCTGAAGTGACTGGATAAAATAATGTTTTTAACTTTAACTTTTCTTGGAAATTGTGGATGTGTTTGCTGCATTTATATAAATGAATGAATGAATAAAAACCTCGATGATAATAATAATAATTAATAATACTTGAAGCAGAGATATAATGTGTGGGAAATGATGATTTGATTTTTATGGAGCATGCTCTGTGGTAAATACAATTAATTAACTTAATTCATTTATTAAAAAAAATTATATACAATTTCCTCACAAAACATTAGGGGTGTGTACAGCAACAGAAAAAACTTAAAAGCAGTACAGAGCAATCATTAAAGTGACTGGCTACCCAAGGAAATTTTAAACTGCATAGGCCTGTCAGCATGTGTTTGGCCCATACTTCCTGGATTTATTTTTTAATGTGTGGTGTTTTACTGTGTTGCAACAGTGTAAATGAATCCGGGTTTTGTTAAATGCTGTTTGTTCTTAATAATTACAAATAATAGGTAATAACATATCCTTCCACTACAGACTTTATGCATTCACAAGGTTGCAAAACATCCTGTTCACAACCTATTGTTGTATTGACATCCTTCAAAGATCAGCGTATGAATTTTTTTATTTTTCAAAAGAGTTTGAAGCCATATACCTAATTTTTACTTCCTCTAATCCATTTTTAAAGTAGCTGCTGTTGTATTAAAAAAGAAAGTTTGACAATATTTAACATGCATATAAGTTTAAAATACTTGGGCATAAACCCAAGTTTGATCACATTAGTATCATGTACTGAAAATGGATAAGAAACTTCACTCAAGTAGCCTTGGGACACTTACAGTTTTTGACTAGAGAGTCTAACCAGTTTCTAGAGAGCTGCTGAACTAAAATAAGGAAGGTGTTTTTCCGCTCCCTTCCTGTTTGAATAACTGTCTATGCCATATCACAAACTAGGTGTGAGATGAGGATTGTTGCAATCTTTAGTTTGGTGATCTTCATTCTCATATATTTGTGTGTATGTAATCTTGCTTCCAAACGGGTGTGGGGTTCAGTGGGAACTGCTTATCTTGACCTATAGGATTTTGTATTTTTCATTTAAAAAAAAATATTTTTTACATAATCTGTGATGGTGCTAGTGGCAACAGCAGATATTGTCCATTGGCAGCCTGATACCAGGTTTGTGACCTTGAAATTCCCTCAGTGCAATGTGCTTCTATGGCATTTTGGGAGGAAAACGTGGAGGCCATAGCAAAATAATTTTCTGTTCTATTCTTCCCCTTAAACTTTTAAATGAGGCATAGATTTTATTCTACTCTCCATTTTTCTATTATTCTCTAGCCTTTTTGTATTAAATTTCTAAAATAGAATCTTTCTCTTGAAAGAACTGAAGTGTTTTGTTACGTTATCTCTTGACTTTATTATTGACCTGCTTCTGTCTCCTTTCTTCTTGCTGCTGCAAATAGTGCTATTTTCTTTTTCTTTTTTATGTGTTTTGGGTGTCATAGCTCTTCACTGTTAGAATTTTAAATTCTGTCTTTAAAATCACATAAGCGGTTGCTCCTCATTTTTCACTCTCCACAAAAGCTTTCTTCACCTCCTCCTCCTGGTGATTTGTAAGCATGTTATGCCCAATTTAGGTGTCACAAGTAATCATGATTATGCAAACCCGGAAAAGAAGGATGAGGGTGAGAGACCACGGTTTGTTGCTAGTTCTCCATATCATGGGTTGAATGATTGAAAATGTGATGTCTGAAATGAGCCAATTCATGATGTGTAGAATTACTCTTGATTCTAGGATGGATGTGCTGATCTGTGGTGTTGATGTACCCATATGTTAACTAGGCATACTTTGTGTTTAGATCCTAACCAGGCTCTTCGGCTTTGTTTGGGCAGTACCGCAGTTGGAGCACAGTATGGGGCTATATCTGCTCTTAGCATCAACAACGATTGTTCAAGACTTCTGTGTGGTTTTGCAAAAGGACAGGTAAGGTTGATATGTTCCATAATACTGTGCATGCTTACTCAGAAGTAAGTCCAGCTGTGTTCTGTGTACCCCAAGGTAGATGTGCAAACTCAGGGGTTACGTTTCAGTGAAATCGGGTAAAGTGTGGAGCACCCTCTCAAAACGCCCTTTAAATTTCCTCTCTGCTGTTCTCTTTTCAAACCATACCAAAAACACTGTATCCAAAAATATCCACGACTAGAATTGAAGCTCTGGGGCTGACAGGAGGCTGGAGGCTGCATGCAAAATCTGCTGCGCCACCCCGCACACCAGCTATTAGGCGGAGAGGCTGAGCAGTGTAAACAAAGCCCCGTTGCACCTTCAGTCTCTTTGGGGCTTCCTCTGCCTTCACTGTCATCCTCTTTGGGCTCCAGGGAGGGTCTCCTCATGAGCTCCTGCCATTTCTGGGTTTGAACTGAATTATTTTATTATTTCCCAGCACCACTCGTGTATGTGGTTGTGTGTAAGTGAGGGGACACCTGTAATCAATGGCTACTGGTTGCGATGGCTTTGTTCCAGTGTGGTGTAGTGGTTAAGAGCGATAGACTCATAATCTGGGGAACCGGGTTTGCTTCCCCGCTCCTCCATATGCAGCTGCTGGGTGACCTTGGGCTAGTCACATTTCTCTGAAGTCTCTCAGCCCCACTCATCTCACAGAGTGTTTGTTGTGGGGGAGGAAGGGAAAGGAGAATGTTAGCCGCTTTGAGACTCCTTCGGGTAGTGATAAAGCGGGATATCCAATCCAAACACTTCTTCCACCTCTGCTGTCCAAGGCAGTGTCTCTGAATTCCAGTTGCTGGGGATTTCAAGTGAGGAGACTGCTATTACACTCGGGTTCTGCTCACAGGCTTCCTGTGGGTATCTGGTTGGCCACTATTGGAACAGAATGCTGAACTCAATGGCCCTTTGGCCTGATCTAGCTAGGCTCTTCTTATTTGGTTCTGGAGAGCAATGATTTTCTATTTACACCTTTTGTTATCTCCATAGATAATTTCTTTCTACTGTGGCTTATTGTAGGGAGAAGCCCGATGACCCCAAATGTGATATAGATTAGCAAGCAGTACATGTATTCTATGCAGTACTTCTTTGTACTCCGTGAGGTCTTATTTTAATGCCAGAAAATTCAGCTTTTGTTTAAGTCTAGCTTTGATTTTCTCAATACAAATGTCATATGAAAGAAAACATCATCAATTTTATTTCTTTATTTTGTAAACTCTATATTTCAGTTCCTAGCAAAACTTTCAAAGAATAGATAGATAGATAGATAGATAGATAGATAGAGTCATGTTCATTATTTTGGAAATTGGGAGTGAGCAATCTTGGCAGTCTTGCTCAATCATGTTGGCTAAGCTGGTGGGAGGAAGCTTCTGCTTTTAAACTGATGGACAAGCCATAGTGCAGTTTGGATGTGATATGGCAATTAAGAAAACTTTGTGGCCTTCCCCACCCTTTTGCTCCACCCTCCCTTGGCTCATACAGCCCTTCCTTTTCCTGTTGTTACCAACAGTAGTTTACAATCATGCCTGACCAGTTTAACCCTAATTTCTCTTAACCATAATTAGCTTTCAAACCAGAGTTTGAAACCAGGATTAGACCCCATTTGGTCTCAAAATGTGCTTAGCAGTAATTTTTGTTAATCATGCCAGCTCAGACTTTGCAGTCAGGATAGTTACTGCTAGCCAGGAGAAAGCGCTGAGGAGGGAAGGACATAGGAGCCAACTCCTAAGGGCTGAGGGGACTTCACCCTCTCAATTTTTTTGAGGGGGCTGCCCCCCCAGTTGATGGACATTGCCATTCAAATGGTGTGCAAGCACTGTGTCATGTGATGCAGGGCGCTGCTTACCTGACACCCCCCATATTTTATTCAAGTTGGCACCCCTGGGGGGGGGGGAGGAGTCTGCTCCCAGTTCCCAAACCATGGCAGTGGGGAAGTGTGATATCTGAATTAGACCTTTGTTCTCTAAAGCTTTATAAAATGTGAAGTACACTCTGTGCCTGGAAAAGTAGGACAAAATAATTGAATAACGCTTGATTACACAAGAAGATGGTTGGCAAATATTTCGTAGATGTCTTCATGCTTTGGTAATCCAGACTTGAATTAGAGAAAATTAATGGTCTTTTACTTATAGATTACAATGTGGGATCTGGCTAGTGGAAAGCTTTTGAGATCAATAACAGATGCTCATCCTCCAGGAACAGCAATTTTGCACATCAAGGTAAGAAATATTAATTAATTCTGCTTTGTGAGCTGTGTTGGCTGCACTGAAATTGTGTTAGATCTTTCTGACGATAATAAATTGTGCACACCTAATACAGCACCGGTATTTCTTACCTCAAAATTTGAATTGCATAGGAAAGAGAAGTATATTAAAAATATCCCACCCACTTCTGAAAGGCGACAGATATTTAAAAATCCAAGGCCTGGTTATAGAAGAAAGCTTTTGCCTGGTGCATAACAATATATAATGATGGTGCCAGGCAAGAGCATTCTACAAACAGTGAGGCACATGAAGAAGGGCCTCAGATGATGATCGCAGGGTCCGGGTTTGATTCATAGGGCCAGAGGCAATTCTTGAGGAACCATGGTCCTGATCCCTTTAAGACTTTATAGGTCAAAACCAGCACTCTGAATTGGGCCTGGAAACTAATTAACAGCCAGTGCAATCAGGCCAGGTTTGGCGTTATGTGCTCAAACTGTCTTGCCTCAGTAAGCAACCTGGCTGCTAAATTCTGCACCAGCTGAACTTTCCAAATTGTCTTCAGAGGCAGCCCCACATATAGCACATTACAATCCAGTGGTACCTTGGGTTACATATGCTTCAGGTTACATACGCTTCAGGTTACAGACTCTGCTAACCCAGAAATATTACCTCAGATTAAGAACTTTACTTCAGGATGAGAACAGAAATCGTGCTCTGGCGGCGCGGCAGCAGCAGGAGGCGCCATTAGCTAAAGTGGTGCTTCAGATTAAGAACAGTTTCAGGTTAAGTATGGACCTCTGGAATGAATTAAGTACTTAACCCAAGGTACCACTGTAATCTGACCTGCAGGTTACCAGAGCATAGACAACAGAGGTTAGGCTATCCCTGTTCAGATAGCAGTGAAGCTGGGCTAGCAGCAGAAGCTGATAGAAGGCATCTGTACCACTGAGGCCACCTGAGCCTCAAGCGACAGCAGTTGGTGCAGAAATACCCCTAAGCTGTGTAACCGCTTCTTCAGAGGGAATGTGACCCCATTAAGAGCAGGCCACCTCCCATCCATCTGGTTTAGGGTAGTGCCCATTAACAAGTGAGGTAATGTTAATGAAAGAAAGTTTTAAAAGTTGCTGCGAAGATAGACGCGTGGGGGGAAAAGTAATGTTCTGTTCAGTTTACAGATGATCCAACGCTAGCGATTTGCAACGACAGTGGAGGCTCAGTATTCGAACTCTCTTTCAGGTAAGAATCTGTGGTGACAGCATTGTTGGAAATAGACCCTTTATAATGGAATCTTTTCTAAGAACTTGAAGTGCAGCATTTCAAACACCAGGTTGTGCTCAAGATTTCAAGTTGAACAGACTGAGGAAAAACACTAGAGGCTTTAGAGGCCTCATTCTCTCTTGAGTATCCTTTAAGTATCCTGGTCAGTATCATTTATGCTGCATTTGCAAATGTAGTTGTTAAAAGCCATTCCTGGAATTACATGCAACACTTTTGAAAGCTAAATTGTATATGCATTTTCCTATACACACAAGTCACTGTTGTAAATTGTTGCTGTTTGTTTATGTCCTTTTACTTTATTCTCAGGAGAGTCATGGGTGTGAGAACATGTGAGTCACGCTGCTTGTTCAGTGGTTCCAAGGGAGAAGTCTGCTGCATTGAGCCTTTACATGCAAAGACTGAACTGAGAGACCATCCCATCACCCAGTACTCCCTGCTTGCAATGGCTTCCTTAACAAAGGTGACTTCTACACAAGACATCCTGTTTTAAAATGGAATAAGTATTGCCGAATGCAGAATGTTTATTACTTACTTTCATTTCTACCTGCAGATTCTTGTCATTGGCTTGAAACCATCTTTGAAAGTGTGGATGACTTTCCCATACGGCCGTGTGAGTAATTTTGACAAATTCATGATTGTTCAAAGTGCTCTGGTGGAGCATGAGGGTTACTGAGGCCAACCCTACCATGAAGCAGAGGGAGGAAACTGCCTTGGGTGATAGATGCTGCCCCTCA
Organism: Podarcis gaigeae; assembly: GCF_964106915.1. Taxonomy (NCBI): domain Eukaryota; kingdom Metazoa; phylum Chordata; class Lepidosauria; order Squamata; family Lacertidae; genus Podarcis; species Podarcis gaigeae. The sequence goes on from NC_139681.1 coordinate 62,485,912, forward strand.
CACTCTGACTGTTTCTCCTGATCCTGCCCCATTCAACCCAGCCATTACCCTCTGTTGAAGGACAGAGTTGTGTTTCCCACATGACTTGTCCTGCACCCCCAAAATTTGCCTGCCTCCTTCACATGCAGTGGAGAATGTTCCTTTCTTGAATCAACTTCTGGTCTAGGCTGCTTCTGTACATGTGACTAGAGAGCACAACGCCATCTTGTCCTTTGCCTAAGGCAGAAAATTGTCCTAGGCCAGGCCTGAGGATTATTTGAGGAGAACCTTAGTTTGGATGTCTAACACAGCCTTCCATTGTCTTGTAATAACTTTATACAATACACACTGCACCGATGGAGTAATTCTTTGCCAAATTAGGTATACCTAAGACCATTGATGTGGGACGTGGGTGGCGCTGTGGGTTAAACCACAGAGCCTAAGACTTGCTGATCAGAAGGTCGGCAGTTCGAATCCCCGTGACGGGATGAGCTCCCGTTGCTCAGTCCCAGCTCCTGCCAACCTAGCAGTTCGAAAGCACATCAAAGTGCAAGTAGATAAATAGGTACCACTCCGGCGGGAAGGTAAACGGCGTTTCCGTGTGCTGCTCTGGTTCGCCAGAAGCGGCTTAGTCATGCTGGCCACATGACCTGGAAGCTGTACGCCGGCTCCCTCGGCCAATAAAGCAAGATGAGTGCCGCAACCCCAGAGTCGGCCACGACTGGACAAAATGGTCAGGAGTCCCTTTACCTTTACCTTTAAGACCATTGAAATCAGTAGGCTTAAGTGCACCCACCTCTGCAAGGACTGGAGATGCTAATGTTGTACATTTCAAGCTAATTGCGTCTTTATAAAGCTTTGGAAAGTAAGGAATTTTTTATATATATTTAGTAAAGAGCATGATTATAGCATGGTTGAATCAGCAAGTTTTTTTGTAAATTGAGTTTAAATTAGACCAGTATATTTCACTTTCAAACCAGTACTTCACCCCCCTCTACAGTCAGTACTTTTTCTTTCTTTTACTTGGTGCTAAGAATCTCGTATATTTTCATCTTTAGATGGACCCCTCCAGTGTTCCATTGCTAGCATGGCATTTTGTTGCTGTACAGACATCTGTGAATCCTGTGCTTGCCTTCTGCCGAGGAGATGTTGTCCATTTCCTTCTGGTAAGGTTCATTTTATCAATCAGCTTTGGAGAGTTGCTTTCTAAATACATATTCCCTCAGAGTAGTTGGTCATTAACTTACAGAAGCTCAGACTGTAAGATGGCAACAGTTGTGTTGTAAATGAGTTTCTCAGTTTACTAGTCTGTTGAAAAAGCCAAAGTATCTAATTGTTCAGTTTGATTTTCACTTGAGTGTACATTCGTATTAGTGGGAATCACTTTTATTTCCTGAATTATTTGTATTAAAAAATATATCAGAGCTGTTCTCAACAAATATGATACAGTAAAACACACACAAGCTGATCACCAGCTGACTATCATGAAAAATGTTGGCAAATTTAAAAAGTTTTCTGCAGGTGTTAGACGAAAACACAGCTGAAGGTAGCACAATTGTAAGCAGCCCAATTGCTGGATGGACCAATGGTCTGACTCTGTATAATGCAGTTTATTATGTTCCTATGAATTACCTAATTTCATCACCAGGTCAAAAGAGATGAATCTGGAGCAATACATGTTACAAAGCAGAAGCAGCTACATCTGCACTATGACCTCATTAATTTTACAGTAAGTTGTTATGTTTTATTTTCTAGTGGGAAATGCGAAGAATTTTGTTGCTAAAAAAGAAATAGGCATTTCTTCCATTTAATAGGCTCTTAACTCTTCAGAAGATGAAACTTGTCTGGGTAATGATGGTGAGGGGTGTCAGATGTTTATGTAGTGGTCTCCCTGCTGGCCTCTGTTGGCAGAGAGGAGCACCACCATTTAGGGAGCTGTGCTGTGACTGAGGCTGCAATGTCACTCAGCTAAGCTACTTCCAATTATTCTCTCACCTTTTTTTTAGCAGGATCCAGGGGCTCAAGGATCCCCCTAGCAAATAACAAACAAAAACCCCACAGTCTGACATGACCAGTGCAAGCTGGTTGCTGAAATGGCTCCTCAACGTACAGTGAAATGGCTTTCAACGTACAGTGGAACCTAGCTTCAGGTTACAGACTCCGCTAACCCAGAAATAGTACCACAGGTTAAGAACTTTGCTTCAGGATGAGAACAAAAATCGTGCTCCAGCGGGGCGGCAGCAGTGGGAGGCCCCATTAGCTAAAGTGGTACCTCAGGTTAAGAACAGTTTCAGGTTAAGAACGGACCTCCAGAATGAAGTAAGGTACCACTGTACTTAAATACATTGTTGCCACTTTAATAGTTCTCATTGTGTTGTCTCTTGAGCCGCGATCTTAATTTCTTCTGATTTGCCTTAGTTTGATTCTAGTAATAATAATAATAATAATTTTTTATTTATACCCCGCCCTCCCCAGCCAAGGCCGGGCTCAGAGCGGCTTACAAGCAATAATAAAAACAAGATGAATGATTACAACTTAAAAACAAAAATAAAATACAACATTAAAATAATGGAACATTAAAATATTAAAATGTAGCCTCATCGCAGGAGAAGGAAAAGAAAGAAAGAGGAGGAAAAAAAAAAAAGAGAGAGAGAGAGAGGGGGAGGGAATCAAATTGGCTCCAAGCCAAAGGCCTGGCGGAACAACTCTGTCTTACAAGTCCTGCGGAAAGAAATCAGATCCTGCAGGGCCCTGGTCTCATGAGGCAGAGCGTTCCACCAGGCCGGAGCCAGAGTTGAAAAGGCCCTGGCTCTGGTTGAAGCCAATCTAACTTCTTTAGGGCCTGGGACCACTAGGGTGTTATTATTTATGGACCTTGAGGCTCTCCGTGGGGCATACCAGGAGAGACGGTCCCGTAGGTACGAGGGTCCTAGGCCGTGAAGGGCTTTAAAGGTCAAAAGCAGCACCTTAAATCTGACCCTGTACTCCACCGGGAGCCAATGCAGCTTGAAAAGCACTGGGTGAATATGCTCCCATGGCAGAGACCCCGTGAGGAGCCTCGCTGTAGCATTCTGTACCTGCTGGAGTTTCTGGGACAGCTTGAAGGGCAGCCCCGCATAGAGCGAATTACAGTAGTCAAGCCTGGAGATGACCGTCGCATGGATCACTGTGGCCAGGTCGGGGCGGGAAAGGTAAGGGACCAACTGCTTGATGCGGCGAAGGTGGAAAAATGTCGCCTTGGCTGTTGCTGTAACTTGCGCCTCCATGGAAAGGGAGGCATCAAGGATTACACCCAAACTCTTAACGGAAGGCAATGGCACTAATTGGGCCCCCGCAAGAGAAGGGAGTTGGTCCCTCATCCCCATGCCATCCCGACCTAGCCATAGGACCTCTGTCTTTGAAGGATTTAGTTTCAATCGGCTCCCACGAAACCATCCAGCCACAGCTTCCAAGCATCTGGTCAGTGTGTTCGGGGCCGAGTCAGTGTGGCCATCCATCAGCAGATAGAGCTGAGTGTCATCAGCATATTGGTGACAGCCCAGCCCATAGCTCCGGATAATCTGGGCAAGGGGGCGCATAAAGATGTTAAAAAGCATCGGGGAGAGAGTTGCGCCCTGCGGCACTCCACACACGAAGGAGTGGCGCAACGACATTTCCCTCCCTAATGCCACCCTCTGTCCCCGACCAGAGATAAAAGAGCACAACCAGTTACGGGCTATGCCCTGTATCCCTACGTCTGCAAGGCGGGGTCCAGAAGATCATGATCGACCATGTCAAAGGCTGCTGACAAATCTAAAAGGATCAGCAGTCCTGACCCACCTCGATCCAGTTGTCTACGGAGATCATCTGTTAGGGCAGCCAGAGCCGTCTCCGTCCCAAAACCAGGACGGAAACCGGACTGAAATGGATCTAATGCCGATGTTTCCTCCAGAAACCTACCAAGCTGTTCAGCAACCGCTCTCTCAATTACCTTACCCAGGTATGGAAGATTTGAAACTGGGCGGTAATTGGATAGGTCTAAGGGATCTAATGAAGTTTTTTTTAAGAGTGGACACACCACTGCTTCCTTCAATTCCCCTGGGAATGTCCCCGTGTCAAGGGACAAATTGATAATTTCAACCAGGGGGGTCCGCACAACATCTGGACACTCCCTAATCAGCCAAGACGGGCACGGATCAAGGAGGCAGGTGGTGGGCCTACCAACTTGGAGGAATCTATCCACATCAGTAGGGAGTATCCGATCGAAATGGTCCAACACTGGACCTGAAGTCAGTCGAGGGGCCTCCAGTTCAGTCACTGTATCTAAATTGGCAGGGAGGTCACGGCGGAGCAACAGGACTTTCTCCGCAAAAAAACTCGCGAATGCCTCACAGCTGTGGGTCGAATTTGTGCTTAAATTTGGTTGTCCTCCTAAGGACGTTATTGACCTAATTATTTTAAAAAGTTGTGCCGGGTGAGAGCTAGCGGATGCAATGGAAGCTGCAAAGTAAGATTTCTTAGCAGCTTTCATAGCCATCTCATAGGCTTTCATAAGCGTCCTATAAGATGTTCTTGAGGCTCCGTCACGAGTCCGTCGCCATACTCGCTCTAGCCGTCTGAGATCCCGCTTCATTTTCCGGAGCTCCTCAGTAAACCAAGGGGCCCGGTTTCGACGGGGTCGCAGAGGGCGCTTAGGCGCGATCTCATCAATGGCTGCCAAGAGCCGGTTATTCCAGTCCTCAACAAGGTCATCTAATGAGTCGCCAGGAGGAGCAGGGTTCCGCAAGGCTTGTCGGAATCTATCGTCAACATTAACTATTATTGGAAGTGTGTTTAAGACTTGAATAACCTGGAGGTTTAAAAAGTATAAACGTATAACCTACAAATATGAATTTTTTTAAAACTTCATTCTAGTTTTGTGCCTTGGGGCTTAAAGGAGTGCTTCAAGTTTTGCTCCCAATGGTTGTGGAGACCATCATATTAAGAAAGAGCTTGTCATATAATTGTGGGGATTTGTACATCACACTTGAGATTTTCCACTTTAAAATGTATATTTCTAGTCTTGCTGATTGTGGTTAAATATTCCCAGGAAAATTACATGACATTCCTCTCTAACATATTTGTACTGAGACCCCAACTTCTAAAGTTAGTCATGTTGCCACCAGCTATATACAGTGGTGCCTCGCAAGACGAAATTAATCCGTTCCGCAGGTCTCTTCGTCTTGCGGTTTTTTCGTCTTGCGAAGCACGGCTATTAGTGGCTTAGCGGCTATTAGTGGCTTAGCGGCTTTAAGAAAAAGGAAAAAAACTTGCAAGACGAAACGTCTTGCGAAGCAAGCCCATAGGGAAATTCGTCTAGCGAAGCGACGCAAAAACCGAAAAACCCTTTCGTCTTGCGCATTTTTCGTTTTGCGAGGCATTCGTCTTGCGGGGCACCACTGTAATTCGGATGCTATGGCTTTATAAGATTTACTTAAGAAGAAGAAGAAGAGTTTGGATTTGATATCCTGCTTTATCACTACCCGAAGGAGTCTCAAAGCAGCTAACATTCTCCTTTCCCTTCCTCCCCCACAACAAACACTCTGTGAGGTGAGTGAGGCTGAGAGACTTCAGAGAAGTGTGACTAGCCCAAGGTCACCCAGCAGCTGTATGTGGAGGAGTGGGAACCGCAAACCCGGTTCCCCAGATTACGAGACTACCGCTCTTCACCACTACACCACACTGGCTCTCTTAGTGCCCAATAATATCCCCTGTCCTTTTGTGTTATTACTTGTTGGTACCTGTTACCTTTGCTTGATTTCTAGTGGATAAATTCACGCACAGTGGTTCTTCTGGATAGTGTGGAGAAACTGCATGTGATAGATCGTCAGACGCAGGAGGAACTTGAGACTGTGGAGATCTCAGAAGTCCAGTTAGTGTACAACAGCAGCCATTTCAAATCATTGGCTACAGGAGGCAATGTCAGCCAAGCACTGGTACGGCCAAATGAGATATGTACTTAATGAACATGTTGGTTTGTTAAGAATTCCTATCTAACATCTGGTGTGTCCTGAAACTGCAGCTAAATAACATCTCTCTCTCTCCCCCGCCCCCACCGTTTCTTATTATAGTTCTCTATTTTTGTACAATTGGGTTCTGTGTTCTTCCTTTATGGCATAACTGTAGCAATAGAGAGAAACTGTATGGCATAACTGTAGCAATAGAGAGAAAAACTATTCTACAATGATGAGAGCAGACATACAGAAAGGACCTTCCTCTCCTTCCCAACTATATACACTTCAGCACATCCAAAAGATACCTTGAAACTCTGCCATCATTTTGCTGCACACAGAAATTGTTTGTTTGCTTACATAGCAATCACAGTCTCATATCCAGATTTTAAAACTTGACCATAGTTTTGTTCTGTCTCTTGCCCATTTGGTAAATTTCAGCAGAAATTAGCTTATGTTTCAAGCTTCTGCATTGCAAACTACACGTCTGAAATATAGTCAACCTATTTGGTAAATATTAGCTGCCTTGTTGACCCATAACACATCATTAAAACTCTTAGTGGATCACAGATGAATGTGAAATAACTACTAAATGCTCTACTTTGAATTTGTCACCTGCTACTATACAAAGGAGAGAGAGAAACGACTGAATAATTAAGCTTGTCTGGCTGCACTTATTTTTTCCATTGCCCTATATTCCTCATATATTTTCTTACTAATGAAAAACACCACTACTGTACTCTTGTACTAGATAAAAACACTCCATGTTTTTTAGGCGCTGGTGGGGGAGAAAGCTTGTTACCAGTCCATCAGCAACTGTGGTGGTCAAATATTTTATTTAGGCACAAAGGTAAGTATGACCAGGTTCTTCTAAAACTATTTTATTATTTACTAGGCCTCTTTATCTGCCTCTTATTAGAATGATTAAGTTATTATTATCTCAGTATAGAATTATTTGTCATTTGTTTTAGTACTTGTAAAGCATGTTGTGTGCTTTGGCAGAAAGGTGCTGTATGTAAATGTAATAAATAGAATAAGGCTATAAATGGCTCCTAGTCATGATGGCTATATATACTACCTCCAGCATCAGAGATGGCATGAGAGGTTTTTTGTCTTCACATGTTTCTTGTGGTCCTTTCATCTGCATCTTGTTAGCCAGTGTGGAAAACAGGATGCTGGATTAGATAGCCCTTTGATCTTAAACTGCGGGATTCATGTTTCTTCAGCACCTAGAATAAATGTTTCCCTAAGCATCCTGCCAGCTAGTACAGTGGTGCCCCGCAAGACGAACGCCTCGCAAGACGAAAAACCCGCTAGACGAAAGGGTTTTCCGTTTTGGAGGCGCTTCGCAAAACGAATTTCCCTATGGGGTTGCTTCGCAAGACGAAAAAAATCTTGCATCCCCCCGCAGGTTTTTTCCGCTTTTTCCGCCCTTTTCTTAAGCCGCTAAGCCGCTTATCAGCTGTTCCGCTGATAAGCCGCTTAACAGCTGATCGCTGGAAGCCGCTTGACAGCTGTAGCGCTAATCCGCTAAGCTGTCAATGGGCTTGCTTCGCAAGACGAAAAATCCGCTAGACGAAGAGAATCGCGGAACGAATTCTTTTCGTCTAGCGAGGCACCACTGTATGGGAATTCATAGTTACTACCAACAAATGCTTAAGTAGACAACTGCATTTACTTGTGCTTTTACTTTCCTCTACTTTCAGTCTGTCCATGTGATGACACTGAGAAGCTGGAGAGAGGTAAGAGAAGAGAAAGGCCCTAGTGTATTAAGGCTGCAACCTTAAATTCACTTACATAGGACTAAGCTTTTCTGAAGTAAGTTGGGCTTATAACTGAGTTATAGGATTCCTTCCAGTAGCACCTTAAAGACCAACTAAGTTAGTTCTTGGTATGAGCTTTCGTGCATGCACATCTGTGTATCTGAAGAAGTGTGCATGCACACGAAAGCTCATACCAAGAACTAACTTAGTTGGTCTTTAAGGTGCTACTGGAAGGAATTTTTTTTGTTTTGACTACGGCAGACCAACACGGCTACCTATCTGTAACTGAGTTATAGGATGACACTGTAGAGAGCTTAGGTTCATGACTTGGTGACAGGAGGAATGAGCTGCCTTCAAGACAAAACTTTGATGAGTAAATATATTATGGACAGAAAACATGGGTTTCCTGTTAATTGAATGCAATATTTTCACCAACCAACATAATAAAGCATTGCTAATCTAGACTGCACTGTCTTTTTTTTTTGTAATTATTCATGATGCACTGAAAGATCACCTCTGTACTGTTGATGCTGTATATGTATCAGCAATGAGGGAAACTTACAAAAATGTGAAGAAATTGCTAAAGGGAGTTAATGGATCATGTTCCTTCCATCAGCAAACCCCATAGTTAGTTTTGTTCCAAACTGACAAGGGGAAGGCAAATAAAATGGGTTGGCTTATAATTTTAACTGCCATTAATTATTACCCAGCTCCATGTTATTCAAAGGGCAGTTGTTTTGATGTTATGATGTTAATCAATTTTCAAAGCTTTATAGAATGGATTTGTGGAGTACTGTTTTTGAGTGGCTGATTGATCTGAGACACGTGTATGTGTGGGTCATGCACATTGTATTTTTGCGGGGGGGGGGGGGCGTTGAATGTTTCTGTGTTGGAGCAAGCATCCTAGAAATGTCTTAAAACACAAACAGAGCAATTAGAATTCCTGAATTAAATCCTTAATTGGAGATTGCCTTTGGTCACAATCTGTAACAGTTGTCGCTGTTGTGTATCTGCCTTCAGAGAATAGATCATCTTCTGAAACAAGACTGCCTTAATGAAGCACTGGCTCTTGCTTGGTCCTTTCATGAAGGAAAAGCCAAGGCTGTTGTAGGTAAGTTTGATTTAGGTATTGTACCACCTAAGTAATTGCTTCAACAAAAGCCCCCCCCCCCCCCAATTGCTTACCTTCTAGCAGCTGATCTTAAGAGGTATATTACCTATGAACATGGGACTTTCCGCTTTCTGTCCTGGCTAAAAGCCATTATTGGTACACCTGCCTTTCATAGATTTGTCTAATCCCATGCTAAAATTAATCCTGCCTGTGTTTTAATTCTACAGTGTATGTGGTGGTGGTTATACACTTTAAAGTTGTGTTTTGAGACATTTAATTTTTTTTAAATTGCCTACTCTGAGTTATAATAAGTGAGGAGCTTTTTCATTTGCAGTCTGACCTGGAAAAGACTTGGTATTCTGTTTTGTTTTTTAACAGGGTTATCTGGAGATGAACAGAAACGAAAGGCTGTTGTTGCAGACAGAGTGAGTTTTTCCTCTTCCTAATCTCATCTTTTTTTTCAAATATAGAGCTACATTCTGTCTTTTTTTTCTGTACGATTTCGCTTTTGTTTTCCCAACAAACAGCTTAATTAGGGTGGGTGTGTTGGTATATGTCTGAATGTAAAAGCAATGACAATTAAAAGTCATACTTGCCATCAGTGCATATTGTTCTCTTACATCATAAGTGATGCTCATCCTTATTAACAAATACCAGAGTACAGTGGTACCTCGGGTTACAGACGCTTCAGGTTACAGACTCCGCTAACCCAGAAATAGTACCTCGGGTTAAGAACTTTGCTTCAGGATGAGAACAGAAATCGTGCTCCGGCACGGGGCGGTGGGAGGCCCCATTAGCTAAAGTGGTACCTCAGGTTAAGAACGGACCTCCAGAATGAATTAAGTTCTTAACTAGAAGTACCACTGTATATAGTTACACCTCCAAAATGATTAAACATTGACACTGTACATTAACTGATATTGGGTCCAAACTTTGTGGGAGGTCCAGGTAGCCTTAGTGGTTCGAGGCCCCCTTAGCAGCTGTGACTGATACCACAGCTATGGCTGTTCCTGAACCGGCAGAGCCTTGACCACAGTAGTTCAGTCTTTGCTGACTTCAAGCTTGGATTCCTGGCAATGCACTCTGTGTAGGGCTTCTCTTGCACTTGATCTGGAAGCTGCAGTTAGTGCAGAATGCTGCAGCATGGCTGCTGACAAGAATGAGACACCTGTGCACTGGCTGCTGATTCATCAAGTTCAAGGCCATTCCTATTAGATTCAAAGGATTGTGGATAGGAAACCCAGCATCTGTGAGAGAACTTTGGCAGCTGGACAGCCCACCCCCAATTCGCCCCTCCATCCCTTTCTGAACTCATTCCTAGGGCCATAAATCAGTGGTAGAACATGTGCATTGCATGCAGTAGATTCCACATCCAGTCTCTGGCATCTTCAGGTAGGGTTGGGAATGTTCTCTCTCCTTCCATCGTCAAGCACCTTCCTTTCATTTGAAGCATGATGGGTGCTTCTTACCTCTGTAATCTTTCTCTTTCACAGATGGTTGAAATTCTTATTCATTTTGCTGATCGAACGATGAAGAAATGTCCTGATCAGGGTAAAATCCAGGTGATGGAGCAGCACTTTCAGGTACAATGCTTTTGCAGTGATTTCTCTTTTCTATTTCCACTTAAAATTCAGAGGCTAAAACAGTTATGAATTGTTTCAAGAGAAATGGAAGCACCTATATAAAAATAATATTTCCTTGTATAGGCTGCTATCATCTTGTAGACGCAGGGTTGATTCTTCTGCGTCAGAAAAAAAATTCAAGTCTTGAGGATAATGTGCAAGCAATATAGTGACTTCCTTTTGTGATCTCCCTCTATCAGTGCATGTTTAATCTTTTCTGGATAACAGCTACAGAGCAGTAATAGGAGATCAGGTAGTACTTGTGGATTGTTAGTGACACTTTCTGTGTGGTTTTTTCGCAGGATATGGTGCCTGTCATTGTTGATTACTGCCTTCTGCTTCAGCGGATGTAAGTGAGAGCATGAGAAACTTGCTTACTGAATTCAATAGATTTGCCATATATACTGCACCAGGACTGCCACCTATAGCTGTTCCTTGCCTTAATGACAAACAGCAGGTGTCCCAGAAGAAAAGTGGAATATGAGAGCTGACAATGATGGAACAATTGAGCCACAGGGGAAGGTTTTCTCTAAATTTCCTGTCTGAATGATCTTGAATTACAGCACTGCATTCGCAATTGCTTATTTGTAAAATGGTGGGTTTCTAAATGGATTTTCCTTTTAAGACCTCACCTTTTAAAGTTTTTTGGTCCGAATGACAGATGTTTCAGGAATTTTATCTTTTTGAATTCCAGTGCAAATTGACTTAATCTGTGCCTTCTGGACTCATATGCAGATCAGAATGCAATTATCCTTTTGGATTTCACATTTATCTGAATTTTACAAAGCAGTTCTCACTTTAAAAAAAGTACCAAAATGTTTATTTTAAGATACGGTATGTTGCTAAATGACATTTTGTGAAAAAAATACATATTTATAGACTAATATGTATTTGAAACATGGGACAGAACAGATTTACTGTCTGAACACATGCAAAACTGATACTGGCAGAAATAGATTGATCAGTCCCTCATCCATAATATGAATGCAGGAAGTGTTTTTGCCTGCTGTGTATGCTGTAGAAATCAACCATTACTAGCTAAAATAAGTTTTTAATTTTTGATAATTACTTATTCACTTGTCATCTTCATTCTAGGGATCTGTTGTTTAGCCAGATGTATGACAAGATGAGTGAAAATTCTGTGGCAAAGGGTGTCTTTTTGGAGTGTCTTGAGCCATACATTTTAAGTGATAAATTGATGGGAATTACAGCTCAAATTATGAAAGATTTGCTGCTTCACTTCCAAGATAAGAATTTAATGGCAAACATGGAGGCTTGCATTGTACATATGGATATCACCAGCCTAGACATACAGCAGGTGATAATTGGTAACCTTCATATTTTGACATGGATGTAATCTCATTCTGCTGCTGTTTAAGTATGAATGTTTTCAATAGTTAACGAACAAGATGTTTAAAACGTTTTGTGTTGCATTGTGCCACAGAGATGCTCCTGGGCTCTGTAAAACTCTAAAAAAGCATTTTAGAACCAGACAAGATCTCTTAGGGTAATCTACATTAATCTAGCTATAATTATGTGGATTTATACAAGTTTCAAACTTGGGGTAAATCGTGGGTGGGGAATCTCTGGTCTGCAAGCCAAATAAGGCTTGACCAGGCCTCCCCATTTGTCCTGCAAAGCCATTTTTAGGAGTTCATGCCCACTCGTCCTATTTTTGTCATGTATGATGTCACCAGGTGTCTCATGGGTAAGGGTGGGGCTTCAAAGTAAAAATTGGGCACTTAAAGTGAGCTCCCAATTGTTCTTTTGGTGAAACACTTCCACCACCCATTAACCACTCCTTCCGCAGGGCCTGTAAGACAGAGCTATTCTGCCTGATCTTCAATTTGAATTAGCCTGACCCTCTATTCCCTTTTCCCTTTCATCTTCTATGAAGAAACCCTTTCTGGGACCCCACATTTAAATTCTTGTTCACACACCTCCTTGCTGGCCCTAGTAGGAACAACTTGGCCAGTTAGCCCTGGTGACCATTTGATGTCTACTGACTGGGATTCCCCTCCCCCAATGACCCCTGAATTTTTGAATTTTATTGATATTGATGCTGCATTTTATGTTGTATTCTATGCTGTTTTATGCTGCTTTTAAGTCACATTTTAAACAATTACAGATAGGTAGCCGTGTTGGTCTGCCATAGTCAAAACAAAAAAAATTCCTTCCAGTGGTCTTTAAGGTGCTACTGGAAGGATTTTTTTTTAATTTTAAACCATGTTTTATATTTGCTGTTAGCCGCCCTGAGACCGGTTTTTAAACCGGGAAGGGCGGGGTATAAATAAATATTATTATTATGAGCAGTGGCTCATTCAAGGAGGGGGAATTGTTCTCCCTTCCAGTGCTGCTTGAACCTTAAAAAAACTGGAGGTTCAAAGAGCAGCACAGGACTGTTTGAAGGCTTTTGCAAAGCAGCTCCATACCTCAGTTTAAGAAGCAGCATGGTTGTATTTGTAAAAGGGCTTTAAACGTCTCTTTGAAAAGCCAGGAATTCCAAAAGCAGCATGTGGACGTTGGAAAGCCCTTTGCTACAAATTACCTCCCTTCCCCCTCATTTAAGGAAATCAGTTTCAGCTTTTTGTATATGTATTTCTCTACATTATCTTCTGAGTCCACATGCTGCTTACTATCTGTTATAGTGCTGAATAAATCTTCAAGTCTCAAGGCATATTTTTTTGTTCCTAGGTGGTCCTCATGTGCTGGGAGAATCGTTTGTATGATGCCATGATCTATGTCTACAACAGTGGCATGAATGACTATATTACACCAATGGAGGTAGGAAGGTTGCAGCCACATACTAAGTACCTTTTATGCTCATCATCAGTTTTCTGCAAGACGCTTAGCTAAACATCAGCCCCAGCCAGGGTGGCTGATGGTTAGGAATTAAGGGAGTTGGAGTCCAACATGGTCTGGAGGCCATCACATTGGTTTCCTTTACTCTTTAGCTTTAGACTGGAGCAGTCCAGTTTTTATTCTTCTTTAACTGCAGTTCTTATTTATTCTGAACATTGTGCATGTTTACGGAGAAGCCACACACACATTCCCTGGGTGACATTGGCCACAGCCATTTTCTCTGAAGCTGGGAGCAATAAGTCTCAGGGTTCTTATCAAGCATCACTAAACATAGAGCTGGTTTAAGTAATTTCAAGGACTTGCTCTTCAGCCAGTGGTTGTTTTTTTCAGACCAAATAAATAACTATGCAACATTTGACAATAAACAAGTCAGTAGCAACCTATTTACTAAGGACGTAGCCAATGTATACTGCTCATAAGATGTCTGAAAAATAATCACTATTTTATTTTTCTTCCAATAAAGTGCAAGCAAGCAATAACAGAATCGAAACAGATTTTAAATTAATGGAGGCTCTTATGCAAAAACTTTGTGATATTATCACTGATGCTGAGGCTAAGAGTGCATTGTAATAAACTGGTCATATGCAATAGCCTTCCAGAAAGAACTCATGGATACAAGATTCTCATATGGTTCTGCCTCCCCAACATCATATGTTGAACATTGTGATTATCTTGTTGTACTTTCTGGAGACAGAATTCAATTAAATAAGAGCACTAGTAGGGTACTGTGTAACCCTGCAGATGTCATTGGACTACAGCTCCCATCAACCCTGGCCACTGGCCATAATAGTGAAGGTTGATGGGAGTTGCAGTCCTACAGCTTCTGGAGGACTACATGTTTCCCATCTCTGGGAACCTCTTCTTATTGCATACCTGTTTTCATTGCAGGGAGAGAAAGTGAGTCAGCTAGACTGTACTGTTTATTTAAACCCCTGGATTAAAACCTCTCCTTTTCCCAGGGAGAGATACTGCATTTAAATAAACAGAGAGCATCGTTTTACTTGTTAGATCCCAACATGGTGGGTGAGTGGGGAGGCATTGCATGCACTCAGAATTTTATTTTGTAGTTTGAGATTGCTTCCTAGAAAATAACAAGTAAACAGGTCGCTGGAGAAACTGTAAATATGGGTGCCTTAAATATGTTCCTTCTCCCTATTAAATTCCTTGTTTGATGAATCATTCAAACCTGTTTGGGCACAGATTATATCATGGCAAGTCTAGGACTACTGGAAAGATGGTGCCACTGTGGACTGCATGGTGGAAAAGGTCAACATTTAGCTGTTGTCATGGAGAATTAGAGAGAAGATCATGTAGTGACACATTCATAATGTCAACTACCAGCTACATAATTGCACTGACATTTTGTTAAGGACAGAACAAATCCCTTGTATCCCCAAAATATAATAACATAATTTCTAAACTTGTTTGTTTGTTTTTTGGTCCAGGTAAAAAAATAAGCAGCACGTTGGTTTGTTTATTATAACGTCACCTTAAGTATTCATCACCTATTCCTTTTCATTTGCATGAGCAACCATGATGCTGTTTCAGTCTTCTTGTAGGGAAATAAGTATGTTATTTCAGTGGCGGTAGCAGTGGTTATTAAGCAACTGCCTGAGTGTACTGATGGATACCAGTTTTCTGCCTAAAAATTTTAGTGCTGAAAATGTTCGAAAGGATGTGGTAATTACTGCAGTATTAGGACATCTGCATGAGCCAGTTTTGCCACTATAGCTGGCTGAATAACTGTTATTGGCAGCACAGCTAAAGGCCACTTTGTACAATTCACATTTCCCACCCAAGGTAATTTATACACTGGAAATGTCATCAGTTCCATGAGTAATTCATCACCAATGGGAAACATCTATTCTTCAGTTGTGCCATATCTTCTGTGTTCAGGATTCAATCCCCAGCATCTCCAAGTAAGACTGGGAGAGACCCTGGTCTGAAATACTGGAGAAAGTGGCTGCCAGTCTGTGTAGGCAGTACTGAGCTAGATGGGTCAATGATCTCACTTGTTATAAGGCAGCCTCCTATGCAAAGGAATTAATATTAAGATGGGTAAAATGAAATCTGCAGTTCTGTAAAGAGTGTTTTGGATTTTCTACCTCCCAGGTGATATATTTTTATAGTCTCCCTTTCTTGCATCTACACTGGTTCCTGTACTGGCCTTTGCATTTAATTACAACCAGTAATCCCCTGGATGTTTGAATGCACAGAGGCAGCAATCTAGTATAGGCCAGATTCTTATCAGATCCTAGGCTTCTGGACCAAATTTGGCAGGTGGGCTGTCCACCTGTCCATCACTAGGCAATACAGTGACATCAGGCAATTGTGTGCTTTGAAGTCATGAAGTTGGGACGTCAAAGCATCATGCAGGGTTTGCAAAGAGCCCTGTGTGGTGCTTTAAAATGTGTGAGGCTTTGGCTCCCAACTGTGTTCTGGCAACCATACCCCTACCTGTCTCACAGATGACATCACATATGACATTAGTTCTGGGGCAGGTGGGAGTGGTTTGGGGGGAAATGACCCTCCAGGCCAAATTTAAACTCTTGGTTGACCAAGTTTGGCCAATGGGCTGGGTATTCCCCTCTGCAGTATAGATGAAGAAAACCCCCTTCTCCATTACTCTTATTGCATAGGAAATCAAAATATTTTTTAACCTTGAAAGGAAACCATCCAATCCCATACTGGTCTCCCCTGAGAACTTCAGTGTCACCTACTTAGTAGTACCACATACTGCTCCTTCATTTTCTTAGCGGACAGATGAGCTGCTGTTGTGGCATTGAAAGAGACTGGAGAAGGCAGCAGGCGAGTGTTTAAGTACACTTTCCCACATAGTAAAGCTTTACCTCGTGGTATGGGCCTGGGGCACACTCCCTTTGTATTATACTCTGTTCCAAAACAATTTGCAGCTATTTAAACCAAACTGCCCCAGGCAAAACTACCCATTCAACTACAGTTGCACCCTTTGACTATCTGGCAATTTTCTCTTTTTGAAATCTCTCCCTTTTTGATGTCTTTTTACTACTGCCAAATCCACTATTAATATGTTGAACGAAAATGAAGAGCAACAAAGGAAACATCTGCTAACCTTGTTTGTGTTCTCTTCATTCCTCCCACCCCCAGAAATTGTTCAAGGTCATTGCTCATCCTCTTAGTGCTGGAAAGTCTCTCTCAGGTACTCTGTATTTGATAAGTACTTATCATTTAAATTTACATTTTGAGCACTTTTTGAAAGTTTGTTTGGTTTATGATAGCTGAATGTGAGGGATTGCTATAGCCTACCCTACCAACCTCCGGTCATCCTAGTCTCAGCTCACCTCATTGGCTTGTTCCCTTGGAGAGATCTGCTTTATGATTGATAAACTTCCTCTCTGGAAATTACTTTCATGTTAAAACTCACATGAATCCAGCCTATACCTTAACGTATATGCTGATCCTACTCAGCTTCTGTGTACCCAAATGAGCTACAAACCCAGGAGGGACACTGGCAGTGGTGTGGCTTGATATAAGGCAGCTCATTATGTTCCATAGCTCAGATGAAGGGGGACTTATGCATTCTTCTAGCTGACGCCAATATCCTATAAAAGGATAAGAATACACCGCCAAGACCCTGAACTTTCTGAGCAAGCATGGTGTCATTCCTTTGTTTTATACAGTGACTATTATTTACTAAATGTCAAAATTATAGTATTTTTTTTGACATTTTCAGTCTTTCATGAACCTTCTCAAATGCTTAGTATCCAGATGCAATGTCTTTAGTGTAGACATCTGACCATATATCAGATTATGAAGAAAATGGAACATTGAGTTTGTCAAATCACTTGGTTATTGCAAGTAAGTCACCTGAGGCCCTTTTAGCAAAGCAGGTTATGAACTTTGAGTAAATTCAACTCCAGAAGATAATACAAAGCTTTTGTTTCTCTGTGTGTGGTTTATTTGTTTGTTTTTTAGATGAGCAAGTCATCATGGGCAACAAGCTGCTTGTCTATATAAGGTACGGTATGTCCAGCATCTATGAGATAGTTATTTATGTTTTGCTTTCTGTAGTACATTGGTACCTTGGTTTAAGAAAGCTTAGTTTATGAACAACTTGGATTAAGAACGCTGCAAACCCGGAAGTAGGTGTTTTGGTTTGTGAACTTTGCCTTGGAAGCAGAACATGTTGAGTGTGTTCCATTTGTAAACTGAGTCCCCTGCTGCTATGGGAAAGCACGCTTTGGTTTGAGAACGCTTTGGTTTAAGAATGGACTTCTGGAACGGATTAAGTTCGTAAACCAAGGTACCACTGTAGTATGATCTTTTTTGTCACATAGGGACAGAGAAACCCAACAGCTCTGCCATGCCAGCAGCCAATACCATAGCTTAGCTAGGATTCTCTGCACCCCAGGCAGCACCCCCCCTCAGTTGATGAGCATTGCCATTCAAATGGTGTATGCGTGCCACATCATCTGATCTATTTTGTGGGGCGGGGCTTATCTGCCTCCCCCATATTTTATTCAAGCTGGCACCCCTGCTAGGGATGTCCTATCATCTCACTGCCTCAAATGCATAGGGTGATCTTGAGATGTAGAATGAAATCAAGGAGGCTCCTGAAAGACGAAGTGTTGTAGAAGTTGCAAATTCCCTCACATCGACTGAGTACACACATGCACAGTTGCAGTAAAGAAGTAAAATTTCCAGATACCCTAAATAACTGTGCATGAGAACAATCGGCCATGGAGCTGACCAAAGGGATGGCAACCCTAGAGTTTATCTTAAATGGAGTCCAGGACCTAGTGCAAGATGTAGGTATTGTTGAACCGATCTAGAACAGTGACCATGGTGCTATGAAATCCAGCATATAAGTGGACAACCGCCAAGAAAGTCCAACATTGTTCTGACTTCCTCAAAAGAGGAAACTTAATAAAAATGAGATAAAAAGGAAATTGAAAGGGATGAAAAGGAAATTGAAAAGGAAAGCCAAGAGGTTCAGAACACTTGGCAGGAGAGAGGCTATTCAGTACCATCATAATAGAAGCTTGACTGGAATGTAGACCTAAGATCAGGAAAGGAGCACTCTGCTGCTGTTTGTTGAAGGGTCCCACTTGTATATGAGTAGGAACCCAGATAAGGAAATGGGGGCCATTTCCAGCCGCATTTAGGTCTTTGTTATGTTACAGTTCTTAATTTATGGCACTGTTTTAACTCCATCTATCCTTTCTTAACAGTTGCTGTTTGGCTGGTCGAGCTTATCCACTGGGCAATATCCCTGAAGATCTGGTACCTTTGGTTAAAAATCAGGTGAGTTAAAAATAAACTGCAAAATTCACTGGAAAGGCCACAGTGGCACAGTAGTACCCAGCCAGTCCATGTAGAAAATAATGAGCTGAATGACTGATGGTCCAGCTCCGTATAAGGCAGTTTCCTATGTTCTGCTAGAATAATTTTGCATTTTTGAAAAATTTGGAAGCTGCTCCTGTAGGTGTGCTTAATAAGAAATAATATCAAAGGCATAATTTGTTGTGGAACTCCCTCCCCTCCATCTTTGAATAGTATCCACCCACTCTGCCAATGGTTGCCACAGCAATATCCCAAAGTTTTCTGTGCTCAACTTCACAGACTGCTGGTCCATGTTTGGAAGTCTTATTATAGAGGAAACGAGAGAGTGTAGAAAATTTGAGACAAAACAAAAGAGGCAATATTGCAGGAACACGAGCAAATAAAAACTCAAACGGATACTTTCCCCCCTACATTCCAGTTGTGTCATATTCTCTAAGACTATGTGCAGATACTAAATCTATTAAGGTTGGCAGATGACTCCCCTCACAGTACCTGGTTTATCTATAGCAATCACATAACAATGTGATAGGAATGACATGCCTTTTGTGCTTAGCTGTTACGTTGCAGATATCTGATAAGAAGTTGCTATCATCTGGATAACGGTAGCCTTTTGATTGTCTGCCACAGCTCTTTGTAATTGTCCCTGAGCACTTTTTCATACACATTTTGATTCTCTCCCCTGCCCTTCTTTCAATGAAGATACAGTCAGCTGGGAGCTGTGCTATGTTTTTTTCTGGATTTTTTTTGTCCATTATGGACTTCATGGGAGTCTAGAGCAGGAATGGGGAACCTTTGGACCTTCCAGATATTGCTGAATTATTATTATTAAAACTCCAATTCTCATAATCTCTGACCATTGGCCATGCTGGCTGACTGGGACTGATGGGACATTTGAACAGCCATAGATTCCCCACCACTGGTCTAGAGGCTAAGGCTGCAATCCTATTCTCACTTACCTGGGAGTAATTCAAGTTGACTCTGTGGGACTTGCTTCTGAGTAGACATGCATATGATAAAATGTACCTAGGCTTCATTTCAGTTCTTGGGGAGGATGGCCAATAAGTAGATCACCTGATTTATTGATGGATTGGTTTTTTTAAAGTAAATTTCTATACTGCCCATAACCCAAAGATCACGGGGTGGTTTACAATGTAAGAACACACAAATATATACCATAGCAAGAAACAAAAACAATATCCCCCACCCAGTTTAAAAGGCCACAGGATTGCCATGAAGGATTTATGTGACATTTTGTATTTATTTATGATATTTTTCAAAGCAATGTAAAGAAAGAAAAGTCATTGATCTAAAAAGCCTAATTTTGCATTCAAACATGATGGGAGGGAACATGCAGAATGGAAAAGGGTGGGGACACAGTGTGGCTGTTTTGTGCATGCAGGCTTCATTTGAGTTGTTGGGGATAAGGGTGAACAAGTAAATCTACCAGATTTTTCTACACTAAGTATTATACATTTACAGTGCAATCTTACGTGCTCTACCTGTACGCCACCGTACAGTGCACACAGGATTCACTCCCTGATCATGAAGTGGCTTACTATTCTATTAAATAGCCACAATAATGGTATAAAATAGCTTTTAATATCCACATTGAAGCAACATTTTGAAGCATATCTGATCATTTTGCTCTGTATGCAAAGACATTAGTACTTATTAGCTGTGCTCAGCTCAACAGCGTGGCAGATAGTTTGGATGTAGGCCAGGTGCATCTAAATCGCTGCCAGTAAATTTCAGGCATCACTTCTGTGTTCCTGTTGCTAAAGCCCCTCGGGGAACTGTTATTTTAACCACAGCGAAGCATTGCGTCTCATGCCTCACTGTACAGATTGATCATATAACCTACTTACTGAACTGGCATTCCTTATCCCAAGTAGTTGCACAGTTGTGGCTCTCTGCAACTCTGCTGTGCTGTTCTGGTCTTGTGATGTTTAACTGATATACCTGTTGCTCATAGTCTGTGATGGACAGCCATAGGCGCGGTCCGTGTAGAGATGTCCTGTGCCCAAGGCAGTGGCAGAGCTTCATGCTCCGGCACCGGGGGGGGGGGGCGAGGGCGGAGAGCAGGCGGGGGCGGGGCTGGAGCATGTCACGGGGGCGTGGCATGCACCCTGAGGGTGGGGGTTAGTTTGTTTCTTCATTGAGCAGCTGCTTACAGTCACTGGACTGTTTACATTCCACAGTCCAGATATTGTTGGATTCTCTCTTTTTTAAAAAAATAATTTTTATTAACCGACCAATCAAATCAAATCAAATCACATCACATAAATTCCGAATTACAAAGCCGAATTTTAAATTTTAAATCCGAAGGGGGATCGGATCTTGAAATATGGGTCCCCTCAACAAAATTTAAAATTCGGCTTTGTAATTCGGAATTTATGTGATGTGATTTGATTTGATTTGATTGGTCGGTTAATAAAAATTATTTTTTTAAAAAAGAGAGAATCCAACAATATCTGGACTGTGGAATGTAAACAGATATTGTTGGATTCTCACGGGAAAGGGAGACGGGATGTGATGTTGCTGGTTTCCTGTTTCTTTTGTTCCTTTCGTTTTCTTTGTTCAGTTGCTCTCTGCTTCTCACAGACACAAGATGTATTTTTCTTTGCTCTCTGCATAGTTTAGTAATAAAGTATAGCAATGTAGCCCATACCTGCCTCATCCCTCCGTTTTGGACTTTGTTGTTTTAATGCTCTGCTGGGTGGGCTCAAAGAAGATGAGCCTTATCAGCTCGGAGGACCGGAGCTGAAATTCAATAGGGCATGCCACCTGAGGGGACATGGTGCCCAGCGTGGCCAGGGGGGCAGCCGTGATGGCATCCCACCGGGATCGCGCTGCCGGGGGCGGTACTCTCCCACCGCACTCCTCTTCCTCCGCCAATAGCCCAAGGCTCCTTCATGGATTTCTGTTTTAAGTACAGTGATTGGATGGGGTAACCCCAGTTATTCTTTCTCAAATTGTCCATGTTATTTTTCCCAGCATTTGGCCTGTGGTTAATAGATTTTCATAATCACTCTCCCATTTTAAATTCTGCTAACAATCTTTCCTTTATCTTTTATGTCCCAATAAATTGACTCGATATATTAGGAATTGGTGCATTTTGGAAAGTAATCCCAAAGGCAAATGTGCTTGTGTCTTTTGCCAGAATTCATTATTTAGGTAACCTGTGGTGATAATCTCTCTCAGATGCCAGTGAGCAGCAATAAATGTCAATAATTGTGAAAGTGGATGTAAGAAGCCATGGGATATGTTAAACAGAAGTACTTTGCCTACTGTTAAATCATTGAACTTGTACCAGGAAATAAACGTCCAGCACAGCGGATGGCATTTAAGGAACAGAAAATGCTGCTGAAAATCCATTCTGTATTCTCAAGGAGGTTTAAGGAGCTGGTAAGCTTTGAACAGTTCCTTCAGGTATTCAGTGATTATTAATCTTTCATGGCAGGTCTTTGAATTCCTCATTCGTTTGCACTCAGCAGAAGCACCCACCGATGAAGAGGTTTACCCTTATGTCCGCACACTGCTGCACTTCGATACACGAGAGTTCCTCAATGTTCTTGCACTGGTAAGTGGCAACACCACTTCCACAAAGATATTGGGGGAGAAATGTCATCACCTCCTTCATTTGATTAAAGATACATATGTCAAGTTTTCAGTAATCTAGAAAAACTTACTTGTTTGACAAATATAATATTTGCTAACCTTTTTCAGTATTAGATACAACTGAATATTCTCTGTTTGTCACTACAAACTCTTCTTATGGTGTGTAGAGTTTCAGTCTTTATGAGCCAACCATCCCATTTACTGCTGGAAGGCCTTTCTGAATAAAGAGAATTTGGGAGCCACTGGCACAAATTCCACCAACACCGGGGGTCTTACTTCTTGAACTTTAACCAATGTATTCAATGCATTTAAAAAATGCATATTGTATTAGGAATAGTCTTTAAAATGCTGTTGTTATTGCATATGCAGTTTTGCAGCAAGTAACAGGTTTCCAGGCCAGGATATGCTGGTGATAAATCTGTTCACCATTATGGATTACATTACTCTTGGTGGGCCAGATGTTATAAAAAATTATGTAGCAGTACACTTGCTAAGTGTGTAGTTCAGCATGTGAAAAGCTGCCCTTTTTATTTTATTATTTTACAAAGACCATGCAGTTGCTATTTCTGGAAGCCAGAGGCTGCCCTACTATTAGATACAGGAACAGAGAACCAGAAGACTCCTTTTATTTCCATTGCCCTTTTTAATATCCAAGGAGAGTGGAAGATGTATGTGTGAGGCTTAGGGGTTAGAAGCCCACAATACTAGATTGGGTTTGGGGGCTGAAGAAGAGGGGGTGGAAGGATGGCACTGTGAAAATCCCATCATTTTCATGGATGCTCATCTGCTTTTCCATTTGTGCTTGCTGCTAATAGTTTCACACTGGACACCCACAAGCCACACTACACCCTGTCATTATTGGTACTTTTTTCACTTCAGGGATACCTTCTTCTTGCTCAGTGTAAATAATGCCTCTTTATGCTGAGAACTAATTTATTTTGTGCCTCTTGTTAGAGCTGACATTGCTGTCTGTATTGATGCTCTAGTTTCATTTCCATATTGGAAGTGGGGAAGTTTGCCTCTGTAGAAATAATACTGACTCTGCAATCTGGCTTCTGCACTCTGCTGAAACTTTAGTAATCAAAATAATAATAATAATAATGATAATGATAATAATAATTTTATTATTTATACCCTGCCCATCTGGCTGGGTTTCCCCAGCCAGTCTGGGTAGGGTATAAATAATAATTATTTTAATAATATTTTTATAATAATATTTTCTTCTCATTTCCAGACATAAGCCTCTCATTGACCTCTCTACTGTCTTTAGTACAGTTGATGTTCCTCTCCTGGTTGATTCCCTTAATGCTCTAGGTTTCTTTATCTTGCTCCCTTCCTCCCTGTCTAATAATCCATTCAACAGGAAATATTTGTTTGCTTTTTCCTCTCCCTTTGTTCCTTCAGGACCTGTTCTTAACCCTCTGCTATAATAGGTGCATGAGCTTAACATCCTGGTTTTGAGTTTGCTACAGCATGGCTACCCCCTCTGGAAATTGTTACATCTATGCACTGCGCTTGTCTCTGCCTCAGGACCCCATAGCTTTCTGCCACAATATAAGCAGTCATATCTTAACAGCTTGCATGTTACTGTCAGCTTCTCCACTTCACACTACTGTCTGAGATGCTGCAGGCACCTGAAAACAATTATAGTTTGAGCGAGTTGTGTTACAGGTAGAGGCCAAATGATACTGTCCATCAGAAAAAGCTTTCATTGCAAAGTGCTGTTGTACTTTTATTCCAGTTTCTATAGTCTAATTGGCCGCCAACGTCTTTGCAACAAGATTTACAAGCAGAGTAAAGTAACAAGTTTAGTGGATAATTGCAGTTGGCGTGAGGGAATGAAGGAAGGATGTAACAAGTCCCACTGCTACCTGCTGCATTTTTCGTATTTCCCATTATATGGGGATAAAGGTATAAAGTGTTTCCCCTCTTTTCTCTCCCAATACCATTATCTAACAAAGACCTTTGAAGACTTTAAGAATGACAAGCAAGCTGTAGAGTACCAACAGAGAATTGTGGACATCCTTCTGAAGGTAAGCTCCCTCCTCACCTGTTTTTTGTAGTGGCCATAGTAAAAGATGGATTGTTTCTGGGGTGTTTATATTCCTTTATTTTAGTCCTGTCACTGAGTTGGAATGCTTTCTTTGGGAAATGAATAAACGTGTCCTATGTGTGCCTTGCTAATTGACAAGAAGTGAATGGCACTGGCTTCACTAGCACCTCTTGCAAGGTACTCTGAGCTACTTGAATGAGAAATGTTTCCTGACTTTAAACTAATGGTGCTCTTTAAAAATAGTAAACAAATATTTTCCTGTAGAATGTACAGTTTCATGAGAGAATAATCGTGCAATGCCATCTCTTTCTTGATCCAATATGCGTCACTGAAGTGCACTAATGAAGCTAACTTACCGTAATACATAAGTGATGATGTATGTTGGTTTCATTGATGGACTATATCTTTATCTTAAATATAATATACACTGAATCGTAACGAGGACAAAGAACTATGGATATAGGTTTTTAGCACAGTGTTGTTGTAAATGGTTAATGCAAAATGGATGTATGTTGTATACAGGAGAGGGGGCAACTAAGTTTATCTCTCTGTGTGGCCTTGGACTGTTCCAGAATAGGCTTCTTTTGGGCATAACATTTAACAGAAAATGCATTGCTGTCATAGGTTCAGGAACTGAGCCTTGTATCCTACTATTTCTGCTAGAAGGATGAAGGACTTCAAATTCAAAGATGGAAAAAATAATAGAAAAATAACATTTTGTAACTGAAAGGGTATTGAAAAGAAGAGATGGGTTTCCTGCTAATTGCATCAGTTAACTTGTTTGTCTTCTCTATATCTAAACATTTCAGTAACTGCTCCCTCCTTGAGGTTGAGTTCATATTTTTCCATGTTCAAACCCACATAACATTTGCAGATATTATAAATTATTAAAGATTTCATAACAGTTGGAATTTCATCTTCTGTTCAATTAAATAAAATGCAAAAAGGCATTAGAAAATTCTGTGATAACCCCACCACACCCAACCCCAGAACTGAAGTAAGTCTGCATTAGTAGCTAAACATCTCCAGCATTTAAATAATGTATATGAGTATGTCTTATTAACCCTAGAAGCCATAAAATTCCATTTTAATAATAATTTATATTGAACTTTCTTCATTTAGCAGTACCTGTTTAGCAGATTGACATACCACGTTCATTTCTATTGTAGGATTCTAATTCTGATATGTTTTCCATTGTGCCTCCTTCCCTGATTTTTAATTATACCATTATTCTTGCCAACAAACCCTTGATTCTTCACCTGTAATTAAAGCTTCCCAGGGCATTCATTTCTTTAATACAGTGGTGCCTCGCAAGACGAAAATAATCCATTCTGCGAGTCTCTTCGTCTAGCGGTTTTTTCGTCTTGCGAAGCAAGCCCATTGACGGATTAGCGCTATTAGCGGCTTTTAGCGGATAAGCGGATAAGCGGCTTAGCGGCTTAGAAAAAGGGGGGGAGGAAAAAAAACCCCGCAGGAACTCGCAAGACATTTTCGTCTTGCGAAGCAAGCCCATAGGAAATTTGTTTTGCGAAGCACCTCCAAAACGGAAAACTCTTTCGTCTAGGGAGTTTTCCGTCTTGCGAGGCATTCGTCTTGCGGGGTATCACTGTAATGAGTATGTAGGAACCAACATTTCTAAAATAAAATTCCTTATTTGAAAGCATTGAAACCAAAGCAGTTTCCAACCTCCCAAGTTCTGAACAATTTCTGTCTTAACAATTGTCCATTCAGTTGTTGTTGTTGTTTAGTTGTTTCTGACTTTTTGTGACCCCATGGACCAGAGCACTCCAGGCACTCAGTATCGGCACCCAAATGTAAATACCTCATGTGTTTCCAAATTTTCAAAGACGCATATTCATCCTTTCAACAAATTTGCTATTCCTTATTACTGAAGGTAGTAGTCGTTGTAATAATTTATCCACTATTTAATCATCTCTTTCTTGCTTTGAAACCCAAAAAAGAATCTCAAGGGGTATGTTGATGTTTAATTGTCCTAGTTGATACATTATATCTTTCCTATTTTAAGTAATCTCTTTCTGTTCTTATTCTCATCAGTGTTTCAGTAGCTTTTGAGACAAACGATCATTCTCTTTTTCTGTTTCATGTGGAATTTGGTGGCACCAAGTGAAGTTTGTAGTTTATTAAGCCATGGACAAACATCAGAATGTGGCCAGAGCCACTAGGAGAGAAGGGCAGGATCATGAACTGACTTAAAGGTTAAGAGAGTTTAAAAGTTTAAGTACCAGAGCAATACAGGAAGGCACTAAAGGCAAACCTATAGAAATGTAACATGATTAATACTTGAAGAAAGAAAACAGCAAGTACGCAGTAGAAGGTGCAAGGGAAGGAGTTTGCAGCCATGGTATTTGTGTATGTCTTCATTATATTCTGTTAACTCCTTGTGCTGGCTGGGTGAGAGTAAAGGAGCAAGGTTTTTCCCTCCACGTATCCTCTCCATTCTCTTCATCTTTTTTTTATATAGATCACGATCCTGTGGGCAGGTTGTCAAGTTATTAATTGTGCACATTATGCCCTTCTAAATATATAATACATTATTGTGATTTTGCAGTGTCTTTAGTCCCTACATGACGATACACAGCTACACTTTCTTTAAATGTGTCTCTACACATGGCAGAATACACGAAGGCAAAATATTACTATTGTCCTCCAGTAACTTCTGTGCATCCAGCACTGTTTAACAGATACATTGCCTGGGGCATATTCTGAGATTATTGTAAAAAGAAAAAAATCAACTACATTTTACTTGACTACAGGATCTTGAGTATCCTGTGCTGTGGGCTTAACCCTATTAACTGAGGACACTAAGGTTTTCTAGACAGGTATGTCTGAGCTTATATGCTTCGTTAGTCCAACACAGTTTCATGTTGTCAGGTTGTATAAGCCTTAGTGTGGCAGGAGAGTCGGGGACAGTCTTTGCTGACAGATGAGATATCGGTCTAAATGATCTTGGTATGTGAAAGGCAGTCTTCCCCATAAATCATCTGAGGGACCTGGGGCAGTTTTGGTGTTTTATGAGGGACTACACAAGCACAGAACAATCTACAGGAGCATGAGAGAAGAAATAATATTTTCTAACTGACCGGACTAGCGATATTGCTAATGGTTAATGTATTTGTCATATGGAGTAATCTGAAACTGAGCGCTGCTGGCTGGTGTGTAATGGAGAAGTTGAATAGATCACCTCAGACTTGGAAAAGTAGCAAAGTAGGAAGCAGACAGCAAACCTGGCCACAGTGCGCGACTCGTTCATATCAGGTACCCATGATGTAAAGGCAACAAGGCTCACAATAAACAACCATGAGTGAGCAATGGAACAAGGTATTGTGGGTCTCTTATCCAGTCTGCCTTTCTAAAGCTCCACTCACTTGGTCTGAAGACAAGCATGTCTTCTCCGTTACATGACCTTCCAGTTTGTACATTCCTTGTGCCATTAAAATGTAAGAGTTCTGCTTAATCAGGCCAAAGGCCCATCTATGTAGTCATGTTCTGCCAGTTGCGCATGAGAAACACAGAAGCAGGATCTGAATGCAACAGCTCATTTCCCACTTGTGATTCCCACCAACTGATATCCAGAGACATACTGCCTTTGACACTGGAAGTAGAACGTAATTATCACCAATAATAGCCTTAGCCTCCATTCATTTGTATTTTAAAGCCATCCAAGTTGGTGGCCATCACTACATCTTATGGGAGTGTATGAAGAAGTGCTTTTTTGTCTATCTGAATCATCCAATATTTAGCATGAATGAATGGCCCTGGATTCTAGAGGGGGATGGGGACTTCTCCTTAGCCACGTACTTTATAGCATACATAACCATATATAGCTCTCTGCTATGGAGATGTCCCCACCATAACCACCTTTTTGAACTACAAAACCCTAAGTGTTGTAAGCATTCCTCATATATTCCATGTGCAGTCACACCATAGGTTTGTGGAAGAGTGTTATGATATTGGCAGCTTTATCTTCAACCTCATTCATAATGATCTCAAATGCAGAATTCACTTATTTCACAGCTGCTGGTACACACTGGATTTGCATCTTCATCGAGCTATTCACTATGACCCCAAAGTTGTCATCCTAGTTGGTCACCATTGGTTTATACAACATTAATATATATGTAAAGTTAATCTTTTTTCCTGCCATGTGCATCACTTTATACTTGCTTATAATGAATTGCATTTGCCATTTTACTGCCCATTCACCCAGTTTGAATATATCCTTTTGGTGTGCCTTGCATTCTCTTTTTTTCTTTTAATCGCCCTGAACAGTTTTGTTTATCAGCAGACTTTGCTATTTCACTGTGTTGCCTTTATATCATGAACAAGTTAAAAAGCACAGGCCCCAACACTGGCCCTTGGGGGATTCAACTTTCCTATTTTTTAACTGGTTATTGGTCTACCTCTCCTCTTATCCTATGACTGCTGAGCTTACTCAGGAATCTGTTGAGAGACTTTGTGAAAAGCTTTTTGAGAGCCCAAGTACATAGTGTCAACAGAGAGTCATCTGTATGTTTGTTGACACTCAAAATTATTTTTAATAGGTTGGTGAGACAGTGTTTAACCATGCAGAAGTCATGGTGGTTCTGCTTCAGCAAGACCTGTTCAATACGTTTGGTAATTCTAGCTTTAATAATGCTTTCCACCACTTTACCCAGAACAGACATTAAGCTAACTGGTCCGCAATTTGCCTTATCTCCTCTGGATCCCTTTTAAATAAATTCTGTTACATTGGCCACTTTCTAGTCCTTGGGTATGGAAATTAATCTTAGATCAGGGATTCCACGTTGGGGTAAATTCTGTTTGAATCCAGATTTGCCAGTTTCTAATTTGTCACTGAATTGTCTCTTGTCACTACTGTTCTCAGTTCCTCAGACTCCCATACTTTGTGAAGAAGCTTCTGAATACTGCTAAAGCTTAGCCATTGTGTGTGTGTGTGTACATGTGTACAGTTCTGTAAACGTTGCAGTACCACCAGAATGTTCTGAAGATGTTGGGTGAAATGGTGCCATTGTCAGTCAACCTTGCCATCTTAGCTGTATCTTGGTTAGGCCATGTGAGAAATTACTTAATTTAGTTGGGAGTAGTATTTCCCTTATTCCCTTAAGCATGATGCTGCATCTCAAAATGCCCTTGTTATTTTGACCCTCCTCTTCTCAGGGCACAACTATTTAAGATCTTAAGGAGCACAGCAAAATTCATTGTCGCTACAGGTGTCCATTTACGTGGTTCTTGAACAGTGTGCTTTTAAGCATGTAGAAAGCAGGTTGTTCAGAACATTCACTCATGTGATGAGGAGAATTTTATCCTAGCCACATTCGTGTCCAAGCAAAGGGGTACTCAGATTCTGCATAGTGCTTGGCTAGATATGATAAATCTAGATTTACAAAAGGTAGATAAAATAGTTAATATAGATTTATGGAATGCTTTGTTTTAAGACACTATAACTATACTGTCTCCATGACAGAAATGTTTCCAAAGTGCAAAACATGGATAGGTAGCATAGTATAGTCAGGAATAATTGGGAGTATTAGCAATACTTTATGTATAGAATAGCAAAATTTAAGATGCTAATTGTTAGAAACCTATCATAAATAACTTTTGGAAGAGGGTTCTCACAAGTTAACATTTCTGTCTGCTCCTTGGTGAGAGAAAATGGAATTGTACCCCCCCCCCACCCCTGATTTATGTCCATCTTCTCTGCTCCCTCTCCCATTTTACGACTATTTATGATGAGCTCCCGAGTTGTTTCATAGACTGCACAAACTATGCCTCCTGTTATCCACTGATGAGTTCAGAACAATGTCGCTGGCTGTTACTGCAAGGCAGTGTGATATGACTTCTCTGTGATAGTGCTATATCTGCTTCTTGTGATAAGGTTTCGGAGCTGATGCTTACATCCAGTCCATGATGAGCTGAATTTCTTATGGCTGTGTAATGATAAATTGCTCTCCTTCAGAGTATAGACACTGCAATGCAAGTAAAGTCATATGAATTTTGTTTGAAATGACTAATGTGCTTGCCTCGTGCTTATGTGATCTAAATTTTCCAATTTAGTAATCTGGCTTTCTCATATTCCCTTTTTCCCAGTAATATATTTTGGAAATCTTTATAGGATTTTCTTTATCACATTGGAATTGAATACAGTTTGTATCCAATTATTTGTTCTGTTTCATGTATGTTAAGTGATAACATGGATAACCTAATTAATTGAGCTGCTTCCCCTTGTCTAGGTTATGGTGGAGAATTCTGATTTTACCCCCTCACAAGTTGGATGTCTCTTTACTTTCCTTGCCCGACAGCTTGCTAAGCCCAACAGCACACTGTTTGTAAATAGGACGCTATTTGATCAGGTAAAAAAAGGGGGGGGGAGCACAAATAAAGGGGAAAGGACTGTTGCTGATTTCGTTTTTTCTTTCTTTCATTTTTTTAATTACTCAATAAAACAAAGTATATATGCTTACAGACAACTAGAAGATTATTTTTCCAGGACTGTTTGGCATAATACCTACATTAATCAATTAATATTCATTACTATGAGTATTTTGTTTACAAAGTGCCTAAAATCTCACATTATGTGATGCCATAATATAAAATGACAGGACTGTGTATCATGTCTTTCTTTAACAGTGCAAAAAATGGGATATAAAGCATGAGAAATGTGATGGCAGTGATTTTATAAAGATTAAGGGGCAACAGAGACCAAGATACATGTTGGAGGATTTCGAGAATATCAGAAAATCCAGTCTGCAGGCCAAACTTGACCCACCAGGGATTCAAATTTGGCCCTTAAAGCCATTCCCTCCAAGCTACACCCACCTGCTCCACACCAGAGATCATGTGTGATGTCTGGAGCAGGGCAGGTAGAGACCCGCCTGCCAGTGCATTGTTGGGAGCCTTAAAGTGTGCTCCAGAGTGCGCATTGACAAAGGAAGGTAAAGGTAAAGGTAAAGGTACCCCTGCCCGTACGGGCCAGTCTTGCCAGACTCTAGGGTTGTGCGCTCATCTCACTCTAGAGGCCGGGAGCCAGCGCTGTCCGCAGACACTTCCGGGTCACGTGGCCAGCGTGACAAGCTGCATCTGGCGAGCCAGCGCAGCACACGGAACGCTGTTTACCTTCCCGCTGGTAAGCGGTCCCTATTTATCTACTTGCACTCGGAGGTGCTTTCGAACTGCTAGGTTGTCAGGCACTGGGACCGAATGACGGAAGCTCACCCCGCTGCGGGGATTCGAACTGCTGACCATTCGATCGGCAAATCCTAGGCGCTGAGGTTTTACCCACAGCGCCACCCGCGTTGACAAAGGAAAGCAGACTTCAATTCCCACTGCTGATCAGCAGATGGGTGGTAGAGCTGGAACCTGCTGTATTAACTGTATTAGCTGTATGTGGTGCTTTGAAATCCCAACAAAGCATGCGGTGCTTTGAAGTCATTGTGGTTTCAAGTCTGGCCTGTGGAGCCCCAAAAGATTTCCTGTTCCTATAGAAGATAAAAGTAGAACTTGAGACTTAAGTGGTTGCCATATTGCTCTCTATTTGCTGAATTCATACATCAGAAAATTAATTCCAGGGGTTCTGGAGATGGGTCTACTTTTGCAAAATGCTATAGTAGTGCCAGTCATCTAGAGAATTTTCTTTCCCAGAAGCATTTGATAAGGTATATTTCTGAGATACAACAAGAAGATGCACATCTATATCCATATCTCTGTAATCATGTTTACTTCTTGTCCAGGTCCTTGAATTTCTCTGCAGTCCTGATGATGATTCACGGCACTCTGAGAGACAGCAGGTATGAATCCTTAGACGAATAATTCATGCTGTTAGATTGGTGGATGGTTAGGGAAGGGAAGGTCATTGCTAAGAATGATCAGACTATCGAGCAGCAACAGTAAAACTGGCACCTCACAGATTAAGAAGTTGTCAGCAGCTGGAGAGCAACTGACAACCTGTATGTTTATGAAAGCAAACAGACAATATCTGCATGATCATTATATGAACAATAGCTGAATATTTTTATAGCAATGCAGATCAGCACAATCTGCAGTGTGAGCAAATGCAGCTCAAAACTGCACCCATAATGCATGGGCAGCTGCCACCAATAATACCAGTGAAGCTGATTGGAAAGAAAAGGGAGTGTGTTGCCAAGAGATAACATCTCTGTCTCTATGGTTTACTTTCCCCATCAACTTGAAAAACAGTTTGGGATGGAGGGTGGAGAGAAAGGGGCAGCAGTTATGGGGAAAATGTGTCCCCTGCCTTGTCCAGGGGCAGTTCAGAAAGAAGTGGACACATGCAACACAGCAGCCTTTTTCAACCTGTGGGTCCCCAGATGTTGTTGGACTACAACTCCCATCACCCTTTGCTAGCAAGGTCGGCGCTCAGGGATGATGGGAGTTGTAGTCCAACAACATCTGGGGACCCACAGGTTGTGAACCGCTGCAATACAGGATAACCATCTATTCATCTAGCTCAGTAATATCTACAGTGGCTGAGAGGACCCCCTCCCCCTAGGTTTCCAGATGGGGGTCTCTGCCACTCCTACCTGGAAATATTGGGGATTGAACCTGGGAGCTGCTTCATGCAAAGCAGATGCTCTGCCACTGAGAGCGCGGCAGGCTGTGTCTGAGCAGGAGGAGAGGAAGAGTAGAGGAAAGTTACCCTTATGGGGCAGGATATATGCCAACCTTAAGGTGCAGTGGTAGAAAGAATTACAAGGAGCAAGTGAACGAGGTAGTAGGTGGATCAGGCTTGGAACTGGAAAGCTAAAAGTATTGATACCAAGCCTCCAAAAATACACTGATACCACAAAACTACATTATAGCTTCCATTTTGCAAACAAGCTGGGCTTTGGTCAAGACAGCTATCTCAGAGTCAAAACGTGATCGGAAGTTTTGTGAGAGGTGTCTGTTGCCAAGCTGTACTAATTCAGATTGCAGACGTGAAGTGACATGTTTAAATGTTTACCTGTAAGGAAAGTGTAAGGAAAGTAAAGGGACCCCTGACCATTAGGTCCAGTCATGGATGACTCTGGGGTTACAGCGCTCATCTCGCTTTATTGGCTGAGGGTGCCGGCGTACAGCTTCCGGGTCATGTGGCCAGCATGACTAAGCCGCTTCTGGCGAACCAGAGAAGCGCACGGAAACGCCGTTTACCTTCCCGCCAGAGCAGTACTTATTTATCTACTTGCACTTTGTGCTTTTGAACTGCTAGGTTGGCAGGAGCAGGGACCGAGCAACGGGAGCTCACCCTGTTGTGGGGATTCGAACTGCCGACCTTCTGATCAGCAAGCCCTAGGCTCTATGGTATAACCCACAGCGCCACCCAAAGGGAAGTGTATGCGTGTATAAAACCATGGTGACAGGGAGGAGGGTTCTAACCTAGGCTTCTTATTAAAAGTCAAAGGACAGGAAATAAAAGATTTTTGTGGGGGAGGAGGATAGGGCCCCAACTAGAATGAAAACAATGTGTACAGTAGGATCACATCTTGGGGAGGGGGGGTTACGTTCCAGTGGGTAGCGTGTAAAGCTGAAATCATATATAGTCAAAACAACCCCCTGGAATTTCCCATGCAATATTGTGAGTTGAGGACCCGCCACCCGCTTAGGGATAAATAAGACACAAGGACACATGTATTTTAGGTTAATGGGCTAAATAAGGCCACAACTTTACTGGTTACAGCATGTGAGTGGTATTGGCTTAGGCATTGGATCAAACAATCTATACAGGACTCAACCCCATCCAGCAATGTGAGGGCGCAGCGCTGCCACGGCCGCATGTGTGGCTAAACCCCGCCCCCGAGCCAGACCGATTGGCACGGCAGCCAAAATGCCTGATGCAGGGGCCCAGAAACGCCCCCCTGCCGGCGCAGGAACTGGCTCCCGCTCACAACCCCTCCCCTCTGGGAGGAGGAGAGGTCTTGCCATTCTGAGCTAGTACAAGATCTTGCAAAGGTCATCTGAGTGTTTCCCATGCCTTGCATGTGTTTAACTGTTGTGATATTGGTTGGCCAGTTGACAAGTGCATAAAATTGTGATTGTACATGTTACTGCAACGCTAGCTCAGAGCTCGAAGGCACTCCGTGTAGCTCTCAATATCTGAAAATGCTCACATATGGGCACAATCTACAAGTCTATAGGTCAAGAATGTTGGGAACTCTTGATTGTCCAGGTATGGACACACCATCTAATAATTATTTAATGCTTATAGGTTCTTCTAGAATTGCTCCAAGCTGGAGGCATAGTACAGTTTGAAGAGAACAGACTCATTCAGATGGCAGAAAAAGCTGAATTGTAAGGCTTTTTTGTTTTTCTCTCTCCCTTTAAACCATTTCCTATCACTTTCTTCCCTTTTATCCTGTCACCTGTGTTGCTCTTTCAGATAATCATAAAGCCACAATCTTATGGGTATCCAGACACTGTTACAGCCTTATGTGGAGCATAAACTTAATCTGGTTTTATATTGTGTAGATCCTATTGGATTTTGCAGTGGATCTCTGGCCTCCCCAAGTGTGTGCATAAACCTCCTTTGTTACCCATGGTGTGTGATGGTGCTCCTTAGTATTGTTCCTGCTATAATTTCATTCTTTTGTGTTTCTCTAATTCTACACAGATGATGCCAATAGGGTGCCTAATGGGGATGGGGCCTATTGCTCCTGTAATTTCATCCAAGCTGGCTAAGTCTGAAAGCTCCAGGCTGGCATTATCTGCAGGAAATGGATGGATGGAACTAGGAAAAGCACATGAGGTGGTTGCTTGGCAACTGCTTTCAGTGAGCCCTCTGTTCATCCTCAAGTTGCCTTAGCATTGCAGCGAAACCTGGGTCCTTTGCACAACAGTCTAGCCATGCGACAAGGTTTCTAGCATGGCCTACAGCCGAAAACAGTAACATGTTAAGCTGACTTCTGCTGCCAAATTTTTGCAAGTATATAGTGCTTCAGATCAATCCAGTCCCAGTCTGCTAGATTTGATTCTGGTATCAGATACTGGGAAACATTGGAGTAGATGTGCCATAGAGAAAATACTGTACCTATAAGTGCTGCTTATGTTATCTTTAACGAATCCCAGGACATTATCACAGGAGTAAACACATAGTTCAGACCTGTAAGAGAGCTTAGGCTGCAATGCTATATACATTTAATTAGGAGGAATAGACCCCATTTGACTAAGAAGATATGCATAGACTTGCACTGTTATCTGCCTGAACCACTATTTTGTTAGTCCACTTGCTGCTGCTGCTTTTAGTTAAAGTAATGTCACTATTCTTTTTTTAATCATTTGTTACTTTTGTTATGCTGCTTCTAGTACATTTATTGTGGAACAGCAAGTTTTCAATGAAATTAATAAATAATAAACTACCGCCAATCCAAAAGTCTTAGAAGTCCTTTGGAAACCCCAAAGGTAAGCACAATTCCCATTGGGAAGAAATGCTTTAAGGCAGCGGTAGGGAACCTCTTTTGGTTACATGGGCCAGATCCTTGTCAAATTTGGCTTACAAGGCCAATCCTGCTAAGTAAGGATGCCTGTTAAATCTCTGCTGGAATATTGGTGCTTCCCAAAGTTGGATGTCCAGCTGTTTTTGGATTATCACTCCCATCATCCCTAGCTGGCAAGACCAGTGGACAGGGATGATGGGAATTGTAGTCCAAAAACAGCTGGAGACCCAACTTTGGGAAACACTGATCTAGATCAGCAATTTCCAACCTTCGGCCCTCCAGATGTTTTGGACTACAATTCCCATCATCCCTGACCACTGGTCCTGTTAGCTAGGGATCATGGGAGTTGTAGGCCAAAACATCTGGAGGGCTGCAGGTTGGGGATGCCTGATCTAGAAGTTACTAGATTGCATATCTTCTAGGCCACCCATATCCTGGAGGGCTCCAGCTCATTACCTGTCTCCTAGTCAGATAATTTGATTTAAAAGGAGATCTCACACACCTTGTTCTGCCTTTTCCTTTAAAAAATAATGTGGTTTAATGCTTAGAGTGTTGGACTAGGACCCGGGAGAGGAGGGTTTGAATCCTCACTCAGCCATGAAGCTCACTCTAAAACAACAACAACAACAACAGTCTAAAGCCTCTCATATTAATAACCCAATCAGGCTTCCACTGACCATAGGGAGAATGTATACTAAGAAATTTATGAATTGTGTCTATCCTTAAAGTATTAAGACAGAAAAAGGAAAATGTATTGCTTGCAGAAGATGCGTTATGCCTGAAAGCCACGTGGCTCCCTTCAGTTTCTGACACCTGAAAAGAGCTAACATCTTCAAATGAATAGATAACATTGTTTTATTTCAGCTATCAAATCTGCGAGTTTATGTATGAACGGGAACATCGCTATGATAAGATAATTGATTGCTACTTACGAGATCCACTGAGAAAGGTAAGGCTGAATGGACACAAAAGTAATCACTGAGAGAATCCAGATGAAATCTTCACTTCTGCATGTTTTGTGAGGGGGAAGGTACTTGATTTTCAGGGAGGCTTTGATGTGGGAGTAACCCCTAAAATACATTCTCCTTGCCCTTTTGCATTTACAAGGCAGTTCAGCATGCAATGAATTATATAGGAATTGATTTTTAGATTTGTTGGGTTAGTACATCCATCAGATTAGTGTGTGATTTATTTATTTATTTATTTATTCATCCTTCCCATTTATTACCTTTAAAGGAAGAAGTTTTCACTTATATCCACAATATACTCTCCATTCCTGGATATAACACAGAAGAAAAACAGTCTGTGTGGCAAAAAGCTATGAAACACATTGAGGTATGATTTAGATTAACTAATTATGCATTTTAAGGTAAACCTAATTTATCTGCCTAATTAGGGATCTGGCAGACAGTTTGGGTGGCCTGCCCTTTTTGGGTTATTTATATTTTTAAATTATACTCTCTGCCTGGTTTTAAAAACAAAAATGGAAAGCTTAAAAAACAAAAAACAGCTAAAAGCAATAGTTACAGCTGTATTATTATTATTTTTTTAAAGCACTCTAGATAATAACTTCAGTCATTATGGAACGAAAGACATAGCTATTATGGATTTATGATATTAATTGTTTACTCAAACTGGCCCATTTGTTCTAGCTGTCTTTCACTAGTCAGAATATCTTTTAATTCAGTACACACTTTGTTATTCATGCTCCCCCCAACACCATCTTTCCAGGAAGAGGTTATTAGTGAAAACTGAATTACACAAAGGAACAAGCCTTTGTTTCTAATACTCCTGATTCTGATCCTGTATCTAAACCAGCAGTTCTCAAAGTGAATCTGAACAAGAGCATTTATTTTAGCTATGAATAGTAAGCTTGGATGTAGAGTGAGTTGGCAGGTGATGAATTGGCCTCTTGGGTCCTTCAGGCCATTCCCCATTCAGAGCAGCTTAATGCCCCTCAGGTCAACAAAGCCATTGTTAGCACAGTTATCAAGAATCTGCCTGATGGGCTGAGCTCCTGTTGCTCTGTCCCAGCTCCTGCCAACCCAGCAGTTTGAAAGCACACCAGTGCAAATAGATAAATAGGTACTGCTGTGGTGGGAAGGTAAACACTGCTTCCGTGCGCTCTGGTTTCTGTCAGTGTTCTGTTGCGACAGAAGCGGTTTAGTCATGCTGACCACATGACCTGGAAAGCTGTCTGTGGACAAACACTGCTTCCTCGGTCTGAAGCAAGATGAACACCACACCCCATAGTCACGTTTGACTGGACTTACTGTCCAGGGGTCCTTTACCTTCACCTATCAAGATCAGTTGGAAAATCCCATAGAGCCTCTCAGCCTAGAGCTTGAAGCTAGTCCTTACCACTGTGACCATAACAATTAACGTATAGAAAAAGTATAGCTATATAAACTTTCATAAAGAAATTTATTTATAAAATTAACACTTCTATACCTTCCTACATCCGGAAATCACAAGGCAGTTAACAATATAAACACACACACACAATTGAATAATCCTCATGGAAATTGCTCTGAACTCTTTGACATAGACTTTTTATTAATCCTAATAATACCATGAAGTATAAGTGAGTAACTTAGGCCCGTGATTTCCATGAACTTCCAAACTCATTTGAAAGAATCCCATTGTTAAAGTCAACAGAGTCAATGTGCAATAAAGCAGTTGGGGGGGGGGGGAAATATATTCACCAGTGTGTTGCTTTTTATACATTGGTTAAGTGCCTGTCAGTTTGACATGATAGAGTTTTATCTCTGTTACTCTTCCCCGGGAAGATGACTGGCCTTATCAGGGAAATACCTTGCCTACATTGAAGAGGGGCTCCTCTGCTTGGGAAGTAGTGGTCCTCCTCCTCACCCTGTCAGGAATTCAGCCTGTCTAGGGGCAGTGATAGATGGAGACCTATTTGCAGGACTGCTGCTAGCTTCTTGTTATATGGGACAAATGTAACAGTTGGTCCAATGTGTGCACATCCTCCGTGGATGTACTATACCTGAAGCTCAGCATGACCAAGAAATAGAACCTGGAAACTAGTTATGTAAGTATGAATTTGCAAGATATTACAACAAGGAACGAAACAGCTATACTTCAGGCCGCGTTATGACTTTTTCCATCTTGGGAGCTATAAGAACAGAAGAAAATTCATAAAGATATCAGCATGGTTCATTGTGAATCCTGCTGAGTGCAGCCAGAGGAGAACATTAAGAGTAAGGATGAGAAAGGAATGTATGCATGTGGAAAAAGAGAGCTGCTTTTTAGCCTCTAGGTATGTTCTCCTAAGATGAAAGCAGGATTGAGTTAATTTGAATTCCACTGTCTTTCATTGGCTAAATTCTATACATGCAATCAGTATTATTTCATGTACTAGGCATGGAAGTATAAGCTGCTAGCTAATCTACTAAAATAATACAATATGTTGAATAAAATGTATGTATGCTTATTGCAAAAGCATCCTGAAAAATGGGGCCTACTAGTTAAGCAAAATTGTTCAAACTGGATTTAACTCTGTTGATGTCAGTGACATTCCACCTAAATACATTTTGTATATAAATAACTTGCATTGAGTCCACTGATTTTCTAGAGGAACTTTGTTCCTGTTGAAATGTGCTCAAGAAAACCACCCCAACTAATGTTACATCCAAATTCTCTAGCTGAACAAGACTGCCTGCCTGCTGTAGTCAAATATTAAGTTGTGTGTGAAAACCAGTTCACACCATTATCCTTTATGTTATGTGCTCTGAAAACAATTATCATACTGGTTACATCCTGACTATTCAGCACAAAGTTAAGTTAAATTGCTTGCCTGTACATAGATGGCAGTGAGACGGTTGTGGGAATTTCGAATAGAGAAAACCTGTATTTTTCAGCTTCCATGTCTGTTCATTGAAGAAACAGTTGTAACCACTGAGTTAACAACCTCTTATTTTTAGCTGTCACTTTATCACCTTGTTGATTTATGAACATAATTCAAACAGAATTGATTTCTGAGTGTGTTCTATGGTATTTGATTTTACTGTATGTATAATCTCTGCATTAGTAGGGATAAAAGAACAATTATTTTTTTCAACCTTTGCACAGGAGCTGCTGTCAGTGAGTCCCTTTAAAGCAGCCGATCTGATTTCAGTTCACTTCAGTGAGCAAATTGAACAAATAATTCAGAACCTTCAGGTAACGTGTCACATGTGTCAACTCAGTTTTTAAATTGAGAAGAAGTTTTCTATTAGGAGAGGGCTGCAAATTGCTGCATTGGGCAGTTGCCTAAAAATTAGGAATTGTCAAACCAGGACTGGGGCCACTGAGAAAGCATGTCTTGCAAAGGAGCAGTGGCGTAGCGTGGGGGGTGCAGGGGGGCCCGGCTGCACCGGGCGCAACATCTGGGGGTTAGGGTTAGGGGGCGCAAATCCACGGGTTAGGGGGTGCAAATTACTTGCCTTGCCCCGGGTGCTGACAACCCATGGTACACCACTGCAAAGGAGCACAAAATCTATGCACGAGCAGTGACAGAATGATCGTACTCTTTGGGGAAATGTTCTAAATTTTATTTTCTTGGGATTGCACCAGTATCTGCTCAACCAGTGTGGCATACATAGCTATACTGCTGAGTCACGAGGCTAGATCCCAACCCCTTTGACAGTATTGCTTTTCCCCGTGTTCAGAGCAAGTCTTACCCTCTTCTTTAAATCCCTCATTATCAGCCAGTTTTAGGTTTGTTTTTTTATTGTAGTGAAAAGCTTTTACTGAGCCACTTCAAAGTCATTTTCCTCTCCTCCTCCATTACCTCCTGCTCCTCTCTCGTGGTCCTGAAGCATTCCTGTTAGGAAAAGCCGTTTTTGTAGTAGGGCATGTGCACAGTGTGTCCTCCTATCTGCAGCAATTTTCAGCTTTTTGGGCAATTTGTGAAAGTTGTAGTGGCAAAGGAGCTCTCTTTCAGCCTGATCCTATGCCTGTTGACTTAGCAGTAAGTCCTACTAGTTTTAATTGGCATACTCCAAGTAGGCGTGCATAGGATTACATCCTTAATTATATATTAGACATCCTGGAGAATGGATGGAGAGAATGAGGTTATGCTTTGCAGGATTGTATTTGAGTTGACCTCCTGCCTTTCTCCACCATACTCCATTGCTCCAGACTTTTTTATTTAATCCCTTTGAGGAAAGGGATGGAAGGCATATTGAGCTAGACTAGGGTGAAAGTCCCTGGGGAAATGGGCAGATGGAGATTTAGCTTCTCTCATCACAGTATTGTTGTAAAAGTCAATCTTCTTTAAAAAATGGATATGAAGGTCTGTCCTCATTCTATCTGGTTTGGACAGAAGGTATCTTTTCATCATTTAAAAGTGACTTTCTGGGCCAGGCATTGATACAGAGCTTTTTGAAGTCCCTAACTAGCATATTATTTTCATAAATATCCTGCTAAATTCCTCTTGCTCTTTAGTGTGCAGCACAAATATAAATGTTCAGCCAAGACAAGGTGTCTAAAATTGTTTTTCTAAACACTCATGACATTCATCGATGGAGAACTTGTCACTGAGCCACTGAAACAGCTGGCAAATATTTTTTTGCTGAACCAGTTAACTTAATTTGTCCCCCACTGAATATAGTTCAGCTCTTGGATAATTTTGTTACCAACATCTTAATAACTTTAAAAAATGATGTAGGAAATTAAGAGACATCACCTGAGTGTTAGGATGTTTCACCTGGAGGTTTAAATAAAAATACAGAAGGTTATGATATGATGTTCACCCTCTGAAACATGCTATTTTGCAAATCCTAGTTTTATTTTCATTCATATACACAGCAGGCCTAGTTCTTTTAGTTTCTGGGGGCATGATATGCAGTATTTTTTGTGCCAAGGTGAATCCCTATTTCCATCTGATAAAGTTTTAAACACCTGCTATATCAGTTGCAAATGTTCCATTAACTTTTTCTCCTCCTTGTTTGTCAGGATCAATGTTTGCTTTTCCAGTTTTTGAGGAGCCTACTTGACCCAAGGTATGTATACAGATTGCAGATTCCATTTTGATATATATTTTTTAAAAAAAATATTCCTTTTTAGGTTACTCCGTTTTAGTTTTTGGAACCAAAATATTTCCATTAACCTTTTGTTGCAGATGTTAATGAACAGAGGCAACATTTGTTTCTGAAAATTTAGAAGGTTCTTCTTGTCGAGGCAACAGTTTTCTCCAGCGGAGTGGGATTGTGTTAGTGTCTGATAGTGTTCTTCCTTACTATCAAATCCTCTAACCACCAGGCAACACTCGCTACAGAGTGCCAAGTTTTAACTGAATCATCATTTCTAAAGTAGTTAATTTTGGTCATCTTACTTGGGAAATGTTGGGGGTTATTTGCAGCATTTTTATGCATTTGGTGAAGTGTAGGGCTTTGGAAGACAAAGATAGGAAACACATTCCTATCATTTCCTTGTTAAAGAGGGGTTGGGCCTGCTTTTTGTCCCCTCCCCCCCCCAGCTATATGTCAGTCCTTACCCACTTCAGTGCCATGCCATTCAGCACTTTGCTAAGCATTCTGGGGTTGTTGTTTTTTTGGTGTTTTTTTTTAAACACATGGGATGCCTTTTCAACTTCAAAACCATTGCATTGATTGGCCCTGCAGTTCTTAAGTTCTTAGATGGATTATAAGCCTACTTAAGTGTGTCTCTCTTTCTTTTTACAGTGAATATATAACAGGGGGAGAGTGGCTTCAAGTCCAAGAACTCTTGCCTGTGTGTCTTTTTTAAAAAAGCAGTTTCTTAATTCTTTTAAAGTAGCTTTAATTGGGCACTCCAGTTATTCACATTGCTTTTGTAATTTATAAAATCCCTCTTTATACTTTTTGAAAACCACTGCTTAAACTTTGGGAAATCACATGTATTAGAGATGCAGGGCCAAGGCAGTGGGTTTGTAGAAGAGAACTGGAACGAGATTTGGCAAGAAATGCCTGTTAAGGGGACTGTAGTGTAGGAAGCAAAGTACAGTAGGCCCACAACTTACACAGGGGTTACGTTCCGGGGATCACACCTACAGCCAAAATCACATATAGTCAAAACCCATTGGGCTCAATGGCTGGTGGGACTGCCAAAGTCATTTTCCCCAGAACACTTCCTCCTCTTTTAATTTTTTTTAGATTTTTTGCCATGCACATAAAGTTGAATGTGCATAAGTTAAATGCATGCAAGTAAATGCAAATGGTTCCTGGGAGATGAGCATGTATGCTTGGAAAGGATAACTCCAATAAGCACAGAGCAATAAGCTGAAAGCCTGACAAGGTTGTGCCTCCACTTGTTTTTGATTTTGCTATTCTAGCTACCTTCTCAGATATTTGTTGTTGCTAGTGCATTACTAGCTGATGGTCCAGCTTGTTTGCCCCAGCCCTTTTTTTAAAAAAATCAGAGTACGGAAGCAAAATGTTCTATTGAAACATGGGCAGCTATAGAAGCTACATCGCCCACTTATCCACCCAGAAGACACTGACCCAGATTCAGTGTTTTCTAATTGCTGTTGCAAGGGTTGTTGTGCTTGTGTAGGGGCAAGGATAATGTTTGCACTGGATTTCATACTGCACAACAGTTGTGCTAGCAGAAGCATGTTGTGCAAAAAATTGGCACTGCAGGAAGTATTGGGGCTACAGCAATATGTTGTTCATCCAGCCATGAGAACCATGTTGGCTTTCTGCACCTTTCATTGTGCAAAACTAAAGCAGCTGGTCCACTGCTAAGAGACTTTCACTTAGGGCTGTGTTGAATTCATTCCATTGTTTTCATCAGATTGTCTGTTAGACAAGGCTTCTCTGTGATGACTTGCCTCCCTAGAGACTGAAACATATAGTACCATCTGTAGCCTCATTCTGGTTCCTGTCACAGAGATTCTGTGCCAGCACAACCACATCCAAGAGGGGGACTGATTCTGGCGTTAAATCTCTGCTAGGAACTAGGATGCCATGATCACCGGTGGAAGTCATCCCACGGACGCCATTTCCGGGGGCCTCTGTGCAATCAAGTAACACAACTTTCCATTTTTGTGTACCACTTGTTTGTAAGAGGAAATGTCATTTCAGAGAAAATTACATTTTAAACGGTGTGCGGGTTTCTTGTGGGAGTTGTAGCAATATGCTTTGTGGTACAACTGCTCATTGGTCATGGGCAAAAGCACTCCGGGCTGTGTTTATTTCCCAAGGCAATTTTATACCTCCACATTCCCCCCCCCCCCATCTCCAGTCAACTGGCCTTGTACCAATTTTAGAATAAATCTCTGGCTAAATTAAATGTGCCAGACTAATCCCCTCTGTAATTCCAGTCCCTTCATTGTAGTTACACCACAGCAAGGAATCTAGCCCAAATGCGCTGTCACGAAATCCTCTCTAGTTCAGACAATAGGCTACTCTCTTCAGGATAAAAATCTCAGTTTTAGTAAAACGTTAGTAAAATCACCATCTGGGGTGAAAGACGAACATGCACACTGATATGAAGGCAAATGTTTCGCTTGTGGATATACTTTCTGCTCTGATAGTTTTCAAGTTTGCCTCTATATCAAATGATATCCAGCATATTAACCTGTTTTGGAAAGGTTACCTTCTGTTTGTGCACTGCAGCTAATATGCCCTATATCCCTTGTGGTAATGCAGTACATTTGAGCCCTGCTTTATGTGACTTTCCACAGTTTTCCAGTGAACAAACCTATTAAGATTTTTCTATTCATGCTGAAATCATTGGCTATATTTCAGCCTTCAAGTCCATATATATTGCTTCCATCTCCTATGATCTCCCTTGTTTCTGTTTCTCTTATTCCTGGCTTTGCTGTTTGGACCCAAATCACTTTCCATGAACTGGTGGAAGCCAGTCATACTTTATGCCATGGATACTAACAATAAGGCTTAGTCCAGTCCAATGGGGGCAGGTGGGGCAGAGCCACCTTCCTGACACTGGTGGAGCTTTTGGTTAGCAGGGCAGAGGTGATGCAGAGGCTGTGTGAATGTGCTGGTGGGAGCATCAGATCAGCAATGGTCCTGCCAGTGCACAAACACATCCCTGACACAGCCAA
This sequence comes from Podarcis gaigeae, assembly GCF_964106915.1. NCBI lineage: Eukaryota > Metazoa > Chordata > Lepidosauria > Squamata > Lacertidae > Podarcis > Podarcis gaigeae. The sequence continues at coordinate 62,530,707 of NC_139681.1, forward strand.
TGCCCCAGCCATATTCAGGTGATTGGGGGGGGGGGACGGAACTGCCCCACCTCCTGCAGCACTACAGTGTCAGTCTCTGTTTTGTTTCCTACTCTGCACAGTCTTCTGTGTTTGTCTAAAATGTGTCAGATCCCAAATGCAATGTGCCATTTGTTGTTTCAGGGAAGGTGTCAATCAAGAGTTGCTTCAGCTTTCTCCCTTCGTTACTGAGCAGTTTATTGAGTTGTTGTGTCGGTATGATCCTGACCAGGTTTTAGAGACTTTGCAATTCCTCGAGTCCTACAGGCTGGAAGAGGCAATTCAGGTAAAGTAGGAAAGCTTGGAAATTGGGCTGGAATTGGAGGGAAATAGAAGTTTTGTAAGAGCTGTTTTCACTTGTCGGCTAGGCCGTTTCACATGGTATGTGGAAGAACAGGAATCGGTGACAAAAGGGGTTGCAAGGATGCATCATTGGCCCCACTCGCAGTCTTGCAGCTTCCCCCAGCCTTGCTCCTGATTTCAATGCATGAGGTGTAGATGGCTGAGGCAGGCAAATCTCTATGGGAGCTGGAATCCTGTGTGAGCTGAGTTCTGACTCTCAAGATAGCCTACTTGTGTAGACTTCCCCAGTTCAGACATTGACCTCTAATGTATCAACACGGGGGCAGGGGCAGAGAAAGTTGGTTTTCAGAGGCAGGACCAGTTGCAGGGCTCGAAGTGCCCTTTTATTCATGTGATGCTCTTTCAGTCCCCTTCACCTGCTCTGTCCTCTCCTATGCCTAACTGTGCTCAAACCTGGACCAGTTCTTACAGCTAAGCATAAGTGGGAGGTTTCTATTGGGAGCCAATCTAACTTATGCATGCCTTGATCATGCTGTCCTGTATGCTGTAGTGCTATTAGGTTGTTGACACTGTACCTAAACTCAGTAGTTTTCTGGTTTAGCTTCCAAATGGTTTTAGCAAGAGCTTCTTCTGTTTGGGATGTGACCCCGTTATTTTTTCCGTAGGTGAAGCTATTGCTATGGCAATCTCACTTTCATATATCACACAAGACTACAACTGATGAGGCTTCATAATACATTCTTAAAACTAGAATGCTCTTTTATGATGGGAAAGGCCTTTGAAATTCTTGGGGCCAAAGTGCATTACTCAAGAATTCTGTGGAAATTTCCCCTTTTTAAAAGAAATTTTAAAAGAAAGAGTAGCTCCTTGGGTAGGGAGGGAAGGTAGGTGGAGATGATGTGCTTTGCACTTTCCATTTTTACCATTTTTCTCCACTGAATCCCCACCTTCAAGATTTTTTTCCTCCCTCTCTCGCTATACTCACCAGTCAGAAGAAAAAAATATGGGAACCACTGAATGATCACTTACACTAGAATATTTATAGTATAGCAACTTGAGGGTCCTGAGCTTGTTACCTGAAGTCTGTTTTTTAAATACCCAAACTCTCCCTCTCTTTTAATTATAGAGAGCATAACGAAAATCACCTTTGTATAATTTTTGTTCAGATCACACAGAAATACCAACTTCATGAAGCTTCTTCCTATCTACTTGAGAAGAAAGGAGATATTCACGGTGCCTTCCTAGTTATGCTTGAGGTATAGTTGACTAAAAACTACTTTGGAATGCTTCAGTCACTTTCTGCTAGTAAGACCTAGTAACTAAGAACAAGTACCTGTTTTCTAATGGTAAGACCAGTTCGGCGGTGAAACAGACTCCCTCAGAAGGTGTTGGGCTCTCCTTCATTGGAAGTTTTAAGCAGAGGTTGGGTGACTGTTTGCCATGGATGCTTTAGTTGAGAGTCCTGCATTGCAGGGGGTTGGACTAGATGGCCCTAGTGTCACTTCCAGTTCTACAATTCTATATTTACCTCAGCTTATTCCACATCTCGGAAGACATTTTGCCATATTTTCTCCATATACAATCACTTACATATTTTAGTCCATATTTTTATGATAATAAATACTATCTGTTTGATTATAACTTTAGATTTGGAACTGGAAACCTTTAGAGGGAAGGATTAACCCTTCTCTAACCCAAAAAACATGTCTAATACCAAATAACTCAGTTTACCTCATGACCTGATGCCATTATTTTGGTTGTTTTCGTACAACTCCTAGCAGCAGCAGTGAGGAGCAACAACAGAGAAATATTACTGTATAATGCCATTATCATTTGAGTTAAACTACACGTTTGGACGTCACTCTAAAGCAGGTGTGGGAAACCAGACTCTGGCCCTCTAGATATTGCTCAACTACAACATCCATCATCCCCAGTCACCTAGCCAGTCTTGGCCTTCAATTAGCCACAGAATTAGCACTTAAGACCGATACCAAGACTGTAATGATCCAGTAATAGAAGAATATTAGGGGAAGTAAGCTAAATCCCCTTGTTCATTCCAAAATGAAAGGAATGGAATTGCTGTTAACTATGAGATAATGCTGATTGTACCAATTGAAAATAAAAAGGCGGCTACCTTATCTGGTTCTCCTGCGCCCCTCCCCATGTTATTCACTATGTAAACTCTTCTGAAGTCAGGGAAACTTTAAGGTGGGGGCATAATAATTGACAGTAGAAAATCCTGTATGAAGGCCTTGTGAGTTCAACTGATTATGTGTTTTTCTGCAGTGGCTACAAAGCAAGTTGTTGACACTTACATGTGAAGATGAAAGTAAGTTTTTAAAATTGAGCTTTCCTCCTTTTCCAGGAAATGTGACTTTTCTGAAGAGAGTAAAACTCAAATAATATCAAGCTGAGAATAATAGAAGAATTGATTAGCTTTTTATTGCTCTGTCAGAGCAAGTCTAGACCACGTCCCCTTGACAAAGATGATTGCATTTTATCTCTTGCTTCAGTGTTACTAATCTTCATCACACACACACACACACACACACTCCTCCTGGATTAGTGGGTTTGAGATTGTCATGTGTTTTTAAAGTAAGAAATGCTGAATTTGCACACGTGCATCATACCAGGCTGGGCACCAACACATGGCACACACTGGCAAATGCCCCTGCAGGGGGGAACTACTGCTGATGCTGGATCTGGCCCAGGGCCCATGTTCCTTTATGTAACCCCACCACCATTTTAATCCCCCCGGAATTTAATGTGTGGGTCCAGCCACATGGCACTAGCACTCCAGTCTGCATTGCCATTGGGCCATGGAAAAATCACAAAAGTAGATCACATTGACAAAAACGGAGGTTGTTCCGGCTTGTGCTTCTTTTTATCATGCAAATATTATCTGTTGCTGGTAATTTCTACACTAGAACCATTTGGTGAAGGCATTTTAGAAATGTCATAAATGGCCCAGGGAAATAAATGGCTGATTTGGAGATGCTCTTAGGATTTAATTTCAAAGGGAAGTCTGATCTAGACGTGCAATGAAGAATAAATTCTGACTTCTCAGACTTCTCTACTGCAAACCTCATATGTTTGCTATCCATGTGGTTCTAGTTGACAAGAGTTTTATACCATGGACCCAATTTCACCATAGGAAGCTCCTGTCACTTAGCGGTATAAGCCTGGTGCATATGCTTAGAGTTACAGCAGTTCTCAGCTGAGTTGTATGTTCACGTCCTTCCACCATACACATAATGTAATGCACGAGGCACACAATCCACATGGAGACCTGGTTTGCATGTTTCTTACCTTTCACAAAACAAAAAGCGGGAGGGAGTAGATTGGACTGAACCAGGCTTATGTGCCTACTTCCTATGCAGTCTAAAACGGGCTGTCAAACAGTTGTTCGAAAATAATGAACTGAATATATTTTTTATGAGAAACTGCATTGCTTACAAAGAAAAAAATAAATGAGAAAAGCATGATTGAATTTGTCAGAGAAGCCAAATGTAGTCAGTCAGTTCACATTTAAAATATATCTTAGAGCTTGTCTTTGCTCTGTAGTAACTTGGCAGAATGCTACCATAAATTAATTAGGTAGTTTAAGGTGAACATTTATTTTAAAAAGATTGCCTGGGCCTTTTGGGTGTTTTCTTTTGTATTTCATAAAATCAGCTCAAAGCAAATGTTTGTAGCAACACAAGATCACCTCCTACCAAATATAAGCAGCCATGGAACATCAGGGTAATGTAATTCATCCCATAATTTCCCTAACCTAAGTAAGGTTTTCTAAACATCTTTTGGATATTGTGACAGGCTGGACAATTTAGGGATGTAAGACCCTCACTGCTTGGATAACCATTATGACTTTGTTATTGAATTAAATGGTTTTAATAGTTGTATAAACAATAATAGTAACCTATGAAGAACTTTGGCTTAAAGCATCTGTTTTCAATGAAGAGGTAACTAACTTATGTGGCATCTGAGCCAAATGTTATAGGCATGTCTGTATGGTTATTTTACAGAGCTCTAAGAGTCAATGTGGTAGAATGGCAGCAGATCACCACCAAGTAATAAACAGTATAGGTGAAGTTGCTCATATTGGAGAAGGATAAATAAAACCCTAAACAGCCTGGTGTGTTTGTGCCACCCCCCCCCCCCGTCCTGAAGTTTCCCCTCTAGAATATTAACTTGTTCCATGGGAAGCTCCCTTATTATGGCATGGTTGTGAGGGTATAGAACAAACTTAATTTACAGTCAAGTTATGTGATTATTTCCCCCCACATTGATTTTAGCTCTCTGATTTAACTGCCAGATTAGTATCTAATTGCTATTTCTTCCTTAAATCAAGGTTCAATAGAATTTCCTTCATTAAAGGATATTGAAGATAGCTTAGCAAAAACAATTGCACTTTGCCAGAGGAATTCACATAAGTTAAATCAACCACAGCGAGAGGTAAGAAGTCTAGGAAGTGCTTGGCTTGTTTTCCATTAAGCTCATCTTATTGTAACTGGGGGGCTGCTGTGAGAAAGATGCATCTAGTTTCCCCCTCCCCCTCTATAACATCTAGTATTTTGAGTTGTGACATTGTGAGGCACCAAGTTTCCCTGACCCCACCAGCACCATTGACAGCCAATGATGTGGGGTGGGGATATGGAAAGCAGAACATCATGACTCAAGAGAAGTGCTGGTAGTTATTGTAGAGGGGGAAAGGGGTTGCTTGTGTGGTGGTTGTTCTCAGCTACAACCTTAAGTTTACCATAACATCTAGTTTGGTCATGGATGGAAAACCAGAGCTCCATCAGAAGCTGTTGGACTCCCAGCTCCCATCAACCCCTGCCCCTATAATCAGTGACCATGGGCGATGGGAGTTTCAGTCTAACAACCTCTGGAGCACCCTAGGATTCCCCATGTCTGATTCAGGTGTATCCTATACAAAAACCAGATAAGGTTAATTGTTCTAATACTGGCAATTGTACTGTTATTCTCTAGAATATTTTGTATTTATAGTTTATTTAAGATGTTTTAATCTATGTTGGAGAGGTTTGCTTAAATGTAAGACATATATAAATTGTCTTAATAATAATTAGTACTTAATAATAGTTAGTTTGACCTGAGGTCAGATGGAGCCAGCCAATGACATTTTGCTCCCTAAGGCAACGAACAAGATGGCTGCCCCCTTCCCTATTCCACATACAGAAGTTGACTGTATTGAAAGTTGAATCTTTCTTCCACTGAAAATAGAATAGCATCCTCCACAGCACCTGAGGAACCTGGCTAGCTTAGGTTCTCGGGACAGACTATGGCATATATAGCTTTGTCCTTCAATAAGGGCAGTGACGCAGGGTGGGGTACAGGAGCAATAACCATGGGGCTGCCAATCCTCTCCTGCACAAGCTTCTGTCATCAGATGCATTTGCCTCACTCTGCCTAGTGGCAGGGCCAACTCCTGTGCCAAACTCTTGCCTGATTCAGGTGTATGGACTCATGGGATTCCATTTTGTTTCTTTTCTAGGCACTGTGGTTTCCACTCTTAGAAGCAATGATGTCTCCCCAAAAGTTATCCAGTTCTACTGCGCTGTGTCATTACTCTGAATGTAAGCGCCAAAATATCCATAACAATGTGTACTTCAGACCCTGTTCTCTGAAGCCAAGTAATTGAGAGTGAGAATGTGAATAGCTTTGTCACTGAGCCATAACACTAACAATTCAATAATTGGCAGTGCATATAAAATACATAAAAAATGTAAGCATAAAGCTTATCAGTAGGCCAGATGACAACATCCTATACCTTCAAAGTAGCCCCAAAACTGATTTCACTGGTGCCTAGCAACTCCCTCCCTCCCCAAAATCTTGTATACCTTGTCAGAAAAGACCAGAAATCCCCCTCACAGTTCTTCTAGCGACAGCTCCCATATGAAGACTCCTAGGGCAGGAGGGTTTTGCTCACCTTTTGTTCAGGAGGGTCCTCCAGTTCGCAGCTGTTATGTCATGAGTGCATTTGCGTATTGGCTTCTGTTTCTGTACTCTGAAGCTTGGTTATTTCTCTCTGTTCCTCTTTTCCATAGTAACAATAATGAATTTGAGCATTGAATTATGTGTGGGGTATGACATGGGAAACATTTTTCAACATTAAAGCTTCAGGAGCTCTATTTTCCTTTGCCTTCAGACGTAGATACTGAATTGCCCTTCTCCCTGTGGATATAATATTGAGGAGTTTCTGTGGAAATACCTCTAAACTGGAGAGCATTTGCTTAAGGCACCACAGAAATTCATCTGAAATTAAATAATCACAGAAAAGAATTGTCTCCATTCACCATCCACATGCACCAGAGAATCCATTTTTTATTAGATATTGTGACTTAAAAACACACACACTGGAATAGCATTTGCTCCTGTTAGTTATGACTCTGATGTATTTGTTCTACCAGTTTTGAAGAACTTGACGATGCAAGTGTTGAACAACATGGCAGCATTCATTGCCCTGCCACTGATCTTGCAGAAAATTCTACAGGTGAGATAATGTACTGATAATGTATTTTTAAGTGAAATATGCCTTTATATGTGCATGCTTAAGTTGTGGTATAAAGTGGTATTACTTATTTGCCTGATACGTTGTGTTAATATCTGTGAATTCATCTCATTACCTCTGGTTTTGTGGGTGGTGGCAGAGGGTGTGTTGAGTAAAGTCAAAGTTGTACAGTGAGAAGGATTGACGTTATTAAAACAGCTGCTGCCAATAGGAATTGGGATGGGTATTTTGTAGCCTTTTGTATAAAATAATTTTAAAATTGCTAAGACTTTCATACTTGGAGTGAAGTGAATCTGAGAATTAGAAGTGAAGGACTGAGGTTCAAACTAAATGTTACACAAGTTTTTGTCCTCTTTCTGTTACTATAAACACAAATACCTTGGTGAGTGGAGTTCGTGCTTTGCATCAGGGGTCACCAACATGGTGCCCTTAAGTCTTCCATGGCACCCATGAAGCCTCTGTGTCCTCTCCCAGTTGCTACCTCCTTGGTCATGAGGGAAGGACTGGTTTCCCAGTTTGGCAGAGCCATAGCAGTAGTCTCCCAGCAGCAACATCACTTTCATTTACTAGGAGAGGGAGAGGTAAGGCGGTGGCAAGGTCAGGGCTGTACAGGGAGCGTGGAAGAGCCAATCTGATGCACTTATATAGCCCCGAGTGTACTTCTGTCTTCCCCCTCTTAGTACAAGTGGCAGCAAGGCTGCAGTTCTGCCCCACTAGATGCTCCACTCCTGAGTCAAGGTGGTTACTTTTTTCTCCCTTGAGAAGTAACTAGGTAAAGTTACAGGGTCTCTGTACATTCTTTCATAGGTGAACAAAACTGACTGGAGGAGGTTTGTTCTGATTTCTGTATGTTGCATGTTTTGTATTGGAAGATCAATAAAACATAATTAAAACAAACAGAACTCATTTCAGGGTGTTCCATTTGCATTTTATAAACCACGTAAGAAACAATGCATTTGTTAGCTCTTTATCCAACAAAGCCTAACTTTAAATGGCTTTCTCATCCCCATATTTAGTTTTGCCAAAGCCATATTTGTTTGCTGTCCTTTTATTGGAAAATGTTTTACAAAATCAATGTTCCCTGCTGGAGATACAACCTAAAAAGCAGCTCCTTGTTCAGATTATGTGCCTTGCTTGTGGCCTCTTCTAAAACAGAAGCCTACTGTTGTGTATCAAATAATGGCTTTTAGATTTGCCTTATATTGGACACATGATTCCCCTGAGATGCACTACAGCTTCTCTGTGGATGATTTATAATACCAAATCTCATATCTAGGTTGATAATATTTTTGTAAAATTGCTATCTAGCATTCCTTCAGTTCTTGGGAGAAATACTACTCTGGGGACTCAAACTGGCACTGCTTTTATTTCATCTAAATTACAGCTGCCTTTCTCCTCATCCTAATCACTATTACCAGTTTCTAGTTTCTGCTTCTAAAGGCAAAGTGTGGATTTGATGCCTACTTTCTTTTGCTCTCCTGTCCCTAGTTTCCAGCTCCATTGATCTTTTTGTTTTAGTTGTATTTTGGACCTCAGAACAATAGTTCCCATACCAAAGTGTCTTGCTGTCAACTGTAATTTATAGACTAGGTAAAATAGCTTCCGTAGCATAGGTCTGGAATCAAAACCTGAAGAATCTGAATTAACAAGCTTTTTGTTAGTTTGAGCTACAGCATTTACATGAGGATAAAAGTCCTTGGTACCAATCAGTTTGTTACAGGAGAATGATCTTATTTGTTACGGAAGACCTAGAAGACCTAGCAGCACAACTTACTTACTATGCCACATTTTCATTTTCAGAATAGGAGTCTTTTCTTGATCTTGTGTTTGCTTTAATGATAACTCCCTGAGACGGCATGTGTCAGGCTGCATATGTGCAGCACAATTGGTTGGGGCCTCACTTTATGTTGGTGTTGTCAGATGCTGATGGAAATAATTACTTCTGGCACTTGAATAATATATCAGACCCACTTAGCAAATGTTGGACTGACACAGCATATCATCTACATGACCCGTTCCCAACCTGATGTCCTTGAAATGTTCTGGACTAATACCTCCCAACAGCTCCAGCCAATGTCGCCGATGTTTAGGGATGATGAAATAGGGTTGCCATATTTCTATCTGTGAAACTGTTTTTGAGCTATTTTTTATGGAAGATCGGCAAAAACGCCACTGCTGTCATGGGGGGCTATACACCAGCAGTTTCCCGGACATTTTGCCCAGACTCTGCTACCAACTGCAGTATTCTACATAGGTCCGGGAACTTCTGGACGTATGGCAACACTAAATGAAAATTGTAATCCATTGACTTCTGAAGAGTGCCAGATTTGGGGTGGCTGTTCTGTATGCCCTGAAATGAATTAGTTTTGTGGGTAGGATAAGCATTTCTTAGAATCATAGAACTGTAGAGTTGGAAGGGAACCCTTGCAGTGTAGGAATCCCGCCCACCGCCATCCCTGGATTGGCTCAAACCACCAGCCATCTAGTTAACAGCCAGATGCACTGACCTATTGTGCCGCAGGAGGGCCCTATGGGTAGAAGATCTGCCTGCGTAAGGTAAATAGCAAGAACATTCCAACAGACTGAACTATTGAACTGTCTCTTTGCTTAGAAAGATATTTTGTAATGGTCTGTTTTTTAAGAAAGGCAAGAACATTTTTTTATTGCTTGCTTTAAATAGGTATAATCCACATGCCATAGCAATACTATAGATCTGTTTTCAGCAAAAATACCTGGGTTATGATTTCACATTGCATTTACTTTACAGTTACTCATTTGAAACGGTATTAAATATGATTAATGTTAGATTTAAATTCTAAATCTGACTCATCAGAGGATTTAGTAACATTAATTCAAAAGGAAAATGAAAGAAATGCTTTGGGGCAATATTAAGGGAATTTTGGGGACATTAAGATAAGTATTATCCCATTAAGAGGATGAGTGGTATCTAAATAGAGATGAAAGGTAAAGTGCTAAATCTTTCACAAAGCCATAATCCCTTGTAAATGTTCTTAAAACAGATATCTTGTGGTTTCTCACTGTATACCCTGTTCCAGAAGCAGGAAACTTTAAGGTTCTTTATTTCCCTATGCCTGTAGGAAAGTCAAAGCTGTGTCTGAGCACATTTAAGCATAGAATATCTATTTAATGTGATAATGAGCATTCTATAGCTGCTGGAATTGAACTGTGAGCAAATCATTATAAGCAGTATAAAAGCTAAAATTCATATTGCATATATTTCACTTCCACTACTAACCAGTAGGACACTAAGCTAGGCACTAAGCTATATAATTATTATAATTATATAACCTGTTGCATGTGTTGTTTGAGAAGTAAAGAAACACAACATGTAAATGGCATCAATTTTCCTTGCACCATAATTGGTTAGTGCAAGGCCTCTAGCTAACTTACTAATTCACACTACTTTTTAAAATATTGTGCTGCTCGATTTGACCTGATCTCTAGTAATGAAAGATCTGTGAGTTGGAATGTGCTTGTTTATCTGGGTATAGACCTTCTCTGCCTGCCTAGTTTAAAGGGCTTTCAAATGAGGGTTTCAAATGTAATATCAGTTCCTGGTCTACTAGCAGCATTTGGGAAACCCAGAGTCTTTCAGGCACCTCTCCTCTGGGGGTCATTTGCTTCCTTTTTATAAGAAGCATCTGCATGCCGCTCCAGAAACAGTGTTCTCTGACCTGCTTACAATAACAAAACATGAAAAAACCCAAAACAATTTGTTATGCCTACTGGGGAGGTTGTTCGAGAGCAAACGGGCAAGATCCCCACTGGTCTTTTCAAAGGCTTTATTATTGGTGCAAAAACATTTACAGTGCAGAACGTCTCAATTCCATGTCTTGCTCAGTCACTAGCAGAATCTGAGAGTGGGCGGTCCTTAAACTTTCCCCAGCAGAGTAGTCTCTTGACCCCCATCCAACGCCTCCCCTCTCTGCCTGTAAACCTACTGCGCAGAGAGGGTGTGGCTAAAGGGAGACCTGCCTCCCCCCCCCCACTTTGCTCATGCCCAGTGTCTTGGCTCTCTCTTGCATCCTCCGAGCCCTGCATCCCTTCCCCACTAGAGGCGGGCTTCCCTCCTCCGCGGAGGAAGTGCTGCTTCTCACGATCTTTGGAGGCTTCCTGTAACCCAGCTGCCCTTTCACCTCTCACCTCTGAGCTGATGGCAGTTCCCTAACACAATTAGTAAAGACTGCGGAGCGAATAATTGGATGCACTCTTCCCACCTTGGATCAAATTTGTGCTTCCAGGTGCCATAAGAAAGCTGCAGAGATAGTGCAGGACAGTGCGCACCCCGGAAATGATCTCTTTCAGCTTCTGCCTTCTGGAAGAGAAGGTACAGGGTTATAAAGACTAGCCACCTGAGAAGCAGTTTCTATTCAAATGCAATTTTGGTTTTAAACACAGTGTAAGGTAGTCTCTATGGGAGTCTATTGTATTTAATTATGGGGTATCAGAGTTTTTAGGGGGCTAACCAGGCTGGGATAGCTTGGAGAGCAGGCTTGTTGGTTTCTGAATGTCTGATGTAGATTTTTTCAATTTCGTTGTTCTGTATGGGACAATGACAACAAAGATTATCGTATCAATCAATCAATAAAAATAAATTTAAAAACTTCAGCAGCAGCAAGTAAAACAGTATAACAATATAAACAACAACAACACTAGAAGCAGAATATAAAATTCAGTGGAATCTAAAAATAATGTCTTCACCTGGTAATGAAAACAGTAAAGAACGTGATAGGCAAGCATCGGGGGGGGGGGCATTCCTTAACTAAGGTGTCACCATGAAAAAGGCCATTTCTCCATTAGCCACCAGTAGCAATTCACTTGATCTAGAAAAGGGTCTCAGTGTCTGGGTAAGTACCTTTGAAGAAGTGGGCCTTTCAGGTAACCTGGTTCCATGCTATTATGGGTGTTAAGGTTCCCCACCTCTCCTGTAGCTTGTTAAAAAGACATCTGGGGTGTTATCATTTTGTCAGCTGGGATTAATGTCTGGAGCAATCCATACATGTCACAGTCTTCACTGCCATCTCTTTGCTCCTCTGTCCTCCTCGGTTTCCTTTCTAACTAGTGCTTGGCGTCCCTTGACATGTGCACACTCTTGAATTCAGTGCCTCAGAAAAGAGGAGCTGGCTCGCTTAACAGATAAAAATAGCTTGCTATATGTCATGGATCACGTACATGCTGTGCTAAGGGCCCAGACTTCCCAGTTACTCTCCATAATTTATATGGTGCCTCAGCATGATGTACTTTCTATGCTGCCGCTTTTAAATTATGCATGCTAAAATGAAAAGTACTTACTGAAAACAGAATGTGACCCCAGAAGACTCCGCTCCCTTTGTGTGAATGGATCATTGGTATGCGCCACTGCTTCCTTGCAAATCAAGGAGAAGGTTTAGGTTGACCTAGTAAAAATTATAACTTGAGTGCATTTGTTAAACAGGAAACTTAACAACCTAATGTAGAGGCTTCCCAACCAAACAGGCGTGTATGGGGATTTTGTAGCCCCGTTTGTAGCTCATAATCATTTATGTTTCTTTTAGCTACGCCCCGGCTCAGAGCCTGTCCAAAAAGCAGCTTTGACTGCACGTGGCTTAGCAATCTAGCATCATATTGTAGGTGTGGGAAGCAAGGATAGCAAGAGAAAGGGAGGGAAAGTGTTTTAAAGCAACAGTTGATGTTTGGGACTAAGCCACTGTTGCTGATCCAGCTAGTCCCCAAGTCCCTAGAGTACAGGGACAAACCTATGTGGCTTTCAGGTATTCTGAATTGTCATGTACAGCACTTGGAAGAATCCTGAATATGCCATCTAATCCTTTAATTTTTTTATCGCTCCTCTCTAATCTCTACAGGTAGTAGCATAAGCTCCTTTAGGTCATTAATTATAAGGCACTGCTGACATGTATTTGAGCCTTCTAGATTAGTCCAGTCAACTTAGTCTCGTACTGTGCAAAACTAATGTTTCTCCATAAAATTTGTATTGTAGAGTATATCTATCCCTGTCCACCAAAGGTAACTCTCCTTAAATGGTCTGTAATCGTCCTTAAAGGTAAAGGGACCCCTGACCATTAGGTACAGTCGTGGCCGACTCTGGGGTTGCGTCGCTCATCTCGCTTTGTTGGCCAAGGGAGCTGGTGTACAGCTTCCGGGTCATGTGGCCAGCATGACTAAGCTGCTTCTGGCGAACCAGAGCAGCACACAGAAACACGTTTACCTTCCCGCCAGAGCAGTACCTATTTATCAACTTGCACTTTGATGTGCTTTCGAACTGCTAGGTTGGCAGGAGCAGGGACCGAGGAATGGGCGCTCACCCCGTTGCGGGGATTTGAACCGCCAACCTTCTGATCAGCAAGTCCTAGGCTCTGTGGTTTAACCCACAGCACCACCCGCGTCTCAGTAATCATCCTTGTTGTTGTTGTTTAGTCGTTTAGTCGTGTCCGACTCTTCGTGACCCCATGGACCAGAGCACGCCAGGCACTCCTGTCTTCCACTGCCTCCCGCAGTTTGGTCAGACTCATGTTTGTAGCTTCGAGAACACTGTCCAACCATCTCGTCCTCTGTCGTCCCCTTCTCCTTGTGCCCTCAATCTTTCCCAACATCAGGGTCTTTTCCAGGGAGTCTTCTCTTCTCATGAGGTGGCCAAAGTATTAGAGCCTCAGCTTCAGGATCTGTCCTTCCAGGGAGCACTCAGGGCTGATTTCCTTAAGAATGGAGAGGTTTGATCTTCTTGCAGTCCGTGGGACTCTCAAGAGTCTCCTCCAGCACCATAATTCAAAAGCATTAATTCTTCGGCGATCAGCCTTCTTTATGGTCCAGCTCTCACTTCCATACATCACTACTGGGAAAACCATGGCTTTTACTATACGGACCTTCGTCCTTACTGTTGAATAAAACATTTTATTTCTGCATATTTTATTTTCATCCACTGGTTCATCCACTGGTTCTTACACTGCCTTTTCCTGCTACATTAAAAAGCCCAAGTGTTGACTTTAAATTTAAAACTGAGTTCAGCTCCCATGTGCTAAAACTGTAATCTTGCTGCATTGCTTTAAGCTTTTAGAACATATTTTAATAACATATTTGGGTGTGAGTTTTTTCCTGCAAGAGCTGCAGATTTAAAAAATGGAAAGCAGAGAGCTATAAAAAGTACGAGACAAGATTACTATAAAACTGTAAATAATGAAAATCCTGTTGACCTTTCTCTCCTGAGGCAATATGTCATCATACTTTAATTAGATCTCATGCATGACCAAACCAAAAATTGTTTAGAAAAGAATTCTTATTGAATCAAGGAGTTCAGCAGGGAAATTCCATTCTCTTCACTGCATTCCTTTCAGTCGCTTGGAAGGATAGGAAAACCCTTTTGGGCAAAACAGATTCATCTCTAGGACAAGGTCTTTTAGGGAGCATTGCTAGGCTGGAACCTTGTAGTAAACCTTGTTGGGAAGCAACCTTGGAATCAACAAACTAAGAGAACCTTTGACAGGTAAGCTTACTGCATATCCAGAATGTGGGGGCTTGCACCAATCTCCACATAGTCTTCTGAATCTGCCCTGAGTGAATTTGGGGTTATCTGAGTTATGTGCTGTTACTTCAGTCACAGAGAAATATTTATGTGAACAAACACTTGACTATATTTAGAAGATATAGATCTCTCTGTTTCTCATGCACTAGCAGTTTGATTAGATAAGAGGTTGTATGTTTTTATCGCAGCCAGAAAAGTCAATAGCTATTAACCAAACATTTCCCCTTATCTGCCCCTCCCCTCCTGGCATTGGTGTGTGTAGTAGTTTTTCAGTTTGTTTTCACTGAAGTTGATTAACATTGGCTTGCAATACTTTTTACAGGATCCAGTCTATGGAAGAGGAAAACTGGGAGAAATTCAGGGTCTTGTTCTGGGCATGCTAGACAGCTTTAATTATGAACGAGTAAGTAAAATGGGCTTTTTCTTCCTACTAAGGTAAAGCGATCTTGCCTAAAAATTGAAGGGCTTTTTGTCTAATGGAAGAGAAATTGAGTGGCGTTATCCACGTTATCCCCTTTGTGTTAATTAACCAAACAGTTAATTGCCTATTAAATGAATCTTCCACTAGGAATGATGAAAGCATGTGTTAACAAGCAAGTTTTTGTTGTCTTGGACATGACAGTACCTGTAGGTTATCAGATACCCTATGAAGCTTCCTTTATACTAACTTAGACTACTGGTGTATCTAACTCGGCACTGTCTGCTGACTGGTAGAAGCTGCCTAGGATCTCAAGCAGAGGTCTATCCCTCACTTCATGTTTGCTTTTTAATTACCTTAAGGCCTCTGTAGACAATGTGCAGTGCAACAAATGTACCGTTCTTGCTAAACAGCTGACTTGGGGATGGTAGGATTGTTTCTTCTGGACATCATCATGCTCTCTGAAGGAGCAGGTTCACAGCACAGGTGTGCTTCTGTCGCTTGCTTTCCTTCCAGGTGAGGTGGTGGTAGCAGTGAGGAGTACATCTTGCCACCTTGGATATTTCTCTCACCAGAATTTTGCCACTAATTTCCCCTGCTTTGATGAGCTCATCGTTCAATTTCCCCCACTAAGTGGGGAGCTGCATTCTGAAATTTTATCTAATGCAGTTTATTTGTGTTTATTGTTTATTAAATTCATACCTAGTCCTTCCTCCCTGAAGGGTGCTCAGGGCAGCTAACAATATGAAATCCAACCAAATTCAATATACAATAATTAAAATGGCAGTTATAAAAGATCAGATCCCCACTTACTGAAGGCCCCTGCTTGTGCCATCACATGAGAAATTCTGTTCTGTTTTACCACACTTAGAGCAAATCTAAGCATATCCTTCTAGTTTTTTGAGCCCATTTCTTTGGTCAGAAACCATCTTCCCTCTATGACCGTGATAGTATGGAAACTTGCTTTTTTTTCTTTTTCAGATGAATAGATTGTTTACTGGTAGTTGCTATTTATACCTTAGCCTTTTGATCCCTGGATGTATTCTCAATAGGAGAGTCTTGTAGCCATTTTTGAGCCCAGAATAGAACGAAGAAAAGCTAACTCCTCACTTTCCTTGCAGTCATGTTTTCCCTTGGGAGCTTTAGGCTTCTCCTCTCATTCTCAAAGTAGCAAGACAGTCCTTAATTGTGATTTCCAGGTATGATGCACAAAACCACCTTTGTAGCTTGCTCTGAAGAAGGGGAAGAGGCACAGAGAGAAATGGAACTAACTCATCAGCAGACGCAGCCCCTCTGGGCATGAGGAGGTGTGAGGAATTTATTTAATTTCCTCACTGGGAATTTGCTTTCATGGGCCATCAGAAGGCATACTTGAGTACCATTTACAGTTCTGTAGCTGGGAGTCTTCTCTGCCATATTCAAATCTTGCATTGCTCTGGCATTTAATTAGGAATTTGCTTAGGATGCCTCCATATTGCTTTCTTCCAGTAACGCTGGTACTAAGCTGGAAGTCTGAGAAAGTTGCTGGCTAGGAGACTGAGTGGGGGTGCCACCCCCCAGTGCTGTTGTTGTGCATACACACTTCTGTGTAGGATAGGTGTGTCTGCGTGTGAGCCAACCCCAGTAGCACTATACATAAATCACAGGAATGTATGAAACAAATAACTATCACACAAACATATTCTAGTTTTGCATGGGATGGGGCAGTCATCTTCAAAAAGCTGCATTGCATGGGTTGGATTACATGACCCTTGGGGTCCCTTTCACAATTTTATGATTGTATGGTGAGTGTAAGCATTAACTAGGTCATACCCATACCCCACACATTTAGAGCGCATGGCTGCCCTCAAAGGAATCCTACATGGCGTGTTACAGTTCAGTGTTGTAAATCAGCTGTACCCTCATTCACATAGATGAAACAAGCTGTCTCCAAAAGTTAAAAAGATTGAGATGGAGGTGGAGGGGTGATGGAGAGAAGCCTGAATGAGAGGAGGGGGAAGGAGGTGGGGAACAGCATGCCTGGTTGGACCTGGTTGCCAAACCATGGTTTGGGTACCAGGGAGTGTCATCTATGCACCTGGTGGATGTGGTTGCAAGGATAAATGTGGATAATCCCATGCACGCCGCCTGAACTTCTATGGGGAAGGGTAGCATGCAAGTTTGACAGATAAACATTTGTATCCTCAATATGATAGCCCTAACCACACAAAGTTCTACAATTGGAGCCCATCCAGTACAATGGGGTGTTGCACATGATGCAGACATATTGTAAGTGGCTGGTGGTGGTGTTATATCATTTAAACATTATGTGTGTTTGTTTTAGAGTATCACTTTGATGGGTCCAATTTATGCTTGAGCTCTGTTGTAATCCCAAACACCTTCTCATTAGCATAAGAATAGCTTGTTTTTCTCTCCACTTTACAAAAATACGAAATTGGTTTAGCCCGAAGGCTCAAAATGTGTGAGCTAGGAAGACACCATTCTATTGGATAAGCTCCAATTACAGTACTATAGACTGACCTGTTATAAAATGGCCACACAGTGACATTTGACAGCATATATTATGTATAAAATAGCAGGATCTGTCATTAAGATACCTAAAAGTGTTGTTTCTCCCCTCATTTAATCTCTATGAGATGTTTTGCCACATGCAGAATTTATGGAGCATGGCTAACAGGTTAAGTGATGTCTTTCTCGTATTGTCCTTGTGCTTGATCAGACTCTCTTGGAGACTACAACCAACCTACTCAACCATGACCTCCACTGGTCCTTACGTAATTTGAAAGCATCTGTGACTAGAGGGCTGAACCCCAAGCAAGATTACTGTTGTATTTGTCTACAGCAGTACAAGAGAAGACAAGAGACTGCTGACCAAATCATAGTCTTCAGGTAACTGTTGAGAAAAGGCAATAAGAGGTGCTAGCAACAAGAGGTCCTGAAGTTTAATATAGTTAAGATACATAGAGGTGGTTGTTGTCTTGCTGCACTGTGTGGGGGCCTGATTTAATGGGCTCTGTATGCCTTCAGGGTTTTTTATTTATTTTTAAATTTTATATCCCACTTTTCATCATGCTGATCTTAAAGCGGCTTACAACAATAAAACATACAATATAGAAAATTTAAAACATTGTTTAAGCTTCCAGAATTCTAATCTCAAGAATTTAAAATCCCCCCAAATGTAAAATTTATGAGACTTTTAGCCAACAGAAACAAGTATTTCTGAAGGGCTTTTATAGATGACTGAGACTAATTTCTCTTTAATCATTAGGTGGTCATTTGGCAAATAGAGATCCAGAATATGTTTGTGACAGAGAATAAATGGACAAAAGTATGCTTACTCCACTATATTAAAAGGGTCTTCTTACTCTGTGTTTTGGATTTCAGGATTAATGTCTTTTAAAATACGTTTGTTTCTCTTGACAGTAGTGTGACATTTGGTTTACTGGAACCTATTTAGAATTAATTTTACAAAACAAATGTGCTCTGGTGTGCAGAGCATCTAGTTAATATATGTGTGCAATTAAATTTCTTTCTTTTTTTTGTAACAGCTGTGGCCACTTGTACCATTCTCTCTGCCTCCTGAGTAAAGAGTGTGGCACTGAAACAGACGGTCAGATGAGATGGACTTGTTTTAAATGCAATGCAAGTAACAAAGGAGGAAAACTAAGCGGTGCTTGCTTAGAAATGAAGAAGGGAACTCCTGTATCTCTGGCACAGGTAAGATTTGCAGAAGTGAACCTTTCCTAGAAGGCTGAAGTTATACCTGAGTTTAGGAGCACCTCAGTAAAATAAAGCTTCTTTTGTCTACACTTCCGTCATTCAAGAAGCTTTTGGTGTGGCTTGATAAGTTCTTGCCGTATTTGAATTGAAGGTTTTTTTAAAAAATGGGACATGCATTTATTTATGGAACAATGAAAGGCAACTGATGGCTTCTTGCCATGTGCTGTATGAGTGCTTTCCACACGTGCTAGCAACCTAAAAGTCTTCCATGTGTCGTAGTAGGCAAGGCATTCGTTCAAATTGTAGGCGGACATGAAAATAAATACTGGGGAGCAGCAGGAATCATGATGTGCACTGTACCTTCAACTGCCACTTTGGTGTGTTTTGAGGTCTGCAACTGCTATTCTTGCTCCTCTGGCCGAGAATCAGTGTCTGAGATGAGGCTGTGGAATTGATTTTGAAGCTCTGGAGACAAGCATGGCTTCTGGCAGTCCTGCTTTTTTGTGTAACATTCCTCCAGGGGTGATCAAGAGGTGGTGGACCATCCTTCTTGGAGGGATTTAAGCAGATGTTGAATGGCCATCTGTCATGTATGATTTACTTGAGACTCCTGCATTGCAGGGGGTTGGACTAGATGACCTTCGAGCCCCTTTCAACTCTATGATTCTATATGTTGGTCAAGTTAAAGTGGATTCTGTGCATACTCATGTCTGAATTACTCCAAGTGGAGAGAAATGCTTCCCGTAGTGCAGTTTTCGTCACGGATTATTTGTGTGTGAAAGAGCACAACATCCTTATTGAAAAATTAAAATGTAGAAAATGCTTTTTAGATACAGTGCTTCTACTAAATGCCTCCCAAAATTGCATTTGGCTTTTTTTTTATCACAATGCTGACTCATGTTCAGTTTGCAAGCTGCTTAATGATAATTCAGAAGCTTTAAGTAATCCAGCTGCTAAAGCAAAGTAGTAGAAAATCCTGATTTTAGAGTATAAATGTTATATGCTTGAATTGGATAAGAGAGGACTAATATACAATGCAGCCAGAGGATGCTTGCAGTGGGAGTCGATGTTTGTAGCTATTGTAAGGAATGCCTGATGTATCTATCCAACAAGATCTCATGGCCTCGGGATTTGATGGCACTCTGTTTCCACAACAACTTGAACAGAGAACAGATTTGCATTGAATTAAGTGTCCAGACCAATGATTCTTCTAGTGACTTCATTGCTTTTCTCCATTTGCACTGAAGTACAAGTAATTCAAATAACACTCTAATGGTCAAATAACTTCCTTCCAATGAGCTATTTGTTTGTAGCATGCATCTTAAGCTGCCAGCTTTGAAATTAATGCACTTCAACTGTTAGAAACTGGTTGAAGGAGAACATGGTGGACACTTGAAAGTTCTTCAGCAGTCTAAGATAGTACTATTTGCTGTAGTATGTTCCCTACAACATAGTACAGTACAGTGGTACCTCGGGTTAAGTACTTAATTTGTTCCAGAGGTCCATTCTTAACCTGAAACTGTTCTTAACCTGAAGCACCACTTTAGCTAATGGGGCCGCCTGCTGCTGCCGCACCACCGGACCACAATTTCTGTTCTCATCCTGAAGCAAAGTTCTTAACCCAAGGTACTATTTCTGGGTTAGCGGAGTCTGTAACCTGAAGCGTCTGTAACCTGAAGCGTATGTAACCTGAAGCATATGTAACCCGAGGTACCACTGTACTTCAAACCCTTCGTTGTTTGGGCTTAGTGAATTATATGTATAATCCTGCTAAATTTTCCTTCTGTTGTCATTCCATCAGATGCCTTTCTACAGATTATGGGCTTCCCAAAGGCATCTGATTGGCCACTATGGGAACAAAACGCTAGACTAGATAGGTCTTTGTGGTCTGATCCATCAGGGCTTCTTTTTATACTTAAAGTATGTTTGTTCATGGTCAAATAGAGGGCACTCTTGGACTACCTGTAAAGTTCCGAGTTTGGGTGTTATATTTTCTTTAGAATGCTTTGAGCAAAAATGCATTAGAGCTGGGAAATGCCACCAAGCATCTGGAGTATATTTCTTAGTACCATTTCTGCTCCTCTGAAATGGACTGTCAGCTTGAATTTTGAAGTAGTGTTGAGATGTATATGTGAACTGACAGCAACCCAACACACTCTGTTCTTTATCTCTCCCTCCCTCTCTCCTGTGAGCATCCTTGCATCCTTTTCAGCAGCCATATTGAAAAACAAAGGGTATACCAGGAAACGGGTGGTTTAAAGAAATGGGTGTATGAACATTCAATGGCTTTAAGGACTCGGCGTTTTAAGTGTATTTCCAAAGCTCACATTCCGTTCCTAAGAGGTTTTCTCCCGATCTCTTGGCTGGGATGTGATGCGGCATTTGTTCTTGAAAATAACCGTAACTGGACTTTGTAACAGGCGCAAGCGTACTAGCATTGCCCACCCTTCCTCTCCAGCTCAAGTGAGGAAAGGGTAATGATAGAAAAACAGACTGAGTTTGTAGCAGGTTGCTTCGGGCAAGAGCTGCCACACAGCCAGGAACCGCCAGCAGGAACAATTTTGGAAATGGCAGATGGCAGCACAGACCATTTCAGCCCAAGGCAACTTAGCCAGCAGCATAAATCTCTGTTGGGGGTACAGGAGGCAGCCTCCCTCTAAACACACTTACTTATCTAGAAGAGGATAATGCTTACCTAGTCTTCATGGACTGATTGTACATGCTAATAGTGAGGCAGCTTCCCCAGTAATTCCCTTAGAGTGACTGGAGGCCACCAATGGTGACTTATTGCAGTGGTCTTTCTGTCTCTTTTCTTAGGCGTCTTAATCTGTGCTTTGTGTGCATGTTAGAACATTTATTTCAACCTAGTTACTGATCCTAGTAATTGAAGGTAACTGCCACTTTCTGAAGAGGATATACCAGAGGCTGAGACAGAAAAAACGTAAAGGCATGAGAAGCTTTGCTAGTTCTCTGTGCTTTTCTGGGGCCTTTGATTGTTAACTTAAGCCAGATCTTCTTGGGCTTTATGTGAAAGTGCCTTCTTTTTTAAAGGAGCCTTTGGAGAGTTTTCCAGATTAAACCGAAGTATACGTTTGTCAATGCAGTGACGGATGTTGCCTTGAGTATAAATTCCAGGCCTTTCATCTGTCACTGTGTCTGCCATTTATCTGCAGTTTGCCAAATAACATTGTGGTTTTTTCAACTCTGCCATTGATCTTTATGGAATTGACATGACTCTAGGTTGAAATAATTTTTTGTTTGCCTTTGCAATCTTGACTTGAAGAAGATCACTGTGTATGTATATACACCTTTGCTGAAGGCAAGCGTTCACTTGGATATATATTTTTTAAAATATCAGCTTGACTGTCTTGGTATGTATATGACTAAAATACATTTTACGTGGCTGTTGGATCATTACTTACTTATGCTGATGTATAGTTGTTGTACAAAGGTAAGGACTACTTCATATTTGGCCAATAAGTCCTGCAGCTTAAGACTGAAAGATAAGTCACCTCTGTGCAGAAAATTCTATAGAATACTTAAAGATTGTAAAGTATCATGTATGTGAGCTGCCACTCCATTCATATATGAAATGTACAGTCAGTCATAGGTTCCCATCATGTGATAATAGGGCGCATATTCTTCACATCTTGGAATCAATGTAGAAAATCATCAGTGTGCAACCCTTCCTTAATGGTGTGTGAATAAACAAAATCATTGCAGCCACTCTGCTCACTCTACACAGTGTGGTTGAGAAAACAAAAATGAATGAAAGGAGAGAGAAGATACTGGAGCTGAAATGAGACATTGGCTTTAATCCTCTGCATAGTTATCTGGGAGTAAGTCCCATTGAACCCAGTGGGATTTATTTCCAAGTAAGCATACATAAGATTGCACTGTTTCTCACATAACCAGGAAATGGGTACATGAAGGAACAGCTACTATTCCCAGCTTGATCTCTGGCATTTGCTATTAAGAAAAGCTGGTAGCTGTACTGGGAAAATGTTTTCCTGACAGACTAGTGAGCTAGTTTGAACCTGCTGCTTGTCAGGATGATTGACTTCTGGGCTTCAGGATGATTGATGTGACTCTGTAGACCATTTCTTGTTCTCACTACTAGAATTGTGTAGTGTAACATCTAGCTCTAGTTACTTAAACCTGTTCGCATAAAAACATAGGCAAGTAATCCTTATTTTAGCCTTACAGCTTATTGTATTTCTTTAAAAGGCAAATAGAAACAATGTGTGTCCAGAAATAAATTAGAAACCATGTGTGTGCAGAAAGGAATATTAGCCTTGCTAAACTAGATGTGTACTGCAGGATACAAATAATAATAATAATAATAATAATAATAATAATAATAATAATAATAATAATACTTTATTATTTATACCCCACCCATCTGGCTGGGTCCCCCCAGCCACTCTGGGCGGCTTCCAACAAAACACTAAAATACAATAACCTATTAAACATTAAAAGTTTCCCTAAACAGGGCTGCCTTTAGATGTCTTCTAAGTTTGGTAGTTATTTTTCTCTTTGACATCTGGTGGGAGGGCATTCCACAGGGCGGGTGCCACTACCAAGAAGGCCCTCTGCCTGGTTCCCTGTAACTTGGCTTCTCGCAGTGAGGGAACCGCCAGAAGGCCCTTGGTGCTGGACCTCAGTGTCCGGGCAGAACGATGGAGGTGGAGACTCTCCTTCAGGTATACTGGACCGAGGCCATTTAGGGCTTTAAAGGTTAGCACCAACACTTTGAATTGTGCTCGGAAATGTACTGAGAGCAACAAAGAAGTGTTCACATCTTTCGAGATTTGCATATACTTGTAGGATTAGAAATTATTATCTCTAACAGATTCTTTGATCTAGACTCTAGAAACATTGAGGCGGGAACTTCTGTTTCAAGGATTACATGTCACATTTGCGATATTCCAAACGAACAAATAAAACCTCTTTAGAATGACTTACAAAAAGGGCTGTTAAGTCACTATTGCAAATAGGATGTAATCCAATTCAGCCCGATTCTGAGCAAGCTAATATATCTGCATCACCTGTTGTTAGCTGCTTAGCCAGCTCCTTGCGTTTGAAGTGAAAACTGCAGCCTAATGTATGCATGCAGGTTTCGGCATTTATACTCTGTGTAATGACACAGATGTCAGATTGGCTAAGAGATTTCCAGCAGCATTGAATAAAAAGCTTTCGTTTAGTTAAAAGGAAGAAAATGCCCTGCAGTGCTCGTTTCCATGACAACAGGAAAATTGCCCGCAATATATCAGCTCATCAGCCCCAAGAACAATCTGATTGATGGTTACACACAAGTAAGAAACAGCAAAGAGGAGCTAGTTATGTTACATTTTCTTGTCTTTGGATAAGAACAAATTACCTTCCACTTCTGTGTGTGTGTTTGTTGCAGGCCTCTAAAGAGAGACAATAGATCACATAGCAGCAGTAAATTTGTAGTTGTTAGTATCTGTGATTTGGAAAGCTACTGGCACATGGAGAGTTAATGTGCAGTACAAATTCTTATTCACTCTCCATTTTAAAAAAATTGTGGAAAATGGACCTGGAGAGTTGTGAAAGTAAATGTCAGCAAATAAGCCCTTGATAGTTCTTTTTATGTTGAATTCTTTATTTTAACTTTTTTAAAAAGATCAAGCAGAGCCTTCAAGATTGCTCAAAAGAAAGTCTTTATTCATATTCACAATACACTAAACTGAAATAAAAGAGAAGGGAGAGGAGAGAAAATACATAAGACATAGAAGAGTTGAGTCCCAATACTTGATCATAATTTTGTTAGTCAGTATTATAATATTGATAATCTGTGGATATAAATCTTAACTGGATTTGCTCTGTTAAATGATGGGTTGGATCCAGAAAAGAATGGCTTGTTCCGCTTACACAGTGGAGCTTTGCCTGGTCTCCCCCTTCAGCCACTTTTGTGCCCCTAAAAGCTGTTCTTGAGGGTCAAGACAATGTGGGATGCGATGAGCACGGGGGGGGGGGGCTGCAGCAGGATGGGAGTGGGGGGAATCAGCAGCAATTGGGGGTTGTCTTATGCAAATAGAAGTGATTTAGGTTAAGGTTGCAACCCCTGTGCACACTTTTTCTGGAGGGAAACTCCATTAGCAGTGGGATTCACTTCTGAGTTAGCACATGCACAGGACAGGACAGGACAAGTAGCTCAACAATACTGTGTTTTATTCTGTAAGATCAGGCATAGGCAAACTCAGCCCTCCAAATGTTTTGGGACTACAACTCCCATCATCCCTGACCACTGGTCCTGTTAGCTAGGGATGATGGGATTTGTAGTCCCAAAACATCTGGAGGGAGGGCCAAGTTTGCCTATGCCTGTGTAAGATGAAGCTCTTCCTTCAATCTTGATGAGTTCTTGGATCTTCTCTTGATGATGTTAATCAAATGCAACACTTTCTTCGTGCTTCAACCTGGGCAATTGAGTTCCCTGGTATTGGCTAAGCCACTAAGTTGTGAAATTCCCTCCCCAGAGGTACACCTGGCACCTTCAGAGTGCAGTTTTCTGCAAATGCTGAAGATGCACATTTTTACCCTAGCCTTTGACACTTCTTGAGATGTGTATTTTTAGGACACGTCCTATTCCTGTGACTGTATTTTGTTTTAACTTTTTAATTCTGAATTTTAAATTGTTGTAACCTGCCCTGGGACCTGCTGGTAAAGAGTGATTAGTCGAAGCAGTAGTAATTCACTCAGTCCAAATTCCAAAGCAGGAATAATAATGAGTTTCCCAACAAGAATGTTGTGAAGATATAAAAGCTTTTGTTTGTTGTTTAGTCGTTTCCAATGCCTTGTGTCCCCATGGACCAGAGCACGCCAGGCACTCCTGTCTTCCACTGCCTCCCGCAGTTTGGTCAAACTCATGTTAGTAGCTTCGAGAACACTATCCAACCATCTCGCCCTCTGTCGTCCCCTTCTCCTCATGCCCTCCATCTTTCCCAACATCAGGGTCTTTTCCAGGGAGTCTTCTCTTCTCATGAGATGGCCAAAGTATTAGAGCCTCAGCTTCACGATCTGTCCTTCCAGTGAGCACTCGGGGCTGATTTCCTTCAGAATGGAGAGGTTTGATCTTCTTGCAGTCCATGGGACTCTCAAGAGTCTCCTCCAGCACTATAATTCAAAATCATCAATTCTTCGACAATCAGCCTTCTTTATGGTCCAGCTCTCACTTCCATACATCACTACTGGGAAAACCATAGCTTTAACTATACGGACCTTTGTTGGCAAGGTGATGTCTGCTTTTTAAGATGCTGTCTAGGTTTGTCATCACTTTTCTCCCAAGGAGCAGGCGTCTTTTAATTTTGTGACTGCTGTCACCATCTGCAGTGATCATGGAGTCCAAGAAAGTAAAATCTCTCACTGCCTCCATTTCTTCCCCTTCTATTTGCCAGATGCCTGTTGTTTTTGTCCATGGAGTTTTCTTGGCAGGGATACTGGAGTGACTTGCCGGTTCCTGCTCCAGGTGGATCACGATTAGTCAAAACTCTCCACTATGACCTGTCTGTCTTGGGTGGCCCTGCACGGCATAGCTCATAGCTTCTCTAGTTATTCAAGCCCCTTCGGCACGACAAGGCCGTGATCCATGAAGGAGATATAAAAGATAGGAAGCATAAAACACTAGGTATTGCTACATATGGCATATTGGAGCCTCTTAACAGTTGCTTTTTGGATGTGTTCCACCCAGTTACATAACAAGGGTGTCTAGCAAGCTGCTAGATTCAGGAAGGCCAGGAGGAACACAACCCATTTTTCCATATCTAACACCCAGATGTTGTATAATTCCAGCTCTTGCTATGACTCAGAAGGTTTCTTGGCTAGTGGCCAGTGAGGTTGGCCAGCTGTATTCCAGTCCACGCACACTCTATATCCAGCTAAAAGCAGCAAGTTGAGAATTTCCTAGAGCAACAGTTTTTGTGCATCACTTGTATATCAGGCAAGCACAGTTCAGGTTCCTGCCCTTGCCTCTTCTCAGCATGAAATAAAAAATATTTAATGAAAATGAAATACTACAAGAATTGACTAGAATATATTTATTATTGCAGACATAAAATATCATTTTTCATTGTAACTTGCTTATCTTTTAGTTTAATGGGATATTCTCTGGCTTTGTTTAGGTCAAAATATAGGGCAAGGTGTCCTGAATTAACTATATTTGTTTGGTCCAGGGTCAGAGTTAGAAGCATGTTTTCTCCAACTTTCTGTAAGACACTCTAGTGTCTTATCAGACCTAACTTCTCAGTTAGGTCTGATAAGACACTAGAGTGTAGAAGCCCTGGTGGATGTACAAGTTTTACGTTGGTGACATTGTAATACTTCTTCATAGACCAATTCTGAGGCCATCTTGGATCCACAGCAAGCTCAAGCTTTTGACCAGCTTTGTCGTCTGTACCGAGGAACATCAAGGGTAATATAATTTTATGTCTCATTTTTAATGAAGGACAACTTGAACTAGTTTGGAGGTGTGTTCTCATATACCACAAGGATGATACTTGGGGAGGGAAGGGTATTATCCCCTTCAGGGGTAAAGTAAGTTCATCATACCTACTGGAACTGTGTTTTTCTTTTGATTATTCAAAGGAGAGTCTAGTTTCCTCAAAGCACACCTTTCTTTCACAGCTAGCTTTTGAAAAGAGCATTTCCCCTACTTTTATAACTCAGCTGGAACATTTTCTGTGATTTGGTCAATGCTGTCTCAGTAGATGAGAGGTTGTGACCTGGTAGTTTTTGATTAGTAACTTGCGCTATTTTTAATTTGTACTAAATTATTGTTTGCCCCTTTGAGTAGGTCAGTGCTTTTACTGCCCACATCACTCTCTAATATATGTTTCTCACATGATTTCCGTTACCTACACTATACCAAGTGGTGTTCTTTTGTTTTGTAGTTGGCTCTTCTGACTGAACTCTCACGGGACCGTGGTGGAGAAAAACATGGGCTCCTCCATATCTCCCAGGGTGATTCTGCACTGAATAGTGTCTTCCAGAATGAGACCTTCCAACTTCACCTCACTCCTCCTCCTCTAGTGGAAGACTAATCTCTATTTGATGGGGCTCCAGGGCATGAGAACAGCACCATGAAAAGTACTTGACGGTACTCCTGATGGTGGAACAAGCTCCCGAGAACTTCACTTTGTATTTAGTAGATGAGAGGTTGCAACAATGCGGAAACTTTGTAAGGACCAGCTATTATTTTCCCTCTGTGACTTGCTGAACAAAGCAGAAGGGACATAAAAAATATCTCTCAGTCTTGTTTCCATTGGGCTTTGCTGAAAGCTATAAACTACTCTGTCAAACCTATGCTGTTCGTCACTGGAGCTGAACACAACAGTACTTGGGGCAGCTGCACTAAGCCCCAGGGATAAAGTGTCTGCAGCCGGAGCTTATTTAAATAATTGGAGTCTGTTCCCTTAGAGAAGAAAACCAAGGGAATACAACAAATGTCAGTCATCCAAAGTTGACATTTCTCTCATTTTAATTTAGAACAAGCTGTGAAACTCCACAGTCAGTATTCTAATAGGTAGCTGAATGCAGAGAACCCAACTGAACCCAAGCGAGACAGAACTGCCAAGGATGCCCCAATTGCATGAATTTTTCTGCAATTGCTTTAGCTCTTCCTCTGATTTTAGCCATTGCAGTAAATCTCTGTTGGCCCTTGTGCTAGTGGCTCGAGAAGGTCTGCTGTGACAGATGCTGTTCCAGGAAAGTGCCACTCATTAGCATCCTGAACCAGAAATTTTGCTAACCAAGCACATTGTAATGTAGCACTCAGCCAACTTGAGAGTGGCAAATATTTGGTGCCAGCTTGTGTGTGTTGTAAGGCCTGCACTAGCTGTGTGCCAGCATTTCCACAGAGCTCTCACTGTTTCTAGTGTACCAAAAGAAAACAGCACATTCATCATTATGATGGCGGCGGCTGCTGCTGAGTTACCGAGCTGCATGGAAAGGACATCCTCTTTCATTGTATCCCACCCCACCCCTAGCTCATTTATCTATTATGAACTCTATATTGAATTAAAGGAAAGGCTTCAGATGGTGGTTTATGATTCCCACCCCACCCCTCTCCCGCTCTCGCTGTCTTCTGTGTAGATAGGGCATCATTAGCAGCCTGCAACAGGAATGGGTTTTAACATGAATTTAAGGTGATTTTTTTCCTGGTCCCACAGGGTAAAGCATAAGCTTCTGACTAGTGTCTTGTTTAATGTCCTTACATCTCCAAAAGCTGGTAGTTGGCAGTTTTCCCTTGTTTGTTTATGGGGTTTCCTGTCTTTGTGATAACCTGTCCAAAGGGAGAACAAGTGCAGATTAAAAAGCACACCAAGCAGTTTTTTCACGTGACCTGCTACTGACTGCCGTGTCCAGAGGTTATTGCAGTGTGTATTGTGTTCCCTCATCTTTTCTCAGGATGCAAATGGTTCTCCACTATGCATTAATGAAATTGATGCACATATGGCTGCAGATTACTCATATGCTAGAGGTATGTACATCTGGAGTGCACAAATTGAGAAAAGGTTATAAGCATACATTTTTTTTTTATTTAAAACATTCGTTGATGTGGGATTATTATGAAATGAGGCCTTGGGTACCCATTTTCTGATCTAATCCTCTTCAGTTAAAGCTTACCTATTTAAATGTTCAGCATCATCCTTGATTGCACCCTTGATGGAAAGGGGGTGGTAATCATGCTGTGAATATATCATTCTTCTTGTGCAAGTATTCAGGTATAAATATGTATGAACACTTCTGCCTCCTCTTGAACTGATGCCTCTTAGTCCTGGCTTATGTTTGTCCGTGCCATATAATCAAGCAAGATCTTTGGCACCTAGGTGACCACTGATTTTATGGTAAAGGAATATCAACTCCTGGTAAACAGGTTTTCTTGGTCTCAATCAAAATATGCTTACCATTCTAGTAAGAAATGCTTCTGCAGTAGGTAAGTTAAATAAAAGTGCCAGTATCAAATGCTATTATATAAATGTATGGTATGAGCACACATTTGGTTGCCACATTTCAAAAAAGATATTGGAGAACTGGAAAAGGTTCAGAAAATACAACCAAAATGAGAAATAGCTGACCAGCTCCCAAATTAGGGAATGTTATAGTGTTAGGTCTGTTTAATTTAGAACATAGGTAGGCAAACTAAGGCCCGGGGTCCAGATCCGGCCCAATCGCCTTCTAAATCCAGCTTGCGGACGGTCCGGGAATCAGTGTGTTTTTACATGAGTAGATGGGTGTCCTTTTATTTAAAATTCATCCCTGGGTTATTTGTGGGGCCTGTCTAGTGTTTTTACATGAGTAGAATGTGTGCTTTTATTTAAAATGCATCTGTGGGTTATTTGTGGGGCATAGGAATTCGTTCTCCCCCCCCCCCAAAAAAAAATATAGTCTGGGCCCTCACAAGGTCTGAGGGACAGTGGACCGTCTCCCTGCTGAAAACGTTTGCTGACCCCTGGCTTAGAAAATAGGCAGGTAAGAGGAAAACATAACAGAGGCTTATAAAATTATGCTTAGATAATAAGTGGATAATAAGTTTTACTTGTGCCTTCATAATGCTAGAACCTGGATGTATGAAATGAAGCTGAATAGGACTGACAAAAGGAAATGCTTCTACACCACACTGTTAAAACTGTGCAGAAGATTCCTGCACTGCAGGGGTTGGACTAGATGATCCTCGTGGACCCTTCCAACTCGATATGGTTGTATGAAAAGAGATTATTGTGGGCTTCCCAAGACATATCTGGATGGCCACTGTACAAAGAAAGGATGCTAGATGAGACAGGCATTTAGTTTTACCAAGCAAGGGTCCACTTATGTTCTTACAGGGCAATGCTCATAAGCAGGACCCATTGAGTGGAATTCAGCACCAGGCTATTCCAGTCCAATGGAGTTATCCCAGCTCTCCTCCCACCTATGCACTGTGCTCCTGCCCTGAGCCAATTTCAGGTGACGCACCAGGAGAGGAGAGGGGAAAAGCCCTGCCGCGCAAGCGGAAGTCCTTGTGCAAGGCTTCCACCAAATGAGCTCATTAGGTGAATCCTGCCCATTCAGTTCAATGGAGCTTTATCCCTGTTAAGGCATAGTAGTGTGATGTCTTATATTTGTTAGTACTCTTGTTCAACCAAGCACTTGGATCAGAACCAGCTGCCAAATATAATGTTGCTATTTGGAGACTGTGTAGCAGAAGGTTTAACAACTGGAGGCCCCTGGCCCACTAAGTGATGCCAACTGTTCTTTCAGTTGCAAGGCTAGATGCCAAAAGAACTGTGGAGGAAATGACAGTTGTGGCAACAGAATGTGCTGGCAGGGGAAGGATTTGAGGTGCTAGTCAACTGCTTCTCTAAGCATCCCTCAAAAAATAGGCTTTGTTGTGTGTTCTTTGTGCCTCTTCTCCCCTGCCCCAACAGCCAAGAGTTTGGCTTGATTACTGTCCCTTATAAGTGGGAATCTGCTTTATTTATTCAACCTTGGTAATGGAAGTTCAGGAGGAAGAGTGAGGATAGAGGGCAGGAGCAAGCTGACAGCATGAAATGGACAGCTTGCTTACAAGAGAAGAGTGTTTTTAAGCAAAAGGAAAATGGTTGAATTTTTTTATTGATGCTGGAGGTCCTTAGGGAAGCTCACACTTCTCAGTGTTCACCTTTAAGCTGCAGACATTGACTCCAGATTTCATGCCCTGTTGGGCCAAACTGCACATGGGGAAGGTCTCTGCACCTTTCCTTAAAACTCTTCCCTATTGGGACTAGTTTTTAAGTATTTCCCACTCTGAGCCTTTGCTATAGACTAGCAGGCTAGCTTTGTCAGAATGTAACTACTATTTAAACTCATTCATATAAACACACAGACACAATTTATTATTACTATTACTGATCACTCTGTGTGTATTTCTGAAAGTGGAATAATGGCTTCCTTCCACTTATAATTCACAAGTTTCTGTAGCATTAACTCAAGTCTCTGATGCCACTAGCAGTGCCAATCCCCTGGCTTTTAATCATTATAAATAACCTATTTTGACTAGTTCCTGAGCTTGTGGAGTCTAATGCCTAAATCATGCTGAAAATACTTTATTGGTTTTGCATGTATAGAAGGAAGAGTAATCTGGCCTCTGTGTATGTAATGCATGATTCTCCTGTCCCCTCCTGTTTCCTGCCTTTACAAAGCCCCCTCCCCTGTTCTCTTTTAGCAGTCAGATTGTCTTACCATTCTCCAGTATTGTCTCTGAGAAAGTGCTGCTCACACTACTCATAACCACCACCCCCAAAAAAAAGAACCAGGAGAAAAAGAAGCTCTTCGCCAAATATGATCAAGCAATCCTGATTGTGTAGGATAGGCTGTTTTGAATATGTTTTCGTTGTAGGATGTTCATCTTTGTTTAATGTCTAGCACTCTATTAACTGGCGGAATAAGCAAGAACTCATCTATCTTATTTCATTGTAAATGACTTGCAAAGAGGAAAGAGAAGGTTCTACTGATAAAAATAACTTTGCTAAGCTGCCCAAGGTCTTTGCTAATTGTGCTAGAGCAGGGTGCTTTCATATTCAGGATGTGGAAGCAGAGTGAGCTAATAGAGAGCTAGGAGATTAGCCAATCCAATAGTGTATTAAGAATTCCACCAATTTTTAGATTTAAAAAGCCCTATTGAGACTGGGAGCAGCACAATACCCTTTTACCTTCTGTTGCATTTAGAAATCTAAAATATGCCCTTTCTTGAGGCTGCAGCAAAGCAATTTCAGCCATGTCCCAAAGCAAATTTGTACATGAACACACAGTTATGAC
Source organism: Podarcis gaigeae (assembly GCF_964106915.1). NCBI lineage: Eukaryota > Metazoa > Chordata > Lepidosauria > Squamata > Lacertidae > Podarcis > Podarcis gaigeae. Next base: position 62,563,029 of record NC_139681.1, read on the forward strand.
CTTCTGGCTACAATGTTTGGAATATAGATGAAGAAAAGACTTGTGTAGGCAGAAGTTGGGAAACATCTATGGTATGGGAGACATCTATTTTATGTCATTCTCATTCACCCATTTCAGTTGCAAGTGTTCAGATGAGTCAGTCAACTCTTAATTATCCTATTCTTATATTACCTTTGGTGTGGTATGCCCTTAAACTTTTCTGTATCAGCATGGGTCAGCAGTAGGATCTGTTTGCCACTGACTATACTCTGTTCTGTGATTGGTATAAGCAAATAAGTATGTACCCATGGAGAAGAGTCATAATTCAAGTGATGAAGGATGCTCTATATGCAGCAGGTCTTAGGTTCAATCCCCAAGCTGACCCATTAAAATGTTCTAATGTCACAGTGACAATATTGCATGGTGTCCTATTTAAAAACAACTCCTCTTAAGATGAGTTGCAATCTTTGTCCCATTTACAGAATTCATGATCAGGTCAAGTCTACTATCAGCTGCTTTCAAACTCAAGATGGGTATCTGTTAAACTGTTGCAAGACAGTCAGAAGAGAAATAAAGAAGACAGGAGAGGGTGCATTGCTTAAACAGAAATGTTCTATTTGTGGAGGGGCAGAATTAATGGCCAGATGCTTAATGGAATATATTCTTGTTACTCAAGTCTTAATTGACTTACAAGAAAGCAGAAAATGATGTTTGGTCAAAGAAGAAAGTATAAATTCTCTTCTCTAGCTATGACAAGAATGGTACAGAACTTTCAGAGCTTACTAAGGGAAATCTGCTGTCCCTTTCAAGTAGTTTTACAGAAAATAATAACAGGCCTTGTCTAGCAAAACTTAACTGTAGAAAGACAACTATAGTATTAACTACGTTGAAACTAAGGAATGAAGAGTGGTGCTAGTGTAGCAAGAAGCTAACAGAGACTGTGGTGTCATCTTTATTTCCCAGGTGATAGTTGCCACCTCCAATTCAGCTATACTCCAGCAATTTCATGATAATGCATAGCTACACCTGAAGATAGCATCGAATCACACCAGACCCCATTTAGAATTCAACATTTTTGGACCAGTATAGAATTGTGGAGAATAAATTTGCCTTAACGCTGTGCTTGTGCAAAAGCAGTCTTCACATTTATTATTTTGTGAGAAGTTTACATGAAACAATAGGGTACCCTTGGGGGAGTACGTTGAGACACAGCATCATGTGCTAAATCATCTAACCAAATCCTGCCATGGCCTGCACCCAGGAAATCTCCAGGGAAGCCAGGAACTACAGGATTTTGCCCATTGTGCTTAAGACTTTCAAACAGAACAAGTTTAACAGTTTAACATTGTATGCGGCTATTGCTAATTAACAGTTTGATAAAGAGTGTACCCATATAAGTAAATCTGTACTGAATTTAACCCAGCCTCAGTTCAGAATGTATTTCTCTAATCTTAGCCCTGGTTTGGTGGCTGCTAGTCTGCCAAGGAAGGTTTCATGATTCTTAAGTGTAATGAAAGAAACTAAGGTGTACTTTCAGAAGCTGCCCTGTTTCTGCCCTCAAGTGTAATTCACATTTTTTTCTAGCCCCATCTGCCATTGCCAGAGATCCTTACTCCTTTCATGCATAAGAAAGCCAACAGCAAATGTATACGATGCATTTCAAACCCCTAGCTAGAGTAATGCAATCTTGTTTTATGCATTTTCTTCCTGCTATAAAAGCCATAAGTATGCTTAACAGTACAGCACCTGAGAAAACACTTTAATAACCCCCAAATAATACTCTTTTTTAGTAAACTCTATGAACTAGAATTTACTAAATTTATAAAACAGAATGTTTTTCTTTAAAAATTAGCAGAATATCCTATATCTCCAGAAATGCTAAGAAAGGCTTTACCAGTTGTGATGCCCAGAATTGAGTTCCTCAGCATTTTGCCAAGAAATGCATTTTAATATAATTCATCATAATAAATATTTCATTTTTCTTCTCAGGGTGTTATTTTTATATTTTAAAGTACAATATCAGTTTATATAGTTGTTCATAATACACATTGTAATCTAAACGCTTTCTAAAAAGTGTCTATGTCAGAGTGTAGAAAACTTAGTAATGTGTTAGGATAGTGTTTAAAGAGCAGCATTCAACAACACAGCATAAAATAATCTAATACTGAGAGATATATCTGTACATATTTATATGTTCATTCTCACCAAGACTTACGGAAAGTGATGTAACCAATGTCAGAAAAACGATGTGGTCACAGCATATTGTTTGGAGAGGTCTTGCGTTATATCCATCGGCACTTGACCCTGAAGTGTAATCTATTTCTGACTAAAACTAAACTCCCCCCACCCCAATCCTTAGGACTCAAAGGGCCACTATGCTTGAACTGATTCACAGAGCATCTCTCCCCAGAGGATAACCTGCCTCTGTACAACTAAAGCTGAGACGCAAATACATGAGGGGGTTTAAAGACCTGTCTTACTCACTGTACACTGTTCTATATGTTACATGAGAACTTTCAATGTGAATTGGAAGGACACAGTGAAAGGAAGAAAAAGTTTGACCAATTAGCTGTGACTTTTTCAAGTAGACTTTGATTAAACCAAAGTGTTTCAGCAGCTGGAATTAGTATCTTTTAGCTGGACACCTTAAGAGGCATGGAAATGGTCTTTAAGCCAACCACATCTGGACAAGTTTTTTTTTTCTCCTGCCTTAATCACCATGGGAGGAGCCATAGTCCAACCCAGCAGGAAAGTTGCCCTTTTCCGAACTGATATTAATTTGGACCCAATACTAAACTTAAATCTTAAACCATTACTGGCTCAGAGTAATAAGAAATCAATAGAGTAGTAAGCCGAACAAAACCTTTACACCCCTATTACAGTACTGAGCTGGTTTCTACCATCCATGTCAATTCATGCACAATTATTTGACTTATGAAATTAAGTTCAGGTGTACATGTATTGAACATATGCACAGCAGAAAGGGTTGGGTGATTTATTTATTTTTACAGAAGCTGCTGGTATACCACTGATCAGCTGGACAGACTTTTCTAAATAATGGGCTCGTGACAGCTGTCTGCCATAAGCAGATGGCAAGGGCAGATTCACATAATCAGTTTTGCCATGGGTGTGTTCAAACCCCAGGCAAAAACATCTGGCAGGTTTGGAGAGAGAAAAACAAAGTTTGACATCATGAACCTATTTCAGGTTAGAAGCTCTTCAATCTATGCCGTATCTTTGCAACCCAATCCAATTTGGCCTCAGTTGGTAACACATGAATCAATTTAAGTCAGACTGAAGACCAAATGAAGTTGGTCAATTGGCAGTGTAACAACTCACCCTAAAAAGATTTTAAATTCAGGCATCGTTATCATTCTTTTCCAACAGGATTATGACTAATAAGTGTATATTGTGCTTATTCTGGGAACCCCCTGAGTTACTCTGCAGCTTGCAAAAGGGTGGTGTGCATGCAGGTTATTTGAAAAGGGGGTACACTGACTGCAGAACGTGTGGTGCAGAACTTGTGGGTCTTGGTCTCCTACATAAAATAAAAAAAAACTAAATAAAGGGCTTTGTTCACCCAAACATTTGGTGTGCTGATGAAAGGCTGCCTCCTTGCTCTGAAGGAGTATTTGGAACTAATAGGAACAGCTCACAATTTGACCTGATTTTTGCAAATTAAGTGCACCATACCAAAATCAGGCACAGTCTAGAACTAAAAAATACGTCAAATCTGTAACTTTAAAAATATACAATAGGGCTCTTGAAAATTCAGTGGTTTGATTAGGATCAAACAACTAATTCACAAGTGTCTAAATACTGTTAACTACATTCCTCTGTGGGTTGTCAAGTGCATTGGAAAAAAGGACCTGTCAGAAAAAAGCTAGTATAAATGCTAGAAAACCGGTATTGTTTTAAGTATGCCTAGCTAGTTTCCAGCTCAGCACTTCACACTGTGGTTTCTATGGTCTCAATCACTTCTAGTTCGCATTGTGAGGGTGATAGGAGGGGACACTCATCCGGTTCCCAGCTACTGTCTGGACTATAATCTTCTTCTGAACTTAGCTCCGCCCCTTCCTCTGTGTCCTCATCACATGACTCCATATAGTGAGCCCCAACAGCATTGATCCCAGAGTCCTCAGAGCTGGAGGGGGAAGAGCAATGATCTATTTTTGGTGTATTATTCTCTCTCAAAATTAAGGCATTGCGTGTGGTGACCTCCTGAGGCTTCGTTTTATTGGGGGGAGCAGGAGGTTGCCTCTGCACGTAACACATCTTCCCATTGATGCATTTCACACGGTAATTGTCAATAAAGAGGTCCGAGATTGTGCAGAACCGTGGGGAATCGGGGGGTAATGGTGGCTGGAAGACAGGTGCAAACTTCAAAAAGTGTTCTGTGAGCGAGACAGATATCTGAATGGTGTTTGTGGTTCCCCGAGGCCGAACAGGTATTTCTGTGCTTGGAAGTTGTTCTACTGGAGTCATAGGCTGATAGACGTATTTGCCTGTGAAGGATATGAAAAGATGAATTAGAAGCCACATTCTGCTGTGTAGGAACTAGGTCAGGAACAAAACGGGTATTAGGCCCTGAATATCAGTTGCTGAGAAGTAACGTAACAAGAAGGCTAGGAACATAGGAAGCTGCCTTATATGACGTACCAGTACGTTCACCTAGTTGAGTATTTATAAAAGTATTTATATACTGTAATTAATAGACAAATATCTAGGCAGTGTACAGGAAAAAGGCATTTAAAATAGTAGCATTGTCTACAAAACGAGTGGGGTACCTTTTTAAAAAGTCAAGGGCTACATTCCCATCAAGGAGTGGTTAGGGGCTGCATACTGGTGGTGAGTGGGAACACTCTTCTCTACCCAACCCCACTTTTCTCTCTCCTCTCTTCCACACCCACACCATATTGACACCATTTCCTTCCAGCCACTTTCCTTCTATGCTAGGGTGCGTGAGCAGGCTTTTCTTTTTCTCAGCCTAGTGCAGAAGGGAAGTGAGCTGCTAGAGCAGGAACAGAGCAATCTGTTCCCCCAGTGGCAGCTGACTTTCCTTCTTCGCTGGATGAGGGAAAGGGTTTTTTTTTCCTCACAGTCTAGCACAGAAGCAACGTGTGTCACTGCTAGGCCAGTGGGAGGAGGGTGGAACCATTGCAGGCTCTGTGCCACACTAACTGGCAGCAGCCCTCGGAGGTCTTTCCCAGCCCTTCCTGAAAAAGCAAAAAATTGAGCATGGGACTTTCTGAATGCAAGTCACACAGGTTTCCATGAGGCATCTGCATAGCCACTGTGGGAAACAACCCTGATCTAGATGGTTCCTTGGTTTAATCCCTCTGGGCTCTTTCCACATTCTTATTTGTGGCTTATTTTTCTTCACAGTCAACTGAAAGCGAGCTTTCCATAAGTGCCATTTTCTAGGATAATTCTTCTAAAGAAAAGCAATCAGAAGATGTTTCCAGAATCATCAATGCATTTATTTTGTTTTCCCTACTACACAAATATGTCTTTTGGGAGGGTGTTGCATTTTCCCCTTTGGTAGTATTGGACACAATTGTGGCTGCAGCTGGCAACGGAAGAAGTTTTAAAGCAGGATATGAAAGGACTCCAAAGCTGTGACTGCCACTGGCACTCTGATTATTCAGCTAAATAAGAAGAAAATAGGATTATGCTGGCTGTAAAATGGGCTCTTATGCTGTATTGAACAAGAAGCTTGAAAGCGCTGCTAAAGGAAGCCATATAGAATTTTAAAAAGCAAAAAGACAGAGCTTTGTTGCAATGAATGAGAAATCTGAGCCCAATTCAAAAACCCAAAAGAACAGAATTTAAATGTCTTCTAAAATGCATCATGAGCAGCTGTGTGACAGAAATGTTACAAACATGGAGGACTACTGTTGTGCTCAGATGCCACTGTGGTAAACACTCAGTGAAAACTTTCTACTGTTCTGGCCCACAACTAATTGGATCTATTTTGAGACAGCGCTTTTCTTTCTCTGACTCTCCAGGTTCTCAGTAATGAATTACAAGCTAAACAAGTTGGCAAACAAAGCAGCCATGCCTTCGTTAGCATCTGCTTCCTTTTCTCATATATGCACTTGCTAGCACAGCTAACATCTTCCCATCTTCTCCATCCTTCCAAAGCTCTTATTTTGTAAGCCCAAGGCACAGACCTTATGAGAACCAGTAGTTATGCATTAATGTATCCTCCTAATTCCAGTCAATGCAAAATGATTGACAATTATGTATTTTCAGTGCTAATCTGTGTCAATTACGCACGTTAACCACTACAAACAGTGTAGAGCAAAAACATTAAGCAAATGTCTGACAACCCCAACCTATCTTTCACCACAGGGAGTACTTGAGCTTCAGAATCTGGAGGCATGTGTTGCGGGTGGACCCTGCATCCTAATAATGGCCATTCTACGATTACAAGCATTTTTCAACAATAATGTTATCCCCATGCGTCTCTATTATGTTTCTTGCAGAGCTCTTGGGTAGAGGGGAAGTAGAAGACAGACATTTGGTCAGATGGAATCCAGGAATTCAGCTTCAGCTTCAGCTTGAGATAAGCGCATGCTTTGCAAAAATAAAATGTGTAGCTAGATTATGGGAGTTGCTCCCCTCCTGCCGGCAACAAATTCACTTCAGACCAGAGTCAAGGCAACCCTGGAGCCCACCTCCATTCTAAAATTAATCGGGATAATAAAGCAAGTGCTAAATTAATCAGGGTAATAAAGCAAGTTCTACTCCCATAACTTTTTTGTTCAGTATTGTGGACCCTATTTTATGAAACCGGACGCGGGTGGCGCTGTGGGTAAAACCTCAGTGCCTAGGACTTGCTGATCGTAAGGTCGGTGGTTCAAATCCCCGCGACGGGGTGAGCTCCCGTCGTTCGGTCCCAGCTCTTGCCCACCTAGCAGTTCGAAAGCACCCCTAAGTGCAAGTAGATAAATAGGTACCGCTTTATAGCGGGAAGGTAAATGGCATTTCCATGTGCGGCACTGGTGCTGGCTTGCCAGTTGCAGCTTTGTCACGCTGGCCACTTGACCCGGAAGTGTCTTCAGACGGCGCCGGCTCATGGCCTCTTGAGCGAGATGAGCGCGCAACCCTAGAGTCGGTCACGACTGGCTCGTACGGGCAGGGGTACCTTTACCTTTATTTTATGAAACAGGCCACCCTCCCTGTTGCACTTCTGGTATCTACTGAAGACCTTTTACATTTCAATTGGCTTTTAAACCAAATTTTGATTTTATAGTTCGAATGCATTTTTATTTCTATTGCATGCCACATAGAGATTACTGTGATCAAATGGCATACAAACTGTGGAAGTAAAAATCACGTTCCTGGGCAGTCCTATTATTGCCTCTAGACCCTGATGTGAGGCTACAGCACTACCAATGCAGACCTGCTGAGGCCTTCCCAGTCCCTTACCTCAGGGACGTAGGCACGAGGCTCAGAAATCCTCCATACATGCATAATTCAGTCAAGGATGCTGGGAAATCATAGAAAATGAATGCCAGCTGGTTCAGATTGGGCCTTTAGGCCCTACTTTGAGGAAATGAAAGCACTAAACGGCAGGGTCTGAAGGCCTCAGGCTGTAATACAGATTTCTCTTTGTAAGTGAGGCCTCCCAGCCACTGGTAAGGAACACAAGTGAAGAGGGTGCATAGGGCCTCATTCATGGTGAGAAATTCTTAGCAGTGTCTGAAGTCTCCAATCTACACCATATATGCACAGTGGCGTAGCGTGGGTTGTCAGCACCCGGGGCAAGGCAAGTAATTTGCGCCCCCTAACCCGTGGATTTTAGCACTCGAGTCTCTTCCACTAGATTAGCGTGTGCCCCCCAGATGTTGCGCCCGGTGCGGCCGGCCCCCCCCCCACGCTATGCCACTGTATACGCAGAGCCCAGAACTCCTGATCTATTCGCTTTTGATTATTTCTAGATCCTACTTGAAAGTTGTGTTTGCTCATCCTTATTCAAATGTTGTTTCCCATCAGATAAGCCGCTACCATTGCATAGGCATGATGTTGGCGAATCATATACCTTACTTGAATTGCTTGAGACACTCAGCAACATTTTAGAGGAGGGAGAAAGTGGACCGAAAACTATTTGCATCAAAAATCTAATAAAATGTCTAAGGAACATGAAACCCTCAGTATCAGATGCTCTTATCAAAACAGAAACAGTTGCTAAATCTGTGCTTTACAATGTGGCCTGGGAGGAAAGGAATGAATGAATGCATGAACTACCAGCAAGACTTCTGCTTGTGCAATGGGACTTTTCCCCACCTCGCCTCCCCTGTGCATATCCAAAATTTGCTCCAGATGCCATGTGGGGATACAGCGAAACGAGAGGGGGAAAGTGCTCTGTGCAAGGAGAATCCTAATGGAATAACCATACAGTACTTATTGGGGGTGTGGATTCCCCATTGAAGTTTTATTTCCTAAATATTTTTTGTACTCATGCAGATCTTGGGAGTCTCCCCCGTCTGCTGTTACTTGCCTCTTGTGCATGACTAGTGCTGTGCTGCCTACATAAGCAGAACTGAGATTGCTATTAATATACAGTATTTTAAAAAACCCCAAATCAAACACCTAATATTGAAACCAATGCAATGATACCAAATAGGCAGGTAAAACACTGAGTTGCTGACAACTCTGTTCACATGTAGCTATTTGCCATGTGGGTTAAACGTAACCTGTTATTTCTTCCAAGTAAACTGGGTTGCACAGAATGTATGTTTCATGTTTTATTTCCTAATATCTTTTAAGCAAACTTTCTGAGAAGTAACTGTCATTGAAAGCCGTGGGACTTATTTCCAAATAATAGATTTAGGGCTGCAATACAGGAAATGCTAAATTTAAAATACTCCAAAATAATGACTGGCTCCTGCTATGTTGCAGAACACTATAGATCAAGATGCTTTGATTAGAGACTGCAGACAGGAGATATGGGATATATTTTTTATTTTCTTGCTGGCTCACAATCATTACTCAAGGAAACCAACCTATCTGTGCCTCCAAACCCACCAACTGTGGAAGGCTGATAATACCCATCCTTCCAAGACACACAAAGGTGACTCAAAATAGAAATTATCCCTGTGCAGAGTTGCTGTATTCGTACCCCAGGACTGGATGAGTTAGGGACTGGGGGACTAACTAGTTCTACTCTTACTTGGATAGACAATTCTAGGTGATGCTGGGGAAAGACTGCTAGACTGCTTGGCACTTGTGTTTGGGGGGGGGGGTCTCCACAGGGTACTGTTCTATCCTCCATGCTGTTTTATGTTTACATGTAACAGTTAAGTTACATGTCAGTGGAGGTTTGAGGATATGGCTAGTACTGGCTTATCTGTCTAGGTGAGCAGCGTTCTGTCCATTCTGGAGGGAGTTGCCCTCCTCCTAAAGTATTATATACAAAATTGGTTCATCTTATGTCCCTAGAAGTGCAGGTTGCCTCCGTAGCACCTTTTTCCAGTTTCTATTGGTGTACTAACTATGACTCTATCTGGACAGGGACAACCGAGCTTCAGTTTTTCATGTCCTGATATCCTCCCATTTGTCTTCAAAGGCAGAGCCATGCACAATACACTGCAATACTCCAATCTGAAACTTCAGTTAAATCAGAACACAGCAAGACTGCTAAATGGAATTGGAGAGCATGAACATAGCGTGCTGGTGCTTTCCTGGCTTCAATGGTTTCTAGTCTATTTCCAGGCCCAAGTCAATGTGCTGTTTTTTTGACCCTGAAAGTCTGGCATGACATGGAACCAGAGTACCTGGAGAGTCATCTACCTAGACCTCATAACCTTCTGATGCCCTTTTCTCTGGGTGCTCCTGCCGGGTTATGTGTGACAGGTGACTACTGGAGAAAGGGTCTTTTCAGTAGTGGCACCTCAGCTCTCGAATGCTCTCCCCAGAGAGCCTCACTTGATGCCTAGCTTGATGTCATGCTGACATCAAGTGAAGCCACTCTTACTTTCTCAGGTCCTTCTATCAGTTCCTGTTATCTGGGCTTTAGGTATGTATGTGTTTTATTGATCTATTTATTTTTCATCTTTTTTTATCTCAGTCTTAAACTGTCCTGAGAAAATGGTTCAGCACATCATATAAATATTTTAAGCGAAAAAAGCAAAGTAGGCTGATACTTGTGCGGGTAGCTTTTCACAGTATTTGAAGCCTCTGCAGATTTTTTGCCTACTGTATTTGCCATGCTCTTCTTCCAAGGGCCTCGGAATGACTTGCATGTGGTCCCCAGGTGGTCTCCTATCCTGGCAGCATCCAAGGTCAGGCTTGCTTAGTACTCAGAAACAATCAGATACACAGCATCTTTGAAACTCTCAAAGGTTTCATGAGCAAGAAATACTGCAGCTTTGTCAGCGGCCCCTTATATCACTCTATTTATTCAGAAAGCATATGTTCTACTAGTATATGCACAGAAAATGGCAGGGGTCCAAGACATGATCACATACTATAGTATATAATTATAACCTACTTCCCCAAATGTATGCCTATGAAAGTAAGCATGCTAGTAGGAATTTCAAGAATGACGGGAAATGCAAGTGTTGGATTTCTGAAAGGAGACGTACGAAGGCTCACATATATATATATATATATATATATATGCAGGTTTTGGTGTCCTCGGGTGTCTTCCCGTGTAAAAGTTGGGGTGTCTAGGCGACGTTTCGACGAGGTCTCACTCGTCATCTTCAGGCTGGTGCTTTCGGCTTCTTGTTACTGGAACAGAGCGGGATCTCAATGTTTGAGTTCCTATAAATACTGTAGAGGGGGTGTGGTGTCTAGCCTCCAATGTTCTGGGCAGAGAGGAAGTTCCCAGGCTAGTGTGCCTTTTCTTCTTTTGTTCCTTAATTACTTGAGAGATACCTTGAGTGATTTCTTGAGTGATATCCTGAGTACCACTTAGGTGGGTCATTAGGTGTGGATTAGTTGCTAAAGTCTTTGTGTCTTGACCTCTTGAACTTTGTGAAGAGTTTTCCTGAGAAGATGGCTGTATTGCACTTAGTTGTGCTTTGGCTTGGCTTCGTGTATAGGGGCGAGCTGTGGTTTTGTGGCTTGTGTCAGCCAGATCTGTGTAGGGATTGCAGGGGGGTGCAGCATCCGGAGGTGCCACCATGGATTGGCTACTGGATGGTGTCAGTAATTCATCTGTGGAGAGGGTCTGGGTTTGGGTCTGGTGTGGTTGATTGGTGTTGGCGTTCTGTGTGCCTCTGGATCTGGTGTCAGTTTTTGTGGGGAGGGCTAATTTCCAGATGTCTGGCAAGCGGGATGTGTCGTCACGCTTGTTCATGTTGTGAGGGTGTTTCTCTATCTCGATGGCTTCCATGATTGTTCTCTTGTGGTGATGTTCCGTGTTAAAGAGCAATTTGGAATCTGCAAAATTAATTTCTGCCTAACCAACACGTACTTCATCCACAATGGACAAAGATACAAACAGATAGAAGGAGCACCTATGGGATCACCCCTCTCACCGGTCATCGCAAACCTGTACATGGAACACTTTGAAACCAATGCTTTAGACAAGTCAGAACACAAACCCAAACTTTGGCTCAGATATGTTGACGACACCTTTGTAATTTGGCCACACGGGAAGGAAAAACTGGATAGCTTCCTCACACATCTCAACAACTTACACCCCAAAATACAGTTCACTATGGAAATAGAAGCCAACAACCAACTTCCCTTCCTTGACGTCCTAATCTACAAAAAACCTGATGGCTCCCTAGGACACACTATCTACCAGAAAAAAACACACACCAACCGCTACTTACATGCACAATCACACCACCACCCTGCACAAATAAACTCCGTAGCCAAGACTCTCATCTCCAGAACCAAACGCCTGGCTGACAAAGACCACTTGACAACTGAGTTACAGAATCTCTCAAATGTGTTAATTGCCAATGGATACCAGCAAAACAGGATTACGAAGCTAATCCAAAAGGAAACACCCCCCAAAAACCAAGACACAGAAGAAAACAATGACATGGCCCTCCTTCCTTATATCAAGGGCACTACAGATAAAATTAGCAAAATCCTCCATAAACACAATATCAAAACAGCCTTTTGCACCAACCAAAAAATAGCCAATATCCTCAGAAACCCCAAGGATAAAATCCAGTTGGAAAACCAAGGGATCTATGAAATACCCTGCAAAGTCTGCCCAGCCACGTACATTGGACAAACAAACAGACGAATAAATGCACGTATCGCAGAACACAAGAATGCCGTCAAAAAAGAAGAAAAAACTTCCTCTCTTTTCCAACACATGAAAGAAACAGGACACGAAATTAATTTTGCAGATTCCAAATTGCTCTTTAACACAGAACATCACCACAAGAGAATAATCATGGAAGCCATCGAGATAGAGAAACACCCTCACAACATGAACAAGCGTGACGACACATCCCGCTTGCCAGACATCTGGAAATTAGCCCTCCCCACAAAAACTGACACCAGATCCAGAGGCACACAGAACGCCAACACCAATCAACCACACCAGACCCAAACCCAGACCCTCTCCACAGATGAATTACTGACACCATCCAGTAGCCAATCCATGGTGGCACCTCCGGATGCTGCACCCCCCTGCAATCCCTACACAGATCTGGCTGACACAAGCCACAAAACCACAGCTCGCCCCTATACACGAAGCCAAGCCAAAGCACAACTAAGTGCAATACAGCCATCTTCTCAGGAAAACTCTTCACAAAGTTCAAGAGGTCAAGACACAAAGACTTTAGCAACTAATCCACACCTAATGACCCACCTAAGTGGTACTCAGGATATCACTCAAGAAATCACTCAAGGTATCTCTCAAGTAATTAAGGAACAAAAGAAGAAAAGGCACACTAGCCTGGGAACTTCCTCTCTGCCCAGAACATTGGAGGCTAGACACCACACCCCCTCTACAGTATTTATAGGAACTCAAACATTGAGATCCCGCTCTGTTCCAGTAACAAGAAGCCGAAAGCACCAGCCTGAAGATGACGAGTGAGACCTCGTCGAAACGTCGCCTAGACACCCCAACTTTTACACGGGAAGACACCCGAGGACACCAAAACCTGCATTCCTGTACCCGTGAAAATCTACGAAAGCATATATATATATATATATATATATATATATATATATATATATATATAATGCATCCTTTGACCTGGAAACTCTGTCTCCTAATTCCAGGTGCGTTGAGACTTGTTGCAGCTACTGAGTGGCAAGGGAAATGTAAGCTGCTGCAATTTACTCTCCTTTATTAAACTTAACATGCCCGTGAATTGTAAAAATGTCCCAGGATGCAAGACTGACTCAAATTAAGCCACAGAAACAATTCTTAGCTTTTGACAGAAGATTATTCACAAAGTCATGTGTCCTGTACAAGTAGCTCTAGACAGGCTTGAGCATGTTCCAAAGAAAAGGCTTAACTAATACAATGCAGAAAAGAATCTCAGTTCAGTGGTGGATTTACAGTCTACGACCCCTATGCGCCAGCCCTTTTGGAGCTCAATCCATTCACCTATGTCCAACATGACTATGTTCAAAAATGTGACAGAGCCAAATGCATAAGAATGGTTTCATTAATGATATCTTGTGGTTGTGCACAATGACATTGAGAACACACTGGTCTAGTACTCTTGAAACAGCTGACATAAGGCAGCATCCTGTGAAGCTATGGAAATATCACCTCTATAAACTCAGTTTGCTTATGAATCCCACCAACGTCACTTGATTATTAGTACTTGAGTATTATAAAAGGAAACAAATCTTTGTGGAATAATCTGTAAATGAATGTTATTTGAAAAAGGCATACAGAAAACTCTTATTTTGTTCAAAGCACACCTGACTCCCACAAGCCTTATGTAATTTGACATTAAAAAATGAATTGTGCCTAGGCTTTTAAAAGCAGCCAAGGTAATTAACCCTGACCAGGTGAAAACTCAAACACTGTCTGATGCTTAGAAGGAACCGTAAGCATTAATGGCTATATTAGAAGAATGCATTTATTTCTAAGGAAAGAAAGAAAGTGCTTTGTTCCATCACAAACACCATCAGCAGAGCTGCGCTTTCTTTGGGGGAAATGGATTTGCCCTTTTTCCATTAGGAGCAGGTAATTCAATATCACCACTGTGGCCCAATCGCAAGTAAGTACATGCATTGTGTGAGAGCTCATACTAAAGTGCCAGAAAATTGGGAGTAGCTGCTCTGTAATGAAAGCAACACGTAACATCACATTGCAGAAAACCTATAGCACCCAAGCCTTTGCTGGTCAGCTGCTCTACCAATTATTTAATGGCTCAAGGGAGAGGCTTAAACTTTCAGATTCCAGTTACAGATAGGTAGCCGTGTTGGTCTGCCATAGTCAAAATAAAAAAATTCCTTCCAGTAGCACCTTAAAGACCAACTAAGTTAGTTCTTGGTATGAGCTTTTGTGTGCATGCACACTTCTTCAGATACACTTCTGAATTTTTTTGTTTTTTCAGATTCCAGAAAGCTCAGTGGTGGTGAAAACAAGAAGTCTTGTGGCACTTTAAAAGATACCAATTTTATGGTTGCTCTTGTGGGCCAGACCCACCTGCAGTGCTTGTAAGAAGTTAACATACACAAAGGCACAAAGGAGGAGAACTGTGAGCAGTAAATCAGTATCTGCATTTGCAAAACGGTATACTAAGGAAGAAGTAGAAGACCTGGCCCTCACAAGAGCAACATACTTGATAGCAACATATCATTCTGGGAAATCAGGGTAGAGACTTGTTTTCCATATTTGGATCAAGAGCTCCTCCATACAATGCTTTTGTTTCTTCCCAGAAGTAGGAGAAGTTGAATTTCATAGCTCTCATTTCTTGCAGACATGACAGGTCTTTTTGCAGCAAAAAGAACATCTGCTCACATGGTATAATCAACCTAATCAATCATTTCTACTAATGTGCAATTACATTGCTACCTCATTATTGTAAACAGATCTCTACCAGTTTCCTTCAGGGAGTTATTGGAGGATATATTTTTTGTCTAGAACCAGTAGAAGCTTAACAGCTTGTTCCTTTTTTTATACAGTGGTACCTTGGGTTAAGTACTTAATTCGTTCCAGAGGTCCATAGTTAACCTGAAACTGTTCTTAACCTGAAGCACCGCTTTAGCTAATGGGGCCTCCTGCTGCTGCCACGCCGCCGGAGCACAATTTCTGTTCTCATCCTCAAGCAAAGTTCTTAACCTGAAGCACTATTTCTGGGTTAGCAGAGTCTGTAACCTGAAGCGTATGTAACCTGAGGTACCACTGTATAAGATTTAACACATACTTTGGATTTTGTATTCTTATCTATGCTTTTTCTAACACCAGATTAAACATGAGTGGTACAGCGGACAGGATACTATTGTTTTGTACCTACTGGGACAGGAGGCATAAAAACTCCCCTAGGAATTAAAGCAATGAGAAGATATTAAGAGAGAAACATTTTCCTTCCATCATGGCAGATATTAAGCTTGGGGAGTCTGATTCCCCCTGCCAACACACATACTTTAAGGTCATATGCAAACACCATCCAAAAGAAAGAATCCCCTCCTATAAGATGGAGTAGATTTAACCTATGGAGACTGATACAATTAACAGGCAATGCAATCCTATACTCAGAATTAAGCCCCAGTAAACTCAGTGAGACTGAATTACATTTATATACAGTATAGGATTGTAGCCTCAGATTTTTAAAAATTGGGTGACAGCTCAAATATGTGCATGAAGTTAGGTAAGAATCTATCTGTAACTTATGCATTGTATCTAATGTTGGTCCTACTTAGAGCAGACTCACTGACAGCAATGGAAATGTCTTAATTTAGCTCCATTAATTTCAATGGATCTACACTTAATAGAACTTGGGCACAACTCTCTGTCTATGCTATCCTAAAGTCAAACACCAATCCTCTCCAATCACATCACTGATTTTAAAGAGAGGAATGTCTTCATCGAATAATAGGATTAAAGAGTTGGAAGGGTAATCTAGATCAACCCCTTGCAATGCTGTTTGTTAAACTCATCAAAATATTAGTTTATTTACATTTTTAAAAAATCCCAGCAAAACATGTTAGAAACAAGTCAATAGGTTGAGCTCAAAAAG
Organism: Podarcis gaigeae; assembly: GCF_964106915.1. Taxonomy (NCBI): domain Eukaryota; kingdom Metazoa; phylum Chordata; class Lepidosauria; order Squamata; family Lacertidae; genus Podarcis; species Podarcis gaigeae. The sequence goes on from NC_139681.1 coordinate 62,579,135, forward strand.
AGTTCTTTACTAATTGAGCAGTCTGTATGCATCCCTGCCTCACAGCATCAAATTCTGTTGCTAATTTGAAGGTATCTAACCGTGAAATAAACAGAGGATTTGCTTAAGCATTCTTTTTTCTGCTTCTATTGATCCCAGCATTCCAGTTTACCTTTGAACCTCTGTAATGTTGCTCACATATGAAAAGCGCTTTCAGCTTCTGTCCCCGCCCCCAAATCACCACCTTTATTAACTTGGAGGTTCATGTTTTTCAAAAAGGATACTTAATAATGAAAACAGCTACAAAGTAATAAAAGTTACACTCCAATTTGGGAAAAGCTTACAGAGAAGACTCTACTGTTGAGCTAAGAAAAGACACAAGACAAAACTTGGGACAATTAAGCCCCTTACCAAACAGAATCACATGCATGAGGCTACATTAACACTTATGAAAATAAAAGGTAAATTGTTCACAACATAAGAAAAACCAGAAGAGATTGAAGTTTAAGTAAAAGGTGTAAGGTAGAAGAAGAAAAAATGGATGGGGATATTTGGGAGACAGCATTTTAAACTAGATCTTCAATTTAAAGTGTCAATATCTCAATGAGCCATAATTCTGCCCATATTACTTGAGCAGGTTTGAGGCTTGTCTCTATGCTACCCTTGCTTCAAGAGCTAGCGCCAACATTTCCACAACTTATCTCTCAATTAGCAGGGTGCATTTAGATTTACAGGCTAAATGTGTAAACCATTTTGCAACAAGTGGCCTTAGCAATGGCAGCATTTCAATAAAGCCTAGGGAACTGGCCATGTTTTGTAGTACTTTGGTGATGAAAAGATTATCTGGGTCTTTTCCAAAATAAAATAGAAGAACTTGTAACTGCTGATCTTCTGCCAAATGAAAAAAGTGAAGAGGTCCATAACACATGTATTAACAAAACTCACATTACTCCAAACTTTCAAAATTATAGGTACTCAATACATGCTTAATCTAATCATCTGTTGAGTTAGTCAAACTGAAGTGTAACGATGCACTGGACTATTTTTGTTTGTGTATTGTATTGCTTATTTCCAGAATCTATTTACCTTTATGGATTATAAATGAAGCTTTAAATTGGCAGCAAGGTGTAAACACAGGTAAGCAGATGATTTATGGGCCTCTAAGGCTTCCTGGAATTTGTAATATGAACAGTCACTCAACAAACTAAAATTCTCCAGCTCATTTCCAAGAGGGTGAACCACGAGTTCATGTTCTAAACATACACATAGCCAAATTTTACATAGTTAGCCATTATTTTACCTGAGGCATCATGCGTTTTCACCATTTATGTTTCCATGTTATGTGCACAAATCTTTGAGGATAGGATTCTCCTCATAAGATGGAGCTTTTATATGCATAATGACAAGATATATGGCTTCCTATCATATACAACAGTCTAGTCAATATTGCATAGCAAAAATTGCTTGAAAAAGGAGACCTGGGAACTTCCAGACCCCTCAGTAAGGCACACATGTTAAAGGAACTCCCTTGCTGGATCAGATTAAGGTCCACTTAATCCAACATTCTTTTATCAATGGTTACCAGCCATCATACATGCGTACCCTACACATGAAGGCAATAATATGCTCCTGAGATTTGCTTCTAGCAATGTGAAGTCAATTGCCTTTGAACATGGGAGATTTCATTACAGTGTGATGGACTTATCCTGCATGAATTTGCAGAGTCCTTTTTTCAAAGCCCATGATGCCGGTGGCTATCGCAAAATCATGTGGTAGGGAATCATTTTGTCTATGTTGAGCCCATTGCCATTTTCATTGTTGTTCCCCCCCCCTGGATCCAAAGAGGCATCCATGTCATGTAAATTCCAATTCATTACATATTGTCACAATTTATGCTGTCTCCTTTCTGAGGTCTTCAACCCCCATATTCATTATTTGCCAATAATGAATGCAAATGAGATTCAAGTTAGTTAGTTACAGGAAGAATAGGAAGTCATGAAACAGCTACAAATTATTGGGGGTATAGAAGGTCATCTAGTCAAGAATCCCTTCCTCAAGCCAGAATATTCTATGTAATATAAAGCTTGCTAGATGAACCTTCCTTGGAAACCTCCAGGTATGAAGACTCCATAACCACAAAACACTTGCTCCGTTGTTCAGCCTCCCTTATAGTTCAGAAGTTCTTTGTGGTATTTAATATCAAGCCATGTTACAGCAATTTAAACCCAAGGCTTCCTTTCTACTCTATTAGCCCAAAGTAGAAAATGCTTTCCCAAAAGCCAAGACTTCAAAACCAATTCTGAAAGTTTAAAGGAGGGTTAGAGCAAGGTCATATTTCCTGGTTACATTTTTCAATAACAGTAGTGCCCCTGCAATTTGTAATGCAAGAACTTGCGCTTTTGTCCAATTTTGAAAAACATGTGTATACAAATACAGCAAAGGATTCTTGAGAGCATCCTTATCCACACAAAGGCATGTAAACTTGTCTTGAATTAAGATTTTGATGATTTTCACTCGAGAGAATTAAGATTCTCTCGAGTGAAAAATCCATATATTTCTGCTAATTCACAGTTCCCACCCCTCTTTTCATATTTTACAATAAAGTTATCAGCTCCCATTTTGTGATTGATTCTGCTAACAATTTTAACAGGGCTGAATATGACCTCAATCTGTTCAGATTAATCACAAGAGAAGAAGCAACTTGATTACAAAACTTTAAACACCTGTCCCAGGAGATGCTATTTGATTGTAGAGGGCTCTTTCAACATATCAAACAGAAAAATTAAAGATACATTCAAGGAGCGGAATGTGAAATTATATTTTTTTTAAATCAATATAGAAATGAAATGCCACTTTTTGAACAGTGTGGATAATTAACTACCGGAAAAGATTAAGAAGAAGTGCAGTTGGCATATTATACTGCAGCCTGAATGAAGCATCACTATAATTCATCTACAAGTGAGTCAGGCTGGCTAGTAGTAATAAATATCCTCAAGTGAATAAATTACTCTGTGATGCTCTCTGGGCTGGGCTATGTGGTCAGAGTGGTCCCTGCTAGCCTTGAAAACCATGCACTCTGACAAAGCCCATAAACTCCCAAGAAAATTATCAACTCAGACAATGTTGCACATGCAGACCACCATCTGTAATCACAGCTACTCCTTCATCAGTCCTCAAAATATCCCTTATCAACTAATGTACCACTGGTAGAAAATTATTACTATCTGATGCCTGTGAAACTTAAAGAGAATGATGAGCTATGGTCTAAGAAAAATGGCAAATGTCTATAATGACTGGATTTCACTTGGCCATTCCATTTTCCTCGCAAAGCCGTTCTTTAAAAAAAAAAAATTAGAGTTCAGTCATATGTTCAGAATTAGAAGTCTACTCTTTAGCTGACTTTCCCAAGGTCATCTAGCACCAGTAGGTCAATATCAGATAATATTTCAAAAAGCTATTTCAGGAGATGTATAATGTGTGTGATGTTGCATCCTGCTGTTTTGCATTTACAAAAAAAAGAGAGAGCTTAATTGAAAAAAACTATTACAGAGTTCTGAAGCAAAAATCAATGCACTGTGCAAAATTAATCCTTCTATGTGAAGGTTTGATTTTAATCCTTGATATTGTTCCACATCTGTTCATGCCTGCCACTTGAGCAATCCAGGCCTCCCTTCTCTTCATCATAGATAAAAGAAACAGATGTCAGCTGTGGAACAGATCTTCTCAGGGCCAATTCACACAACCAGTGGAAATGATAGTGAACACATGATAGCTATCACATTCAGTTTGCCTGCCACTAACAACTATGTTCACATACTAAGAATGTCTGTGATAAATTGGTTGTAATGGTTTGGTAATATGGTATGATATTTATGTACAATGTCATTTTTATTTCAGTTGGTATCGTTTATCGCCAAATTGTTTGATTTTCTTAGATGCCTTAGGGACACAACTACTAACATTAATAAAGAAATACTGTAAGATGCTCTGAGCCCAAGGGATAGAAAGAGGAAGAACATGAAGAAAAATACAAAAACATTTTAACAGACTTGTATTTTTCCAATAGGGACGCAGGTGGCGCTGTGGGTTAAAGCCTCAGCGCCTAGGACTTGCCGATCGAAAGGTCGGCAGTTCGAATCCCTGCGGCGGTGTGCGCTCCCGCTGCTCGGTCCCAGCGCCTGCCAACCTAGCAGTTCGAAAGCACCTCCGGGTGCAAGTAGATAAATAGGGACCGCTTACCAGCGGGAAGGTAAACGGCGTTTCCGTGTGCGGCTCTGGCTCGCCAGAGCAGCGATGTCATGCTGGCCACGTGACCCGGAAGTGTCTCCGGACAGCGCTGGCCCCTGGCCTCTTGAGTGAGATGGGCGCACAACCCCAGAGTCTGTCAAGACTGGCCCGTACGGGCAGGGGTACCTTTACCTTACCTATTTTTCCAATTGTCTGTTATTTAAGTAAGCATAAAGAGGAGGGAACCATGGAAATCAATGTCACTGCTACCAAAATTCACACCATATTACATAATGCTATGCCCTTGGAAGGCATATGTGGCACTGAGAAAATTTGATGTGCCCCTCATAATAATTCATACGTGGACATCTAGAGAATCATAATGTTTTCAAGACTAAAATCTCAAACATCTGGACCCAATCTAAAATGCCACAAGATTTTAGGGAACAAAAATATGCTATAAATAGGTAGCAAGGCTAAACCCCCAAAAGAACCAAGGTGTCAAAATGGATCTGGGGGTTTCCTTACATGCACCAAAGGGAGGAAAACCTCCTTACAGATAAGCCAGTATGCCACTAGAGATACTGTAGGGAAAATAAAATGTTTAGGGTTAATTCATATGCCATTCCATCTCATATTGTGGACCTTCCATTATATATATTCTAATGACTCAAGCAATAAATCCATGGCTGTGAAGTTAATTCACATCCCCAAAAAAGTTGCTCTTCCCAGCCTCATAGGTTACTCAGTCTAGGAAACTCTCCATACTTTTGCTTGTCCTGTCATTTTCCCCTTGGGAAAACCCGCTCTTCACGGCTGAATCGGAGCAAACATCAGTTGGGTTTTCCATGGATAGACGTTTGCTCTGATTCGATAGTAAAGAGTGGGTTTTCCAAAGAAAAGCATCAGGGCAAACGAAAGACTGCTTGGCCCTATGTTTTCTAGGCATGGGACGAGTGGAGTGTGGATGAGCCCTAGGTCCACCCATGAAGTCTCTTTCCATTGCCCATTGAAAAGATAAGTATGTTCCAGCTTGGTCATAGCTACCATTTACTGTTCCCAAGCACACAAAAATAAAATTGAGAGGCTCTGCAATAATATAAAATTGCTCCCAAGGCAAGAGTCACTTTTTTTTACCAAGAAGAACAATTGTAATTAGCTATGCTCAGTATCTCCTTGCTCACTTAACTAGGAGTAGGCAATATGGGTTATTTGCCAAGGTTGTCTATACATAAAGGGGAGAGGTTAGAATGGAAAGGCATGATACTGCTTGCCATAAAATATATAGGAAAACAATATATTGAGACCCCCAAATTGTGGTCTGTTGAAGCTACAAAAACTGACATTTATAACTTTGCCATAAATAATAATGGCAAAATGGCTGCTCATGTTGTATACTGAAAATTGCTTTTATTTTCCAAAATCTGCTCATACATCAATCTGAGAAAGTAAGACTGCCAATTAATTTTAATACATTAGTAGTGTACATATATGTACTGATTACCCATTTCCCACATCTCGAAGTTACAAGCCATTTCTTAGGTATATATTTAAATATGCAATATTCCCAAGGGGAAACAAATACAGAGCCTGTGCTAAATTAATAAGGAGTTTATAATTGTTTGCACTGGTTTTCCTGGAGGTAAAAAAGAAGAAATCCAGGGTGGACCTTAAATTACCTTTAAAAAATGCTGGCATCAAAGTAGAGAAAGACGGAAAACGACAGCTACTACTGGTGGAGCTTTTCATTAAATACTGTAATCATAAACTGCCAATTTTCACTTAGGGACTAATCAGCTAAGCGAGCAGGTTCAGAAAGAATTGTGTGGGGCGAACTCTGCAGGCCACTGAACTCATGCCCCCTCTTGTTGCTCTGTGCCCACTGCTGTGTCACAATTCTGCTTCTTCACCAAAGACTGAAAATAAACATGCCACCTCATTCTGGAACTCCAAAGGTGGGGACTGAATCCTTGATGAGCAGCGGGACCATCAATACCCCTAGATAAGGACGTTCAGCTGCCTAATTTTGTATTTATTTGATTTTATACATTTCTATGCTGCCCTTCATCTGAGGATTGAAGGGTGGTTTACAATATAAAAATACAAAATATAATTTGTCTAGCCAAGCCTTTGTGATCTTATAGATTCCTATGATATTTATGTCCTCAATTATCACTCAATTTTCTCCCTAAGAACTTTGCTTCCCACTTCCTTTCCAGCCCTGATTCTCCATTGGCAAAAAATCTCAGCAGACTCAGAGTATGTCAACAAAGAAATCATTGGTTTAGCACTAATAAATGGAGCAAGTCCTAGAAATGAGAGATGGTCCATTTGGAACCAAGGAAGCTGCCTTCTAAAAGACCACTGTGCCATCCAGTTAAGCACTACCTACACCAGGGACGGGGAATCTTTTTCAGCCCTAGGCTCACATTCCTTTTGGGGCAACCTTTGGAGGGCTGCATGCCAGTGGTGGACAAAACCAGAGGCAAAAGTGAGTGAAGCAACTCATGTAACATTTACTCACATCCTCCATCCTCCATCCAGAGAAGCAAGAGGCATTGACTGAGGTCCAGGACCTTTGGAGTATGGAGAACCAATGAGAGGTGTAGCATAGGGAGTTCAGAAGGCCAGACAGAGGGGCCCTACCCGTGTTTCACTTTCACTGGAAAAGGCTCCTGAGGGTTGCAGATAGGTGCCTTTCCTGGCCCTACCTGGAGATGTATTAGGTCCAGTCGTGATCGACTCTGGGGTTGCGGCGCTCATCTCGCTTTATTGGCTGAGGGAGCCGGTGTACAGCTTCCGGGTCATGTAGCCAGCATGACTAAGCCGCTTCTGGCGAACGAGCAGCACACGGAAACGCCGTTTACCTTCCCACCGGAGCGGTACCTATTTATCTACTTGCACTTTGATGTGCTTTCGAACTGCTAGGTTGGCAGGAGTAGGGACCGAGCAACGGGAGCCCACCCCATCACAGGGATTTGAACCGCCGACCTTCTGATCGGCAAGTTCTAGGCTCTGTGGTTTAACCCACAGCGCCACCCACGTCCCTCTGCAACTAGTAAAAAAGGTAAAGGTACCCCTGCCCATATGGGCCAGTCTTGCCAGACTCTAGGGTTGTGCGCTCATCTCACTCTATAGGCCGGGAGCCAGTGCTGTCCGCAGACACTTCCGGGTCACGTGGCCAGCATGACAAGCTGCATCTGGCGAGCCAGCGCAGCACACGGAACGCCGTTTACCTTCCCGCTGGTAAGCGGCCCCTATTTATCTACTTGCACCCGGAGGTGCTTTCGAACTGCTAGGTTGGCAGGCGCTGGGACCGAACGACGGGAGCGCACCCTGCCACGGGGATTCGAACCGCCGACCATACAATCGGCAAGTCCTAGGTGCTGAGGTTTTACCCACACCGCCACCCGTGTCCCCTTCTGCAACTAGTACCAACTCATTAATTCTCCATGTCTAGGATGAGTGCTGTTACCTTCTGACTTGCAGGGACAAAACCCTTCAACTGCAGATATGTCTTCCTGGGACAAATAGCTTTGAGGGAATTTTCTTTAGGATCATGGAGCAGAGGGAAAGGGTTAAGACCCCTCCACCAGGGCTATAGTCGCAATCCAAATTAGGAGGCCCAGAGCTATTACTGTACTTTTCCGTGTATAAGACTAGGCTTATTTACTAAAAAATAATGTTAAAAGGGGGGCTTATACATGGGGGACAATCTCCCCCCATTTTCTGAATTTTGAGTCCCCGTCTTATACACGGGGGGGGGGGGGGCGGCGTATTTTTTTAAAAAAACACAACACTCAAGCAAATGCAAATATATATTTAACATAATGTTCAGTTTGCCCCTCCGAGTGCCATTCTGTCCAATCCTGATATAACTTTGGCTGGATTCCCTCCACTGCAAATGGAAAGGAGTGCATTGTTTTAATGGTTATCTGCACAGAGTCCTTGGAAATTGCTAAGAGTTCTTTAAGATCAGTTACAGACGGGGGTATTTCTACTGAAATCTTGGTCAATCCTGATATCGGAGAAAGCACCTGATCAGGCTGTGATCGTAGTGATGTGCAAGTGGGAGAATCAACTTATCCACTTGATTAGAAGCACTAAAGCAGCAGATTCAAAAAGGCTTAACAGTGTGCTTTACCAACAGGAAACCAAAAACATTATTAGAGAGCATTTAGTGAACACTAATGTGTATGACATCATTAGAGCTTTAGTGGAGCACTGTTCTACTCAGCAACAGCCTAATTTTGGAGGCTGAAACAGCACAAAGGGGTAAGGTGGGTTTAAGAATGATGGTGTCCATATAACTCAGGGTGTGGAGTTGTAGTTCATCCTAACCATGTCCACAGTCCCAAGTGAATTTTAGTTTTATTGCCATTTGTTAGCAAGTTGATGCATCACTAGGGCCTCCAAGATGAAGGGGTGGAAAGCAAAACCCAATGAGATCAAAGAATGGGAAAGGTAAGGCCTTTAAAACGTACAAAAATATAGATTTGGACAAGAAGTACACACCATTAGTTGATAGCTTGACAATTTATTGTGGAGCAAGCAGTTTTCAAAAGGAGATACAACAATCCTCTAAATTTACAAATGAGATATAGTTTAAAAACAGAAAATGACAATGAATCCTACCCTAATATATAAATTTCCTCAGGTCACAAGGACTGGGACATGAGTCATCATGCTTTGTGAACGGAGAGAAAACCCCACAGAGACTTGGATGGGAACAACAGGATGCTGAAGCAGAAAACTGAAATACAATTTCTCTGTTGTAACAAGTCCAATGCATCTACCTCTCAGTTTTCTGGCTGTAGATAATGAAATGGCCACATCAGGCAACTGAGATTTGCTGTGTGACTTGTTCCAGATAGATGGTGTGGCACTGAGTTTCATGACAACTATACCAATAAAAATGGGAAGAAAGAGCAAATCGTTTATCATCTATTTTCTTCTGCATGGCCTGCCCTTCACTCTGGGTCACCTCATATCATTCAGTAAGGTGTTTCTAGCTTGGACAAGGGAGGGCTGTGTGTGACTAAACCAAAAAACCAAAACCTTAATTGAGAATGAATACATTTTAACTAAACCATTCCTTAGTACATTTTAGAAGCATTCTTTGGGCATAGATTAAATTTCAGGTTGCCAGGGAAGATCCTTTAATAGCTTGGAAACGAGATAGCAGTAAGATTACAGGCTCTATTAAATGCAGCTCCATACTATAAGAGAATAAATAACAGAAACCACCAATTTTTAAAACCACTATGAATCAGCAAGCCTAGCCTGAGACAGCAAGCCCACAAAAGAAGGTATTTCTGATGGGTATTTCTGATCTTTCCCCAGGGAGGCACGCCTAGTGCCATCTTTATCCAGGTTTAGGCACCAGGCAAAGAATTTTCTCTTATTTACTGAGGTTTTTGGCTCTTGATTTGAGGGGTGGTAGCATGGCCTCTTTGGGTAAAACAGGACCTCTAGTCTTGACTTTTTGTTCAGCTATGTTTTTTAGCCTTTTATTTGTACTACTGTCTTTTTAGGGTTTGGGGTTGTTGTTTTTTTGGTTCTTAGCTGATTTTAGCATTAAGTCACTCAGCCTCACTTTGTAAGAAATCCAACTAACAAATACAATAAAAATGACAGCCAAACTAAACGCCTTGCTTCAACCACTAGTGTTTATACGTTGATATAACTTAGACTTCGTACACATTATGAGAGCCACTCTTAGTGTACAGAATCCAGTAGGAAAACCTGCGAATAGTGCAGCCCATCCCACGGAATGTTGGATCCATTTCCTGCCTGAACATCTGTGTTCATATACAAGGCATCTACAACTCCAGCGGTTATCAGAGATAGAAGAGGGAGCGCCTTCTTGTAGCGACAAGAGGCTAGGATTATATGGGAGGTTTGCTGCTTCTCAGCCCCCCTAAAACAAAAAACGATACGTGCAGCGGGGAGAGAGGGGAGTGTGGTTCTGTTCTGCCAAGAAAGAAGGGCAGGCGCACCCCTCTCCTTCCCTTCCACCTTTTACCCATTACTGCCACTAACACAGCTTCACAGCGAGCCCATCCCATCCCTTTCTTGCCTCATCAGATACACGCAGGCTGGGAGGATGGAGAAATCCATCGTGTTCCGGGTGCCATGCGATCAGCCACTATCGATCTCGCCGTCAAATCCTGCCCTCCGGTCACCACAGAGCCACCGAGGGGAAGGGAAGGAAGGCGGGCAAGAGCTTGCTTGCCCCCTCAGGATCCGAATCCCAGGGGGGCAAATAGGGTGTGCTTCTCTCACCGCCCCCCCCCCCGGGGCTCGGGGATGCTCGCCTGCTCTTCCTCCCTCGCGGCTAGCAAACCACCACCCAAACGGCGCGCCACTCCCCGCCTCGACAGGAATCTCTGCAGCGTTCAGCCAGGGGGCTCCCTGCGCTTGCAGGCAGGAAGGAAGCCTCTGGAAGTCCTGCGAGGGGCCAAGGCGTGCTGCTCGCCCGGGCGGCCCGCCCATCCCGCGCCATTCCCCCTCCTCCTCGTCCCCCCAAAACACTCACAGTGGCACCAGCCCAGGTGGCAGCACCAGTGCAGGCGGAAACAGCGTCCGTGGCTGTGCGTGGTGCACATCGACAGCCCGTCGCAAGGCTGGAAGTCGGGTCTCCCGGCGCAGCTGCGGGCCAGCGCTTGCGCCTCATCCAGTTTCTCGCTCTTGCCCGCCGCCAGAGAAGCGGCAGCGGCGCTGGCCGCCGCCCCAGTCCCGCTCATGGCGCTGCTGCTGCTGCTTCTGCCGCCGCCGCTTTCCCCGCCGCCACCTGCAGCCCGCGCCGAGCCGCGCACCTCCGCCGAGTCACTCCCGCCTGCGCGCACACAAGGCGCAGCGGGGCGGCGAGCGGCGCTTCTGGCCAGCAGGGACGACGCCACGGGCTAGCCCGGCCGCGCCTGGAGCCACCCTGGCCTGGCGCCCGGCTCCGCCTCAGCCGCCACAGCCCGCCCCCTCCAGCGGGTGAGTGGGTTGGCGGGAGGGTGGGGCTCGGAATGAGCGGGAGAGTGAGGGAGAGAGGGGAAGTCTGCCGTGGGGACTCCGCCAGACGCCTCGTGAGCGGCAGGAGAGGGAGCGGAATCCTCCCGAGAGACCAAGACCGGCCAGCCCGCGCCGCCCTCCCAGGACGCGCAGCGGCTCCTGGGCTGCCAGCCCCTTCTTCAGGCGAGGCGAGGGAGGGAGGGAGGGGCGCACGGGCCCGCTCCCCACCCCCTGGCAGCCAGTCAGAGCGGCAGGTGGGCCTCGCTCCTCTCGAGGGACCGGTTACCAAGGAGCCTCACCTGCCCTTGGGGAGGGAGGGAGGGAGAGGAAGCCCCCACCTCACCTCGGGCTCCAGCTGACCCCCTGCTGCTGGAAGCCATACCCAATGCCTCGTCAGCTGCTTCCACTACCACGGACTGGGAATCTTTGGGGGGGCGGGTTTTTGTTTTTTAAATTTTATTTAGTCAGAGGCAACCATTTCTCTCCTGACAACACTCCCTCTGGTACCTAGCGACGGCCCCGCTTTCCCGGCTAACCTTTCCACGCCGCTCGGATCTCGCCACCCCCTCTGTCGGGACCCTGCGGGCTTGTATATAGCAGCAAATCCGCAACGTGGCGATACAGGACATCTGTTATAGACGTGCAAATGCTCCTAGCAGGGCTCCCCCGTCGGCTTTGCAAGACATACACTAAATAATAAACGCGGGTGGCTTGAAGCAAGCTGATTTCGTATAAATATGTCATAAGCTGATAAGCGTGTGTGAATGAAGCTTCTTTTTGCGTGGGGTTGATAATTGCTCCCTCCTTGGCTCAGTGCGTTCCAGAATAAAAGGAAGGCAAAGCAGGAGTTTGTCCGAAAGGCCATGCAATGGCATTCAAAAAGCTCCCTTCTACTGTTGCATGCCACCCCGGTCTCTCAGCGGTGCAAGATTCCAGGGGTTCCAGATGCTTTATCCAGGGTTTGTGTTTTCTTTTGGGAAATGAGGCAAAGCAGAGACTCTGGTATCTTTATGATACAGTATATGGTTTATTCACACACACACACACACACACACACACACACACACAACATGAGCCTATGATGGAGGGATTCTCAGCATTGACATCCCAAGTGGGTCTTGTTTCTCCCATAGCTGCAGCCTTGGATGCAAATGGAAATCAGACATCCTTCTCTGACCCTCTCTCCAGCTTGCTTCCTTGAACCACCTGTTACCTTTTTTCCTCTAGGTCACATCACAGCCAACCCTAAAACTCTTCTTTGAACTCTGCCTTTGTCTTATTAACTAATTCTGAGTTGGGGGGGGGGGGCTCCTCTCAATTGCCATTTGGCACAGAGCCCCCTCTCTTTGGCTTTCCTAATGGCAAAACATTTTTAGAAGCCAAATACCTTTGGGGCAGGGACGTGGGTGGTGCTGTGGGTTAAACCACAGAGCCTAGGACTTGCCGATCAGAAGGTCGGTGGTTCAAATCCCCGTGACTGGGTGAGCTCCCATTGCCCGGTCTCTGCTCCTGCCAACCTAGCAGTTCGAAAGCACGTCAAAGTGCGAGTAAATAAATAGGTATCGCTCTAGCGGGAAGGTAAAACGGCATTTCCGTGTGCTGCTCTGGTTCGCCAGAAGCGGCTTAGTGATGCTGGCCACATGACCTGGAAGCTGTATGCTGGCTCCCTCAGCCAATTAAGCGAGATGAGCGCCGCAACCCCAGAGTCGGCCACGGCTGGACCTAATGGTCAGGGGTCCCTTTACCTTTTACCTTTGGGACATCGCACATGCAATGTCACTCATGTTGACCCCCGCAATCTTCTTTACAGTTTGGTGCCTCTGACTGCAACACAGTCAGATTCCCAGATTCTCTTTCCTGTCGTCGCCACGTTTTTACTTCCTTGAACTTACAGAGGCATTTTTGTCAATCTCCTGTACTCTGTCCAATTGGTCCAATGGCTGTTCTGGACATGCCTCATAGAAAGAGCGTTCCTGCCAGGGCTGCCTTTCTGGCAGTCTGCTCAATCCCATAGTTTTTCTGTTTAGAGACACATTGGAGGGACCTCTTTGCCATAACTGTACTTTTGGATTAGGAACGTGTATAATGGTCCAATTTCCTACATAAGTGTTGTGGTAGTGCTATTGCGATAAAAATGGCAAGGTTGCAGTACTAACAAGTAAAAATGTTACCAGCCACCACTGAAAATACAATCAACATAAAGCAATAATTAAAATCAACGTTAAAAATAAAATACAATGGAGCAGAAAGACTATGGTATGTTTAATGCGGGGGGGGGGGGAGAGGTGTGAAGCACTTTAAGGGAGTTTTTTGCCTTTGGTGGTGTTGCAGAAATGAAAAGGGCAAATGCAGTGTTAGGAATTATTAGGCAAGTTGCAAATGATAGGTCAGCAAATAAATCCACATTAAGGATACAGTACTTAGTGTTTTGTTCTGATCGCACCACTTCAAAAATAATACAGATGAGATAAAAAGGACTGAAGAAAAAGGAGTTAGTTTTGACAGTAATGTGCAATTAACTTTTTATATGACATATGGAGAGAGCACAGAAGTTGTTCACAATTGTCTTTCAGTTTTCAGTAAGATCGTTGGCATTAAGTTCTATTTGCCAGTGAGCAACAGCCAACCACAAGGATCCTGCTTGTGACATGAAACCCTCTTCTTTTGTATAAATGATCTGAGGTTAGAGCGGGGGAAACAGGTCGATTGTCTCTCTAATTTCTTAAATGCCAGAAGGCTTTTGGTTACTCTTCTAATAACAGGGTAGAATCTATTACCCTTTTTTATAAATTATTTTAAAGGACAACTATGCAATGCTGGTTGTCTTGGTCCTAGTAGTACATTGTAGAGAGCAGTGTTTTGGGGTGATAGATTGCCTGATCCTGTGCCTCATGCTCCAGATGTTGTTGGAACCCAAATCCTATCAGCCCAAGCCACTGTGATCAACAGTCAGAAATAATAGTTGTGGTCCAGCAACATTTGGAGGGCCACTGATTCCCCACTTCTGATTGGTGGTAGCATATTTGACCTCAGAGCTGCCTAAATGTGGTTTCTTCACATAGCTGTGTGGTAGAGCTATCAATTTAAGTAGGTTGAATTGCACATATGCAGTTTTGTTTGTGTCTAATAATGTGACAGGCTTGCCTTCCTTGAGTCTTAATGTTTATTTGGCCACTTTTAAATTCTTAATAGATTTGGTATCACGGGCTGGCCAATTACTCTTGCAGCACACTTCTATGAACGTTTTCTCAGGAATTAACTGAGGTTGGATTGAGCTTGGGAGTATACATGCCTACCTGGAGCAAGTATCGCTGAATCCAGTTGTACATACAATGGCATTAAAGGAGGCAGTGATGGCTACCAACTTGGATGGCTTTAGAAAAGGACTAGACAAATTCATGGAGGAGAAGCCAATTCACAGTTACTAGCCACAATGGCTATGTGCTGCCTCCACTGCCAGTAGCAATATGCCTGTGAATACTGTTTGCTGAGAACCACAAGTGGACAGAATGTTTGTGCTTATTGTGTTGATTACATTTATATACCACCTTTGCTTCCAAAAATCTGAAGGTTGTGTACTTGGTTCTCCTCTCTGTTTCATCCTGCAACAACCTTGTGAGGTAGATTAGGATGAAAGATGGTGACCAGCCTGAGGTCACCTAGTTAGCTTCCTGGCTGAGTGGGGGTTTGAACCCTGGTCTCCCAGGTCATAGTCCAACATTCTAACCTTTACACCACAGTTGCAGGCTTCCCGCAGGCATCTGGTTGGCCACTGTGAGAATAAGATGCTTGACTTGATGCATCATTGGCCTGATCCAACAGGCTCATCTTATGTTCTTAAGATCATCTTCATATTTTTGAGCAATAGTTCCACATGGTATCCGAGTACCCATGCAGCTGCATTTCCCTTAACTTCTCTCCTGTATCTTATTTTTGTTTTTGTTTGATAACTTCTACTATACTTTACCTTTTCCCTTCTTTCTTATACTATCTGCAATCTCAGTTCTCCAAGTATAGCTAAAACATCAACATACACACACAAAGCAATCTTGTGGGAACCTAAGGATTGCAGGCATACAAGATAAGAAAAACTAGGGAGAGGAACCCAAATAACCCTGTGGCCATGGAATGCAGACTGAGTTTGGGGGGAAAGGGACAGAGAGAGCAGAAAATCCGAGTGGGAGGGGAAATGGAATGGAGTATCCTAGAAACAGGAATATTCCGCTCCACAACATTGTGTACCAGGTCCCTAGCCTCTTACTAAATTTGGTTGCTTACTTTCAGTATTTTATCTCTCTCTCTTTTCTTTCCACTTTCGAGAGGTTGGGTTATATTGGCCATCTTATTTAGTTTTTTAAAATTTGCAATGAATATGAATAGAAGTAGTAACTTTAAAGGATTACTGCAGAATTGCTATACAGTTCTACATTTCTATCACATCTCCTTCCTAGCTTACTCAAAATGCCTTCAATACTGCATCCAAAATAAATGCAGTTATGCACTAGATATAACAAAGGGTTTTTGGGGGAGAGGTTTTTTCTCCCTCAGTAATCATACTTTTGTGAAAAGCACTAAAGCAGATGCTTCTTTGAGGTAGTAGAAGTAATCACATCATTTGTGTCTGTGAATGCATATATTTGCTTTTTCCAAGATAAACTTGGCAACAGAGAATGTGATCTTATGCCAGTACAGTATAAGACAATGAAGACTCATTGTTTGGAATCAACATTTTCATACTCCTAATTCCACACCACTCATATAGGTAATAAGTATTGTTAAAGGAAACAGCAAGCATGTGACAGAGGCATATATGAAGATTAAACTGTTAGGAGAATAGATGCTTCCTGTTCCTGGAAGGAACGTGAATAGGCTTGTGTACTTGAAAAGACAATAGTACTTGAGCTGTGATTATATGCCTCATCTCCACCCCATTCATTTAAAGCACATCCAACATACATTTATAGGACATGACTTCCCCCAGAGAATCACGGGAACTGTAGTTTATTATGGATGCTGGGGGTTGTAAATCTGTGGGGGAAACTGCACTTCCCATTATTCTTTGGAGGAAGTCGTGTGCTTTAAATGTCCATTGAACATGCTTTAAATGTATAGCTTGCATCTAGATTCTTCAAAACCAGAGTGCTAAGGAAGATTGCTGTTATCTACCACCAGTCTCTGGACTGTGGTGCAGATAATATGCTGGACATTCTTTCCTTGGAGCAGCTAGAACAAGGCATATGTGTGTTAACGGATTCAATATGTGAGCCCAGGTTTTTGCCAGATCCAGCTAATCGTAAATCACAGCATGAACAGAAAGAATTTCCCATCGTTTCCAAGCATGTGGTATTCTAAGACGGTTGCTTTCAAGGACAGATTTCATAGAGGAAAAAAAATAATTAGTAAGAGCCAGTCACAGCTGGGGCAAAGATGTCAAAATACAAGCAATTCATTTTATGTTCTCGTCATTAAATATTTTGCAGTGCAGGCATGATTTTAACCTTCCTTTTAAAGGCCAGCAAAAATAGCATGCAGCTTGCAATACGGCCAGAGTTAGATGTGCAATACAATCCTGCTGTGTGCAGATGAGAGAAAGAGAGTCATTTAAATTGCTGTTTCCACTTGCTCCTTTGCAAGCACTACTGTGCAGCTGCCAGACTCCTTTCAGGGTTGAGAGAAAATAAAAGTGGTGGATAAACACTGCCTAAAAGGAATTTATTAAAAACTCTTTTTGACAGAACCTGAACGGCCTTTTCCTGTACTCCCTTGTACTCAGAGTATAAACTCATCTCTGTGCCATCATGAATGTAATACTTAGGTTCCCTCTGGAGGTTTAGTACTGCTGTGGACAGCAATAAAAGTCAAGGCTTTCCTCTCCCCTAGCATGCTGATGTGATTCCCCCCTCCCCCCCCTTTTACTCTTTGGAAAGATCCCTGTGGGCTAGTCCATTAATGGAAGAAGAGTGCACTGGCTTAACTCTTATCTTTAAAAAACAACAACCACAACAGCTTGCATAAATATTGTGTATTTGTGCAGAGAGAATCTAGGAGCTTCAATGCCAATAGCAAAAGTTCCCACCACTTGGAGAAATATGTCATTAAACAAATTATAGCATTAATAAATAAAGTAACGCCTGAGGAAACTTGTGGTACAGACTTATTGGAGCTGTTGTAGAACGGCATCATTTTAAACCACACTGCTGTCTGCCTAAATCTTTCACAGTGATGTGTTGTTAAAAAGCTTTAGCTGCGTATTGTAATATAAGTTGCAATTATTCTTTTAGAGGTGTAAGCACTGGTTTTATATATTGTGACTTCTGGAGGAACTGCGTGGCTAGTGCAAAATACTGGCCCTCAGTCATGAGTAGGGTGAAGCTGTTGCATCCGGCAGGAAATCTGGATTTATGTGTGTCAGAATTTCACCCCTCTTACCTAACCATTACTACAGTGGTACCTCGGGTTACATATGCTTCAGGTTACAGACTCCACTAACCCAGAAATAGTACCTCGGGTTAAGAACTTTGCTTCAGGATGAGAACAGAAATCGTGCTCCAGCGGCGCGGCAACAGCAGGAGGAGGCCCCATTAGCTAAAGTGGTGCTTCAGGTTAAGAACAGTTTCAGGTTAAAAATGGACCTCCAGAACGAATTAAGTACTTAACCCGAGGTACCACTGTACTGCCTTGACCTAGACTGCCTCGTTGCTCTTCTGAGGCTGGCAAGGAAGAGTCTGTGGTACCAATAGCTAGTGAATTTTTCATATGCAGCACTATCTTGCCCATGGCGATGCCATCAAAGAAAGCTGTTATCATAGGCTCTTTCACTGGTAGCAGAAATACACTCCTAAACTCCTACCTCACCTCAGCCTTCACCTCAAGCTCCTCTTCTGCTGCTTGACTGACTGGGGAACTCTCTGTTGGGAAAACATCCTTCAGAGTCTATTCAACTACAAGAAGTGAAAATGGCTGAAATTATGTCCAATGAGGGCCATGCAAGAGGATGGGGCTACAGGCAAGCTGTCCAGGGCCTAAGACAAGGAATGGTTCTGAGCTGTTGGCAGGGATGGAAAGGGCTTTGGAAAAAGCTCACAGTGTCTAAGGACATGAGAAATTCTAGTGTTTTGGCAAGAGAGGACCAGGGACAAACGAAACACTGAGCAATGCAGGATGTTGACTGAGAGCCAGGGCAGCTTTTAGGAGAGAGAACCAACTAGGCACTGGCAGGAAATTAAGGGACTTGAAACAATGGCAGCAAAGGCATTGATGTGAACAAAACTGGGGCAAGTAAAAAGATGGGGCTGCAGACAAGCTATGCAGGACCTACAGTAGGTCCAAGAATGGTTATGCGCTGTTGCTGTTGCCAAGAATGGAAAGTGTGTTGGAAGTCAGAGAAGTGTGGACCAGACAGGAAAGAGGGGCAAAGGGTTGCCAAGTCTATCCTGGAGAGGCTGTCTATAATTTAAAGGGATGCACAGAAGGATTCTAGCTGGTGCAAATTCCCACTTCACCAGAGTACAATGATGGGAAAAGCCACAACACATGAAATTCTTCCTTCCATGAAAGTACAAGCACAAGAACCCTCTTACAGGCTATATGTGGACACCCTAAGAAGGCAGCTAGGTTTAAGAGGAAGGAAAGGAATTTCAGAAACTACTTAGAACTGAAACCCATTATGGAGGGAGGGAAGTTATAGTTTGGTTCTATTTCTGAGAAAGTAACATATTAGTTCTAGTTACTATCCTGTGGCTAGCACATTATGCAATAGTGTGTGGTCATTTCAAGGCTGAGTGGCATGAGAGAAGGATACACAATCCACTGGGTCTCCTTGTCTAATGTTCTTAACCAATACAAGTCACCAGATCTTCTGAATAATCATGAATAGACAATTCAGCATCTTGAGGTCTGCCATATTGGCAATGCCTGCACAGCCTCCTTTGGCCAAGCCCTGGGAGTAACCAGAGGCAGATTTAGGGCAGCATAACTAGTTCCACTGCACTGGGTGCTGAGCCCAGAGGGCACATCATGGTGCTGCAGCTATGATGTATGGAAGGTGAGAGGCAGGGGAGCAGCAAATTTTGGCCTTGCACCAGGAGCCGCTGAAATTTCAAAGACCCAAGTTCGCCCCTAGTGTGATTTGCCAAATGAGGCAGCCTGGTGGGCCAAATTTGGCCAGTGGGCTGGCGATTCCCAGCCCCAGTTCTAGGTGCTTTGTGATACTAGTTTTGAGTGTGAGATCAGGAAAGGACACTGTAGAAAGGCACATGTGATTAATTAAAATAGCTTTATTTAGGGAGAAAAATCCTTGCTGAATCTTGGTGATTTTACTTTTGATTTCCTGTATTCCAGAAATAATTAGTCTGAGAAGAAATGTTTGGACACTCTTATGGCCTCAGCACTGTAATTCAGACTCAGAGGTTGGCTTGGCACTCTTGGAAGCCCTTTTTGCTGGCACCATTGGTGCTTATGGAATCCCTGAGATACATTATTTCCAGCACGCCCTAAAATCAATGTTCCTGAAGGCACTTATTCTGTACTTGCTGATACAGAAATTCCAAATTATGTAAGAGAAACAGACTGAGGAATTTGGAGATCACACAGGTTTGAAAAGGAGAGGAGACACTGATTTAGAAAAGGCAGACAGCAAGAACGAGGCACATCTTTACGCTAGACTGAAGAGCATTTGAAGCATCAGTTGCTGAGATTCATTGGTCACCATCAATGTGTAAGAAGGTGGAACTGAGCCTTCCAAGGCTGAGAGTTCTGTTCCTCAGCTACATTTCTCATTAGCAGTGTTTATCCACTTCACTGCATTTCATCTCTGAAATGGTCTTTTTTACTTAGCACATATCAATTGTGGAAGAGCAAAGGTCAGAATGATAGCTATCAGAAGCAGGTGAAATTGAGATGCCCTCCTCTGAATTTATTTGGAACTATCTCCTGCCAGGCAGCGGGGCTTTGCATTAGCTCCTCCCTTCAGGAGAAGCCAGCGCAAAGCCCCACTACACCACCAGGTGTGTGTGTGTGAATCTCCACCTCTGCCCAGTGGCAAAGCTGGATGGAGGAACGCTTCTCCTTTTGTCGACTTGGCGGGGGGGGGAGGCCTTCCACAGAGCTTTGGCATCAGTCCCTCTTTGCCCCAGAGTCCAGGGAGACCAGCAGCAAAGCTGCCTCACCCAGCCTCATGGGCAGGTCGACTTTAAATGTAGTTAACAAAGAACTGGAGGAAAAAACAGTGGGTGCAGAAAGTCACATACACTGTATTTTTCAAGCTCTGTGCCTCCCCCCTCAGTTGTCCTTCCCTTTCTGAGCTGTTACGCCAGGGTCCATGATGATCTCATGGAGAGGCTGAGTAGTTTCATTAGACATGAAAGTATTATGTTTTCAGGTGAGACCCTCAGGCACAGTTTCAAGAAGGTATGATAAAAAGCACGCTGCAAGCAGCAATATTTCACTCACATAGGCAGGATACATAGATGTGTACATCGTATTAGAATCAGAAGAGACACTGACAGTGTTCTACAATGCGCTGTGTTTTAGTCTGGACTGGAACAGTCAAAAATATTGGAATGGGAAAACCAGACTGATTGCACTGCAATTACAACTTGCTGTTCTGAGTTCCTACAAGTGATGACCAATCTTTCAGAGGAGGGCTGCCCAAGGCTACAAGCTTCTGCAGAAAGGCACTGGGCTGTAGTTTGGGTATGTCAGGATTAGCCTCAGCATACTTCTGCAATTTTGCCAGAACTGTAGGCAACCCTACCTCAGAAGCATAGAACATGGGACCACCCCTATGTCTGGGCCAGCCGTAGCCATTGATGTAGATGGTATCAATAGCTTCTGGACAAGAAGCTATTCCATCAGATAATATCCGGAAACCCTCATTGGCAAGGGAATATAGGCAGCGTTCCAGGATCTCATCTTGGCTAATGGTGCGTACTGAAATACCATGAGCATTTCTGTACTCAACAAGAAAACCATGAAGCCAAGGATCTGACTTTGTTACCCTTTCCCCAGGTTTATCATACTGGTACCAACCCTTCCCAGTTTTCTGGCCGTATCTCCCCTTCTCACACAGAATATCAGGGAGTGGGCTGTATCGTCTGCCATCTCGTTGACGAGGAGGTGTGCCAAGAGGCAGGCTGGGTCCAGTAAGGCCTTGCCCTTTCCTAGATCTCCAGCCCACATCAAGCCCAGCAAGGTCTGAAACACGGAAGGGACCCATTTTGAAACCAAATTCCCACAGAGCTTTGTCTACTTCCTCTGGAGTACTGCCCTCTTCCAAGAGGAAGTATGTTTGCTCAGTGTAAGAATTCAGCATTCGGTTCCCAACAAAACCAAAACAGTTCCCTACAACAACCCCAATTTTGCCCATAGCTTTGCCAACTCTCATGGCTGTGGCAATGGCATTGGGAGATGTTCGCTGACCATGGATTACCTCTAGTAGCTTCATTCTATTAGCTGGTGAGAAGAAGTGGGTGCCAATTACTTGCTGAGGGCTGTTTGTGACAGAAGCAATCTCATCAATATCAAGGCAAGAGGTGTTCGTGCACAGAAGGGCCTCAGGTTTGCAGACTGCTGATAACTTCTGGAAGATTTCCTTCTTCAGAGCCATATCCTCATATACAGCCTCAATAACCATATCTACATCCTTCAGTGCACCAAAGTCCAGTGTGAACTGAGGCAAACCAGGCATAGAGGCAGCCAGTGTTTGGCCATTCTGTTGCATTCTTAAAGCTTCCCGTTCTAAAAGAGCTGTGATAGTTCCTCTAGCCGCCTCCAAATGCTTTTTATCCTGTTCAAGAGCCACTACAGGAATTTTAGCCTTGACCAGAGATGCCACGATGCCTTGTCCCATTGTCCCTAAACCTTGTGATAAAAAGGGCAGGGAGAGAAAGGAGAAGGAATAATTAGAAATGTTCTACAGAGAGGAGCTTATTAGGCAATCTTTTAACTTACAAAATAGGCAAATAAATCGAGGGGGAAACCATTGAGAAGATCCACATTTGAATTAACATTACCATCCTGAAAAGAAACTACTGTAAGGCTGAAGATGGAAAGCAACGTTAATGTCTGTGCAAGTGAGTTGGGATTATGCATTTCATAGGGGATTCTGTTCAATAGCTACTAGAAATTGCACTCTCCTCCTTTTCTTCCTCTATGCATGAGTGGAGGAGATAAGCTATGTAGCAATTCATATTTGCTGTCTTGCCAAACTCCAGCAAACTATATTTTTACACAAATCATAGTTATTAGGTTTGGACAAAACGGCTGCAAATCCCCACTAGATACTTCTAGTCTCCTCCACCTATAGAAAGAAGAAGATGAGGGAATGTGCAAGCCTAAGGCTCTTGGATGCTTGTGTTCATAATACAAATTATGGTGTACCATCATATCAGAATGCAGCCAAGATAAAGTTGTAGTGTAGCAGAATAGGAATTCCTCACAATCAAGTGACCTTTTTTGTCTGATTAACCATCTTTTCTGTCATGAAGTGTGGTGGAGCATGCTTTCAAAACCTATTGATCTTCATTTATTCTAGAAAGGCTGCATCAAATTGCTATTAGTCAATGTTCCCCAAAAGCCTTCTGCTCAAAGCTTTATGGAGCCTTACACATGGTGCTTCCTCAGTGACACAGCTATCTAGGCTGGCCTGCTATATGCTCAATACATTCTAGTTTCAGCCCACTGATTTTATATTTGGACAGCTACTCAATCTGTGTTCTGGGACAGCTACCTGATAAGGATCAGATCAAAATCCCTTTGTATTGCAGGAGCCAAAGATCAGAATGAGGAAACTTTGTAATAAACAATATTTAGAACCAGCTGTCAATGTCTGAGGCTTGCTAAAAGGGTCAAAACTATGTGACTAACACTTTTGCTGTACAGTGATTTAATTATTTTAAAAACTCATGGCCCATATTATCAGGTCTATGAATGTGACTTGTTTTAGCTGGACAAAGAAACACAAACCACAGGGATTAAAAAATTAATCTAAAGCAGCTTTATGAAGAATAGCTGAAATTATGCTGTCAGTAAAACAAGATCAATTCCTAGTAATGCGGGTCAAACAAGGTTGCAATTTGGCTCAGTCTTCCAGTATACTATGGGATGAAAAATAGCTGAATAAAGAGTTTACAAGATCAGAGACACAATTAAAAGAAAAGCTGGAACATGTTTGTCTCTATTTAAATGTTTCCTACTACTTCTGGAAGTCCTTTCCCCCTCTAAGTCATCTTACGTAGTTGATCTGACCTCAGTTCCCACTGTAGTTATTTTCTAGTTGTATGGTTGATTTCCAGCTGGATCCCTGTATGCATGGGGCCTGTATACTTCCCCATATGGGGCACACAACAGCTTTTTTGGGGGGGGGAGCTCATTTGGGAAATTGTTTAAAAAAAACTCTGCCGCCCACTGCTGTGGACCAAATCTGAATAATAGTGATATCTATAGGTACGATTCCGCCTTATTTAAAAACATACACACACACACACACACACACACACACACACAAACACACACACACACACACACACACACAAGATCTTGTTTATGAATCTCTCCAAATTTGGCTGTTAGTGGGGAAGGATGAAAAATGTCTTTATACGCAGAAGAACCTTAGCTTCAGAAGAATCTGAGAAAACCAGTTCTAATTAATGCAGAAGATTAATGGAGATTCAAATGGCAAGGCCCAACACTGGCTCTTTAAAGAGAGCCTTAGGTCTAATAGTGAAGCCCAGACTCAAATGAAGCACTACCCATTGCAATGAAGAGAAGACTGGGATCACATTCAAGTTTTGCAGGGGCAGGGGAGGCGGTTTTATATATAATGCAACCACCACAGAAAAGTGTCGTTACCTTCATTTCGATAATGCTATCCTTACACCCTGCTTCTGTATATTACAGCAAAAGTGGACCAAATCAATTTATTAGGTAGCTGAGCACCAGATATGCTCAAGCAGCAGTCAGTCATGCAAAATTCATCCTACACTGCCTTAAAAGCATTTCAGATTCAGTTTGCTCGAAGCAGCGAAGCAAGTTTGTAGCAACGCACAGTGACCCATGTATAATGATGGAAAACTTGTTACAGAAAATTCAGTAGGCTTAAAATGTATTGAAACATATTCAGATTGTAAATGTTCAATTAAAGTGCTGCTTTATTTCAAAGTTCTTTGTAGTCTCTGAAGAATATGCAAATAAGGTGCCAACATGAGGAACAGATGTTGGTAGATGCTAGTGTTTCTACTACATATTCTCTAGATTAATATTAGCTTGGAGTAAGAGCCTCCTCTGGGCAAGCTATTCTTGCTCCATTCCATTCCAATGATAATTCAGAATTAATATTTCTGTTTTGACCTGTATCTGTATTTCCATAACAGACATATCCATTTTGCATATCTGTCACTTGTCTAGCAGCAAACCTGTCATTTATGATTTCCCATGAAACTCAAAATGGAGACTGTTCCCACCAAAGCCCATGTGGTAATGCAGATCAGGTTGACACACATTTACGTCTGCATACTGAACAATAAACCACATCCCTCCCACATGTGCTGAGCTTCAGGCTCCATGCTGCTTAACATGAATGTCAGTTCTCCAGTGGATGAGTTCATAGCAACTTGAGAGTTCAGGCTTGTTGGCAGATGTAACTGACGACATAGAGATTTTTGCTCTAAAGGGGTATGACTCATGCAGAGAATGTTAATTAAGATTGCAAAATGGAAGAAGCAAAGGGGCATATGAAGCCACAGTCCTCAAGGCTACCTCGTGCTGAGGTGAGCTTGCAAAGAGCTCAGGTTGCACCCACTGCAGCAAAGCACATCCTGTATCTAATAACTGGGGAGGGAGGGAGGGATAGAGGAGGGATGAGATAGCTGGCAGTCTCTTAAAAATCAAAGGGGCATTGCTGAGGGCTGGGCTACTTAGAGAGCTGTCTCCCACTGAGTATACCGATCAATATGCAGAACAGCAAAGGACTGTTGAGAGATCTGTGCAGTGCATCAAAGAGCTTTATTTCAGCTGCCTGTATAAAAAATTAATGAAGGCATTATTTGGGGGGGGGGGTGAGAGAAATAGGAGACGGCAAAATGGGAAGAGTGGCTCGCTACAATGAGATGAAAGCTTCTTAAAAGGTACTTGTCAACAAAACATATTGGGATGAATACATCCTCAAATGATTAAGTACTTTTCAGTAAACAGCCTCTGTGCAAGGGAAAAGCAGTCTTTGAAACCCAAGCCTGACAGCCCCTTTTTCTTGCTGAACTTTTACCCATGGTGGCCAGAAGCAAAGGAGCTTCTATGGGCTGTGTAGGTGTAGGTGCACCTTCTGTCACCTCTAAATGACACCTGACAAAAATACCTTCTGCATCTGTTGCAGAAGACCTACTTTCAAAGATCACATTCCAAACACAAGAATCTCATAGAGTCAATACATTATTATTACACCGGCTGAGCAAAACAATCTCCCTCTACTTAACTTATCACAGAAGAGGAAGGGATAATGGGTCATTGGTTTCCTTTTCTCCCCCTGTATTGGGAGATTTACAAAAAGGCATCTCAAGTTGTTCAGAATTAGAGGTGGCAACCTTAAGTAGAAGCAAGGCAACGAGATTCAAAGGAAGGCTGAGCTCCAGGATCTTTAAACAGTGATGCAGCTACTGAGAAGGGAAGCTGGGACTGAAGAAGTGATACACCAATTTTGGATCTCCTGCAAGCAAATTAGGTGATGCTTAAGAATGAACAGGGAACAAAATAGGAACTTTGCAACTGCTACTGAGAACAAGATATCAAGAAATGGCTTAACTCATGAAATCCTATAGTCTTACCTATCACAGCTGCTCTCCGGACTGGCTGAGGGACTGCAGTTTTCCAAGATGCTCCACTCGGCAATGCCCACTTCTCCACCAACCTTTGTGCAAAGAAGGCATATTGCAATGCCTTAGCCTGTCCTGAAGTCAAGAGGAACATGAACAGCTCCCTTTCTCTGCGAATTCCTTCTGCAAATGGCAGGTACACAGAGGCTTTTACAGCATGGAAACACATTTCTGGCGAGAGGCACCCATTAGCCTGCTTCTTCACCTTCACAAAAGCTGCATCAAGAACGGCTTCCATGTTGGGTAGCTTAGGAGTTTCTTTTTGGCAGAGCCTGCGAGGGCCCAACGGCTGTCCTGTAGGGACGGAGAAATCAAGATGACAAAACTAGTCAGTCCATATCTTTTCCTGATAAACTAAAATTAATTTCTTGTCCGTCTGCAGGTGAAACACAGTCTCACAACGCAGCTCTCTTGACATAGCCCTGTAGGTAGGAGTGGATCCACTGTAAAGCAGTGCCAATCCCACAGAGTTGGTCCAGGAGGTAAAAGTTAGAAGTAAAGGACCCTGAACAATTAACTTCAGTTGAATTTGACTATGGGGTGCAGCCCTCAACTCCACTTTCAGGCTAAGGGAGCTGGTGTTTGTCCACAGACAGCTTTCCGGGTCATGTGGCCAGCATGACTAAACTGCACAGAACACCGTGACAGAAGCCAGAATGCACAAAAATGCCGTTTACCTTCTCGCTGCTGCAGTACCTGTTTATCTACTTGCACTGGTATGCTTTCGAACTGCTAGGTTGGCAGGAGCTGGGACAGAGCAATGGGAGCTCACCCCGTCACACAGATTTGAACTGCTAACCTTACAAAGATTCCATAGTCAATGGAATCAAAAGCTGTTGACAGATTGAAAAGCAGAAGCAGAGCCATATTCTCCATGTCCTGCTCTCAACAGAGGATACATCAGGGTGACCAAGATTGTTTTGGTGCTAAAACTGTGCCTGACCCAGACTGAAATGAATCCAGATAAGTATTTTTAAAGTATGTTTACTTGTAAACACTAAGTTCAATGGAACTTACAACTTAGAGTATTTAATATTTATTTACACTTTTTAAAAAAGTGTAAAAAGGGATATTCTAACCCTTATGCTTGCAGAGAGGAATTTCAAAACCTCACTGCAGTAAAGAATTTAAGCATCCTACATTTTCCAAAAGTAATATTAAAAACGGAGGCAATCTAAATTGAGCCATATTAAATATTTTCATCTCCCCTGAAATTTGACCTAAGAAATACACAACATTTTAAATTCCAATCACAATCCTAGATCACATATTTTGAGTGTTCTACAAAACCACAGTCTCTGAAACACCCTGTATGTTTCTTTCTTCTTTTGTTTAGGAGATAGAGGTGGGAGAAAATAATGTCATGATTGTTGATAATAATGAGGATGATCTCTTTGTAGCTCATGTTACTGTCAATATAGAAAAAGCCAAGATAATATACATTGTATTATTTATGGGACATAACTTTCTCAAACCTTTACAAAAAGAAAGGTGAGAAAATATATCCAGGTATTTCAGTATACCACCTTCTGGTACAAGGACTTCAACCGCTTATATCAAAAGGCTCATTTACAACATGCAAACACCTGGTTATTTAGGATTCCCTGTACAGGCAGGGCAATCCATAGGGAAACGGAGCCCCTGGAAGCAGAAGAAAGTGAGAACACAAGAATGGCCAGGAAGTGCCATATATTATCTGGTCCCTTGAATTAAAGTACTTGTCTGGACTTGCCTAATTTGATGCAGAGAGATTCCTGTTGTGGTGGTGTTGGCAAAAGATTAAAAAAAAACACAGTTGAGTGTTTCTAGTGGGATTTCTCCTGCTTCAAATTCAGTACATCTATTCTATAATATAGAATTGTTCCTTTCCCAAGTGGTCCCTTCTATCCATGGCCATACCTGCCCCATACCTGATATCATGTATAGGGTAGGTGGGCATGGTTTGTGGGAAACAGCCTCATGGGCCAAACTGGGACCAGTGCCTGCAGTCCAGATGTTTCCCTCCCCTGTTTTACGCCATATCGTATCTATTACATATCAATGTTCAGGAGGTAATCCTCTCAAAGTGACAGTCTACCACTTACTTTAAATTCCACAGATACCACAACCTATACTTGTCCCTACCTGCCATAGGTGACCATCTGGACCATCTGTGGACTGTAGGTAGTGAAATGTGCATATGAGCCCCACCCCAAACCCGATGCAAACACACTCTTTGTCAGCAATTACTGATCTTTTCCAATTGATTCTTAAGAGGAGATGAGGAGGTCTTTGGTTTTTTGGAAGGAGACCCACCCAGACAAGAGCTGGAGGCTCACCTCCCCCAAACTCTGCTTGAAACACCATTGAAAAATTATGGCAACATAATTACAGTAAGGTCTGCTTTGCAGGAAACCTTCCTCAGACATACAAATTACTGGGCACTGAAACTCTCCGAACTTTGTTGTGTCATGGGTAGAATTACCAACAGCTAAATGGTAATCATTATTATTATTTTTTACATTTGTGCCCCATCTTTCCTTCAAAAAGCCTAGTATTAAAAGGCAGCCACTGTTCAGACTTCATCTGAACAATGGCACAGTAGCTGCCTCCATGAACACAAAGAACTATGGAACTCTGATAAATTGATGGCATTTGCTGCTGTATGCTGAAAGCAGCATTATTTTCCAGGTTTTAGTGCCATCAGGTGGACAAAGTGGATAGTGTGATGTTAAAAACAGCTGATGCAAACATATTCCCCCCCAAATACGTTTTCTCTTCCTTGCTCACGAGACATCTAGCTGAATTGAAAATACTCCCCCTCCTTTTTACAGAGGTGCAAGTTGCACACCACTTGGGTAATCTGTGGAACAGGATCACAGGGAAACCCTGTGCATGTTTATTCAAAAGCAAGCCCCTTTGGTTTCAGTGGGATTTATTCCCTAGTAGGAATAGATGAATTTGTCCATTTTGGTTTCTCCTAGTTTTTCATTTTCCCACCCTTTAGCTTAGTTCACCACCTTCCTTCATCAGTTCATAAGTTAGTTAGTGGTTGGTTTTTTTAAGTCTTCATGAAAACCATCAGATTTTAGCATGGATTTCTCCTCATATGCACATCTTTGTATGCAATTTTGTCTAACGTTCACATTTTTGCAAAGCTATTTTCCCTTATATAATGAATTTTTGTATGATATTTTCCTGAATATATGCATTTGAATGCATGCTTTACCCTAGCATGTGCATTTTGGTAAACATTACTTGGCTGGAGAGCTGAATGGCAAAATGTAGAGAACTGCAGATTTTGAAGAACGTCTGTTTCAATTCACATATTGTTTCAGAAAGTGCAAAGTCAGTAGGATTGCCTAAAAATGTGAACTGAATCAAACTGCTCTCCCTCAGTGACTCAGCCAGCAGCACCCTGGAGTCACCCTGCTTGAAATGTGGACGTCTGTGCATTGGAAATGTCTCACCAACTATTGCCTTCAGAAGGGTAGTGAGAAGAAGTACGATTTTATGGGTAGCCAAATGTGGAAAGATGTAGTTGTTCAATAATTTGTTTTCTGGTGCTTAAAAAACATATTAACAGCAGAATTCTATGAATATTTTAATCAGAAGTAAATGCTGCTTGCTCATTGAGAATTTCCATTCCACCTTAAGGAGCAGACGTGTGGAACTGTTGCGTGTCACATGTCTGCTACATTCCAGCACAGCTTGCTGGGAACGTCCATTGTGTGTATTGCTTTTGTTCTTCTCTGTCTCTCTGAGAAGATGAAGAGACAGACGACATGTTTCTTTGTCCTGATTTATGATTAATAAATCTGTAGTTGTAGTATGCTTTCACAAGCCTCACGCCTACTCTGTGTGCGCAGTTCGATCTGCTGATAGTGTGCCCTGGCTTTGAAGCCCGGGTCACTGATTTACGTTGGAGCAGAGGCCGATGGGTCTTCTCAGCAGGACGGCTGGAAGGAGATGGCCCAGCTGGGGCTATCCAGCTGGCCTTGCAGCCCTCTGCATGTCGACAGCCTGCACAAGATGGCAGCCATTGGCTGCAATCTTATACTCTCTTACCAGGAATGACCAGCATGACAGGGCATGAGTGTTCAGCCTCCCTTCCCACAGCAGTGTTGCTGTCACTTACTGGTATCGGACAGGGCAGCAATGAGATCAGAGCTACACAAGCACACCAGTGCAGCCAATCTGGTGCTTGTGCTCTTCCAACTGTGGTAAGTGCGAGTGACACCACTTAAGCTCAGTGGGACTTACTTCTGAGTAGCGATGTATAGCATTGTGCTGCTAGTCACCTGTTGGCCATGTTATATTTGTCGTATTAAGCTTGCTTGTGTTTCGTAAAATAGGAGTTTCTTGACGGTGTGATTATTAGACCCGCTCAGTCACAAGTGTGCCTCTGTTTTAAAATTTATAACCAATTGTGTTTTCATTACGACTGGCAGTAATGATGCTTGACTCCAAAATTATAGGCCAGCCATTTGTTGACACTGAGTCTGCATAGGCACATTTTCACGAGGTATATGCACCAAGGAATGTGCTGCTCAGTGATTCAGACAGGCCTCAGGTGCTCCTGTAGGGCCCTGCTGGCGTTTGTCCTTTAACTCACTGCACAGCAGATGCCTGGATATCAACAAAGAAATAAACAGACAAATATATGGAAACTGCTTTAGCTGCAAATGGTGGAAACAGAAAGATTTAGGTTAAACTATAGAAAGAAGTTCATAATTGCAAAACCAGATTAGCAGCATAGCAGATTGTTTTGTGCAGGTTATAAAAAGTCTTTGCTTGGAAGGCTCCCAATCTTCCTTGGGAAGTGTTTACCTCTTTTGGGAGTGGGTTTCACACACCCTCCAAAGCCTTGAGCCGTGTTTTTTGGCCTGCCAGGGGTATTGTAACTCCTGTGTTTTAGCAGATCCAGGCAAAGAGCCTTGGTGGAACACAGGAAGACATTCAGTGCTATGATGGCAAATATTACAGGACTGGGAAAGTTATGGCTCTCTGGATGTGTTGGACTCCCAACTCCCATCAGCTTCAGCCAGCATGGCCAAGGATAGTCAGGGATGATGGGAGTTGTAGTCCATCAACATCTGGAAGGCCACAGGTTCCCCACACCTGACATGAATTACTATTTTCAGACATATATTTACAACATTTATATACTACCTAACATTGAATATGTTAAAATAAAAACACAATAAACAATAAGACAATAAAGGTCCAGTAAATTTTTTCCATGATCAGCAATAAATGCGAACAACTGGAGAAACACTTCAGGGAACGCTCTTCCACCCCTATGAGAACAAGGTTATATTAACTAAGGACAACCAAGGCTGCATGAATTCCTACCTTAGCCATGCGATTATTTTGAAAAAAGCAATGTTTTTGGAATCCCTTGATCATCGATATTCAGAATCCTATAGCTTTATTTGAAAAACAAAAACATAAAAACAGCTCCACCAGTTAATTGGCAGGGCATCAAGTTAACCAAGGATTTTTGTATGGATATTTATGATTTGGTAATACAGTCTTAGTATTTTCCACCAACTATCCTGTGTATCAGGGCTTTGTACCATTCCAATGTTGTACCTTAGTAAGGTTACTGCCCTATGCACACTTATGTACCAGGGAAGGAGCCCCACTCAACACTTGTGAATAAACATGCATAGGATTGCTCTGCTAAATAAATATTTTCACTGATATTTGTCTATGGCTCATATTAAGGCTGGGCTTCAGATCATGCCTCATGTGTTATGCTGCTGCCGAATACAGTTAAGAACTCTTACCTACTACTCTTTCTGCTAAGTTTATGGCCGCTTCGATTGTTTTTCCTTCCACAACCCCATCTAGGATTCCCAGTTTCAGCGCTTCAGTTGCTGGCACATGTCTTCCTGGCATGAAGAAGTGGGAAGGAAGAAGAGAGTGAGGAAGGCAGACAAGACAACATCAGGGTTTGCTCCAGTTGAACAAGGGGGGCAGGCAGCGACAAGATTGGGACCTATATCACTTGGACTCCCTCACCTTGAGCCAACTTATAGCAACTGCTATGCAGGAAGGAATATCTGCAGCCAGTTCCAGTTCCAGTGGGTCTGGTTGTTTGTTTGTTTTAAGCATGTGGGTCTTTGTGTATCTGTTGCATTTATAAATGTTATTAGCTACTTTGAGGACTCTAGCTAAAAAGTGGGTTAGAAATATAGGGTGCAATGCAATGCCACGCTCTTCCAGTTGTTCTGTCTGCAGCTTGGCAGATGGAATCATCACTCCCTCTCCTCTCCCCATGCACTATTCTGGGGGGTTTTCCTAACCCTAACCCAGAGCCATTGGGGGGGCATGGGGGAGGAGAGTCGGGGAGCCTTGTTGTGCAAGCTCAAATCCTTCCACTGATGGGACTTGTGAAGTGATTCCTAAGGGGAGTGCAACTCCACCCAAAACAGTCTGAATGTCCAATATTGTGACCTTATATACATCTTATTACTTAGACATTTCAGGGATCGAACTTAGGACCTTATACATACATAGTGTGTGCTTGTCACGGCCATTTTCTAGCATGTTACTTGCATAGATATTCATTATCTTGTAATGTCAGTATAGTTATCCAGCTGTTAATATACTTGACACCTGTATGGTTAGCATTCACATCTGGAGGAGCTTACCTGTGGTGATGATTTCAAGTGCAGCTGGTACTCCAATCAGTCTGGGAAGTCGTTGAGTCCCACCAGCACCAGGAAGTAAGCCTATTGTGACCTCAGGTAAACCTACCCGAGCCTGGAACAAAGATTGGGTATTTGTGATGCTTGGTTAGAGAGTTACTAGGGCTTATAATATATTTTTTTATTTATTTAAACAAGGACATACACTTCAATAGCACCCAAGAACAAAAAACCAAACAAAACTGAATGAAAACAGAGGGGGCGGGGATGTGGAGCTACCTCACTCTCATTTATCAATGATGTCATAGTCTTTAATGATAAATCGGTATCCCTTACCTGGGTTATGACTCTAAGGTCTCTGGGTGGTGTGTTGGTTGGAGGTAAAATTCCAAGTTCAAACTCATAGAGAGAACATATATTAAGGAGCCTTTCCAACAAGCTGACCTATCTAAGCTGTTTTTTTTTTAAAAAAAAATCATTGTACCTGCTTATTTGCAATCCTGTAATGACAGCCCAGTGCTACTTCCAGGCCTCCTCCAAAAGCCACCTCTTCAATAGCAGCCACCACTGGCTTTTCACTCTTCTCTATCAGAGAAACTACTGCTTCCAAGCTGGGCATGTCTCCTTGACCTATCCTGGGAAATCCTTTGATATCAGCACCTAAAGAAATTGAACAAAACCACGAATATATATACAATTGTGTTGAGATGTAATATATCTAGTGGGTAATTTATTAAGGGTTGGTACTGGCTTTGCTCCATGGAAGGTTATCTGTGGGTTTTGAGGGTTGCTTTTTGTTCACTTTCAGTCATGTGGTCAGTCTTTCAAAGCAATGGAACTACACTTGCATAGCGGATAGTGAACCTGCTCTTGAGACATTTGTAATGCTTTTTAAGAGACAAAATCAAAGAACTCATTCCATAAATTATATACAGACAGGTGTCAAGTCAATAAGAATTCCCACTATGGGTCTCTAGTATAGGATCTTGCATTGATCTGCTGTGGCCAATTACATTCAACATCCCTACTGACAATCAAGGAAAATTTAATCACTAGTGGAGTTAACACAAAACCAGATACAAGGGTTAGATGGTTAGCAAGTTCTAGGGTTAAGTTGATGATACAAACAGATTCAATTAATCACAAAAGGGCCAACAAAATGTAAACTTTAACATAGGCAAAGGTAGCCATAATAAGCAAGGTAAAGATAAAGGCAGGTTAGAGCAGTGTTTTCCAAACCCGTGCAAGTGGGTCATTGGGTTTTATAAGCAAACCCAAATTAATTATTGCTTTTAATACTTAACTGGTATGATGAAACCTGTAACAGCATTTTGTTTTGTTGGCATATTATAATGCTCTGTTGTCACTTGTAACCAAATGTAGGAAAGGCTTGAGTCTTACTTTTTTAAAAACACTGCTCTGGCATCTGGCGGCAGATCCAGTGAGAGTTTGCCACAAAGTGCTCATTTGGGGAGTTGTTTTGAGTGACTGTTACAGCTTTCCTCTGATGAGCACCTTTTGGCAAACCATCACCGGATCTGCTGCCAGGGTTAGTTAATAGTTTAGCCAAGGGTGATTTGAAGTTTGTTCCGCCAACATTTGTCCGCTACTTTTCTGCTGAAGAAGCAGAAGTTTGAGTGAATGTGAAACCCATGTGTAACTAATCTTACAAGGTAGTCTTTGTCTGTGCAAAATGAACAACAACTCAGTGAACTTTTGTGACATGATTCTCAAAGAAAACTTTGGGGAAGTGAGGTTATCTGAATTTTGGCTTCATGTTACTCACATTACCCAATTGCTGCTGAATATCCTGAGCTAGCAGATGAGGCAATACCTGTGCTATTGCTATTTGATAGTACCTATCTTTTCAAACCTAGCAGTTCGAAAGTATGTCAAAGTGCAAGTAGATAAATAGGTACTGCTCCGGCGGGAAGGTAAACGGCATTTCCGTGCACTGCTCTGGTTCGCCAGAAGCGGCTTAGTCATGCTGGCCACATGACCCACGAGGCCGGCTCCCTTGGCCAATAAAGCGAGATGAGCGCCACAACCCCAGAGTCGGTCACGACTTGACCTAATGGTTAGGGGTCCCTTTACTTTTTTCTTTGTGAGTCAGGCTATGAAGATGAAATGTGGTAGCAGGGTTATATGAGTTGGGGCCCTGGGTGCCTGAACACCCACAAAATTCACCAAATTAAAGGGCCGAGCACTCACATATTTCGGTGCCAGTGCCATACACGCTGCAGGCACCCACAGCCCCGGGCACCTACAGTCGCAGGGCCAAGCTGGCACTCCTGAGTTGGTAAGTTGCCTACTTTGGATGGGGTCATACTTTCCTTAAACTTTTCAACAAATTCCACATTAACAGGAATGTTAAGTACACTTTTGCTTGGATACCTCAAGTTATAATTACAAAATACACAAATTTACAGTTGGAATGCCAGAAATTGATGGCTGCTGAAGACAAATGGTCCAAACTTCATGTGACAATAAACTGATGGGTCACCTTACCAAGTAAATTAGGGTTATGAGTCATCATACCAAAATATGTGGGAACCACTAGATTAGTGAATGAGAGGAAAACAATAATGTTTGGTGTCACCAGAGACTATAATGAATATGAGTCTTCAGTTCTTGGAACTCTGAGAAATGGTTCTCTATTTCAGTTACATAAAAATCACTTTATGGTTCTTTAAAAATAATGGTCTGTTAAAGGATCAATAGACATCACAAGATATAAGGAAAGGCACCCAAAACTCTACTTTCATTAGTACAGCATGGCTAGTTTAGAATACGTATAGTGGCATTTAATTAGCCAGGATTATTTTCAGTAAATACTAAGAATACAGTTGATTCCAGGCAAATCCATGGTACCAGTGCAGAGTTGCAAAACATATTAATTTTTAACAGGAGCAGAAAAAAGGTGATACACAAGCATGAGTTCAAAGGCTCTTACCTGCGCTGAATTTCCCATTTGCTCCACAAATCACAACAGCTTTCACAGTGGGATCAGTATTTGCATGCTTCACATCTCGTTCTAAAGCCAGTAATGTTGGAGGGCTAAAATAAAGAAAATAATCATTGAAAGTGTTAGGGGAATATCTGATTTGTTATAAAACAAATATCTAAAACATTTTTTTTTAAATCATGTGGAATCTATTTGGGAACTCTCAATGGAGGATTCTAACCATTCTAACCTGACCTGAACTGTACAAAGATGTTATGTTGAGTCCACAGGTAAAACCTATGTGCATGTAATGTATTTCTTCAGAAATAATGGCAATTAGATGGCCAAGCCTTAGAATTGTATGCTCTTCCATGTGCCTCCCTCTAATCATCGTTTGAAGTTAACTGTAGGCCTGATCCACACATGAGCAAAAAGAGATGGATGAAGGTGATAATGACCTGAGATGGAAAAGTGATAATATTACTTCATGGTGGAGGTGTGGGATACCATTTCTGAATGCTGCTCCTATGTAAAAAAAAACCCAAATCTTTATTGGTAAGTAAAATCTAACAGCACAAGAAGTAGGCTGGGCTAGAATCGCCTGATATGCAGTGGTGTTTGTTTGCTTGTTTTAAATTGCAACCATTTTCTTTTTTTGTTTACGCATGGGGACATTACAAATATGCAGCAGCAGCAGCTGCATTCTGAAGTTTTAAAATCCAGTCTAGTACTTCAGTATTCTACCATGTCATTCTTCTCTGTGCATAGACTGAGGCCAGTAGTTGGTCAGTTCCGACAAAATGGTCAAAGCAGAAAAAGAAGGAAGAAGACATTGGGTATGAGGAGAAGAGAGGAGTGAGAAGGTGTGAGTGAACATGAGAATATTTGAATTTTTGTTCTCCTAGAAGCTTGATGATGAACAGCAGGCAATATACTCTAAAGAAACATGAAGTAGCTATACTGATACAGAGCTGTTTCTAAAATATTGAGTGAAAAGGCGATTTTGCAAAGACCTCCCTTTATGGGAAAAACAGTAGCCATACAAACAACATAGGTACATAAATATGTATCCTAGACAGTGCTGTGGTTGTGCTCTGCAATGTGCAGCAGCAAAGCTGGGGGAAAACAAAGCGGCTGCAGTTTTCTCCCTGGGCACCAGCACAGAGTGGCTAAGGAAACCCAGCCAGATGGGTGGGGTATAAATAATAAAATTATTATTATTATTATTATTATTATTATACTTTCTTGTTCACAATAAGCCATCATTTGGATTACTGTTATGTGCATACCAGGCCATTGATAAAACATGAAGCCTGAAAAGATATGAACTACCTCTAGAGGGAGCTAAAATGGCAGCAAAAACTTTGAAATAAATTCAAAACTGTGGCGATTCCCCATTACTTCTTCCACCTTCAAGGCCAGCAGAAAGTCACAATTAGAAACTGAAGATGCAGTACGTAATCTTAAAGGCATTTGAAAACACCAGTTTGAACCCAGGCTGACTGATTTGTTA
This sequence comes from Podarcis gaigeae, assembly GCF_964106915.1. Taxonomy (NCBI): domain Eukaryota; kingdom Metazoa; phylum Chordata; class Lepidosauria; order Squamata; family Lacertidae; genus Podarcis; species Podarcis gaigeae. The sequence continues at coordinate 62,616,299 of NC_139681.1, forward strand.
CATGAAAAACACTGGTGCTACACATCTCACATCACAGTAAACATAACACACCCTACACAGAGATTATTTTATAATGATGTGGCCCAGAGTAAACGGGGAGTAAGTGTGTTTTGCAGACAGGTATTGCACAACTTTAATTTAAAAACACTACTGCATCATGTGAACATTTCAACATATTGATATAGATAAGTGAGTTTTTCCCAAGTTCAATGCTAATTTCTTTAGTTATATGTTGTGTTTTGGACACCTTCCCAATTAGCATCTCAACTCCCTTACTGCATGCCTGTTCTTGTACTTCTGAAGCATAAAGCATGTACCTGTGTGGTTCTTTCTTGCAACATACAATGGTACCTCAGGTTAAGAACTTAATTCGTTCTGGAGGTCTGTTCTTAACCTGAAGCACCACTTTAGCTAATGGGGCCTCCTGCCACCGCTGTGCGATTTCTGTTCTCATCCTGAAGCAAAGTTCTTAACCCGAGGTACTATTTCTGGGTTAGCGGAGTCTGTAACCTGAAGTGTCTGTAACCTGAAGTGTCTGTAACCCGAGGTACCACTGTATACAATTCCATACCATGGCTCCATGATCATTCGTGTGGGAGAATTTAAGCCATTGTGACAAGTCAGTTTGAAACTGTAAAGCAAATCCTATAACATGGTTGGGCATTAGCAATGCCAAATTGATTTTTCAAAAAAAGTCAGGGATAATATGACTTACGGTTCCAATCATATGCACACTTAGTTAGGAATAAGCCTTAGTGGACTCAATTTGACTTACTTGCAAGCAAATATACACAGGAGAGGGCTGTTAGGCTACTATTTGTTATATTCAGCATTTCAAAATGTGGTGTGACAGAAAATATATCAGAAATGTTATATTGCAGGAATATGGAGACTGCAGGATCTACCTTGCTTGTTACTTAAATTCCAAGATCTACCAATTGGAGTCAGGTGCAAGATAGGCAGGGAGGGGAGCTCTTACACTTACTAACTAATATGTATATTAACTTTTTGCTTTCACCAGAACAGGGGCTAAGTCCTCTCACAAAAATATCCACCCCCCAGCTTTCTTCATTTTAATAGTCTAATATTGAGCTGTAGAGTCTTGTTGTTGTTGAACTACTGTGAGTCGGAAACCCACACAGATGATTGCCCAGAGATCTACCAACATTGGCCAGAGTTAAGGGGAGGTGCTGTATAGTTCAGTGGCGGAGCAAAAAGTCCCAAGTTCAATCCCTTGCATCTCCTGGTAGAGTTGGAAATAGATACATGCCTAAGAAGCTGAAGAGACGCTGCCTTGTTGTGTTGACAATACTGAGCTAGATGGACCAATGATGCCTTATGCCTTGTATTCTTGGAGTCATTTGAACAAACTCAGTAAGATGACATTTTACATTCTCTATGGAGCTTCATCTCTGACAATCTTTACACTGCCTGTGAAGTAACTAGTTTATAGCTAAAATACAGAAACACAGTTGTCGTCAATGCATTGTAGCTAATTATCTGTTTATGCATCATTTGTTAGGGAACTATCTTACCACTGGAAAACAAAAAGGCTAAGTCTGGGTTCCATACCGAAACTGTCTCGCTAAACATGGAATAGAAAAACAGGTTATTTACTAGCAAACAGTAACCCAGTACAGTGGTACCTCGCAAGACGAATGCCTCGTAAGACGAAAAACTCGCAAGACGAAAGAGTTTTTCGTTTTTTGAGTTGCTTTGCAAGATGAATTTCCCTATGGGCTTGCTTCGCAAGACGAAAACGTCTTGCGAGTTTGTTTCCTTTTTCTTAAAACCGTTAATACCCAGGGAATCCGTGCTTCGCAAGACGAAAATACTCGCAGAACGAAAAAACTCGCAGAACGAAATAATTTCGTCTTGCGAGGTAATGTGATCATGATCCTGGCTCAACCTAATAGTATCCAAAGTCCTGAAAAACACAAGACTTTTGAGTTTACATATTAACCAGATTCTCAGCCCATGACTTTTTCCTTTTCTTTGGATGATCTTTATCATGCCAACGTTACAATTTACCATTAAAAGTGGAATTTTACATAAATCTTTTTTTAAAAAAAGAATTAAGATGATTACTTCCCGCTTCCTGTAATGAGAAGGAAAATGTAATCCAAGGCATACTCTCCTTTGCTCCAATGTAACTTCAGGCTAGGCTACTACCTACACTATTTGGCTCATAGGTTTTGTGACATGACTGACTGCAATAGTAGTAGTAACAATAGCTGCTGGCAGTCATCTCATTTTCAGCATGCAAATTCATCTTTATTGAACATTGTTGTTCTTGTTGTTTAGTCGTGTACATCTCTTTGTGACCCATAAGTACCCATAAACATGTGATGTGACAGGAATTCCCAGTTTTTCCTTCTGGGTGAGGTGGTGACTCCATTATAGGCCCACACAGCCCTGAAACGAAAGAAAAGCCACCTGGACAGCAGCCAACTGAAAGGCAAGATAAAATGTCCCAAATGAATTAATAAAGCTATCTGAGCTCTACAACCAAGGTTTTATGCTTTGGGACTCATGTTCTGTCAGCCCCTTTCCTAAAAATGCTACACTTCAGAGGGACCAACAGGTCCCTTCTTCTAGGGATGCATTACTGAAATTGCATTGAAAAATTCATTCAGATTTGGAAACACTTTAAGTTTCTGAATATGAATGGGTACTTGTGTTCAATAAAGATGAATTCACATGGCAATTCTGATTAGTGAAAGAGTGAATACAGAATTGTGTTCTAGCTCCTGGGAGATAATGAGCAGGCAGATGGAGACTATGTTTGTTATGTAGCTTCTCTGCAGATGATGACAGTAGGATCAAAATGAGGAATGTATATGGAATATCAGTTCTATGAACCTGTGGAAGACAATATGGTGCAAAGTTGTTGGTCCACACCAGGAAGTCAGTATAGAGGACCAGGACAGGGGTCACAGACTTACACAAAGCATATTGCTAAGTCAGACACAAATACACATATCTGGCTATTCTGTATCTCTTTGGGTTCACTGTGCACAAGCACAAAGCTGTCCTAAATTATTTTGAAACTCCAGTTTGGGAAGCCAAATTTTGCTAAATATGTTATATGCCATTTATACTTTGTAAAACATTTTGAAGATTGCTCAGCATATTATTGCCTTATACTTTCTTTCTTTCTTTCTTTGGCGATCACTCGTAGCAAAGTAAGATTGTCTTCCATGAACATGGTCTTAACAGTGAGTCCGTAAGTGACTGTGGAGGCAAATTCTGGATCCACACCTCCTTCCACAGTGGGGACATAGGTTTCCAGGTGGAAGGTGATCACAGTGACGGTTTGCTAAACATGCCTTCCTCTTAGCTTTTTTATCATTTTCACCCTGAGTTCCTGCTTCTTCAAAGTCCATGACACCTTTGGTAAAGGATGTTCTCCATTTGGAGCACTCACAGGCCAGTGTTTCCCAGTTATTAGTGCTTATCCTACATATTTCAATCATCTCCTTATTGCACAGCTAGGAGAGTTTCTCTACTTGATCAACGAATGTTTGTAGGTGAAACTGTAGTTCACAACTACAGTGGTACCTCGGGTTACAGACGCTTCAGGTTACAGACTCCGCTAACCCAGAAATAGTACCTCGGGTTAAGAACTTTGCCTCACGATGAGAACAGAAATTGTGCAGCGGAAGCAGGAGGCTCCATTAGCTAAAGTGGTACCTCAGGTTAAGAACAGTTTCAGTTTAAGAACGGACCTCCAAAACGAATTAAGTTCCACTGTACTATCTATATTGCCTTCCACTTGTGGCAGTAAGGTTTCTATTGTTTACAATCTGGGCTGGTGTGGTGCCACAGAATGTTCAGTTATTCAAGGCACACTGACCAGTTTGTAGTCCAACTTCTGTGAGGGTAGGAAAAGTTGTTAGTTTGGCTGTGATGAAAAGCTTATATGGGAAGCAGCCCTATGACATAGGAAAAGGGAGGTCAGCCAGAGGATGGATGCAGCGTAAGCAATGGACTGAGAAACAGAACCATGAAGGAAAGGTAGCCAGAAAACAAGGTTTAAATAAAAGGGTTAAGAAGACTGAGAACTGAGGCAAAATGAAGCTAATCAGTTCTCAGTCACAAAGCCAGGAGGCTCTGTATAATGAAAGGAGTGTTAAGGAAGTTGATAAAGAAAATAGCAAAAGGAATTTAGCTAATTCTGTAGCTTGAGAAGCAAGAATAGTGAAGACAAACAGTTGAAGGGAAGAGCCAAGAAAGAAAACAGGACATAACTTTGTAACACAAGAAAACATTTAATAAAAAGGAAGGAAGGAAGGAAGGAAGGAAGGAAGGAAGGGAAAACAGGACTGAGGCTGTAAACTACTGGCAGGCAGGAAAGAAAGCAAAGCTTTGGAGGGGGAGGAACTGTGGGGCAAAGCGCCAAGAGGGCATAAGTGTGGTAGGTTTAAAGTCCAGATCCTTACAGGGAGAAATCTGCCAGCTAATGATTTCTACTGTCACTGATCCCACAAGGGATAAAGGAAGGCAAAAAGAAAAAAAGAAAAGGAGAGTGTGTGGGTGCTGATTTCCCATGCTGATTTGAACTAACTTTTGCTGCAAGCAAGAAACAATATTTGAGAATAGGGAAATTTTTGCATTAGTCTGGAATTAATTCACATTGTAATTGTAATTCACATGTCTCTTGTATATATGGTATCTTTTGTCTAACAGGAAATTCAGGGCTGAAACTCTGAAGCGCAGGGGGAAAGCCATAACTTAGGGTCCTCATGCTGCTTGTGTGTGCTTGTTAAACTTGAGAACAAAGCTAACCACCCAACTAGGGTGAAAGTATCTCTGCAGTACCAAACTAAAACATCTCAATATCATGCTGGCTTATGCACTGCTGGAAAATTAGGGTTGGCAAGCTAGAAGCTAGTTGCGGCTGTAGTCCTAGGCACAATTATTTGGAAGTAAACAAATCCGGGGACGCGGGTGGCGCTGTGGGTTAAACCACAGAGCCTAGGACTTGCCAATCAGAAGGTTGGCGGTTCAAATCCACGCAACAGGGGGAGCACCTGTTGCTCGGTCCCTGCTCCTGCCAACCTAGCAGTTCGAAAGCACATCAAAGTGCAAGTAGATAAATAGGTACCGCTCTGGCGGGAAGGTAAGCCGCGTTTCCGTGTGCTGTTCTGGTTCTCCAGAAGCAGCTTAGTCCTGCTGGCCACATGACCCAGAAACTGTACGCCGGTTCCCTCGGCCAATAAAGCGAGATGAGCGCCACAACCCCAGAGTCGGTGACAACTGGACCTAATGGTCAGGGATCCCTTTACCCTTTGCTAAACAAATCCGAGTAAGGGTGCAAAGGCTCTGCTTACAATCCATTACACCTAAGAGGAAGCATCACCGAGTACCATGGGACTTTCTTCCATGTAAACATAAGCAGCTAGTCCAGCATCCTGTTTTCACAGTGGTCAGCCTATGGGAAGCATGCAAGCAGAATCTGGGTGCGACAGCAAGCGACCCTCCGAGTCATGCAGAAGAAGCGCATGCCGGCTCGCTCGTTGCCAGCGTATCTTTCAGGGGCCGAGCCTGCTTCGAGGGTCAAAAATGCGCTCTCTGGGGTCGAATCTGCAGACCAGCAGTTTCCACCCGCCAACCAGGAGCCCGAGAATCCCTTGGCTGGGGCGAAGTCTTCCCTTGCAAATTACCTGAGCGTATTGAGTGGAGGATTACACAGTCGAATCACGGCCACTGCAGCCGATCCCCGCGTGTACAGAGCCATGATCTCGCGCGGACGGACCCCACGAGCCCAAGAGACGCTTCGAGCTCGATTAAGCAGCACCGAGGAGAAGGCGGTCCCTGTGGGAACCAGAAAACCCGGACTAACCAGACTCCCTGACGGGCTGGGGAGGAGGCTGGCCCCGTTTGCACCCGAGGGGGAGGTTCCAGCTGGGGCACCAAATCGTGAATTCGCGGCTACTTGGACCCACACTTGCCAGATGCATGCTCTGAAACATGGGCGGAGCCAGGATATTTTTGTTGGGGGGGGGGCAGAACCGACGTAATTGGTCAGTTAGTTAAGTATTTCTATTTAATCCAGGGGAGGCAGCTGCCCCCTCCCCCTGCCCTCTTGGCTAAGCCTACGCTCTGAAATTGCTCCAATTTATACAACCGTTCACTCTCTGCTACGACAAGCAGTTTTCAGGGCGAGAATTCACAGAGGCTGCCTTCACGCATGCGTACTCAGGGCAAAATACTTGCAGCAAGTAAGAGCTGCAAGCTTGGTAGAGAAAGGGTCCCACTCAAATCAGTAGGACCAAGTTGAGAGTGAACACGCTGTAGCCCCCCGAATCAGACTAAAGGGCTATATATAGTCCAGCATTCTGTTCTCAGAGGGACCATTCAGATGCCTATAGGAAGCTGCACCATGACAGGACTGCAAAATCTCTCTCCCATTTGCCATCCCCAGCAACTAGTTTCCCGAGGCATACTGCTGCTGCCCTTAGAGGGAAACGGGTAAAAGGCGGATCCTCATGAATTCATGTGATTTTTTTCATTCAAATTAAATAAAACTGCCATGATACTGTAGACCATGCCTTAGTCTGTAGGCAGCATCAAAAAAATCATAAGGTATGATAGCCATCAGGACTAGCAGCCAGTCAGCAGTCTCCTACATGAATTTGTCGAGCCCACTTTTAAAGCCGCTGCCAAAGTCAGTGTTGACAATATTGAGCTAGATGAACGAATGGCCGCCTGTACAGGGATAATTTTAGTACTCTCAGAGAGCTGCAAAACCAGATAGGAGGGGATCGCATCTTCTGCTTCACCGGGGAAAGGGAAAGGGGGAGGATCGCTCGCTTTTAGAAACGGGGAAGTCTGGCTGTGCAAGCAAATTTTATTCATTTCTTTCTCCTCCTCCTCCTCCTCCTCCTCCTCCTCATGCCCACCCAAGTCACTCACATACACAGGCGCAGGGAAAGCCGCTCCGCCCACCCCGCCAGCCCTGCTCTTCTTTCCCAAACAATGGATCAGCTGCTCCACAGGCAGCCGGATACCCTTGCGGGTGCATAGCAGAACAAATAATCGTTGCTTAGCGATGTCGATGAGAGGTTTCCACACCTTTTTGTTTTTGGTCCCCTTTTAAGTCCATCTCCAGCATAGTCAAGGAGAGAGAGAGAGAAAACTGGAGACAGATTTCTGGGGGGATTTTTGGCCCCCTGAGGCCAGTTTGGCCAACCCCTGGGTACGCCCCTGAGATGAATTCACAAAAGAAAAACAGCTTTTTCATTTAGGTGTGAAAATATAAAAATAAAAATCGATCACATAACACTGTTTGAATACCAATGCCCATCAACTTAGGGGGGAGGGGGCGGTCCCCTCAAATATTTTATTGGGAGGGCTGTAGGAACCTTGGTTCCTATGGGTGTGAATTAGTTGATCACAGTGCAATCCTGTATGCATCTACTCAGAAGTCAGTCCACTTAGGTTCATTAAGGCTTACTCCTAGGTAAGTGTGTATATAGAATTCCAGCTTCCATCTCTGCTGCAACTGCCGTCGAACCCCGCGGCGCTATTTATCTATAATGAGAGCGCTGCATTGGTTACTGCGGAATAGCAAGCAGGAGGGAGAACTCGGTACTTGGAATAGCCGCAAGCCGCTGGCCTTTCAGAGTTCACATTGGCATTAAAAGCGATTTGGCAGAACACGCTTTAAGCCGCATCCCGAATTAAACGCATTTATGTAAGCCTTCCAAGCACTGCGCAGCTTCCGGAGGCGTCGTGGAGCCGGAAGTCGAGGACCCAAAACACAAGGTTGGCGGCCGAGAGCGTTTGCTTTAGTGTCAGGTGATGCCGGAAGTGACGCGCTGTTGATGGCCCGGCAGGTGGGAGGAGGACCAATGGCCGCTAGTGGCTTCAGGACGGCGGTTGGGCGGTGAGTAACGGGGTGCTGTGAGGCGAGCGAGCTAGTTGGGGGGACGCGCGTCCTTGGCTCGGGTCGCGGTGTGGCGGCGGTTGGGCGCGCGGAGGCACCTCCGGGGTTTGGCCGGCGGGAGTTTCCTGCAGCATTTCCTTGTGAGAGGGCGCTGCTTTAGGCAGGGGGTCCTGCCGGTTCTTTTGCCCCGCCGGCTGAGGGGATTTCCCTCACCTCAGACACGGATTCCTGGCTACGTGGTGCGGGCAGGACCGCAGCCCAGTGCTGTTGTCTTTGGTACACGCACATCCGCGCCACCAGGCGTATCCTCCTCCTCGATATTTGGCAGATGGAAACAGGGACGCGCTTGTAACAACCCTGTTCCGATTCCCAAAAAATCGCTCCCTGAAACCCCTTCCCGCCAGTTCACATGGCTGGATGTTCTTCGCCACCAGCTGCAGACTCCATTCTGCTTTCCATCGATTAGGAAAATACGGAGCTGCCTTACACAGGGTCAGACCGTTGGCCCATCTCGTTCAGTATTGTTTGCACTGATTGGCAGCAGCTCCTTAGTCTTTCAGACAGTGGGTTTTCTCATCCCTTGCTAGAGATGCTTGTGATTGAACCAGGGACCTTCTGTGTGCCAAACATATGTTTTACCACTTCCCCAAGTCAAGTGAATCACTGTTCTTTTGGTAAAGATGTGTTAGGAAACCACACATGTGGTTTGTGTGTGATCCTTGGATCCTTGGAAGGGACCCAGTGGATACCATCTATGGCCCACACCTTGCAACGCCTTGTTGCAGAGTTTACTGCTTGCTATGGGGGTGGCGCTGTGGGTTAAACCACAGAGCCTAGGGCTTGCTGATCAGAAGGTCGGCGGTTCGAAGCTCCCATTGCTCGGTCCCTGCTCCTGCCAACCTAGCAGTTCAAAAGCACGTCAAAGTGCAAGTAGATAAATAGCTACTGCTCTGCTCTGGCAGGATGGTAAACGGCGTTTCCGTGCGCTGCTCTGGTTTGCCAGAAGCGGCTTAGTCATGCTGGCCACATGACCTGGAAGCTGTACACTGGCTCCCTCAGCCAATAAAGCGAGATGAGCACCGCAACCCCAGAGTCGGCCACGACTGGACCTAATGGTCAGGGGTCCCTTTACCTTTACTGCTTGAAAGGGAACTGCCAGTTGTAACTTTCCACCTGTTACTACAAAGCTGGGCCCTCTGCTATGGTGGAGCCTCCTCTCCACCAGCAGTGCTCCTCTCTGCTGACAGAACCTGGTGGAGTGGCACCTATGCACCATCCTAACTCTCCCAGGAATCAGAGAGGGGGGAATTGCCTTTTCAGGCTGTAACCCAGGCATAGGCAAACTCTGCCCGCCAGATGTTTTGGAACTACAACTCCCATCATTCCTGGCCACTGGTCCTGTTAGCTAGGGATGATGGGAGTTGTAGTCCCAAAAACATCTGAAGGGCCGAGTTTGCCTATGCCTGCTGTAATCCTAAATGCAATTCCCAGAGAATAAGGTCCATTGAACTCAGACGACTTGCTTCTCAGTAAATATGCACAAACTTTGTAATGTGCCTGTTCATAAGCCCAATGGAATACAGTGGAAATAGCAGCATGAGTCTGTGCTGTTAGCTTCTGTTAAATCAACAGTCTTAATTTTTGCAACATGTTCCTATACAACTGTCCAAAAGTTAAATTTGATCCTATAGTTTAATTGCTTCAAGTTCTTCCTTCTAACCTGTTGTATGTAATTAATTGACATAATCTCCTCTATGTGAGTGTTCAGCAAGGCAGTCCTATTGTTGTTAGTGATTGTGATTTCAAATCATTTTAACGGTTTTGACAGAAGGATTGTAGATAAGTGTACATACCGTATTTTATAATTTTTATTTGTACTTAGGGCCAAATCAAACACCATATTTTTATGCAGATTGTTTGGGATGTGTGAGATGTTGTCCTTGCCTAGTGAAATGATTTAACATGGTTCCAGATTTAGACTAGCTCATGTTCTGAATTTTCTTTCCGAACACTCTTGTGCTTGATTGTGCACATTGTTTTAAGTATGCTGCTACAATCTGTAATGTATTAACTACTTATTATAATATCAAAAACGAGGATTTTTTTAGGGCTGTCATGTGATTAAATAACTCTTAGTTGATTAATGAATGGAATACTGTAATGCATTTGTTAAATTTGCATATGCATTAAAACAACAGCTCTGAAAAAAGCAAGCTTTTAACTGACTAAGCTTTTAATTGATTAAATGTTGCAGCTGGTTTTTCCATTTGTAAAGTAGAGCACTGCCAGAGAGGTAGGATATAAATTAAATAATACATGGTTGTAACTTGGAAGTGAGTTGCAGAGCTAATTTTTGCATCATCAAGAGAGCTTCTCTATGACCTTCCTATTCATGTTTGATGCACAGGGGGTGCAATAAAAGGGCCTGAAGGATTTACATTCTATAAAGAGTTCCTAGTAAGATATGTTACAATAAATAAGTTCATTTAAATTTGTTTCCTGCCATATCTTTTTGGCTTAGGCATTTGCTCATGGTGTCCTGGTCACATGTTACATGCAAACATACATGAAAACACCTGCCATCAATGAAAGCATGCATATCAAGATATTTTCCCCAGATTTATGGCCCACCACAGGGTTGTTGTCTTGCACAGCAATTACCTAAGTGGGGAAATAGCAGGCGAACCCAGAATCAGGTACTGAATGGAGTGTTTATTATAAAACGGTGAGCATTTAGTAGATACAAATTTGTCTAAAGGTTTTACAGTCTGTGCTCTTTTTGTATCACCAGCTTAAATGAACTTGTCCTATGGAGAGATAGGCAGATAGAAGACTTTCTCAATGCTTGACTGCATTGTTACAGAATTCCCTCCCATGGGATGTGTGTTTCTCTTATTGACTGGTTTTGTTTTCTTTTGCTTTTAAGTGATAATGGTATTAGTCTATCTAGGTTCTTAATGTTATAATGTTTAAGTATTGCTGCTATTTTACTGCAGATTTTGAAATCAGTTGTTTTTAGATAGTTATTGTTGTAAATCTTAGATTTGGTTTTTAACCTGTTTTACAATTATCTTATTCTATGACCTTTGTATGTTTTGACTCTGAGAGAATAAATATCTAAATAAACAAAATGTTAAAAATAGTATGCATTAGTGAAAATGCCAGATTTTTAAAGTTGACAATAATATTTTAATGTTACTGTGATGTTATTTTTGCTTCAGAAAAAAAGGGGGGAGAGTTCTGCAGTCTTACACTATGCAGTGTTGAGCAAATAGGCAGGTTCATGTAATAGTGCAGAGTTAAATCCCCCCATGCTGTGCACAAAAAAGCAGGATTTACTCAATTTGCATTTGTTTCTTGTAGTATTTTTAAGGTGTCCTAATCCTCCTGTGCCTAAGCTCTGCACCTTAAATGAAGTCTTCCCTCTTGGATTATATATCCAACAAGAACATTCCCTAGAATTTGGCAGGAAACAAACATAGTTTATTTACATAGTGTGATCTCTTTTGTAAATGTCATAAATCACAAAATGTGCATATGTTTGACTAACTGTTTGAATTTTCCCCCCAGTGCACTAAAATCCAGATTTTTGGGGATAGCGTCAAACGGACCCAATCAGCAGGAATGCATGGATAATTAAAGCTTCCAAAAATGAGTCGTGAATTGTTACCCTTCTTCTGGAATCCACAATTTGAGGACAGTAAGTAGTTATTTTTGCTTTGTCTGGTGTTTTGGAGATGCAATCCTGTCAAGTGAACAAACAAACTATCAAAAAATAGAGAGGGAGAGAAATCACACTGACATTTAGTTGGTGTCACCCAAAAGGACTTGATGATAAAGGCTTCTGTATGTTAGGAACATAAGCTCTTCTCTGTTGATACCTTTTAAATATTTATTTGTAGGTTTTAACAGCCATTGTGTTTTGTGGAAGAAATTGCAGGTAGCAATCCTGGGCCATTAGAAAACATCGTGGAACAACATTATTAGGATTAACTAAAATTTCTCAAAACATTGAGCAAGATTTCAGGCTCCCTAGAAGTATTCCTAAGACTAGATGTTCAGTTAAAAAAAGAAAAAAATATGCTTGAGAACATGGCTTGAAAAGCTCCATGATCTGAAGGAATTAACTGTAGATATGATGAGTCTTCATATATTTTTCATAAATCTGCTTCCAAATTGGGCTTCCAAATAATTTTGGCAAGGTCAGGGTAGGCAGAGGTCAAAGAAGGAAAGGAATGAAGGGAGAGATGGGTGAGGAAACTGGTGTTGGATTGCTTGTACAGCCAAAAGGACTCTTTAACTTTCACATATTTGACTAATCCCATTTAAGTTTCAAAGTTTTTAGGCAGCACTCTTACATTCCAAAACTTGTGTTAAGTACGACGACAAGACATTAGTTTTTAACATTTTTCTAAGAATCATAGGGAACCATATTTTGCATTAAATTTCAGGTCCTGAAATAAAACCACTGATACATAGTATTGATTTTACAGTCCTTTCTGTTTTTCTCCAATGAAAGTTAAATATATATTTTCTGGTCTCTCTTTGATACCTTTGTGCTCTAAATACGCCTCTCTTTACATTGCATCTCAAGCAATATTTTGTTTTTTTCCAATTTTTATCATGTTTTTACAAGAAAATCTCTCTTGTCTTATAAAAATGTAGTGAAAATTCCAATAAGAAATAAACTGTCAATTTCTCCAATGAATCCCCTGGCACTGCTTGTCCATTCCTTCAACGTACTTTATCCATTTCTGTTCAGAACCTTCATCATCCAATCCATCATTGTTGAAGCTGATCCAGATTTCTAGTGCCAGGGAAGAACAGGCTGTACAGCCGCTACAAGATTTTGTTGTAACTCAGTTGTCCATTAATAGACTCCTTCCAAATGATTCACTATTAAAGTTATCATATCAAGACTCGGTCTGATGCTCATCATTAGAATTATAGTCTATCACCTATATCCAATAGCATTGAATATATTGAAATCTCCACTAAAGATGGAAAAAATGTATGTGTGATCTGTTTGACATTTTCAATATTTGAATATCTGAAAGACTATCTCATTACCTACAGACCCTCTTGGGTGTTAAGATCAGCCCTGTGTGATGAAGGGTGGGTAAGATTTGATTTGATAACAATAATTAATAATGAATACATTTGAGAAAATATTTTATTTAACACGCTAGCATTAGATTCAATAGTTTATGTTCCCTCAGTACAGTTCACTGTTATTTATATGTATTTCTTTTTATCTCTAGCTTTTAATCTGATACATTTGGGACAGCATTTTATTGTTCTTCCTTGTGCTCTCTTAACATTTTGTAAGGCTTCCCTCCTGTATATAGTATATTTAATAATAAAAACTCTTATAGGGAAAGGGGGAATCTTCATCTTCACTTAGTGGTTGGTTCTAATTACAATAGCTAGGGTTTCTATAGCCAAAATGTATAATGAGGAATGTGAGGGACAATTGTAATTGTTTGGATTAATAGAAAATATTCTGCTAAATGTGACTTGACAAGTACCCTTGCTGTTGGAAAACTGTAAGTAAAGATGCTTTCAAAATATAATGAGCATCCAGAACATAATATGAAGTGCATCTCAGGTTAAAGTTTAAACCAATACTATTACTATATGCACTAACTTGCTTCTAGTAAAACTATAGCTTGACAGCTTTTCACCTGCAATCCTTCCTGATAAAGATGTTTAGGGTTAAGGTGTACATTTTAATGGATACTGTTGCCACACTTTTATTGAAATGGCTCAGAATTTGACATATTTGAATGCTGAGCCTTTAGCTGAGTCGACTAAAAGAAGGCTTAAAATTTCAACCATTTTTCTGTTGGTTCCTGTCTTGTTATTCTGATTAGTTTATCAAGATTAAGCCAGAGTACTCCAGTTTGGATTTACTGGAGAACTCTGACTTAATGTAAACTAGAATCTCCGTGCTGAAGTTGGTATGCAAGGGGAGGACAGGCAAAGGAGGTGTGTGTATGTGGTCATGAGGTTTGGCCATGCATCATAAATCATAAGTAGTATATGAAACTATAGACAATTCTCCAGATATGGCCAGTATTCATTGAATGTGTCTAGTCCCTATTATACATGTGAATCAGAGCTGTAAAGCAACTGTAAATGGTAATTTAAAATGTAAGCTTCAGTTTATAGCTGCTGTTTGTACTATACATGTTTGTGTTACTGAGCAGAACAGAGAACTGTGTTCTGCAAAAATTATGACAAAGCATGCATTTGAAAGGGATGTTAAAGTAGTTTATTCTGCAAGGAGGATTTCTCAGCACCCAGGATTGTTAATATAGAACTGGCTTTTCACAATTTCCTTTGCCCCAGTTAAGTCAAAAAGCATTACAGCTGTCAAGAGTATCACTATATGTGGGGTTTTTTCAAGCTTCTTCCCCAGCAATAAACTGGACTGAAACTTCAGTGACAGGAATTTTTTAGAAAGCTAATATACTATTGCACAATATGCACAATAACTTTTTGTGGATAAGTTTCTAACCTCTCCAATGGTCTTCCACCTTTTTCTTGTAGGCCTTTTCTAGCGTGATTCCGGTGTATGTTGCTTCAGGCTCCAATTTAGAAAGAAGATGGAATTATAGCTGAAATCCTTCCATAGTCTAGTTTTCTAGTAGGATTGCCAGGTTCCATATGGCATAGAGCTTCTGTCCCTTGAATAGCTGCAATAGAAGCAAGAATTACATATTACCTTTAGGCAACTGTAGCTCTAGCTGCCACAGTGTGCTCTAGTTCATAGTTATATAAAGTGGTTATATAAACAGGGATTTATATATAAATAAGGAAAGTTGCAAAATGAAGCACAGATCAAAACACAGTTACTTAGGCTGTGACAGTCACAATTAAGGTTACTAGATTTTGAAAACGAAAGGCCAACTATGCCTCAAATAATTGGCTAGAAGAGAGAATTTTGGCAAATTCACTTCTCAAACTGTAGATCTGTGGTGGTGGTGGTGGGGAAACTACACATAGTAACATTTTCAACTGCTGGACACAGGGTCCCAGTTTGTATTGGCAACATTAATATTATTGGCTGTGTTTGAACTGCTAAACCTTAGTATTATGTGAATGAGCCTCAGACATGTCATCTTCACCTTTTCCTCCACTACTCTGGGGTGACTTTTGCTTCTGTTTTTAACCACATCTTAGTGTCCTGTCCAAACCCAAGCAAACTATGACTTACCATAAAACAAGCAAGCATTCACAGACAGAAACGTGCAGCTTGTCCACACCTCTGTCACTCAGGAACTAAGTCATGGTTTAGCTTTGTTTTATGTCCAAACCTGGGATTGTAATTTGCCCCACCCAAACAGACAAGGAGTGGTACATCAAGAACATGCCTTGGTTACAGCGCTTGGTTTGTTGGGAGTAGGGCAAATCACAAGCCCAAGTTCGAATGTAACTCACAAGCCCAGGTTCGAAAATAACTCACCAAACCATGGCTTAGCTCTCAAAAGCGAGGGAGGAGTGACCTAGTTTCAGTTTTCTCCCTGTGAACCAGCATACTTGCTTGGTTTGGGATGATGGCCAAAGCTTCCCTACCCTTGAGTTAGGTGCTGTGATGAGACTGCCCGCTACTTTTAAAATTTGCTTCCCTCTCTCATATTCACTTGTGTCATAGGACACAAGTTTGATACTATTCAGTGGGAATTCTGAGTAAACATGCCTGTAATTGGGCTGTTAACCTACATGGGGAACATTTCTAGTCAGACAGACAAATTGAAATATACTTAGAAATGCTTATCAACAGATTTTCAGATTAAGAGTTTACTTGCTGGTGAAGACCAAAGTCCAGCATTATGTTTCCACCAGTGGCTGGCCAAATGTCTTTGGAAGCGCACACACAGGTCATGGCTTTTGTCTGTTGCGTGTCACCAGTGTACTGCAAAGTATATTGCCACTTGAACATGAAAACTACCATGAGTAATAGTTCTCTGTTCACTTATGTTTGTCTAGACCGTTTTAAGAAACCAGTAAAATAATTTGTAAGGGGAAAAGAGTTGTGAGGCAGGTGTATGTGTGCATTCTGCACGCTGGATTCAAGCAAAATCCAGAGTGTATCGTAGTTTTCACCCTATAGGACGCACTTTCCCTCCTCCAAAAATGAAGGGGAAATGTGTGTGCGTCCTATGAGGTGAATGCAGGCTTTCGCTGAAGCCTGGAAAGGGAGAGGGGCCGATGCGCACCGACCCCTCTCACTCTCCAGGCTTCAGGAAGCTATCTGCAAGCCTTGGCAGCCGGTCTCCCAAGGCTTGCAGAGAGCTGCCTGCATCCCGAAGCATCCCAATTTTTTTTTCTTTATTCCCACCCCCACCCCCCCGAACTAGGTGCGCCTTATGGGCCGGTGCGCCCTATGGGGCAAAAAATACAGTAATCTTCACTTCCTTAAGGAATGCGTCATTGGTTGCTAACTAAACTCTATGCTAGGCCTGGGTGATGTATCAATACATTGCCCAGGATCAGTTTGGGAACCAGAGTGTGGTTATATACCACCCGGCGGTATGCCTGTCCAAACCCAAGCAAACTATGGCTATGAATTGTGTGGGTAGCATGGTGGAGCCTAACTACTGCACTACAAGCCCTGAGCAGAGAAAAGAGCGGAAAGCTTTTGCATAAGGAAGTAAAATTCCTGGGCTTACCTTGTGTTCTTTGATCTATCTCTTAAGTGTGTTGAATTCAACCTTTTGAGTACGTAGAGATAAGCCCTTATCAACCAGCAGTTAAAATAACAAACCCTCCCACCTTGCTGAGTTGGACAGAAACTCCCCAAGGCTTCTGGGCTAGAGTAAATGTGTACAAATGTTATACCAGTCAGCCTTGATGGGGACAAAGTTTACACACTGAAGAGATCCACTGCAACAAAAGTTTTGCATTGTTTTATGTAGTCCAATGCAGTTTAAAGTGAGTATTTTAAATTAAAATACTTAGTTTTTAACTCAATAGATTTATCTAGAGAGAGATCCATTTCCTGCTAGCAAATGATGCACATTAAAGTAATCTGTAAATACACATAATGACTCCTGTGGAGGGCAGAAGAGGTGAGTGAGTGGGTTTTCCTATTGTCTGCTATGAATGAGAAAAGTGTCTCATGCACTCTGAATTTAATCTGCCATAGCTAGCAATGGGACCATAGTAGAAAGAATAAATATTGGCAGCACAAGCTTTAAATTTTTATTCTCTTGAAAAATTAGCAAATGTTTTATAAAGCTATTGAATTTTTTCTTCCCAGTGGTTGGACATCTGTTTTATAGAACTTTTCAGTCATATTATTTAAGAACATTTATATTTATAATCAGTGCTTTTTTCTGGGGGGATGCTGGGGTACACATATCCCTAAACATTTTGTGAATCTAAGTTTGGCCTTTTTGAGGAGCAGTATTTCAATATGAGTAGGAAAATGAGAGTATCCCTAAACATTTTTTTTAGAAAAAAAAACCCACTGTTTATAATGAACCATTCTGAAATCCCCCGCACTGTGAATATAATTTTCTTTGTTCAAGATACTTGTATATGATATTCTTCTCTCAGTTATATTTTAATTCCTTAGTTCAAATAATAAAATCCTTCATTCCTAATTTAATATATCTTAACTCTTGCACTTGTTAAGCACACACCTCTCCAACTGGAATAAAAGCACCTGTCACCTAATTGTTACTCTCTCTATATGTCATTGAGTTTCAACTGTCTATACATTTGTTAAACATTTGGATGGGTTGATCAGTTTTTGTTTGAGCACAATTTACTATCTTTTAAGAGAAATATTGTATTTGTTGGAAAATACACTATTTTGAGAAGTTCTGATAACATTTTTTAAAAAAAAAATTGTAGTCAGAACTTGGGATTTTACAGACCCAAATATTAAGGATTGCCTAACCACTAGAAAGAAGGTTGCCCTAGGTCTAGAATGTACCTTATCATTCCTGAGTTGCAGCATTCCTCTGATGTCAAATACAGTGGTACCTTGGGTTACAAACACTTCGGGTTACAAACTCCGCTAACCTGGAAGTAGTACCTTGGGTTACAAACTTTGCCCCAGGATGAGAACAGAAATCGTGCGGCGGTGGCAGCGAGAGGCCCCATTAGTGAAAATGTGCCTCAGGTTAAGAACAGCTTCAGGTTAAGAACGGACTTCCAGAATGAATTAAGTTCGTAACCCAAGGTATCACTGTAGAGTCCTACGTGTTTTGATTTTGTCATGACAGTTGATAAGTTCATTGATAGAGCCTAAAGCAGGAGTCATGTTTTGAAGAATGTCCTAGATTGGTAAAATACAGGAAGAAGTTAGTGTGTACTGATGGACCTCTCTATAAATTGACCTGGGTGTCTCTAGAGGTGATGGCAGAGCTGAAACCTGACAATGCATTTTCAAGAATCTGATTATGATTTGGTTCACATGTAATGTAGACCTAAACCATGGGTTAGCACAAGCACACAGGCTCCCCAAAGGCAGATTCTGGTTGCTTTGCTTCTCCTTTGCCCCTGCTTTTGCAGTACTGTGAGCTAAGCAATGATTTCATGTAGCATATTGCCAGAACCCAGGCTTATACTTTTTGTGCTCCAGATAAACCATGAAGCAGCAAAGCAGCCACAGTCTCCTCTCTGGGAACTTTCATGTTCCTACTAAGTCATGGTTTGGCTTAGCATCACATGCAAACTGGGACTATAAGTTCTTAATTCAAAATATGGTGATGGTTTGGGAGTCATCAAGATACTGGTTCAGTTCTGATGTAATACTAATTGTTTGGTGTTTCATGAGCAAGCCTTAGGCTTGTGTACCCCCTTTTCTTGCTCTTTCCTTCTTCTGTACACACTATGTATACACTATTTTTGACAGAACTAGGAAGTACTGGAAGGAATTTGAGGGAGGAGGGAGTGTATGATCCCAAGTTTTGTTGTGTGGTTCCAAAATATGGCTTGGAATTATGGTTGAATAGAGCCAGTGAGACACCTGAGCTTGTACAGTTCACATAGCTGCATGAGAACAGGTTTTTTAAAAAAATATATTTATTAGTTTACAATATATAGAATCTTATATAATGTAAACATCATAGTTATATTTTGTTGAATTTCATATTGTTGTATTTAGGGATTCAGTTCTCTTTGGAGGACCATGTGAAAAGTATATGCAGAGCCTGGTGCAATTCAAGCCAAAACGTTCTTTTAAAAAATCTTATTAGTCTTGTTTTATTTGGCTATTTTCAGATAGAAGAATCCAGTGTTGGAATGTCTTACTCTTGCTCTTTGAAGCTGCACTGAGTGTCAGCTTGGTTTATCTACCTTGAAGAGCAAATCAATGCACAGCTTGAAGAGAGGGCATGGGATGTTGCCGTGCCTGGAACAATGATCAGGTACCAGAATGAACCTTAGATTTAGAACGGAAAGATTATTAATAGGTGAGAATTATAGTAGCTTACTTTTTCAACATACAACATGTGAAATGTTAGGGTCTGTACCAACATAACTCTACAATTCTGGAGGAAAGGTGGGATATACCAGTAAATATCAATAACAATAACAACCAATTTCATACAGTTCTTTAAATTGCATCTAACACTTCAAATGTTGTTCTCCTTTGGGAGGAACCGCCATTTTCAAAACAAAGTTCTAGGTTTCTCTATATTTATTGTTTACTGTGTTCCCTTAATTATGCATACCATCCTATATTATTTTCCTTTTATATACTCCTCAAATCTGGGTATAATGTTTAGTTATTAACTTGGGATTGGATACAGACTTAGTTATGCTTAGAGTAGCTCCCCTTGAAACCAATGAGGTTTGTTACGCTAACTTAAATCCCATTGATTTCAGTGGGCCTTCTCTAAGTACGATTAAGTCTGGATCCAACCCTTAGTGTCATGGTGTATGCTTGAAGTAATGTAGGTCTCTGGTTAATAAATGTACTAGTTTCCTATAGCAGATATCAGATATTTGATAGGTTTGTCATGCAAGATCTATTCGGATGGCTGGCTTTGCTGTGATATTGTTATGCACTCGTCATATAATGAAGGAAGAGAGCTTTTCTGTTCTGCAGCTTTTCTACATGCTGTTCTAATATTCACCTCACGTATCAGCATTGTTTTCATTATCATCCGGTCCCACTTGCCCCACACCCCTCCCAGCTGGCAGGGTCTGTATCATAACCCTTTGATGCTGTGTCGCAGGGGTTTGATTGGTAGCATCTGCCTGCTCTGTGATGAGATTCCTCTGAAGAAAGGCAGGCTGTTGTTGCCTGATTCTGATTGGCTGTCCCACCTGACTCTCCTCTCCTCTTCCCCCCTCCTTTTTCAGAGCACACACCACAGCAGGCTGTATTCTGAAACCTAAAACAGCCCCGTATACATCCATTCATGAATCTGTGACGTCAGTAGTGTCTGTGTTCTCCTTTGCAGCGGGGTTGCAGGATTGTGTGGGTGGAATTTCCTTGCTGTATTTTGCAGATCAGGTTTGGGTTTCGTTTTTCTGCCGTCCACATCATAACACATGAAAATGGAGCAGGATTGTAGAAATTACTCACCACCGTAAGTATATTAACAAAATCTGTCTTCCTTCAAGGGGCTGCGTTTGCAAAATGACCGATGTTACCTTCCTGCCATTTATTTCAGAGGAGCAGATGGATGGTGCATTTGGGGTGCGAGTGGACTGGAAAAAATGCTGAAAGACACCATATTAAAGCCAAGAATATTTCTGTTTCTGCCCATTTACTTCTTTGTAAATGAAACATAGACATGTTTCATTTACTGTTCTAGAGGTTGTTCTGGAGGTTGTGTAATGGTCCTTCCCTCTTTTTAAAATGGGAGAGAATGCATTTCTGTGGCTGTCTGAAAAGGCAGAGATTGCAAATAGCAAGTAAGAAAATTGCAACTGATCTTAAAACAGGAGGCTTCTCCCTCTTCCCATGTCCTTGTGAAAATGTAATCTTCAATTGTGGTGCAGCTTTTTAATAAAACGTAACATGTTTGTCAATATATTTTGACTGGATTTGGGAACAATTTAGGTATTAATGAGAAGTTTAATGATTAAATCCTTCCATAGAAATAAAAAGGGCTTCTTTTAGCATAAAAAAATAGGTATAAAGTCCCAATGATTTACTGTTTACTGAGATTATCCTTGCTGAGGTTTGATTGTCCTGCTTGCTAGTGAAATCAGTGAGAGTTCATACGGAATGGCAATGTATCTTACCCTTGAATCTTGCCCTTTCAGAAATTGCTGAAAAAAAGAAGTACCAGAAGTGACAAAAACATATTTCAGGCAAATGCCTTGGACCTAATAGTTCTGGCTCCACTTCATTTTTAATGCTCCCATCCTAAATTACAACATAGTGTTTTCCAGAGTTTGTTGCTGAAATTGGAAATACATGTAAAGCTCTATTTTTGACATTGTGCCTAGAATAAAAGACGAGTGTAACAAAAAAAAAGGTGAGAGTAACAAAGCAAGAAAAGTAAAAAACAAAAACAAAAAACCACCCCACAACCCTGGTTTCCATGTTTGGAAAAAAAATGCTTCTTACCCTTTCTCTTCACTGGGACATCCACCCCCTTGATACCTGGTTGTCTTTGTTACTTACTTCTCTGTTACTCTCTGGGTTCACATGCCTCTATGTTTCAAAGTACAGTAGTGGAAACTGAATGACAAATTTCTATTCTTACACAATTAACTTAAATCCATTCTTAATTGATGGGGGGACCCTTATGCTTATTTATAGGCATTTAATATTACAACAACTGCTTAATAGGGTTTTTTAAATCTGTGGCTATCT
This sequence comes from Podarcis gaigeae, assembly GCF_964106915.1. Taxonomy (NCBI): domain Eukaryota; kingdom Metazoa; phylum Chordata; class Lepidosauria; order Squamata; family Lacertidae; genus Podarcis; species Podarcis gaigeae. The sequence continues at coordinate 62,637,982 of NC_139681.1, forward strand.
TTTCAGATTGTAATAAGGCTAGTGCAGCTTTGATTTGTGGTTTGTATGTTAATTAATTCCAAAAAGTGAAGCTTGGCATCTTGTTAATCTCTTCAAATGGATTATTGACAAAGAGCATTGCATCTCTTCTGTCTCTTGTGGTCAGCAGAGGTCAGGGTTTTCTCTTTTTTGCACTACTTGCTACAGGAAGGGTCAGTTTCCTCCTGTTAAATAGAATTCCTTAAGTATTAAAGTTCATTTTAATAATTCTCAACTACTCCAGAGAAAGTAGCTTCAGAGTGTTTACTCTTTTTCTGATATTTTTCTGATAAATTTCATGTTTATCATTGGAACTGGAAAAAGCATTTAAAATTCTGTCAGAATAATTTTTTTAAGCCAGCAGCCCATTATGGCATACAGAAATTGCTAAGTTCAAATTACAGTTGACCAAATGACCAGGATTTTTCCAACTCTTCTTCCATTGTTTTGCAGATGTGCTTTAAGTGAGTTGGTATTAATGAAATATTTGACCATGTTTATAAACTTGTAAGATGTAAGGCCTATTTCATCAATTAAAATTACCGTAATTTTGTTGTTCAGCTTGTGGTCCCGGTCAAAATACATAAATTCTGTTGCATCTTTGGAACTCTTAAGGACCAAAGAAACAGTATTTGTCTTAAGGGTGTTCAGAGTGTCACTAAAAGCTTTAAGAAGAGTAAAAAATAAATTAATAATTTTTTCTGCCTTCAAAAACTCCAGCAACTGTACATGTGAAAATAGGGTACTATTCTATAATTTATTTTAGTAGCAATTTTGGGGAGTAGGGGGGGGCAAGTGACCATCAGTTTGGAATCAAAATGGGGCCACTCCAAAAGGAAGGTTGTTGTAGTTCATACTTGGTAGAGTTGCTCCCTATAAGTGTATAAGCTTGTAAATTAAAAGGCAAAACAAAAGAAAACAAAAACAACAGCCTGATAAGTTTCACGTGGGGGGGGGGACTGATAGGAGAGAGGGAAGATAAGGAAATTAGACTGCTTATGCCTTTATCAGATTACACTAACTTTCCCTGGAGTTGGGGTTGGGGGGGGGAATACACATTATGAGGTTAAATTCCCTTTTCCTACTCCATAGACTGTCTCTTACTACCCCAAGCACCTAACTATAGAATGCTCAAGATCAGGGCTGATGTGTCCAAACCTGAGCCCCCTCCCACATGATAGGAATATAGGAAGCTGCCTTATACCAAGCCCATCTAGCCTAATATTATATTGCTGTGAGTGGCAGGCAACTCTCCCAGTTTTCAGGAAGAGACCTTTCACACCACCTGCTACTTGATCATTTTGACACTACAGGAGTAGGCATCAGGGTTGGGATAGAAAAAAGTGTCCTTTTTAAAGGCAATGAGAATGGATGAATGAGTGCATGTATAAATGCCTTTCCGAAGGAGGAGAATGACTTCAGACAGTATTTTACTATGGCAGGCATCTATTTTCCATACTGTTGTGTGGATTGTTATTTGATGGTGGTATGTGTGGTAGTGAGGAGAAGATGATTGCTTGATCGTTCTGCCTTGGCATCAAAGAATAGGTGTTTGTATGTACCGGTATGTGTCTCCTCCATGTCTAGGAATTCCCACCTGTGGTAGGGTAGACTACAGTACCATACCCTCCAACATTTCTCCGATGAAAGTAGGGATGTCCCATTCCATAATGATAATTTTACTATTTATACCCCACACATCTTACTGAGTTGCACCAGCCACTCTGGGCAGCTTTCTATATATATATAGAAACAGAATTAAACATTAAAAACTTCCCTATATAGGATTGCCTTCAGACGGCTTGGGGGTTGGATAACTCCATACCTCCAACATTTCTCCAATGAAAATAGGGACAGCTTAAGGAAAAGTGGGACATTCCAGGATCAAAATCAGAAACCAGGACAGCTTCTCTAAATCAGGGATGTTCTTGGAAAATAGGGGCACTTGGAGGGTCTGCTGTAAATATATATCTCCATATTAGGGCTGGGTGATACATAGTTTTCAACATTGTGATATATTATCCACTAAATATTGTGCTATATCTGTCGACTGTTGGAGGAGGAGGGAAAAGCAATATGTTGCTGATTTCTCCCTCTTTCTTGCAGTCTCCAGTGCCCCCTGAAAATCTGTTCTGGACAGTCCACCAACCCTCATAACAGATTTTCAGGGGGTCCTGAGGGCTGCAGTGTAAAAGGGACGGGCAAGAACTTCCTTTTGGCCTCTTTAAGTGGGTGTCTCTCCCTGGGAAACAGCGCTAGGAGGACCATTGTCAAATAGGGAACTGGCATCAAATGGGTTTGATGTCAGTTGGCTAACCAGGCTCTTAAGCAATGGTTCGATCCTCAATTAAGATTATTGTCAGTAAACCACATTAAACCACAGTTCTCCATTTTGGAAATATTCAGGAACTGGGTTTAATTTAACCAGGTCTGCCACACTTTCAGAAAGGAAAATCCCAAAATATCCTATGTCTTCTATTTAGAGTTCTATTTAGTTTGTGGTGAATAGGTTTTGATGGGTGACTTTCACATCCATTTTTTGTCAAAAAATTAAAGCCAATGGCATGCTAAAAAATTACTTGACTCTCTTCCCCCCATTCCCCAACTCAACTATGAAATTAAAAGAAATAAGGTTTTTTTGTCATGCTCTGTAAGCTGTATGACAAATTTGCTATCCCACTTAGGCTACTGCAATAAAATGTATAGTGTATATAAATGGAAGGCATGTAAAAAGAGGTATTCTGAGTAGCTTCTGCCAGGAACTTTTATTGGTTTCATATCTTAATATGACAACACTAGGAGCTGAAGAGAGCTCTTTCTGCCTGCATAATGGTTATATAGAGATTGCAAAGTGAATCCTTCAGGGAGAAACAGATTAATGAAATGTGTGATAGTGGATTCTCATTTTCATACTATACCTTGTAGTGTAAATATCAGTTCAGTGATATTTCTATAATAATAATGAATGTGCATTTCCTTTTCTAACTTAACTTTAAAAAATACTGTGTTTGATATTACCAGAAGTCATTATGCAACCTTATTTATTTTGTGTGACACTACATTATGCAATCTAGAGCCATTGGACTGTGAACATGAAAATGCTCTGAATGGAAACAATGCTAAAAATATCTTTTATATCACATGGGAAGATCATACATATAAAATGTATTGTTTACAGAATAAAGGCAACATTTTCTTGGGCAATTGAAACTGAGATTTTATTTGTGTGAAGAACAGCTTATCTGAGACATATTTTTTCAGACTGGGGGAGCAGAATCCAGCCCTTCTGTCAATTCATGTACAGATATGTAATTAGCTTTGGTTTCTCCAGTGCCAGAACAAAGATGTAAACATTTCTTCTTCTTCTTCTTGCTTGACAGAATTACAAAATAAAAGTTGTATCTGCAAAAGGGGGGCTCCCAGAAGCATAATAGTGGAACATAACATGACAAATTAGAGCAGGAAAGGCACATATAGATGTGCTCTCAGTGGTGGTTCAGCTCCAGGTTGTGAAACTCTTCTGTCTTCCAAAGTTTGCATATTCCAGACATGCTTTAAGACCTTTTTCCAGGGATGTAAAGTTGATTTCAGCAGTTGTATCTTGAAAACTGGTTTAAAATGTATATTTTTAACGTATATATTTTTTAAAAAAATTGTTACTCATCTCCAGGTTTATATAGATAAGTGCATAAGGCAAATAAGGTTTCTATCCCTTGTTTTGAATATAAATCACAAACAGCTGCTATAGATGCAACCACTTTGTAAGGGTGTTACATAATATGGAAAGACAGCTATAGTATAACAATACTGTATAGTAAAACATAATTGGAGGAACTCGATTGTTCATATTCTAGTAAACGCAAGTCTCCTGTAAGATCAGCTTACTCAAGTCCAGCTTTTTCTCCACTGTTAGTTTCAGCCTGCTTATATATAGCTGTCAGTTCTCCTTCAGTTCAGCCTGTCCTGTCTTAAGGAACGACTGTGTTCTATGTTAGACCACTCTAAGCTGGGACTAACAACCTAGTAATAGTAAGATAGTTGAACAGAAGATCATTCCTATGTACCTCAGTAATTCACTTTTGTCAGTAATATTTACCTTTAAATGGGTGAAGTTCACACTTGTCCTTGCAATAATGCCTGAGTAAGTCCAAACTCATAGTATCAAACAGTAGCCCAGTAGAAATTACCTATTTATAAAACAGGTGTAGGGAACCTTTTACCCTCCAGATATTGCTGAGCTATAACTCCCACTACCCCTGGCTATTGGCTGTGCTTGCTGGTGGGAGTTGTATCTCAGCAACATCTGAGGTGATTGGGTGTCCAAGGCTCCCCACACCTTATATTTAGAGTTACAACACAACATACCATAGTTTTCCCCTAAATGCACACTTGTTAAAAATTTGCATTACAGTTGGGCACAATTGTTTTGAATGGCTGTTATGATAACAAATCAATTTACAAAGTATATCAGCCTTGTTTAAATTTAATTTTAAATACCTAATTCTATATTAATAAAATTGTTGTTTTACGATGCATGGAATGACCCTATTGCAGCTTGGATTTTTCATGGCAAGCTATGTAAATACTTCTATAGTTTTGTCACATGAGCCTGTTTGGTTTCGATGTCAGGTGGCTTAATGTGACAGATGGGCAAAGTCCAGCATGCAATATATTGCTGAGAGATACCACAACTGTGGGAGAACAGTTGTAACTTCAAGCAATTGTTACTTCTGTTGTTGTATGAAAAGTTCCTTGGGACAGGATAGCCTTTTTGTTAGGAAATTAATCCTTGGGCTTAATCTGAAGAATAAATAGGTAGTTTACATCAGTTTATTGTTCATTTAAAATATTTGTCTCCAAATGTAATCAGATATATGAGTCTCATAACCTTTCTGTGGTTCCTTTTTCAGGTGTTGTGGCCACTTTCTACACTGGGAGTGAGCACTGGTGTTTGTTAGAGCAATATCTTTGACTGTCAACTCCATGCACACCCACAGTACAATGACCAGTTCTCAGGAGCCCCTGAGCTGGTCTTCCTCTACGACTGTGATCGCCAAGACCCTCAATGAAGATAAAGATTTCACTAGGATGCATGGAGAACATATACCCAGTGGTCTCCATCCTTCATCTGAGATCATAGAAGACGTACGAGACAAGGGCTTACTTCATAGCAATGCATCAGAGAACATGAGCAGTCCAGGTGCCACAACAGTATTGACCAGTGTAAGTGAGGATTCAAGGGACCAATTTGAAAACAGCGTGCTACAGTTAACAGAACAGGATGAATTGGAAACTACTGTTCATCAGGGCACCAATGATAATATACCTGGAGAGACCAACAATGGAACAGAAGATATCAAGATCCAGTTCAACAGATCAAGTAGTGGAAATGGTGGATTTCTTGAAGGACTCTTTGGTTGTTTGAAGCCTGTATGGAATATTATAGGGAAAGCTTACTCCACTGACTACAAGCTGCAGCAACAAGGTAAACCTAAAAAGTCAAACCATGTATTTTTGTGGCTTTAAAAATGTTCTCAGATATAAAGGAGGGGAAAGTATAGCCTCTGGAGTGTCATAAAATTGCAGTAGCCTCAATCTCATCTATTTGAATTTATGGATCAATGTTTCCTATCTGACTCACCGGTGCTTTTTTTCTAGAAAAATAGGTGCCAGTACTCACCATGAAGTTGTTAACACTGTCTCACACTTTTTAACAAAAAGAAAAGAGGTGCCGAAGCTGTGGACCCTTGAGTACCCCCTGAAAAAAAGCACTGCCACTCACCTTTCATAATGCCTAAAAATAAGGCAGTCCCAAAACCAAACAGCGATTTCTGCTATTCTGTGTTGCTTCTTGTATTGGGTCATTTATTGGACACCTGGAGCAGTGGTGTAGGATTGGTTGTCGATGCCCGGGGTGGGTGTGCCGGGCAGGCACCAGCCCTTGCCACTGCCTGATCCCACCCCCACCAGAGCAAAGCGGGGCCCTGCTGAGTTGCCTGCCCACCAGTGCAGGGGGAGATTGAATGGCCAACACTGCCCTTGGTGGGCAGAGAGGAGAGCCAGGCTGGGCTGCACTGGGGTTGCTTGCATGGTTTGCGCCCCCACATAAATTGTGTGCCCAGGGCCATGGCCCCCCAGCACCACCTACACTATGTCCCTGATCTGGGGTATTATTTTTCTACCCTTGGATGGGAGGGGGGATGCGGGGATGACTGCATGCAAAATCTCTTCCTAGGTGTGGCAAGATCATATTCTTAGTTGTTCTTAATAATCTTTAAAGCAGGGATCCTCAAACCAGATCAAGAAACAAATAGTCTGAGCTCCTTAAAATGTGATTGAAGCAAAACAAATGTGCATTTGTTGTGCATGGAAAAGCTGTGCTTGTGGGGCTGATTTGTGGGGAAGAGCTCCATGTACAGTGGGAATGAATACTCGGAGCTTCTTTGATTAAAGGAATGGGGCCCCTCCTGTTTGTACAGAGCTGAAGGTGACTATCACTTGTGCTCTCAAATGTTTGGTGCCCCTTGTAGCATCACCCCTGAGCACCAAAGGCAATTTCAGAGTCAGCTATCCCTTACTTTACTGACTTCCAGTCTGGAAGCACTTCCGGTCCAAAGCACCTCTAGGAGTAGAACATTTGGGATGTTTTGGTTGAAGAGATACAGTGTTTGTCCTTCTATCTCAGTATATTTATTATGGGAATGCTCACCTAGTTATTTCCTGGGAAGCTTAACAGCTAATGAAAGCACTAGTGCTTTTTTTCCTTTTAAAATACAATATTATCTAGATGTGAGCATTTTGCATGCTAGCAAAGTTCAACAGGGCATCAGACTACAAAGGCACTAACTGGTTGATTACTTTGAGGCTTGACAAAAGGTAGCTATAGCAGTCAGAATAACAATGCTTGTTTCTTATCAGATACATGGGAAGTTCCTTTTGAGGAGATTTCTGAACTTCAGTGGTTGGGCAGTGGAGCGCAGGGAGCTGTTTTCTTAGGGAAATTCAGAGCAGAGGAGGTGGCCATCAAGAAAGTGAGAGAACAGAGTGAAACGGATATCAAGCACTTGAGGAAGTTGAAGCATCCCAACATCATTGCTTTCAAGTAGGTCATACTTTGATTATCTTGACTCTACAATAATGTTGGTTTTTTTGGACTCATATGCTATATGTCTTCATGTCCTGCTAAACTGTGTTGTGGGTGGCACTGTGGTCTAAACCACTGAGCCTCTTGGGCTTGCCAATTGAAAGGTTGGAAGTTTGAATCTGTGCAACGGGGTGAGCTGCCCCAGCTTTTGCCAACCTAGCAGTTCAAAAGCATACCAGTGCAAGTAGATAAATAGGTACCGCCGTGGTGGGAAGGTAAATGGCCTTTCTGTGTGCTCTGGCACTCATTGCAGTGTCCCATTGTGCCAGAAGCAGTTTAGTCATGCTGGCCACATGACCTAGAAAGCTGCTGTGGACAGACACTGGCTCCCTTGTCCTGAAAAATGAGATGAGCGCTGCACCCCATAGTCGCCTTTAACTTAACAATCAGTGGTCCTTTACCTTAAACTGTGTTCAGGTTACAATGGTCTCCTTCTGTCCTCTAAACAGTAGTTCTAGCTGGAAAGTCTCAACTTCAAGGTTATTTCTTTAGCCATGCCTGCTGATGGTAAAACAGAATCCTTATATTAATTGACTATCCTCAGATGATCAGATATTGGTGAGTGAACAAGCCGGCAAGTGTCACTTAATAGTTGCTTCCTTTTGTAGTTTCCAAACAAACCAGGATATTAAACCAGCTTTAAACTAAGGCTTCATATCCTTTCTTATTTGGGAGCCATTAGCCATAGTTTCCCAGTATATAAATGGAAACCGTAGTAAACTGAAACTTCTTGGCTTGCTTCCAGTTCATATGAAGGGAGGAACAAAGTTGCTGTTTATGGATGCATGGTACAGTGGTAACTCTGGTTGCAGACGGGATCCATTCGGGAGGTCCGTCCAGATCCCTAGGTTTTCGCAACCAGAGAGACCGCTTCTGTGTATGTATGTGTGGCAAAAACCCAGAAATATACTTCCGGTTTTGCCGGTTACGTATCCCAAAGTTTACGTAACTGGAGGGATACGTAAGTGGAGGTATGACTGTAGTTGGATAACATGCTTTGTATTCTGTGGGAGCCTGAGTTCTTCCCAATCCATTATTGCAGCAATTTTTTAAATTTTATTTCCCACTCCTTTCTTTGTGAAAACTTTATTGTTATGTGTGGAAAGAGTTTTAATGTGAGCTAATTCAGCAGCATTTCATCCTCCTTATTCTGCTCCAAGACTCTGAATAATAATCAACGCCACCTCATGAAATTCAATTTTAGAATGAAATAGAATGTTTAGAATGAAATAATAATAATAATAATAGCTCTGGGAAGACATTTCATTATTCCACTTACTATTCTGGTACATATATGACCAAATAATTGGTGGATAAAGTGAAAATAATGTGAATTTATTTGAAGGATAGAATGCGAATATGAATAAATTAAAAGAAAGAGTGATTTGGTCTCAAGGTGAGAAGTACTTTTACTGTCCAGGAGAATTAGCAATGGACAGCACTTTTCATTTTGTTTCACTTGCATGTTCTCATTATTATAAATGTTGTTGTTGTTTTTAATCTATAGTTCTTTTTTATGCCAGGGGCGTTTGTACTCAGGCACCGTGCTACTGTATAATAATGGAGTACTGTGCTCATGGACAGCTGTATGAAGTATTGCGAGCAGGTAGGAAGGTCACACCTCGCCTGCTTGTGGACTGGTCAACAGGGATTGCTAGTGGAATGAACTATTTACATCTTCATAAAATCATCCACAGAGACCTCAAGTCGCCCAAGTGAGTTGTTAGCATGTGGGGAGTGTAAGACAAAAAATGAGATTTGACCTAAATTGTGGTTGTGAGTTGGAATTACATTCAAACTTTATTCCCCATTTTTCCCTTTTTTTTCTTTTCAGTGTATTAGTTACTCACAATGATACAGTAAAAATTTCAGATTTTGGTACTTCTAAAGAACTCAGCGATAAGAGTACAAAAATGTCCTTTGCAGGGACTGTAGCTTGGATGGCGCCAGAGGTGATTCGCAATGAACCTGTCTCTGAAAAGGTGGATATTTGGTGAGTAATGCATTAATAAGTACTTGTCAGTTTCAGTGTTTCCAGCAGAACGTCTGAGACAAACTCTGTTCTCATGACTTAGCATCACTAGCAGCTTTGTTTTAGAAGATCTGAGTCTTAACTTCCCTGTTGTATACAGTTTTTCTGATTTTTATCTCTCTCATTTTCTATCAGGTCATTTGGAGTAGTTTTGTGGGAGCTTCTCACTGGAGAGATTCCATATAAGGATGTCGACTCCTCAGCCATCATCTGGGGGGTAGGCAGTAATAGCTTGCACCTTCCTGTGCCCTCCACTTGCCCAGATGGATTCAAGATCCTTATGAAGCAAACATGGTAAGGGTTGTTCTGTCCACACTGAGCCCAGCTGGTCTTGTGCACACTCCTCTTCCACCCCCAGTACAAAACGCCACAGTATGCCCACAAAATGAGAGTGAAGGATGAGATCTCTGTCTGCACTGACAAGTAAGATACTGGCATTAACACTGTGATACTGCAGTCTGTTATTTTGTAAAGCACAGTTTAGAATAATACATTGGCTTGGGGGAAAACAACTTCTTCAAGTGTATGAACTGATATGAATGCATTATGATTGCCGCAGACAGTAAGGTAATAAGTAGAAGCCATGCCTGCAAAGGAAGAATGGGGACACACTTCAAATACGCTCCTAATACTTCCTTTGTGACCATAGTCACTTTTTTGAATTTTTGAATTTGGTGCCCTTTTCTTTTTCCACCATAATTGTTCCAATAATAATAATAATAATAATAATAATAATAATAATAATAATAATAATATAATATCTTTATTGTCATTGCCCCCTCTCGGGGACAACGAAATTACTTGGCTGCTCCATCCACCCAGGTAGGGCACTCCACTCAAAATCGGAACAACTATAAAAACACTAATTAAAACAATATAATATAATACAGCAAGGAAGATTAGATGACTTTCAAAGTCCAGGTTTCCCATTCAGGGCCGAGATCGCTCTGGAGAAGAAGCTGTTCTTGAGGCGGCTCGTTCTTGTCATCATCGTCCTGTATCTCCGTCCCGACGGCAGGAGCTCGAAGAGACAGTGACCAGGATGTGGTGGATCTTTTACTATGTCCAGTGCCTTCCTATGGCACCTTGTGGCATAAATCTGCTCTAAGGTGGAGAGTGGGCAGCCAACAATGCTCTCTGCTGCCTTAACAACTCTGCACAACACCATCCTGTCCTGGGTAGTACAGCTTCCGTACCACACACATAAGCCATAAGTGAGCACGCTCTCAATGGCACAGTGATAGAAGGCAAGCAGCAGTTTCTGCGGAAAATGGTTTTTCCTTAGGATTCTTAAAAAGTACAGTCTCTGCTGCGCCTTCTTCACAAGCCCCCTTGTGTTGACACTCCAGGACAGATCCTCTTGTAATTCAATACCCAAAAATCTGAACGTAGCTGGAAAGGAAGGGATGAGAAGGGAGAATAAGTGAAGATGCTTCTGAAATGGATGCGTGGAAAATAACAAAGTGAGAGGATATAGTGTTCATATCTAGCTAATAATCTTTCTACATTAGTGTTACATTGAGGGTTTGGTTTGCCTTGCCAGATACGGGAGGGGGAATAAGGAAACTGACATTTATGAATTCCTGATTGCTTCCTCCTTTGTTTTTCTTTAGGGGGTGGTGGTATTCTAATAGGCAGTGAGAAAGGCCTATTTCAAATGAAACCATCAATTAAAATATTCCAAATTGCTTCTTAATTATGTTTGGATGTTCTTTTCTGTTTGTTTTTCTTTAATTTGTCAGGCAAAGCAAGCCGCGGAATCGGCCCTCTTTTCGACAGACACTTATGCACCTTGACATTGCATCTGCTGATGTGTTGGGTACCCCTCAAGAGACTTATTTCAAGTCTCAGGTAAATCTCTTTCTTTTCTAGCACCAGAGTGTATCGTTGGCTTGCCATGTGTTCTTTAATAAGACTTGTATGGTAGGAATAGGAAGAGAAAAGCACAGGCATTCATTTATGAATCTCTTCCCATAATGCACCCCAAAGCGATTTACAATATAATAACATAGTTGTAAATAAAAAGCAGTAAATAAAAAACAACAGCACATACATAAAATTAATTCCATTCCAAGCTAGATACCAGCTGGGATGAAGATTTTAAAAGGCTTGTTGAAAGAGCAATATATTTGGCAGGCATCTAGAAGATAATATAGAAGAATCCTGTGTGATGTACAGTTAGACAGAGTTCCAAATGGTAGGTGCTGTCACACAAAAGGCCTGATTCCAACATTGTGCAGAATGGACCTCCTGATAGGATGGTGTCTGCAGGGTGCAAATTTTGTTCCAGTGAAGTATTAAAGTATTAAAGTAAATCATTTTACTGAAGTGATCAAGATGTCTACAAGTGCAAATCCGTAGGAATTGTGGTGTGAAATCTAAAGCCAAATAAATAGTTGTTATTATATTTCCATGAGTATTGCATACTCTTCATGTAGTCTTGGGCCTGAAAAGCAGTTGGCTACAGATTTGAGAAGAAATTGAGCTGTTCATAGGTTAGAAATGGCAATCAGTTTTATAGGCTAGGAGAGATTTGCAATACACGTCTGTACTTAATGTTAGAATTTCAGCTAAAAAGATGAGTCCCTGGTCAAGCCTGGTGATCAGATAGCTTTGCGGCCTCCTACCACAAAAGTACTATTGGAATAAAGAAGCTTGGGTTTCTTTTTAATATGTTAAAGTAGTGCAACCCTTTATTGTGCAGTTGTCACTGCCATGAGTTATGCTATGTATCTATCTAAATTGCTTTGGCAGGCTGAATGGAGAGAAGAAGTGAAGAAGCACTTTGAGAAGATTAAAAGTGAAGGAACTTGCATACACCGGTTAGATGAAGAACTTATTCGTCGCAGAAGAGAAGAACTCAGGTCTGTTGACTTTCAGTGTGTGAGAAGAGCTTTGCTAATTCAGATCAATTAACTATCCTGTTTCCACCAAGAGACTGCCACATATTTCTGGGAAGAATGCAAACAGGACATTCAGTCTGCCTCTGATCCTGGATGTTCTATTTAGCTATCATAGCTAATAGCTGTCAATAGTTTTATCTGTCAGTAATTTGTCTGATTTCTTTTCAAGGAGATAAGCATCCTGTTGCAGGAAATTCTTTATGTTAACTATGCACTGCATAAAGAAATAACTTTTGTTTGTTTGTCCTGAATTTACTGCCAATCTCTTATCCTGGGTGACCCTGAATTATAGCAGAAGGATCTTAACAGAGTTCTCTTTAGTGAGTGCTTCATTCATATCTAAACTCTGATTTTGGTTTTATTACATTCAGATACTTTCATCATTTGCTTATCTTGGAAGTGGTAGATGAGATGTTTAATTGAGAATAATTCTGCATAAGTACATCTATTAAGCTTCCCTTTTGCCTGTACAAATTGTCCCTTGGAGGAAAAGCCACTCACCTGTAGCTCTCCTTTCTTTTTCATAGGCATGCCTTGGACATTCGTGAACATTATGAGAGAAAACTGGAGAGAGCCAATAATTTGTACATGGAGCTCAGTGCCATCATGTTACAGCTGGAGGTTCGAGAAAAGGAGCTCATCAAGTACGCACATCCACATAGATGTACCTTGTAGCCATGCAGATGACATAATTAGAAGCAGGGATTCATAGGTTTTCTGATTGTTCTAGATTAAAACAACAACCCCATAATGATCTGTTTCGAGATCTGGATGACAAACAAGTGTAATTTGCTTCAATGGCAGGAAATTGTGTTCTCTTTGTGTTTCCCTTACATAGTGCAAGAGAACAATTGCCATTCCTTAGTATTAAGTTTTTCCATGGATCTGCTCCAGACACTTCTTTTTCTAATCAAGATTGTTGTGGGGAAAGCTTGTTATTTTAGAACACAACACTTCTGTTGCACATCCATGTTTTTTTAATCTTGATATGAAACACAACCAGCACTTATGGTCACATTAGTTGTTGCCTAGATCAGCATACTCCAACCTCTTCAGATGCAGATCCACCTTTAACCCAAACACACCAATTTTGTTTACCATATATTTGTTTGGTGGTAGTGCTGCTGTTATTGCTTCCTTTAGATCAGGCTCTACCTAGTATTGGGCCCCATCTCCCAATTTAAGACAGTGGCCTAGAGAATAACTAGGTTCCTCTCCCAAATGCTGACATGAGCACTTGCGTGGACAACAGTTTGTAATATTTATTATTCTTTTGACTTGGGGAAATTGCAAATATTCTTAAAAAATTCATTTTATAATGAAAAGATTACAAATATCATTTTTAACCCATGTGCAGGCGGGAGCAAGCTGTGGAAAAGAAATATCCTGGGACTTACAAGCGTCACCCAGTCCGACCAATAATCCATGCCAATGCAATGGAAAAATTGATGAAGAGGAGAGGAGTCTCGCACAAGCCTGGGGGCCAGACTAAACGGTGAGCCAAATAACAAAAACATGTTCAAAGGCTTTCACAATTACGTGCATATATCTACAAAATGAGGAAGCCACATCTGCTAGGGTCAGCATCCATTATTGCACAAAATGACTGATTACTCAAGTGGCACTGACAAATCTTCTGGTGTGTAGCATCCTTGAATTAGACATTATAAGATGGGATATGTGTGTCCTTGATTATGATCACCAGTAACATGGAAGTTTTAGTAATGTAGAGCAGGTGCAATTTAAGAGTGGAATGTTGGACCAAAGAGTTTTATTGGTAGTCATTTAGGAATCTCGGAGTACCCAATGCAGCTTTTATATCAGAGAGTGCGCTTTTAATATTAGCAAAATGGTCAGCTGATATCTGGCCTGGATTAAATGTACTAAGGGGTTATCTAGAGAGCTTTAATTCTGGAGATTGGTGTGGCATTTCAGCATTTTTGCTCCTTGCCATTTAGAATGAGTTCTTAAGTATGTACTGATCTGTTGATAGTGGGTAGTGTGGAACCACCACAGATCTGAGAAATAAATGCCTACAAATCACAGCTGGGCTTTTGTAGGCAAGCATTTTTTTAAACCAGTGCTTTAGCATAATGCTACAGCTAATTCACATTGCTGCAAAACCTGTTGTTGCAAACTGGGAGTCACAGGATTTATTCTATGTTCACCTGAATTATTAAGCAAGCAACATGGGGTGGGAATGCAGGTCTAATTTCCTTTTTTTAAGGCAAAAAGTCAAGAAGCCCACTGGATGTATGCATGCCTTTGATTCACCTCAGTGCTTCCTTTGGTACCCACCAATTCCAAATTTTATTTTTAGTTTACCCTATGTGACCTATAACAAAACTTGTGTTACTTCAATGTCATCTGTCAATGGGCATGTTGAAAAAAAATGAAGGAAATAATGTGAAAATATCCATAGAGTGGAAGCTTGCATATGTTACTTCTAATAGAGAGCATGCTGGTTTTTGCATCCTTTCTCAGGCCTGACTTGCTGAAGACGGATGGCATATCCAGCACTGAAGTGGCTCCTAGTGGCTCTCCCCTTTCAGGAAGTCCAAAAATGTCAACCCTCAGTAACAAAGGACGTTACCGTAGCAAACCACGCCACCGGCGAGGAAACAGCAAAGGCAGCTACAATGATTTCACAGGGATCTTGAAAAATCAGTCAGCTCAAGATGACTTGGCCCATTCATCTCACCATCATCAGCACCACCCTCATCATCATGGGCATCACCCCCGAATGAACATCCATGGGCAGGACATAGCCAACTGTGCTAACAACCTTCGATATTTTGGCCCTGCTGCAGCCCTACGCAGTCCTCTTAGTAATCACGCCCAAAGGAGGATGTCTGGTTCTAGTCCTGACCTTATCTCTGCTGCTATGGAAGCTGATTCACGGAGAAATCTGGAGGAGAACGAGAATGGGGAGGGCGAGGCTAATCATTGGGAATGTTGTAAAGGAGATACATACAACCTTTGCCCACAGTGCAGGATGGGGACAAATACTGAAAAACAAGGACAGTCACTTGAGCCAGGGCTGGAGAAGTCTGAAGCACCATTGCATGCAAATAAGCAATTTCCTGGAAATAATGAGGAAGGTGAATTCAACAGCCACAGATCAGTGTCTTCTCTTGGCTCATCTCATCCTGCAAGTACTCCAGGACTGCCGGGTAAAACACGACCCATCCCAAAGGTAAGATCCCTCCAACCATCCTGGAAGCAATGGACAGATTTACATTTTGCTGTTTTCTCATGCACCCTAAATTTCTTAGTTCTTTCTGTAGAATACTATCTTTGGAGACTTCCGTTCATGAAAGTTGCTCAGGTGGCTGCATGCTTGTAAATAAGTGGCAAATAACATTGCCTTTAATCTTCTACTAGAGTGGAGATGACTCTTCAGAAGAAGAAGAAGGGGAAGTAGATAGTGAAGTGGAATTCCCACGGAGACAGAGGTAGGACACTGAACTGCTCTATTTTTATCGTAATTGCTAAACAAAGCTTTGGTTTAACAAAAGGATGGGGAGTTAAAATTTTGGTGGGATGAGGAAGGGTTAATGGTTGGGTAATGTTCATGAGCTATGACAAAGGCAGGAGAGCAGAATTCTGGGGGGTGGAGATAATCTCAGTTTTTTCTCTCCTGCCTTGGCGAATCTGTCAGTTAAGTGGTTTTTCTTCCCATTTTCTTTTCTATTCTGTCCTTCTGTGTTTGCTTGTGTGTGCTTATTGTGATCTGATTGTTTTTGTTGTGAACATTACCCCCCAATGAACCCTTCCTTATCCACCAAATCTACAGGTTAGGTAAGACCAATCGTCCTTTTCATTGTAACATGATGAGAACGTAAGAGGGGTGACTGTAACATTATTTGTTATCCAGGTTCTTTGAACAGGGAAATTACCTTAAAAAATTGCTTTAAAACTCTCTACCCATGTCAAATTTATGCTGAAAATGTCTAGATCTAATCATGATAATCATGAGATGTTGCTTCTAATGTGTTTCCCCCACAGTTTTTCCTGATATGCAAAAGCACAAGAGACTTATCTACAAAAATCTGGAAAAATTGCTAGCACAATTAGTCATGATTCTTTCCTACATAAGAGGCATACACTACTTGCTTTTGGAAAGTAGGCAGGCTCTTTGATCTATGATTAAAAATTACTTTTTTTGTATATTTGTTTTTGACATTTGTAGTCTGCTTTTAAGTTTAAAGAAATTCCCAAATGCGGTAGCAAAGAATAAAAACATTCCAAACAGTTGGGGGGGGGAGACTTTAAAAGCCTATGAAAATTAAAAGGTTTTTGCCTGGTGCTAAAACAACATTAAAGTAAGAAAGAAAAGAATAAAAACAACAATATCTAAAAAGAATACCTCCCTGAATGATTAAAAAATAAATAAAACAGCTAAAAATATAAAACTGCAGAATAAAATCATTCCCTATTAAAACCAAATTGCTTCATTTCAAAAGTCAGACCTGAGCCAGATTGCAATGGATCTAGATAATCAGTATTATCTCAGGCTGTTTGGAGTTGAACAGCCACTACTCCCTCAAACATCTTACCCAAATAGTTATTTTCTGGACTGTGCCCGGATGTGTTCTGGGAAGAGGAAGGAGAATTCCTTAATTAATTGGTTAACTGTAGATATGGTTAAGTAGGGTTGAGATAAATTTCCATTCATCCTTGATATTACGGAATTCGCTGGTGATCAAGGCTCTATAATTATGTGCTCTGCAAAGTACTTCCTTTTGTTAGTCCTAAATCTTCCAACATTGGATTCTTCATTGGATTACTGAAGTTCCAGTGTTATGAAAGAAGGGAGAAAACGTCATCCACTTTCTACGTTCCATGTATAATTTTATATACTTCTATCATGTCCTTTCTTGCTCACCTTTTCTCTAAACTGAAAGGTTCCCTAATGTAACTTTTCCTCCAAGGGGAGTTGCTCCATTCTTCTAGTCATTTTGGCTACCTTTTTCTGAACCCCTTCTAGCTGTACCATTCCTGGTGAGATGACCAGAACTGTATACAGTATTCCAAATGAAGTCACACCAAAGATCTGTATGATAACATTGTGATATTGTGTCAGTTTTATTATCAATCCCTAGGGATCCCTACCATTTTTCACAGCTGTTGGACATGGGGTGATCTCTTCATCAAGCTGCCCCCTACAACTCCAAGGTCCCATTTTTGGTCAAGTCACCAACTGTTCAGACCCTATGAGAATATATTTAAAATTTGGGTGGGGGGGAATTGCCCCAATTCTAACTTACATTGAATTGCATTTGCCATTTTATTGCCAATTCTCTGCGTTTGGAGAGATACTTTTGGAGCATTTCACAATCCCTTTTTGTTTTAACCCCTCTGAGCAATTTGGTATTATCAGCAAACTTGGCTACTTTACTCCTCGCTCTTAATTTTAGATCTTTTATGAATAAGTTAAAAAGCACAGATCCCAATATCGATTCTTGGGGGACTCCACCATTTTTATCCCTCCATTGGGAGAACTCTCTGCTTCCTGTTACTTAACCAATTCTGATACACAAGAGAACCTCTCCTCTTATCCCATGACTTCTAAGCTTACTGTAATGGTTGTGAGGGGTTACTTGTGCGTAACCTTACTTCAGTTCAGTTAGTTTGCTTGCCCCAACCATGCCTAGGGTCGGAGCTCGCCCTCCATGACCTGTTAGTCACTTGCAGAATCCGAGAGTGGGCGTCTCTTGAACCTCTTCCAGCATAAAAGCTGTTTGACCCCGAGTCTCCTCCTATGTTCTCTGCACGGAACGCGTCTGCGCAAGTAAGGGGAAGGCAGGGGCGTCCCAGCGCTCTCTCCACTAGTGTCGGGGGAAGGGTCTTGGAGCCCTGTCACCAATTCCTCCCTCTCCCTCTCTTCTCTATGGGTGTTACGCTGAAATCCTTCCCCCCTGCTCGTCCCCTCTCCGGCATCGCTGGGTAGCCCTGCCTCCATTTCTCGTTCTGATGGCAGTTCTCTGACACTTACTCAAGAATTTTTGGTGAGGTACTTTGCCAAAAGCTTTTTGAAAGTCCAGGTATGCTATATCTCAACTAGATCTCTCTATCTATATGCTGCTTGACACCCTCATAGAACTTTAATAGATTAGTGAGACAGGACTTACCCTTGTAGAAGGCATGCCGGTTCTGCTTCAGCAAGACTTGTTCTTTTCCATTCTTGGTAATTTTATCTTTAACAGTGTTTTCCACCAGTTTCCCCAGAAAATTGGCCTTTAATTTCCAGTATCCCCACTGGATCGCTCTTTTAAAATTGGGGTTACATTGGCCACTCTCCAGTTTTCTGGCATGGAGGCTGATCTTAGGAACAAGTTAAATCTTTCCGTTTGAAGTGATTTCACATTTGACTTCTTCAGAAACTCTCAGATGGATGCCATTCGACAGTTTTTATTTTGGTGGTTCCAGAATAGTCATAAACTAGCACTGTCTTCTCACTCCTGTACATTGATTCTTTCTATTGTAGAGTCTAACTGGATTTACCTGTAACTGAACCTGATACCATTTCTTCCAGGAAAAATCATAGGGAGCAGAAAAACTTTAGTGAGTGGTGTGGATACTCTTGGTTGCCCACAGCTTCTCCTCTTTGAATTGCCCCTTGAGTTTTTACCCTGGGGGTAGGGGAGAAAAGGCTGTTACATGCCACCTCCATCATTTCTGCTTTGAACCAAAGTGAGAATTCCTACCCTGTTGCAATCAAAGTGGTGTGGTCATGCCACCTACCTGTATGTGTCCTGGGTTTTTGCACTTCAAGGCAAAGGGCTCTTCATCTTGGGTTTGAATGGCCAGGATTTTTTGGCTGTTTTTTCTAGTGTGATGACCAAATATCTTACCTGTTTCTTAGCATTCTTGATAATTTTCACAGGTTTTCTTTTGATTGCTGAGTCAAGTCTTGGCAAAGGGACAAACTAGAGTGATGCTGAATATATTTGTGCCACCAAGAATATGTATTTATTTATCTCTCTCTCTCCCAGAAAGACTAGTGAGGGGAGGGATCTGTCTGTGGAATCACAACATTCTACATTTCTTCATTGGTTGCCACTGGCAGTGGATCGGTGGGGGAGAGAAAAATATTATGATGTTAAGACATAGTTAAGTTTTATTAAATGTCATGGTGGTGGTGAGGTATTAAAGGCAGATCAGCTTGTTTGGCCCCAAAATTGCACACCCTTATTTTCCTGTAAAATATATCAGCTCATATAAGTACTTTTGGGGAGAAGTAGAATTCACTTAGTAAGATGCTTCAGATCTCCATCTTCATGTTGACTGTTGGTTTTAGCTACATCTCTGCTAAAGTGATTTTTGCTTTGCATTAATGAAACTGTCATCACCTTGCAGTGCTCTCTAGGGAATCCTCTCCCACGTTGGCTCTCTCAACTTCAGAAGCTGCCTCCTGTTATTTTGAATAAATGATTGGTAGTCCCCTCCCCCCTCCCCCACATAGTTCTCTAAAACAATATTTTCAGGTCTTATTGAATAAGAAAATGCTGAATTTATAACCTGCTGTTCAGTGCCAAAGGCAATATAGGACTTAAAATGACAACAAAATAGGGCTACATTACATATATCAACCTATTTACTAGGAGAACCAGTAGGCTAAAATAAGATTCGGTATGAATTTTAGGATTAAGATAAAAATAAGAAATGAAGCCTCAGATTTAGCAACCTGGAGGCTTTCTTATTAAAAATGTTTTTAATGGATTTGTCTCTGGTGTCTCAGTACTATAGCAATTTTAACCTAACTTAGAGTGCAATCTAAGAGAGCATCACAACAGCTATATATGATATACTAGATGTCTCCCTGTGATGGCAGCAAGGAGAGGACAAAAAGGGATAATTCTGGAGGCAAGTTGATCCTTCACTGGACATGTCCCTGGACGATGGGAAGAGTACACCAGCCATGGGGCTGCTGTACCCATTTCCTCTTCCATGGGAACCAATCAGAGGAATTTTTTCGTTTAGAATAAACATGAGTAAAGGAAGGGGACTTGATAGAGGTGTATAAAATTATGCATGGATAGAGAAGTTCTTCTCCCTCTCTCGTAATACTAGAACCCGAGGTCATCCAATGAAGCTGAATGTTGGAAGATTCAGGACAGACAAAAGGAGGTACAGCACTTAATTAAACTGTGGAATTCACCATTACATGAAACGGCAATGGCCACCATTGTGGACAGCCTTGAAAAAGATTGGGCAGATTCACAAAGGATAAGGCTATCAGTTGCTACTCATGATAGCTATGTACTACCTCAGTATCAGAGACATGATTTCTTTGAACACCAGTTGCTCGGGGTCATGAGTGGGAGAGGGTCATTGTACTGATTGTGGGCTTCACATAAGCATCTGGTTGGCCACTGTGAGAATAGGATTTTGGACTAGGTGGGCCTCTGGTTTGATCTACCAAGGCTGTTCTTCATGTATCTTTAGGAATGGACTTGGCCTTCTTCTCATACTTGTTTGTAATACCCTGCTCATTAGATCAAGTGCTTGCAGCCTTTGAATCAAATCAAACCCATTAATGTTTTATGGATTTGCAGGCCGCATCGTTGCATTAGCAGCTGCCAGTCTTACTCGACCTTCAGCTCTGAGAACCTCTCTGTGTCTGATGGAGAGGAGGGCAATACCAGTGACCATTCCAACAGCCCAGACGAGCTGGCCAACAGGCGTAAAGATCAACGGGCTGAGAAGCTGGATGAGATGTTGTCACAGACTCCAGAAATCCCCATTGAGATATCTACCCAGTCTGATGGCCTTTCAGATAAGGAGAGTGCTGTACGCAGGGTGAAAACACAGATGTCACTTGGCAAGTTATGTCCAGAGGAACGTGGCTATGAGGTCAGTAACACTCTCTTCATTACTTGAAGTTAAAATATTAATTAGATGCTTGGAAACTAGGGCTGTTGAATAAATACATTGCAAGGTTTCCAACTGGAGCTCTGCTAGCCTTTGCTTTCGCTATCAGTTTTTTCTTACATCATTCTATTTTTATTTGATGTCCCATTGTTTTACTTCTCCCCAGTGTTTTAGTTCAATGAGAAGCCTTTTCAGGGTTCAGCTGTGCCTGTTCCCTCAAGTGCCAACTTGACAAATAGCTTTATTTACTCCACACTAATGAAAGATTAAAACCAAAGTTAATCTGTGTGGGATTGTATATTTGCATGCTTTCCCATGGGTTTAAAAGAATTTTTACAGAAACAAAACTAGTACATCAAGCTTTTGGGGCAAAATCGCTTTAAAAATGCAATTTTTGAGCTATTTTTATGCAAAAACGGCACTGCCGACATGGGCTACCATATGTTCCAATTTTCATGGACATTTTCCCGATTTCCGCCCAGACTTCTGCCGACTGCAGTATTCTGGATATGTCTGGGGAAATCCGTACGTATGGCAACCCTAGTATATAAGGACATGGCCAGAATCACGTCAGGAGTTTTGTGGCTCAGTAATCTATTGCATGCATCAGATTCCCAGAAAACGAAAGGCTGAGCTGCACATTCAGATGCGCTCTCGCTTTTTTTTGAGATGGACCAGGGACGATTCTGTCTACAGATAAAATGCCAATAAATGATTTTAAAAGTTGTTCCCTTGGATTTGTGATGCAGAATCCTGGAGAGTTTGGAGAATCAGGTGGTGACTCATCAGATGCAGAATGCTCTGATGCAACAGTGAGGACCAGTAAAGCCTGCAGCTCTGCAACTTGGTAAAGATGTATCTCCTCCCTCCTTCAGTCGTTTGATCAACTGGCATTTTGATTCCCCCAAGAATCCCCTCTTCATTCCTCTGAGAAGCTGCATCTCCACCCCATCACCCAGATGATCTGCAATAACTTGAATCTTTGGAGAAATGTTCTGATGAATTGGTTTCTCGGTGAGCATTTCAATCACGAATGGCAGGGATGTATTTTATTGAATAATTGAGCTATTGTATCATATTTTTGGCATTTTAACACTTTTTACTCTGAAGAGTGAACTGTATCCATAGACAGAATAATTGATTGCAGAAAGAAGTTCAGAAGACTAGCCTATGAAGGACAACAATCTTTTTGAGTCTTAGACAGCATGCATAAGGCTAGGATCTGATGCTACTTTTGACATGGGACCAGGCCATGCGGCTCTGAAAGACCGGAAATGAAGGAAGTTAACTCAATGACTTGATCACATCCAGTGAAGCAGTGGATCGGGTAAACTGTGAACAAATGCCATCAGTGTAACCAGCGTAACTTTTTCAATAGGAACTTGTTCACATTCCTGGAAAGGTGTATCTTGAGTCACTGCTCCCCTAGCATGTGAGAGTGGGAAGTAATTGTGTTTTTAAATTGGCATTTGGTTGGTTGTGACATCCTGCTGCTGTATTCTAGCCTCAGCCTCTCTCCAGCATTTTCCAGCATCACTATGCCACTGTGAGATCAGGAGACACAGCATGGAGTGGCTGATGAATAGAGAGAAATTGAGATGCTGTTTTTCTAAGTTACCTTCCTCTCCATTCCAACCTGCCTTTTGTTTGCTTCCTTCAATGAAAAATGAATCGATCAAATTAGTGAAGATCAAGAACTCACAAGCCATGGAAAAGCACATTCTGTACATCCTGAGGACTATCCTGAAGGAAGAAACTGGAAATTTTCCTACTATAGGTTGAACACCGTAAGGGAGTATTGTACTTGGATGAAGCCAAGGGAATAGTCTGGCCTGAACCAAACAAGTGGCCTCTGCTTGTTTAATGGTGTGACTGGTGGAAAGTAACATTGAAATGTGACGATGAGTAGAGAATGCCCTTCATCTTGGGTCTGAGGGAGCCTAAGCCATATTTTCATATTGATGGATTTTGGATTGGAGAGGGTCCAAGACTATTGCCTTTCCTGTTTGAATGGTACCCCACTTTCCTTCTGCAATACCTCATTTTTCCTGAGCAACTTCCTGAGGTTTATAACCATGGCTCCTTTAACTGACATATCCAACGGAAGCAAAACAAAAACACTAAAATGTTCTATTTTGGTTTTATAGCCAAAGTTCTGCCAGTAATTTTGGCTGTGCCCTCAATTTGTTGCTAGTTCATTCAGGGAAGAACGATTCATTGTCTTGAGTGCAAAATTGTATCCTAGCAGTTTCCATATTTATAGTAGTTAGTAGCAGTTGCACCCCGCACTCTCCACCCCCAAAATGAAGGGCAAAGATGGGTTGCATGCTGTTTGTTTACATTTGATTTGATTTTTTTTAATTGTCTAGTGGCAAAATGAAGGGAAATTCTTTACTTATACAGAGAGCAGTATTGTATGAGTTAAATTATTCCATATTTTAAAATTATGTAGCTGGACTACATGAATCTTAAGTTATGTCATTATTTATTTTAATTTCTATAGATTAAAGGCAGGGTTTATTGTAGCACAACATATTGGTGGTCCCTGTTCAGTTGCTTCATGGCTACTTATCCCAGGAGGAGGAGGAGCCAAGGTGTTTTCTTAATGTTGTGACCTAATAATGTGTTATAAGCCATGCTTGTCTTGCTGGCTGCAGCAGCCTACTGACACTAGGATGGGGAGTAGACCCGTACAAGCAAATTAAAGCAGTCCTGAGCTGCATGTGCATGGAGTGTGACATGGTTAGGATGCAGATCTAAGACCTCTTGGCATGCTTTAGCCTCCCAGCTGCAGTCCTAAACATTGTGATATATCGGAATGAAACAATAACAACAAAAAAGCAAATAAGCCCTGTTCACTTGAAATTGAACAAGAATTCCTTAAGCTTAATATGCTTACACTAAACTGATCTGAGCTGTGCCCACTCTGAAGGAAATTCTGTCTGGTCACTTGTACTCCTTGGCAAGCTTAAGGGTGAATTACTTTTATTGGGGGGGACCCACAGATGCTGTTTATTCCACACTTCAATAAATACCATTCCATTGGTGTATGGACCAAGCTGTTGGGGAAGCAGCACATTATTGCACCTGTAAAGTCCACCACAGACACCTAGCTTGGTGCTTCTTCTGGGAAGCATGTCTTTCTTGGCATGATCCAAACTATCAGTACAACTACCTTGCAGCCTTTGTTTCTCCTTTGAGTTTCACCACATTCTTCCTGGCCCCTGTGGACAATTACTTTGCTTTGCTTTTACTCTTCTCCTTTCTTTGGCAATCACTCGTAGCCGAGTAAGGTTGTCTTCCATTAATATGGTCTTAACACTGTGTCCGTAGTGTGCTATTACTAACACTCTCATGTTCATGGGTACCTTTGAGTACTGTTGTTTGGATGATCTCTGAATTGGAAACTGTCTGCTTTACTAATGGAATAAGACAATTTGGCAATAAAGACACTCTTTCTCTCCCACAGCTGAGCCCAGCATAAAGACTCCAGTTTAACAGCTGGTAGCTCACTTCATAGTCCAGTTAGCTGACTATGCTCTTGAAAAGTTCATTTTTCGCAATAAGACAAAGTGGGGGATGGTGTCAAGAATGACAAGTAGCTGCATAATGCTTTCCCCATATGAAGCACTTGGTATTGTTAGCCCACTGTGGTCTTCATCTCTTTTCTAGGGCAAGAAGCATTTGTATGAAATGCCTCAGATATATAATGTAGAACTGTCAGCTTTAAAGCATAACTTCTCAGGGTCTTGGGCAAAGGAAAGTCCTGTGATCTTTTAATTAGAGGTATTGAGCCTGGAGTCTTAGGCATTCAACGTATGTGCTCTCGCACTAAAGTACAACCTCTCCCCAGAGTCTTTAACATTAGTGAAAATGTGTCTGATTTAATGGCCTCTTGTGTCTGTTATTGGTTGTTTCTTTTGGTATTTGCACACAGCCTGCATCTGTAGATGTCATCCTGCAGTTATAGTGTGTTGAAGGAATATGTAAAGGTTTAAGGAAAATTTATTAAGTTATGACAACCGGGGTCTCAAAGGACATGCTCTCTCCTCATAAATGTGTGTGTCCTGTGCTTTCCTTTCCATTTTAAAAAATCCAGTTTTGCTTTGATCCCCAAAAAGCTGTCGAAATAAAGGGGCATTAATTTAAGGCAGCTAGTAAATTGGTGGTTATGAAAATCAGGTGTTACCAACTAGCAACTTGTGCTTTGGTGTGTCTAATACTTAATTGTAGAATATTCAAAACTGGTATTTGTGATTTGTGCCATTGAGAGAATTCTTCCAGAGCCATTTCCTCTTTCTTCAATTAAATTGAACAGGTTTTGCTCAACTGAAAGTCATTTTTAAAAGAGCTGAAAATGTAATCAGAAATAAGATTAATCATCTCATATTTTCCCCATGCCATTATACCTTTTGTTATCAGCTCTCAACTTTTGGGTACTCTTAAATGCACATTTTGTTTATATAGTGAACTGAGGGCTGGGCTATATGTTATGACCACCAGGATAATGGCTGAAAATACCAGACCAGTGCTGTGTTTCTCCCTAGTGTTCCAATGTCTAGGGGCACTCACCACATCATACAGCATCATCATATTGTGAGTTTCCTAGTCCACACTCCATGTAATTGCCACTGCTGGGAACAGAGCATCTCATGTGATCATGCTGTTTCATGCAGGGAGGGGCCGAATTTGCCCCAGTGACGCCATAGCATGTAGCCTGGCCCTAAGCAGAGACATGGTGTTGTACTATTGTATTACAAAAATGCTGTAAATGTTGTGCCTCAAAAAGATAGACTTACTAACCCTAGAATATGGATGGTGAATTGTGCTCCAAAATTATATTGGTTTAACAGAAGTGAGATTTTAAATGGTTGATGTTCTCTTAGAGTATGCAGGTTATGTTTTTAAGTCTCTCTCTTAAATGTGAGGGCTAAGTCCTTTTTAATGTGGAAACAGACTCTCAGGTATTTGTGTGACTCTGGGCTCTAAAAAGCCTGCTTTGTTCTGTAGGTCTAATAAAAGGTACTGATTATATACCTACTTTCTTCTCTGGGAACAACACTCCAAAGCATTAAATATTAACAGACACAGACAAAACTATGGTAGCTGGAAATACTAGTACAGAGAAACACACACTGTAATTGTCCTTTTCCCTAGAAAGCAGTGTCAAGTTTACTGGCAGAAAGGGGTAGGTAGCCACCATGCTTCTTCCACACATTACGTTGCTTTTGTGTTCAAGGAGCAAGCAGTACAAGAAATGCTTTCTTGGCACCAACAAAACAGTGCATTTTTGTTGTAGGGTAGGAAAGTAGTTCAGTCTTTGTGTAAACACGCTGTTAGCATCTTAGGGGTGTCAGTGGAATGGATGGCCTTGTGCTGCAGAGTCTAGATTTAGTTCTTAGAACAAAGTTCCCTTTAACTGAAAGCCATAAACCCAACAAATCATGTCATGCAGATTATGAGACAGTATTGCCATGTGTGCAATCCTCAGTGATTAACCTTTTGGCTGTGTTTTTACTATTCTGTGCCAATGGCATTACAACATTATAACTGCCTGATTAAGGGTTTGCTAATAACGGGATAGCAATCTGCGGTATGTGTACAATAAGCAGTGCAAACCAGAGAGAACTCAAGGCAAGTTGCTTAATTAGGTTTTAGTCACAACTCATAATGCATTCTTAACTACTGGGTGCAACTATGGCACAATCAGTGTGGTGGCTAATGGGAGTTAATGGTTTTACATGTCATTTGAAACAATCATTTCATATGCTGTTTTTTTTCTCCCTACTCTATGGCTTCCTGAAGCAAACTTGATTTTTTTTGTTTTGTATTGAACAGTGTATAACAATTGGGAACAAGACTATCAAAAACAGATGCATGGAATAAAAAGCCAGTGTACCTCAAGTGCTTTATAGGCTCTTATGTCCTGTGCGACTGTAGCTGTGTGTATTACACCCAAAAGTGGATGCTTTGGTCAATTGCCCACACACCACTGGATGCAGTTCTGTATTTCCAAAGACCGTTCTCTCTTTAGGACCTTGTGGACAAAAGGAACATAGGAAGCTGCCTTATACTGAGTGAGACAATTGGCCTATTTAGTGCACTTGAGACTTTTTGGCATCCAAAGTAGATGGTCTACCACTGAGCTACAGCTCTTTCCACAATATAACTTGTATGATTGCTAATTATATACTGAAAGGTATATGTCAAGAGTGCCAGCAGAATAATGAAAGTGACTTCATAGAGCATACATAGTGAAAGTCCACATTATCCTCCTTCATTAAAAGCTAGGGGGGAGTTTAATGAATAATGTGTATTCTCTTGTATTATTTTCTGATTGGTGACACTTTAAATAGATTTTTCCTGAAATACAATCATTTGGGAGTATGCTGTCACTTGCCCCTTCAGTTACCTGCTTTTTCCCTCTAGCAACAGATGAGTGTGTTTCCGTGGCAAACAACATGATCTTACAAGTCAACACTTTCAGCACAATTCTGTTGATTTCAGCAGGTTGTAGTCCTACGTATGCACAGGATTGCGGTCTTAGTTTCTCAGTACTTGCCGTGTTTCCCAGATAATCAGATTAGCGCACAATGGGGGCTGTGCCATGTTCTACATGAAGGGAACCTTTCCTCAGCACACAGATACAGTGGAAAATCTCGGCAAGATTAGGATATAACTTCAAATTGCTTTTGTGGAGGCCAAGTACAAAGTATTCTGGAATCTAGGACTGCTGGAGAACATAGGCTAGGTGCAAATGAGTTAAAACAGCTACCTTGTGGCTTCTTGCTGAAAGGGGAAGCTAAGCTACTGAGTGGAAGCAGAACTTTCCCCCAGTTAGTTTGTCTGTAAATTGGAAAGGAGGAGCTCTTAAATGCACAGTGCTTAGATGTCACTCTTGGAAAGTAGCTAAACATACCGTGTTCCTTTTATACAAACAACACCTTATACCACCGTTTTCACCAACATTTATCTGATAATACAGTTTCCATGTAAACACACACACAGGAGGTAAGGCACTTGATTAAGACATAATTTTTGCACAGACTAATTGAAGTCAGACATTTTTCTTTGCCCTTGTCTCAGTTCCAAATTGCTACAATTGTTACATCAGTGTTTATTACGATCTCTCTGGCATATAGCACATACATGGAGTCTGCTAATACCATCCTGAGAAGCTTGTCATTAATGTTGACAAGTTTAGCATGAGACCGTTACTTTAGTGGAGGATAGCAAAGTGTTTAACAAAGCCACCTCTTCCAGCACAGATATGGTAGATTAATAATTTTCACAAGAAACCCAACAATCCATGCAGGAGTTCCTGAAACGTTAGCCTAGTACTTACACTTGAGGTGGTCAGATTGTCACATCGAACAGCAAAAAAGGGTTCTAGGTTAGCTGCCTTACCAACACCTAGTGTTCTATATGAAGGGATTTTATTTGTTTTTGTATAGAACATAAAAAGACGCATCTTCACCTGTACTCTGAAGTAGTGGTTTTGCCCAGTTAAAACTTCACAGTTGACCCTCGGGGTCCCTTCCAACTCTAAAACTTCAGTGAGAATTAGACCCTTGTCAAAAAGGTAACTCGATGAAAGATTTTTGTAATAGTGGCTGTTGACCACTACCAAATACTTTCTAAGGGGGTGGGGTGCAGAATACTGAGATGAAGTGATAGGGCTTCATCTCTGGGCTGATAGTATACTCTTAAGAAGCAAAGGAAAAAGGATGACCTCACTCGTAAATAAGTTTTCTCTCCCCTTAAGCAGTGGATTATCTAATGGACTAGCGACACAACCATGTCCATTATTCAATGAAGACAAAATACAGCATAAGCAGAGAATGTGGTTTTCCAGGAGGCACAGAAAAAGTGATAGGGAGGTTAAAATAGACACAAAACCTGAACAAAGAGATACCCCAGAGCCATTTTACATAGTGCACTCTCCTGGGGAATTGCAACAAAGTGGAAGATACTCCATTTCATCAGCAGTCAGTACACGATTGTAGGAGTACTTTACACCTCGGTAGCTCCCCACAAAGGCAGATGTAGAAGTGGCATCTCTCATCTCCCTACCCATCCTTAACTAGATCTCATAGATTTGCAAAAGCAACAGCACTGACGTAATTCTACTAAACCTGTTCTACCTTTACAGTAAGTACAGTTGCTGCCGCCAGAGTAACCAAGGTATTGAGGCTTTGAGAACAAAGCCAGTATGTGGACTTCATTACCACCACTTCTCCAGCCTACAAGGGAAGGAAACCAATAAATCAGTCCTTCAAGACTCAATAGTTCCCATAGCCTACATTAACCTAGTTTTCTTCTTTGGGATTCCCAAGCAGGCAGAGGGAGGAAAAATCACTCAAGATGGGTTCCCTCAATAGAGAAGATAACAGGATTCAATTGTTGGTGCTGGTATTTCAGCCAGTCAAGCGTGTGTCCCATAGAATGCACTGCGATTGCCAACAGCAAGGGGTGCTTTGTATGTGATCTTTTCCTGAATTTGCTGTCATGTAGGAAGCAACCTCAAATTTCTAGGCAGGTATTATCATTTACAACCTCCAAGTCAGTGGTAGCAAAACCGCATGACATAAAACTGTTCCAGTGACAGCATTCTTGTTACAGAACACATTGGAACAGTTGCGAGCACCTTTTAAAAATGAGTTTTGCAAGTCTAATTATTTAAAAACACACACACTAAGAGGAGAAATTGTTTTCTGTCTATGTGTTACTGAAAGGAGATGCCCATGCCTGCACCAGGGATTTTAAAGTTCAGTAAAAACAAAATGGGCTTGGGGGGGGGGGGGAGAGAATTGAACCTTTCCCATAAATAGACTTCTATAATATCTGGTCCTAACCCAGCCCATTCAGCTACTCTTTCTCCCATTGAGGAAATGGGCACTCTGGTTATTTTTGTCCAAGTTGAGATGCTTCTGACTAAATTTCTTAATGAAGGTCCCAGGAATTAATGCCACCATGGCAATAGCCAACATCTTGAACAGAGTACTCCAGGAGAAAATAGCATCAAGGGAGGTGATCTGTGAAAGGATTGAACCAGTCTGGACGCAGATGAAGTTATACGGGATGAGGCCTGCAGAAATAAGAGAATACTCATATAAGCAAAACTTTCACATTTTTCAGACTTGCCTTGGACTGTGAATAAGGTAAGAGCTTGAATATGCAAATGCTAAGGAGAACACATTTGGGAATGTATAAGGAAAAAAATACGTACACAAAACTAAGAAGGGTCAGCAGAGAGAAAGTACTTGGGATTTGGACTAAGCATCTTGAAGAATATTCTCCACTGCTCAAGAAGAATGGGAAATGTTTCTTGCTTGCACAATTAAAGGGTATTTGCCATCTCCCCCCAACAAGAGCCTGCACTACACAAAATATTGTCTTAAGCTACTCTATGAGAAGCACGTTTTTCAGTATGTACCTTACAGAGAACTGGTGTACTTTAATGTTACCTTAGGGACATCATCAATTTTCACATGAAGGGAGCATGTGTTTAAGGAGGATTATAAACTCTACCAGTTTTTCCTGGTCTCCCTGAGACAAGAAATATAGAAAAGCCCATAAAAATAGCAAGTATTTTTTATTCTCTACAAATCAAAATCAATAACTATTTATTTTTTGCACTATGGTTTGTAATGCTCAACAGACATTAGTTTAAATGCCATTCAAGGGGCTCCCAGACAAATGGGCATACCTCCAATTATAATCACATTGCAATTTCCACTACTGCCAGAAAAATAGTCCATCAAATTGGAACACCCACACAATAAAGGTAAGCTAGAAGTGGTAGGGAATGAGCAAGCATGCACTGCCAGTTAAAATGGAAAAGAGGGAGGAGAAGAGTATATTAGGTAGTACTAAGACAAATTGAGTGCTTTTAATCTTACCTATGAATACAGAGAAGAAGAAATGAGTAACAGGGATGTTCAGGATTGGAGATGTGAGATTCAGAAACCAGTTTGGAGTCATGGGAAACAGCCTCAGAAACAACAAGAAAAAAAATAAGGAATTTCTGTTCTCTTCCACCTGCCATAGACAAAAAAGAAACAAGATCTGGTCATACTGTGGGTGTATACACACAAACTCATACATACATACACAATTTTTGTAATACAAATATTAGCTTGTATTCAATGCACTCAAGGAACTGATATTACTACCAATAAACCTGGTTTGAGGAATAAATTATATAACCATTCTATACTAGCATAATAAAAAGGGTAG
The DNA here is from genome assembly GCF_964106915.1 of Podarcis gaigeae. Taxonomy (NCBI): domain Eukaryota; kingdom Metazoa; phylum Chordata; class Lepidosauria; order Squamata; family Lacertidae; genus Podarcis; species Podarcis gaigeae. Next base: position 62,669,195 of record NC_139681.1, read on the forward strand.
AGAATAAGTAGGGGTTGTCAACCTGGTCCCTACCGTCCGCTAGTGGGGGTTTCGGGATTCTAGGTGGGCGGTAGGGGGTTCTATGGCATAAGCTGAATCCTCCTCCCATCGAGCACTGGTGGGCGGTAAGGAAATTTTACCATCAAGAAAGATGCATTAGTGGGCAGTAGGTAAAAAAACGGTTGACTACACCTGGTCTAGACTAGAGGGTTGCTACAAACCCCTTTTTGTTTCAGTAGTTAGGCCTACATAGGTAGCATAAATGTAGCCTTGGAATCCCCTTCTATATGCAATTACAATATTACAAGAGCTATAAATTATACATTTCACTAGAAGGGTTTTCTGTTAATTCCAGCTATTGTATTGTAACATACTGGCTGCAGATTCCTGACAGCTAGACTTGAATAGCTCAGTTGGTTAGAGCATGCTGCTGATAAAGTCAAGGTTGCAGGTTCAATCCCCATATGGGACAGCTGCATATTCTTGCATTGCAGGGGGTTGGACTAGATGATCCTCAGGGTCCCTTCCAACTCTATAATGCACTACCCAGTCACAAAGCATTGACCAAAATATTATAGGTGATTGGGACTTACCTTCCTTTGAAGCATGGCCACCTTATCAGGAAAATAGTAGGTGACAAATTTTTTCCCAAACACATTGGACAGCCCATAGCAGCAAGTGGCACCCACAGAAGTCAAGGCAGAACACAACAGGAGTCCCATCCATGGTCCAAAGAGAGCCCCAGCAAGGATGTTCTGTTAGAGCAAAACTAGACAGTGATCCAGTCCATAATAAACTGTGGGGAAAGCATGAAGGACTCTATGAACCATAGAAACAAGAGCAGCTCTGTTAGATCAGTCCGGCAGTGTCTTTCTAGCCAGGAAGTCCCCAAAGCAGAAAGGCAAAATATTTATGCTACCTCCCTGGCAACTGGAAGCTAGATACACAGTAGGTGGAGGTGCTACTTAGCTTTCTTAACTAAAACCCATTTGTAGATCTGCCCATCAGGAACTATCGATTAGACTATTGCAGTGCGATACATGTGGGGTGACCAGACAGCTGCTGATTTGCTCAGTGGAAAATCCACTTTTACATATAACATTTAATATGGACATTTAAAACTCTTAACAACTTGGTAGATTGCCTTTGCCAGTACATGCCTAGCCAATTTTTCATGAAGACCCTGCTGGCTGATCAGCAGGTTGTTACATGGTGACAATGCAGCACACATACTCTGAAATGCCTTCCCTCTGATTCATGAGGTAGAGACAATAATGCACCTCTTAAAAACTTAGGTTTACACCCAAGCTACCCGGACTCTCTTAATTTTTTTGTCTGTAATATATTTGTATTATATTCTCATTTTTATCTAGTTTTTAGGAAATTTTACTGGATGGTTACTGAGCTTAGTTTTAAAATCAGTTATTCACGAGGACAATCTCAGTTGTTGGGAAGTTTAGGCATTAATAATGCATGTTGAACTCTGACAATTTCTTCTGAAGAGTATAGTAACTCTCTCAGTCAGGTTTCCTCAAACTCGGCCCTCCACATGTTTTTGGCCTACAACTCCCATGATCCCTAGTTAGCAGGAGCAGTGGTCAGGGATGATGGGAATTGTAGTCTCAAAAAACATCTGGAGGGCCGAGTTTGAAGAAGCCTGCTCTCAGTGAATTCTGCTGTGGGTGGTCGAAGGGAATTTCCACAAATATAGAATTCAACATATTTGTATGTGAATGGAGTAGCCCAGGCCCTAGGAAGAGTGTAATCTAGCCTCTAGTTGACGGGTGGCACTGTGGGTTAAACCACAGAGCCTAGGACTTGCTGATCAGAAGGTTGGTGGTTCGAATCCCCGCGACGGGGTGAGCTCCCGTTGCTCGGTCCCTGCTCCTGCCAACCTAGCAGTTCGAAAACACCCCCAAAAGTGCAAGTAGATAAATAGGTACCACTCTGTAAGGAAGGTAAACGGAGTTTCCATGCGCTGCTCTGGTTCGCTAGAAGCGGCTTAGTCATGCTGGCCATATGACCCGGAAGCTGTACGCTGGCTCCCTCGGCCAATAAAGCAAGACGAGCGCCACAACCCCAGAGTCGGCCACGACTGGACCTAATGGTCAGGGGTCCCTTTATGCTTTAAGTGGCATTCCAGGAATTATTAGGCAAGTCTTCCAAAGGCACTGAAAGTGGGGGAAAGGACCAGATGGGTTTTCAGCAGCATGGAGCTTTGCAGGTATCATACATACCAGAAAACTGGAGCCAGGTATGGCGAAGCACTGTTTGTATAGGTAGGCACTGCAGAACAGTAGCAGCACATAAGTATGGTGTTCTCTATTGTAGTACCGTAGAAACTCTGCAAGCTTTTGCAGTTCCTCTAGGTCTGAAGGAAACTTTAGTGACCTGATAAATAAAGAGGATAATCAGTTCAGTTGTGAACATACGCTGCCAATGAAGGTGTTTTCATTCTATGGACAAACACATGGAAAATTATGAAATAAGGGGAATGAAGCAAGAAGTACCATGTCATCTTAAATATTAACATATTTATTGCAACGTGTGCTTTTGTAGGACAATTAAAAAAGTTAAGTATCCAAGTTGCAACAGCACTATGCTTTCTTGCAACACGTGCCTGATCATCTGGAATGTGGTGAGGGAACTGCCATGTCAGGTCTCAGGTTGCCCAACTTCTTTTGGAAACTACAAATTCTATTTCTGTACCACTTAAATCTACATAAGACTGTGAATATTATAAAATACCATAAGCCCCAATAGGATGGGAGAAGAGGGAGGAATTGGTCAGCAGGCGGTTACAGAATACTGTAGCCTACAGTACAGTGTTATGTCAACCAGGCAAGAACAACAAACCTATAGCTGGATATGCCTGAGATAGTCAGCAAGAATAATAGCATAAATCAGAACACATGCACACTATGAATGCAGTAAAATAACAATTCAACCGCACAACTGTGTAGGCACAGGTGTGTGTGTGTTTACAGGAAGAGGGAACTAAAATCAGGAAGCATCAGGAAACTGTGGGTTCAGTTTGTAAGGAACTGTACAAAGGAATACCTTCCCCAAGAGAGGACAGGATACTAGGCAGAAACAGAGGCCCATTGTTTCCATCACTCAAAAAGAGTCATTTGGGCGTTTAAAACTCCACAAAGGACACTGGTCAGTGGGGTCATTTCCTGTTGGCTTCAAGGTAAGCCTCTATACTACTGAAGGGATAGAGAATCAGATACATCCTGTCATCCATCCTCAGTCTTTCAGAGATAGGACAATGGAGTGCGTGTTGGAAACAAGCAGTGATAAACATACTGAAAGTATACTGTCATTTAGTGTGCATGCTCATGCTGGTGGAAAATCAGGAGAGAGATAAGAAATTATAAAACTTAATAAATGTTGAGCTTTTTATCTGTATTTTAACTGAAGTCTATGTGCATGCTTCTAACATGAATACTAACATATGGTTCCCCTTTGATAGTAATCACCTTGCTCCTTTTCTTCTTCCTTTGTTCTAAGAACTAAATCCTTGTCTGCAGGTCAGCCTAATAAACTTCTCTACCTCACAACTTTACTGCAATTCAAGAATCTAGTAGGCTGTAAACATACTTCAGGTCCATGCAATCAGCCATAGCTCTGGCATTAACAGTATGCCCTTCTCTTAAACTGTGACCACACAGTTATTCATGCCATTCGTTCATTCATTGCTTGGTTTCAACAAGAACTCAGCAATTAACTTTTCAAGCAGAAACAAGTGTAGTATCTTTACCTTGTGGCCTAATGCTAACACAGAACATAAAGGTGCAACATTTCAGCAAAGCAAGGAAGGTGCTAGTTACTAAAACTTTGGACAATTAAGAAAGCAAGCCACGTATTAAATTGTTAGTACAGTATACATTGGTGAGATTCATCAGAGGCAGCAATTCCAAGTTAGAATCCTCCTTAAATGAAGTCTAACACAGAAGGAGAGTTATAATTTAGGCTGTATTTTTTCCACAGTGCTCAGGATTTGTCCGTCTGTGAAATGCATCAGTTCTGCATATCGCTAGTTGCTCATGAAAATTCAAATTGGAAAACAATCATGTTCAGATTTCAACATATTTTGCTGAAGCAAACAGTTGATTACATTTTTTAAAATACAGCCTTAATTACTACAAGATACTTGCTGAGTTAGGAATTGCAGAAAAGAATTGCAGTGAATTCTGGTACCTGTGGGGTATGGTGGGCTACTGCTTAGCTTTGATTTTGTGGCAAAGACAGGCCGCTGGTTTTACAACTGTTTAAAACTTAACAGCTATTCAAATTCCTGATATGTGTATAACCTAAAGTAAAAAGGAAATGAGGGAAAAATCAGTGATATTCTCTACAATGAGAGGCTGATCCCCTAAAAAATACTGACAGAGGTCAGTCATAAGGATCATTCAATTCTCACTAAGCTATATTCGTTGTTCTGGAAAGACCCAACCCTTTCTGCTTTAAGACCTCTACAACTCTTACTTTTAGATAGCAAGATGTTGCCTGAAGCAAGGCATCTGAAGTGTGGAGTGCTCTTTATTAAATGCTATTCTGTGGCTGAGCTTGCCACTGCAAGTTCACGGATGTATGAACAAGCAGCAAGAAGTCATTTGAAATATGCACCAAGGCATGTATGATTGAAGAGTAGTACTGTATGTTGCTGAATAAATTTTAACATGCTGTGATACCTTAGAGACTAACAGATTTATTGTGGGACAAGCATTCTTGAAACAGCATCAAATACAAAACCGAAACACAGCTTATGCTCAGTGGTGCGAGATACTGAAGGATGTGTCACAACACACACTACCATCTGAAGAGCCTCCAGTTACAACTATTAAGTCTAGAGTACAAATGACCTTACGACTGCACCACTGCTTTTGTTACAATCAATCAATCTGTCAGCAATTTTGGAATAAGAGGATAGTGCCTTCCAAAGTCCACAAGTCATTACTTACAGCTGTGTACACATACCATACATTTAAAGCACATCCCTCTTTCTCCGCCCCCCCATTCGAAAAAAACAAGAATCCTGGGAGCTGCAGTTTGTTAAGGGTGCTGGGATTTGCAGTACCGTGAGGAGCAAACTACAGTTCCCAGGATTATTAGTGTGTACGTGCTTTAAATGTATGGTGAAAGGGGGCACCAACTCCCTTCAGCTCAGCGGGTACCCGAGACCACTTGAACATCTCGAGGCTGTTTCATAACAACTTCCTACACACCTAAACTTAGTTCAGAGCATGCAGCAGCACATTTCCGAGCACCGCACACGCGAAGGGTAGCATCGGATTTCGGCGGCGGTGTATTTTTAGGCTCGCTGTCAATCAAAGTCGCAGGCGCCCTCAGCAAAAACCCAGGACCTTCTGCTCTCGGGGCAAGTGAGTGCAAGTCAACAATCCCGAAGAGAGAAGAAGCCGCTGAGGCATTAATGAAGCCGAGGCTCGCCTCTCCTCCTCCTCCTCCCTGGGAAGAGCGCAGCATCCCAGCTCCACGAGCGGGGCCCCCGCCAAGCCACAACCGCCTCGAAGCCCCCGAGGAAGAGTCCCACTCACCCGCTCCCCGCGCGCGGCTCTCCGGGCAGCCGCACCGACAGCAAGTAAAGCGCCGCCGTGGCCGCCCCCAGGACCAGCAAGAACCCTCCGAGGGAGCGCATAGCGGAGCATTCACAACGGCCGCCGGGAGGAACAGAAAACGAGGAGGAACGGAAAGCGCCGCGCGGGGAACTCCGGGACCTGCCCCCGCGTGACGCGGCGCCCCGTCCCTCTCACGAACGGAAAAGGAGGGACGTGGCGACGCACAGCACAACTTCCTGTAAAAATGGCCGCCCGCCATCCCGGCCTCCGAGTCTATGGGGGTTCCTGTTGGACTTCAACTCCCATCAGCCCTAGCCAGGACGGTCCATGGTGAGGGCTGACGGGAGTTAAAGGCAGGCAAAGAAGTGGAGGGGAACCAGGGTGGGGAAGGCACAGGGCTGCGAAAAAGCGCGCGTTCTCCGCGTTTACTGGCTCCTGTGGTCCCCCCGCCTATGTTCTCCGCACCCGCGTGGTATAAAATAGGGTCTCTCCCTCCCCCCGCCCGTCAGGCAGTAGAGACCCGAATGGAAAGACGCCTGACGGGTGCGCGAGGAGCAGGACTGCAGACATGGAGCTCGGCCCAAAGTGAGAGAATACTATGACCATGCATATGAAGCGCACACTTTGTTTTCTTTTAGTGCAGACGGCGGGTGAAGAGAAAAGTTTCGAAATATAGATATACAGTATATAAACAGCCTCCCTTCCTAATCACTTCGTCACTGACTGCGCGCCGGTCGCGGACAAGTGACGCAATTCCGGGCCGGCCGCTGTGGCTGAGGCCTATGTACAAATGGCTCTCCCAGGCGCTGCGCTCCTGGCTGCTCCCTTCTCCCCCTTATCGCCGCGACGCGGAGCCTTCGCTCCCTCGGCCGCGGAAAAGGCGCCACCCCAGGTCAGAGGGGGCTTTAGTTGGAACCAGGGCCCCGAGGGGAGGGTCTGCTTAGCCTCAGGGTGGGCCGGTTGTGGCAGCCGCTGGACATGCCTTCCAGCTTGCCTCTTGCGCTCCCCTTCCCTGCGTGGCCCTCTTTGTTCTCAGAGGCTTAGGGAGCTGAATGAAAGAGCCTCAAAGGTCTCATGCCTCGAGCCAGGCCGTCTCTCCGAGTTGGCAAGAATGCCGGACTGTGTGTTCAGCGGGGCTTTGGTTGCAAGCGCTTCGCACGTTTAAAGCACGCCCCCTTCCCCCGCCCCTAAAAAAAAATATATCCCGGGAACTTTACCCCACGGAGCTACAATTACTAGCACTTTTAACAGATCACAATTCCCACAATTTATGGGGAGGAGAAAAGGTGCTTTAAATGTATGCTGTGTACACAGTGGTGTGTGTGATTTGGTCTATTGGCAATGCAGGCTTGTTAGAATCTGCATATTATTGTATTAAGGTAAAGATGTCAGAGGAGAGGTGCAGATATTTCTGGTTGAGTAGTTTTCCTTACTAGTCTGGAAGCTAGACAAATAGCTGCAACTCCCGAAAATCTATCTTCAGCTTTAGCAAAAATTTACTTCTACGGTTTGTTTGTTTGTTTTTACAAACTTTCAAAATTGTTTGTGCTGCATACACATCCTTGCTAATAATGTTTAAGACACCAAGCTGTATTTAAAAGACAGACATTGGTTCTAGGCATAGCTGTCAACCTTCCCTTTTTTTGTGGGAAATTCCCTTATTCCAGCGCCGTTTCTCACTTCTACCCCGGATTGTTAGATATCCTGTAGACTGTCCCCGGGACAGGTGAGGCTGCTGATCCCTTATTTTCAAATCTGAAAGTTGACAGCTGTGGTTCTAGGTAGACTTCAGTATGCTTTTATTGCTGTTAGGAATATGGATGTGGTTACTTGCTGTGGCTTTACTAAAGCATATCTTCGTTGTTTGTAAGAATAATAATGGCAGGCTTCCTTCTTGCAGAAGGAAAATAGGAACCAAAGTTAAAAAGGAAACAAGTTACAACTTTCTCAATTATAGTCCATGAGCAGACATGAAGATTCAGATTTTTCATAGTTAGTTTCTGATTCAAGCATGAGATGAAGTGCCCTCCAAAGTGGTCCATGCTGAACCATTCTGCTTTCTGAAGTGCCAAAGTGGATCTGAACCAAATCTTGTTTTCAGTGCACAGCCCTACTCAGTGCTTTTGCCACAGGATACTAGCAAAATGGCACAGAAATGTTGCAGATAAAGCATCATCCTATTTATTGATGTATAGTGCTGTCAAAGGGGGGTGGAATTTAGCTTGCAGATATGTGATCAACTATTTGATGGTCAAAAACAAAGTGACATCTGCAGCAGCTGAAATCATGGGTCTCTTGGCAACAAGTAACTCAGCTTAGAATGCCTCATTTCTTAAAAAGATTTACCTATTTCTTCCACAGTACTTGGTGGCATGCTGAAGACCCCGATGAGAAGCAAGCAAAAAGGCAGAAGCTTGGTAATACCTGTTATATCACTTCCCATATCTTAAGCACTTTGGCTTTGGGTGTAACTGACTGTTTTTGTCTTGTTTTTGACAACTCCCTGTCATTACTGCAATATAATTAGGTAGATCTTAAAATATTTTTCTTTCCCTGCCCTCCCACAGAGATTTCACAGCTGTCTCAAATGGCCATAACTCATTCTTTACTGCAAGTGAAAAATCCAACATTGTGCAAACATGGAAAGTCAGTGCTATTAAGACTTGGTCAGGGCACAAATTTATTCAAATATTGTTTATAAATCAATAAATGCAAGGGCATTTTTTGTATTGCCATAACTATCCAGCAGAGACATAGAAGAGGGGCTTTAGTTGGAAAATTGCCAGAGCACTAAATAACAGTACAGAAAGAGTAAGGTCCCAGTTCAGAAACCTCATATTGGAGGGGCTAACCAGGAATGTGTCTCTGTTCAAACCAAGAAAGGAGAGCCACCAAATTAGGCAAAATCTCTCTTTCTCTGGATAAGAGCAGAGGGACACCCTGCAAATTGGGCTTGCAAATCTTGGAGCCCCAGGGAAGTCAGCCCAGTTCTGAAACCATGTAAAGGTCTACTGAACCTAAACATGAAGGACTTTGTGACAGTAAGTAGCATCAGCCGATGCCTACATTCAATTTTGTAGTGCATTTTGTTTCACTTAGTTTGCTTCACCCATCAAATTGGGTTTCATTCACGTGGTTTGCTGCTCTATGAGGGAATAATTTCAGAAAGCTGCTGTACCACGAGAATTTATAACAAAATTTATTCATTTATTTGATTTATATAGCACCCTTTATCCAAAGATCCCAGGGTGGTGAATAACATTAAGAACATAATTTATGCAGCATAATAATTAAAAGGTAATAGGCAACATAATGATAAAATAATCATAATAACAGCCCTACCCCTGTTTAACAGGCCATAGATTATTTAATGGCCAGCCAGAGGATTTTATTCGCCTGGTACCTAAAGACATGTAATGATGGCGCCAGGCGAGCCTCTCTGGGGAGAACGTTCCACAGACAAGATGCCACCACAGAAAAGGCATGTAGAATGGTAGCAATCCCTTTAGATACTCCTTATTCTGACATTTGATAACCCAAACCAGTATTACCATTGACCACTGAGCCAGAATAGCCTTGGGAACCCTGACTGACATCTGCTTATAGGAAACAAAAAGTGTCCCAGACCATGAAGTCTTGGTTTTATTAGTATACATTTTTAAGAATCTTGTATCTAACTTATTCCTTTTTTGCTCCAGTTCATCTTCTGGTGAGAGCAAAAGGAGGACAAGATTACTTGTTTCCATAAATATACATATTGCCATGTGTGAATGTATTCTGTGGTACCTCTTGGGCCTTCAGTCTACTAGCCTTTAGCATTAGTCCATAAGGTGTTTTCACCTTATGACTACGATGCTACTTTGTACTACATGAGATTCATGAGAGGCCTCCCTTTTGTCTGTTTAATTTTTCCTAGGTATTTTTGAAACACTGCATCAGGGGATTGCCTCTCTAATTAAACTGCCTTCCCATCTGACAACTAAGTATTTTCAGACTGGAGATTGGCATGCAGAAACTACAGACGAGGTTTGTATGCATTCTGGGAAGAGACTTACAGATTTGATATGCACCTTCAAACCAAATTAGATCCATTGAACTACTACCCTGTTTCTCTGGAGTGGCAACACTATTGAATTCACTTGAGTGGAAAGGATTCTTAGGGATAGGCTTTCCTCTGGCACTGTACATCACAAGCTTAATTCCCTGCACAATTTTCTTCTCATCACCCCAGTTCCTTCAAATAAGAAATGTTGTTGTTGTTGTTTAGACGTTTAGTCGTGTCCGACTCTTTGTGACCCCATGGACCAGAGCACGCCAGGCACTTCTGTCTTCCACTGCCTCCCGCAGTTTGGTCAAACTCATGCTGATAGCTTCAAGAACACTATCCAACCATCTCATCCTCTGTCGTCCCCTTCTCCTTGTGCCCTCCATCTTTCCCAACATCAGGGGCTTTTCCAGGGAGTCTTCTCTTCTCATGAGGTGGCCAAAGTATTGGAGTCTCAGCTTCACGATCTGTCCTTCCAGTGAGCACTCAGGGCTGGTTTCCTTCAGAATGGATAGGTTTGATCTTCTCGCAGTTCATGGGACTCTCAAGAGTCTCCTCCAGCACCATAATTCAAAAGCATCAATTCTTTGGCGATCAGCCTTCTTTATGGTCCAGCTTTCACTTCCATACATCACTACTGGGAAAACCATAGCTTTTACTATATGGACCTTTGTTGGCAACAAATAAGAAATAGACCTTGGCTAAGAAAGAACTCTTCTTGCAGGCCCTTAAGACGAGAGTGTAGGGCTGTATGAATGGAAGGCCATGAGAAATGCCCATGCACTGCTGGACTGCTTGGCTTTTCTTAGGTAAAACTTGCTTGTTGCCCTTTTGGAGAATTGTCGACCAAAGGGGTTTGTGGCAAAAAGAGTCTCATTAATTGCCCAGCTTAAGAGAAATAATTGTGGGGTCAGAGGTTGTGTCTTTTATTATGTTGAATTGGTTCTTCTGCTGAATGAAAAGCAGGGGTGAAAGTGATCTCTGGGGATCTGACACCTTACCATTCAATTATTAACTCAACATCTTATATCACAAAACAAAACCCCCAATTCTGCACACTCTAGGCTCTTAACGTTATGGCATAGATGAATATAAATGTTGCTAATACATCTCCAAGTGTATTGTTGCACAGTAAGTGCCTGTTACTGTTTTATTCTTTCTTAAGGTCTCTAATCTGAGATCAGTGTGTTTATGGCTCCGGTTGTGAAAACAGAGAACTGTGAATGAATCATATCAAGTGACACACAGGGTTAAGCATTTTGTTACAAATGTATTAAAAGCACACCTCTTATTCTGCCAACCCATTCAGGATAAGTTGCAGCTTTACACACCTGAGCCTGATGCTATTTTTCTCAAGTTACATGAGTGAAATTATTGGGGCTTGTGCATGCATGATTGTGCCCTGGTCACTGATGGCTTAAAATGGCAGAAAGAATGTGGGGATTGAGAGACTAGAAGGCAGTAATTAATGTAGTTTGTTTGTTCCAATCCAAAGTATTGGAAGAGGAGCAGTCCAGGGAACTGTGGGGTTTGTACATTTGACATGTCTGGAAAAATACTTACAAAAACAAATATGCTTTCTTCAAGATTATTTCAAATGGAACTGGTAATTCAGATGATAAGAAGATGGAACCTTTCTCTGGGATGCAGAAGCTTGAATTGGGTAAGTGATGTGTAATGTCGCTACATTTCATTTATGATTGCTTTAGCAAACTCTTTCAAAATACTCAAAGCATTGAAGAGTGCACTCTGTCTTCGTCTTTTGTTGTTCTCTCATGTAGTGGTTATACTCCCTTCATATACAGTGAGGTGGGAAAGTATTTGATCCCTGGCTAAATTTGCCTGTTTGCCCTTTGACAAAGAAATGACCAGTCCATAATTTTAATGGTAGGTTTATTGTAGCTGTGAGAGACAGAATAACAACAGGAAAACCCCCAGAAGACAAAAGTCAGAGATTTGCATTATAATGATGTGTATTATAATGAGTGAAATAAGTATTTCATCCCCTATCAACCAGGCTACCTGGTAGCCTTACTGTATGTTACGAGCTGAGATTAGAAACACCTGCTGTAAGGGAGAGGTCTTACCTGTAATCCCAGCTTGTTACAGTACAAAAGACACCTGTTGACAGAAGCAATCAATCCAGCAGATTCCAAGGGGATCAAATACTTTATTCCCTCACTGTATGGTATTTATAACTATTTTTTCACTTGTTAAGAAGTGCTGAGACATTATTGTATGGCATGGAATAACCTTCAATGATACTAGCTTAGGTTGGTCTGCCTTGGTTGTTGTCTTTCAGCCTGTGTGTGCATGTACAGTTTGTTCTTCTTTGTCCTATTATGTTTCTGTTCTTTTCCTTGTGGGTTTGGTTACCTGTAAGTCAGGCAACCTTTTGGGGGCCACCTGCCAGTGGTTAGCAGGGCTAGAGCAAAAGTTGGGCAGATGTGACAGTTACATTTGTAAAATAGGCTACATTCCAGCAACATCAAAGTCAGAGGTTTTTATACAGAGGCACACACAATAATGTCTCCATCCCCCATTCAGGCAAGCAAGAGGCATTAAAACAGTGCTGAAGGACACATTTTAGCTAGGCAAAAGGAGAATGCAAAGCAGGGCTTGAGAGGGTTGTGGTCTTGGAAGGGTCTTGAGGGCCGGATAGAGCGGCCTAGAGAGTTGTATTTGTCTTCTGGGCCAGAGGTTCCCCACTCGTGCTGTAAGCAGATCTGCTTATGTTGAAGGGCTTGAGCATGTTGGAGCTTTCCTTGCAAGTCATTTGCTGGCAAGGAGGACTCACACCTGTTGTCTCATATAATGGATGCCAGCCCTTCCTTGCTACTGGATTAGCTTGCAAGGAGGACAGCTTTTGCCTGCCCTCAACAACACCCACTTTCGTATGATTAGACACGCTTATGTGCGGGCATAACAGCTTGTCTCTAAAACAGCAGGCTGGAGCCTTCAGATTATTCTACCTGAATGAGTAGGTGCTTCTAGGAGCAACCTTAAAGGTCTATAGTGTTCTCCTCCTATCTACCAAAGGAAGTTTGGTAATCCTCTGGGATCAGCACAGCAATTGTCTATAGAATTATTTGTGGTAAATCCTCCTCTTTTTTATAGATACAAAAACTGGTTGCAGTACCAGTATGCATCCAAATGAAGAGATGGTAACTGATTGTCACAGAGTTAAAACCTGTCTGAGGTAAATCTTCTGTTCTTTCAATCTGTTTTGATAGGCACTAATTATTATGCACTACTTGGAATTATGCAAACCTGTAAGTTTTTGTAGCATTCTTAATTCTGTAATGCTTTCTTTCATCCTCCCAGGCATGAATGTAATGTCAAAAAGAGTAGCAAGAAAAGCCATAATTCGGTTCAAGAGTGCTTGCCAGCATGGAAAATTGCTACCCACAAGCATTTCTTAGAAACCTCCCCTCCAGAGACTGGAAGACATCTAAGGAAACTTCACTGTACGGTGGAAGAGGCAAGTCCACTGACATATATAGTGCTTGTACAGTGGTGCCCCGCAAGACGAATGCCTCGCTAAACGAAAAACCCGCAAGATGAAAGGGTTTTCCGATTTTTTAGCGGCTTCGCAAGACGAATTTCCCTATGGGCTTGCTTTGCAAGACGAAAGCCCATAGGGAAATCTCTGGGGACAGCGGGGAAGCGCAGCGCGCCTTCTCCTCTGTTCCCGGGGCTTGCGGTGGGAGGAGGGTTTTTCCTCCCCACCGCCAACATTCAGAACAGCATTCTGCATGTTGGTGGTGGGGAGGAAAGCCCTCCTCCCACCGCAAGCCTTCAGGACAGGTCCGGGAACAGAGGAGAAGCACTGCGCACCTTCCCCTCTGTTCCCGGACCTGTCCTGAAGACTTGCGGTGGGAGGAAGGTTTTCCTCCCCACCGCCAACATTCAGAAGGCTGTTCTGAAGGCTGGTGGTGGGGAGGAAAGCCCTTCTCCCCCGCCAGCCTTCAGAAGAGTTCCCGCCTAGGCTGCGGATAGCAGCCTGCTGCCCCGCGCGAGGGGCGCTCGTAAGCAGAGCGCCCCTCGCGCGGGGCAGCAGGCTGCTATCCGCAGCTTGGAGAGCCCTCTGGACCTCTTCTGAAGGCGGGCGGGGGGCAAAAGTCTTTGTCCCCCATGCCTGCCTTCCCGGGGGCTTTTAAATCGCCCCGGGACAGCGGAGAAGTCCTCCACTGTCCCGGGGTTTTTAAAATGCTGGGGGACGGCAGCAAAGGCTTCGCTGCCGCCCGCCAGCATTTTAAAATTGCCCCGGGACAGCGGAGAAGTCTTTAAAATGCTGGGGGACGGCAGCGAAGCGTTCGCTGCCGCCTGCCAGCATTTTAAAAAGACTTGCGGAACGAATTAATTTCGTCTTGCGAGGCACCACTGTAATGTACAGCAAGCTTGTAATGTACAGAATTGCCTTGCAATAGAGAAATGGCTACAAGATATTTAAATGTGGTGTGTATTTCAGTAAGGCTGGTTAGATGGTATGTTTTCATCCTTTACATTTTATTGCATCTTTTTTCTTAGATCAGGGCTAGACTGATTTCAGTTTGTGTAGTTGAATTTCCCCCTAGAACTCTCATGGACACCTAATATGTGTTAAATTTTTCTTGTGAGAGAGTCTTGCCAAGGGTAAAGGTACCCCTGACCGTTAGGTCCAGTTGAGGACGACTCTGGGGTTGCGCACTCATCTCGCTCTATAGGCCGAGGGAGCTGGCGTTTGTCCACAGACAGCTCCCAGGTCATGTGGCCAGCATGACTAAGCCGCTTCTGGTGAACCAGAGGAGTGCATGGAAACGCCGTTTACCTTCCCACCAGAGCAGTACCTATTTATCTACTTGCACTTGACATGCTTTCGAACTGCTAGGTGGGCAGGAGCTGGGACCGAACAACAGGAGTTCACCCCGTTGTGGGGATTTCAACTGCCGACCTTCTGATCGGCAAGCCCTAGGCTCTGTGGTTTAGACCACAGTGCCACCCGCATCCCTCTTGCCAAGAGTACAAACTCACTATCTTTTCAAACACTCAGGTTTGCCTTAATTGTTAAGTGATTCAGAGTATGCATTCTTGCTTAAGACCTGGATTCAGCTCAAGCTCTACCTTACCATTATGTGCAATAATCTGAGCAGGCACTAGGTCGCCCACCAGAATTTGGTTGGTGGGCCATTATGTAGCTTCCCCCCACCCCCCACCTCCATTACACTTCCGTTTTTAATAAAATATTAACTGTCCTTTCTGTTCCTCAAAAATAACCAATGTTCTTCAACTTGATTTCAGTTGCATATCAGCTACTAATATTCTCTCTGGAACAATAAGAAGCCTCAGTTTGAACCAGTGAAGTAGAGAAATGATAATTTGGGTGGCAGATCTGGTAATCTGCCATCTCTGATCTAGTTTCCTGTTACATAGGACACTGCCTTATCAGAATATTAGTCCATTTAGCTCAGTATTTTCTATAAACTGACTGGCAGCAGGTCTCCAGCGTTTCAGAAAGGGAGCTTTTCACAGCCTTTCCTATAGATGTTTAGCATTGAACCTGAAACCTTCTGTATGCCAACCAGATGGTCTGTCACTGAGCTATGGCCCCATGTTCATATATAACCATCCTATATGAACTGGGAGGATCAATTGGTCTTGGTCCACTTGATCAGTTGGATGGATCAGTAGCTTGGTCTATGCATGTTTGCTCAGAAATAGAGCTTACTATTTTTCCCCAGGGGAATTTACTCCCAAATAAGATAAGATAAGATAAGATAAGATAAGATTTCTGTATCTGAGTTCTCTTTATGTGGATTGCTATTGCTTTGAATCTGTCTTTCAGAGTGATTATAGGTGGCTGGCCTGAGAACTTGCATATTGAGGCACACTGCTGGAGTATTCTTATTACTATTATTATATTGATTTATACCCCACATTTTTCCCAGTCCAGGAAATGAGAAAATAGAAAAAGCTTTAAAACATAGAAAAGATGAACCATTAAAATGTAATTAAATAATATTGAAAAGATCCATTAAAACCACAGCCAACAACAATGTATTTAATATATTTTGTATTTTTATGTTGCAAACCACCCTGTGATCTTCAGATGAATTGCGGTATGCAAAATTAATAAATAATAATAAAAGAATATCATTGTAACATATAGGAGTATGTTTAGAATAATGCAGGTATGAATATCATCACCCTTTTAATGATAAATAACTTCATTATTTGTCTCCTCCCAGGGAGTACAGAGAGAGGAGCGAGAAAAATACAAACAGCTGCTGGAACAAGAAAAAGAAAAATGCTATAAAAACCACTCCTCTCCCACAAGAGCAAAGTGCTTGGAGTAAGTCCCTAATAAAAACATTTTAATAAAGTCAAAGAATGAAATAATGAAGTTTTTCTTTTGAATAGGCTCATGTGTTTCTTGGTGAAGGTTAACATGCATTGAGGAAGTCAAAACAGATAGTTAATTTCAGGTTATTGGCATTCTGGATTTGAAATATCTCCTTAATTCATGCACTTGGGCAACAATAGTGTCTTTAATATCAAGGAACTAATAGGTGTTAGCATCAGTGAGTAGTTGTGGTTGTGCAGAGCTACACGCTGAGAGGAAGCTGCAGTTGGCAATCTGATCACTTTCAGGTGTAGCAGGAAGCCACTTCTTCAGCTATCTTCCCAGTAAGGGGCATTCGCATTTTCTTCACACAAAAAATCTCAGATAACCTAGCTAATAGGTTATCCTCCTTTCAGATCCTTTTGGGTTTACCTAACTCTGAATGATACCTTGTTTTCAGTATCAGTATTTATGTGTGTTCAGTATTCAGTATTTGTTCAATGCCATGTTGAAATTTGAGGATTCTTTTCCTTAGCTGAAAATATAATTTATCTCTGTTCTTGCTAAACCAAGTGTCCAGCGTGAAGTCCATCAGCCGCTAAAATCTCATTGCTGTGTAGAAATCGATGACCCTTCATTTGACACACCAAGAAATGGTAGGTACTATACAAGCACTATACAGGTATATAATTAAGTATATAATTAAATCAAACTCTAACCTCTAGTTCATACACTTTCAGTTCTACCAGTTTTTCTTACTGCTATATTTCCTCCTTATGTTGCACACTAACTTGAAAGGCTTGGGAAAATCACCAGTCTTTCAGACTTTGGTTGATGCATTCCAGTATATTAAACTAACCTAATTTGCCATCTTAATCATTCAAAGTGATTAATACTTCAGTTAAATTATGCTATTCCTCCTGTTCATATGCTTTTTCCTGCATCTAAAAAATAATAATGACACAGCTTTCTCTGATAATTATCTGCATTCATGATGTTATAGGAACTCCTCCTAAAGCTACTTTTCCTGTAAGAAGACATATTTAAGAGATGCAATGTCTCTGAAAGTTACACTGAATTTCTGGCTAATATTTTGAAAATGGCAGAACTTAATTGTTAATTTGAAGAAGCGCACAGGCGGGGTGGTAGCTTATACACACTCCAGGGGTGGAGAACCTCAGTCGCTCAGGTCAAACCTGGCCTGCCAAGCCATTTTCCCTCAGCTGGCTACATCTCCTGATGGGCAGGTGGACAGGGTTCCTGCTGATGAGCAAAGATTAAGCTAGGGATAAGAGAGTGAAAAGGGAAGGTGTGAGTTTCCCAAAGGCTTTCCACAGCTTTTGCTAGTATCCCTCCCCCTTCCACTGAGACTGCAGCAAGATCAGGCTTAAAAGGGACGGAAGGAGACTTCTTCCTCTGCTTCCCTTTTATGCCTTGTTCTCCTGTAATCCCAAAGGCTTCACACAACAGCAGAAGGTGCTGGCTTCTTTCGCTTAAGTCACTGGCGGGATGAAGGTAGGGACAGACAAAGCTTTCTATCTCTCCATCAAAAGAGAAAACGAGCTTTTCCCCACCTCACTGGTGTCAGAAGAGAGAGAAGGAAGCCAATTTCCTTCCCAAGCACTTCCTGCTACTAGGGCAATGGCCAGAAAGAAGTTCTCAAAAGCAGCAGGTGCTTGGGATGTTAGGAAAACATTCTTCAAGAAACAGATAAAAGTTCCTTTAAAAAAAGGTTTCTGGAATTTCCTTTAGTGTGTGGGAGTGGCAGTCTTGGCTTGATTGGTGTCAGCTGGAGGTGCAATTAAAGGGAGGAAGTTGCAGGCTGCAAATTTAGCGTGGAGAAAGCACACACACACACACACACACACACACACACTGAGTTTATACCGTGCTGGTGAGTTATAGAAAGAATGCAAATAGTTTATGTATTTGTAATAGAAATGCTTGTGTGACCAGTCAAGAGATAAAGAAGCTCTTGACTGAGAACTTTGACTATGACTACTGTTCTTGTTGTCTGCCTCCGGGGGGAAACTCTGCTAAAAACAGTAAGACGAGGTTTTACTGAGGTGCCAGCATACTAGCAGAAAGTGCAGCAGAAGTGTGTGGACGGTAACCTCTAATATGGGAACCCCCACAAGAGATTTTGACTGTGTGCCTGTGCCTGTCAATCACATGGTGTCATAATGATGTCGTGTAATGGACAGGTGGGCAGCAGTGATTACTAGTCAGGTTTGGCTTTCAAGGCAAGTTCTGATAAAAAACCAAAAAAGGTCACGCTCCTGCTTTAGATGGTTATAAGAGGATCACTAAAGGTGATGTTAAAATTTGTTCATAAGTTCATAAGTACTTTGTTCTCTCCTTTTTAAAATCCACTTTGGTATAGGTAGCCAATCATGCATATTTTGTTGTTCACCCACAGCTTAATTTTTTTAAAAACAACAACTGTAAATTAGATATACATTAAAATTGAGTCTTGTCATAAGGTGGCAGAAATAGCTTATTGGTTTATTATTCTTTATGATATACTTGAAATAAGAAGCTGTTTCCTTGGCATATTATTAAGAGGAGAAATTATTTACATGTGAAATGAGTATGGCAGCCAATATTTTTAAAATTCTTTTCTAAATATGTCACTCAGTGCCGTGCTAAAATTACAGTTGACTAAAATACTGTGTTCATTGCACTTTTTTTCCTTAAAGGTGTCACAAACTTTGGCTGCCTGTGCCCTCAAAGAGCAGCAAACAGGTATGTGAAAATCTTGTTGCAAAAAAATTGCTGGTTTTGGCTTTGGAGTTGATTGGCTGCACATTGATGCAAGAGCACAACAACCTTTAATCATTGTGTGCGTCAGGTTTTGCTTTTACACTATTCTCATGAGTAGTACTTAGTTGTATCATTAACTTCCCCAAGGGGAAGTGTTAGAGCACTGATACTTAGGTGGATTTAGGGCTAACCTAGAAGCCATAAAAACAGTATGTGAGCTGTTGTTAGCAATGGCTCTATTTATTTGTTATTTCTCTTTCTCCTATAGATACACGTTTTAGGACATAAGGAGTAAGAGAAGTACTGCTTGGGGGCAAAACCAGACTGGATGTAGGCAGGAACACATCTTAGAATCATTGAATTCTAGAATTGGAAGGGATCCTCAGGCTCCAGCCTCCTGCAATACAGTAATCTCAACTAAGCAACCATGTTAGGTGGCCATCTAACCTCTGTGGCTTCCTAGGTTGCTAAAGCTTCTGCATCTTAATTTTGTAGAGAGAAACTAGATGAAATGATAGATAGTTCCATGCTGTTTGTATATAATGAAAATTTACTAGGTACATTTTTTATTCTCTAGCCTTCAGTTCTGGAGCCCTTCCAAACAAAGTATCTTCACCAGCTTCCATATTAATGGGATCGTAACTGCCTAGTCAAACTTCTTTCTTATACTAAAAACTTACCACCTGGCAATGTTTGTCTAGTTCTGTACTGTACAACTTTGGCTTCTGGAGGGATGAGCCACTCATCTAGGTATTATAGACGTTGCCTCATACACTTTTGCAGTTTGCTGTTCCTTCATTCTTTCTCTTTCCACACAAGCATTGCTGCAACTGCTTTTCATGGGAACAAAGGAGCATTGATTTTAGCAGGAATTAAATGCCAGTATGCTTTCTTCTTCATGGGAAAACTGTTTTCCCCTCTGCCTTAGCAAAATCCATCTTTCTTGCCGTGAATTAATCTTTGCTTCTTTCAGTTCAGTGACAGTAGCAGAAAGAACTCCAGAACCTAAAAAATTAGTAGTACATAAAAAAGAGGTGAGTCGTTTTTCTGTACTAGTGAAGCTTTTGTCCTTCATTGCATAATTACATTTTTCCATGTGATTAATATTTTATGTATAACCTGGCTCCTATAACAGCCTATAAGGATTAAAATACATCACAAATATACAATGTAAGATGCTGGGAGGAATATTAGAGTATGGAGAGAGGAAGCAAGGATGTTTGCAGGTCAGAGATTTCACTTCAGGTTATTTTGCTTCTTGAGATTTGTTCTGCTCTTCTAGTCAGCTTTGCTGGTTTGATTGCTCCTTGTGGATTGCTGATGTCACTTTCTGAATCTTTACAGAATACCCAGTCAGTTTTGTTGAGAAACAGAGGAACCCAGGGCAGACATCAGTGGTGGACTCTGCAGGGTGTCACATATCAATGTTGTACCTGTCTCTGATGATTGCAGATGGCAATCTGCCAGGCTGTAGAAATCAAAACAGTGACCTTTTCCATAAGCGCAACTCAGCAAACACACATTTGGTGTTTCATATTATATTTTGGGGGGAAGGATCTTGCAACCATAACTTGGCTGTATTGCTAGAAGACTAATGTGCTAAGCCTCATTTTGTGGACTTGGAACTTAAGTAATCCATATACAGTGGTACCTTGGTTCTTGAATTTAATCCATTCCAGGGGTCAGTTCAACTCCTGAAACAGTTCAAAAACCAAGGCACAGCCTCCGATGGGCTGCAGGAGCTTCCTGCACCCAAGCGGAAGCCGCTTCGGACATTCGGCTTCTGAAAAATGTTTGCAAACCGGAACACTTATTTCCGGGTTTGTGGCGTTCAGGAGCCAATTTGTTCAGGAGCCAAGCCGTTTGACTACCAAGGTACCACTGCAGTGCAAAGGGAATCCCCACTTTGGGATACAATAAAGTTTAGGGCTTCAACTAGGTCACTCCTTCCCATACTTGTATTTTTATTTCCACATACCTCAAGTATGCAGAGATCATGTCTGTGGGAGTCCCTGTTTTGCTACTAGACTAATAGACTGAGGATACAGCTTTAGTGGAATCTTAAAGATGGCACTGGAATATATTGAATTTTCCTTTCCCATGAGCAGGCCTGTCACAGACTTGTATTTCACAATGGTCCATTTTCTTTTAACAGAGTTTAAAGCATTGCTTGACAAATGATCTATCAGAGGATGTGTCACTTAGGTTAAGCCTGGGTCAGGAAGAATCATCATATGGAAGGCATTCTGTAGTTGAGACAGAAGAACAGAAATATCTGAGCTTGGACAAGGCTACAAAGAGCCTTCCTTACCTTACAGAGGTACCATTCTTGTGGTAGGGTTGATTGGGATAAGTTCCTATCTGATGGGCTATTTGACCTGAACAAATGCCACTGGTTTCTTCTGTCCTCAGTACTATGCCCATGAGCAGTAACTTATTATTTTAAATTAGCTGTTCAGATTCAGGTGCAACCCAAGCTGCAATATTCAGTATGTAACATGTTGCAAGGGACGCAGGTGGCGCTGTGGGTTAAAGCCTCAGCGCCTAGGACTTGCCGATCGAAAGGTCGGCGGTTCGAATCCCTGCGGCGGGGTGCGCTCCCGCTGCTCGGTCCCAGCGCCTGCCAACCTAGCAGTTCGAAAGCACCTCCGGGTGCAAGTAGATAAATAGGGACTGCTTACCAGCGGGAAGGTAAACGGCGTTTCCGTGTGCGGCTCTGGCTCGCCAGAGCAGCGATGTCACGCTGGCCACGTGACCCGGAAGTGTCTCCGGACAGCGCTGGCCCCTGGCCTCTTGAGTGAGATGGGCGCACAACCCCAGAGTCTGTCAAGACTGGCCCGTACGGGCAGGGGTACCTTTACCTTTACCTTTAACATGTTGCAAGCAAGAGCTTTAGCATCATTTTATAATCTGAGGAATTTGAGCAAACTAGAGATATCATGACTTGTCCCCACTCCTGCTCCTAAACATGGGAAGTTTAATTCTGCCTGCTGCTTTCTACTTATGCATCTAATAGCATTACACGTGCCCTTCCAGGATATGGAGAGAGAGATAGCGAATGTGCTGAACTGTGGCGACGACAACGAAGTCCTGACTAGTGCCTTCAAGCTGAACATTACACGTGGAGACATCCAGAGACTAAGAGACCACCAGTGGCTCAATGATGTGGTAAAATACAAGTTTTTAATTCTAGTCAAAACTTTGTTAACTTTTTCTTGTGGCAAGGTCACATGCTGTGAGGTGGACTTGAATTCTTGGAAAGGAAAGCTCTTTTAAGTGTTCCATCCTGGCTTGGTAAGGACTTTGACATGATTGGGCGGGGGCATCTGTTCTACACTGTTTGGTACAGTGGTGCCCCGCAAGACGAATGCCTCCCAAGACGAAAAACCCGCTAGACGAAAGGGTTTTCCATTTTTCGATGTGCTTCGCAAGACGAATTTCCCTATGGGCTTGCTTCGCAAGACGAAAACGTCTTGCAAGTCTTGCGATTTTTTCGCTTCCCTCCCCTTTTTCTAAGCCGCTAATAGCCTTTTAGCCACTAAGCCTTTAATAGCCGCTAAACCGCTAATAGCGCTAATCCGCTAATAGGGTTGCTTTGCAAGACGAAAAAACCACTAGACGAAGAGACTCGCGGAACGGATTATTTTCGTCTTGCGAGGCACCACTGTATAACAAAGGTCATTCTGGTGTTTGAATGCCATGCCATGTTCAAGTTTGCTAATGAGTGCAGGGAAATTAGCTGAAGCAGGGCTTCTAGCTATGCTGAAGATCCTTGAGGCAGTTCAGCAGGGTTTGGTGTGCATTGTATATTAATGTCCTCCAGAACCTGCTGCCAGTGTCACAGTTTATACAAGTGCTTCTGAATTAGTACTTATTTCCTCAGTTCTGAAACAACCTCTTTAATTAATTGCTCTGGTTTCTGGACAGATGGCCGCAACACTTTTTGTAAGAAAAAGGATTCTATTTGTCGTGCAACATTGAAAAATTTCTAGATACATTGGTCCACATCAGTTCTGATTTCTTCCCTGTCTGTACCATTGATATAATCTTGACACACAAGAGTTGCAAAGCAAGCTTCGGAAACAGCCTCCACCTTATCTAAGAGGGTGCTGTGGGGTTTTTGCAGACTCGCACGATTCATCAGGAGGCTCGGGTCATGGGGGCCCACAGGTGGGGGACGTGGCAGGAATGGAAGTACTTAGACTTGATTTCCAAATATCCTGATCAGACCAGCAACCCAGGTAAAATGTGCAGATTTTACATGGAGTGAAGGTCTTAGCAGTTCTGGAGACACATTGCAAATTCTACAGCCCAGCAGTTTAGCCACATGATGTCATGACAGCTGCCTCCTCTTTAACAGATAAACATCTAATCGTTGCTCTTTTCTTTCTTTCATTGTTTCTTGTATTTATAGGTTATTAACTTCTATATGAACCTTCTGATGGAGAGAAATAAACAACTGGGCTTTCCAGTACTGTATGCGTTTAATACTTTTTTCTACCCCAAGCTAAGTTCTGAGGGCTATAATGGGGT
The DNA here is from genome assembly GCF_964106915.1 of Podarcis gaigeae. Taxonomy (NCBI): domain Eukaryota; kingdom Metazoa; phylum Chordata; class Lepidosauria; order Squamata; family Lacertidae; genus Podarcis; species Podarcis gaigeae. Next base: position 62,692,440 of record NC_139681.1, read on the forward strand.
CAGAAGATGGACCAAACAAGTGGACTTGTTTCAGCATGATATAATCTTAGTGCCCATTCATATCAGAGTACATTGGGCATTAGTGGTGAGCGCATTGTTGGCTTTTCTCATTATTTCATTTTTAGAAGGCGAGAAGAAAGGAAAGCAAATGTGAGTGTTCCATTAATACTATTATTTTGATGATAGGTTATAGACATGAGGAGAGAGACCATCAAATATTTTGATTCAATGGGACAAGATGGCCATATGATATGTAAGAGATTGCTGTAAGTCAATTTTTCTAATAACAATTTACTTTACAAGTATTTTTTTTTCTTCCCATGTTTGCTCATTTTTGTGTAATACTCCTTCTAATTAAAGTTGCAGAGATGTCATGCATTGCCAAATAAATAACCAAACACAAGCAACTGTCTGACAAGCTGTCTTAATACTGCACCAACTCTTAAATTGCTCATAGATATATTGAGACGTTTACTTAACCCCTTAGATATGACTGTCATTTTTAGAAATAGACACTGTTATTGTAAAACTGTATTCCCTACTTAGTTTACTTCGCAACTTTTTAAAATAAGCTTTCAATTTAAATCATCAAGTGAAAGTATGCTCTTAAAGATATATAGCATCTTCTCATTCTGCCAGATATTGAAAAGGTTTGTGATAATTTTTTTTGCTAACTCTGTAGAGTGATAAGCTCTATTTCAGGAGAATTGTGACTGATCTATCTCATGCTTTTATTGAACAGGCATTTTCTGCAGGAAGAAAGCAAAGCCAGGAGAAACATGGTCATAAAAGCTTCTTCATGGACACTTTACAGTATGGAACCACATGTGCGTGTGTGATTTTACGGCTCTAATGTGCATCTCAGTACATGTTCTTTAAAGTGTTGCTTTGGGTATACTGATCCTCCCTTAAAGCATCATTTATTAAGCTATGAACAAATGTTGGGTGCTCACCCATAAGTGTTGAATGCTGTGCTAGTTGAAGGGTTTCCATAATGCAGCGAAGACTTAGATAAAAATAATGAAATTTTATGCTGAAGGGATTCTAATGTGAAATGCTTACTATCTTGAGTTAGGTTAATTTGGGAAAAGTTTAAAAATTTCAAGCAGAGTGGATTTCACAGAATGTATAGCTCACTTGGGTAAGACTGTGGTGCCGATATGGTCGATCTACTTTCGGAACTTTCTCCTGTAGTCTTTTAAGTTTTCCGTAGAGCAAACTTGTCTAATGTAGGAAATGGGAAATGTAGTGCAGTACAATCGCATCATACGTGGGGGTTCGGTTCCATAGTATCTATGACACTAACAGAGCCTCTTTAATGTTCAGTATTCTGCAGTTGGGGGGGGAAGCAGAAAGGAAGCAATATCTCTATATACATATTTCTGCATTTTTCTGTTTCCTCCCTTCCCTCAATCTTAGGAAATTCCACAGCAGTTGAATGGCAGTGACTGTGGAATGTTTGCTTGTAAATATGCAGACTTCATCTCCAGGGATAAACCAATTTCATTTACACAGGTGAGTGGCCTGAAACACTTTAGGAAAGCCTAAAGCTTGCTTTCCTCCTGCTTTGCCTCCCTTGAGGTAGGCAGGGATTTGTTCACGGCTAGTGCTGCCATAGGCTTTCTCTGCGACACCTATTTCCGTGGAGAAGTGGCTGCTTATTAGTGGTGTCCCATCTTGCACAACTGCACATCTGGGACTTTGCATATCTGATTCCTTTGTTTGGATATGTTCCCATATATTCTGTTCATGACATGAGCTGATAAACCAAGCTATTGCAAAGAAATAATCTGGGGTGGTGATGGAGAGAGAAGAAACATGAACGTAGTAGTAGTAGACTTTGAGCAGTGATAGAGGGGAAGTTTGCTTGTATGACTGCGTTCAGTGTTCCAAGGTGTTTTTTTCCTTTTGCAGCGTCACATGCCTTACTACCGCAAAAGGATGGCATGGGAGATACTTCACCAGAGATTGCTGTGACACCATCTCAAAGTATCCTCTTTCCTGATCTCCGTTCAGAGATAGGAGGTATGCAGACGTGTCGTTCCAAACCCAAGTACTTAGTTCTGAATTTCCATCCAAAGGGCTGAAACCTGGATTAAGAAAGGGATTCTGCAGAATCAGCTTGATGGTACCAGAGTAGTGAAAGACTGTTAAAGAAAAGCGGCCCGACAATTCGATATTGGATAAACAATGAGCAACCTCAGTGACATGAAGATGGAAAATTGCCATCTTCCCAATGGCTGTACATTATGTACTATAATTTCAAGGCACTGACTCTAATCAGGAAATATGCTATGAGCTCGTATGTCAGCTCCCAGCTCCATTTTTAGGTTAGCCTCACCAGTTTGCCAGCACATCCCTCCTAGGCAAACTACGGTTAGAAACACTTCCAAGATGGAGTAAGGAATGGGTGTGCAATTGTGGGTGGGTGGGTGGGTGGGTGGGTGGGTGTATGAACCTGTGGCATATTCCTGACCACCAGACAAAGATATTTTGGATTGGAAGGTGGAAAACACACTTGTTTGGTTTTTTGTTTTTTTTTCTAAAATTGGATTTGTGGTGATTTTGGAAGATAGAAATTTCCTTTTGATTTGTAACAAATCCATAGCAAACACCCTAAGTGGGGACTCATCTTTCTTTAAAAGGATTATGATTTGTATGAGACTTATTTATTTGCATTCATATATTTAAATGGAAATGTGTTGGAATCTGAAATATTTGAAGAACTAAAAATGGAAATAAATATTTATCTAGCAAATCTCAATTTGAATCTTTTCATCTGATACTGTACTTCATCTGGAAAAGCTTTGAGGTAGTAGTGCTAAGGTTAAAGGAAAAACGTTAATAGATGAATGGGTAGAATTCATATATTTTCTTTCAAACATAAGCAGAACCTTAACTTAATATAATTTAATGGGTAAGAGAAAACAGCTCTACTAACTTTCTTCCTACAGTATCTGCATGTCTTTAGTAGGCAGAAGCACGTTGCATTCTGGTGAGGAGGAAAAGGAAGTGTTCACTAGCATTGCAAGCTGAATGGTAGCAAGTTGTGGTCTGACTACAGAGCACACACAGAAGACCAAACCCAAAAGAAATCTAGTATCCCACTTCTTTGCTACATTCATTATCTGCTTGTCAATCAGTACAGAAAGAAAAACTAACTCTGGGTTTTAATGTTGTGCAGGCATAGGCAAACTCCAGCTCTCCAGATGTTTTGGAACTAGAGTTCCCCGTCATCCCTAGCTAACAGGACCAGTGGTCAGGGATGATGGGAGTTGTAGTCCCAAAACATCTGGAGGGTCGGAGTTTGCCTATCCCTGATGTTGTGGAATGGGAAGAGTGGAAGGAAATTGCAGTGGGCAGGAGACCATTGGGGGTGATTGTGGGACAACTGGTCTGTGCCTAGGTCAAGTTTGAAGGAACCTTCCCCCCCCCCCAAATACTGCAATCCCCCTCTTGACTCATAATGCTGTTATTTAGTTCTTTGACCAATTATTCTTGGAGGCTGGTTATATTTAACACTTTTGCAGATGGCAGTTGTGCAGTACCATTCTGGAAATTGCTCAGCCCAGTTTTGGCTATAGTTATATTGGACAGCCTTCAAGTGTTGTGCACTTCTGGATAAGAGTCCTTTATGAATAACTGCATATGCAGCTATTTTGCTGTGTACAAAAGATTTGGTGATGGCTTCCCACTGTATGCCCATTATTGGAACATAAGTGAAATGGGAACATACGAAAGCTACCTACAAGGCAGAGCGTCCTGTATCATAGAATATAGTGGCTAAATACAGGTGTGTGGCCTGTTAATTTATAAGCCTTCCTTTCCTTTAAACAGATGCCTCCATGCACTACTTGTCTGTAGTTTAATTCAGAGAAGGGAAAGCTGCAACACTTCAGGCCGGGTTAAGTCTGGTGAAAGGTGCTTTGGTTCCTCCCCTGAAATATGCCTAGAATTGAATTAGTGGTGGCTTAAACGTAAGTTTTGCAGCCTGAATTTATGTTTACAAATACAGTATTTATTTAGCATGCATTCCCAATAATCCTTACACCACAGTAAGGCTACTCAGTCTTTGTATCCTTGCATCTCTTAAAACCACTGGGAGGCCATGCCTTAGACGTCAGCCCTTTACACACTTACCTGGGACTAAGTCCCATCAAAGTCAGAGGAGCTTCCTTCTGAGGACACTTGCATAGGATCTCTACCACACAAGCATTTAAAATACAGGCATCACCAGCTGTGGGGTAAGCACTCTTTTTTAAAAAAAAAATCTGACACCACCAATAAGCCAAAGCATGTGAAATTTTCACAAGTGGGCTTTTCCATCCACTTCCATAGGGCTTCCTTCTCTCTCCCCACCCCCACCCCAATGTTGGGCCCCCCATCTTGTGCATGAAGCTGCATATGGGAGCTGATGCTATAGGACAGGTTATATTTACAGCATAATTGCCTACTGTTAGTTGGCACATAAATATGTAGCTATTATGCTACAAAAATAATCGGTTAATCCTGTAAGAGATTAGCCTCTTTGTAAACTGCTTCTTTTAGCATATGTTAATCCTTTCTATCACAGTAAGAAACAAGACGTCGTGTTTGTTTGGCCACTAGCTTGTGCTGGTCCAGTCCTGTTTTTGAGTGTGTGCGTATGTGTCTAATATTCTTCTAAGCTGGTTTGTTAAAAGTTTTCGCCTATGTGGGAAACTAATGAAAAATGGTTGCAACCTATTTTCTAAGTCCATAGTGACAAGTTAACTCAAATGATACTTTTGAAGGGTCACTGCAATTCAAATGAGTTTGAAAGTCACCCAGGTACTTCTACAAAGCGCAGCCCTTGATTCTGCTTTTACCCATTGACCTCACAAGACTGCACAGGATCCGCTCGTTAAGGCCGGGGAGGAAGTAGATTAGGGGAGAGTGCTAGCATACCACCCACTTTCCTATTTTCCTTTTTCTGTTAAATAAAACTACTGAGGTCAGGCTCTTGTTAGCTGGATATATTTTGTTTTTCACAGAACACTGTTTGAAGTAGAGAAACTGGCATTGCAGTCTGTTGGTACAATGGTATGTTCACAGAAACCAGTATAACATCCATCTGTTAGCACAGAAAACTCTAACCGTGTGTGTAACCTGTCAAACTCAGGAGTTCTGCTCCAGTGTCTCTTGCACTTCTATCCTTTATTATTATTATTATTATGTTCCAAGGCCATTTGCTCTCATCTAGCAGAAGAAGAATACAGAATAGTCATCATGCAGAATGATGCTTTCTTCCACCTGGCAGCTGTCTTTTGCCTAAATTTATTTCCAACTCATTTTTATTAAAAAAATAAAAAAATGCTCCAACTCTCAGTTTTACAAGGCATACAAAATCTCAAAAAGGGACACACAAGAGCAAGGTGCTGAGGTATGAAAACACCTGAGGTAGTTTGTTTGTTTTCTTTTGTTTTCTTTTTTTTTTGAAAAAAAGTTGCAATTTTCATGCCCTGGGCCAACACCATCTTGTCAATCCCATTTAAAAAACCCACTTCCCAAAGTATTGGTGGCAGCATCCTCCATGCAAAATGTACCAAGTGTGCTCTGTTTTCCTGCAAGCTGGGTGAAGGTTCCCCTCCACCCCTTTTAGGAAGCCTAGGTATAACTGAAGCTTGGCATTTTGATAAGCAAAGTGGAAGTTGTGGCTGGGTGGTTCTTTTTGCATCTATGATGTGTTTACTTGGAGCACTGCATTGTCTGGTGGTACAAAAGGAGAGAGTGTATGCAAAAACCAGTTTGAGATCTATGAAGCAAAGAGAAGATCATATGAGCTGGAGAAAAGAAATGCATAGAGATTCCTCTGCTAACGAGACGGTATCCCTTCTGTTGGCACATACAGGCAGCAACCCAATATGGCATGGAGCTGCCATTGGTCTTCCTAAAGTCCTTCTAAATGTTGTTCACTTTGGATTACCAGAGCAAAATTTAAGTGGAATTCCAAAGTCCTCCATGCTAGTTTCTGATAGAAATTCAAAATGGACTAGCTTCTTTCTTTTTTAATCTAGAAAAGCCTGCTTTTTCTAAAAACAAAATGCGACTGTTTAAAAAAAGAAATTAAAGACTGGAGTTAGTTTAGTTAGCTATATTAATTCTAAAATATATTAATGCTGTCCTGTACAGCAGCCCATGCACTGTGTGGGGAAAAAATGCTTTCCTAGTATGTACACACATGTACAGAAATTATTCTGAATGGGTTTGTCTGCAAAATTTTTTGCCTATGTTAGTCCAACTAAAGGGATAGCGTTTTACTGTTAGACAGACTCCATGTGGGCTGTGGTGTGAGGGAAGCAGTTCCCTGCTGGCTGAAGCCCAACCCCCTCCCACTCCCTATGTACTGAAAGTCCTCTGCAGAGCCCCAGCTTCTTGGGCAGACTCCAATGCCTCCAGATAGTCTTTGGTTTGCTCCCTGGTCTGGTTATTCTGTCAGGTGTTGGAAGGGCTACATTCATCGGTTGTTGTTGGCTAGCCTTGGAGCCTCATTTGCTGCGCTGAGAGGCGGGGGCTCCCTGAGGGTGTTTCTGTTCCTGCTGTTTCACCTGCTGGACAATTTCCCTGATCTTGCGCTGTGCAGTCTACGTGGGGAGAAAAGAACAATTATTATTAATAGAAAAAGAACAGGCAATCTTGCTATAGCTAGTGGTCAGGAAATGCAGCGAGCCATCTCCCCAAAACGAAAGACCCAGGTGAGGGTCCTCTGTGGTACCCGTGGTAAGTATTCCACTGTCTTCAGCTGAGCTAACATAAACAACTGTGACTTATGTGAAAGCCCTGCTAAGGTCAGCTTAGATGAAATTATTTCAGTAGCAGTTGTATTCTCTATATTCAGCCAGGCTGACACAAACATGCTTTCAGGCAGCAACTCTGAAAAGTGTTGTGTATAATATAGAGCGCTTTCAAAGCTGGAAGAAGCACTACTTGTTGTTTTTCCTTCAAAAGCTGCTAAGTAGTTTCTGCATTATACTCTTAAGTCCCAGAGAATTACAATTTCCCCATTTTAGGACCGTGTGCTATATTTGTCCCTTAACAACTATGAATGTAAATCAATGACATGTACATGCACATTGACTACACATTTCCATAACTTCCATGTAGCTTCAAGGCTGTCATTTCATTAACTTGTTAACGTTTTCATAACTATCCTATTGTTGAATAAGCCATTATAAAATACTGCACCTGACTGGCAAAGAAGTGACCAATGATTTTGACGACGACTTCCTCATTTTCATCAGGTGTTTGGTCACGGGGTACAATTACTTCTGCACTAGTTAAGTTCTGTAGTTCATTCACCTGCAACAGCACAGAAAAAAAATCTGATTGGAACTGCGAAAAGGTTAATGGCATAATCAGTAGGCGGAGCAAACATGATTAGATGTTCTTGCCACTCCTGCGCTGTGTATCTACTCAAGCAATCCAATCTAATAAGCATAACCCCTCATTTTGCTTTTAAGTATCAAGACTCGTCACTTGGCATTCAACAGAGGAGTGCTCATTTGGCGGGTGAGGTCAAGCTGTTGGACGGTTGCAACCCCACAGATTTTTCTACCTCCCTTGACCCTGATAGCAGCAACCCCACATACCGTTTTGCCACCTTTTCCTATCACACGACCTGCTGTGGAGGAAGGCACCTTAATGTGGGCTTCAAGCTTCACTTCTTCTTTCGGATTGAAAAAGTTTTCTTCTTTCAGTTTCCCAAATATTCGTCCTTGGGCCTGGGATCAAGAAAATAAAAAAGACCAGCTGCTAAATTTCCCAGAGTCTATAATCTGTGGTTATAAAGGTAATGTACACTCTAAAAGAACTCACATTCTCTTTCCAAGGAACAAGGTTCCTGACTAGTAGCTACGTGAAAAGTCTCAAACCACTTGTCCTATCAGGACCCTGTCCTCATGCCTGCTGTTCTCCCAGATGGTGTGCAAAAATGAATGTAGCTACAACGACACGAACAGTCTTGTCCTGCTGCACCTAAAATCCAGCCCTAGAAACCAGGACAGACCCATACCAGCTTTCCTACCCTTATTTCAGGGTTAAAAACCCTACCTCCATCAAACAGCCTTTTGGGTCCTAGATCTGTGTTCTTAAAAGAGCATGGCAGCTCTTAGTCGCTACAAATAACAAGGTTAGATTCTAATGGTAACACAAGGCCATGTGTTGTCCTCTTCTGTTGGGCTGCAGCTGTTCTGCTCAAACAGCTGACTTAAGAGTCAAAGCATAAATATGTGCATACTTTAGCACAATAGGACCTTCATCTAATGGCACTCTATAGGAGCTGCCCATATATGAATTTCGCAGGGGGATGCTGATGAGGCACAAAGTGAGTCTAATCTTCCAGTAGCTTCCTGAACTGAAAGGATGAGCGGTGGCGCACTTTGTCGTGTCAACAGACGATATTTGGGGGCAGGGGGAGGGAAAAACAATAGTTTGCTTTTAAAACACTAATATATGCTCTTTATATCAGGGCCAGTAACAGTTGTAAAGTTCTGCAAGTTTTAAGAAGCAGCGGGGCAGGTAACATTCTCCAGTTGGGATTCAAAGTTTCTTTCACACAGCCCTGTTTCTGTTACCCCTTAATAGGATTATTTCCCCAAGTTTTAGGGAAAGTAAAATCCCCTCCAGCCCAACCTCTCCTTTTGTACTGCACTTCTAATTATAGCACCATGAACATACAGGGGTGCTCAGGCAACTATTTTGGAACTAGCCGATTTAAGCTTTGATCCTATGCACACTTACTGGAAAGTAAGCCCCAAAGTGGTCTAACTTATGGGGAAACAGTACCCTGTGATTATTGGATGACGCTGTCAAGTTTGAAACAATTGCTGGAAATCGAGAAATATGTAAGGGAAGGCTGGTGGGTGTGGTGCTCAAAGCTAAGAACGTGGGGCTGTATGACTCTACTGCTCTCCATATTTCGGGTTAGCAGCAACATCAGAACTCTACTGGCAGGCTGCTTTAGTTGGGGTTGGCCACTCTTGCCTTCTTGGACAGCTGCTTCCCTCATGTTTTCAGCAGCTGACACAAGCAGGCCCTGATGCCTTGCACTTCATGACACAAGATTGCTATGTACTGACCTTGAATTGTGCTTCTGGAGGCCCAGTGATGATCACCATCCTTTCGCTGGCATCTGGACTCTCGGCTGGTGCAATCTGCAAGTCACAGAGAACACAGCACAGTGCAGCAAATTTGTCCCAGTGGCATTGGCCCTTTGCCCTCCATCAATAGCCCTGGTGCAGAGGTTTTGCAACAAGCTCTAGATTACAGGATCCACTTAAAAAGCTTCCAAACTAAAAACAGAGACTGCACATGAACTCTGGGCTCCACAATACCAAAGGCTTGCTACCTGGGCTCTTTAATTATTGTGATATGGTAGACTAGTTTACATTCACCTCTGGGTTCTTGAAAGCACCTAGCTTAAAGGTAATGCTGCACCACATTTTGAGCAGGGTTTGATTTTTGGTAGGAGAGTTTCAGTGGCAGAGTTGTTGACACTTCTGTTGAAAAATTGCATTTCTCTCTCTGCAGCACGACTCCTCCCCTTGCTTGGCAAGTATGACAGCAGGCAATGGGGAGGCATGCTGCAGATTGTGTTGCCAGGTGCCCCCTTCAAGTAGTAGTCTGCACTTTAAAAAAAGAGGAGAAAATGATCCACTGCACAACCTACACGCCTCCCTCCATCTTATCAGATGCTTTACCACTGTTTGCACATAACCCAAGAAACCACTGGAACGGGGAAGTGGGACACAACGCCACTATGAAGAGTGTAAAGGGTTGCATATTACACGCACACACACCGCTTTGGCTCAGTGCTAGTAAGAGAGCCCCTTAAGGGACACATCCTGTGTTACGTTTTTAGTATCAGTAATGAGCCGCAGGAGCACTTCCATGTCCAAAACCTGAAACATACATGAGAGGCAGCCTCTGATAGTATAGAAACAAGGAGTAGTGTTAGAGCCTAGTGTATACCCAGATATTGTGCAGTAGTTTGGGTATATCACAGACTGCGACCTAAAAATACAAGCCACAATAGGCAATGATTCATAGGAGCTTTCCCCAAATGGCTATGTATAACCCAAACTTGACTTGCTCGTGTCATGCAGGGCTGGTCAGGCCCACTCAATCATCAGCAAGCCCCAAGAGTAACGAGTCAGTCTCCACTAATGAGTCATTTCCCAAATATATCAGCTGTCCTGGGTGTGCAGCCAGCTGTCTTTTCTAAACCGATAACTGGTTTCTGAGGAGCTGTCCATAGCCAAGATATGCGGCTGGGCACCTCTCCTGTTGATGCATATTCTCGCTCTCCTTATCTAATGGGGCTTCTTTTGTTTGCAGACACACCAGTTGCTGATGGCAATTTATTTCAACCAGATTTTTGGAATGCTATCTTGAATTCTTTGGAGGAAGAATGGAATATGAATGCAGTTAAGAAAAACTGATGAAGAGGTGGTAGAACACTTAATGTTGCAGGAAGGTCTTAACACACAACTGCTCCTGGCAGTATTGGCCATGGATTTAAGAAATCAGAGCTGGAGGCAGGCAGAGTTCTGTAGCACTTGGCTTCTGAGCTGGAGGAAGAGGCAATGCAGGAAAGGGTGAGGGTTGGGTAGGTGGTCTTCTTACCTTGATTGAGGCACCTGCAAATCTTGCCAGCTGCTTAATGTGTTGGCCCTTCTTCCCGATAATTGCACCCACTGCCTGTGTTGGGATGAACAAGTTCACCACCTCTTGCTCTGGCAACTGTGGACAGCAAAGGGACATGAAATGCATATTGGGAAGAAAAACGAAGCATTCCCACCTGTATCGCTTTCCCAAGGTGGGGGGCAGCAAGCAAGGAAGCAAGCAAGCCCTGGCTCATGTCAGACGACAGGCAAAATCCACCCCAGCAGTGAAATGACAAGCACTCCTCAAGGAAATCTCAGATGAAAGGGGGAAAGGAGAATGCAAGGAAGAGTTAAGGCAGAGAGCTATCACCAGGCACTGGGAGTTAAATACAGTGAGCACCATGCAAATCAAACTATTCAGACAACTGAAGACCTACTGAAATCTACTGGATTTACAGTGCAAACCTATATACGCCTACTGAGGAGCAGGTCTCATCAAGTTCAGTGGGGCAAACAAAACCAGGGAGAGCAATCTGGTCAAAGCAAATGATGGGAGTATTAAGTGTGTGTGTGTGTGTTGCTGTCTGCTGCTATGACAAAGAGTTTTGGCAAAGCCAACGAAATCCAGCCAAAACGATGGTCATGGTGTGGTGTTGTATCTTCTCTCAATCGACTGCCCCTCTTTCAACATACAAGGGTGTCGTACCCCTTTGATTGTTGATATATACTGTAATGGTACAAAAAGAAATAAAACTATTGCTTTCTATTTCCACTTGAGTCTCAGTAACAAGGCATCTGCGAGCAAAGAACCAACACAGGTTGCCTATCTGAATGAGACAATGCTTTATGTCTAAGGGGATTCCTGGTCTAGGGAAATTTAGTTAAGTATTTTCTTATCTGGTACGTGTTTTGCCAGAATGTGCTTAATTAATGTGTACTGAATTATCTCTTTGCATGAAGTCACAAAACATGACTTTACGCCAATGCTGCAGGCAGCTACAGAACAATGATTCAACTGGAATTTCAACTAAGATTCTCCCAGGCTACAACCAAGTAAGTGCCCTCGGCAGACCACAAAGCCTGGAGAGGAATCAGTTTTTCTTCTACTTTCTGACATTTAAAAAAAAGTAAAAACAGTACCTTAAAGTAGGCATTTAGAGGTTGAAATTGTAAGTTCAAGTACGCTTTACAAATTCCTCGTGAATCAAAACACAAGGAAACTGTAGATCAATTTCATGCTATATAAACTTTAAAAGCTATTCTACAGTCTTATATATTGTGCTAGCTTACAACTTAGGTTCCATTCAACTGACATGTCCCCTTGCCCTCTCAGTTCCAAATCTTCCACAGCATGATGTAGACTGTGAAACAGTCACATATGACATTCTTTTGGAAACAACAGAAGAAAGCAGGGAAGTTATAGGGACTGTTTGATTGCACACTTAAACATGCATTTTGCTGCTGTTTTCTTTATGTATGTGCAAGGACCACTTATTCTTTCTACACACACAGAACTGCATGCCCAGGATGGGGCAGCCAGCAAAGAATCACTTGCAGGAATAAATGGCTAAACCTGTTTTCAGGCCAAGAAGTTGGGAAAGAGCCAAACTTTGTTTTAAAAAAGAAAGACATAGGAACAGAAAAAAGAAATAGGAGGTGACTTATTGCAGAGCATTAGTACTGATTGCTTTCTCCCTGTGATGTAGAATGGGTTTATCCGAATCCTGTTAGAAAAGAAGTGGAATGCCACCCTCCAAAATGTCAAAGCATTCACTTTAGGTGGGAGGCTAAAATTAATTCAGGAATGCTAATAAGCATCTCCATCAGGATCATACTTCATTTACCTTTCTTGCCCCTCCGAGCTTACTGCTCTACAATTTAATGGAATGAAGAATTGAACGCAGAGTGCTAGTAGGCTTGGCTTCCTAACCCCAGAGACATTTTTTGTTTGTGTGAGCAATACCCACACTGCCTCACCTTTCTAGGGTGAAAGGCCCCTGGCACAGCACCATCAGAAAGAGAATGCAAGCTGCACAAGAAAGCACAAGAGTAGAGCAGAAAGGAAAGAACCAGGCACTGTAGGGTTCATGGATGAATATTGCCAAGGATTGTTTTGATATCATCTCCTAGGATAGGAAAATCTAGCATACGGAACAAAGCAGGCAAGGCTAAGGCTTATTAGCATTGCCACCTTTTGATGGATTGGGGCTGCAACCTTTAATGGCTCCATAACATTAGGCGAAGGTGCTCATGGCACAAAGATCTACTTACTGCAGAGCTATGGAACGACAAAGCCTGTATCCATGAAGGTGTCGTCCTGCTATTTGGAATGGGTCACAGCTTAATTGTAGAGTACATGCTTTCTATTCAGACACTCTCAGATCCAATCCCTGGCATCTCCAGTTAAGAAGATCACAGGTAGGACAGCTTGGAAAACCTCTGCTGAGACACTGCCAGTCAGACAATACTGGGCAAAGGCAGTCCAATATTCTGACAGTATAAGGCAGCTTTGCAAGTTGCAAAGTGGCAACACTCTAGAAAATACATGTATGAAGAAGGTAATGGAATTGGCACCTGGCTCCCTGTGACTACAGTGGTACCTCTGGTTACATACTTAATTCATTCCAGAGGTACGTTCTTAACCTGAAGCACCACTTTAGCTAATGGGGCCTGCCGCGCCGCCGTCGTGCGATTTCTGTTCTCATCCTAAAGCAAAGTTCTTAACCCAAGGTACTATTTCTGGGTTAGTGGAGTCTAACCTGAAGCGTATGTAACCTGAAGCGTATGTAACCCGAGGTACCCCTGTACAAGGTAAGAAGCAGGGCAGTGTAGAAGCTTCTCGGTGGCTTTGCTGTGTGTTACTGTCACCAGTGCAACAGAGTGGGCAGAAACATACGGAAAAACTGCTCCGGAACAGAACCACTTAAAAGCCTCCTAAGCGAGAAGATAGGGCGTGCTGCAAAGCAAGGTGAACAGAAGGCCAGCATCCAGGAAGAGCAGGGCAATGCACTTACAGAGTGCTGATGCGGGTATGCGCCAGTCGGCGAGGCTCCATAGAGGCCCGAGAGGTATGCCGCGTGGCTCTACGGCAGGAAAGAAAGTGACAGTCAGTGGGGAGGGGCTGGAGGCAGAGGGCCACATGTCCTAGCCGTGGGTGTGGGTGTCTGTAACCGGCATTTCTGCAAGGCCCCCTTAACGCTGACATCAGTCCCTTTCCAGTGTGACATGGATGATTCTCAGCTCAATTCACGGACTGCCTCCACTGTAAAGATTGTGTCCAAGTTGACATGGAACAGTATCATCCCCCTTTCTGATTGTGAGCTCAGGTAGCGAGTGCTGACAGGATTGTAGCCAAAAACCGAGCCACAGAGAAACAAGAGGGAGGAGTCAGCAAGCATGGGAAGGAACTTCAAGGTTTAGAGCGGTACAAAAACGTCCTTTTTGAACACAAAACCTAAGGGGGACAAAACACAGCCAAATGAGGACTGAGCATGCTGGGCCACCACAGAATGTTACATGTCAGCCGGAAATCTAAAAAAAATGGGGCCAGAGGGGAATGGAATGGCTGGTGAAAGCCTGACCATGAGCATTCCTATTAATAGATGAGAAGAGGGTGCACTGTTTTGTTCCAGGTCCCACTTGTTTCTATTGGGTGGGGGGTGTCTGTGTGCCTATCAGTTTAGGAGCAAAATTGGCCCACCCAGTCTCGTTAAAAAAAAATGCTTCTACATACATGGAGGATTATCTAGGGATGCACATGTATATACATCTTTAAAAACAAAAAAACCCTTATCTGGTCCTTTTATTTCTCTTTGTGGGGATGGTTTATTAATATTATTCTTGTTTCCCATCCTGGTATCACATCATAAGGGTGTGTGTGTGTGTGTCAAAGTATTTTAAATAAATGAATATGTTTATTTTTAAAAAGTAAAACCTTCAGAGGCAGCTTGAGCTTCCAGGAGGTCCAGGAAACTGAGGCAGCAGTTCAAGGGGGATTGGAAGTGGGTCAAGAAAAAGCAAGAATGAACCTCCCTACTATCAATTGTATTTTACATTTCAGATTGCTTTTGCTAACTGTTATGATCTGCTGGCAGCTACTGTTATCTCTTACCACACTGCTAAGTTTCCCCCTCTATTGCACGGTATTTTTTAAATCTACTGTTTCTTTTATAATTTGATTGATTTTGATGAACTGTGGTATTAAAATATTTTAAAATTATATATATAATGTGTGTGTGTAAAACAGCCATGCACTGAATCACACATTTGGCCCATTTAGCACAGTAGTGTCTACTCTGGCTGGCAGCATCTCTCCAAGACCTCTCTCTACCTGCAGATCCTTCTTTTTCATTGGAGATGCCAAAGACTGAACTTGGGACCTTGCACCTGTAAAGCATGTGCTCTACCATCGAGCTGCGGGACACCCCCTATATATATTTAAAAGCCCAATAAAAGGTTTAGCTAGGTATGGTGTACTTTGCACATGAGTGCTGCCACTGCTGAACAAAAAAATCCATGCTGTTCTGCATGGGATTACACATCAGTGGCGTAGCGTGGGGGGTGCAGGGGGGGCCGGCCGCACCGGGCGCAACATCTGGGGGTTAGGGAGCGCAAATCCACAGGTTAGGGGGCACAAATTACTTGCCTTGCCCCGGGTGCTGACAACCCACGCTATGCCACTGTTACACATAATCAGATAGGGACAGCCCTGTTTCCCAAAGATATGCAGAATACCTTCTGCAGCTTGTTTTCAAAGTCAGCTCACCACAGAGGGGTAGAGGTGAGCTATCACCACGAGGAAGAGGGTCACATCATGCAGCACCCTGTTTCTGTGGCCAAATGTGTGGGCTGTGATACCTGGCACACTCACAAAAGAAACCCCCAAGAGGTCCTTGTTTTCTGAACAGGGTAAGCAAAGTCAGCCAACCAGGTAAACAAAATGGACGCTGATGTTGTCTGAAAGTTGCCCTAGGATTTAAGAAGAGACCGGCTTTCTTAAAAGCCCATAGGGATGAGTCTCCAATACTGTCTTCACCAAAGACCTCACTTCCATGCCCTTCCATTGCACCTGCCCGCTTCCCCCAAACTGCGTAGCAGGGCACACTGCAAAACACTACACTTGAAGCAAAGATCTGCTTGCAGGAACTGGTAGTTGTGTCTCCTCCTTGCCTCTAGAGGGCAGCAGGACAACACCACAGAGTACATTTGCAGAGGCACGTACATAACAGGGTAGATGATGCACCAGCTACTTACAGCAAAAGGGTTGTATGGGGCAGTGACAGCAGGCCTGCGGGCTCCAGCTCCAGAGGGGAGCATGGATAAGCCTGTCGAGAAGATGCCCAATGCATTGAGGTTAAGTCCAGGGATCAGATTGGCTTGTTGCTAGAAAGAAACACAAGGGGAAATGAGAAACAGCCAAGCCACCTGAGGGAGGGCTGGGGAAACTATGTTTGGGCCACCTAACTTTCATCCAGTGAAGTAAGACCTGAAGGTGTCTGGCATTTTCTTTGGGGTGGGCAAGGCGTCCACACACCTCCCATCTTTACGTGCCCCCATGGTGACTACTGGACTCTTACCCCAGGACCACTGGATTCTCACACAGCAAGCACACACGCAAATCGGGCAGGATCAAGAGCTTACATTGACTGCTACAATGTCATTTTCGTAGGCTTCCCGAAGCTTGTTCATGATCTCCACCTCAGCATTGGAGCAGGCCTCAATGCTACCCTTCACGGTGATGGTCCTCTCGGGGTTAT
Organism: Podarcis gaigeae; assembly: GCF_964106915.1. Lineage (NCBI taxonomy): Eukaryota > Metazoa > Chordata > Lepidosauria > Squamata > Lacertidae > Podarcis > Podarcis gaigeae. The sequence continues at coordinate 62,708,818 of NC_139681.1, forward strand.
AAATGGTTAAATCCTGCAAACTGGACAATCGGAGAAGAACAAATGTCCTGGGATTTGTAACGTGCCCTGTGGTTGACAGTACAGGCTAGGCAATAATCATCTTTATAAAGCAAATCCAGAAAGTTAAATCTATTGGTGAGAACAACGCAGATCAAGAAGACAAGTTATTTAGGTTGAGCGCAGATGGGTGCAAGAGCCTCTTGTTTTTCACTTCAAATTGTACAGAGGATAATCCCACCACCCGACTCCGTCAGGTGGATTAGCTGGAGCATCTACAAATTAGGAAGTATCCAACCCACAGACACACCCGGGCATATGGTATCGAGGGTGGATTTTTTCCAACTGCTAAAAGGCCAGGTTAGCCAACAAGGTACCCTCCAGGTGTTAATGGACTTCACCTCCCATCAGTCCTAGTCAGCATGGTCAATAGTCAGGAGTGATGGGGTTTGCTGTTCAAAAACATCTGGAGGGCCCCACGTTGGCTACTCATGCTCTATGTTACAAAAAGAGGCAGCTTATTGGATGCCACCCAATATTTTGGGTGAAGGGGTTGTGCTCAGGTGCATACTGTAAATTTCTCCTTGGTCTAACTGAGAAGTGTAATTTGACTGCCTATCTGGTCAGCGGTACTTACGGAGAAATGGTGATCTTGGTCCCCGTGTCCTGCTCAATTTTCTTCAAGTTTCGTCCTTCTTTGCCAATCAATCTCCCAACTAGGCTATTGTGTGCTAAGATTTTCAAGGGAATCTCTTCAGCTCTGAAAGATGTGAAAAAAAACATTAAATCATTTTTTCTGGCATTAGTCTTTCCCCCAGTCCTCCTTTCTGAAGTAGGTTCCCTAGCTGGACTTTACAGGGCCCTTCAGCAATACAGTGGTACCTCGGGTTAAGTACTTAATTTGTTCCGGAGGTCCGTTCTTAACCTGAAACTGTTCTTAACCTGAAGCACCACTTTAGCTAATGGGGCCTCCTGCTGCTGCCACGCCGCTAGAGCACGATTTCTGTTCTCATCCTGAAGCAAATTTCTTAACCTGAGGTAATATTTCTGGGTTAGCGGAGTCTGTAACCTGAAGCGTATGTAACCTGAAGTGTATGTAACCCGAGGTACCACTGTACAGAGAGATGCAGCTCCAAAGTCTTCACTGTTGGTCCTTGGAGAAGACTATGGTACATTTCCCAACACCACCACCCCCAGCATATCTGCAGCCTTTTACAACGTCCTGGCAAAACCAGTGAGCTTCATAAACACTTGGCCGCACACACTGCTTTTCCAGGTACAAACTCAGAAGCTAAACTGTGAAAGAGCAGTATTTAAATTTCTCTCCTCATCGCATTTTTTCAGTGTTCACAGTAATGACATGTATAGAAGGCAACAATTGTTTTAGTTGCATTTCAATGACATAGATGTGATCTGCATAGCAGACTTCATAAACCCCACACCCAAGCCATTACCACCCTTGCAACTATTGCATTTGGGGCCCTGTTGCCCAGCAAGCCTAGCTAGATAACTGCTTCCTATAGACTGCTTTTGACCACAAAGCATATAAGTGTCCCAATCCATCACTCAAAGGGTTCCAGCCACCTATTAGCATGGGCCAAATCAGTCCATCAGGCTAGCAATGCAGGATGTGAAAAGATGTATGACTTCTCAAATGTCTACAATGAAACCAGTGTGCTAAAATTAGAAATGGCCAAAAAAGAAGGTGGAGAGAGGAGGTGACATACGCCAATGGTGGCTTTATTTATTTAGTTGCCGTAGAATGAAACACTGGCTGCAAACTTTACATAACCAGGAGCTCCATGATCCAGCAAGACCTCATCCATTCCATGAAAAGGGAGGGGGGTGTGTGTGTTAAAAAACACAACACAAAGGAGTCTTTTCAGCTAGCAATGGGGTTAAGGCCTTCACCACTGGACCAAATTAGTATGTGTGCCTGAGTGCAGGCATATGTATTTACATATATTTCATATGAGGTGCTTTAAACAGAGTCCATTACTCCACCTAACGTAACATAACCACTGCCTTATAGCAAGTCAGACCACTGGAGTTTCTCCAAGCCCTACCTAGAGATCCTGAGGGTTGAATCTGGGACCTCCTGAAAGCACAGCAAATGCTCAGCCACTGAGCTGCAACCCGATCCCAAAGCCCATTACTGTGCATCCTTATTGGTAGATGCTTTCCAGAATCTTATACTGGTCATGCTATAGTCAAAAATCCTTTAGCTGGAGATGCCAGAGACAAGGGTGCCAACTTGTATAAAATATTGGGGTGGGGGGCAGGTAAGCCCCACCCCACAAAACAGATCATGAGACACGGCACCCACACACCATTTGAATGACAATGGCTGTCAACTGCGGGGGGCAGCCCCCTCAAATATTTTATTGGGGGAGGTGAAGGGACCTCAGCACCTAGGAGTTGGCTCCTATGGCTGTAGATGAAACCCAGAACCTTAGTTCATGCAAAACATATGTTCTGACACTGAGTCATGGCCCTGTAGAGAAACTTCAAGCTAATTCTCAGAACATGAGGAGCATCTGCTTCTGGTAGGGTAGAAATGCTTATTTAATCAATAAAAACACAATGTATTAATTCCCAACTATATATTAATTAATTAATAAACCATATATTAATTAAAAATCCATACTCCATGAGCGTCAAGATGGTATTTCTTTGTCTTCTCCCTCTAGCTAATTGAGATTCCAGCCTGTAGAAGTGGAAAAGGCAAAAGGCCTTTTGTATGCTCTAAAAGGTGAATTTGTGCGGTATGAACCTTTGATGCACAATGTTACATGCATGCAAGACTTGCTATTTGAGGTGCTAAAGGTTCTGCTTTGTGCTTTCCCTATCAATGCCAGTGATACTTACGATTTTGTTTCTTCAGCCTCCTTCTGCATAATATCAAGTATCATGCGACATGCTTCTGAACACCCCTCTGGGGTGGCGTGAATGGTGATTGGCTTCTCTGCGGCCCCAGCGTTTTCCTTCCGATGAATATCTACCCTGCAGCAACAGAGCCCATACAAAGAAATCTGCTAGGGGTCAGAGAAAGGTGCCTGAAGCTGGCACCCTAATAAACCAGCGAAGGAACTGCATGTAACAGTGTACAAGGCTATTTGACATGATTAACAACCAGCAAAGAACCCATCTTCAAGCAAGCATTGAACATAAATAAAGGATAATGCAAGAAAAGCATTAAGATTTACGGTTCACATTTATACATGGTTCAGCATTACATGAGCAAGCTTCCAGCTCCTGTGCTCATTCCTCTCATGCTATGATGCCCTTCCGGACTGCCACGCTCATAGCAAACCATTGTTTGCTATTACATCAGCAGATTAAGGTATACATTTGCCTTCCAATGACGCAAAAACCAGTTTCAAACCACGGTTTCCAATTCTGTTTCAGGGCAAGCAGAAACCACAATTTTGCACTTCTTGCAAACCCAAGAAGTCAAGGGAGGAGATGAGATTATGTGAGCTTGAACATGTGAAGAGTGATGTAGTGGTTAGAATGTCAAACCATGATTGGTGAGACGTGGGTTCAAATCTCCATTAAGCAATGAAGCTCATTGAGTGACCCTGGGCCATTCACTCTCAGACTAACCTAACTCACCGGTTGTTGTGAGGATAAAAAAATTGAGTGAAAGAAAATCACAGCTAAATGCTTCTCTGGTTTGGATGCCATGCAAATCACTGTTTTCTGAATTATCAGACCTTCCTGGACACATTAGATGATGTTGAAAGGCTCCAAAGCAGTAAACATATCATGTGCTTCTTCAAAAAAGTATTAACTTAAATATTAATACAATTATATGTTAGAAGCAAGAAAGATTAGCTTTGCTGCAGAAGTTTAGATTTCTTGCTCAGTACATCTCCCTTTCTTACAAGGAACAATGCTCTGGATCCCACAAAGGGAGATTCCCAGGGATGACTGAGTTCTCTATAGAGGATTACTCACCTATCTAACCCCTTGAAAATGGATTCGGGATGGAACCAAATTTAAATGAAGCAGAGTGCATGAATATACAGTGGTACCTCGGGTTAAGAACTTAATACATTCCAGAGGTCTGTTCTTAACCTGAAACGGTTCTTAACCTGAGGTACCACTTTAGCTAATGGGGCCTCCTGCTGCCGCTGCGCTGCAATTTCTGTTCCCATCCTGAAGCAAAATTCTTAACTCGAGGTACTATTTCTGGGTTAGCAGAGTCTGTAACCTGAAGCGTATGTAACCTGAGGTACCACTGTATATGCATGCATGGATATACTCAAACATACCCTAATACAGGAGCTAAAAAATGATCTGCCCCTGCTGCAAGCAAAACTGGTATAATCATCTACATAAGGTATGAAAAAACTGTGGCCCTCCTGATGTTGTTGGACTCAAGTTCCCACCAGCCCCAGCCAACATGGCCAATGGTCAGGGATGATGAGAGTTGTAGTCCCAGAACATCTGGGGGGCCACAGCATGTTCATGCTCAATTCACGCACAGGACTGGTTCAAACAAGCTGCATCATCACCCCCGCCCACGTGAGAGTGCTGTCTCATGAGTCACCATCATGATGAGAGTCAGGGAGGCCACAGACAACGTCCCCAAAGTGCTTCTACCCCACACCAGCAAGACTGCCAGTACAGAAATGGCCCTTTATGCTCCCAGAATCGTATGTATAAACAGACTCAAAGAATGTATTTAAAAATACATAATTCATTGGCCTTTTGACATTAGCACAATTTGCATGCATTGAAAAACCAAGCTAGCATTTCGATTCAGATTGTGAGTGACCTTGCAGAAATGGAAAACAATGCAATATCTTATAAGGCATCTTTGAAGGCTGGTGCACATGAAACAGTCACTATGTGGAGGCTGTTGTAAATGGCTTCCTGTGGGCAAGACAAGCTGTCTGTGGGTAGCAGCTCATCCTGGAGGCCAGGCAATTTTTCTCCATGCCACCATGAGGCTCGCCCACCCAATAAATAAGTAAAATTAAATCAAAAAGATCAGCCCAATCTATGTGGCACTGCACACAAAACGTCTTGTCTTGCGAGAAGCAGCTGCCACACTGAGTCATTTAACCTTCACATGGCACCGGTTTCCTTTGTGCTGGCCTTCGTCTGGGGCGCAATGCAGGAGAACACCACACATGTAAAGAAGCCATAGCATCCCAATATTGGGGTGGGTGGTGGCTCTGGGATGAGGAACTTAGAAGGATTCAATAAGGTATGGGGAACTTGTGGCCCTCCAGATATCGTTGAACTCCAACTCCCATCAGCAACAGACAACATGGCCGATGGTCAGGGATGATGGGAGAGACAGTCCAGCAACATCTGGAGAGCTAAAGGTTCTCCACCGCTGGGTTAAGCAGACCTGCCAGTCACTGCCATTGTCCTGTGGCATCCTTGTTTACAGTGTGGCAAAAGAAAAGTATTGTAGTAGCTTAACGCTGCTGACTAAAAATGACAAATGTGGAACTAGTTTGGAGGAGAACCCAGGTATGTAGCAGAGTAGACTGGATGGGATCACACCCATTCATCAGGCATGCACGTCCCACTTCTAGGTCCATCAGGTGGTCATACACTTGATGCAGTATTTGCACAAGACAAAAAATGCGTAACGCTCAATGACCGTAAGCCTAAACCATGCAGTAATTTCCAGGATCACCATCATGTAGTTTGCATGCATGGGATGTTACGCACACACACCCTACGCAAACAAGAAGTGCAGTTACTTCTGCTGGAGCCAGAGGCAGAACAAGTTCAAACTGTGATCAGGACAGGCAGACTCCTGCCCTTTCTACCTCACACAGGTTTATGCTTAGTGTCTCGCCAAAACAAGCTTTGATATAGAAAAACGGACACTAATCTTTAGCTTAACGTGTCACTTGGAGAATAATCTTTCGAGAAAAATGAAGACCAAGGGAAATGATTTGAAGTTTGAATTACAAGACGAAGTGTACTCTACACAAGGGTACTTTTTTTCTGGCCTGCGTAGGACCAGTCTGGATAGTTGGCCTTGGTGAAGATTTGATGTTTTCATCCCCAAAAAAGTTTTTGATTTGAGTTTCTACTGAAATGAGGCTGCATTTTAATGTTGTAGTTTAATCTTGTTTTTAAGTTGTATTTTAATCCATTGTTTTTATACCTGGTGTTAGCCGCCCTAAGCCTGGTCTTGACTGGGGAGGGCGGGGTATAAATTATTATTATTATTATTATTATTATTATTATTATTATTATTATTATTATTATTATTATATTAATTATTCCAGTTCAAAGTGCTACATGGCTTTCCTTCTCCAAGGTCTTTACACCTAAGGAATGGGTTTCAGCTTCAATAAAACCCAGATCATACACTGTAATGTAACATATATAGCATTTTACATCCAATGTAAAACTTCCTTGAAAAAACTATTGCACTCTTAAGAATACCAAGCATCAAATAATATAGTCAAAGGAATTCTTGCTCCTCTCTAAAGGAGATGAGAGGGCTCCCTCATCTTTTTTACTTTGACTAGCTCAGATAATGCTTTCACAGGAATAGCAAGCTTCCTAATGCAAAATGAAGGTCTCTCTTAGTTGTAGGATCATATATATCTTCTTATAAATACTTGAACTTTTTGATGGTTTTGATGATCTCCTAAGCATAATGTTGTTTCACACAACATGTTTTTCTGGCTAAATCGCAGATGACATGATTAAGATTAGAGTACAGTTATTAAACTATTCCAGGAAGAGATGGAGGAGCTTACAGAAAAGAATTACAGTAGCAATTTGATGACAAAATGATTAAAATATTATAAACACCCCTTGCACCCCAGTTATGCAGAAGATATTTGGTGCTGAATAGCAGCAACCAGCTATAGGCTGCTGGTAGTATAACAGCAGCAGCAGCAGCAGCAACAACAGCAGCAGAAGCAGAAGCAGCAGCAACAACAAACTCTGGGTAAAGGGGCTTTGGGTGACAGTACATAACAAAACAGGTTAGTGAAACTATCCAGAATTTCTGCAAACACAGGGTGAGTCTGAAAAGGACAATTTAACCATCACAGTTGCAGGGCTGTAATACCTATCAAGCCACAACTTCCACATAGGTATACAAAACACATCAGAACGCGATTAAAATTTGCTGCAAGAGACAAAGCTTTTGCTACACAATGCACACCAGAGCCCATTGCTCTGCATTTGGTCTTTTAAAAAATCACAAACTAGGGACATAAAGGCTACAGACAGAGCCCCTGTGGAAGGAAATTAAACCATTTGTGGTACTTACTTGGACTGGGTTTGCTTAGTAAGGTTCTTTATGGTCAAGCCCTCCTTTCCTATGATCGCACCAACAAATTGCGTGGGGACCAGGATCCGTAGTGGGAAATCGAGCTGTTTGGGCTGCGAGGAGCCCCCAGGGGAGGGGCCCTGCTCCCTGGAAGAGTGGCCCCCACGCCGGGATCTCTGAGGGGGCTGAGGGGAGCTCACCTCGTCGTCTGGGATGTAGGAAATCTTGAAGGAATGGTTCTCAAACTGGTGACCACTAAGCTTCTCAATTGCTCTGAAACAGAAAAAAGGGGATTTTTTTCCCTCCCTGACAATAAACTAACCCTAAAGAAAAATCCAACATCATTCCCTGGTTCAGTTCTTTGTATTTTCTCAGCCCCACCCCCCAAAAAAATTCCTTCATCTCAGTAGTATGATTTGAGTGTGCTGGTCTTCAACTGGTGGGTCACAACAGGAGCACTACGGCCATTTATTATATGGTAGAAGATTAAAAAATGGGTTTCCAAATACATTTTTGGGTCCCCAGTCTAAAAAGGTTGAAGATACCTCATTTGGGGTGAGGGAGTTTTTAGATGCTGTTACTATTGGTGAACAACTGGGAGTCAAAATTCCTTGTTAATCTACTTCAAATCACCTAGGAAGTTATCAGTAGATCCTTATCTACCTTCTGCCCAGCTCTGTTTTGTGGCTCTTGCAAGTGATTCCTGTGAATTATTATTCAATGGATTGTGAAACAGAAAACTCAACTGAAAAGGCTAAACTGTGAAAATTAGAAGTCTACTCTTGAGAATATAACTGTCCATATTTTGTGAAAAACACATTCATGCCAAAAATGATTAGCAATCCCTAAAAGGTTAAAAAAAGACCAATGCCAAATTAGCTAATATTAATTGCTATTAACTTCAACTGAAAGCATTGAGAGTTAAAAATTGTGGCCAACAGCATAGACCTAACTATGCTTACTAAGAAGTCCAACCTAATTTGTTAAGTGCAATAGGATTCACTCACTAGTATGTGAGTTTAGGATTGCAACCTTAAATTACAACTAATGTTAGCTGAAATGGGGCCATATTATTTTGCATTTTGTGGATATTGTTTACTATCTGCAGCTAAGTGCACTAAATAAAGGAACCCTAATTCTGTTTTTCTACGGGCACAAAGGTGGTGCTTGCCTGTCCTGTCCTTAGAATAAAATTCCACTGGTCAAAGCAATGTTGAATCCATTGTCCCCTTTTTCATTTGCTGGAAGTATTTGGCATTTCATACATAAGGGATGTGAACTTTGTGTTCCTTCTGATGTTGCTGGACCACAACTTCCATCTTCCTGACCAAGAGTCAGGTTGGATAGGGTTGATCAAAGCTAAAACCCAGCAACATCTGGTAGGGCCACAGCTTCCCCATGCCGGTCAAACAGGGTGCTCCCATTTCTCAGTAGCTATTCTGCTTGGCCCTCAGAGAAACCGTTCATTGGTTAGCACTCAAATAGCACAGATAGGTAGATAGATGGATGTTTCTGGTACAGTGGTAGCTAGGCCACAATGCACCACACACTAGTTTTGTTGTAGCGAATAAAGGAAGAAAATTCGGAGAACATTGCCAGGAGAAAAAACAGAGCAGAAAGATAAGAAAGAGTAAAAATTACACTTAGAACTGCCACTTACACTTTCGCTTCTTCTTTTGTTGCATATGTAACGTTGACAACTGCTGTCTCTGATTCTGTATTAACTGAAGGGGAGTGGAGAGAAACAAATGTTTGGGTTACCATGTGGGAGAATATCACAAGAGGAGCTTCTGTTTTGAATCATATTAATTTATTGAGTTTCTCTCCACCCCATCCCCCGTATTCATTGTCATACAAAATGTTTTCTAGGACTTCATATTGAGAAACTTGCGTCCTAAGAAACTCACATGGTCACCTCAGTCCACAGCAGCTGTGTTGGAGACTCAGAACGTCACTCCAGTCTATGATAGGCTGATTTGGAGATGCAGTGCCATCCGCTGAATTTGGCCTGGATTTGGCTTTTGGCACCCCATCACTATCCCACATTTCAGTTAGCTCACAGCACCATGAAAAACCATATCCAGGATGAATTTAGCCTGTGACTTTCTATGCACATAATGACAAAAAGCTGTCATGGGTTAAAATAATCCTGTGAACCTGTTCCTCCAGCATGTCCCTCTATCAGCTATCCGCTTAATGAGATGACTTTGATAAGCACTTAGCATGACTGTTGGTTACATTCATAGATTAATTCTCTTGAAAGATTAGCATGATGGCGATCATTTCTTTTACAGGATATTGTGTCTGTCAGGGTAGAATTTGCTGAATGAAAAGACAGAAGCAAGCTGTGACTAGACAACTAACCTAATTTACTGCATAGTTTTTAAATCTAAAAAAATCTCATAGGGGTTTATACTGAAAGTCTTGAAAACCCCAGAGAGAACAGGTTCTAAAAACAACAAAATGTTTCATTATGCTCAAAGTGTTTTTTCAGAATTAGAATCAGTAGAAACCAAGAAAGGAGAAAGCTACAGAGGTTTATCTTTGCAAATTGTCCGTAAGAAATGTAAGTTGCTCCCAATGAAGGAATTTTCTAATTCTGAAACACATCAGGCATAATAACATAACACGGAGAACATGTTCATTCTGGTTTGTTTCTATATCCAGTGCTTCTGGTTTTATGCTGAAAACCTGCCTCCAGGCCAATGTATGAACCCCAACTGAGTTTTCTTCATATTTCAACAGAATGACACTATGAATATTAGGTAAGCCAAGGAAATGCAGATCATTCTCAATATCACACACGAATACAGTGCACTACTACTGCCCAAGTTCCAACAAATACAAACAAGCACATGGTATATTGTGGGGTGGGTATGCCTTCTATTTTCCCTATATCTAGACTAATCTATATGCTCCAGAACTAATAAGATAGCAATTCTCTTGCATCCTCTCAGATACACATATGTGCTCAGCTGTGTGTGGTTAAGTGGTCTAGACAGCAAAGGGGGAAAGGCCAGGAATGTGGAAATCACTTGGCTGTCATAATGTGAAACTATCAGTCTTTGTAACGTCTTTGGTGTGTGGTCATCCGCAGATTCTGACTTCTGGCCTGAAGTTTTTAATGCTGAGAGTGTCAGAACCCTGCAGATTGAAGGAAGAGGCCTAATAGTTTATTTGATCTGCCACTGTTGCAGAAGCAAGCAAGCAAGCAAGCAAGTGTTTTAGTATCTCAGGCTCCCTGAAAGAATAACACAACTGATTTAAAAATCAGTCAGATAAATCAGTACTCTTGCATCCAGCAAGACTCTCCTTCAGAGGATTTGGGGATAAGAAAGTGGATGTACGTTTGCTTTGAATCTGGTGTCAATCACACAGGCTCAATAAGCGTTCTCCCAACAGCTAGACACTTCACACATGACTGTGTTTCTCCTGTGCCAATACGCCTGTGTGTCAAAACCAACTTGTGAAGTGGCTATTGGATAAGCTTTTATTCAGTGATTACCCTGAAGTCCAGAATAATTCTATGTTTAGGGTGTGCTTCAAGACAATTTTTCTTATACATGTTACATATTTATACCCTATTAATATACGTCCCTGTATTTTATTGCACGGGAGACAGTAAGGACGCACATTACTCCAGAGTACTATGAAGCAGATGTTTAATAAGTACAACAGTCCCCGTGAAATGAATCATTTATATATAAGCACTTAAAGCTATATGAAAGGCTCAAGATGCCTGAATAAAAACCAATGGCAAGAGTGAGAGTAGCAAGACATTTCCTTACCTTGTTCCACATTCTCTACTGTCCCATGCTGAGCTAAAAGACCATCTAGTACCTGAAAGAGAAACCAGGATGTACTACGTGAGGGGAAAATAGTCTGGATGAATGAGGCACAAATTTTGTCTCAGAACATTCTCACCATAACAAACCAGTGATCAATGCATGTCTCTTAGGCTCCAAGCCTATGGGAAGAGACAATTGTTTCATCAAGGATTTCAGAGCCGTAATAATGTCTGAATAATTTGCCTTTACCTTTGTAGGCTAGAACTATTCCCAACATTTGTTTAAAGGGATTTGGTGCAGTTGCAAGCATGAAATGGCTTTCTGAGGCAGAACCTAACAAAAAGACCTAGATTTCTCTCAATAATCAGTCACAGCTGGGCCAATAAATTAACCAAGGATCAGAACTGGATCAGTCATTGGCTCTAACATATATTTGGTAGCACAGGGGTGGGGAACCTCTGGTCCTTTGCAGGTTGTCAGACTCCAACTCCCATCAGGCCCAGCCAGCATGGCCAATGATCAGGGGCGATGGGGTTGTAATCCTGCAACATCTGGAGAGCCACAGGTTCTCCACTTCAGCTGCAGCACGAAGAGGAGAGTGGGACTGCCTCAGAGACTTAGTAACTAAACCAACAACTTGCTTTTTAAAACGTCAGCCAGGCAGGTTATTCTAAAATTATTTCCTCTCCAACAGGGAAGTCTGGCATAAGCATAACTCACTGAGGGCCTAACTGCAACATGTTGTGCATAGGGGCGAATTCAGACATGGGAGGTCTTGCTTCAGGGCATGAGATTGGGCACAAGAGGTCCTCTTTGTGCACTGCAAAAATATGGCTCTACAAAGATGCATCCTAGTCACCTTGGCTAACAGCCATAGCAGTAAACCTCCAGGAAGCATTAAAGTGTGACTCTTCCCTCCTAAAGAGCCACAGGCACAGATTGTCAGGAAGCACCCTTCCCAGAAGTAAAAATTTAAGCTGTCCTGTTCATCCAACACCTGAAACCAGGAATTCAACCACCTGACTTACTGCCAGTGAGTCATGTGAACTTTTGTACTGAAGCAGCAAGGGGGCCTTCTAATCAGAGCCTTGTCATCGTCCTTGTGGGAATGAGGATGACTAAGAAAAACAACTAACGCCATGTAGTCATTCCTGATGCTCTGCACCCAGGGTGTAACAAGCAAGCTTATGCCTTATGACTGACAGGATCAGCATAAGAGGCCCCTTCAGCAAAAGTTCCTGTACCCCAAATGCTTTTTCTCACACAAAAAGATGCATTCTGTAAAAATCTTTCTATAACCCTTGAGACTAATGAACCCTAGGCTTTCACATCACACTGCCTCATCATGTGTGCTGTAGTGAAGGATCCAGAGTCAGGCTTTCCCAATGCAGGGTGTCAACAGAGCAGATAAAGCCCCAGATGAGGCTCGCAATTTTTGGTCTAGGCCCAGATGTTCTACCTTGTTGATATAGGCTGTTCTTATTCAGGGGCACCAACTTGCCTCCCACACTGATGGGGCGCGGTCACGTGACGTGTCACATGACGATCTTTGCTTCACTCATCACAGCTGCAGCCCAGCTCCTGGGGCGCACGGAGGGCACCTGGCAGTCACAGGGCGGTGCCCTCAATATTGGGGGAGGCACTGCTCCCTGCCAAAAAACATTGGGGGGGCTGAAGCTCCCTGTACCTGGTGCCACTGTCTGTATTTCATTTCCCAAAACATGGACAATGCACATTGCTTACTATTTGGATCACACTGTTCTAACTTCCACTGGATTCTTTTGTTAGGATGTGGCCACCACAAGAGGTCGTTTAAGCTGTCCTTGCTATGTGATAAACATTCCCCACCCCCCGATTTCTCCTGTTGCATTTATTTATTAAAACATTTGGATCCCACCTTTCCACTGAGAGGCCAGGGCAGCCAACATCAAAAAAATAAAAATGATGTAAAGATTATTTTTTTAAAAAACCAAGCAACAAGCAAATCAGTAAAAAAAAAAGCAATGAAAATCACAAAGGTACAAATATGCTGGATATCTGGAAAGGGAATGGGTTTCCAATGCAAAGCGAGGTCCCTGATCACATGTTCCTCTTTCCATAGCAGCAGGCCACATATCCTATAGGGGTGTGGTTGTTGGGGTTTTGTGTGTGTATGTAGGCTTCAAATATACAGTGGTACCTCAGGTTACATACACTTCAGGTTACAGACTTTGCTAACCCAGAAATATTACCTCGGGTTAAGAACTTTGCTTCAGGATGAGAAGAGAAATCGCACAGCACAGCAGTGCAGCAGCAGCAGCAGCAGGCCCCATTAGCTAAAGTGGTACTTCAGGTTAAGAACAGTTTCAGGTTAAGAACGGACCTCCGGAATGAATTAAGTTCTTAACCCGAGGTACCACTGTAGTGTGAAACTAAGATTTCCCATGAAGAGAAAGGGTGGCAAGTGATCTATCTTGGGGCCTGTTTTAACCTCTATGGAGGAGGTGGCAGACAAAAACCACCTCAGCATCTGCTACAGCTGGAACACACACACAAAACACCTTTTTACCACCAACTGCCCTGTGGGAAGGATCCTGATTTGCTTTACTATCTCAGTACTGTTTCCTCTTTTGTTTCATTTTTAAATGCAATTTAATGTTTCCTCTCAGCTGCTTTGGAAGGATTCTTATCCTGAAAGCCAGGATAGAAATAATTGTAATGAAATGAATGTTAAAAAACTGAATGAGATAATTAAGTCCTAAGGGGGGAACATCAGGTGGGACTGTATGTTCATAATAGGCACTGCAGGCCAGTCCCCAGTTTTATTCAGTTTTGAGAAGAAAAATCAGGTGGCTGATTTTAAAAAGCTGTAAGGGACTACAGAGACCACCTGCAAGACAGAGGTCATTAAACTCCCTTTGGGCGCTTCAGCGTGCTTCTCTGTCAACACCACTCTCCACACACCAGGGATGGGGAATCTATGGTCCTTCAGATGCAGATGGACTACATCTCCCATGGCCCTTGTCTACTGGCCATGCTAGCTGGCGGTAGTGGGGAGTTGTGACTCCTACCACATCAGGAAGGCCACCTGGACCCTAAATCCCAATTTAGCTGAAGAACGTCTAGTCAATGGAGAAGTGGCAGCCAATGACGATTTCATTCTCTGGAGGACACTTGCTGCAACACCCTGGATAACTTTAGCACAAATACGTCGTAAGCCTTTAAAAACCCATGATCTTAGCATTTTGAACCACTGCATTATATGCTGTGTATTTTTATACTTGTGGGAAAACTACATTTCTCTCTCTCTCTCTGCTGGAAATGTTTATGCTGCAATTTCTTTTTTATGATATTGTGGTTTTAATATTGTATTATTTTTTTATTAGATGTTGTCAGCTGCCCAGAAAACCATGTTACTGGGTGGCCTGGTTAAATGCCGTAAACAAGTAAGAAAATATACTTATTTTCTTATGGGAAAGGAGGTAGCAGGAAATAATAAAACCTTCTGTACACTTACCTCCCACTGTAAATGAGGGGGAATGTTCCGGATCTGAATCTTTCTGCTCCTGTAAAGATATAAAGTCCCCAAAAGTAGAGATCACATGAGTCACGGGACAAGAAATTGCTTTCTTGACATCACACACCAGCAACTTTAGCTGAGAGATAACTAGGACAGCACAGTGAACCCTTTTTACACCATTTGTTCCTTAACAGTAGCCAGGCATATGAAGAGCTGGTACAAACTATAACTTCTCCATCTATTGTCTTCCAAACCCTGAAGCACAATAAATGTTTGGGATTCTCAGCAACCCAGCCTCAACAAGTAAGTGAAAGTCAACATAAGGCGTGTAACCCAAAATTAATCCAAATGGATGTTGTGAAATTCACCAAGTCATGACTGCTATACTATCTGAATTTCATCAACTGCTTTCACATCAATATATGAATAAATTACAGTTCAAGCTTATGCATATCTACTCAGAGGAAAGCCCCATTAAATTCCATGAAACTTACTCCTAGTTAAGTGTGTATAGGATTACATATTTAGTGATCCTGGCCCAAACTTGAACTGGCAGGCATACTCAAAATACAAGCTTCACTTTCCTTCATTAACAGCTGAGTGCTATGTTCATTAAGGGAGAAGCCAGGTATGGGACAATACTTTACTTACAAATGGATTGCATAGCACTATGGAAAATGCTGCAGAACCCAAATAGTTTTATCAAGCATTGGGAATCTGAAATTAGGGAGAGTACATTAGGGTAGTACATTTTGGCATGCACTGAACTCTAAAAAGGTAAAGGTAAAGGTACCCCTGCCCGTACGGGCCAGTCGTGTCCGACTCTGGGGTTGCGCACCCATCTCGCTTAAGAGGCCGGGAGCCAGCGCTGTCCGGAGACACTTCCAGGTCACGTGGCCAGCGTGACGAAGCGGCATCTGGCGAGCCAGCACCAGCACAGCACACGGAAACGCCGTTTACCTTCCCGCTATAAAGCGGTACCTATTTATCTACTTGCACTTAGGGGTGCTTTCGAACTGCTAGGTGGGCAGGAGCTGGGACCGAACGACGGGAGCTCACCCCACCGCGGGGATTCAAACTGCCGACCTTGCGATCAGCAAGTCCTAGGCACTGAGGTTTTACCCACAGTGCCACCCGCGTCCCTGCACTGAACTCTACTGTCGCAGTAAACAGGCAGTAAAGCTGAGGTGAGACCCGATTTAAAGGCAAATTACACAAAAGGTGTGACAGTCAGCACCCAGTAAATCCTCACCACTGGGCTGCTTCATAAACACCCCCAACCCCAGGGCACCATTTGGGGAAGGCAAGAGGAGGCTGTCCCCTCCCTCCTGTGTTTCAGACAACGTATGACTATTCCTCAGAACTATTAGGGGTTTTTTGAAAGAGTGCTGGAATTCTTTTCCTTCTCTATTAATTGTGAAATTAGTGACTGAAATTAAGTGAAGCATGGGAGCCACTGCGTTCCTCATTCGTAAATGCGAGTCACTTCCTTTTTATTGGCGAAAAATGTGGAGCAGCTAGAGGGAAAGACAGTGGCCTGAGTGTTCAGGTTGGACAGGCCGTTCCCATCTGGTTTGCCCCTGCGCTGGGTCTTTGTGGAGCGCTGCCTAGCCTAAGGCCTGGGGGTTTAGAACTGGCCCCTGCATTAAAACAAGCTAACAAGTAGTGACTGACCTTCAAACCTTCTAACACACGGAAAGGGCTTCACAAAAATTATGAGCTCATAATAGAAAATTAAACTGGGTAGGTGCAGGAGTATTAACCCCTTGAGCCATTTCACACACGGAAAAACCATTTATGGCAGTGTATACCATCTGCTGTTGCTTTTTAAAATTATGTGGCTTTTTGTGTGTTTGTGTGTGTTTATTTGTAAACCAATGTTGTTGTTTTTCAATAATAATAATAATAATAATAATAATAAAAAAAAAATAAACTGCAGTATAGAAGTACTTTTGACAGATGATAGATAGATGTGTGAACATTGCACAAGAACATGCACACCCATCGAAACAAACTTGTCACAATGTTTATATACAATAGAATGCATGGATATTCTTTATAACCCTGTACAATCATTGAGGAAAAATGTGGGCTGCCAGTTTAGGGTTGTTTTGGGGTAAGTGGGGGAAGATTCTTATCAAGTCTGGACTGGAGGCCTCAACAAAGCAAAGATTAAATTGCAAAACAAACAAACAACTAATTTATTTTAAGACCATTTGTTGCAGCTCCATCTCCTTCGGTGAGAAGCAGTGATTGCCTGTGTGTTAAAAGGAATAATAATAATAATAATAATTACCATATTTTTCGCCCCATAGGGCGCACCGGCCCATACGGCGCGCCTAGTTTTTTTGGGGGGAAATAAAGGGGAAAAAATTTCCCTTTATTTCCCCCCCCAAACCAGATCGGGGAATCAAAACCAGGTCGGGGAACAGTGAGATGGCAGCGCTCCGCCTGCCCACTGTCCCCCGAGCTTGTGGGGCTGCCCAATATCTGCCCGAAGCCCGGGGCGCGCTGTGCAGCGCGCCCCAGGCTTCGGGATGCAGGCTGCTATCCGCAAGCCTTGGGAGCCCGACGGGAACTCCCGCGGAGCTCTTAAGGCTTGCAGAGAGCTTCCTGAAGCCTGGAGAGCGAGAGGGGTCAGTGCGCACCGACCCCTCTCGTTCTCCAGGCTTCAGCGAAAGCCTGCATTCGCCCCATAGGATGCACACACATTTCCCCTTCATTTTTGGAGGGGAAAAGGTGCGTCCTATAGGGCAAAAAATACGGTAAAAAAATTATTTATACCCCACCCATCTGGCTGGGCTTCCCCAGCCACTCTGGGCGGCTTCCAACAAAATATTAAAATACAGTAATGCATCAAACATTAAAAGCTTCCCTAAACAGGGCTGCCTTCAGGAAAAGCAATGTGCTGATATTACTTCTGTGTCAGCCTTCCCCAACCCAGCACCCTCCAGATGTTTTGACGTAGAACTCCCATCAGCCACAGGCAGCATGTCTGCAGTTGAAATCCAGTGAAGCTGAATGTCGGACAATTCAAGACATCTAAAAGTAATCACTTTTTCCTGTAGCACATAATTAAACTAGGGAGCTTGCTCCCACGGGGGGCAGTGATGGCCACCAATTTGGATGGTTTTAAAAGAGGATTAGACAGCTTCATGGAGGATAAGGGTATCAATGGCTCTTTAGCCTCGTCAGGCTTCTGAACACTAGTTGCTGGAAACGGCAGGAGGGGAGAGAGTTCTTGTGCTTGGGGCCTGCTTGTCGGTTTCCTACAGGCCTGTGGGTGCCCACTGTGAGAAGAGGATGCTGGGACAGATGAGCCATGGGCCTGCCTGATCCAGCAGGCTCTTCGTATGTTCTTATTAAAACATATGCAGGGCATTGGGCTGGAGAAGCTGTCCTAGGTCACAGGTGGGATGCAGAAGCCATGGATGCTACTAAAGAGATACAACATGCTGTTGTGCATTCCCCAATTCACATGCAATAAATTTGCTGTGCAAATATTACTTTCACTGAGGAAATCCTATGTTTTCCACATCTGGGGCTTTCAAACCTGCTAGCCCAAGGCCCAGTTGGCTGAAAATGTCTGAGGCCTTCTAGTCTCAAAATGGTGGTAGATGTAGGAAGAGTCTGCACACAATTATTGACATAACTTTCTACTAATTTCTAATCCATCTTTGCAAATTGCTATATTCTTTGCCACAGTGGCAATGAGTTCCATCATTCATCTTTCCCGAAGCCAAGTGCAGACATTTGCTCTGAAGGTATTGTGGCTTTTTGGATCCAGCGGGAAAGGCTTTTCTTTTGTACTTTCGCCTTTCCATCCCCATATGCATCCCAAAGTATTGCTACCCATCCTCTCCCATTCTCTTTCCACACTGAGATAATCCCCTATATCCTCCTCCCCAAAGGAAACAACAACACTTGCCAGCTTCTTCATCCCTCCTCCCTGGTCCTGTTACATTCAGTTCTTTCTCCTATATCAGCTTTCGTCTCTTGCCCCCTTCCAGCAACAGAGAAGCTCTATCAGAGATCTTCCTCCTATGCGTAACGGAACAGTTGCCAGCAACCTTGCATGAGCCAAAAGACAAGTAAACAGGAGTGAGCAGCTGAAATTGGCTGGAGGGGGGGATATTCTGCTGAATCTCTTCTAGTTTCTCACACTGGGGAGTGGGGAAATCATAGAAACATTTGCCTGTGCCACTGGGTCAAAAGAGACACAACAGTAGCCACAGGCAGAGTGTTTGCATGTGCCAATGTTCTACCCACACACTGTACCATAAATGCACTTTCGTTATGTGAGCCAGCCCTTTCGCCTTTATGGCTAACACACCAGCAATATTTGACATCCAGGTACCTTCTATGAACACTGACTTCTCATTCTACCAGATTACAAAAGGCGAGTTAACTTCCTCACAGGTTCTGCAGCCAATCCCAAATTGTGATAATTGCTTTCTCTCTCCTGACAGCAGCAGTGCTCATTCAGGGAAAACTAAAACATAATTCCCCAACAGCAGATAACAGTAAGGTAAGAGCTCAAGCGCAGTCTGAACTGAAAATTCAGGTTCCACTTTAATTTTCTCAGAAATCAAATGTATCCAAACAATGCAAAGTGTCTTTATACAGTGACAGAAATATCAGTGCAAATGGTAAAAAATGAAGCCAGTGGCAAATCCAATTTTCAGCCTGCCAATAATTCACTGAACATTAATCCTCTCATGGATTTCTATGTGGGGTAAATATACACCATGTTTAGTCATCTGCTACAATGGAGAAGACTGGCCAACATTCCCATTCATGTGACTCAGAAGCCCAAATCTTTAGAGTCTTATTCCACATGTCTGCAGTACAGGGGGATGTGAGACAGGATAGCCAACTCTGTCAGTGGCCAATCCATCTGGCTGTGAAATACTTGTATAACTATAAAGAATTGGTGACCTGCATCTGCTTCTTTGCCTTTTCCCTCCTCATCTCCTTTCCCCATTTTGTACCATGTCTATTAGTTTCTGCTCACAGTTACACAACTGCCATTGTTTTCTAGCTGCATATACACCATACATTTAAACCACACGAAGCACCTTACTTCCTCCGAAGAATCCTGAAATTACCCATCCTCACTACCCTCAAACTACAGTTCCCAGGAGTCTTTGGGGGAAGTCGTATCCTTTAAAATGCTAGCACACTTTTTATGCTTTAGTACTTTTGCTTCCCCAAGTTGTTTCAATGCCTGGTAGATTTTCAGTTCATTTCTCAACTCTCCAATACATAAAACAAATGATACCACATGCACCATTCATTCATTCATTCATTCATTCCCTGCCCATCTGGCTGGCCACCATGCTTATTGCCTGTGAAATACATTCATCATATTTTCTTGCTTGCAAGGAAGGTAAGCAGCCCTTGAAACGATTAAGGACGCTTCTAGATTGTAGCTCTTTTCAGAGAGGTTAGATCAGATGCCAGGCAAAATCAGGTTATGCAATTACAGTTGATTGGGAGCTCTTGGGCAACAGACCCACTGGAAAGTGTGGGATAATACTTGCTTTGAAATATCATTTAACCTCTCTGCAAACAAATCAGAACAAATGCTCATTAAATGGCCAATGTCATCTTATCTCCCTGCAAACTAATTAGGATGAATGCTCAATAAGGAGGTCATCTGGAAGAGACTAAAGACTCAAAGAGAATCACAAGCACAACTCCTGAAGCAACAGAAACTCATCTAGAACCTATGCTGAATCCCATTGTTCCAAACCAGACAACATTTCAGAGGTTAAACTAGGATTTTGACATCCGTTCACCTTAGATTCATGAGAGGAAGCAGTTTCAAAAGCCCCATCAATAACCTACTCTACATTGTATCATGTTGAAATAGGTACTATGGAAACATTTCATTATCAGCAAAAGCTGTATATCTAGGTTTGATGACTTTGTGAAGTGTTGCTAACTGCCAAGAGGCAAAGCTTCACACTTTAAGTCACATATCAGTGCAATGGCACTGGTTTCAAATTATGTTGGCAAAGGACCAGCATAATGCAGTCCAGGCCACATTCAGTCTTAATTTTGTCCTTGTACAACCCAGCAGGAAGGAGGATGGGGTCAAAACTAGAAGTAGTTGCTTGTCCGCCTGTTGCTGGTTTCCCTGCCTCCCACCCTACCAGTTGCAATGGGCACTAGCCACCACTCCAAATAACTTAATTTGGTTTTAAGGTGGCAAATGAAGGGTTATGAAAGGAGAGCAGAAATGAAGACTGGAGGGAGAGGGAGAGGTTAGCTAAAGGCAAACACAGTCAAAATGCTGTTAGGGCTTTCTTACCACTCATTCAAGTGGGTGTGTTTCCTATGGTTTTAACATTCAATGCCAGCTCTCACAAGTTTAGCCTGACTCAAAGCTCCATCACTGTGGAAACGCAAGAGCAATGTCAAGGTGCAAGCATGAGTCCATTTGCATCACCAGTGAGATGGAGGCTTCTAAGCAAGACAGGAAAACAATGAAAGCACCTGTTTTAGTGTTGCATCAAATGAATCAATAAACTCTGCTCAAGCATACTTCCCATTACTGAGCCAGAAGCAGAGTATGAAAAGTAAACAAGCACAGCCCACCACACTGGAACACCACCCAAACTACCCCTTCCTCCAAATCACCCCAGTGCTACCTCACTCACTCCTCGCTGAAGGTCTGCCAAAATAAACAAACCTACAAGTTGTAAATGAATACATCGGGTAGCAATGTTCAGCCTAGGCTTCTCCGGATTCTGCATCCTCTGTAATAGATGTGTCATGAGAGAACCTGGGACCACTTCCCCTCCATCAGAGTTAGTCCAAATGTTGTTTGACTCCAACTCCCATCAGCCCAAGCTAGTATGGCCAATGGTCAGGAATGGTTGGAATTGTAGTCCAATTAATGACTGGAGGGCCACATGTTTCCCATCCCTGCTGTTGAAGTGCTAGAGGGAAACTGTTGCTCTACTTGCTTTCCTGCACATACAGAGTTGCCTATCAGAGTTGGAGAAAGCAAAGCTAGAGGTATCACTGACCCAGTGGCAGGTATTGCTTGATGAGGAATGGGCAGTAATAAATCTTTGATATAAAGAACTCAACATGTGATCTGAGTCACCTCTTGAATAAGACCACACATCCATCCTTCTAACTTGCCAATGGAGGGAAGCATTTCTCGAAAACACCAGCAGAGAAAAGAAACACAAGGCACCACCCATTTTAAAATAATTTGTAGCAGAGAGCTGCACACTGCTAAAGTCTATTTGTTCCACACTTCAGCCCCCTCTAGGCTTCTTTTACAACGTCAGCAGCAGCAGCAGCAGCAGCAGCAGCACAGATTACATGGTGTGAAAATAAAATCTGAAAATAAACCAGTAAGGCCATTTTTTAATTTTTATTTTAAATCCAGCTAAGGCCTCCTGGAAAAGTTGGAAATTGATGGAACTGTTGCAGAAAACTGGGCAGGAAATCCAAACAACAACTATGGGTTTGAGTTTTACTGCATTGCAAGTGGAGCCGAAAAGAATGATGAAAGACTTTAGACAGTACTGTTTTCTTTCATGTGGCAAGTGAGAGGTATTTAATAGTTTTCAGCTTGATGACAATGCCCATAAGGAGAATAGTCTTGACTGATCAATTTGAAGCATACCGAACACCTGGCAAAATTGTTACATATAGGTTCTTTATTAGTGCTCAGAGTGAAGCACAAGGTCCATACATGACCAATTTAAAACTTTTAGCACAAACTTGTGAATTGGGGGCAGTGGGCTGTGTGAATCACTTACTAAAGATTGTATCGTGAGATCAAGAATGAGATCAAGATTACTGAGAGAGAATTATATAACCCTGGAATGTTCAATAGATGTATGCAGGGCAGGAGCAGCAGCAGCAGCAAAGCAGTGGAGGAGACTGAGTGACAGCAGAGAAACAAATGGGCTCTCTAGTACAAAAAAGTACTTTTTTTAAAAAAAAAAGGACAGTCAGCTTCAGGGGGAGCCCCAGCACTAAATCAGAGTATGCAGACGTAGCAAGGGCACACTATGTATGCCATCAGCACAAATTCCTCTACATCTAGGAAAGAAGGACGAAAATGTGGCTAATGGAAATGTATTATCTAAGTGTGTGCTCAAGACACACCTTTCAGTAAACAACTCTAATCACAATGCGACAAACTCTTCACAATGCAACTCCCTTCCCCCTTACTCTACAAATGCACACAAAGCACATCCATTGATAAATCCTGGCAGCACACCTTTCCCCCCCCCCCCCCACTGCAAATTCAGTGCCTTTCCCTACCCCAGAAGTCAGAAAATATAAAAGCATTTGCTTGGAGGAGGGGACCCCAAAGAAGAACATAGGAGATCAGTGGTTCATCTAGCTCAGCACTGACAGTGGTTCTCCTTGCTAGCCACACACAGAAATACTGGGGAGTTAACCTGGGACCTGACCACTGAACTACAGCCCATCCTTACAAACTGACTAGGCATGTTCACCCCACCGCATTTAGAGAGATAAGCAGCATGCATATTGCAACTGGGCATGAGCATCTAGGCAGCGACTGCCAACAAGGTCTGCCCTAACAGACCACTGCACACCAGTCTCTTAAAAAAAGGTTTGCTCTCCTGCAAGAGAGACAGAACATATCTCTTAAGGAGAGAACAGTGAACCTCAGGTGGTTTGATTTCAAAGTCATTTTCTATCCTGCCACAAGAGGGCACGCAGCCCATTATTTCAGCACAGGGGAGTCTAGATACAATAGACCATGGGGTTTTTTTAAAAAACCACAAACAGTATTTGCATGGAACCCACCAATTTGGCGGGTGATTGTTAGATGGAGTTTTGCCCTAGTCCTTCAAATGACAAGTTTTATGGCACAACTGGCTTCACATGTATCCAAACTGAAGGACTTGGTGAATGTTATTCAACTTATAAATCTCATTCTCTTCTTTTTTAAAAAAAACCCCACAGAGCAATTACATTTAAAGTGTATGCTTACGCAGATACATACATTGTTCACCAGCACGCTTTACTCACAGGTAAACCCTAGTAACTGCTGGTGAAAGTCCATGCTTCTTACGAGAGTACTAGCAGTTTAACATTGCTTTTCCGCGGGAACTGATCTTTCTCTTGTGGGTATAATCTTGATTTGAAAGATGGCTCAGGAGTATGATGGAGGTTGATTTACCTTTATCTTGAAAATAAATAGTTGAGTAGACTGCTCTCTCCCCCTCCCCCCCGCATTCCTTTGCAAAAAGTGATAGGCACTATTTTTCTTCTTAAATTCAGAGGAAAGACAGAAAGAAACAACAGCCCTATAATGCTACTGGTGTGAACATACAAGCTGCACACAAGTCAAACACTTTCCTGCGGAAACTAATGTGGTTAACATACTATGGTAGTTAGTGCATTTGCACCTGTCTTTTCAAACTAACAAACAGGAAAAAATATCCTTTTTTGGTTTCAGTTTCTGCCCCAGTGAAGGGAATCCTCAGAGAAAAACAAACAAAAGAAGGGCCAAACAACTTTTATTCTTGTCCCTATGATTTTTTATTTTAAAAAGATAACAAACATTTCTGAGGCCTTTGCCACTCACTGCTGGTTAAGCCTTTTCTAAGAAGATGTTAGTCCTAACAACAACACAAGTATTCATAGCAAATATTAATATGTCTTCTCAAACATTTCCTTAGTAACCCTTGCAACATTGCAAGATACCCAATATTATCCTCCCATTGCAGAAAAAAGGAATTGAGGTGTGGGTAGAGGCCAAAAAAATAATGGTTGGCCCACAACTACCAAATGAATTCACAGGTGTGGTGGGAGAGACAGAGCATTTGAACCAGGTATCCCACAGCAACTAACAGTATACCATAACACTTCTCAAAAGTTGCCATCTTCTGATTTTCAGTGAGCTAACATGGAACAGGGACGCAGGTGGCGCTGTGGGTTAAAGCCTCAGCGCCTAGGACTTGCCGATTGAAAGGTCGGCGGTTCGAATCCCTGCGGCGGGGTGCGCTCCCGCTGCTCGGTCCCAGCGCCTGCCCACCTAGCAGTTCGAAAGCACCTCCGGGTGCAATTAGATAAATAGGGACCGCTTACCAGCAGGAAGGTAAACGGTGTTTCCGTGTGCGGCTCTGGCTCGCCAGAGCAGCGATGTCACGCTGGCCACGTGACCCGGAAGTGTCTCCGGACAGCGCTGGCCCCTGGCCTCTTAAGTGAGATGGGCGCACAACCCCAGAGTCTGTCAAGACTGGCCCGTACGGGCAGGGGTACCTTTACCTTTACCTTTTAACATGGAACAGTAGATAAAGAGAGTCAGACTTAAAGTAAAAAATGGGAGTTTTCATCTCTTAGCTCCAATCCTCTTCTGTACAATGGGGACAATTATCTCACCTAACATTTTTGTGAAGCTGAATGGAGACATGAGGTGGTCCTATGAATCTAAGTGATGATGATCTAATTTTAACCATAGCACTTTTTAGGCGTTTGTTTCTCCACACAAATAGCACCTTGAGCATGAGAATATGGAGATGGGCATGCTTTCCCTCCCCACTCCCATCTGCAGTGAGAAACCCGGTCTACTTGTATAGATTTAAGTACTCTGGGAAACCAGCTAAAATGCTCAACTGAAGCAGGCTCCACACTGCAAACAATCGCCATTCAGCTCGTGGCAGGTGGCAACAGTGGGATGAGCACACTTGGCCCTCATTTCAACTTTCTGCAATGTGGATCACATGGAAAAGCACTCCTGGAAAGGACTAATGTCTGCAGAGAAAAGTGTCTCAGCTTAACAAAACAGATACATACATACTTCCCAGTTCCCTTTGCTATCCTTTTGAGGAAGACTCAGTGGTAGAGGACATACTTCTGCATGCAGGAGGCCCTCTCCAGGGAGGTCTGGGGAAGAGTGTTCTTTTCTGAAATCATGGAAAACTGCTGCCACTTGATGTGCACTGTTCTAAGCTAGATGGACCAATGGCCTGACTCCTTGTCATGACTTCTCTAAAGGCACTGACATAGCCTTCATTAGGCTGATGCACCCATTCACTATCAAGACAGAGATATTCCAATACGAAGGGAAGCTGCAAAGAAGAGGAAAGCTATGAAGAGATCCTTTTTCAGACAACAGCATGTGCCCATCTGCAGAACAATGCATAGCTCCCACCCAGGCCCAGACAGCTTGCTAGGAATGATAGGAGGAGGAGGAGTCTGACATCACAGGGCATGCTGGCCAGCTGCATGGCAATACTGAAGACACTTAAGGAAATGAGTCAACCTCCACGCCATCTACAGATGCTGACAGTCCTACAGTGGAAGCGTCCACAAACAAACAGGTCCAAAGGGCAAGAGGAAGGGGATGAGGAAACTATTCAAATCAATCCTCCTTGATTTACCGTATTTTTCGCTCTATAACACGCACCTGACCATAACACGCACATCGTTTTTAGAGGAAGAAAACAAGGGAAAAAACATTCTGAATGAAACAGTGGATGTATCATTTTTGTGCTTCATGCTGTGGCCACAGACATGTGATCTGATAGTGAATTTGGGGTAACCCAATGCAAAAATCCTGAGAATTCCTGTGGATCCATGCTTTGTAACCGCCTTTTTGCACCATTGCAGCCCCAACAAAAGTGGGTGCGTGATTTTTTTGGTGCAGGCTGTAGCCATGGACATGCTATGTGATCTGATGGTGAATTTGGGGTGACCCAATGCAAAGATCCTGAGGATCCATGTGGATCCATGCTTTTTAACCACGTTTTTGCACCATTGCAGCCCCAGGCAACAGTGGGTGCGTGATTTTTTTGGTGCAGGCTGTAGCCATGGACATGCTATGTGATCTGATGGTGAATTTGGGGTGACCCAATGCAAAGATCCTGAGGATCCATGTGGATTTATGCTTTGTAACCACATTTTAAGTGGGGAGCGAAGGAAAAACAAAGAAGGGACATGAGAGGGGTGTGCAGAGAAGCAGCTGGCTAAGAATGCAGGAGAGGGATTTAACGGGAGGGAGGAAAGAAAGGCAAAAGTTTCCCCCCACCCAAGCCAGCCATCTCTCTCTCTCTCTCTCTCTCTCTCTCTCTCTCTCTCTCCCTCCCCCCCTCTCTCCCTCTCCCCCAGCAGCACCTGAGCACAGAGACCACACGCTGCTTTCCCCTCTGCTTGCCTGGAGGGGGGGGGCTTTCCCTGCTCTTTGTTCCGTTTCAGCAAACACAGCAACGAAACAGAGGAGGGTGGGCAATAAGACCCTGAGGCAGAATGCAGGAAAGCAGCCACTTCCTCTTTTCAGGTTTCCCTTCTCCGTGAAGCGCGATTTGATTTTTGCCTGATTTTTCGGCTCCAGGGACCACACATTCGCTCTATAACACGCACAGACATTTCCCCTCCCTTTTTAGGAGAAAAAATCTGCGTGTTATAGAGGGAAAAATACGGTACTATCACGAGGTTTTTTTTTTTTATTATTTTAAAAGCTATCTCTGAGAAGCACGTGCAGGGGAAAGGGGTATTGATGGAAGGAGGTTCCCTTTGCTAGCTCCTGGGCTTCCCAAGTTATATTCCACAGATAAAACATCAACATGCCATTTGAGCTTTTCTACTATTTTGGTAGCATGCTTCACTGTATAAAATGATTTTACAAAACTTCTCCATTTATCCTCAGAGACGTGGTTTTTTTCCCTGGACAGCAAAGATTGTTTTGGCAGAGAAAGTAAGTAAGAAAGAAAATGATTATATAAAAGAAAATGCATAATCAGATGCATTCACACACCTCACCACTCCAGGCTCCTCCTAGACTAGGTTTGCAAATGGGTATTTAAGATCAGAGTTGTGAAACAGAGACACTCAAGATTCAAGTTAGTCTATAACACTTTCCCAGTGGAATATGAAAGAGGAACTCACCTAAAAGCTCCATAGCTGAACAAGGATTTAAGCCTGGACCTTTAAACTCAACATCTGCTCTACCAGAGCATACTGACTAGATTAGTGAACCTGGTGCCCTCCTGGTTGGTTCTCCAGCTAGCATGGCAGTTTGCTGTCCAGAGTTGGAGTCCAAAACATCTAGAGGGCATCAGGTTGGCAACTGAAAGAAGATCATCTCTCCACTCCATCAGAATAAATACTTAGGCACTGACTCCTTTGGGCAGATTTCCCCAAACTGATGCCCTCCAGATGGGCTACAACTTCCATCAACCTCAGCCAGCATGTCAGGACCACTGAATGTTGACCAATTGGGAGAAAAGTTGTCCAACTGCGGCTTGACATTAAAAAAAACCTGTTCCTCTAATGTGGAAACCATTTTTTTGTCATCACAAATAAGCTCAAAAAAATAATAACAACAAACCTCTAGACCAGATATTACCTCCAGAGGAATGATAATACCAGCACTGTGTGCTTGCTGACTACTCGTCCAGTCTCTTCTTACCTGTAACACATATAGGTCTTCTCCCCTCTCTTCCTTTTGCCTCACCCACTGAAATCATGCACATCTTCCACCGCTTTTCAAATGGGCTGCGTTTCAGTACTAAATTCTGAATAAATGGCAGCAGGAAAGTACTTCATGCCTTGCTCCTTAAAGACCTAGCTTCAAATCATCACATAAATGAAGCTAGAATTCTGCAGTAACAATGCTCATAATTTACTAAGAGTAAACCCATATAGGCACGGATAAAGGCCAGAATGATCAGAGACTGTGGGAGGCAAGCGCTTCTGGGGAGATGCTTGTGGAGAAAGGAATTCAACAGTGCAGTGATAATCATATAAATACTGTTTGATCATCACCAATGTATGAATCAGTGCCAAGGTGTGCACTTGCAAGTTTGCTGCAGTTGATGTCAAAGGGTTTGTCAAGCTGCAGGGTGCTACTAAACATGATGGTTTCTGATGCATCAGCATAATTCATGCTTCTTCAGAATTATTTCCTGAAAGTATTCCAGCTATTCATCTAATGCTCCCTGTGACAAGCTGAACAGAAAGGCCTCTGGTAAGCAGCAAGGAGACATCAAAACTTGGCTTGGAAAGATAAACCCAGCAGGCCTTACTCAACAACACTTAGGCCAATCCTGGGCAATGTGCTAGCACATGACTAGAGTAAAAATGGAAAGTCTGCTTCTGTAGAGAAGTGGGTTTGCTGTGCAAGAGCTCCAAATCAAAATCAGCCTGAATGTGCCAGACTGAATTGCACCTGATAAGAGCAGGAGTCTGGAAATGCCTTTAGTTTTGAGGATTTATTATTATTATTATTAATGCTGTTCTGGTTACAACTGTTCTAGCGTGTATTCACTGGTTGGGATGCTAGAATAAATCCTATGGAAGAACACTTCTCTCCCTCTCGTTCTCTCTCTGCCCTTCAGTACAGACATTGACTGGGAATGCATTCAATTAAATGATCGCTCTCCTTGGGCAGGGGGAACCCACAGTAGTAGGAACTCTGAAAATGAGCAGGCCTTTCCCCATGCTTCTGTCTATTTTCTGAGAAAGGTGGCAATTTAATCTTGCTTGTTCCATTCTCAATGGATGAGAGGTTAAAGTGTTTTACGCCCAGGTATCCATAGCGCCCAATGTAAATGTACGGGGTAAGGTGACAAGCAGCCGTCTCGCTGAATGTAGGGTCGACTCTTTGGTTTCTCCCAAGCCTGCGCTCTCAGCTTATTGTGAATACTATTTGTTGTTATTTTTTTTTAGAGAGCAGAGTAAAGGGTTCAAGTGTTAGATCTAATACATGGTTTGTTAAGAGCAGCTCAGCATGATGCATGACACAGAAAATGCCGTGATCTAAAAGAGCAGTGACAGAAAGATGAGAACATAGTTATTAAATATTTATATTATTGCAATGCTTGCAGGACAAAAATCTGACCTGTACCATGTAGAAACTGTCCCTTTGGTCCACTGGAGAGTCTGCCTTTCCTGGTTTCAGCTCTGACTGCTTCACATTCAAATCACCTTAAACCCGTTTTAGAATCAGATGCAGGTATAAAAGAAAGGAATGTGGGACAGAGCATAGCACAGCCATGTTCCTAAAAGAGTGATTACCCATACTGCTTTGGTGCCCAAAATAAGAGACAAAATGAGCCAACTGGACGGCCTGATATGGCAGCAGCCAGTTCTGGCTTCCTCTCTCTTGCTCCACGTGCAGCCAGCAGTAAGTAGTGCTTGGCTCAAAACATACCGAGTGCAGCTTCTAGATTTCCGCTTAATTGGCCATCTGGCTGCTTGCACAGAAGCAACTACAATTTGCCCAAATCTAGGCCTGGTCCCGGGGCAGAAATCGAGGTGTTCCAAACCAGAAATTAAATAATGAATTAAAACTAGTGATGAAAGACAATTTGGTGGACAGATAAAACCAGCAGTGTTAGAAGTTCAAGCGCTCAATATGCCTCTCTCCCGCCCAAAGTCTGGGCAAAGAGATGCGTCCTCACCTGACAAATAAATGGCATCAGTGTTGCTGCCAAACTATCTCTATTCAGGATCCAGACCAGGCACAGGCAAACTCGGCCCTCCAGATGTTTTGGGACTACAACTCCCATCATCCCTAGCTAACAGGACCAGTGGTGAGGGATGATGGGAATTGTAGTCTCAAAACATCTGGAGGGCCGAGTTTGCCTATGCCTGATCCAGACAAAGGGGATATAGGGACTTCCCAGCTCAGAAAGAGGGCAGGGGTTTATCCCTATTACGCCATGCCTCAGAGGCACTCAAGAGTTGTTCCTCACTATCATTAGCCCCAGGAGAATAGGGAGAGAAGAACAGATTCTCTGGGTGAGGTGGAGATGCTATTTGTCGCAAGGGTATTCATTCATTGCTGATTTTACCACTGCAGTCAGTTTGCCTTTCGATTCATGGCTTCTCTTTGGATTCATATGGAAAATACTGCAGTGGTGATGTGTTCAGGTGCTAAACACTCCTGCAGGCCTGTAAATGTTGCTTCACCTGTTCTGTAATGTTGCCAGCTGCTCCTGCATCTACAAGCAATTGTAGATGCCTACTTCTCATGTGGGGATGTGGTTGGTGCTGTGGGTTAAACCACAGCGTCTAGGACTTGCCGATCAGAAGGTCGGCAGTTCGAATCCCCGTGATGGGGTGACCTCCCGTTGCTCGGTCCCTGCTCCTGCCAACCTAGCAGTTCGAAAGCACATCAAAGTGCAAGTAGATAAATAGGTACCGCTCTGGCAGGAAGGTAAACGGCGCTGCTCTGGTTCACCAGAAGCGACTTAGTCATGCTGGCCACATGACCCGGAAGCTATACGCTGGCTCCCTCGGCCAATAAAGCGAGATGAGCGCCACAACCCCAGAGTTGGTCACAACTGGACCTAATGGTCAGGGATCCCTTTACTTTTACCTTTTTACTCCTCATGTAGATGAGATGCTGTGATGCCACTTGCGTGCCAGGTGGGAAATGAGATGGGCAGCATAGGGGGGGGGGCTGGGGGCTCCTTCTGCCTGCGCAACATCAGGCAAATCCAGAAGGACATTGCCTGATCCAGAAGGCTATTCTTATGCTCTTAGCTGCACAAATATGACCATCCTTGTTTTCTCCATCAGTTTGTACAGTTATGATTTGTGATAATCTCCCAGTATTTCCAAAAACATAATTCAGAGACAATTAGCTTAGCCTGGCTTATCCCCACAATTTACTGTGTTGCTTGCTTCAAATATATATTTCAAAGTCATTTTTTACTTTAGGGTTAAAATAGTCTATGAGGAATTGTATTTGCAATATTCATAAGCCATCTCCAGCCCCTGTATGTGAACATTTGTCATATGCATTATAAAACTTCTCCATAATGCAAAAGCAGCCATTTCAGAATGGGAGAACTCACACATTTCACTCCTCATGCCTGGTGCGCAAAGCAAGGCAGTCTGTCTTCACCAGCTTCCTCTTCCAGTCTTGGATTTTTGTTTCTTTACACCACATTGTCAGGCATATTATTGTTTGGGAAGAACTGCTCAGGCACTTTTAGTGGCTTGAAACATAGCCGCTGAACAAAACTGAACTATGATCCCTCCTGGCTTGTAGCTTCCCATTCCTTTCCCTTCCAGTACTCATGCCCATCTCTGAAAGTGCAACATGCACTCACTAGCCCTCTTAGGAAACCAGGACTCCCCTCCACATGTCCTATGAATGTGGGGTGGTGGCGGCAGGTGCTGAAATGCACATTTGTCTCTTTGTATGTAAGGGTATACCAAGTGGCAGGACACACAGTCAGAAACCTTAAATAAACAAGGCCCCTTATGATGTGGAGGCCTGTCAATATGTGCACATGAATTCACGCAAACAGACACATTCAATGTGTGGATAGTAGTAAAGCTTGCTCCTGCATATTCACTATATGAATGGAGAAGACCTGTTAACATCTGAAGTGGGCTACTTTCTAAACAAAGTGTGTGGGGAGCATCCAGCCCATGGGCCAATCTCGGCATGTCAATTTGGCCCACAAGGCCATTTTCTCCGAACTATGCCCACTTGTCCATCAATTGATGTCACTGGATGACATAAGCTTTATGGGTAGGGTTCAATATTGCTGGGCATGGTTTCACCAGTCTGTTCTCTGTGGGGAATGCACTGGTGAAGTAGAACCCTCCCTCTTACCCGCAGTGGGCAGGATTGCCCATTTATTCTGTCTTCTGATAACATCAGAGATTAACAGGTGAGTGTTCCTGCCCCCACAGGGTGGGGGTGGTGGAGAAAAGCAAACCCCTCTTCTAAAACATATCTCTGCATTAAAGGCACTGAACAGTGAGTATTACAAACCATAATGCATGGAACGTGCACTGGAAATGCGGTACCTGTATCAGCTGGGAAACGAATAAAAGGATGGGCTAAAAAGATGGAACAGTGAGGTTCTGCAAGCAGCAGTAGCATGCATAAAAAAAGGACTTGGCAACTTTTCCTCTTCAGCACCTCAGGTGTTAATCACCAGATCCAGAGCTTTATGGGGAATGCAGCTGATAGGGGTCTGTATTTATACAGCCTTGTCCAATATATGTTATTTAAAAATTGGCAAAAAGGCAGTCATATGAAGATGGAAGTGAATAAAATGAAGAAAATCCACAACTTTACAGTTTAAATTTTGATTTTATCTGTATGCTCCTAATTTTTAAAAAAACAAAACAAGCAACACTACCTAAGGACTAGTCAATTTATCACTTGTAAAAAGCATTAAAGATTGCTTAGCTCTGGGCAATGCCCCTTTCTGGCCGTATAAAATGCTACAAGACTGGGCAAGCATTATGCCACAATATCATATTCCTTGTGGTGGCATATTTACCAAATATTCGGTGAATATATGACCCCTATTTGATTTCTGATCCTTTGGGACAGTAGTGTATTTTCAACATATTTGTTGACATCAGTCTGTCTTGGGAGACAATGGAGTATGCCTTCAAGGGTGATGTCCAACCTTTGAAGTGTTATAGCTCCTGCTGCAGTGGTAGAGACAGACAAGTTTTGTTGCAGCTAGTGCAGATGATTTCTGATCATTTTGGACAGCAGTGTAGTTTCAAGATATAACATATAACATAACATATAATAGACAACATGCAAACCTATTTATTACTTGACAGATGATACATGCCGCATCCCGCAATGCCACCAAGTATGAAGATGCTCAGTGAAAATCACAAGCAAAACATCAGCACAATCACGGAGTCATCTAAAATATAGTGCACTGAACTTAATTCATTTCAACTTTGATATCCAAGCTGTTCTGGATATTATTATTTTTTAACAGCGGTAAAACATCTCTTGCCTGATCTGAAGCACTGCAAAAGCTTTGGAACATCAGAATCTACCTTAAAGCAGGTCAAATTCTTTGTCCATCCAGCTCCGTAATGTTTGGCTCTCCAGGTGCTGGAGACTGAATCAGAGACCCTAAATCTTGGAAGCACACTGGAGCAGCTACATGTACATTTGCACAATATATTCCATAACAGCAGACATTAATTTATTTGGTACTGAATTTATGTTGTGGGGGACCTGATTTTGGATTGCTCAAGGTGACACTTGGACTATGGGGGTTCACTTGCCACAGTTTTCTGTATCACTCATACATCTCAAGCAGGGGTGCCAACTTGAATAAAATATTGACGGGGGCAGGTAAATCCCACCCTGCATAACCAATCACACGACACGGTGCATGCATGCCATTTGAATGGCAATGCCCATCAATGCTGGAGGGGCCAAACCACCCTCAAGTATTTTTTTGGAGGGAGGGGAGAGACTGAAGGGACCTCAGCCCCTAGGAGTTGGTTCCTATGGTCTCAGGACTTCTAAACCAACAGTGCACAATCTACCTTTGCTGTTCTTCCTAAGAAATGGTGGAGGTGCTGGAAGAAACAGAAGGGACTACCATAGATGTCAGGAGTCAGATTGCTGCCATCTGGGCACATGGAAGTGCTGTAGCTCAATAGCAGAGGAGTTGCTTTGCATACAGGGATGCAGGTGGTGCTGTGGGTTAAACCACAGAGCCTAGGACTTGCTGATCAGAAGGTTGGCAGTTCGAATCCCCGGGACGGGGTGAGCTCCCGTTGCTCGATCCCTGCTCCTGCCAACCTAGCAGTTTGAAAGCACATCAAAGTGCAAGTAGATAAACAGGTACCGCTCCGGTGGGAAGGTAAACAGCGTCTCCGTGCGATGCTCTGGTTTACCAGAAGCAGCTTGGTCATGCTGGCCACATGACCTGGAAGCTGTCTGCGGACAAACGCCGGCTCCCTCGGCCAATAAAGCAAGATGAGCACCGCAACCCCTGAGTCGGTCATGACTGGACCTAATGGTCAGGGGTCCCTTTACCTTTAGCTTGCTTTGCATACAGAAAGCTCTGGGTTCAATCCCTGGGTATCACCAGGATGGGCTTGGAGAAACCCCAATCTGAAACCTTTGGAAGCTGCTGCCTGTCAGTTCAGACAATGCTGAACTAAATGAACCAACCAGTATCCTGACTCAGAATAAGGCAGCTTCCCATGTTCCTTTCTGCCATTTTACCCTACAGGCTCACATCGGCACCCTCTGGTCACATGCCCTTGCGCTCCATCTTCTCACTCTGGAGCCTCTTCCACAGCTCATGCCACACACCAACAATTCAGGCCTAAAAAAAAAATGAACTCAGAAATTCCTCACCCGTTCCTGCGCAAAGAACTTCACGAAGCCGTGAAGCTTGCCAGAGGAAGTTGGCCAGCACGCAGTATCGTATAACTTGCTGTGCTTCTCTCGATCGAATGCTGAAACAATGTTCCAGTCAGTCTCCCAGAGCTGCCTGCTGAGTTATCTCTGGACCGCTCACATAATCAAATGCAGTTTATTCAACACTCAGAAAACCTCGAAAACAGCCTCGTGCTACACACTGTCAGAAGTACTCATGAAAAAAACATGCCTCGAAATTCAGTTTCTAGCTGGCTGCCAGGTCTATAAATAGAAAGGAAATAAGGCATTTGGTTCATAACCCAGTATTATCTCACAGTGTCCTGAACATCAGCAGCTGCATTGCTCAAGTTCAAGGATTTCCCTGGAAAAGTCTCAAAGTACACTGCAGCCACCCTGAGAATTGCTGACCTTGGACAGTCTGTATTCTTGAACAGGAGTTCTAAGATGCACAGGACACGACTTGTGTTACTCACTCCTATTTAGGCTACTTCCATAATTGTGCTCTTTCACAGGGAGGTCATAAACTTGGTTGAGCCTTAAGGAAGGATGGGAGGGTGTACCTTCCCCTGTTTATTTGTTTGCTTTGTAGCACAAGACAATCTTTAATAAAAACCAATTTTAAAAAGGAAGGATGGGAGGGAGGAAAGGAGGAATCTTTTGCCCTAGTACAAAGGGATTTAACTGGCCCTTTCCACATGCTCTTAGAAAGTACTGGCCCAACAAGAATATAATAACTCCGGAATGCTAAATGATTCACAGCTGAATACTGCAAGCTGAGATATGATCAACTAAACTGATCAATTTCTTCTGCATCTGCCATGTGCCGTTGTACAACACCCTGCTTACTGCTCTCTTGATGTTGTAGCATTATTAGATCATGGGCTATGCTGGCTGAGGCTGATGGGAGTTGTAGTCTAACGACATCTAGAGGTCATCATGTTGGCTATCTCTGCTCTAGAGTAGGGGTCAGCAAACTTTTTCAGCCATGGGCCGGTCCACTGTCCCTCAGACCTTGTGGGGGGCCGGACTATATTTTGGAGAGAGAAAATGAACAAATTCCTATGCCCCACAAATAACCCAGAGATGCATTTTAAATAAAAGCACACATTCTGCTCATGTAAAAACATTCTTGGACCATCCATGGGCCGGACTGAGAAGGCGATTGGGCTGGATCCGGCCCCTGGGCCTTAATTTGCCTACCCATGCTCTAGAGCATGTGCAGCCATGGTTTATATGATCGACAGCATCTAGTACAGCACTGCCAAACATCATGACTCTTGCACCATGCAGGAGGCATGGAATGGGGAGCCATGGCCCTCCAAATGTAGCTAGAGTCCAACATCCATCAGCCCAGTACAGCATGGTGAATGATAAAAAACGATGGGAGTTGTAGTCTAGAGAGCCATAGCCTAGTATGGTCCAAGGATGTTCCTATGCTATACTACACTTTACCTCTTGCTTTTGGATCAGCTCCATGTCCTACCAGAAAGAATGCTGACATTATCCTTCTTGTCCATAGAAATAATCCATACACTCCACTAATTTTTTCTTCATTTTGGCACAGTTAATTTTTTTTCTAGAAAGCAGCCTGCAGTACCAACAGAAAACAAAAGTCTGACCTTTCTTCCTACATCGGTACTGCTTTAGGTTCTCATTGTGCGAAAGAATCAAGAGGCAGAAGAAAGTTTCATTCATTAAA
Source organism: Podarcis gaigeae (assembly GCF_964106915.1). Classification (NCBI taxonomy): domain Eukaryota; kingdom Metazoa; phylum Chordata; class Lepidosauria; order Squamata; family Lacertidae; genus Podarcis; species Podarcis gaigeae. Next base: position 62,745,196 of record NC_139681.1, read on the forward strand.
ACTCTGCTTGTCCATTCACAGAAATGTAGCTAATTCCTTCCTTATTCATTTCAGCTGGAATGCTAGAGAAGGATCTTCTGGTAGTGTTCAGAACTCAACATTCTATGCTCACTCTAGATTTCTGCCAAAATTCTACATCAAGTAATTCACTTGAAGAATAGCTTTGAACTGGCACTGAAATTATTGCCATACTTAGTACTCAAGAGCACATTTTCAGTTTTTATATGATGTTCTTTTTGAGGGAGGAAAGGTGGAGAGTATAAATTATCTATTTTTTAAACTGTATGCACATCACAATATGACTCTTTGTATCGTTTTAACTGTTGGAAGTCATTTCATGGACTAAACGACATCAGCAGAAAGATAAGCAGGGTTTTAAAGCTCAAAACATGAGTAAGTCCTTGCTCTCCCCTCTCCCCTCCTTAATTTATTCTCATTCAGTAATTTACAACATCAATGATCTTGTGGCACTGGTTTCATTCACAAAGTGCCTGGTGGCAGCAGATCTCATTCATAAGATTGCAAACTGCTGGGAACTTCAGAAGTTCCATAACTGAAAGCATCCTTTAACATTTGTCTAAAACAGCAAGTACCATTCACAATTTCCACCAATTAAAGGTGAAGATAAAGTCTTTCCATTTCACCTACTAAAGCAGTGATGGGGACCCTGTGACCCTCTAAATGCTGCTTAACTCACACTCCCATCATTCCTGACTATTGGCCATGCTGGCTGCAGCTGATGGGAGCTTGGAATAAAGCAAGCTTGACCTGTGTGTCTGGATCAGTCGTAGGCAATGGAGGAATAACAAGGGTAGGGTACTACTAGGTGGAGCACAGCTCTCTTGCAGATTGAAGCACAGTTCTGAATCAGGAAGACTGCTCCAAGGAAATGTCAAGAAGCCATTGCCTGTCAAGTAGGAAGCAGCAAAGAGACTACATAGCTCATCCTCTTTGGATTATCTGAGGGTTTCCCAAACTTGGGTCTCCAGCTGTTTTTGGACTACGTCTCCCACCATCCCTAGCTAGCAGCACCAGTGGTCAGGGTTGATGGGAACTGAAGTCCAAAAACAACTGGCGATCTACGTTTGGGAAATGCTGGAATACAGCAACTGCGTTCTTCCATCACTTTTGTCACAGCTATATGTGAGCATTTGTGGGTGCAATGCAAGGAGGCGAGTAATCAACCATCTCCACCCTAAACTACCTAAGGGGTGCCACCTGTCCCCATCCAGCTGTTCTCCTCACATTTGGTATCAGAGTGGGGGAGAGAGATGAGTTTTCTCAAAGAGCAGGGAGAAGTATGATAGAGTCACCATGATTTGGAGTGGGATGCTCATTTTTCTCTGTCCCACTACCATCTTTTGTTCAAAGATCTTGCAGTTTGTCTTCAAGTAGCCTGCAAAACTAGTTTGACCAGGTACAACAGCGGAACAAAAGGAAAGAGGAAAGCACATACCATGCATACATGGGTCCGCCTGGCTCCCCCATCAATTCTCTTAAAACATTATTGCTCTCCAGGCACAAAGAGGGGTTCACAAATAGTGAGCTCTTTGGCCACTCCCAATGGCCTTTCTGAGCTGTGTTTCAGCTCATGTGATCCTACATAAACCTGTCCTATACCGACGCAGGTCATTGCTCCTCCGTCATTGTCAGCAGCTCACAAGGTCTCAGGGAGAGGTCTCTGCCAGCTTTGCAACAGGAACCCAGCGGAGCATGGGGGAAATATCATTCCTTTCTTCATGTGCACTGCTGCCTGCTATAGCTGGCTTTCATGCTTTCCTCCCTCCTCAAATACAGTGGCCATATCTGCCAGCAGGGCCCTTGATATATATGGGAAAGGATGTTGTGAGTAAGCCTGCTTGTTGGTAGATCCTTTTGGAATGAAGAACGGTTGAAAAAAATAACTAAATAAAACTAGGGCTGCATTGAATGCTCACCCATTTCAAGCTTTAGGTCAAAAGTGGAGCTTTCGGTAAACATAAAAAACCCCAAAACTGAATTGTGAGAAAATTGTCCATTTTCCCAACTCTGTTTGCTGCTCACCTATCTGCTTCTCCAGTGCCGTTTTATCCATTCTCATTACCAAGTTGTCTCTCTTGATTAGTCACATGGGCAATCTGGTCAATAGGGAACCACTTAGTGAAAATAATTATATTTTGCAGCCCAGAGGTTTTCAACTTTTCTGGGTCCATGGCTCCCTTGACCAACTACGTTCTTTCTGTAGCACCCCTGTGGGGCTCAGGAGCCCAGTTATGTCACCCCTTGCCTGCAGAGCTGGCAGCCTCTCACCCTTTTTTGAACACCCTCCCTTGTGGAGGGGTCCCTCAGCCTCCTCTCCTGTTCCATCTCCTTGGGAGTCCTCCGGGCAGCCGCTGCTGCCACCCTTGATCTCTAAGCCAGTGTTTCCCAACCGGTGTTCCGCGGCACACTAGTGTGCCGCGAGACTTTGCCTGGTGTGCCGTGGGAGGGAGGCGGGCTCCATGTGCTTAGAGCAACAGGCTGCCGCCCCAAGCCTCGCGCGCCCGACGGGAGCTCCTGCCGGGTGCGCAAGGCTTGCAGACACTCGCCCGAAGCACGGGGCACCCTCCGGAGGGCTCCGCGTGCTTCGGGCAACAGGCTGCCGCCCCAAGCCTCGCGCGCCCAGCGGGAGCTCCTGCCGGGCGCGCAGGGTTGCAGACACTCGCCCGAAGCACAGGGAGCCCTCCGTAGGGCTCCCTGTGCTTCGGGCAACAGGCTGCCGCCCCAAGCATTGAGCGCCTGGCAGGAGCTCCTGCCCGGCGCGCAAGGCTTGCAGACACTCGCCCGAAGCACGGGGAGCCCTCCGTAGGGCTCCCTGTGCTTCGGGCAACAGGCTGCCGCCCCAAGCCTTGCGCGCCTGGCAGGAGCTCCTGCCGGGCGCGCAAGGCTTGCAGACACTCGCCCGAAGCACGGGGAGCCCTCCGTAGGGCTCCCTGTGCTTCGGGCAACAGGCTGCCGCCCCAAGCCTTACCGCCTGGCAGGAGCTCCTGCCGGGCGCGCAGGGTTGCAGACACTCGCCGGAAGCACGGGGAGCCCTCCGTAGGGCTCCCTGTGCTTCGGGCAACAGGCTGCCGCCCCAAGCGGCATATAGTCAATATAGGCACAGAGTTAATTTTTTAAACATTTTCTAATGGTGGTGTGCCTCGAGATTTTTTTCATGAAACAAGTGTGCCTTTGCCCAAAAAAGGTTGGGAAACACTGCTCTAAGCTACCTCACCCTGTCCCAAAGAGAGGTGCCTCCTTGCAATGCCCCACAGACGCCTGGGAACCACTCTCTGGCCAACCCCAGAGACACCAAGCTGGGAAGCTTGTAGCCAGGGCTGCTGCAACAAACAGCTGTGCAAGCCTTTGGGAGGCATGAGTGGGAATTAGAGGAAGGAGGGAAGGAAAAAGGGACAGAGGCAAGTGTTGTCCACAGCACCCCTGACCATCATTCAGGTACCCCTGAATGAGAGCCAGTGTGGTGTAGTGGTTAAGAGCGGTAGCCTCGTAATCTGGGGAACCGGGTTCGCGTCTCCGCTCCTCCACATGCAGCTGCTGGGTGACCTTGGGCCAGTCACACTTCTTTGAAGTCTTTCAGCCCCACTCACCTCACAGAGTGTTTGTTGTGGGGGAGGAAGGGAAAGGAGAATGTTAGCCGCTTTGAGACTCCTTAAAGGGAGTGAAAGGCGGGATATCAAATCCAAACTCTTCTTCTTCCTCTTCTTCTTCTTCTACCCCAGGGTGCCACGGCATACTGGTTGACAGCCACTGATATAGCCCATTATATTCGATTATGTGATATCATTAAGGGCAAATAAAACCTACTGAAGGGAGGGGGCAATGTTTCTTGCAGCCAGTGAAGAATTCTACAGTGAGTGGGGTGACATCACAACAGTATGTAGGCAAACAAAGGCAATTCAGAAACCATAGCTCTCACTCAGAGCAGGCAAACTTTATCAACTCATTTTGATGCAATCACAATGGAACGGCGAAAGGGGGGGGGACTATTTTCAATTTGATTGGGGGGGGCAATGTCTCCCTTTCAGAGCCATCCTGGGTAAGACTAGTTGCTGGCCAGAGCTGTATGGGAAACTGAGAGTGCTTTGGAAAACTCCCCACGACAGTCACCACAGCTGAATGAATGATCCACACTGGAATCTGAAATGAACCAAGTATGGTGAAACCAGATATAGCATCAGCACCATCAGCTGAATTTCTGGAGGCAAATACATGTATGAACTACAGTTTGCAATTGGTGGGAAAACAACCCTCTGTGGCTAGTTTCTTTCAAAGGAAAGGTTAGCACCGTGACTCCCCCCTCCCCCCGCCAATACTTGTGAACAATTAGTACCCAAACAGATCACAGTAAAATAGCATGAGTCAACCAGTCTTATGATTCTGGACAGGGCTGAATCATGCCATTCAAGCACCCATAGTTAGCAATACAGCAGCTGAGGCTGCAAATGAAAAAGATACGGTGTCAGACACACACACACACACACACACACACACAGGCAGTACCTCAGATAAGAGCAGATTTTCCAACTTTCATGTGCTAGGGCTAAGGAGACTTACAGATTTTCTGAACAGTGCTAGTTCAGCTTGAGTCACAGAGGCCACTGCAAGATTTCTAATTATCACCCCCTTTTTTCTTTTTTACAATCAGAGGTTCAAACAGGAACACACCCTGCTGCTCTCACATTCTCTCTCAGCCTCCTAGAAACAGTTTGAAGTGCTCCTGCTCAGAGGTAGCCAACACAGTGCACTTCAGATACTGGACCCCCAACTCTCATCAGCCTCAGGTCAGTAGTTAGGAATGATGGGATCTGTAGTCTGGCTGCTCTGGCAACATCTGAAGGGCACCGTACTGGTTGCTCCCAGCTCAGTTTGTGAAGACCAATATCTCATCATGCACAAAGAAGAGATTGCTCCCTCCCATCTCCTATATTTTCACCTGGTCAAAAGGGGTGAGGGGGGTGGTTTAAATTTTGTCTTTATCTTCAAATACACTAACAGATATAACTTCACCAGGAATCTCACACTAGAGATAGTTCATTGTGCTGAAATAAGAAGAGAAGAAGAAGAAGAAGAAGAAGAAGAAGAAGAAGAAGAGGAGGAGGAGGAGGAGGAGGAGTTTGGATTTGATACCCCGCCTTTTACTCCCTTTAAGGAGTCTCAAAGCGGCTAACATTCTCCTTTCCCTTCCTCCCCCACAACAACACTCTGTGAGGTGAGTGAGGCTGAGAGACTTCAAAGAAGTGTGACTGGCCCAAGGTCACCCAGCAGCTGCATGTGGAGGAGCGGAGACAAGAACCCGGTTCCCCAGATTACGAGTCCACCGCTCTTAACCACTACACCACACAGAGTCACTTATGTATGGCTTCATGCATAGGCAAACCTCAAACCCTTTAACTCAGTCTCCATGCTCCCAGTTTTCATTGCCCTTTCTTTTACATCGTTTCATTTGCGCATACTTTGTACAAAACTTAGCCAGACTCTCACATAGCACAACTTCAAATAAGCAAAGGGGGAAGCATGTCACCAAGTTGATGCGACAAAAGCACACAGAGAGGTATCTCTGGTGATTCTTCTATACTTCCCTTCACCTAAAGAGCTGTCAAAGCCCAAGTCTGAGTATCTTACGGAAGTTATGCAAGACCTTACTATCTGGGCTGGTCTTTACAATTAAGAAAATCTAATTGTTCTAATCTGCCGGTTATCATAATTTATAAGGAGGTTTGAAAGCTTAGCATGGCTAAACACTTTAGAATGCACCTAAAAATAGGAAGAATGAATTGTACAAAAGTATCTACAAGGCTTTATGATTTGGTCTGCACAGGGGCTGTATACCTACTTGTGCACTTAAGTCTACTATGTGATCTTCCAGGCTTCAAAACATAAATGCTGCAAAATAGACTGGGACATCAAAGAAAAATCTCCAAAATCTGGACATCATTTTTTTGGGGGGGGGGGAGTAGTTGCACTAGATACAAATAGGGGCATGAGGCATTGTTGAAGGAGGTAACTGGATTAAAGAAATCCAGATAAAAGAGATTTCCAAAATAGAAGTGAATAAAGATTAACATCTTATTCATAACATCTCATAGAATGAGTCCATCAATATGAACAGCTTTAGCATTCATTTAAAAAGTCCGTAACTATTAAATACAGTCCAATCTCTCCTTTCCTAACAGAAGGGTATTATAAAATCAAGTTCAGTCTACCTTTGGTTAGAAATGAACTGTGGTGTGGAAAAATGAATGGGGTTGCTTATAAGGCAAGAATGGAAATATTCAGGGAACTGGAATAGTTTCTCATAAGTCTTTAGTAAATGCAGGAAAGAAATTTACATTACACCTTCCCATTATACACACTATAATGTTAATTTCACATTTTTGTATACTGTATCCTGGTTATGCTATGATTTGTTATAGATTTTCAAAAGCAATTATCCTATACCCTAAACATCTTCTCCTAGGGGTTGTACCTTTATGCTGGTAAAGAAAAAGCATTCTTACCCTTTTCAAATGATGAATGAATGTTCAGATCAATGCGAATTAATATGTAGGAAACTAGAATGTGTTAATTATCAAAAGCAGGAACATATGAACTTTAAAATCATACTGAACAAAATTAGCCCAGAAGGAAAATGCTTGTTCATGGCATCAAGTTATATCACAATCTTGAAGGCACATAGAGGCAATGTTAGAAACCGAGATATGAAAGCTAGGAGCTAAATGGCACCTTAAACCTAGGTTAAGGGCACAACAACAGAATGTCTAGGCACAGACATTGTAACAAGAATACAAAGCTGAAAATGAATGAACTGCAGCTAAAATATTATGTTAATTTTTCACATGGTTTAGTCCTTTCCCTACCCACCCACCCTAATATTCTTAAGAGGGTCTCTTCTCCAGACTTCAGAAAGTAGCTGGAAGTGGGGAGGCAGAAAAAGGTCCTCCTTTCCTTCCACTCTGCAGTTTTAATCTGAAACCTTAGATACACCACTGCGCCCAGATCTCAGAAACTGCTCGTGCTAATGAAATTCCCTGTCACAAAATGTGCCTAGAACAATGGGAGTTTCGAACACTGCGTAGACGGTGTTAAATAAAACTTGCACCAGCAAATCCATTGTGAGAGTTGACAATTAATCTTTCCAACTACTATAGTACCTTTTAACATTTCTTAAAACCACCCCTTTGGCCCATACAGGGATTTACAGCTTTATTCATTGGTTCAATAGTTAAGATGTGATAATATGTGCTGAGTTTGTACATGTGACTAACACTAACTCCACAGTATCGGGTTCTGCACATATATATGCTTTTAAATGTATACAAATGGTGTCACTCATAACTAACATGAAAATGATACATCCACATCAATATATTCAGCAATCCTAACCCAATCAACTATACTCCCTGCACTCTCAGTGGCAAGATTTTATTCAGCACATTTTATCAGTTAAGTTTTTTAACATAAGATGACAAATGGTTGCACATGCACACCAAAATTCCCACTGTAGAGAAGCTGGCTCTAAAAATAATGGGCAAGAACTTAGAAAAACAAACTTCAGGATAGGGCTTTAACCATGTTGAGACCATTTGAAAATCATCACTGATTTTCATTTGTGCCACTAATGAAATAACTAAATGGAGTGTCAGATTCTCTTGCTACTATCCTGGACCAAGGACAGGTATTTTGGTTTACAGCACTGCCACTATTTCAAGCATAAGCAGATCCTTTGTATCACAAAAGCACATTCAAAGGATAGAACATTCAAAAATATGGATTGTCTCTCTAGTAACCCTTAATATCCCTCCACTAGAATATTCACTATTGACTTCTATTCACAGAATTCTCAAATTCTCCACAACTCCCTCATCCCTCTAACTTTTGTGTTTCTTTACATCCAGTTAACTACCACAGAAATGACTCACAGAAACAACATAATCCAGACCAGACACTCCAGTCACTCCTGGGGAACCAATTTTATAGTCTAAAAAATTGTTTTGTCGGATGGGAACGGTAGGTGATTCAACATGTTATAATTAAACAGAAGTCTCTCTCCTCTGTCTCTGTCTCGATAAGACTCATTGAAACCATAGATCTGGTTTGCTTTAGGAACAACTCAGTTACACAGCTGCAGTGGCGTAGGATGGGTTGTCAGCACCCGGGGCAAGGCAAGTAATTTGCGCCCCCTAACCCGTGGATTTGCACCCCCTAACCCTAACCCCCAGATGTTGCGGCCGGTGCGGCCGGCCCCCCTGCACCCCCCACGCTACGCCACTGCACAGCTGTAATTAACAAATATTCACTGACACTTTTCTATGTGATTTATTTGAAAACAAGAGTTTTCAAATAAATTGTAAAATAGATTTGTAAAAGAGCACCACAAGACCACCATACATGAGCAAAATCAAACTCAGTTTCTGATGCTTTAGGAAGATGAGAAAACTAACTGTTTCTATTACACAATAGTTTTTAAAACAGGATCACAGGAGCGCCTTGCCTTCATCTCATGAGGAACTGTTACAAATACATGAGAGATTTTCAGGATTCATACACTTCATTTCCAACAGAAATTATTTCCTTTAAGAACACATAACTTTTGGATGACTCTTCAAAGAGACCAAAAAAAGATTAACCAATTTTAAAATTACAGATAGGTAGCCGTGTTGGTCTGCCATAGTCAAAACAAAAAAAAATTCCTTCCAGTAGCACCTTAAAGACCAACTAAGTTAGTTCTTGGTATGAGCTTTCGTGTGCATGAACACTTCTTCAGATACCAGTTAGTTCTTGGTATGAGCTTTCGTGTGCATGCACACTTCTTCAGATACTATCTGAAGAAGTGTGCATGCACACGAAAGCTCATACCAAGAACTAACTTAGTTGGTCTTTAAGGTGCTACTGGAAGGATTTTTTTTTTCAATTTTAAAATAATCATGTTACTAATTTCTTTTAATCTCTTAATGCAAATTAGCTGCAAACTAAAATTTATCAAGGCATTTTCAAATCTTCCATTCACTTACATTTTATGTCTTTTTATTTAGATACTGCATATTCACTTTTTATGTTCTTAATATTAAATATTTTAGCCCACAAAATAACTTTTTCCTCCAAATAGGAGAACAAGAACATTTTACACCAGTTGCTACATTACTGCTATATTTCCCCATGTATACGCTGTGAGTTTATACAAGTAAACTTTATCAGTTCAGTTCTACAGGAAAGCACAACATGATATTACTGCAAACTTTCCATTCAGGGTGTGCAACTAAATCAAAATCAGTGCTTAATGTAAAACACTTGTGTAAATTTTTCCATTCCAATAATAATTATACTTAGAAAGCTTCTAATTCATAAAAGTTCCTTAAACAAACTGGATTATTTTTTCAGCAAATTAAATGTTCTGTAAAACATCTGGATTTAAAACACATTTTGAGGAGAATTATTTTATTTACCATTTCTGCACAAAACAATAGAAGCAGAAAACAACAACATGAACAGGGCACTTCCCTAAAACATTTGCACCCCAAGCACTGAAAACTGGCAATATTGAATTCATGAAATATATTAAGAGCCTTTTGTCAGCCTCTGGCCCCACGCCCCCAGAATTGTCATATGGCAGACACCATTTTCAAAGCTACTTCTGCCTGAGAGTCCTATCTTGCTTGCTCACTAAGGAGAGAGAGGCACCAGAACACAATGCAGATTAGCAAATCCAGATTGAATCCTCAATTCTTGCTACTTTCTGAAAACTTTGTTTTCTACTGCAAGAGTGGAAAGAATGAGGCGCTTCTATACACCAAGGCAAAGCTATATAACCCACTTAAATACACCATATCTGCAGCCTACTCTCTCTTGCAAATCCTAAGCATGTTTAACTGGAAATACGCCTCACTGGCTTTAACTGTAGAGAGCTAATCTGCTACAAAATACACACACATACCAAAATGTGGCACTTTACAAATGGACGTATTTATTGTGACACAAGCTTTTGTGGGTCAGAGTACACTTTGGCTCTTGGGTGTTATTTTTTTACTGATCTGGATGGAACAGACATTTTAAAAAGTTTAAGATAGTAGGCTTAAATCCAAATGGATTTGAGCAGAAATTAATTTAAGTTTAAAACATGGCATCGAGAGTAGCTTGAGGTGTCATACAAAGTAGGTTTCCTTAACAAGTTATATTTTGATCAGACAGGTAAACTTGTGAATTTAAACATTCTCCCACCAAACAACGGCAAAAAATGACTCCTCATTACAAAATCTAACCATTTTTTTTTTAAAAAGAAAATCCTCAAGCTGTGTTTAATTTACCATGGTGTGAAAGGTACTTATTGTTTATTAATATAAACATTTTTGCATTCTAATTAAAGATGACCATATCTTGACATCTGATCTGGAAGGTTGTCTCAGAACCATCTCCATGTCTACACACAACCAGCTTTCCCAACTAAGCCCATGAAAACATTTAGAAAGCTAACTGTGTTAGAGCTGTTTGATGCATACCTAGATCTGACTGAATTCGGAAATGGACGTGCATTCAGCTTCTGAGAATTTAACCTTAAGGAGCATTGTAATAGTCCTACTGAAACATATAGTTAGTTCCCATTCTCCAAATTGATTACAACTAATTATAGGACAATTAACCTTCAGAACCTTAGGCATGACAGGCAGGTGAAAGGGTATTAGAACATAATTTTATTAATTTGTCTCCCTTGTTTCAACTCCCCCCAATGTTAATAATTTCAAAGAATTTGCCATTCTCGTGCCTTTTTTTTTTTTGCATAGTAAAAAGTTAAAGCAAGTGTTGTGTTAGAAAAACAGAACTAATTGGGTGAAAAGCTGCTAATCATATGACACTAAATATTTGCACCAGTCTAACTACCTGAAATCATGTTCTGCAAATAACAATCAGAATATCCAATCCTAAACTTGTTTACTTGCTGGTGAAGCAAATATTTGGAACTGACCACAGAGTGACAAGCTTCTGCCACTTATGCATTTTAAAAGAAAATAATCAAAATTTTCTGATGCATTCCTAATCCAGTGCCTACTTATTTGGGAGTAAGCTCCACTGAAGAGAGACAACTCAAATGTAAGAATGAGCATGCACAGAATTGCATTAGCTTGGCTTTCTTTATCTAGCATTCAACACTTTTAGGAGTGAGCAGTGCTTTTTTTTTCTTTAAAAAATGTTTAGGGGAACTCTAATTTTGACTCAAGAAAATCACCATTTTATAGTTCAAATTGGGAAAAATTAATACAATAAATGGACAAAAGTACAAAGATTCACAAAATGTTTAGGGGTATGCATACTCCTGCGTACCCCCAGGGGGAAAAAAGGACTGGGAGTGAGGATTTATCAGTGAGAAGTATACTCTGTACACTAAGAACTGTTACCAAATTAACACCTACCAACAACACTGTGATCAAACAGTTTAGTTCCATATAGCACATGACAAAATTAGGACGTTACAATTAGTTATGTGGAAAATAATAAAAACACTGGGGTACAAATGTCAGTATGAAGTCTAGAATTTCTAAGCAGCTGTTGCAAATCAAGGTTTTTGCTGCTACAGACTAACACCAAGAATGCAGCTTACATGTAATCTCACAATAGTATTCCATTTAATGGTAAGGCATTTTTCATGTTCTGAAGCTACTCATACAAATGATCTGAGTAACAAGTTCCGGACTGCATAAGTTTTCTCACATTATATATTCTCTCCACTTGATTATCACACTACCAAAATTCTATACAAATATTTCAAACACAACATTTCTCATATTTCTGCACTATTTCTTTTAAACGTTGGAGTAGTTTCTTTTAACTAAAGGCATCTATAGGGAATTCCCTACAGTACTTTATTTCAAACACCAGTTTCAACTTCAGTTTTTTAATCCTAAAACTAAACTGTGCATTTTGAGAAATTAACATGCTGAAGCTATTTCTTAAACGGAACCTCAAAAATATGTCTAGAGCTTGCACACTACTCAGGAAGTCAATAAATGTCTCTACACGCTCAGGAACTGCATGTTCAATGCATCCCTCCCAAATGCAAAGCAAATTTTACTACTCTGATGCAAAGCAGGTATGAAGTCACAGCCTTCAACAATAATGGGTATTGGTGTAACTAATTTTCCTGTGTACTACAATGGCTTGCTACATTGCTTGTGATGAAGAATGACACTTACAGGAGAGGGAAGGGAAGGAAAAAAGAGAAAGACCACAAGCACTTCACCCATTATGTCAGAGCTTTGGAAACAGTCTGCAGCAGAACTTATGTGCTTATGTGTTAGACAGCTGCAGTGGTAAAAGAACAGTTGCTTATGCAGCAATATTCATAAAGCAAATTGGAATTCTACAGATCAGGAACACCATACTTTATACATTATAATAACCTAAAATACCACAACTTTTTAAATGTGCTTTGCATGGAGTAAGAGAGAAAACCCTCAGATGAGCAATCAGAACACAGCAATCAGAACAAAGATTAAATCAGAAGGTAACATTAGCACCCCATATAAAATCACACCCCTTCATGGATCACTGCCTTGTCGTGGCGAAGGGGTTTGAATAACTCCAAGAGGCTATGAGCCATGCTCTGCAGGGCTACCCAAGATGGACAGGTCATAGCGGAGAGTTTAGACTAAATGTGATCCACCTGGAGAAGGAACTGGCAAACCACTCCAGTATTTTGCCAAGAAAACTCCATGGACATAAAAAAGGGGAACCTTTGAGAAGAAAGTGAGTTTCCAAGGCATGCTCTGGTTCATGGGGTCACAGACAGTCGAACACGACTAAGACGACTAAACAACAACAACGTAAAATCACACATCTGCCATGGATCCATAAAAAAGCCCAAACTACTCCAAAGGAGTACAGGTCTTACAGGTTGTGTGGCAAGGTCCTTTGGCAACAAAGATCTCTGGAGTGTGAGGTAGGTGCATCTTTAAGTTAAGGAGTATCTTTTAACACTTCTTTAGCTCTGAATACAAACCAAGAGACACAGGGAATGCCATGGGCTTGCTCATTTTCAGTTAACTTTTGGCTGGTCAAAATAGGAACACTAAATGAATTGCTAAAAATGTTAGCCAGCATAATGGCTGCAGTCCTAGGCATGTTTACTTTAATGTAAACCTCCCTGCCCCCCCAAACCCCATCAACTAAGGTTTTACTTCCAGGCAGTTGTTGTGTGCAGGATTGTACTATAAATGGATTCTCAAGACGTCACAGGAAGCCTTTTGTTAAGGCATCATGACATTTCAAAGAAAATATCAAGTTGATGAATTGAAAACAATTCTTCACAACCGAATCCATAGCGGAGGAAACACTTGATGGTTTCAAGAACGAAAACGACTCAAAAGCACCAAAAAGAGAGAGAGGCAAACATGCAGCTAGCTACTAAACAACATACCGCACCACAGCCTAAACTTAAGTGACGCAACCTCGCTCTGCTTCTGGGTCATATGAGTAAATCGAGTGTAGTAAACAAAAGAACATTCAAGTACTCACCTTAATTTTTTAGGGACAGAATAATCCACTTCCATGACTTTGCCATGCAACTCCGCTTTACCTTAAAAGTGGGGAAAAGAAAAAGAAATGTGGAAGCGTTGTGGCGCTCAGAAACGAAACTCAGAGCTGAGGGAGGGTGGCACACTTCTTGATTCGCCACAGTCCACGGCAGAGCGAGGACTGTGGGGAACGTAGCATCAGGCATCAGTTTTGGGGTGAGAACTCCTTGAAAGTAAGTTCCAGCTCTGAAAGGATTTTAAGCACTTTGTGAGGGAAGTGTCTATATTCGGGGTGGGCGTGGGGGGCATAGACTCCTTTTGCCCAAAGGAATTACCCCTCCCTCTGCCCGTGAAACCATCCTTTTGACCTATTCCTTGGCTCAGTCCTTTTGATCTGAAAGTTGGGAGCGTTCACATGAACACGCACTTCGAGGCGGGAGAATACTGCGCGTCCGGCTCCCGTACCGCCCCCTCAGCTCGAAGCCTTCTACCCCACACTGTTCGTATGAATGCCCCGCGAACTACCGAGGAGCCGGGCAGCTCATCCCCACGCCGGAGGGCTCTTGCGTGGGCGAGCTCGCCCTGCCTGATCTTCCTGCCCCCTGATTCCACCCAAGAAACGGCCCAGCCGCACGCATCAGCGAAGGGCCATCCGGACTGCGCGCTGCTCTCCGACCGGCCTTTCCCGGCGGCTTCCAGCCCGGCCCACTGAATCCCGGTGGCCGGGCTCCCTCCCGGGGCTGGGCCAATCCCCCCCTCCGGCTGCTCCGGCCTTGGCTCGGCTCACTCGCGGCGCAGCTGCCGGCCCCAGGGCTGCGCGTCGCTCGGGCCCCCAGGCACGTCTCGAGCTCTTTGCTCCGGGTCCCCGTCGAGTTGGGACAGGGCACCTCGTAGAAAGGTGCCCGAGATCTAGTGGGTGCCACGAGAGCTGGAGGGAGCCGTCCCCAGCGCCCGGGAGCCGCTCAATAAAATCGGAGAAAAAAATCAGCGAAAAATCCCTCCCTCGCCCGCCGGGCCGCTCGCCGGAGCGCAGCGCGCGCGCGGGGCGAACGGGAAGGGGCGCACGGGGCGCGGGGACCGGCTCGCAGGCTCCCAAGGAAGCATCGCCCTCCGAGGGGAAGAGAGAACCCCGTCGGTCGGCAGGGACCCCCGATCGCCGGAGGTGGTCTGGGTCAAGCGGGGAGCCCCTTCGCCGCCACCGACTCCCGCCCGAGCGGGGTTTCCCCTGGCCGTGCAAGCTGCCTCGCGGGCTCCGAGGGGCCTCGACCAACCCGGGGGAAGGAAGGGACGTTAGCCGAGGGTGGTGGGGGGAGCAAAGTAAGCGGTCTCCGCGCACGCCCCCCTGACCAACGCGGAGCGCCGCGCCTGCAGGCTTACCGGAGAGGGTCTCGATGGCGCGGATGGCCCAATTCTGGTCCGGGTAGTCCACGAAGGCGTAGCCGGACTTGAGCAGGACCTGCCCGGTGAGGGGCAGCTTCCTGTCGCCGAAGAGCTGCCGGAGCTCCTCGGCAGTCACGGCCGGGCTCAGGTTGCCGATGTAGAGCTTGTTCATCGTCCGCCTCTTCGGGACGGGGGGAGGGACCGAGCGAAGCCGAGGCCGCCGCCGCGGCCGCCCCCTCCTGCTCGCCGGCCGCCCACCTACCTAGCGGAGCCACCCAAGCCACTACCTCCCCGCCAGCCGGCCCGGCCCAGCGCGCTCCTCCAGCTGCTCTCAACAGCGCCCCGCAGCCGGGCGGGCAGCGAGCGAGCGAGCGAGCGAGAGAACGCGCGGGCGGCGGGCGGGCGGAGCCCAGCCCAGCCCAGCCCCACGCGGACCTCCTCCGAACTCCGGGTCGCTGGGGCCCGCGTCTCCCACTCCCGGGACCGGCAGGAGGCAGCGCGTCTGGTGCAGACCTGGCCCGGGCGCCCGCCGAGAGATGGATGGAGCGGCGCGCTGGGCGAGCGGAGCCGAGTGCCAAGCAAGCGCCGCCCCCTCCCTCGCTCCTCTCCTCTTCGCCCGGAGCACGTGGCCACGTGCCGCGCGGGGATGCAGCCCCGGAGCCGAGCGGGCGAAGCCTTCGCTCCCGCCTGGAGACTCGGCGCGCCTCTCGGCGGACGGAGGCGGCAGCAATAAGAGTCCTGGCCCACGCCGAGGCCGGCGGTCCCGGACAAGCCTTCTTCCCGGCAGCGGCGGGGGCGCTGGAGTTGCAAGAAGAAGCTATGCTTTTTCAGGTCATTCAGGAGCCAGATCGTAAAAGAGTCCGAGATAATGATGATGATGATGATATTAATGATGGTGATCTAAAACAACTGGCAACTTTTTTTGCGCGCTTGCTTGCTGGGTGCGCATGAGCGCAGGGCGACTTAGTTTTACCCAGTCATAGGACAAGCGGGTCATGTTTACGTGCGGGTGTGTTTATTAAGTCTGAATGCCCCTGGAGGGCAAGACAAAGCCTTGTTTACTTTCTCTGCTTGGCAGGATTCTGAAAGCGAGCGCGACTTTCCCCGGTAGCCCACGTTTCTCCGCTGGGTTTGAGTGAGATTTCTCTCGCGCGCGCTCTGTCTGTGTGTCTCTGTTAGCGATTATAGCCTATCAGAAAAGGCGAAGGATTGCTGTCCTGCGGGCAAGCCGCGCTCTACCTCCTGCTCGCCCACTTCCGCTTTCGATGGAGGGAAACTCTGCCCAAGTCCAGGGGCTCATTTATTAGAACGGAGGTGTTTGGGCTCCAGTGAAACCGGAGTCAGTGCGATTTTGAGACTACCGTCTCGATCCCATGCGGCGTTTACTCGGGAGCAATTTCTCTTGACTTCCATGGGAAGATGCGCTCAGGATGGTGGCGCGACTGTGTTGAAAGTATCCTGACCGAGATACAAGGGCGTCAGCTGGGGAAATAAGAGCAGCGTTGTGAAGAAGATGCCCACCCCACCCCCTCTCAAGACGGCGGTGGCGCCTGGCTATCCAGTCTGTGAATGAGCAGTGGCAGAAGAAGCACGATGATGGCCACGTGTAGGGGAGAGGGGCTCTAGTTCAGTGAGGGGGGAGGGCATCTGCTTTGCTAGCAAAAGGCCCCAGGTTCAATGTCCGGCTAGGGCAGGGAAAGTGATCTGCGTGAAAAACCCTGGAGAGCTGCTGCTGGTCAGTATTGACGATCCGTGGCTAGAATGGGCAGACGGACGTTCCTGGAGTTTCCATTTCCCCTTTGCAGAAGGCTCAGCAGTCCTGTCTGCTGTGAAGCCCCTCTGTCACAACTACCCCTCGGTGGGGGAGACGCTTCCCCTGAATTTCTTGGCTGGGTAAATAAAAGCAACGCGGCGGCGCGTTTCCGCCCACCTTTAAAGATGTTCGTGGCGACGTCACGGGCGGATCCGCCGCACGGACCATCTCCTTCCCGTTATTCATGTCTGTCTGTCGGGATTAGCCACAAGGTGCTCGGAAGAGGAGCCAAAGTTAGAGGCATCGTTGGCGAGGAGAGAGGAGGGCTCAACGAAGTTCTTCTGCGCAGGCTCCGAAAGATGAATGGAAGATGCGATGCGCCTCGTCGTGTTTCTGTGCATTTCCCATTCATCCCGAGTGAGCTTGTGAAAGACATCTTTCACAGCCCAAGGGGATTGTGTTATGATGCTGAAGTTGGTTCTTGGCTCCAAACGCTCTGTTAGGGCCAAGAGAGTAGATTGCACGTATTTCCCAGGCAGCTTAGGCTTGGGCTATTTTATTTTATTTTATTACTTTTTTAAGAAACCTCCCCCTCCCCTCTTCTTTTTCAAAACATTTTTCAAAAATACATTTTATGCTGCGGAAAGATTAGATCTGCCCACTGAGCAGACATGGTCTTGGAACCATGGATGAGTCAGAGTTGAGCCCCCCCCCCCTCCACAAATAATAAACAATACTTTTTAAACCAAGAAACAATTGGACTATATTTTCAGTTATATATATAGACTGAAATCACAAGACTAATAACTAGGTGTTCATTGCCTCTAGCTACTTATACTTAAATAAAATAATATTGCATTAAAAAAATTAAGGCTAACTGGATTTACTGAAACAACCCAAAGAAGGTGTTTACTGCAGAGCTTTCCAAACTTTTCATGTACTTCTTAGACATGCATAATTTTGCAACACAGTAAATCAGTTTTACTAGCAAGTCGGAGGTTAAACTAACCCATTTCCAGCCCCGGGAGGAATGTGGGGAGCATTCATGCGACACACCTACACACTACAGCAGATACACTAATGTGTCGTGAAACACAGTTTGGAAAGCTCTGGTCTATTGATTGTTGCATTAATGGCTCACCTTTTCTCCAAAGGAGCACAAGGTGTCATACATGGCTCTCCCCCTCTCAATATCATCCCCTTATTTGTTTGTTAGACAAATAGAAAAGACCAACTCTGCATTTTGTAAGGATCTTAAGAGGGACTGCAAGAGACACTTTGCAGATAATGAGCAGCGCCATCCTCTGCATACTTATTCAAAAGTCAGTACTTTGTTCAACAGGCTATATTTATTCCCTTGTAAATTTGAATAGGATTGCAGTCCTATTGAAAGTGTGACACTGCTATTGCTTTTTGGTATTCCCCACCACCACTAATGAACCAACATGGTTACCTGATTTTTATTTTTATTTTGTCTTTACATGTGTGTTAACAAAGTTTGTATGCATTGTATTTAATGCCTTGTTTTTCAACCAAAATCAGCTTCTGAAATCGCTTAGAACCAAAGGAGGCTGCAAAGTGAAAATGCTAAATTGCAAATTGTCAAGGGGTTCAGTGCTATCACCTGTGGCTTGTGTAGGACAAAGGTTTTCTTAAAATTACGCTACATGTTTGGGAGGAAGCATGCACAGACAACCCACAAGTAGCATTGGAGAAGGTTTGAATACCACTGTGTGGAATAGAGCTGTCATAGCGTCACCAGACCAGAAGACTCCAAACAAGTCAGGCACCTTGCTTCTTGCATGAGGGAATCAACTGTTAAGCAAAGGAGAGGGCCAAAGACCCAAGGACACGTGGGACTCACAGCAGACATCTCACAGAGCTAACCCTGGCTCCCATCTGGTAGCTCAGTGGAAGAAGAGCCCTCAAATTGGAAAAAGGCAACTGCAATTCAAGCCTTGTCATGTGGGAAACTTTAGGTTGATGTCCACAAGGCAAGGCACTGCTGCAGAAGATGACCAGCTCAGAGGCTTCCAAGTAGCTCCACACAGTGACCATCAAACAAAACTAGTCTAGATGTGGCACAGGACCATTAGCACCAGAATGTATCTGGCCTGGCACAGCCCCAGGGGCAGCTTACATCACTGCTGCCATATACTATGGAGAAGAACTGGGCACCTCCAGGAGAAGAGCACTTGTAAAAGATTCACTCTAGTTGGCTTCTATATGTGGGGTGTTGTACGGGAGGTGAGCTACTGATGAAATATTCCTTTATTCCCACCAGCCCAGTTTACTCCTGGAAAAACTATAATAAAGCAGATTTCCTCTTAAAGGGTTACAGCTGTTTCTAGGAAATCCATCCAGTCCACAACTTTTTCCTCCATATTCAGCACATTATGTTGCATTCATACTTGCTTGGGTCAATATTCCACAACATATTTTCATTTAATATATACCAGTATACAGTATATATATTTGCAGTTCACTATGGGAACAAGTATGGTCTATAATGACTAACACACGCTCTGCAGGATTTCAGACAGGGTTCTTTCCTAGCTCTACTTGGAGATGGTAGAGATGTAACCAGGGACCTTGTGCATGCAAAGCATCGCCTGTAGTTCTCTGCTAACTTGCTAACTGCTGCCACATTCCCAAAATTTCTCCAGTCTCTTTTTAAGTATGGCTTTGAGCTACACAATGTTTCGGCTAATTCCTCTTTTTATGTGTGACTGATTAGTCATGAAACCTGTGTGATTCAACTTGGGCTACAAACACTTCAGGTTACAGACTCTTAACCTTGGGTTAAGAACTTTGCCCCCGGAGAACAGAAATCGCACGCTGGCAGCACAGTGGCAGCAGGAAGCCCTATTAGCTAAAGTGCTACTTCGGGTTAAGAAAGGACCCCTGGAATGAATCAAGTTTGTAACCTGAGGTGCAGTGGTGCCTCGGGTTAAGAACTTAATTCATTCCGGAGGTCCGTTCTTAACCTGAAACTGCTTTTAACCTGAGGTACCACTTTAGCTAATGGGGCCTCACGCTGCCGCTGCGCAATTTCTGTTCTCATCCTGAAGCAAAGTTCTTAACCCAAGGTACTGTTTCTGGGTTAGCAGTCTGTAACCTGAAGCATCTGTAACCTGAGGTACCACTGTACTGGGCAATTCTTCCAAGGTTGGTTTTGGTCCCAGCACTCTCTAGGCAGAGACTTCTCCTTGGCTGTTAAATTACAGAGTTGGTAAGTCTCTTTTTCTGCTACAGTGAGCTCAAGTCACTCTAGGAGTGACTGCCAGACTACAGCTGCCAGACTCACAAAATACCACAAGAGTGCGCTGTGTGAACATGAAATCTATGGGCTGCTAGCATTCTAGTGCATGCAAAAAAACCCAGCTAGCACTGCACATTGCACATAGCATTTCCACACTTTGCAAAAAGGTAGAGAAATTGCAGATGATAATGGTACACTTATTGCAGAGGTAGGCAGAAGATAGATTAGGATGTGCGCTCACCCCACCCTTTCCCCCTTTAAATTATGACAGCTGAAATGAAGCATGGTTGGGATGATTAGGAATTGAACTTTGTGTGGAAGGACTGTGAGCTCGGTTCAGTTCCAGTAATCAAAATAAATTCTTGTCCTCAAACTCAGACAGGTGCTCAGGGCAACACCTTTCAGCATGATAACCACCAATGATTGACGTAGGTGTGGTCCCGCCTACGTGGGTGGGGGGAGATAAAGCTCTCTGGCCCATCAGAAAGGGTTCTCACCCCTGATCTCCAAGAAGAACAGGAACAACAAGGTGCTCTTAAAAAGCTGCCCAATATATACAGTAGATGCTGAAGATCTGGCATGTTGCTGAATCCACGTATTAGATCAGGATAGGAAGACAGCTAAAAATGTGAGCTTCTGAAAATATTGGGGATGTACCAGCCACGTAAGCTCTGGAAATTAATTGTGGCCCATCTATTTCACTGCAACAGTGAAATGATAGAACCTATGATAGAAGTAGATGGTTTTTGGAATTCTGCAACTGATTATGAAGCTTAAAAATGGGACCTGAAAATCTAGCAGTGTTCAGTGCTGCTTTCAGTGTTCCAGTTAGCCATTCATACTTTCTTTCAGTAAATTGTTCCCCTGCCCCTTGTCCCATCCAAGTCAGCATTTTATGACCACCAAGCATGCCCAGTTCTCACTTAGCTGTTTCTGCACTCTCTTCTCCTTTTATCTATCCCCCTTTTTGTGCTTTGGCAACCTTGGTGTTCCCCAAGCCTGTTGGTATTTCACTCCATAGATGATTCTGTTTTGGCTGCATAAGCAACAAGACTCACCTGTGAATGCCAAAGTAGACAGAAGGGTGTAACTTTAGGAACTGATGCCTATGTTCATTGTTTTCCTCTTCCCTGAGGTGCATGGGATGTTAGGGGAGGGGCAGTACCTCTGGGACGCAGGTGGCGCTGAGGTCTAAACTACTGAGCCTCTTGGGCTTGCTGATCGGAAGGTCAGCAGTTCGAATCTGCATGACAGGATGAGCTTCCATTGCTCTGTCCCAACTTCTGCCCACCTAGCAGTTTGAAAGCACACCAGTGCAAGTAGATAAATAGATATCGCTGTGGCAGGAAGGTAAATGACATTCCTGTGTGCTCTGGTTTCCGTCAGTGTTCCGTTGTGTCAGAAGTGATTCAGTCATGCTGGGCCACATGACCCAGAAAGCTGTCTGTGGACAAATGCAGCTCCCTTGGCCTGAAGTGAGACGCACCCCAGTCGCCTTTGACTGGACTTAACTGTCCAGGGATCCTTTACCTTTTAAACCTTCAGTACCTCTGGGGCAGTTTCTCCCCCTTTGGTCCTCACCCTGCACTCATCTCTCACCTGTGGTGCCTAGTAACAACAGCGGCCATACCCCAGGAACAGCTTTGACTAGCTGGCTAAATCAGGTGAGGGTAGCGGATGGGTCTCAGACCCTTTGTGAGTTAAGGACTTCCTCTGCATGGAAAGATAGGATCTGGCGGATTGAGCGGACGTGACCAATAGTGGGTTCTGTGGTCAAGGAGGTGGTTTCAGCACACGCTGTAGAAGGAAGTGAGGAACAGGTGAGGTTCTTTACCCTGGGAAGGTAGCCCATCTAGGAGGAAAACTGATCCTATACCTCCACTGCCTTGTGGAATATCCTTGGGAGAAAATGCTGAGGAGTAAACCTTACCCAAATCCAGAGTATAGTCCCTTAGATGGTTGGCTTCTTGTATGTCTGCTTCTGGCAACTCCTGCAGCCAAGCTGGTATCAAACATATTGTTCTGCTTTCCTTTGGACCACCTCAGCAAGGCTGAGATGTAGGTCTTACCATCTGGGCAGCCCAGGACCTCCATACATGCTGCCCGGGCTTGTACCCTAGGGAGGTCACTTTGGTGCTGCTAAAAAAGCGGTTTGACTTCACCCCTGGAAGCACACTCCTGTCTCATGAGACAGATGCCAACAAATGTCCTCTTCCCTCCTTTAATCTGTGTACGCTTAATATGCTTTAGGCATGTTATAAGTGATAAAAAAACAGGCCTAACAACTGCTACATCAGAGTTTTGGGATCACAACTCCTTTTGGAGGTAAAGGGGCAGGAAAGTGTAGGGCCTAACATGTATACCCAGTGAGTTTTTGCTTGGGTGCATATGGAAGATCTTGCAAGTGGGCACTTTTAGTTTCAAAAATGCTGCTGTGGAGTACGAAGAAACATTTGTGCTGTATTCAATGTTTTATATAGCACCGCTTCCACCTCTACTGGGTAAGTGGTTGTCAACCATTTGTCTTCATAGGACAATAGCTTTGCAGCATTATTTCTGGGTAGTTTGGATTGCATCCATGCTGGTGAATGTAAGGGCAAAGTGTCCCCTTCATGCTCTGCTGCAAAGCCTGGGCAGGCCTAGGGAGGCTATTACATCTTGACAGTATGAATACAGAACGGCAATCAAGAATTAGCTTCCTTGATTGTAGGGGTTTGCTAGACATTGTATAGTCAGTACCTCTACTGCCTGATGGGCCCACTCTCAATTTGTTTCATCAGCTTTCATGCACGCTGAGTAAAGTGGGCTGTAGAGGCAACAGGTTTATATATGGCAACTGGCACACACATCAATGATGATATGGGGTTATGGTAGTTTTCAAAAAGAGCATGGTGTCCCTTGGTGCTTGGGGGCTTCAGCTGCACAACAGAGTTGTTAACAGAACAGCATCCTTACGATTCTCATGAAGCCTGGCAAATAACCAGAAGGCAACTTTACATGGTACAGTATCAACTTGCCTAGAGCAATGGGAGATTAAAACTCATCTTTAAAGAAAGTTAAATAAAACCCCTTTTTGTTCACTCCAGGGAATATTTACTTGCCTTTGATTTCTAGAGTCAGACCCCATATTCATTGAACCAATCTTGTCTTGACAGTTATGGCTCAGGTTTTTTAAGCTGTCTGCTTAGCAGGGCCCAACTGCTCCTTGATCTTTTTACGATTAGAATGGGGAGAGAATGAGTCTGAAATAACCTGAGTAACGCTACTGTCACCTATATGGATGACCCTTCTACATCTAATTCAACTGATGTATGCATGAAAGTTGAAGACCACTCTAGTAGGTTACATGCTCTTGAGAAGGTAAAAAAGGTAAAGGACCCCTGACAGTTAAGTCCAGTCACAAACGACTCTGGGGTTGTGGCGCTCATCTCGCTTTACTGCCCAAGGGAGCAGACGTTTGTCCGCAAACAGTTTTTCCAGATCATGTGGCCAGCATGACTAAGCTGCTTCTGGCGAAACCAGAGCAGCGCACAGAAATGCCATTTACCTTCCCGCTGGAGTGGTACCTATTTATCTACTTGCACTTTTGGGCGTGCTTTTGAACTGCTAGGTTGGCAGGAGCTGGGACCGAGCAACAGGAGCTCACCCGTCACGGGGATCCGAACCACCGACCTTCCGATCGGCAAGCCCTAGGCTCAGTGGTTTAGGCAACAGCACCACCCGAGTCCTTGAGCTCTTGAGAAAGCTGTGCCAAATCATGTAAGGAGAAAAGAAAGTAATACTTGAGAGCTGGTGATTCTGTGTACAGTCAAACCTCAGTTCCCGAATGCCTCTGTTATTGTACATTTTGGCTCCTAAATGTCGAAACCCTGGAAGTAAATGCTCCAGTTTTTGAACATTTTTTGGAAGCCAAACGTCCAACGTGGCTTCTGCTTGAGTGCAGGAAGCTATTGCAACCAATCGGAAGCCACACCTAGATTGTCAAACATTTTGAAAGCCAAACAGGCTTCCAGAACGGATTACGTTCGACAATCGAGGTTTGACTGTATTATTTTTATTCAGTCAGTCAGAAGATCAGGCCTGTTTTAAAATTGGCCAGCTTTACCACACAATAAACATGTTAACTGCTGACCACAAACCAACTAGAACTCCTGTGATGTAACCTTTTGTGGACCAGAACGAACTACCACATCTACAATGTATATCCTCAGTTGCATATTCCGACAGACATAACAGGCGAAGTGCACTGACACTTAAAGAACCTGTAATGTGAGTGGTTCTAGTTCACATAAATCTTATACCACAGTAGATCTTGTCTTAATGTGTCACATAGCTTTTAAATTACATCTCTGGATACTGCAATTAGGTATGTATCTAGTCCCCCCTGCCCCAATGGAGAAGAGTTTGGCTGCTGGTTTAAAGTGTAAAGCTCATTCCCTATTTTTACAGATTCTTTAAACCCAGAATGTCATTCATCTACCATGTAAAAACAAAAGAAAAAGGATGCCTATATAGCTAATGTTCTTACTAAGTATAACAAACAGATCACTTTATGCGATGACACTTAACCACCATGCCTTTAACATGGGCTGCATCCAAGATTTTAATTGTATAGCATTTATCGGGAGAGAAAAGTACTATGCGTTGAAGGCTAACTCACCTGGTAGTGAAACTGTCTTGTTTAGTTTTAAAAATAGGGCTTTGCAGTAAATTAAAAGGCCAGCAGGTAAGTTATTTAAATGCCTGGTTCAGAGTTAAGAGTTTAACATTTCTCATGTTTAACTGTGTGCAACTCTCAAGCTCTCAGGAGCACATATTTGTTGTCACCCAGCAACTGGGTACTGATAATGTCTAAAGTAGTTTCCTCAATTCTAAAAATTGATTTCAGAGGATAAGATGGGTGAGAAATGGAGATGAACCTATTTTACTGGGGCTTTTATTTTGTGTAATAAAGCTATACATTTGATAGCACTGAAATAAGAGCTCCCACATAAACAGGAGGATTCAAAATGAAGCACCTGTGAAATACACAATACACTATTGCATGTTAAGTGCATGTGAACTATTAATGCAGCTTTTAAAAACTGATGAGCTTGAAGTCATCCCCCCGCAAACATATCCTTAAATACAACACAAGAACTGTTTAGTCAGCTTTGCTCCTAGGGGAATAATTCCACATTAATGGACATGGAATGCAAACAATTTAGGGACTGTTTTGAAAACTGTTTTAACAACTGAATTTCCAGATCACCTTTATATCATAAAATACACGTTCCTTATCACAAGTTTCCAGCACTTACATCTGCTAATATGAAAAGCTTAACCTACTTACAGAAATAACAAGTTACAATGTGGATTTTTATTCATACTTCATATTACAGAAAGTATTTGAGAAAGGTTTGGGGTACAGAATTTTGGATACTGCTCTGAATTTGGTAAAGGTTTTATTCTTTCTCCGACTCAAACTTTGGCTAAGTAGGAGATATGGGCTTCAAAGTAAGTTAAAAAAAAAACTTTATTATGCCACCATTTCAAAGCATATTACACAGGTTTTGTTCTTCAAAATACCTTGGAAACTGTAAAAAAAAACCAAAAACTGAACGAAGAACTTTGGAAATAGAAACCCTTCTGCAAAGTTCAGACTAAAACACATGCAGAAGACATACTGTTCTCAAAACATAACTTTGAACAAAGCACAAACTACACAAATATGCAGAATGAAACAGCATTTTAAAACTTCACCAAAAGTAGTCTCCATAAAAGGTGTAAAAGTCACCTATTCACTAGGCACTATTAGACTTGAACAAAAGTAACAAAGTATTGTCCACAAGATTGCAATCTCAATGCACTGTCTGTAGCTACAAAGTTCTTTGTTTCACACTTCAATAGCGACCTGAAAGTAAAGAGATTGAGAGCTCCATTAGAAACCTGGGTGGGTTCCATTTCTGTATACTACCATATTTTTCGCCCTATAGGACGCACCGTCTCATAAGGCGCACCTAGTTTTTTGGGGGGAAATAAAGGGGGGGGGAATTATTCCTCCCCCCAGGCGCAGGGCTGGGGAGGCCCGAGCTTCCCCCGACCCCAGCCCTCAAACAGGCAGCTCTCTGCAAGCTGTGGGAGCCCAGCGCTGGCTCCTGCTGCTTGCGGAGAGGTCTGCGAAGCCTGGACGTGCTGATCTCAGCGCACGCAGGCAACTCTCCGCAAGGAGCGGGAGCGCTCCCGCTGCTTGTGGAGAGGGAGCGCTCCCGCTGCTTGTGGAGAGGTCCGCAAAGCCTGGAGAGCGAGAGGGGTTGGTGCGCACCGACCCCTCTCGCTCTCCAGGCTTCAGCGAAAGCCTGCATTCGCCCCATAGGACACACACACATTTCCCCTTCATTTTTGGAGGGGAAAAAGTGCGTCCTATAGGGCGAAAAATACGGTAAGTCTACATACACTGTTAATTCAAAAGCTGGACGCTTGGGGGCAGCAGGAAAAAAAACAGTTCAATGATCACGAGTACTTCCCCATGTAAATCAAATGGCTTGGATCCAGACTTGCTCTTCGGGGAGTGGCAAGGTGTCTGATATGGTGGTTCCTATTGGTGGGAGATGAGGTGATTTCCACCAATTCCCACACGTCATCCATGCTACCTTCCATTATGTTCAGGAAAGTTCAATCCTCCAAGGCTATGGGTTTTTTGGGGGGAAGGGGCTTCAGGAGGAATTGACAAGTGTTGCCTTCTCCCTTATGTAGCTAAAGCACTCTGTTTGCAGAATACTACTCAAAGAATCCAAGCTTACATATTTTTTATTTTAATGGAAGTATTAGCTAAGTTTAGAAAAACTTAACTGCACAATATTAGTATATTTAACTTGTGACTTACGAGGCGAATAGGATCGAGACCGGGAGCGAGATCTGTAGCCCCCCCTGCTGTAATAGGGAGATGGAGATCTTCGCCTGCAGAGAATATAGCAATGATGATGGTTTAAGTTTACTTACACTACAGATGTTCATACACAACTTGTTCTAGTTTTGTCACCCGTACCCTTTGTATTTCATGCACACTAAGTATACCAACTAGATACCAGAACATGGACTTTACTGTGTTATACATTTGTTTTACAGTCCAACACTTACACAAGAAAAAACTGCATTAAAAAAGTTAGAAACTAGTATATTCCGGTGCTCCCTTTCTAGTAAGAAATCTGCTTGTTCTTATGTCAAATATTAAAGCCATTGCAAATGCAGTTGGGATATTCAGATCATCCTTAAATAGCATGCCAATGAGACATACTGGTGAATGAACATGGAAACATTAAGACTGATCTATGCAATAGGGGGTTGTTGTTTTTCCCCCCAAAAGCATCTCCATATGAGATAACTGTTTGTTTATATAATTAATTTTATACTATCATAGAGCATATCAAGATGGGATACATGTCTAAAATGAATGAATGAAATTTTTAAAAATACAAATAACCATTAAAGGTGGTGGTTAGTCATAGTAAAAATCAAGCAGCTGCAAAGGCTTGATGGCACAGAAATGTCTTAAGAGACTTGTTCTTGGAGTAAATTATCTGATTAAAGTTAGTCACTGTCATTTTTGAAGTTAATTTAAATCAGACAATATAGGGCATGCTACTACTATGGACCAGACAAAAATATATTCAAAATGAATGCAAGATCAATCTCTATCTTTATCTGAAGCTAGATTTTGACTTCTGGACTCAAATGTTCTGTGGTACACTTTCCCACTGAAGTCTTCGCAATGATTATACTTCCTCACTGATAATTCCTTAGTACAAACAATACTTTTCTAAATGTAAATCTTGACTACATTGAATGCTTATAAAAGGTGGGTGTTTCCAGAAGCTGTGCTGCTTAACAAATATTAACTTCCTCAGCATCAACCTGCTTTATTGGTTTTGGAGGTACCATTTCCCCAGGTTTTCTAAACATTACTCAAGCAGGTCATTTCAGCAATATTTGTGTATTTTTTTAAAAAATAAAAAGGCATTAAATATTTTTGCAGCATACCTGTACATCTGATCCCTGTCTTGGGCACCTCGCCATCCTCCTCCTCCTCCGCCACCACCTCCTCCACCACCACCTCCTCCTCTGCAAAGACAAAAGCAGAACCATTTTTTGCACTTTTATTTACTGAATTTCACAAATGATATTTGGGATTATTGGTCAAGTCACGTCTTACGTAAAATACTTAAATGCTGTAACCATGTCAAAAAAACTTAAATGTCACATCAAGACTAGGATATTACAGATGCAGTAAATTTTCAACCTTGAAAATTGTTCCAGTCAGTCATTTCCTGGTAGTGGAGTACCAGTATGATGGAGAAATGTATTCCCCAGTGCTTTTAAGCCCATATCTGGATATGGATGCCAATAGGATTTTGAAAGCAACAAGGACCGAAATAGACTGACATTGTTGGAACTCACAATTACAGAATAAAATGTTATACTTTAAAGCAGGGATGGGAAACGTGACCCTCCAGATGTTGCTGGAATCTGATTCCAATTGTCCTTGACCATGGCCATGATGGCTGGGACTGACAGGAGTTGGGATCCATCATCACTGTAAGGGGGCAGCTTTCCCACCCCTGTTCTAAAGGATTCATGCAATCTCATTAAGTAATAATCGGCAAAAAGTAGACTTACCTGTATGATCTGCTATAATAGTCACGGTCATCATAGCCTCCTCTCTCAAAACCTCTGTCATAGTAATCTCTCCGTCGGGAACTTCCACTGTAAGGAAACACACCATATATAGGTATACAACACAGGAAGTAAATACTGGGTGAAACATCTAGTAGGAAAGCAGAGCAGAGTGCATGCAAAGCATTTTTCACTGGTGTGCCAAATGCCATCTGGTCCCCTTCATCCATCTATTTCCAGATGCTCTGTATGAGACAGGGGGAGAAAGAGACCCTGCTTTGACAGGAATCCATGCTGGCTGCACCATAGCACTTTTAGACACTACACCACCCAAGTGCCCACCAAGAGCCTCTTGTTTTAGTTTTAGGGATTTTTTGGCTGGTTGGGCATCTTGCTTTTTTAACTGTGGCTTATTTCAATTTGTGGTAGTGTAGGTGTTTTGCTTTGGGGGGGTTTCTAAGCACCACCATTTCCCCCCCTGTGAAATGGGTATTTTATGATGCCCATGACAGTCCAAATGTGCCAATGGCCCAAGACGACTGGGGACCCCTGCTTAGATTATAAGTCTCAGGGACAGGGACTATTGTTTTTAAACTTTTGTAAAGAACCTTGCAAGTGTTAAGAGACAACAAGAAGTTAACATGCCTTCCGAATTTCTGGAAGCTATACAACTAGTCTAAATCCTGCTCTTTAGTGAAGAAATCCAGATTCATATTTTAACTGCCCAAATTTTAAATTCCCACATGCTAATACATAGCACAAATAAAATACAGGTGATACTCTTATTTGAAATCCGGGTTTTCAATATTAAAAATAAAGTTAACTCTGATTATTTCTAGATTCAATATAGTTACAACAACTTACTAAGTAGGTCTCCCCATGTATATTCCAGGAGTAGGTGTGTGAGGCCTTTTTGTTATTGAGAAATCAACTCTGATCCTTCTTCCATCAAGTTCCATTCCATTAGCACGTTCTTTTGCCTATAGGAGTTGAATTTTTTTAAAATTGTAGAATAAAGTTGTTCTGAATCCAATTTAATTCACATCAAAAACAAGTTAAGAACAAACTTACTTGCATGGCTGGAAAGGTATTTTACCAGGTACAAGTCTTTATTTACTGCACTAGGAAAAATTAGTCATGCTCATTTCTATTTTGAAACTATTCTAAATACATACCACACTGCACTGCAGTTTTAGTTATGACCAGAGTTGGTTACATAAAATAGATGCACTGTTCACAGAAGCAGGCACCTTGTTGTTTCCTAGTCACTGCTCACATACATTTTAAAAGAGATGAGCAGCAAATGGGACATACATGCACTCTGGACACAGGATGTCACTACACATGTATAGTATGCCTACTTACATGCATGCCATGCAAATATAATGAGTGAAATTTCTGTTTACTGTTTCAGATAATCTGGACGAGGACAAATCACAACCTAAACAGCAGGTAAACTCCATTTATATGAACTTTTGAAATGCCCATGATTTCGGTACAATGGTTTTCCACCTTTGCTCATGCAAGGAATGTAAACTGGTAAAGCTGAGGTTCCACCATGCAGCCCATGGAGCAGAACTATGTGGAATGCAGAATACTGCATCTGGAAATCTCAACTCTTTTCTTATCAAAACTGCGTTAGTAAGAATACTTATGCAGAAAACCCCCACCAAATCACAAACCAGCCTCCTCTGATTTTCATGAGTATATTAAGTTTTCTGGTGTATACCGGGGAAGGTCTGGTGAAAAGTAGTGACTGGGACTGTGATCTGAAATGCCCCCTGTTCAAATCTTATTTGTGTCATATATACATATATACAACAACCAAGCAATGAGAACTGGCCTTCTTTATGGGGTTGCTCTAAGGATTACTACTAAGAATGAATGTTCATGAAGAGATCTGGACATCTGAAATGTGTTACATAAAAATCTATATAAATGAAAATCTATATAAATGAAGGACACCCAAGAAGACAACCCAAGAACTGCATTCCACCTGGCCTGTAGGAAAAGAAGCCCTGATATATAGTGACCATTTCTAGGCAAGGTGCTATTTCACTTGGGTTTAGCACAGCCCTGTTAATAACAGCAGCAGTAGTACTGGAGAGTTTGAAAGGAACCACCAAGCAACTAGTTAATTTTTTGTACACCCTTCCTTGTGGAGGGTTCCCTCAGCCTCCTCTCCTCTCCCCACTACTTGGGAGTCCCTTTGGGCAGCTGCAGCTGCTGCCCTTGGGTCTCTGAGCTGACCCCCCACCCCAAAGAGAGGTGCCTCCTCACACTGCCCCAGAGGGGCCTGGGAACCACCCCCTGGGCAGCCCTAGAGGCACCATTCAGCTGGTGAGCTTGTGGGCAGAGCTGCTGCAACAAACAGCTGTGCAAGCCTTTGGGAAGCAGAGACACAAGAGGAAGGGAGGGAAGGCAAGAGGAACAGAGGCCAATGCTGCCCACAAAACCCCTGACCATCATTCAAGGCACCCCAGGGTGCCACGGCACACTGGTTGAAATCCACTGTCTTAGCCTATCCAGGGTTGTAGCAATGATAAAATATGAAGGAAAACATGCATGCTGTGCTAAGCTGCTAGAAGGGAGGACAGGATACAGATAAAAATGAGACATAATGCAACGAGGCACATGGCTTGCGTGACCATAAAAAAATGAGCAATCAACTCAAAACTGTATAGTTACAGCAACTGATTAGGATCCACCCTTGTTCAGGAAATGCATGGTTTGCAAAAGTAGGTACCTTAAATCACTTTCTTGATTCAAAGCCTACTGATGTTGGGAAATGTTAAACACTTTATTAGCATGGGCTTTAGAAAAGAATGAAATATTTTAGAAGACAGACACTCACTTACCTCCTTAGCATCATCAACACTTTCAAAGTACACAAAGGCAAATCCTCTAGAACGTCGGGACTGCTGGTCATATACAATAGAAACATCAGCAATTGGGCCATATTTGGAGAATACCTCTCTCAGGTCCCTTTCTGTTGTGTACAAGCTTAATCCAAACACACCAAGACAACAGTTTGGGTCGGGATTTGCCTGGTTTTTTTAAAAAAGAAGGAGTTTTCATAAGAATTCAAGATGTCCCCCAAAATTGTTTAAATGCTATGGGATACAATATAAAAATGTTATTCCAGTAAATTCAGAAAGCTCTAACAGGCCTAAGGGCTACCCTGCTGGGTAGGATTCCAGTGTCCCTTCATTTTCTTTTCTCATGAGAGAAGAGAAGGTAGAAAAAAGGAAATCAAAATGTTGTTAAGTTCCAGGCAGTCTTATACAGTGGTACCTCGGTTTTCGAATGCCTCCGTAGTCGAATGTTTCAGAACTCAAACACCGAAAATCCGGAAAGAAATGCCTCAGTTTTCAAACATGCCGCAACAGGAAACGCAGCTTCTGTTTTGAGTTTTCTGTATCGAGGCTTCCGCTTTTCGAACATTTTGGAACTTGAACCATCTTCTGGAATGGATTACGTTTGAAAACCAAGGTACCACTGTACTTCATATCTGGCTGATGCACTCAAAGTCTCATTCATATACAGGTTTACTTAGAGAGCATAAACAAAACCCGGGGTGGGGCTTGTACACGGGACAAGCTATGATTTCTCATGTATGACAACCCTTTAGCCTCTGTACAGTGTCTTCTATGGCTTACTGGTTTTGGTCAAGGAGCATTTCTGGGTTTAATATCTTATTTCCCTAAAATAATGTAAATCTCTCCTTACATGTAGCCATGTTGGTTTGCCATAGTCAAAACCAAATTAAAAAAATTCCTTCAAGTAGCACCTTAGAGACCAAATAAGTTTGTTATTGGTATGAGCTTTTGTGTGCATGCAGACTTCTTCAGATACACTGAAACAGAAGTCACCTTATACAGTGGTGCCTCGCAAGACGAAATTAATTCGTTCCGCAAGTTTTTTCTTCTTGCGAGTTTTTCGTCTTGCAAAGCACGGCTTCCCATAGGAATGCATTAAAAATCAATTAATGCGTTCCTATGGAGACCGCTTGCCAGGCTGGCGGTGCGGAGAAGGGGTTTTCTCCCCACCGCAAGCCTTCAGCACAGGTACGGGAACAGAGGGGAAGGCGCACAGCGCTTCTCCTCTGTTCCCGGGGCTTGCGGTGGGAGGAGGGTTTTTCCTCCCCACCGCCAACATTCAGAACAGCATTCTGAATGTTGGCGGTGGGAAGGAAAACCCTCCTCCCACCGCAAGTCTTCAGGACAGCCATCCCAAGGCTGGCGCGGGGAGAAGGTCTCTCCGCCCCACCGCCAGCCTTCAGAGGAGGTCCGAGGACAGTGGGGAAGACGCGCTGCGCTTCCCCGCTGTCCCGGAGATTTCCATATGGGCTTTCGTCTTGCGAAGGAAGCCCATAGGGAAATTCGTTTTGCGAAGCGCCTCCAAAACGGAAAACCCTTTCGTCTAGCGGGTTTTCCGTCTTGCGAGGCATTCGTCTTGCAGGGCACCACTGTATATAGTGAGAGGGTGGGGAATTACTCAGAAGGGTGGTGGGAATGGGTGATTGGCTGATAGGTGTGCTAAACCTGTTGAGGACTGTTAACGACTGCAATTGGTCTCACAGGAAAAAGCAAGAGGTGAGACTGGAAAGAGAAGTTGCTGAATTGCAACTTATTACCAAACTTAAAACCATGGAGAGACCTGGTCTGAATAGAGACATTGGATTCTTATGTCATTATACATGATAAAGCTATTTTTAGCCATCTCACCCCTTGCTTTTTCCTGTAAGACCAATTGCAGTCGTTAACATTTTTCTAGAACAGGTAATCCATTTAGTAAAAGTTGCTATGAGAAGAATCCAATTAAGATAATTCTAATTGCACTCTGGGGCTTCTAAGACCATCCTCCCCAATGCAATCTTTCGTGTCCCCTGAGGAGCTGCTGGAGAATGTCAGGGGACTGAAGTTTACCCTAATGTGTAAATTTCAAGAGCTCCCTCAAAGGAAGCACTTTCTGCTACCTCTAAAGAAAGCCCTGCAAAATGCAATACAACACACTGGAACTGATTATGTAACCATTATTTTACCTGCACTGAATTATAAATATCAACCCAGCCATTATGTCATAACTAGCTAATCTAGACAAAATACACCATTCTTAGGGGGAAGTGCCAAATTCTGCACACTGAAACAAAATAAATTAGAATAAAGCTTAGCTTAAAGGTTTCTCAAGCAGTGGAATAATAATCTTAAACATACAAGTTCAGGTTTAACCATGCACAAATATTAGTACAAATGCCATCTATGCCCACAGTGAAATCCACCAAACATTTTAAATACCATTTGTGAGACATATTATAAATCAACTTAAAACTTTTACATGATTTCTGGGTAATTTGAAAACTTTAGAACCTCCAAAGACACACACAGCTGAATTATCTCTGGTCAACTGCTGCCATCCCAGCCTTACTCTGTTGCCAACATGACGCCGCCGAGTAGACATAGGAGAATGGCTGTGACTGTGTCGGCGACGATAGTCGCGGCTGTAAGATCTGCTTCTTGACCTCCTATGGGATCGAGAACGTGAGCGTGACCTCGTATAATGTCTGCGAGAACTCCTCCTTGATCTGGATCTGTAAATATGAAAACTAAGATTATGCTGAACTACAGGCGTCAAAGATGAAAGTTTCTATGTCTACTGTATTTTTAGTCTTAATAAGTGCCAGTCTGGGGTACAACTAATCAATGCGGCCTTCACTAAACATCTGACAGTCAATGGTAAGAAGGGATTTTAATAATCAGAACACTAAAACCCAAACCCCGTCCTTTGTTGTGAACATCAAGTTTCTGATGAAGGTGAGATGTGTAACAGGGCCTGTGCTGAAGACCTTAATGCAGAGGCAGTGAAGTTTAGAGTAAAAATGCAGAGCTATAGATTCCTATCAGATTATTTAAATCAAAATGTTGGTATGCACATTGAGTCTCAGCCTGTTTGATTTCAGCCATGCAGTGACTGTGCCAAGCCCTGCTTTCGTTATATACAGATTCTCTGTGTTTTACAGTAGCCAAACCAAAATTTCCTGCAAGAATATCTATCTGAGCAAATTCCATTAGAATAGATATACAAAGCTTAACTGAAAGTTTGCAAGCAAATAGAAACAGGTTTCTAAAAGTGCTTCATCTGGGAGTCAGAAATACTTTTTGAAATACTGGTTATTCAACTAATGCCAGGGAAAGATTCCACATGAAGAAGTATCAATACAAGAATATAACAGTAGATACCCAATGTAGTCTTAAATAGCAGGGTAAGAGAACGGCTAATAGGCTCGGCCTATGCCATGCCCCTACAAAACAGCCATATGCTTGCTGAGACTATTGCTGAAAGAGGCCGCTTTCCACAGAAAGCTTTACAACAACTCCTTGCTGCAATGGTGTCTTCAGGCTAGACAAGGCTACAACCTAATAATCTAGTCTATAATTGCACCACACACAAAATCCACATCAACTTACAGTTGTCTCCAAAACTGCTTTTCTTATAGATAAAACACAGCAAGGTTTTTAGACACACCAACCTCTTCCTCCAGACTGGCTTACCGAGATTCAGATCTTGATCTAGACTTTGACCTAGATCGCCTTGAACCTTCCTTGGACCTAGATCTAGCAGGTGAGTGTCTTGGAGACTTGCCGGAACCGTGAGCGCTTCCGCTTCTGGAAGCGGAACGGGACTCCTGCGTGTAGAAAAAAAAATAGTTTAGTTTAATTTGAATGCTACTTCTCCAGTACTTTATTCTAAACAAGCTCTGGTAAAAGGTATCAAAAACATTAATGATCTGTGTCTCCATTATGTGTCCGGGCAGTTGCCATTAGAACTGCCTAGATTTATGGTTTTTTTGCACCTGTTAAGCACTTATTTTTTTAAAACCTGCATGTTTTTTCTATTAAACAAATAATGCATGCATGTTTAGCAAAATATACAGGGACACATAAACAGACTAGTAATTACTTAGCGTAGTGCTTTCAGATTCCAGATTACTTCTTATCTTAACTTCATTTTTATTTCTTTTCTTCATTCTTCCGTTTCAAATTCTGACTTCTTTCATCTTCCCCACTTCACACAAATTGCTCAATATTCTATAAGTGGGACTTCTGGTCTGATAATTAGCATGCATTCACTTTCTTTTTTTTCAAATTTCAGCTTCACTTATTCCTGAGCTTCAAATAATTCTCATTTATAAAACTTGTCAAATGGCGACTTCCGCATTTTCCTTCTTCAACATTAACCTTAATAAAAAAAGAACAGGATGAAGAATATTTAAAACTCCAGGATAGATATCTAGTGCCAAGACTGAAACTAGAAAAAATGCTATGTGTTTGCACTATTTTAACTAGATATGCAGTTCTAGTATGACTTTCTTTTTCAAATGATGGCAATTCAATGAAAAATGATTGACCAGCTATGAATGTGCTAGTTATTCCTACTTCAAAATTAATGTGTAACCACTGAAATGAGATCTTAGACTACAACACCAAAACTCCACGAACTCCATGTGCCATTCCTCACATAAACATTAAGAAATTAGTAGTATGTCCCAAACTCAATTTACATACCTCTGCTCAAGTTTGGTGTTATTCTTTTTAGCATATAGAACTACTGAAAAGCCATACCAACCAGGTTTCAAAAAATAATTTAAGATACTTCATTCATTAACAAGCCTATATTTGCAAGTTATAGTAAGTAGACTGTACCCTAACCTCTACAACAATGAAGAAATGGAGAATTCTATCTTGTTACAATAACAACTCTAGTTTATGCTAATGTTTTATTAACCTTTGAACTTTGCACAACTGAAAACACTTCTGCACTTACTAGAATGTTTCTGTGCTCACAGATTCTATTTCTTATGGAATTCTGAGAGCTTCCATGTTAACAGTAGGGATGAACTGTCTTAGTAGTAAAAGGATACTATCCAATCAAGTAGTTCTATTAGCTGAATGACTTCTGGTTGCCAACTGAACTTCCTCTCCCTCTCCCTTCCCACCTCCAGATCTGTTCTGAGTCCCCACCTCCACCATATGAAGCAGATGTGGGAAGAGCGTAGGGCGGAGATGGTGTGAGTAGAAAGAGGTTCTGTTGTACAAATTGAAATCCTTGGGCTAATGGAGCTACTTAATTGGTTACTGCTTAAATATTATTAATTTTTTCTACATATGACAATGGCCCCCAAATCCTAAAACATATGGGATGATGATAGAGTAGTAAGATTTTACTGACAAAACCACTGATGAACAACATACTAGATGCACATGTACTATCAAAGGAAGTCTAAGGAAAATTAAAACAATGCATTATCATAATATGCAATTAGATGGTGTATTTTAACAACCTCTAAACCCAATTCTTAAAATAGCGTAAACTATAAGAACACATTATGGACTTCCTCTGAAACGAAATGTGTTGGGATGGGGACAAACCACAACCTTGTCCTCAGGTAACTATTTTCATGACATAGGCTGGACACTTAAGCAAGAAATTTTTTCTTCAATGTATATGGACACAAGAAAACAGAAATCCTCAAGTTTCACATTGCTGTCCTAAGGAAATCTACACTGTGCAATAGCTATTGGATTGTTTGAGTAGAGATTGTTACCATCATGCAGAATATGCAGTCTCAAAATTTTAATTAGTAGAAATGCTTGTGCAGAAAATATAAAAGCTGAATACTTGACTTGAAATCATATTGACCAAAACAATCTATCCTCTTTTATTTGTAATTTCCCACTGCTGGGAAATCTATTCAACTACAAATTGGCTACTCAAATAAAGAATCTGAGTTCACTACAATAAGTATAATGGGTTGATAAGCAACTAACATTCCCTAGATCTAGAAGTCAAGCATCATGATCTTTGGAGGTTTCTAGCCAGTGACATTATTATGGGAACAACTCCAAAGAAAAGGAAAGACGATTTTAAATTAAGTGATTCCCACAACTCTAAACAGTATGATTTAAACAAAAAAGCAAAACATATAAAATGAAATATAATAATTTATTTGTATCCCACCCATCTGACTGGCTTGACACAGCACTCTGGGGGGCTTCCAACAGAATGTAAAAATCCAAACAACAAAATACTACCAGCCACCCATTATAACAACACTATTATCGTTAATACAATTTCCTTTTAAAATACTATGCACATATTCTCCTGTTCAAACACCACTGAAAATGGTTAAGGTAGCACAGGAATGCCAAGATATGATGTAGCAAGAAAATGGTTCATAGATGCATCATTTCTGCAATATGGGAGTTATTTTCCCACTGTATAGATTTGTATTCTGCAAGAATGGATGTGGATTGCTCTATTCCCTACATTGCTCTGATGATTTAAGTGAGCCCACAGAACTACCCTTTCTGATTGGAAAGGTTAACGGGCAAATCCCTCCATTTCTTTTCTTTTCTAGTCCTCTTGCCTGGAGAAGATAGGGTGAATTAGTTTTATGGCAGAATGGCACACAAGGCATATTCTGGAAAACATCAACTTACATGTCAAAGCACACACTACTTAGTTGACGTTCAGTTAATGCATAAATCGGGACGCAGGTGGCGCTGTGGGTTAAAGCCTCAGCGCCTAGGACTTGCCGATCGAAAGGTCGGCGGTTCGAATCCCTGCGGCGGGGTGCGCTCCCGCTGCTCGGTCCCAGCGCCTGCCAACCTAGCAGTTCGAAAGCACCTCCGGGTGCAAGTAGATAAATAGGGACCGCTTACCAGCGGGAAGGTAAACAGCGTTTCCGTGTGCGGCTCTGGCTCGCCAGAGCAGCGATGTCACGCTGGCCACGTGACCCGGAAGTGTCTCCGGACAGCGCTGGCCCCTGGCCTCTTGAGTGAGATGGGCGCACAACCCCAGAGTCTGTCAAGACTGGCCCGTACGGGCAGGGGTACCTTTACCTTTACCTTTAATGCATAAATATTTCTTATATCAGCAATCAAGTCTTATTAAATTGCAAGCTCTTCCTTATCCTTCATCAGGTATTGGCTCAATCACCCAATTCTTAGCCAAACCTTTCTTCCTGTAATTCTTGAAAGGTGAACTGAACCTATGATTCCTCCACAACAACCCCCCATTCATACAGATCAAGACACAACTTCAAAGCATTAATCACTCAGGCAGATGTGCAACTTCTTGCACAACATTCCTATTGTGCCATCTCAAGTTACTCAATCTTGTGTATTTACTCCAGTCTACAAATCCAGTCTAGTGGCTAAATCGTTTACTGTATCTTCACCATATGAACAACTCCTATACAGTCATACCTTGGTTGTTGAACGCCTTGGTACTCGTCTGTTTTGGCTCCTGAACACAGCAAATCTGGGAGTGCTCTGGTTTGCAAACATTCTTTGGAAGCCAAACGTCTGACGCGGCTTCCGATTGAGTGCAGGAAGCTCCTGCAGCCAATCAGAAGCTGCACCTTGGTTTTTGAACATTTTCGGAAGTCAAACGGATTCCATTCAACAACCAAGGTATGACTGTACTTCATTCTTACTTTCCATGTTCCTTCTGCCACTTACACACTCCCTTCCCACAGTAATCTCTTGCCTGAGGTAATGGTAACTGAATTACCAGCAGTCAGGTTAAAGTGCAGTTCTTCCTTTTCTGCTACTCCAAGGAGTAGAAACTGTCACACAGTGAAGTCTTGGTCATGATCAGGGATAGGCAACCTAAGGCCCATGGGCTGGATGCAGCCCAATCGCCTTCTCAATCTGGCCCAACGGGAATCAGCGTCTTTTTACATGAGTAGAATGTGTCCTTTTATTTAAAATGCATCTCTGGGTTATTTGTGGGGCATAGGAATTCGTTCACCCCCCCCCCCAAATATAGTCTGGCCGACCACATGGTCTGAGGGATGGTGGACCGGCCTATGGCTGAAAAAGGTTGCTGACCCCTGGTCATGGTGGTTCCTAGGCCTTTAACTAGCAAATGCAGCATGTGAAGTTGTTTGCCTCTGCTATAGACTCGGTTTTAGAAACAATGTATTCAGATCGAGAACCATTCAAATTTCCAGGGAAGTAACAACATTTTAACAATGAGTGATATT
Organism: Podarcis gaigeae; assembly: GCF_964106915.1. NCBI lineage: Eukaryota > Metazoa > Chordata > Lepidosauria > Squamata > Lacertidae > Podarcis > Podarcis gaigeae. Next base: position 62,784,816 of record NC_139681.1, read on the forward strand.
GCTACCATGTGGCCCAAATTGAAATACCACCACTCAGCAGCAGCAATCGACTTGTTTCAAGCTAAATGTTCTTTAGAATGTGCCTCTTCCGTGAAGCTCATTCTCTTTCTAATGTAATCATACCCACAATACTCCGAATGTAATCTTTACTTTCCAAGTTCCCCAGTCACTGTACTTCTTTTGAATAAAAAGCAAAAATCTATTTGCACTCATTTTTGCCCTATGTTTCAATCATTTGAAAGATTCAGTCTAACCAAGGAAAAGAATGGTCAGGGCTGAATGGCAGCTATAATCAATTAACCAAGTGACAATTAACAGCCTTGTCCCACCCAACACCTGCATTATCATTCAAGTCTCTCAAAACCAAAACAACATAGATACAAAGCCAACTAGACTTTACATTCAGTATTAGATGGGGTCCAATTTAAACTGAACTGTAGTTTAAGGACAATTAATCAGCAGGAAAAAGATGTGCGTGCTACTGCAAATAAAGCAGCTACAGCCAGTTCCAGTGCCTATAGCCATTGATCAATGTAATTTGTAATGTTTGCCATATGCACACACAAATTGTTTTTGTTGTTGATGTACCCCTAAAAATGTAACATGGAAACAGTACCACTCCTTGAGCAATACTCTCTTTTCTTGCTGACCTCACCATCTCCATCTCAGCATGGAAGGTAACCACTTTGTTAGAGGGAATTTATAGCTCACACAAGCGTAAGTGCATCAGAAATGGGAAGCAAACAAACTAGAAAGGTTTCCTCTCCTTAAGTCATTCCTTCCTAGCTCTGTTGTTTTTGTGTATACATGAACATGCATACTCTGAAGCTCAACAGGAAGGGAAAGTGCCCAAACTTCAGTGATTCAGCTAGAACTTAAGCTGGCATACATGTGACTTCCAGGCACTCACCCATCCAGGCACTGGCCAGACCCCAACCTGCAAGGTGGGAGCCTCATATGCTTTCCACCCATACTCTAGTCTTGAGAAATACATAGAATCTCTTTATGATCAGAGTTAACAAATTATCATAACTTTACCTTCAGCAATTTACCAGCTGACTAGCTCCCATGTGAAAGAGTCTCAATCAAGTCATGCAATGCCCAATAACACTACTAAATTGCACACTGACTTACTGTTGACAGCTGTTTGTGCAAGATTAATATGGTAAAAGAGACTAGACATTTGAACTGAAAGTATACTTGGCCATTTTACTTCTTTCATAGCATTTGTGGGTTCAGTTCCTCCCCCTTCCATCACTTGCTCATTCCCTCTGAGCAAAAAAGTGACTTTTTACAATGCAGCTTTCAACAGAAGCCAACTCACAAAACAATCCAATCCACCAAGCTTGAGGAGGCGTGGATGGAGCAGTGGTATCTCTCTACCTGTGGGAGAACATCACAGGAAGGGATATCCTACTGCATCTGCCCAAAGGTGGTAATCAGAACAATCCTCAAAGGTAATCGGCACAAGGTAATCCTCCTTCCTCAAAAAAAGTTGGGTGTTTTGGAGCCAAGCATCACAGAATCCACTGGATAGTGTGATTGCAACAGACCTGACTTGGGCCCATTTGCTGTGATACTGGAAGTTGGCATAACAAAGAGGCAACCCCACCTCCTTCCCACCACGTTAGCCAGGGGTCTAAAATGCTCCTTGGTCTACAGTCAAGAGAACCTGTAAAGCTACAGACATCTCTATATCACTCATTATCACTTGATACACACACTCAAAGTATTGTCTTACATAAGTTTTTATGCCTCTGCATGAAATTCAGCAATATCATTCCAAGACTGGGCTCTTTATTGGTGATTACAACACATATAACCTAAAAAGCACAGTGCAACTTGAAATGCAGATTCCAGCACTTTGACCAATTAGCTCAATGAAATCTAATGCTTCACTTATTCTGAATCTAAAATACCCTTTCAAAAAAGTACCTTAAATAAGCATTTAGGGTACCCAAGTTAGCCTGTTGAAGAAGAAGAAAAGTTCTTTTGCACTTTATTATGGCATAAAGTTTTGTGGACTTCACTCCATGAAAGCTCAAACCGCAAAAAAATGTTTTCATTCGTTAAGATACCCTAAGGTTTTGGCCTGTTTATTTTAAATAAAGTACACTGGAAGGTATTCGATAGCCAGAAATTTGTTCCACGTGAAATGCTGAGTGCGACCGCTAAGCTCAACGTAGAAGCGTCACGGGAACGATTCCTTTGCCATCCAGGCCAATCGAGACTGGTGCAGCTATCCTCTCCGCACGCCCGGGAACAGTCCCAAGTACGTTAGCAAGGCTGCGGAAAGGGCTGGACACAGCGTCTCTTTCCTGGGTTGAAGCATCGCGGGGGCCAGAGCCCTGCCATTTTCTCTACCTCTCTAGAGGGAGCCGCAGCCGAGGCGACGAAGGAGCTTCTCGCATCCCCGCTCCTCTTAAGGCCTGCGCGGCCATTTTGTCCCCGCGGCGGCGCGCTCATTCGGGTCACCAGCCCCAAGATGGCGCCGGGAGCGGGGCTCGCTGCGGAGCGCTACGTCAGAGTGCAACCGCTTCGCAGGAAACGGCGGGCCATTTTCTCGCGCCAAACCGACACGCAGCGCGGTAAAGTGGCGGGGGGGGGGGCGGAAGGGAGAGAAGCAGCGGGTGCCGCTAAGCAGCTTCCCGCCTCCTCATCCCCCGCCCCGCGTGTACCTTCATCCCAAAGGCAGTTTTTTTTCGCGCCCGGCCTGCAGGAGACGGGGGGGGGGGGAGGAACGAACTAAAAACAAGGCCCGGCTCCGTCTCTCCGCCAAGCGGGCCGCTTATGCTGCGCTTGCAGGCTCTGCGTATTACCCGCTCGCCGTAGTTCTGCTCCCCGCTGTCGCTCATCCTCCCGCCTCGCAGCGCTGGACGCCGACCGCGGTTGCTACAGCCAAACCGTCCGTTCGCGAGCCTTCTCCGCAGAGGAAGTGACGACGCCACAGAAGCCCCGCCTCCGCGCGCGAGCGAGCGCCCGCCGCCTCGCTCCTCCTCTCTCGCTCGGAGCTTCCGGCGCTAGGAAGAGAAGCGAGCCTGCCCCGCGATATTTGGTGGCGCTCGGCGTTAGTGATCGCCCTGCCGAGTAGCTGCTGCCAGTTCAGCACCTGCGCGTGTATCGTCTGTGTGCACGCGCGGAGCGGTTGGGGGTCGTCTCCCCGGTGTTTTATTTTGCAGTCACCGTTGTTTTGAGTTTCAGTGCCATTTTGCAGAGATCCTTGTTAAACTCACGGCCTTGGTCTTTGCTATTGTGAACACTCTTGCTCGCCACCCCAGTCTTGAGAGTTGCGGGATTCCAGGGGTTCGGTTTCCTTGTCTTATAAGAATTTCAAGGTCTCAAATATAGAATAAATACTCATAAATGCACACATATCTAAATATATGAACCATGTGTCTGAAATAGTATGGGAGAGCAATCCTGAAGCCATTTTGACTCTCCCAATGATCTCAAATAGATCTCAAATAGACGGCTCTGGTCGCCCTAACAGATGATCTCCGTAGGCAGCTGGATCGAGGCGGGTCGGGGCTGCTGATTCTTCTAGATCTGTCAGCAGCCTTCGACATGGTCGATCACGAACTCCTGGACCACCGCCTTGCCGACGTGGGGATCCAGGGCACAGTCCTTCAATGGCTGCGCTCGTTTCTCTCTGGTCGGGGACAGAGGGTGGCGCTCGGGGGGGGGGAATTGTCATTGCGCCACTCCTTGGTGTGTGGAGTGCCTCAGGGTGCGATTCTCTCCCCGATGCTTTTTAACATCTTTATGCGCCCCCTCGCCCAGCTTGTCCGGAGTTTTGGGCTGGGTTGCCATCAGTATGCCGATGACACCCAACTCTATCTGTTGATGGATGGCCATCCTGACTCGGCCCCCGATACACTGGCGAGATGTCTGGAAGCTGTGGCTGGATGGTTACGTGGGAGCCGGTTGAAGTTAAATCCTTCGAAGACAGAGGTCCTCTGGCTGGGGCGGGACGATATGGGATTGAGGGGGCAACTCCCATCTCTTGCGGGGGTGCAATTAGTGCCAGCACCGTCCAATAAGAGTTTGGGTGTAATCTTCGATACCTCCCTCTCTATGGAGGCGCAGATTACAGCTATAACAAAGGCGGCATTTTTTCATCTCCGCCAAGCTAAGCAGTTGGCCCCTTATCTCTCTCGCCCTGACCTAGCCACTGTGATCCATACGACGGTCACCTCCAGACTGGATTATTGTAACTCGCTCTACGTGGGGCTGCCCTTAAGACTGACCCAGAAACTCCAGCGGGTGCAGAATGCCGCGGCGAGACTCCTTATGGGGTCTTCGCTGCGAGATCACATTCATCCGGTACTATACCAGCTGCACTGGCTCCCGGTGGAGTACAGGATCAGGTTTAAGGTGCTGGTTTTAACCTTTAAAGCCCTATACGGCCTAGGACCCTCGTACCTACGGGACCGCCTCTCCTGGTATGCCCCACAGAGAAACCTACGGTCTGCAAATAATAACATCCTCAAGGTCCCAGGCCTCAGAGAGGTTAGGCTGGCCTCAACTAGAGCCAGGGCCTTTTCGGCTGCGGCTCCAATCTGGTGGAACGCTCTGTCACAAGAGACTAGGGCCCTGCGGGACCTGACATCCTTCCACAGGGCCTGCAAGACAGAGTTGTTCCACCAGGCCTTTGGCCAGGGTGCAGCCTGACTCCCTCCTCTGGCAACCTGCTTAGAATCTTGCTTAATTAGTTGCCATTAATTTGATTTTAATTGATTTTTATAATGAAATATTTTTAGAATGTGTTTTTTAGAATCTGATTGTTTGATTGTTGATTGTTGTTAGCCGCCCTGAGCCCGGCTTCGGCTGGGGAGGGCGGGATATAAATAAAATTTATTATTATTATTATTATTATTATTATTATTATTATTATTAAATATTCGTCTGCAGTACGGGAAGCAAATGGGGAAAGCCTTCCCATTGTCTTTTTGCTAGCAAATCCTGTCTTAAGGGCGTATATGTGTATGAATAGGGCGAGCCTGTGACCTAGATTCAGGACCTAGAGTATTATCCATTACAAAAGAATGGTCAGACTACCCAGGTAATGCATTCATTGACCATTATCAGGTATCCTGGCAGGTCAGATTTCTGCTGTGGATCACCTGTGATGTACGCATGGTGTTTTTGGGGGGTGGTCTTGGACTACAGGGTAGGCAACAGTTCCTTTAATAAACATCAGGCTTATTAGCTGCTTTGCTTCTAAATATACTATGGTTTGCCTCTTATGTTTTTTCCTACTGATAGGTAACCCACCTAAGGACTCTATACGGAAAAACCCATAAGGGAAAGGGAGCAGTTTTTCTTATAACACTTGGAATGAGGGATAGAGGAGAGAGTGGTATCTTTAGGATATACAATTTACTTACAGACAGTGCTTTTTTCAGGGGACGACGACAACGCAGGAGTATGCATACCCCTAAACATTTTGTGAATCTTTGTACTTTTGTCTATTTACTGTATTTATTTTTCCTGATTTGAACTATAAAATGGTGATTTTCTTGAGTCAAAATGAGAGTACCCCTAAACATTTTTAAAGAAAAAAAGCACTGCTTACAGATATACAGTATACACACACACACACACACACACACACACACAACCTGAGCCTATGATGGAGGGGCTCTCAGCATCAACATTTCAAGAAGGTCTTGCTTCTCCCACAGTCACAGCCTTGGAATCCAAAGAAATCAAGCATGGCTCTTACCCTCTGGCTTCTGCCCGCTTCTAGCCCAGGTGACAGGCACACAGCTCTGGTCTTTGTCTTTCTCACTACCAGTCAGGTGAGGGAGGGCCCCCCCACTCGCTTGTCCTCTGACACAAAGCCACTTCGTTTGTTACACTAAGGACACTACTTAGGACCATAAACTCACAGCAATAGTTTGGTATCCTGGATAACACCTGTCAGAAAACAAGATCCAACCTTCAAACAAATGTAGAACTGGGTTATAAAAAGTAATTGAATGGCAAAAATAGGACATTTATTTATTCATTAATCCACCTTTCTTCAATAGAACTTGGGGTTCTGAAGGTTCCCATATAGGCACTTAGGAGACTCGCATGTGCTTAGCTTCATTAAGGTTGCATAATGTGCAGTCAGCCCATATTTCCAAAGATAGAATAATATACATATCAGCATTGTATGGCACAGTCTCCCCCAACCTAGTGCCCTCCAGAAATTTTGGACAACTCCCATCAGCTTATCCATCTAATAATAATAATAATAATAATAATAATAATAATAATAATATCTTTATTGTCATTGCCCCCTCTCGGGGACAACAAAATCTAAGACAGGTAGGCAGTCTTTTTTCAGCTGCAGTCCCATTTTACTCTTCCTACCACACTACTCCCCCTTTCTCTCTCCCACTCTGCCCAGCAAGTTACTGGCGAGGGGATAGATTGTCCTTGCAAGAGGTCTGAACTTGCAGATGATTTTTTTAATTAGGCTGAGGCTTACAGGCTGCACACACCTAATCTAAGAGATGGCACACAGAGGCCTTAAGAACATCTTGTCCCCTCCTTGAGTGCTTTTGCCTGGTTGGGATGTTTCCTTAAATGTCATTGTGCCTTTTGCGTAACTGGATGGAGTAGGTGGTGGTGTAGAAATTTCTGGAACGGAGCCCACTGTACAAAGTAAGAGTCACATTCATCACTCTGTTCCCCTTTTTAACTCCCCACTCCCTGGCATGTGTTACCTGGGATGTTGACACAAAGGGGTGCAGCCATTGAAAAATACCCTACCCCCCTGGATTTATGGGGTGCTATTCCCTGGCCATACATCTTTTGAGTAATAAACAAGCGGTTGAACTGCTGAGGGCTGGAGAGGTTATGATGATTCCTCAACTGCTGCCATTGGCTGGGGACTGCTTGTGATGCTTGTGATGTCACAAAAGCACATGGGAGCTGAGTAGCTATATAAAGGTGGGCCAACAGAAAATCCAAGGCAAAAGCTCCCCGCCTCCCGAAGACAACATAGTGGGCAGCAGCTATGGCATTCAGCACTGGGCAGTCTACTTCCAGTTGGAGACAAACTGGCAAATGGATGGGAGTGATCACCCAGCTGTGGAGCAATGAGAAGGCAAGTTTGCTTGCTGAGTGGGATTGCAGCTTAAAGGCAGTTGATACCCACAGTTGGAAGTTTGCTGATGTCTGGCAGTGGACCTGGTAGAAGCTGGTAGATGTTGGTGAGTAGACACCAGTGAAGTTTGCATTTGAGAGCCAGTGGATGCCACAAGGCAGAAGAAGGCTGATGTTTGTGTATGTAAGCTGGCTGAAATTCACCTTTGGAAGCCCTGTTGACAGCAGCTGTGTGGATATTTGTGGATTGAAGCTGGGTGTGTATGTGAATGACTGATGAGTAAACGTGTGTGTGAATGGGAGGTTCTGAATGTGGTCAAGGTAAATGGTGCTTTTTAGGAGTGGCGTAGGTTGCCCTCCATATAAGACCTTATTGGGAATTATGCATTTCGTGTGTGTGTGGGGGGGGGTGTTTGTCCTCCAGGTGCACAGAGAATGGATGAACCAGTGGATATTCATGGGGAAAGCTGGTGGAAGTTGGCAGGCTGACATCAGGGATGAAGTTGCCAGGCAGAAGCCAGTGGAGGTGCCTGGGTGATGCTGTCAGATTGCAACTATCCTCACAGTTCCTGTTTGCGCCATTTAGGGAATGTCAAAAGCCTGTGCAGTTTTCCCTACCTGTGAGAGTAACGAAGAGAATGGCAGGGCTGAAGCAAGCCACCTTCTATTTCTAAATAAATGTCTTTCTAAATACATTTAAATAAGTAGTGTTCATCTCCAATATGGATAATGGGAGGCTGTTGCCGTCGGCTACTGACTCCTGGTGATGTCTCAGGTAAGTATAATTGTTTATACTGAAATGGAGAATGCCATTGTGTATTACCAAAGGCTATAACTTGGGGTTTTTCCATGGGGCTATATTGAAGTAAAAGAATAGGACTCTGAGTTCCTAAGTGTTGTTTTCTAGTAGCTAACACTTGGGGAATTTGCAATTCAATAGCCTTCCATCTTGGAAGGGTGGTGGCTGAGTCTTTTTTTCTCAGGCTCTGTGGGAGTAAGGATGTAAATGAAGCTCTCCAGCAGCACACAGCCTCAGGCTAATGGAGGCTGTAAGGAGACACATACCCTTGTTTCCACATCTGTTTGGAAATACAGTATCTTTTACAGTCGTACCTTGGTTTTCAAACAGAATGTGTTCCAAAAGTCTGTTTGACTTCTGAAATGTTCGGAAACCAAGGCACGCTACATGTTCAGCTTCTGAGGCAAAGTTTGCAAATTGACATACCTACTTCCAGGTTTGCGGTGTTTGAGTTCCAATTTGTTCGTGAACTAAGCTGTTAAAAAACCAAGGTACAACTGTATTTCTAAGAAGATGAACTTGTGCTGGACTTGCACAAGACAGTGTGTAGAATTATTTGGATGCATCTGATGTTTTTGTTCTGTTTTGAATAAAGTTCTGCAAGTATAGTTTTGAATTGAACAAATGGGTCAGACAAATTTTATTCCAAAAGGAGTCAGTTTTTATGCTTCCAGTTGCTTCAGGCTATGCAATATTAATATCTGCAATAGTCACAAATGGACATGGTGGCTGAGGAGAAAGAGGCAGTTACTAGTGGAAGGAGGTGGAGGGTGCAGCCTTGGTTCTCAAATGCCTTGGTTCCTAAACACCTAAAAACCGGAAGTAAGTGCTGGGTCTTTCCATGTCATGTCAATGCGGTCATATCACTCACCGTCTCAGATTTTGATGATACTTGATGTACCCCCTTAAGGTTGCAAGAAACCCTCTTAATTTTTTCCCCTCTATCTCAAACGGTTTGGCTATCAAGAAGTGACTCCATTGAATTTTCACAATAGATTTCCACAGATCGAACACACTTGATCAAAACCACTTCAACACTAGATGAGTTCATTGATGACCTAATAGACAAAATAGAACATTTGATTCCTCAAATGATTCTTGTACTTTGCATCCTGTGGTAAAGGTACCCCTGTCTGTACGGGCCAGTCGTGTCCGACTCTGGGGTTGCGCGCCCATCTCGCTTAAGAGGCCGGGGGCCAGCGCTGTCCGGAGACACTTCCGGGTCACGTGGCCAGCGTGATGAAGCTGCTCTGGTGAGCCTGCACCAGTGCAGCACACGGAAACACCGTTTACCTTCCCGCTATAAAGCGGTACCTATTTATCTACTTGCACTTTGACATGCTTTTGAACTGCTAGGTGGGCAGGAACTGGGACCGAACAATGGGAGCTCACCCCGCCGCAGGGATTCGAACCGCCGACCATATGATCGGCAAGTCCTAGGCACTGAGGTTTTCCTACAGCGCCACCCTCGTCCCTTTTGCATCCTGTGGTAGTGCATTATAAAAGTTCTGACGGAGAGAATATGATCTCGCCCCATTGCACTGTTTCTGATAATTTAAAGCATGATGTGAATATGGTATACAAAACTCAAGAAATAGTTTTGAAATATATAAAAGATAAATTTCCTCACATCAAACAGATACACTACTTTAGTGATGGCTGTGCAGCACAGTACAAAAATAAGTTCAACTTCCTAAATCTCTGTCACCATCAGGAAGATTACCAAATAAATGCACAGTGGTCTTTCTTTGCCACTAGTCATGGCAAGTCAGAATGCGACGGTATTAGTGGAACTACAAAACGTCTAGCTAGAAAAGAGAGTCTTCAGAGACCCTTTGACAAGCAGAGTACTACTCCAAAACCATTTTTTGATTTCTGTGACAAAAAAATCGAAAAGGTCAGATTCTATTATATTGCAAAGGAAGACATAGACATAATCCGCTCTTCCCTCAAAACCCGTTTCAGAGACATGCAGACAGTCCCTGGAACTCAGTTTCCACAACTTTAAACCACTCAACTCTACAGGCACAACTGAAGTAAGAAGAATGAGCATTGATAAAGAACCCTCCTTCACTTTAAACCTGAGGAGCCTCCCCAAACTTCCTGTGAATGCTAATGATCTGTATCCTGGATGTTCTGTCGCTTGCAAGTATGATCATTTGTGGTACTTTGGAATGATATCAGAGATTAATGAAGACGAGGGAGACGCTTTTGTAAAATTTCTTCACCCAAAGGGACCTTCACCTTCATTCTGCTGGCCTAGCCATGACGATTCTTGCGCATTACCATTTCCTCATATGCTTGGTGTTGTACAACTCCCGCAGACAATCATTGGCAGAAGAGACTTCTTTCCTGACGAGTGTATAGCATTGATGGAAGAAAAAATGGAAAACTTACATGTGATACTGAGGCTACAGCAAAGAAACTGAGGAGCATTGAACTTGTAAGGTAATCAACTGTGATAATAGCACAATCTGTTATGGTAATTTTTTACTTAATTTTTTACTTTAGTTTAATTGTTGTCTTTATTGTTATTAATGTATCTGCTGTCATAAAACTGCCTCGTTGTGAATTATGCCTCAATATATTTAACATAAATGTTAAAAAGTCTCCATGCATCCATTATTTCAAGATGGCACACAAACATCATTTCTTTTCTTTTCGTTTATTTTGTAAGACAGACATGTCTATGTATGCAATAATATTCTGAAAAACAAATTGGGGATCATGTAATGTTGCGTAATTGAATAAAATGCACAATTTTAAATTCTCTTAATCTTTTTCTTGCTAGGTCTTATTACTTAATTTGTCAGCATTCAAAGCTTCTAAACGTATTTTTTTATTGATTTCCTGATTGCCAATTTTCATAACTTCAAATTCAAATATCCCTAAATTAAAACAAGTACTGTATGCACTTTTGAAAAAAAACAACAACTTATGATAACCAATATTATATTAATTTTTATGATGAACAACTTTGTTTCATTACTTTTTTCTATTACAGCTATGGATTGTAGGAAAGTTGTACCCAGTAGCCATTTTTCCCCCCACGATGTCCAAAAAACGTAAAATTTTCATTACAAGGAATAAAAAAAACATAAATGTCAGGGTTGCCTCCAGGTCCCAGCTCACAGAGGACCAACGCTAGTCAGTAATAACGTATAAAAGTCTTTATTGAAGATTAGTTTCCATTTCCAAACCGCAGCGTGCAACTCTACGTCTTAGAACTTAGACCGGCGAAGCTCCATCTGAGTCTCCGCCTCCTAGACACCAGTTTAAGACTCTAGCCTTACTCCACCTCTTCCGTTGTTCTTTCCTCCTCTGGGTCCTTCTGCTCCCTGGGGTTTCCTCCTTTCTGGACTCTTCTGACGCTGACCCCCCTGAGTCTTGCCCCTCCTTCCGGCGGGCTTTAGGACCTGGCTCCCTATCCGGGCTACCTGCTGTGCCGCTCGCCTGTACATTTGAACTTGGCGCGCGCGCCCAGCCGGTAACCTTCCTCTTGACCGTTTCCCCGCTCTCTGATGGAGGCGTGGCCAATCCTGACGCATCTCCTCTCGCTGGTGGTGAGAACACTGGTTCCGATTCCTGGGACTCCCCCCCCCACTGCGCTCTGGTGGGGAAGCTGGTCCTGATTTCCAACTGCTGCTCTGGGAGTCCCCGCTGGCCCCTTCCTTCTGGGGTTTCCCCCTTGGCACCCCCCTTGCCCTGGCCATCGGCACTCCCTTCTGTGAATCTTCCGATTCGCTGGAGAGGCTCGTGGAATCCCTCTGACCACTGTCACCGCCTACACTCCCCTCGGATTCCTCCCCCTCGCTCTCCATTTCCTCCCTCTCCTGTGCCTCTGCTCCTGAGCCCCTGACATCCATCCCCCCCTCGAAGCCCCCCCTTCCCCCTCCCCCTCTTCAGGTGCGGGTTCTGGGTGCTCCAGTGTTGTGGGGGTGAGTGCAGGATACAGTTTGTCCCCCGTGGCGTGCAGCCAGCCGGATAAATCCGGGAAGTCCTCCATGGTCTCATCGACGGCGATCTCCTCTGCGTCCATCTCCTGGGCGGTGTGTTCGAACCCTGGATCGTCCCCCAACTCGTCCATGACCCCCTCTCCCCCTGTCGCCTGGGATGACACTGCGTGCAATGGTCCTCTCGGCAGTTCTCTGCGCCAGCCCACCTCAGGTTGATCTTCCCACCAATAAGATCCACCTGTGCCAAACCCTGAGAGTGATCCCTCTGGGGAGCTAGTCTCCGGCGCTGTCTCCTCAGCTGAAGAGAAACCCTGGAAGGTGCTGGCTGAGAGTGTGGGTGTGAAAAGATATTCGTCGAAATAATCTGCCGGCATGGGCCTGTGTGGGAAAAGTGCGTGGAACTCGTCTTTGAGGTAGTGCTCCTCTACCGCATAGTACGGTACCCAGCTGTTGGCACTGGCCGGGGTACCTTCCCTGGCGAGGAGATATTCAACCCCCTCTTCCCCCCATCTCGAGTCCAAAATCTCTGTGACCTCGTTGAGCGGCTCTGCCCTCAGCGAGCCCCCCTTCGTGGGCGCATCTCTGAGCGGGCTAGGAGCTGACCCTGGCGCCTGGAACCTGTGAGGTGCCTTGTAGGGCGTGAGCACCGATCTATGAAAGACCGGGTGCATTCTGGATCCCTCCGGGAGTGTCAACCGGAAGGCCACTGGGTTGATCTGTGCCTCGACTTGGTAAGGGCCTATCTGCTTGTGTCCGAGCTTCTTCTTATCTAACGATCTGGCTGGCACTGCCTGGGCTGCCAACCAGACCCAGTCCCCCACCCGGATGTCCTCCCCAACTCTCCTGTGTCTGTCCGCTTGCATTTTGTACGCGTGTTTAGCTAGCTCTAACTGCCTTCGGAGTTGCTCGTGGACCTCCTGTAACTCTGCTGCCAAGGCCTCTGCTCCCTGCGGATCCCCCTCCCTCACTTTCTCTAAACCCAGGAAGGTTCTGGGATGCCGCCCATTGTTGGCGAAAAACGGTGTCACCCCCGTGGACATGTGTTTCGTGTTGTTGTAGGCAAACTCGGCCAGCGGTAGGTAGTCCACCCAGGTCGAGGGCTGCTGGTTCGCGTAGCCTCTCAGGTACTGCTGCATGATGGCATTGACCCTCTCCGCTTGTCCGTTGGTCTGCGGATGTCTTGCCGACGCTAGGCTGACCTTGACGTTCAGGATGCCCATCAACTTCTGCCAGAAGCTGGAGATGAACTGGCGCCCCCGGTCGGACAGGATAGACCGTGGCAGGCCGTGCAGCTTGAACACGTGGTCTATGAACAGCTTGGCGGTCTGCTCCGCTGTGGCCACCTTCGCGCAAGGAATGAAGTGTGCCATCTTGGTGAACAAGTCTACTACCACGAGTACTGCTGTTTTGCCCCTCGAGCTGGGCAGATCAGTGACAAAGTCCAGGGCCACCCTCTCCCACGGTTCGAGCGAGGTCTGTAGCGGTTCCAACAGTCCCGCCGGCGGCCTGTGTACTGGCTTGGCCCTTTGGCAGGTGTCACACCTATTGACGTAATCCGCGACTTCTCCCCGCATCTTGGGCCACCAAAAGTCTCTGGCTACTAATTCTACCGTCTTCTTTTTGCCGAAGTGCCCAGCACTGGGCGCATCGTGTAACTGTTGCAGTACTCTCGCGCGGAGGTTGTCTCCCGGCACGTAGAGGGCCCCTTTGCGTATGAGCAGTCCATCGCGTATCTGGAACTCGTCGTCCTTCACTGTGCTGCTGCGCACCTCCTCCATCTTGGCTCGTGCGAAGGAGTCCGTCTGCAGCGTGCGACATACTGCGTCCAGGTCCACCGTGGCTGAGGCGCATGCCCACGCTTTCGGTGCGAAAATGTGCTTGGCCGCCGGCGGTGCCTCTTCCTCGAGATACTGCGGTTTCCTGGATAGCGCATCCGCCATGATGTTGTTGTCTCCCGGGATGTATTCTATCCTGAAGTCGAAATCTGCAAAGAACTCCGCCCAGCGGATGTGTCTCTGGTTCAGGAACCTCGCCGTGCGCCAGTACTCCAAGTTCTTATGGTCCGTGCGGACCTGCACTGTGTGTTTGGCTCCGATGAGGAAGTGCCGCCACGCCTTGAATGCTGCATGAATGGCCAGCAACTCTCTGTCCCAGATGGTGTAGTTCTGCTCCGACTTGCTGAGTTTCCTGGAGTAGAAAGCGCACGGCCTCCAGTCCCCTTGGTGGTCTCGCTGCAACAGGACCGCCGCCACGGCTCTGTCTGAGACGTCCGTCTCAACCCTCATGGGTTTGCTGGGGTTCACATGTAGTAGTTGTTCTTCGGACGCGAAGAGACGCTTGAGCTTCTGAAAGGACTGCTCCGCCTGCTCCGTCCAGATGAACTTCTTCTTCTTGGAGCTGAGGGTGTCGGTGATGGCCACCGTCTGCATAGCGAAACCCTTGATAAACTTGCGATAAAAGTTGGCAAAGCCGACAAACTTCTGGACCTCCTTCCGATTGCACGGGCTTTTCCAGTCCAGCACCGAGCGGACCTTGGCGCTGTCCATGGCGAGCCCCTTGTCGGACAGCTTGTAGCCCAGGAAATCCACCTCCGTCATGTCGAACTGGCACTTCTCCAGCTTGGCATAAAGCCTGTGCTCCCTCAGCCTCTGCAGGACTTCCTTGACATCTCTCTCGTGGGCCTCCTGCGACTCCGAGAAGATCAGGATGTCGTCCAGGAAGCAGACGCACTTCTTGTAGAGGAGACCCGCTAAGACGTGGTGCATGAAGGCTTGAAAACAGTGGGAACCATTTTGTAATCCAAAAGGCATAACTCTATATTCATAGGTGCCTAGCGGCGTAAACATGGCCGTCTTCCACTCGTCGCCCTCCCTCACGCCTATGAGATTGTACGCTCCGCGTAGATCCAACTTGGTAAAGATGCGACCCTTCCTCACCGTCGCCAGCAGGTCATCGATCTTGGGCATGGGGAAGGCTGTGGGCTTGGTTTTCGAATTCAAAATTCTGTAATCAACTACAAGCCTCTTTTGGGGCGTGTCCCGCTTCTTCACAAAAAACACGGGACTGCCCCCCACTGCTTTGGATTATCGGATGAATCCCCGCTTCAAGTTGTGATCTATGAACTCCCTGAGTTCCTGCAGTTCATCCTCAGACATGGAATACAGTTTCCCCGTCGGCAGCGTCGCCCCCGGCAGGAGGTCAATCTTGCAGTCGTAGGGCCTGTGGGGAGGCAGCTTGTCCGCTTCTTTCTCGCAGAAGACCTCCAAAAACTCTTTGTACTTGTTGGGTACCGCTTGCAACATGCCTAAGTGTAGCTGTGGTCCATCTTCGTGCCCCTCATCTTCCTGGTTAGCGAGGATGCAGTGTTCTGCGCAGTAGGAGGAGCAGAAGGTCAATTGACGCTGGTACCATGCTAATGCCGGGCTGTGCCTGTCCAGCCAACTCATGCCCAGTACTATGGGCATGTCCGACAGTTGGGTGACGTTGAAGCTGATGACTTCGCGGTGATTTCCAATTTGCATGACCATTGGCGGTGTCTGCTGCACCACCTGTCCCCCCAGCAAGTCTCTGCCGTCGACTGTCACTACTTTCAGGGGCATCGTGGCAGGCAGGAGCGCTATGCCTTGTTGCTTGATGAAATCCACTCCTATAAAGTCTGCATTGCTACCAGAGTCAATGGTAATAGGGACTTCCATGGCGAGCTCATTGGGAAGCTGGAGGGATGCGGTGAGCTGCACCACTGGTTTGGGTGGGAGGGGGTCTGTGGGCTGTAAGATTCCTGGGGACTGCTTCACTGACTCGTCTGGCTGGGCCCCAGTGGCTCCACTTCCAGCCAGACTTCTTCGTTTCCCTGCTGTGCTTCTTTCTGCTGAACTGCTTCTTTTACTGTCGCTGAGGCTGCAGTGTGCTTGTGAATCCTCTGGGGACACTCTTTCGCCATGTGCTGAGCACTGTCGCAGATGTAACACTTCCTGTTCCCTCTAGGAGGCTTCGGTTTGACTGCTCCCGGCGTTAGGGCTCTGGCTGCTGACTGAGCCTTGGCACCACCTAACTCCATCGGCTCCTCTCCCCCTCCCAGTGGAGGTGTGGATTGAGCGCACGCTGTGTCCCTGGGAAAGAAAGGAGGTGCTCTTGCTGGTGTGTGTCCCCAACGCCCTTCGTCCTTGCTCCAGGAACGTTCCTCCAGCCTCACCCCAATCGTCAGCGCTCTCTGGATCACGTCTTTAGTGGTCTGGGGTCGCTCCCCCCTCGCAATTTCGTCTTTCACAGCCCCGTTCAACCCCTCCCAGAACAGGTCCCTGACGGCAGCTGAATCTTTTTCCCATCCCAGCGCGTTGACCAATGCAAAAAAGCGGGAGTGATATTGCCTGACAGTGGCTCTGCCTTGTTTCAATCCATGTACCTCTTTTCTGGCAATATCTACATCAATCTCTGATAAAAAGCACGCATCGATCGCCTTAAGGAAGGCTTTCGCATTTTGGAGGGCTGGGTCCTTATCTCGGTACAGATTCCGCAGCCACGCTTTGGCGTCTCCGTGGAGATGCGTCAGTATGAAGCCTACTTTCTCCTGCTCATCTCTAAAGTCCTTCTCCAGCAATTCTAGGGCGAAAACCACGTCTGCTCTGAAGTTAGGATACTGCTGCAGATTCCCATCGAAATGCGACACAAGGGTGCCTCCTCTCTTTCCCAGCCCAATCCCCTCTGGTCTGGTTCCCGGCGCCCCCTGTTTAGCCAATATTTCCAACCTGATTTGCAGATCCTTGCAGACAGCAGCGGATTCTTCTTCCCTCTTCCTGGATGCCAGTATTTCTGAGTTAAGTTGTGCCACTGCGTTTTGCAGGTCTGTTATTTGTTGTTCGGTAGTCATCTTGTCCTGCCTTCGTGAGCTCGCGAAGCACCAATCTTCGCCCCCTCGCTGCGTCCACTCACGTTGCGAGGTTTTATTTTTAGGAGATGGAGCTTACTGTCAGGGTTGCCTCCAGGTCCCAGCTCACAGAGGACCAACGCTAGTCAGTAATAACGTATAAAAGTCTTTATTGAAGATTAGTTTCCATTTCCAAACCGCAGCGTGCAACTCTACGTCTTAGAACTTAGACCGGCGAAGCTCCATCTGAGTCTCCGCCTCCTAGACACCAGTTTAAGACTCTAGCCTTACTCCACCTCTTCCGTTGTTCTTTCCTCCTCTGGGTCCTTCTGCCCCCTGGGGTTTCCTCCTTTCTGGACTCTTCTGACGCTGACCCCCCTGAGTCTTGCCCCTCCTTCCGGCGGGCTTTAGGACCTGGCTCCCTATCCGGGCTACCTGCTGTGCCGCTCGCCTGTACATTTGAACTTGGCGCGCGCGCCCAGCCGGTAACCTTCCTCTTGACCGTTTCCCCGCTCTCTGATGGAGGCGTGGCCAATCCTGACTCATCTCCTCTCGCTGGTGGTGAGAACACTGGTCCCGATTCCTGGGACTCCTCCCCCCCACTGCGCTCTGGTGGGGAAGCTGGTCCTGATTTCCAACTGCTGCTCTGGGAGTCCCCGCTGGCCCCTTCCTTCTGGGGTTTCCCCCTTGGCACCCCCCTTGCCCTGGCCATCGGCGCTCCCTTCTGTGAATCTTCCGATTCGCTGGAGAGGCTCGTGGAATCCCTCTGACCACTGTCACCGCCTACGCTCCCCTCGGATTCCTCCCCCTCGCTCTCCATTTCCTCCCTCTCCTGTGCCTCTGCTCCTGAGCCCCTGACAATAAATTTCATTCTTTGTTGAGAAAGAGCATGCCTTTGCAATAATTTTCAACATCAAGAACTTTGGGTTCCATCATACTCATACGCTGAAAATTGAGGTTTTCCACCAAAAAAGAACACACATATATATATATTAAAGGCATTTATAAAGTCTTTTGAGTGCTGGTGTATTTTTTCCTGAAATCCTCATCCTCTTATTGAGCTCTGTGTAAAATTTCAAAGAGATCTGATTAATGGTTATGGAGAAAAAAATAAAATGTACATGTGCCGAGGGTTTTTTATCATCTACAATACTGTTTTATTTATTTTATAATACAGGTACATATTGCTTTCATTTTATGGATCAATGGTCTCATTTTTATCATCTACAATACTGTCTTATTTATATTATAGTACAGGTACATTGATTATTGCTTTCATTTTATGGATCAATGGTCTCATTAGATAGTTAAATTCATGTTAAACCGCTGTTTTAGGGGTTGTTTTTAAAAGTCTGGAACGGATTAATCCGTTTTGCATTACTTTCTATGGGAAAGCGTGCATTGGTTTTGGAACGCTTTGGTTTTGGAACGGACTTCTGGAATGGATTAAGTTTGAGAACCAAGGTGCCACTGTAGAAGGAGGAGGCAATTCAGGGGAATCTGGGGAAGGCCAGGCCAGTGGGAAACACAGAAGGGAAATCTGACCTAGCTCCCTTCTGTCTACTTGAGTTGCCAACATTCTGTTCTCTCAGGGCTCCTGTACCAGTCTCAGCTACATAGAGCTAACAAAAGCAAGGGATTCTGCCTCCAGTGAGCAGACGAAAGTCTTACACCGACCCCTCATCACTGTTCTAAGAAGCAAGAACTTCCAGTAATGCACTCCAGTCCTGGGTTTGGCTTCCTTTGGAAGGTACAGTGGTACCTCAGGTTACAAACGCTTCAGGTTACAGACTTCGCTAACCCAGAAATAGTACCTCTGGTTAAGAACTTTGCTTCAGGATGAGAACAGAAATCGTGCTCCGGCGGCGCGATGGCAGCGGGAGGCCCCATTAGCTAAAGTGGTGCTTCAGGTTAAGAACAGTTTCAGGTTAAGAACAGACCTCTGGAACAAATTAAGTTCTTAACCCGGGGTACCACTGTAGTTGCTTGGACGCTTATTGTAATTTCCTAATAATTGTGTTTCTTTAAAAAGATACACATTGAGTGCACACTGCAGTTCTGCAACTTGTTTCTTCTCTCTCCCTTCTGAGGAGGGATAATAATAATAATAATAATAATAATCTTACACCCTGCCCTTAGACAGACCACAGCGTGGTAACAAAAAACCACAAAGAAACACACACCAAAAAACCACAACATCAAAACCAAAATCTGAAATACTCAATGCTTAAAACAATCAGAAATATAGCTATGTCAATACAGGGAAATGTCCTCTGACCATCACCTGGCCTCCTTGGGCCATCTTAGTTCCCAAGGAGGCAATCACTTGAATGCTATGGGTTATTAAAGGTATTTGGTCAGGGCTGAGCTGCTGGCTAGGTCTTACTTCAAAGCAACCCCTATCAAAAGCCTGTAAAAGATGGAAGATAGCCATTATGATATATTTTAGTCATCACACAGCCTGGTGGGGCTTGCTGTTTTACTGGTTGTTGATGTTGTGAATAATATATTTTGGTGTTTTATTCTAGGTGTTGCATACCCTGCTTTAAGATTGTTCATAAAATATTTGTTGGAAAACCGTTAAAATGATATACACTGAAATTCAACCAGGGGGATACGAGGAAGTCACTTAACAATGTCAATAAGATTGGTTTAAATAAGGTTATGATTTATGTTTGTTTGTTTGTTTAATTTTTTTTGGAAACCCAATAAAAAAAAATTTGGGAAAAAGAGAGATTGTTCATAAAATATTTGTTATCACTCTTCATTGTTAAGTACTGTACTGTAAAAAAAAAAAAAGCCTTAAGGGAAAGTAACTAATTCACTTGGACACCAGAGGGCAATATTTGCCAATATTTCTCTCTGCCCCAGAAGTGAACTTTTTGTTGTTCCCTTGAGGATTCTTCAGATATGTGTATTACGAGGGGGATATTTCTAATGATTTCTGGTATTGTTCACAAAGTCGTCCTTCTTCTTCTTCTTCTTCTTCTTCTTCTTCTTCTTCTTCTTCTTCTTCTGGTGGTTACATTTAAGTAAGTCACTGAAAATGACTAAACACATTCTTTGGATCAAATGTAAAGCTCCATGTCTGTTAACAAGCTTCACACGCACACACAGTTGGCAAAGAAGTAGGGTTGTCAACTGATTAAATAATTTTAGTTAGCTTGGAGGGCTGCATTTGGCTCCTCAGCTTGAGGTTGCCCATTCCCCCGCACACATTTCCTGCGAGGCAGCAATCTGTGCTATGTGGCCAGCAATGTGAATTCCATAGTGCTCTTGAGATCCTTTCAGTATGAAAACTGTGCCTCATCACATCCTTCAGACTTTTGCAAGGCCCAGTCCTGTGCAAACACCACAGTATCTCATTACCATGTAATGTAGTAATGGAGAACCAGGCTGAATGCAACCCTCGAAGCCCCTTGGCCTGACCCTTGGACCTCTCCCAGCGTATAGTGCAACACCTCTCCCAAGGCCACACACCTGACTGGTGCTGCTTGCCTGGAATGTCTCTCTTCAGTGTTTATGCCAAACTTGGGTCTCCAGCCATTTTTGGGACTACAGTTTCCATGATCCCTGATCACTCGTCCTGCTATCTAGAGATGATGGGAGTTGTAGTCCAAAAACAGCTGGAGACCCAAGTTTGGGAAACGCTTGTCTAGATGGGATGTGGGAACATCTGGAGAAACTACCCTACTGCAGAAAGGTATAATTTACACTTACTTTTGCCTCTGGCTGTCAGTTTGCATTTCTTAGTGCAGAAAGTATTGATCTGATGGGTAGAGATCTTTCCTATTCTAATTAATTTAAGAGGGTTCTGGAAGCTTCTCTGCGTGAAAGAAATAAGCAGAAGGTTCATGATGTTTAGGTTATTCCTTCAGAGAAGCTGAGTACAGTTGGCTTAAACTGGTTCTTTTATCACTTCTGTCAAGGTCATGCTGACTATAAAAATAAGGCCAGAAGGAGCCTGGGTGTCGCTTTCACTTTCTGTCTCTCTTCTAGTGTGGTGTTCTGTATATAGTGTTAAGGTTTAGACTTATTATAAGTTATTGTAAGCTTAAATTAAGTCTGCTGCAACTGGATTTCTTATGGACAGTGCCAATCCTGAATGTATTGGATTTGTTACCATGATGCTCATTTGACTTCAGTAGCAGTAAAGTTCTGCTGGATGAAATATTAATTGCCTCTGGTCTATTTTTTGGGAATCCTGCAACATGTTTAAGTTTTTACTCTGCTCACTATACGCTGGAATCTGCTCTGGATCAATATCGAGTAGAATTTCAATGATACTGGCTTCACTCATCTCACTGTATGTGGTCCTTTGAAGGTTGCCCAGAAAAGAATGTGTCTCTCAGGCTGAAAATCCCAATCTCGATACATTGACTAGGAAGATAGCTGCAGCACAGAGAATAGTCAGTGCTCGGTCCATCCCTCATTTAAAAACAGTTAGGACTTAATTATACAGCTGCAAATATAACTTTTGGAATGTGTTGTAAAGTGCAACATACAATTGTGACGCTAGATGGTGACTGTGAGCTATAGCAAATTCAATGCATTTTTCAAAACTATTTTTAAAAAAGCATTTTCAAAATGTTTTTAATGTGTGTAGATTCCACCTTGGATGACTATTCCAGAAAGCACAAAAGTAATACGTTTTTAAAAAATTAAAATATTGCAACATTCGATAGGAAGTATAGCCAGATGTTTGTCACTTTTTCTTTTTCTCACATAGACATGAATGAATGCCTCAGAATATGGGTTATGTTATTCAGAATAGCATCAGACCTGCACAGCTACAAAATAATAATATGCAAATAAATTTCAAAGAAGACTTTACAGAATGGCATGGGCATTTGTTGTTTAGTTGTTTAGTTGTGTCCGACTCTTGGTGACCCCATGGACCAGAGCACGCCAGGCACTGGCATAGGAATAATTATAATGCTCTTCAGTAATAAAACTGACACAACTACATTCCACAGTGTCTGCCCCACCCCATGGATGCCAAACCTGGGAGAGGGCAGAATTGTATTTTCCCAAGTAACCCCCCTCTCCATACACCGTGCAGTCAATGCTCAGGTAGTGCATCCTCAAGGAGACAGACATGAATGATGTCCAATGAACAATAAAAATGCATGTGTTGTACTAAAAGTACATTGCCTTCAGTCTAATAGGCTAGCAAAACATGCACACAATCCCTCTTGTGCACTTTTCATGCACAGTTCCCTCCATTGCATCAGGTAGCTGTGTGGAAAAGCAGTTCTAAATCTTTCACAGGCAAAAGTTGTACTTCCTGCAACCATGAGGGAAAAATAATGAAGAACTGCTGTCTTGATGGGCTTGTTATGGGATTAGCTGTACAAAGCACTCTAAAAATTGCTGTCATCTCTGCTTGAGTGATATATTTCCTCATGCTAAAGAATTGCTCATGAACTGTTACTAGAATTTGTGAATATCAAACCAAGTATCATTAGAAATAAAATTAATGAGCACGCCAGAGAAAGGTTTAACAACACAGGATATAATTACTCATGAGACCAGAAGAAAATTAGCCTTGAAAGGAACATTGTGTTTCCAGTTATTCCAGTAGATTAAGTAACCAAGACTGTTTCACACTCGTGAGATAGCCCCATCAAGGTGCTTGCTGGCATGTCAAAAAATTGTAAGCAGCTATGCAATTACATGCTCTGAACTTTGACTTTTTGGACTCATGGACGCTTTCCACAGCACTGCTATGACTTTACCCCCACTCTCCCAAGTGAGATTAGAGGAAACCAACAGTCTCCTTTAATTTTCAGGCCAAACATGGCCCATAAGAACAACCCCCTCAGCTGATGCCCAGCAGCCACTACAGTAGACAAGGAGAGTC
Organism: Podarcis gaigeae; assembly: GCF_964106915.1. Taxonomy (NCBI): domain Eukaryota; kingdom Metazoa; phylum Chordata; class Lepidosauria; order Squamata; family Lacertidae; genus Podarcis; species Podarcis gaigeae. Next base: position 62,807,396 of record NC_139681.1, read on the forward strand.
CATAGCTGTGTAAAAATGTATACAATGGTACCTCGTGTTAAGAACTTAATTCGTTCTGGAGGTCCATTCTTAACCTGAAACTGTTCTTAACCCAAGGTACCACTTTAGCTAATGGGGCTCCCACTGCCGCTGTGCCGCTGCCATGCGATTTCTGTTCTCATCCTGAAGAAAAGTTCTTAACCTGAGGTACTATTTCTGGGTTAGCAGAGTCTGTAGCCTGAAGCATCTGTAACCCAAGGTCCCACTGTACAGTCACAGTGATCTATTTCTATCAACCTATCTACACACATACACTGAAGAGTAGCAATACATAGCATAATATCCAATTTATTATTCTCAGCATAACTGCAATCCCATGCATTGTTTTTTTGGGGGGGTAAGCTCCATTAGGCTGACTTGATAGGGCAGAGGTACCAGGTTGACCCCAAGATTGAGGGATGCCTGGTGTGCGTTGTGTGTGTGTGTGACGTCACACACATCTCCCAGCACCGCACAAGCCAGTACACCCTTCTGCTGGGCTGCGCCAGGCCCTGCAGCATCTCTTGACGCTGCACAGGCTGTTGCAACCTCATGCCAGGGTGTGCAGGTCTCCATGGCGTCTCCTGACACCGTGCATCACGACGTTGCGTCCTCTGGAGGATGCTGAGGTGCAGAAGGCCTCTTCAACACTGAGGAGACCAGCCTCCCTTCAAACAACTATTGAGGGGGCGGAAGACACCTTGGCCCTCTAGAGTTGGCACACCTGTGAGATAGAAACTTCTGTCAGTTTGCATGTCTTACTGTAGAAAGTATTGCTCTGATGTATAGAGATCTTTATTCAAATTAATTCAAGAGGGTTTTGGAAGCTTCTCTGTGTGAAAGAAACAAGCAGAAGCGGAGTACAGCTGGCTTAAACTTCTTCTCTTATCTCTTTCAGTCAAGGTCATGCTGATTATCAAAGGCCAGAAGGAACCAGAGTTTCACTTTTTCTTTCTATCTCTCTTTCTTCTGGTGTAGTGTTCTTATACTGTACAGTGGTACCTCCAGTTATGAATGGGATTTGTTCTGGAGGCCTGGTTGTATCCCGAAATCTTCGTAACAGGAGGTGCCTGTTCTGTGCATGCACGCAGCGCCGTAGAACACTTCTGTGCATGTGCAAGGTGCGCAGAGCACTTCTGCGTGTGTGCAAGCAGCAAACCCACTTCCGGGTCTGTTGTGTCTGCAACCTGAAAGTTACGTTACCTGAACATAACATAACCCAAGGGTCCACTGTATAGTGTTAAGGTTTAGACTTATTGTAAGTTATTGCAAGTTTAGGTCTGCTGCAACTGGATTTCTTATGGATGGTGCCAATCCTGAATGTATTGGATTTGTGACCATGATGCTCATTTGACTTCAGTAGCAGTAAAGCTCTGCTGGATAAAATATTAATTGCCTCTGATCTATTTTTTTGGGAATCCTGCAACGTGTTTAAGTTTTTACTCTGCTAACTATATGCTGGAATCTGCTCTTGATCAATATCGTGCAGAATTTTAATGACAACTTCATCAAAGAAAAGGAAAGAAGTATTCGGCCAATTATCATTCTCTAACTTTCTCTATGCTAGTCAATCATAAATGAACTTGAAAGTCTCATTATCCTCTCATTTACATACCAGAGCAAAGACGGTTTGTTATTTGGCAGATGATGTAATCACTTCTGCTCTGAAAAAACCCTACATTGTCCTTCTACAACTGCCTATGTCCATCTCTCAAAAATGTGAATACGAACATGGGCCTACTTCAGAACCTTTGAATCTTTGCTTCTAGTTGTACTTGAACCAGTCCGAAGTAAAGACGCAGTTCTGCCAGTGATGAACAAACGTAGTGCAGACCTGAGGCAAACATATAATGCATCAAGATGTCTAGGACATGCAGTGCTCTGTCATGAGAGCTACTTAGCTAGCAATTTATTAGTTTGTTAGTTTGTACTTTGCACTTTTGTGCCTCGGTATATCATAATTTCTGGATTCGGGCTTCCTAAATTAACCACTCCAGCAGAGCAGAATACAATTAGTATTCTATGATGTACACCACAAATTCACTCAGCAGATGAGAATATTTAATTGAATTTACTGGTGGGAATTCATCAGCTCCATAGTAGACACTAGGAAATCTCCCCAGGGGACAAACCAGAATATCTTAAACATTTTAGGCAAATAATGTTTATTATCTAAACAATTCAGGATCATGGGGATGTTTTTTGCACTAGGTAAATAGATTCTGTAGGCTGGTTCTCTAAGTTGAAATGCTACATTCTTGCAAGTCAACAGTGCTTTTAACAAACACTATTTATTTCATAATTGATATACCAGATGTATAAGGCTACTAAAGGATTTCTTTCATCAACTCTATGCAGGTACAAACCTGTCTGACAGATGACAAATGCCTTCTAAAATTGTAAAACAAGGCACCCAGGAACCTTCCCCCCATTTGATAATCAAATATAAGAGGCACTTAGTTGCCTGGTATCTATAAATCAGCCTCTTAATTTTGAAATGTGTACTACAATCGTACCTTGGTTTTCAAACAGCATGTGTTCCGGAAGTCTGTTCTACTTCCAAAACATTTGGAAACCAAAGCGTGGCTTCCGATTGGCTGCAGGAGCATCCTGCAGCCAATTGGAAGCTGTGCCAGACGTTTAGCTTCTGAGGTAAAGTTTGCAAACCAGAACACCTACTTCCAGGTTTGCGACATTCAAGTTCTGAGTTGTTTGTGAACTAAGCTGTTTGAAAACCAAGGTACGACTTTATAGCTCATTTACACTTTAAGCTTTAGGACAGGACTATTCTTCGTCTTCTCTTCATTGCTACTCCCTGTATCTTGGCTGGGAAGACAGCTTAGTTTAACCTAAAAGCTACTTTTAATTCAGAATAAAAATCCAGCCAAGCATGATATGGGTTAAGTGACCCATATTAACCTAAATGTACTGATTAACTCAGACAAGCCTCTTTACCTTTGGAAGATTTTCTTTTGCTTCTGAAAAGGCTAGGAACAAGTCTTCAAAATGAAAGCTCTCGATCCGGAAAGTCCAGTGCAGATGCCAGCTAGCGTTGTCTTTTTAGAACTTTGAACAGCAAAGTCATTCGAAATTAGAATCTTCTCTTTTCCCCCCCTCTTTTTTTAAAAAGAATTTTTATTAAAGTTTCAACAATTTTTTATCATAACAAAACAAAACAACACAATAACAGACAAAACACAATATAAAACGTAAAAAAACAAAAAGAAATATATAAATTCAAATCTTAATTTCTTGTAGCTTACTTTCCTGACTTCCTCACACCTCCCCTTTCTGTATTCCAATTTCTGATTTATTTTCAGCAAATCCTGCCTCTATTTTGACTAATTTTAATATTGCTTATTTTCTTTTAAGTTAACCATTACCGCTACTACCCACTTATCTTCTAATCCCCCATCATTTTAACATTGATTAATTTTGCTATATTTCTTTACTTATTGCTCATAAAACATCTTTGCATATTCCTTTCAACTATGTCACTAATGCCGCACTATCTTTATATCCTGCATCTCTTTAACATTCAAATAATTTGCAATGTTTTTGCAGATAGTCTTTAAATTTCTTCCAATCCTCTTCCGTTTGTTCTTCTCCCGTGTCTCGGATTCTGCCAGTCATTTCTGCCAATTCCATGTAGTCTATCAATTGCATCTGCCATTCTTCCAGGGTGGGCAAATCTTGTGTCTTCCAGTACTTTGCAATAAGTATTCTTGCTGCTGTTGTAGCGTACATAAAGAAAGTTCTATCCTTCTTTAACACCATCTGGCCGACAATGCCCAAGAGAAAGGCCTCTGGTTTCTTAAGGAAGGTATACTTAAATACTTTTTTCAGTTCATTATAGATCATTTCCCAGAAAGCCTTAAACTTTGGGCACGTCCACCAGAGGTGAAAGAATGTTCCCTCAGTTTCCTTACATTTCCAACATTTATTGTCAGGCAAATGGTATATTTTTGCAAGCTTGACTGGTGTCATGTACCACCTATAAATCATTTTCATAATATTTTCTTTCAAGGCATTACATGCCGTGAATTTCACACCAGTGGTCCATAACCGTTCCCAGTCAGCAAACATAATGTTATAACCGATGTCTTGTGCCCACTTAATCATATCTGATTTGACCGTTTCATCCTGAGTATTCCACTTTAACAGCAAGTTGTACATTCTTGACAGTACCTTGGTTTTAGGTTCTAACAATTCCGTTTCTAATTTCGATTTTTCCACCTGGAAACCTATTTTTTTATCCATATTAAAAACCTCTCTATTTTGGTAATAGTGTAGCCAATCTTGCACTTTATTTTTTAATTTCTCAAAACTCTGCAATCTCCATGTGTCTCCATTTTGTTCTAGTATCTCCCAATATTTCGGCCATTTGGCCTCCATATTGAGTCTTTTCAGAGCCTTAGCTTCCATAGGTGACAACCACCTTGGGGTCTTGTTTTCTAATAAATCTTTGTATCTTGTCCAGACCGAAATTAGAATCTTCTCTGTCTCTTGCAACTTCTTAAACAATATTCTTGACAAAACTGATTTATTTACTTAATTATATGTGCATGAAGTTTGAATCTAGGCCTTCATCGCTCCATGATTCCAGAAAAAGAAAAAGGAAAACTTTAAACCAGTAGTCATTAAAACAGCTTAAAATGGAACAGTAAAACAATAATACAGCAAACTGACAGCAACTAAAGTGCCACTCGTGCCTCAGAGCAGTGCACAACAAAAGCCTGGAGAAACAGGTATGTTTTTAATTGACACCAGAAGTAAACAGTAACAGCACCAAACATACATCTGGGGTGGGGGGCACAGTAGAGGAAATTCCATGGGTCAGGCACCACTACAGAGAAGGCCCTATTTCAAATTACTATACATAAAGTTTGTGCAAAGAGTCCTTGGTCCATAGTATACTTCTCCAAAGCTCCCCTTTGTGTGCTCTAAGTGTGTACATGAGGCCAGATAGCCCCATGCCATATGCCTTACTAACTGAATTATGTTCTCTCTGCCCCTGGTTTATATACTGCTGGTGGTGTGCTGTGACTTAGCACATGGTTAATGCTTTGCTGTGGGGGCGTGGAAGGGCAGCAATTTCTACTCCTCACAATGGGAGAGGTTTAGTTGGTGTAGGGACCAGGAGAAGAGTTTAAGAAAGGGCCGGCTAGAGCTGTGGAAGGTCAAGGACGGTTGAGGCTTGTATCCATTCCATGCCATGGCTGCCCTGCTCAGATGTAAACATGGTTTGGCTGCAATTGGCTTAAGTTAAAACTTTATTCACATTAGCCAATGGCCATAGCAACAATAAAACATTACAGTATATGCAGAAAAGGAAATTTGATATAAGAGCACAATTTAAAATCCTGAATCAGCCATCAATTAGCGGCCCTTAGCTGTGACTGGCTTGGTATGGCAGCAACCAGTTGTCAATTGTCCCCACCAGGCTCTGTCGCTGCACAAAAAGAGCACATGCAGCCAAGGAAAAGTTAGAAACTACAGGAAGGAGATCAGTCCCCCAACAGTAGGATGTGAATAGTCTGGCCATTGTCTGAAGCTGGAGCCATGACCACCTCTCATATTGAGACTGAAACCAGCAAAAACAGCTAGAGGCAACGTCTTCTGATTCCAGGCAAAGGACACCTGGTGCTGAGACAGAAGCTGACAAAGGACCAAGTTGTATTGCTTTATGTAATTAAGTTGATGCTGTTAGGTAATTAAAAGAAAGGGGCTGGTGTCTGCGATGAGTTGGGCTTCATGACTCTGTATAAAGAGGAGAAGCGGGGGAGGTCAGATCCTTCAGAATATATATGGGGGAGAGGGCTGGATGCTGAAGACTCACTTCACAAGGATAGGCAGTGTTTTACAATGGTATAAGGCTTACATTGCAATCCCATTCCTCCTGTCATGCCACTGTCATTCCCCTCTCTTGGACTAATGGCTGGCAGAGTTGTACCAGTGGAAGGTGTATGCTAGCCTAGTGCTCCGGTGTGTAGCCCTAACATTCTGCTGGTATATTTTTATTGGCAGAGAGACTCTGGAGTATGGGGCTTCAGTTAAACCCAAAAGTTCCCTAGCTGGTCTATACGAAGCATATGCTTTCACCATTAATGATATTTCTTCTCTACAAGAGCCTTCTTCTCTGGGTAGATAATTGTGTTGGAAAATGGATCAGTCCATGAAAAACTTGATCACTGTACAGTTAGGAGATTTATATCATTGATACTATAAATTTATAGAAGTTGCCTCCTGGGTGTCTCAGGAATATAATAATTTCCAGTGACTCATTCAGTCTGGAACATTCACAGTAGATATGTTTTGTAATGTAGGCAAAAAGTCTTTAAGTAGAACAAGGTTGCTTTACGAAAAAAGAAAAATCCAAGTGTTTCCATGGCAATGATGAGTCTACCTCTTTTGTCAGTGGCTTGCTTTTACAAAATTCGCATCCCTAGCATATAATTCAGTTTTCACTTGCTGAGCTCCTCAAGCCATACTTGTGGTGATGATGATGACAATCTACAGGGCTCTCAAACAATGGAGATTTTAGTGCTAGGAAGAATAAAAGCCAGTGGCTTTGTCACTGGATGTGGCAAGAGGCCAGCTGGTGGAGAGGCATTGCTAACATACCAAGTTTTGATACAGCAAGAAAGTGTTATCTTCATCTATAGCATGAGCATCCTTTGCATAACCTTGGCCACCAAGTTTTTCCTGTACTTTTTGACACTTCCCTCTTCAGTATATTGAAATAAATACATTGTGATTTTGATTTTTTTTTTAAAAAAGATGAATAGATCTCGTTACTATTAGCACCTGCTTCTGCTTTTTGGGGATGGGCCACAGCTCAGTGGTAGAGCATTGGCCTCGCATGCAGAAAGTTCCGGTACAATCATTGGTATCAAGAAAAGAATGAGAAATTAGTGGCGATGTTCTTTTACAATAACCTTTGCTAAAGTGGTGCCCTCCAATGTTTCTGGACTGCAGCTTTCATAGTCTCTACCATTGCCCATGCTGGTCAGGGCTGATGGGAGATAAAAGATCTGCATGTTACTAGATTGGCGAAGGCTGCTTTTCATTAAAGTTTAGCTAGGAATTATTTATATGACTCATTAGATCAGTGTGTACAATACACACATCACACTGGGCTTAGCAGTAGAAAAGCCAGGTTCAAATTGCATGAAGTTTGCCAGATGACCAAGAGAACCATAAACTTTCAGCCAACCTCCTTCATTTGGTTGTTGATGAATTGTAAAACATTTTGCATGCTGGAAGGGCTGTTTGATGATGAGCAGTATGTCTATACTGAAACATTTTACCTAGCAATAGCAAGAGAGCAATTCCCTTGGTGCCTTAGATCTTCAGTAGTGCTGATTCCAGCAACCAAAGCCTTCAAAAAAAATTATGCTTCTAATTAGTCTCATCCTGTGAATTACTGAGGTCAGGAGGCAGAATGGAGGCTGCATTAATCACTGAGCATGGTCTGCCAGTGTGATATCAACACTCTAGTCCCATGCGTGCTCAGATGGGTGCTTGCCTCTTATGTTGGCCAAATCAGGATGCAAGTGCAGTCATGATATGCCTTCCTGACTTTTGGCAGAGCCTACATTAGTTTCATATTTTAGGCTTCAAATGTCCTTTGAAGTTACAGTGTGTACAGAGCTTGAGCTGCTCAGGTTTATGGTTTCCTGGGTGGTGGGCAGAAATCTCAGTGACTGAACTAGAAATTATCTTGGAAAACACGTGCTCCCAAATCTGTACTTGCTGGGAATGCAACTAATGCTTCAGATAGGGCAAATCATTTTAGAGTTCATAGCAGCCATGAGATGTGTTTGTGGATCAGAACAGGAGAATGGTGCTTGGGGCTTTAATTTTGAATCAATTAAAATTGCTTTCCCAATGTTGCTGTTTGCCACACAGGTGGAGCACTGATATTTGTGCTGTGCCACTAGGTCTTATCCAGTGTGGAACCAGGAGTTTCAGGGTGGATTTTAGCTCAGGAAAGCAATTCAGGGGGGAAAGGTTAAAAATCTCCCTCCCTTGGTGCTGTGATCCCAGCCTGATTTCTGCCTTCTCCCTGCTGCCTACAATTACCAATTAATGAAAACCCATGTGAGATCTTACGATGGATCTCATGTGTGTCACGTTTGGTCCTAAGGTAAGAGGAATGAGATCAATCACAGATGGGGACTGGTGGGTAGGAAGGAGGTGTGTTTTATCCTTCTTATGCCCTCATATTCTCCTCTTTAAATGGTTCCCTCGGTAGTTTGTGCCTTAGCTAGACAACTTACCTCTGATCTATGAGTCCATCTTGGGGAAATTATTTCAAAACTGGCAGGGGGCACGTTTGCAATGGAGCATCAATTGGTGGGTGAAGGGTTAAGCCACTCTGTCTTGCAGATCAGTTATCCAGCTGCATTCATGCCACTGATAAATTAGGGAAAAGCCTGTGCTTTCATTATAATGTTAATTTCTACTCATAGAGGCGCCTTCTAGGAAATAAGGCTTCCTGGAAGTGCATCTCATCCTTTCAAGAGCAATACCCCACATTAAAGTATATTAATCACTATGGAAACCAAACCTGATAATGCACACACATGTACTGGTACTTACACATATCAGATCAGCATGTTGCACTTTGTTTTGGAAGCAGGAAGATAGAAATAGACAAAGCAAGAGATATGAAGGTCTACCATATAGGCTCTCAGTTTCCAAAAGCACCAGTAATTCTTAGGTACAGGAAGTGCTGGAATGACCACATTTGTTTTTATACCATTCCTGAAACGCTTGGGTTAAAATAGATTCTCAGCGCAAAGAAGCTTTATGTTATTGGCTGACAAATTCTAGTAATTGCTGGCCCCTGCTGACTTCCTGGAATCCTTCAGCTGTGCTTTACTGCAGAGCCTCCCCCAGCCCCAATAAACATGTCAGATTAGTATCAAGAAATCACAAGTAAATGAGGCTTGACTCATTCCAAAGCTGCCACTTGAATATAGTGCAATATATTTATAGATGCCTGGTCCATATTTGGACTTCAACAACAGATAAATTGCATTCCTGGATATATTTTTTTAGCCCAAAGGCACAGGTAGTTTTGCAAGTGTAATGGCAGATTCACATGACCATTCTCTCTCCTCCCTGCCCCCTCATGCTTTGTTTTGATTCTTCATACCCTGAGGGGAGGGGAGCTTTCAGAATGGGGCTAATAATTAGGACATTGCAAGTTGCAATTTGAACATGTGCTGAAACAGCCATAAAACTGGCTAAACTTATCAAAATCCACTGAAAGTGTGCTAATTTGAGTTGTGCTGATATCTTTAAAAAATTGCCCAGTGTGCAATAGCGCAGTGGGAAGAAAGTGCATTAGAATAACTCTTTTACACAGCTTACAATGAAATTCAGCATAGTGGGGAAGCAACAGACTTTAGAGTGCTATTTGAACTTCTGAATAATTTCTGTCTAGTTTGGAGAGCCAATCCCATTAAGAGAACCTTCACTAGATAGGCCAAATTCCCCAATTAGCGAAGCTCTCCAGTATCTGTCATTATTAGCCAAAGTCATACGTTCACTTAATTTGCATGCTTATTTTAACTGGGCTCCCCTTCTCCCTCTCTTGGCATTTCTGTGCAAGAACGATTCCAAAAACAGGCAAACATTCAGAGGAAAACTAGAATATAAAAGGTCTAGACTTGTAGACTTGTTTGGAAAGACAAGGAAAGGCAAAGGAACTGGATGTGCTGCACTTAGGTTTAGATGTTGAGCTGTTCAACAATGGAACTAAACTGCCTAAGGAGATTGAAGATTTTCTTTCCTGAGAGACAGAAAGAAGAAACTTTCAAGGCTACTTAACATAAAAATGTCCAACCCTTAAGAGAAGTTAAAATGATATGTTCTATTGGAACTCTTCCAATGCTGTGATTTGATGGTACAATACATTCATGACTGGCACTGTCCATAAGAAATCCAGTTGCAGCAGACTTAAGTTTACAATAACTTATAATAAGACTAGACATTAACCTATATACAGAACACTACACTAGAAGGAAAAGAGAAAGAGAAAGTGAAACCTAGGCTCGCTTCTGACCTTACTTTTATAGTCAGCATGACCTTGACAGAAGAGATAAGAGAGCCAGTTTAAACCAGCTGTACTCAGCTTCTCTAAAGGAATAACCCAAACATCATGAACCTTCTGCTTGTTTTTTCACAAAGAAAAACTTCCAGAACACTCTTGAATTAAGTAGACTAAGAAAGATCTCTATACATCAGATCAATACTTTCTGCACTAAGAAATGCAAACTGACACTATCTAGCTCAGTATTGCCTACACCAGGCTTCCTCAACCTTGGCCCTTCAGAACATGAACCTTCTGCTTGTTTTTTCACAGAGAAACTTCCAGAACACTCTTGAATTAAGTAGACTAAGAAAGATCTCTATACATCAGTTCAACACTTTCTGCACTAAGAAATGCACTATCTAGCTCAGTATTGCCTACACCAGGCTTCCTCAACCTCAGCCCTCCAGATGCTTTTGGCTTACAACTCCCATGAGACTAGCAAGATCAGTGGTCAGGGATGATGGGAATTGTAGTCTCAAAACATCTGGAGGGCCGAGGTTGAGGGAGTCTGGCCTACACTGATCAGCAGCAGCTTTCTAGGATTTCACACATATATTCTCATAGTGTAGCACCCTGCTTGTGGTTAACGCTTAGCTGGAATGAAATATTCAACGCAGCAATAGAGAAATTAAAATAATAATTTATTTGTCAGACAAATAAATGAGAGGCTCAGTGGTATATGGTTACCAAGCTCTGGCCTGGCCTCTTGCCATCCTGGCCAGCACTTATATTCCCTTAATCCAGCCCCCTTTGCTCCTCCTGTGGCTGCCTCTGTCCAATCAGCCTGGTTGAAATTCCTATTGGCTGTTTGGTAGAACCAATCACAAAAGATACACCCACAAAAGATACACCCACTTCCTTGCCCTTATAAGGGAGACAAAGAGCTATATATAAATGACAAATAAGTAATAATATATCTTACATGGAATCTTAATTACCAGCTCACCTCTTGCCCTCCTTGCCCTATTGCCTTCTAAAACAAATGTTTAATCTTACATTTTTATGTTCAACAGATGTCAAGGATCTTGAGTTTCACATCAATATTGAAAGATTTCCTTCATTTGAAAGTTTCTAAACAAATGCCTGACAACCATATATATCAAGAGTGCTTGGATGGCGTCTTCTGTCTAGCAGGGGGGCTAGGCTGGTGGCTGACTTAATTTCAGGATAAATACAACTCTTACAACCATATGAAATAAGAATCTAGCATTCCTTAAATCCTTTGCATAATTACATTTAAGCCAATATATTTAAGCTAATATATTTCATTCACTTATCATAGGTAGCCTTTTAAAAGAATAAAGCCTTTGTAAAGTAAAAAGGAACTCAGTAAAAAACAGCTTTTAAAAAGAAGCCTCTTCAGTTTACACCTCCCCCCTTTCCCCCTCCTTTCCCAGCCAGCTAGATGCTTCTCCCATTAGCTCTTCCCAACAGCTTTAGAAAATTTCCCAAAAATGCTCTCTTTTCTTCTAGCCAAGCCAGTTGCCTTTTTCACTGCTCTTGGCCTTTCAACCTTGGAAAGAAGATCTGGCTCATTTTACTGAGAGGCACATTGGTATTATTTTACTATTTACCCTTGCCTTTAATTGTGTTTTTTCAGCCTTGGGGCAGCATATGTAATTCTCCCTTTTTTATGACTTTGAGAATTGTTTTTCTACTATAAATCAATGGGGCCCCCTTGTCTTAGGAGAAAAACCTCTTGCCAAGGTTCTTTCTGCCTGGCATGAAACATTTGAAAATCCTTTTTTTTTAAGCTCATTTTTAAATACAAGCCTTGATTGCAATATATAAGCTTTGATAAAAAATGCAGGCTTATGATTAGATGCCTCATTCCCCCCTTTCAAGCTCAAGGACCTTCATCCCAAGTGTCCTTGATAGCTTGACCTTCATCATATTCCTGAGGTAAAGCTCTGTATAGGGCCATGATATGAGGTAGAGTTTCATTTGAAACCATCTTGCTAATTGTACTTCTAAAACATGAAATGATACATGGCATCATACACAAAACCATTACCACTACTGTCAAGAAAAACAAGCAAGACAATAGTATCCCTTTGAGTCCTGTGACATTAGGTAACCAATTGGTGAGCCATCCCATATCCCATCCTTCCCATGTTTGTACTGGGACATGTGCTATATTCTCCATCTTTGTGGCCAACACACGGATTGCCTCACCATTATCTGAAATGTTAAAGCAACAGGCATTCCCTGTCAAGTTCAAGACTCCACATAGGCCTCCCTGCCTGGCAAGTACATAATCCATTCCCATTTTCAGCTGCAAAATGGCGGCTCTACTTTCATCCAACTGTTGTGCAATAAGTCTCAAACTCTGGGCCGTTGCATTGGTTACAAGTTCCACTACTGCTTGCAATCGAATTATTCTGTTTAGATTATAAATAGGATCCCGTGCCCCTTGTATGAGCTCACCAGGATTCCAGGAGGCAGGATCATAATAGGCTATAATGCGCTCTGGCGGCCAATCATCAGTACCGCTCCAACTTTGGGTACTTCCTCCTGCTATATGAGAAATATCAGCATTCCTTCGTGTTCGCCTGGCGAACTAGTGGGCATAATCCACATTGGTGGTAATACCCAACCCAAGAAACAAGTCCCACTCCATTTGGAAGGGAGCTTTTTGTATGCCCATTCTCCACATATCCACCACAACCATCGGGTCTGAGGTTTTTGGTACGTGGAGTACAGAAGGCGAAATACCAAAAGAGGTAGAGAGTTCACAGTGCAGTATGTTAGATTGCCTTTTTCTGTCACAGTTATGTTCCACACCACTTTCCATGCGTGAATAAAAGGAGGTGCACAGGGCAAGGTATTCCGAGTTCGATAGGTAGTACCGTGTGCCCAGGTATGACTATTCTTAATATAATCCCAAGTATAGTGACAATGAGAAGAGCCTATCATGGGAGAATCAGCTGCATCTGATGATTTATGTACACAGAATTCCCCTTGTACAGGTATAACTCGTAATGGTTTAGTTGAGTTCCATCCGGGGAAATTCTGTATTTCTGTTTGGTGTGGCATTTCGCTTACCATACCAATGGCATCTAATGGTATCGGTAATAAGGGCATACCTCCCTCTGAATCATCTGGCCCAAGAGAGCAAACAAGGCAATTGGTCCTATTTGCAACATTGGCTACCATCTCAGCTAAGCCTACCCACATATTGTGGTCATGGCTGAATCCATATTTAGCCAATTTGGTCAGATTCAAGGACCCTTCCCCTTCCCAAGGGATCAGGATTAATAATAAAATCATGTTGATGTCTAGTATATGCATTCCTTCCACAAAAGATTACCTTATTGTGATAGCAAATAATTATTAGCCCCAATATAATTCCCCCAGTGACAGAAATGGGGTACCACCAAGACCAAAACATATATCCCGAGGATCCCCAATGAGTAATATCTCTGATAATTGTTCCACAAGGGGGCAGTCAATCAATTGTATTAGAGAATCTTTCCGTTCACAGTCGCTGGTTCAGACGCTCCTCAAGCTTCAGGCGTGCGCAGGTCAGCCAGCTTCCAGGTTGTGGCTGCAGCAGGCCGGTCGTCAAATGTTGCCCGTGACCTAGCCCGTTCCCGGTAGGGCTAGATACAGGGGGTTTTGGAGAGAGTTAGTTTTAAAGGATTAGAGGGGTCACCTTTGCACGTCCAACTGCCTTCGGACTTCTTCAAACGAGAGTGATGAATCCAGGGGGTCACCTCAGCTACCTTCACCGCTGTTGGAGTAGAGAGCAAGACGGTGTAAGGTCCACGCCACTTTGGTGCAAGTGGATCACGTTTCCACTCTTTCACCCATACGCTATCGCCAGCCTGGAACTGATGAATCGGCTCGGCAATGCTGCACGGCGTGCGTTCGAGGGCCCACCTGTTAAGAGAAACAAAAACACGGGAGAGAGATTGCACTTGTCCCTGTGTCACATGATCTCCTATTTGTTTAAGGTCAGCTGGAATATCCTGAACAAAGGAGGGCGGTCTCCCATACAGGAGCTCAAAAGGTGACAACTTAAGTCTTTTTGTGGGTGCACACCGAACACGAAACAGTGTTATGGGTAACACATCTACCCATCCCAATCCCGTTTCCTGGGTTAATTTTGCCAATTGGGTTTTCAGAGTCCGATTCATTCTTTCAGTTTTCCCTGAACTCTGAGGCCTATATGCTGCATGCAGTCTCCATTTTACTTGTAGGACTCGACATACATCTTGTACTACTTGATCAATGAACGCTGGCCCATTATCACTTCCAATGCATCTAGGTAATCCAAACCTTGGGATCAATTCAGTGAGGAGTCTCTTAGTTACCTCTCGTGCCTTTTCAGTTCGGGTGGGAAAAGCTTCAACCCATCCGGTAAGAGTATCTACAAACACAAGGAGATACTTGAATCCCTTAGAAGGGACCAGCTCTGTGAAGTCCACAATTAGACTTTCCATGGGGACATATCCCACATGTTGAATTCCAGGAGGTTGTACTGGTCCCTGCCTGGGATTGTTTTTAGCACAAAGAACACATTTCTGTGAAATGCAAGTTGCTAATTGTGATAGATTAATAATATACAACTTCTGACTGAGACTCTCTCTGGTTGCAGTACCGCCAAGGTGAGTAGATTCATGATAATTTCTTACAATTGTGCCTGCTAGATGATGAGGTACATAAATCCTATTGTCCGGCAGGATCATCCAACCGTCCTTCATAACCGCTCCTTCCTGTTCAGCCCACTTCCTCTCTTCTGGGGTATAGTGAGGTTTAACTTCTTCTGGAACTACCTCTGGTATGAGGGCTGCTATAAATCCTCCCACAGGCTTTTGGGCTGCCTCTCGGGCTGCTTTGTCAGCAGCATGATTTCCTCTGGTTATTGGATCCCTTCCTCGTCCATGACCTTTGCAGTGCATTACAGCAATCTGTTCTGGAGCCCATACTGCTTCTAACAGGATTTCTACTTCAGGTCCATATTTCAAGGCCTTCCCGTGGGCTCCTATTAGACCTCTTTCTTTCCATAGAGCTCCATGTGCATGCAGGGTTAAGAAGGCATATTTAGAATCAGTATAGATGTTTGCCTTACATCCAGCTGCCAATTGCAGAGCTCTAGTTAAGCCTATAAGTTCAGCCTTTTGTGCTGATGTGCCAGCAGGCAAAGCTTCAGCTTCCACAACTTCCTCATTGGTGACCACAGCATATCCTGCTCGTCTGGCACCTTCATGAAGGTAACTGCTACCATCCGTATAATATACAACATCTGGATTTTTCAATGGTTCATCTTTCAGATCAGGTCTACTGGAATAAACTTCATCCATTACTTGGAGACAATCATGTGATTCCTCATCATCTACCTCTGGTAGGGGCAGCAAAGTCGCTGGATTGAGCATATTCACTACTCGTAGATGAATCCTGGGATTTTCACACAATAGGCCTTGGTATCTAGCCATCCTTGGGTTCGTTAGCCAATAACTACCCTTATATTCCATGAGTGTCAGAACAGCATGAGGTACATTCACATACATCGTCTGGCCGAAGGTAAATTTATCAGCTTCTTTGACAAGGCTTGCAGTGGCCGCTACTGCCCTTAGGCATGGAGGCCATCCTTTTGCTACTGAGTCCAATTGTTTAGACAAATAAGCTACTGGGCGGTTCCAACTTCCTAATCTCTGGGTCAGGACTGCAGCTGCAATCCCATTCTGTTCATGTACATACAGCTGAAAGGGTTTTTCCGAATTAGGCAATCCAAGGGCTGGGGCCTCCATAAGTCGTTGTTTGATAACTAAAAAGGCTTGTTTCTGCTCAGGTCCCCATACGAATGGGTCCTTTTCTGCACCTCGAGTGCTTTCATGTAAGGGCTTGGCCAGACTGCTGAAATCAGGTATCCATAGTCTACAAAACCCTGCTGTTCCCAGGAATCCTCTAAGTTGTTTTCTTGTGGTAGGTTCCTTGATAAGGCAAATAGCTTCTTTCCTCTCTGGTCTCAATGCTCGTTGTTGGTGTGAGATGTCAAAGCCCAAATATTTGACCTTTTCTAAACATAACTGTGCCTTTTTCTGGGAAACTCGGTAGCCAGCTTCCCAGAGCAAGTGGAGCAGTTCCTCTGTCCCTTCTTTACAGGTATTAAAATCCTTTGCCGCTAATATAAGGTCATCTACATATTGCAGAACCACCTTTTCTCCCGGTATTGAGGGGTAACTTGTTAGATCCCTCGCCAAGGCAGTGCCAAATAAAGTTGGGGAATTTTTAAATCCCTGGGGCAATCTTGTCCAGGTTAGCTGGCCTTTTGTTCCTGTCAAAGGGTCTTCCCACTGGAAGGCAAATATAGGTTGGCTCTGTGGTGCCAGCCGGCAACAGAAGAATGCATCTTTCAAGTCCAATACAGTAAAAAATGTTGCTTCTGGTGGGATCAAACTCAACAAGGTATATGGGTTTGGTACATTTGGGTGCAAGGTCTCGATAGCCTGGTTTACGAGCCTCAAGTCCTGCACTGGCCTGTATTCATCTGTCCCAGGTTTTCGAACAGGCAAAAGGGGTGTGTTCCATTCTGATTGGCAAGGCTTAAGCAGACCATATTTTAATAGGCGGTCCAAATGTTTCTGGATGCCCTCTGCTGCTCGCCGGGGTAAGGGATATTGCTTTACAGATACGGGGGTAGCCATAGGTTTTAGGGTTACTACAATTGGAGCTATATTCTTAGCCATTCCTGGTGGGCTATTTTCGGCCCATACTCCTGGTGGCACCTGTAGAGTTCGGAGGAGCTTGTTTAATTCTGTATCCAATGTGGGTTGGACTTGCAGGGCTGACATTAGGCGCCATGATTGTTCCTTAGGTACTGAGAGGGTAATTATTCCTGCTGCTTTTGATGGCAGTTTCATTTCTGGACCTCGAGGAGTGAAGGTGATTTGGGCCTGCAATTTGGACAGCATATCTCTGCCTAAGAGAGGTATTGGACACTCAGGTATATACAAAAACTGATGGGTTAAACGATGTCCCCCAATCTGGCATTCCAAAGGTTGGAGGAAAGACCTATTAGCTGACTGTCCAGTGGCACTTTTAATGACTACACTTTTGGATGCCTTTTTCTGCAATAGTTCTGGGAGTACTGAGTATTCAGCCCCAGTATCAATCATAAAGTCTATTAAATGGCTCCCTAATTGAATCGTGACCGTGGGCTCCTGGAAGCCTAACTTTATGGAGTCCGGTCGTTCCTAGTCTTGAGTAAAATCCTCTTCTGCCAGTCCAATGAAATTGTCTCTATTCTGTCCTTGTCCTGGTCTCTGATATCTTCCATTTCGGATCATTCCCCGTCCCCGTCCCTGGTTTCTTGGGCCGGAGCCTGGGCCTGGGCCTGGGCCTGGGCCTGGGCGTACTTCTTCCAACCTCAGGGGTTCAGGACACTCTCGCTTCCAATGACCCTCCTTCTTGCAATTTGCACATTGATTCCTTCCCAGTGGTGGATTCCTTCCTCGCCCTCTCCCTCCATTTAAGGGGCGGTGGTCTTGCTTCACTGCTGTGGCTAGCATTACCATCTTTTCCTTCTGCCACTTCTTCTTCTCTTGCTTCTCAGCCTCATCCCTATTCCGATAAACTCGGCGTGCAATGGCCATAATTTGGCTCATCAGCATCCCTTCCCATCCTTCTGATTTCTGAATTTTCTTACGAATATCAGAAGCGCACTGGGCCACAAATGTAGCAGTAATCATTCTGCTGTTTTCAGGGGCTTCAGGGTCAAAAGGAGTCCATATACGATAGGCTTCTTGCAGCCTCTCTAAAAAGTCTCCTGGACTCTCATTTGGTTTCTGTTCTACTTCTGAGACTTTAGACATATTAGTGGGCTTCTGGCATGCCCTGCGGATACCTTGCACAAGCGTCTGGCGGTAGGTGGTAAGTCTGGCCAGGTGAATTCCATTGTTTGGATCCCAATTAGGATCTTCCAAGGGAAAGTTATCTTGGAGATGACGGTCAATATTAAAAATATTTCCCACTCTGGCCTGCTCACGCAAATATATCTGTGCCTTTTCAATTATGTCTCTCCTTTCCTCAGTGGTGAAAAGAGTATTTAGGAGCTGGCGACAATCTGTCCAAGTAGGGCTATGAGTATTTACTATTGAAGTCACCAAGTCCATCATAGCCTGAGGTTTTTCTGCAAAAGATGGGGTGTGTGTTTTCCAATTCATCAAATCTGTAGTTGTGAATGGAATATATTGCAGGGTCGAAGTTCGAGGTGGCCGTGGTCCGGGTTGCCCGTTAACCAGCGCAGGCTCCTCAAGTGCATCAAATACTCTTCTAAGAGGGGCTACTACGTGATCTTTCTCTTCGCTTTGCTCTAGGGGCCTCAAATCATAGGGGATGGTATTTGTCCCAAGGCGTTCTTTTAGCAGCTTTATACGCCTGGCTGTATTGCTTGCTGACCGATTAAGGTCTCCCTGTAACTTCTGTAATAATTCTCTAGGACTTGGATGTACAGGGGTTTGGGGTGGGCAATCAGTTGTTCCACTAAAGGAGACTGTAGATGCAGGTCTATTAGGAGTCACAGGTGGAATAACCACTTCTGCTTGGGCTTTATTATAGGACTCCAATGCCTCCTGAAGATATTTATCATAATCTATCAAGGAATCAAGCTCTGTGACTCCACTCCCATTATTCATTCCACTTTCTTGCCTTGGGGTTACAACTGGCGGAGTGTTTGAATTAAGCTCCCTTCGATGTGGAGCATAGGGTGGAGGTGGAAGCACCTCTTCCTCTGGTCCCTCAAAAATGGGTTTGAGTTTATTTGGCAAGATTCCTTTCCTAGCTTCAGCTTTTACAGCCAATAATTTGCATCGTTTGACTTTGCATTCCCTTATCCATGGAGGATTTTTATTTAATGTGCTCAGTCAGGAATCTATATATGGAAATTGTTCTGGGCACCCTCCAGTTTCTTTGGCGATATTAGACCAAAGTTTGCTTACTAAATTTATATCAAAAGTTCCCTGAGATGGCCATTCAGTATTTTGTTTCGGCCATTCTAGTTCACATAACGTTCTCAAGCGCTCTGGCGTCATTTTGACTCCATATGCCCCTGAGAAGGCTTTCTTAAAATTATTTAACATACACTCAAGAGGTGTATTTTCCCCCTTTGAACCCCCAACTCCCATTGTATGGCCCTGTGAAGTATCCACTCAGTCACTCACACACTCAGGTCAGCTACAGATTGCTCTGTACTTTCTCACACATACAATGCGCTAGATACTTCACCACACTCTACCTCCCAATTTTCCCTTTTCCTCCACCAGACCAACATCTGATGTACCCAACCACCTAGCGTACTCAGTTTCCCCTTACTGAGACGCAGAAGTTTGATCAAGACTTCTCTTCCTCCCAATTAATTGGAGGGCCAAAAATCCCTTTGTGCACTTACCCTTGGTTGGTTCCCTGTTTCCCCCGGTCCGTCGCCGCCAGTGAGCAGGGTATCAGACAGACGAGTCTTCTGCGTTCCCCCTGGAAAAATTTACCAGTGCGCGCTGGGTAAGCAGTGGTCCTCTCTCTTGTACCCTGCCCAGTAGGGCGAAGGGGCTGCGTTCCAGCAGACCACTTATCCGAGTCACAGTGGCACCATAAAATGTAGCACCCTGCTTGTGGTTAACGCTTAGCTGGAATGAAATATTCAACGCAGCAATAGAGAAATTAAAATAATAATTTATTTGTCAGACAAATAAATGAGAGGCTCAGTGGTATATGGTTACCAAGCTCTGGCCTGGCCTCTTGCCATCCTGGCCAGCACTTATATTCCCTTAATCCAGCCCCCTTTGCTCCTCCTGTGGCTGCCTCTGTCCAATCAGCCTGGTTGAAATTCCTATTGGCTGTTTGGTAGAACCAATCACAAAAGATACACCCACAAAAGATACACCCACTTCCTTGCCCTTATAAGGGAGACAAAGAGCTATATATAAATGACAAATAAGTAATAATATATCTTACATGGAATCTTAATTACCAGCTCACCTCTTGCCCTCCTTGCCCTATTGCCTTCTAAAACAAATGTTTAATCTTACATTTTTATGTTCAACAGATGTCAAGGATCTTGAGTTTCACATCAATATTGAAAGATTTCCTTCATTTGAAAGTTTCTAAACAAATGCCTGACAACCATATATATCAAGAGTGCTTGGATGGCGTCTTCTGTCTAGCAGGGGGGCTAGGCTGGTGGCTGACTTAATTTCAGGATAAATACAACTCTTACAACCATATGAAATAAGAATCTAGCATTCCTTAAATCCTTTGCATAATTACATTTAAGCCAATATATTTAAGCTAATATATTTCATTCACTTATCATAGGTAGCCTTTTAAAAGAATAAAGCCTTTGTAAAGTAAAAAGGAACTCAGTAAAAAACAGCTTTTAAAAAGAAGCCTCTTCAGTTTACACCTCCCCCCTTTCCCCCTCCTTTCCCAGCCAGCTAGATGCTTCTCCCATTAGCTCTTCCCAACAGCTTTAGAAAATTTCCCAAAAATGCTCTCTTTTCTTCTAGCCAAGCCAGTTGCCTTTTTCACTGCTCTTGGCCTTTCAACCTTGGAAAGAAGATCTGGCTCATTTTACTGAGAGGCACATTGGTATTATTTTACTATTTACCCTTGCCTTTAATTGTGTTTTTTCAGCCTTGGGGCAGCATATGTAATTCTCCCTTTTTTATGACTTTGAGAATTGTTTTTCTACTATAAATCAATGGGGCCCCCTTGTCTTAGGAGAAAAACCTCTTGCCAAGGTTCTTTCTGCCTGGCATGAAACATTTGAAAATCCTTTTTTTTTAAGCTCATTTTTAAATACAAGCCTTGATTGCAATATATAAGCTTTGATAAAAAATGCAGGCTTATGATTAGATGCCTCATTAGTTACCCAATGTTGAAGAGAAAGATTTGGAAGACAGATTCTTATGTTTTCATAACAGAGTTAGCACAATGGTGACTGCTCCAAGCACATTAAAACTTGGTTAGATTTTCATTTGTCCTTATCCGCCTTTAAACAAACGATCCCCATGAAAATAATTAGGCGAGAATAAATCACGGACACTTAGCTTTGCAAATAAGTGAAGATTTTTACCTACAAAGTTTCAGAAGTTACAGCAAACAAGTCTCCGTCCATTGGCAGTAAAACGAAGAAGAAAAAGGTTCCAAACTTGAAAACAACTTGGTTTCATTGCAAAAATGGTAATGCAATCTTTGACTTAGCAAAGTTGCAGGCTGTCAAAATCTCTTTTTGGAGAGATTCAGTTCACCTGGTGTTTCATGTAGCTCAGAGCCATGCTGCAGCTCCAGCTTGTTCTGGGAAGTAGGAGAAGAGAGAGTCTGCGAGAGCAGGGGAGGAAAGGCTGAGTTTGCTCAACTCCACACATTGGCAGCTTGAGCTCAGTTTAACATGTTCATGAACGCAAATATGAGTCAGCAGCTGTATAGCACAACACCAGGACCTTCCACATGCCACACAGGTGCTTTACATGGCTTTTTATTAAAGGTTTACTCAAACATAAGCCCAACTACGCTCTATAGATATTACTCTTAGGTAGGTGTGGATAGAATTGCAGCCTTGTTTAGTTTCACTTTTTCTTTGGCTTGTTAGCTGCTGTTAGCTAATTATGTTCAAGTAGGAACCTTGCCTTGTCTCTAAAGAAACTTATTAGCTCCAGGTCTATTGGGGTTTTGTGGAATTATTATGTCAGCAAGCTAGAAAAGGTGGAGAAAAGAACACATTAAAGGGAGAGGGCATTATTAGCTTTCTACGTATAGCAATAGGATGAGCTAGGAGGTACGGGAAGACTTTAGTAGCTGAAAGATTTTTCTGGTCAAGTTCTGGTCAAGTTCCTATCTGGTTTCTAAACTTTACCTAAAAGAATTGAGCAAGTGCTGAGCTCCACTCCCCCAAAAAACCCTCCAAAGTGAAAAATTTTAGTCATCCACTGTTTCCCATATTATAACATTTTTAAATGGTTCTTTGATTTTGTGCATGCCAGTAGGAAATTGGGATTGCATTTTGGGTCTATTTCCAGGACTGCAATGAATTGTTTTGCAGAATATACAGTAGGTGGAGTTTAGTAGACTCACCTTATGATTTTTGTGTTCAGATTTCTTTATTCAAACCTGACAGGATTAAAGTGAATTTCTCCATTCACTTATCAATCTATATTGCAATATACAGTACTGGAAACAGTAAATTTAGCTTGGGCAAGATTTTAATATTATGCCTACTCAGCTCAGCCAGGATAAGTTTAAGTCATTCCAAATATATAAGTTAGTGTCTTTGGATAGAGTCCCATAATTAATATTATTTAGTTGAGCATGTTGATTTGGTTTCTTGACTTTCGGGTATTGAAAACTGCATGGAACTATTGAGAAATCACAGGCTTCCCAAACACCAACCTGTCTCTATTGGGAGGATTTTTAAATTAAACTCAGGTTTCCTCTGTTTATGCCAGGGGTTGTCAACCCAGTACCTACTGGCACCAAGTTGCCTATGATGGCATCCTGTGGGCAAGTTTCTAGTCCTAGAAAGTTATGGGGCAAAATGTACAGATACCTTCTAAGTGATTTCTGTTAAATGAGAGAGGTGTGGCTACCATGTGTATTTTTTCCTGCTGCTAAGAAATGCTCCCTCTTGCTATTAAACAGCAATGGCATCAGAATGTGTTGCGTGTATGATCCCCATAATCAGGACCAGGAAGACATAGCTTGCAGACTATGTTCCTGGTTCGAATCCTGTTTTTTTCTGTCTTAATGTAGTTGTGCACAATGGTCCCAACCCTTACAAACAGCTTGCAGTCTTGGTTCAAAAGTGCAATTGGAGGACAAACTGAAATTGCAGAGTTTTGAGAAATTAAAAGATAAAGTGCGAGACTGGCTTCATTATTATCAAATAATGGAGGTTTATAAGATGGACAGGAAAATTGGCTTCCAGGTGGAAAAATCAAAATTGGAAACAGAATTGTTAGAATCCAATACAAAAAAAATGTCAAAAATGTATAACTTGCTGTTGAAGTGGAATACGCAGGATGAAACGGTGAAATCAGTCATGATTAAGTGGGCACAAGACATTGGTCATAACATTATGTTTGCTGACTGGGAAAAGTTGTGGACCACCGGAATGAAATTTACGGCATGTAATGCCCTAAGAGAGAATATTATGAAAATGATTTATAGGTGGTACATGACCCCAGTCAAGCTTGCAAAAATTTACCACTTGCCTGATAATAAATGTTGGAAATGTAAAGAAAATGAAGGTACTTTCTTTCACCTTTGGTGGATGTGCCCAAAGATTAAGGCGTTCTGGGAAATGATATATAATGAACTGAAAAAGGTATTTAAATATACCTTTCTGAAGAAACCAGAGGCCTTTCTCTTGGGTATTGTCGGCCAATTGGTGCCAAAGAAGGATAGAACATTCTTTATGTATGCTACAACAGCAGCAAGAATACTCATCGCAAAGTATTGGAAGACACAAGATCTACCCACCTTGGAAGAATGGCAGATGAAGGTGATAGACTACATGGGACTGGCAGAAATGACTGGCAGAATCCGAGACCAGGGGAGAGAGACAGTGGAAGAAGATTGGAAGAAATTTAAGGACTATCTTAAGAAACATTGCAAAATTAATGAATGTTAGAATGATGTTGGTTTAGAAATTATGTGGTTTCCAGCTGTAATGGATAAGTAAAAAGAAAAGAAAGGCCAAAAATTAAATGAAAATTAAGGGAAAGGATTTGCTGAATTAATAAATTAGAAATTGGAATACAGAAAGGGGAGGTATGAGGAAGTTGGGGAAGTAAGTTATAAGAAAATAAGGGATTGAAATTATACTTGTTTTTATTTTTGTCTGTTTGTATTATTGTTTTGTTTTGTTTTTATATAATTTTTGAAACTTTAATAAAAATCTTTTTAAAAAAGTGCAATTGGCCTGTATAATTCAAAAGACATGAAATCCGGTTTTGGAATGTCCATCATCCTGGACCACTTCCATAACTCTGGAATCCCTCCCCACCCCCACTATCCAAGATGCTACTGACCACCATCAGCTGGGATGGGAAACCCAAACAAAATGAAATTCCTGCTCTTTGTAATTTATTCACAGAGGGATGGAAGTTTCTTCTGCTTCTGCAACAGATTTTGCAAATGCGGATTTTGGGCTCTCTGAGAGTAAGGTAAAGGTAAAGGGACCCCTGACCATTAGGTCCAGTCGTGACCGACTCTGGGGTTGCGCGCTCATCTCGCTTTAGTGGCCAAGGGAGCCAGCATACAGCTTCTGGGTCATGTGGCCAGCATGACTAAGCCGCTTCTGGCGAACCAGAGCAGCACACGGAAATGCCGTTTACCTTCCTGCCAGAGTGGTACCTATTTATCTACTTGCACTTTGACGTGCTTTCGAACTGCTAGGTTGGCAGGAGCAGCGATCGAGCAACGGGAGCTCACCCCGTCGCCAGGATTTGAACCGCCGACCTTCTGATCGGCAAGTCCTAGTGAAGGAATGGGTTTCTGAGCAGTCAGTTTAAAACTGACTCAAACACCCACCCCCCCAGAAAAGGCTACACAGCGCCACCCGCGTCCCAGGGTCTCTGAGAATACACTGCAGTAATTGTGAGGTCTGGTAAAAGCTCAGAAAATCACCAGGTCAGAAATTCTTTTACATCCCTCCCCCGTTCAATTTCTGTTGGCAATTTTGTTTTCTCAAGATCCTCCATTGCGATCTGCAGGGCCTTTGCTGCCAGTTGAAATTTTCTGTTGCTGCTTGAGGCTTATTTCAAAGGCTTCATTAGCAGCCTTCAATATGTGTTATTCCCTCCCCCCTCCTGACAACTCAGTTATTTTAGTCTCAAGGGGCTTTATAAAGCTAATCCATTGTGTTGTTAAATCCTGTTTCAATTGTCTTATGCACTGTTAGGAGAAGCTGCATTCTCTGTCATCTTTCCCTAACTGGCAGCTATGGTGGGCTCTACTCCTTAACTGTGTGACTCAACTGCTGATGAAAAGGATGTCCACATGCCCTGTTTAACCCTGGACAGTCCTCCAGGGTACATGGGCACCTCTCCAGTGAGAGCCAGTGTGGTGTAGTGGTTAAGAGCAGTGGACTCATAATCTGGTGAACCGGGTTCGCTTCCCCGCTCCTCCACTTGCAGCTGCTGGGTGACCTTGGGCCAGTCACACTTCTCTGAAGTCTCTCAGCCCCACTCACCTCACAGAGTGTTTGTTGTGGGGGAGGAAGGGAAAGGAGATTGTTAGCCGCTTTGAGACTCCTTAGGGTAGTGATAAAGCGGGATATCAAATCCAAACTCTTCTTCTTCTTCCACAATCCAATAGTAGTTTGCAGTGATAGGAGACGACATCTCTGCTGCTCGTGGTTGGAGCTGAATGAATGATGGCTGTGGGGGAAGCATTGCTGGGAGCTGCAGGGTTTAAGCTTTCTTTTTAGAAAGTTTTTTTATGTGTCCTGGAAGCTGCTTTCTTTTATGGCACTCAGGGTAAGGCTTTCAGGCTTTTACCACTGGAGGGTTTTGGTCTACTACGACCCTTAAGTAAATAATTGGAAACCACAATTACATTTTTTAAAAAAATTAAGAGGACAATAAGGATAGGGGAAAGCAGGAGGGTACGAGTAGCACACAGGTCACCTAATCACACTATACCTTGCCATAGGTATTATATTTCAGTTTAATTATTTCTGCATATACTGTATATAGGCACAAGCACATTTTATGCAAAATTGTCATTTGGTGATTTTCTTTCTTTTGTAAGCAATGAGAAAGTGGTCACCATACACAATAGATTTAAAAAAGATATTCAGGCTTCTTTCTGCGTCTATTCTCTGTAGATGGTTAAGCAGAATGTGCTTTGGTTGGCAATGCTTAGGTAAAGTAGATTTTATCTCCTAGTTCAAGAGAGAGCACTTTGCTCAAGCTGCTATCAGGCTGCTCACACACCATGTCTGTAATCAGCTGATGCCGCTCATAAGGATTTAGCTGTGATTTCTGTTACCTTCCAGGGGCTGGGAAATGGAATTTCGCCAAAGGCTGGAGAAAGCCCCATTCCAAGGGGCAAGGGAACAGGAGAGGGAGGGGGCACGATATAGGAAAGTGACCTGCTGCTAAATCCAGGTCATTGGTAAATGCTGCTCATCCAATGAACAAGTTGGAAATATATTCTACTCCTGACTGCAAGGTAATGAAAGCTGATACTGAAAGACTGTGCATCCCAAAGCTCTGCAAAGTCCATCTTGGAAGCAGCATCTGCAGGGAAAGCATGTGTCCTTTAGGCTAGTAGTGATTAACTGTTCATAGTTTATCAATTAATTGCAAGCACGGAAGTTGGAGAGCATGTTATTGACAGGGGGCAGATGTAGAGTAACAGAAGCAAAAATTATAGGAAACTTGAGGCTTACTTAACCCTTTCCCCCTTTTTAAGTGTCCATTTTGGGATCTGATCCAACTGCATCACTGTTTTACCCAGTTGCAAAAGAGACATCAATTTACATAGCAGCCTGCCCTTCTAAATATTTTGACTGAAGAGCATCCCAAGTGAGTGCCACCACTATAGTGCAGTGGGCAGTGCATTGTTCTGTCAGATTCAAAATGCTGCTCAGCTACAAAGCCTCTTGACTAGTCACAGTATCCAAGCCTAACCTATCACAGAGCTGATGTGAGGATCAAGGGGCTAAGGAGAACACAGTCATATATACTGGTCCTGAGCTCCTTCTAGGAAGGGCAGAATTAAACAATGCAGCCTGTTTATTCCTGGGATTGAGGTGAGGTGGGCATGACTGTGGCCCTCCAGATAGTGTTGGATTCCCAGTTTCTATCAGCCCCAGCCGGTGAGGAATTATAGAATAACATTTTGGGGGACAGGTATTGTAGGGGAAGCTGTAGAAGTGCTAGCAAGGTGAGAAGAAGAAATGGAGGGCAAGAGATGTTGATTTTTAGAGGAAAACAAACTTTTGGGTCAAAACACCTTATGATAAGACATTCTGCGAAAACCGCTCACTTCCATGTCCATTGAATATAGAGGTCCTTGAAATAGTGCTAATTTTGCGGAAACAAGATTGCTTGCTTGAGGGACTGCAGCCCAGCAGGCAAAACTGAGGTGAAGGCAGAACTGAGACAGAACAAGCCCCCTCCCTCGGTGTGCTGTTCTGGGTTTTATTTCTGAGTTTCCCCCTGAGCTAATTTCAGGGAGTGTGAGGGGAACAAGAAGGGAGGAGGAAAGCCCCATTGTGGAAGACCTTGCATAGGGGCTCCATTGTTGGGGTTTGTTAGGTGAATCCTGCCCAGGGATAGAGCTCTCCAGAACTCCAGGAGCAGACAGGGCAGTGTCAATCCATTTCTGCGTGGCAGTGCTGGTAACACAACTGAATGAGAGGGAGCACACCAGCAGTGCCTGAACAGAAAGCAAAAATCCTTTATTGTACACAGTACAGAATGTAATGCAGCTTTGCAGGAGATATATTATATAGCCCTGCTCAGGCAACAGTCATTTCACATCAATCCTCAGATTAACCCTTTCTGCACTATAGACTTCCCATAACCAATTAAACAAAACGAAACCCACTGTTTTGGTTAAGCCCTGGGGCATAATTTGGGGGGGGGGGGGCGCTGCAGCTGACTTTGCTGCTGCCCTGTGCTTTTTTTGACAGGCCATGTGATACTTTCTGGCGAGAGTTGCTGAGTCGTCTACAAAGAGTTAATCTTCATACTTTAAAAAAGAAGAAGTGAAGTTAGTCAAAAACCCAAACAAAGTTATCAAAGCATAAAGATAAATCCTATACAGCATTTACAACAAAAATTGGAGTCCGCAGGGAAAGATATGCATATTTGGGTCAAGCATGGTACAGGTGCATGCTGAATGCAGCTCGCAGCAAGAAGAGGGGGAATTTCTGAAGGATCCAGAGATCTTTTACATATAATGATCAACTCTGACCAATTCCCCTTCCTCTCTGATTTCTTTTTTCTTTTTTTTTTTACAAACCCAAGTTATATATATATATATATTCCTTTTTAAAAAATCCTCTTAAAATATGCAACTTGCATGAACTGAAGGAGGGTAATGCAACTTACAGATGAAGCTAAAAAATATGTCTGTATACACATCTTGCACCTCTCTTGCTCGCAAGGCTAGGGAGAACTGGAAAAGGTAGTTCAGCTGTTACAAGACAATGCCGCCACACGGTCAGGACTGCCCTGCCTGGGAGAAGTTCAATGGCTGGAGCTGCCTTGTATTATATACATACAGTCCCCAGTTGCAGGGAAAGCCAAGCAGCTTGCATTTGCTGCTGTTGCTGCTGCGCGGGAGCATACTCTGAATGCAGAGCACACTGTACAAACTGTCCTGGACAGCATTCACTGCAGAACAGCACAAAGCAGATATGCACATGGAAGGGCAAGGGACTCCACCATTCCCCGCCAAGCTGCAGCAACCTTCGCGTTGGCGCTGCTGGAAGCAAAAAAGCAGCAGCTCAGCTTTGCCAAAAGCTGGTTTAGCCTTAAGATACAAAAACCTACAAAAAACCTGGTTACAAATGTTGCCCCACAACATAAAAAGAGTTTTGGCCGAGCCCCCGACTTCCCCTAAAAGCAAGCCATCCATGCGCAGCCTTGCACCAGAGGGGGCGGCCAAGTGCCTGTGTGGCTCATAGGGATCTGGTAGGTTAAGTGCTGTCCTTTATGTTGGGTTTGCTTATTATGGACCAAAATTATTATTATTATTATTATTATCATTATTATTACACAAAACAAATAAAAATAATCAGAAGGAAAGGCTTCCTCAGACTGAAGAGCTGTCGACTGAGAACCCAGAGGGGCTGAGCTAATTCAGCCATGCCAGGAGAAGCACCACACTAAGCCGTGACCCATCTGAAAAGGGCTTATGTTAGCATCCGGGAGCCCTTTCCATTATACAAGGTAGATACAAGGATTGTGATTGTTACATAGCGTATTTTCTTGACATTTGCTAATCACACACTGTCTATTCAAGTCCTGTGAACACCTTTTTGTCACACACGACCCTAAGCAACCGGGCCCAGAAGACAGCCCCTGTTGCAAGTCCCTCCCCAGCTGTTCTTGACGGTGGCAGCTGAAGCGATCCGCAACAGGAGGCCCTACTCACTAGCCATGCTACTGTCTGTCTTCAAGGTGGAGGGCCGTTAAAAGTATTTTAGGCTCTTCCGATAATATTTGCAAAGAGCAGTTTTATGAACAGCAGAAATTCTTTACAAAAAAACAACAAAAAACAAAACATTTTTGCCCTTATTTGTTGGAACCAGAGTCTCTTAAGGTCAGCATTCAAGCTGCCTGGTGAGTCAGTAAGCAAAGCCCTCGGCGTAGGGGAGGTTGCTGCAGTGATCCAGGTCCAGGAGGTATGCGGAGTTGTCTTCAAAGTGTGTCAGAGGTAAGGTGTCATCTTCGTTCACATGGCAGTCTGGTTCAGCTTTTAAGAACGGGCGCTGATTGTCAGGGAAGGCCATGGAGAAGAGGGCATCGGGGTCACAAACAAACTTGTAGACATACCGCTCTCCAGCCACCTTAAAAAAAAGAAGACGGGCAATACAGGTAAGGAAGGGGCAGGTATGTATGACTGCATATATGGAGGGATGGTTCAACTGCCATGTGAAGATGGATTAACAGGCAGGAAGTTATGCAGGAGAGACAGGAAGTGAAGAGTCATTGTTATAGCAGTTGTAACATGTTCTTCAGGGGTTTCTTTCTAATTGTTACTGCCCTTTATTACTTTCCAGTAGCAACATAACTTCTCAAAATCTGTTGTGAAGAAAGAGTGCAGAGCATGTGCAAGCAAGCGCCTTTCAAAAACCTGGCTTTTTATTTTATCCTTTCTAGGATATTCGTACAAGTCTGTAAAGCATTATAGCTAGGCTGTGTGAGAGCTGAGATTCTACAAGAACATTGCAGAAGTGTAGGCTGCAGTATATTAGTCATCATGAGAAAACCATTCTTTTAATTAATTTATTTATTTGAAGGATATTTCTAGGTCTTAAACTGGCAAAAATAGACTCAAAAGTATGCCTGGTGAAATCTCAGAACCTGAGAGTGGGATGGGCATGATATATACTGAATGAGGGCAAGGCTAAGTGTAGTCTGCCGTTGTGCAGTAAGATTTTTGCACAGAGTACACAAAGAACTTGCAATATACAAGTAAGGAATATAATGTAAGGAAACAGGTTTGCTGTGGGGTTGGGGCACAGTTACTTGTGTCATAATATATTTCTTAGTATTTAAGGTGCCACAGACTCTTTGAAAAGCTTTGCTAAGGTGACAATGCAGAATTGGAATGGCAATCTCATAGGCTCCATTCTTTGAACAATAGTGCCTGCTGGGGTTCAGCCCATGTCACACAACCTTCAGAGAAGCAAAGAAAACAAAAGTAAGCCTTGACAAGCTACTTGGGAACTTCAAGTCAGGTTTAGATGTGGTGGAGTTTGTCAGTTTGCATTTCTTAGTGCAGAAAGTATTGATCTGATGTGCAGCGATCTTTCTTATTCTAATTAATTCAAGAGGGTTCTGGAAGCTTCTCTGTGTGAAAGAAACAAGCAGAGGGTTCATGATGTTTGGGTTATTCCTTCAGAGAAGCTGAGTGGTGTTCTGTACATAGTATGTTTAGTGTTAAAATAACTTATAGTAAGTCTAAACCTTAAGTTTAAGTTAAGTCTGCTGCAACTGGATTTCTTATGGATAGTGCCAATCCTCAATGTATTGGATTTGTGACCATTATGCTCATTTGCGTTTAGTAGCAGTAAAACTCTGCTGGATGAACTATTAATTGCCTCTGGTCTATTTTTTGGGAATCCTGCAATGTGTTTAAGTTTTTACTCTGCTAACTATACGCTGGAATCTGCCCCTGGATCAATAGTGAGTAGAAAGTCAATGACAGACTTCCTGCAGAAATGTAATTGATAAAGAAGTGTTACAGACAATGCAGTATATACCTAACCAAGCAACTTCAAACATCAAAAGACATACTATGGAAAAGGTCCCAGGGAGGGTACTGAGAAATCTCAGGTGCAACAAGCAGCAGGGAGTGGCTCACAACACTCACGTTCCATGCAACAAATGCAAGAGATATTAGTGTACTATTGGATGGAGGAAGAGAAGAATCTCCTCACACACAACATAGTATTGCAGCTTTAGGACTGGGGAAATTAAATGTCGACGGTGCAAAGAAATGAAAAATCAATTTGCTTTTTTGCATGCTGTAAACTGATTGTCTGGAAATGCCCCAAGAAATGGTGTGTTGGCTGTCTTCCCTCCAATTAGGCAGATGGAACAGGAGGAAGAGTGGTCCTGAAAAGTAAGCCATAACTGTGCCAAAGACTGTTCCTTTACAACCACACAGCTCTCACGTACCAAGGATGTTCGGAGGAAGGAGTGGGCTGCTCACCTTTTGCATTATGCCTTTTTCATAGTAGTAGCGCAGAGAACGGCTAAGCTTGTCATAGTTCATTGCCGGACGATTCTTCTGGATCCCCCACCGACGAGCTACCTAAGAAGGTGAAGAATACAGCCATGAAGCTCTGCAGTGCTTGTCAATGTTTGGGCATATTGGGTGGAAAGTCTTTGTGATCAAGCCCTTCTCTCTAGAGGAGACAGAAATACCACCCGCAAGGCCACAGGTTCTGAACTACAGTGGTACCTCTGGTTACGTACTTAATTCATTCCGGAGGTCTGTTCTTAACCTGAACCACTTTAGCTAATGGGGCCTCTTGCTGCTGCTGCGCGGTTTCTGTTCTCATCCTGAAGCAAAGTTCTTAACCCGAGGTACTATTTCTGGGTTAGCAGAGTCTGTAACCTGAAGCATATGTAACCCCAGGTACCACTGTACTTTTATGCAGGCCTAGACAGGGTGAATCAAACAGGGTGCTGGCATCTTCCAGGGGGCCTTACCATGACACCTATGAAGCCACTGAGCCTCCTTGGGCCCCCTTGCTTAGGAGGAGGTGAGGGGCATTGCCCTTTCCTCCCTTGAAAAGCACAGAGTTGAATAAGAAAGTTGGAAAAGTGATACTCCCCCCCCCCTTTCAGCTCTATGTACTTTTCAAAGGCTCAGAAAAATTCTGCTGGAGTTAATTATTACATAGTTAATTATTGCTTCTTGGTGCTTCACAAAGTCACAGACAACCAGCCAAACTTTGCTGGCCAGGGCACAGAGTACTGACCAACAGACCTTTAGCATGTCACACTTTTTGACTGCAATGGAAACCAAAGCCAGCAAAGGCATGGCCAGGAAACCCAACAATGCTGCAGTGAGTGTGTTCCTAATGGGTTGCAAGAGCACCGACTCAATTCTAATATGATTCTGGAGCAGTCGTGTGGAGGGGATTACTCATTTTAGCTCTCTTTGGGAGCAGGTTCTGATGACATAAGCCTGCTGCCAACCAACCCACTGTTTCCCAGGGGATTTCTGGAATGGACAATCTGCAAGGCACTCAGAGAAGATTAATGGGATTTCCTTGCACTAAGTGCACCGAGGCAGCTTGCATCCACCTGAGGCATCGCAAAGGCCCAGAACAGCAGTCCGAGCCAATACACAGGGTGTTTCCAGTGAACTCAGCAGCTAAGCAGATAGCTACATTCGTATGGTGCACCCAGTCAGTTTGGTTTTTCATCAGAGCAAAGAAAGAGGAATGGAGATGCAAGGATCAATTAAATAGGTTCACCATCCTTAGAGAAAGCAGCACCCTGCCTCACTGCAGCTCCAACACAGAGAAAAGCATCTATTTCCCACTACCTGCCTCTCTGCCCCTTCTCCATCTATTACAGGATTTCAATTAGAGCTCCAGGAAAACCTCCAGCAGTACTGACATCTTTCTCCCCTTCGCAGTCAGCTTTTTCTGTCCTGCCACCTTGAGCACAGCTCATCTCTCGTACCCTGAGGAGGAACATGTCTAGAGCAAAGCACAGCAGCACGCATACAGCAGCGCTTAGCAAGTTCAACAGCACACCAGTTGCCGCAGTGTCAAAAGGAAGAAAAAGCACAAGAAGCTCTGCTGTGTTGTTTTAAGGCAACAGTGAGCAATAGGCTTCTCAGTATCGCGGGGGACTGAGCCTCTCTTAACAGGCTCCAGGATGGAAGCATGTTCGGTTACATTTTGCATGTTCAGACACAAGTTCTTTGCATATGGATGTAACGACAGGAAGAGAGCGGAGAGTGCGTTGCCAATGCACAGATTCCAAGCAGCCCTGGAGCTGCTGTTACATAACCATCTCTCAGCACACGGGCTTTGATTACATGGCAAGAGCTTCCTCTTGCTGCTGCACAGCAGGGCACAGAAAGCCACAAACTCCTCCAAAGCCCCTTATCCTCTCGCTGGACCATAGGGTCAGAAAGCAAGGTCTCTTAACAGCCTTTTGATCATATAAGAGAACCCACTTCCACTTACTTGGGGCAGACTTCATTGAGAGGAGAGGCTTCAAATGTATAAAGCTTTTCACCTTGTGTGCGTGGGGAGCAGGGCCCTGCAATGTGGCTGTGCATCTCCCACTTGCGCTCCTCTGGAGTACTCGCCAAAGGAAAACTGCCAGACAGCGCAAGATTCATGGCTCAAGCATTTCCAGATCAAAGCCATGCCTTTTCCTAATGGAGAGGGAGTGAAACGGCCGACTCTCACAGACCTCTGACTAGAGGGGGGGGGGGCCTGCCAAATTGTTGTTTGAAAAACCACAATTTCCATGCCGAGTGTACTGTATATTATGGATAATTACCCACCATGCACTGCCTGGCTCAGCTGTGCAGCTGGTTTCAATTATTAGTCAAACAGCTTCCTTCTCTGTATCATTCAGCACAACCCAGCACACCACAAGATTCCTCTCGGTAATTTCAAGGGTTTATTTACAAAAACCAGTGTCTCCACAGGGCGACGACAGAGCAAAGCCTACTCAGCAACAGAGGGAATTAGCAGAAAGCCTTTCTGCAAGGCACAACCAAGTGTCTGAAGCTTAATGAGAAAAGTGGGGCGTGGGGGGGGGAGAGGGGGATGTGGTAGAGAGGAAGTAGGGGGAGAGAGAGGGATGAGCCAATACGAATAAAATTGGAAGCATAAAAAATCCATCACTAAAAATATATGTGTTAGGAAGCTCATATGTGTAATGGCAAAAAATAAGATGTGTTATGTTGTCACAAAGTAATTTAATACCTGCAGTGATAATGCATAATGAACAATATGAAAGACAAAACGCTGAAAATACAAATAGACAAAAATACAGCAGGATGGCCGAAGAATGGGTGCTTTTGAATTATGGTGCTGGAGGAGACTCTTAAGAGTCCCATGGACAGCGGGAAGATCAAACCTATCCATTCTGAAGGAAATCGGCCCTGGGTGCTCACTGGAAGGACAGATCCTGAACAACAACACAGCAGGATCATGTAGAAACCAAGATCAAGGTCTTACTATCCAATGTGAGTCTCTGTTTCCTGATTTCATCGCTATGAAATGTTTTCTTTGTGTTTTGTATCAATCTCAGTCTACTTAACCAATTTAGGTTATCTTTATTAATGAAGAAGCACATCAGCAAGAAAAATAAACACACCAAACTGTTAATCAGTGATGGTGCTTCAGGTATTTTACCTTTTAAAAAGGAAGTGCTTATTCCTCGTCATTGAATATGACCTGCAAAAACAAACTACTCTTTCAAACTATAATGAAAAATATTGTTATAGTTTATGATTGCTGCAGAGCTGCAAAATTTGACATGCAGCAAACACATATTGCAGCCTCTCTAAGAATGCTGAGAGCAATAGTTTTCTACCATAACTAATTAACAAATAGGTAGCTTTTTTTTTGGCCTTCCCACTGATACGTTCCCCATGAATAAGAATTGTCCGAAATGGGTGAATGAACTAGCCTCCCATCAGCATTTTTTCAGAACATTGAGAAAATAGCTCCACTGCGTTGATGGACTTCTGAACAATTCTATCCCTATGAGGTCACTGTTTATCTTGGTCTTCCATTTATTTTATATTTCCAGTGTCTTTATATTTTGTTCTGCTCACTGCATATTATTGCTGCAGTTTACCAATCACATGGTGGACCAAGAAGCAGAACTGTTTTTCACGTTACAGTGTTTAGCTTTATATTTATTTGTTTAAAAGGGGGTAGACTTCTTGTGCCTCTAGTTATGAGAAAAGAAGCACACTCTCTGTACCTGCTATCTGGAGAGCTGTTATGTAAAGCTAAGTAAGCTGTGCCAAAGGACCAGGAAGAAAACAACATGCAAGAAATGGATCCTGGCTAGACTCTGTGTTATGTGCTGTCTACTTTTTACATTTGCAAATTTTGATTGCTTTTTGTATCGTGCACATTTGTAAAACTAACAACAACTCACCCACAACTTTCCCTAAAAGCTGATGAGAAGCAAACAGCAAAACAAAAGAACAGAAAAAACAAACAAAGCAGAAATCGGTATGGAACGAAAAGGGTAAGGGATAGCTCAGCATTAGCGCTCAGACCTACATATCCCCAGTGAGTCCCACAGTGAGACCCTTTATCATCCAAAGGGCAGAATCTGACTATATGCTATATTTCAGAGAAGTTTCATGAAATCAGGGGGAAATTTTCCTGCTCTAAGCTTGGAGCTGGTGGTTGCAGGGGCAGAAGATAAACCCTGACTCCCCAACAGCTCAGAGCTTTGGGGTATGTGGAGGTTGGCTCTGCCAATGGATTATATGCTACTTGGTTCTACTCAAAAGAGACCCACTGACATTAACGAACATGACTTAGATCCATTAATTTAAACAGATCTACTCTGGATAGCAAGGGACATGGGTGGCGCTGTGGGTTAAACCACAGAGCCTAGGACTTGCCGATCAGCAGGTCGGCGGTTCGAATCCCCGCGACAGGGTGAGCTCCCGTTGCTCGGTCCCTGCTCCTGCCAACCTAGCAGTTTGAAAGCATGTCAAAGTGCAAGTAGATAAATAGGTACCGCTCCGGCGGGAAGGTAAATGGCATTTCCGTGTGCTGCTCTGGTTCGCCAGAAGCGGCTTAGAAGCGGAAGCTGTACGCCGGCTCCCTCAGCCAGTAAAGCGAGATGAGCGCTGCAACCCCAAAGTTGGCCACAACTGGACCTAATGGTCAGGGGTCCCTTTACCTTTACTCTGGATAGCATTTAGTTAGGTACAACCCTCTGTGCCTTGTGTTCCGAAACGGAACACCCAACAGGTATAGGAGCAATTCCCCACTTTGTTGACTCCACAGTGGTTCTGAGCTACAGGAGGAAGGTTCCCTGCTTGCTCTGCCTCTGCGCCCAATGGGTGCTCCAATCTCAGGGGACCCATCAGGTGCAGATACAGCCCCCCCACCTCCCCTTTCCACCGTGGAGATGAGAGACAAAGGCTTGCTATAGTTCTGCACTTGCACTCACCAAGAGTAGAATCCAAACAAATTTCAGGTTGGGGCTGGAGAGAGTGCAGGGTTCATCCCCTCTCCTCTGTAGCTCTAGGATCCAAAGGAAGCCTCAGGCTCATCTTGCACATCAGAGCCCACCTCACGTTTTGCACTCGGGCCTCCCTCGCCATGAGATTATCAGACCCTGCCAATGCTCTTCTTGCACACCAAGACTGCAAGTGGAGTCCCACAACTTCCTCACCCCACCTGGCTCAGAGTCAAAGCCACTTTTGAGAACGTGTGCAGGGGCCCCAGTGTGAACTGAACAGAACGTTCTGTTGAGTCAGGCAGTGTCTAATAGGTTGCAGTCGTGCTCCAGAATCAGAGCCTCAGACAAGGTGCATTGTGTTTGGTCTAATCCAATTGCATTTTATCTCTAATAAGGTTATAAAACCACACTAGCTGGACAAGATCTTCTGAAGACTGAAAGACAACCCAAGCAGTTAAGACAGGGAGCCATTGCTGGCAAATAATCAGGCCCGGGAACAGCCAAACTAAGCAAGTTTGTGCTCAACAGGTTCAGCAAGAAATTTGGAAGCAGAGCCTTGTGCCATCTGCTGCTCTGCAGTTTCCCCATCTGACCTTAATGTGGACCGGGAAAGAATGAACAAGCAAATAAATAACAAGGCCAGAAATGGCTTCACTTACAGCAGGCATAGGCAACCTTTGGCCCTCCAGATGTTTCAGACTAAAATTCCTATATTCCCGGACAACTGGTCCTGTTAGCTAGGGATCATGGGAGTTGTGGGCCAAAACATCTGGAGGGCCAAAGGTTGCCTATGCCTGATTTACAGCATCTCTGCCCACTGTTGCAGCCCTGGACATTGAGCCCTGCCATCTGCAACTTGGAGTAAGTTAATAATGAGGACTCAGAGAGGAGATGGGTGTACTTGTGCCCTTGCCAAGTTGCCACATGAAATGCCTGCATAGTGCACCACTGCTCAGCAGTGAAGGAGGCAGATTTGGAAGTTTCACTGGAAGCACCAACAAGAGATACCCTGTTTATGCATAGTGTGCAAAAGGTGACATCGCACACTTCTACCATGGGTAGATATAGGAACTGTCACCACATCGGGTGCTCATGCATCTCTGCATGAGGGCAATGCTCGGCCAGCATGGCACACATCATTGGTATTTTCTCTCGGGAGCACTTGTCATGCCATGTCCCTGCCTCAACAGGCATCATTCCAGGTTGGGTGCGCCAGTATCAGTGAACTGCAGCCATTGTGTCCCACCAGGCTGACTTACAGAAGCTCCTGAACAAGCATCTGGGTTGCTGGCTACCCTGCGACTGGTCCTGAACCACTGCTATTCGATTCTCAACATCAGTCATTTTAGACAGAAAAGGATAGTTGGGAATGAATTAGGACAAAACCACCAACTTTTTGCAATCTTTCTGGTACATGTCCAATTTTAGCACCAAGCAAAAAACACACACCAGTTTCCACTATAAGGCCGAAGTCATCACCAGCCCTACTCCACAACCTGTGCCCCCTTCAGTTAGCAAGACCCCAAACCTTCCTACTCTGGCAGGTCTCTCCTAGTGCTACTAGGCCCTCAGGTTAAGTGGCTTGGTCCAGAGGTCAACAGAAACTAAGCGGCAGCATTTCACATCAGCCAGCCTAAGGTCTCATCCAGCTCCCTTTTCCCAGTGACACTTTCATTTGAACTTCAAGCATTTCATCCTCTGTTACATTCTAGTAGGCTTCCAGCCATTCTGTCAGCTGAAATTCAAACCTTTTGTTTTGACAGTCAGTAAATTAAAAGTGCAACCGTCACAGCCATTTTGCAGGCTCACTCTCAGATTTCCTTTACCTCTTCTGGCTCAATCAGCTTGAACTCCATGCCCCTGCCAGTCCAGGCGATGAAGTGAGCATTGGCTGGGTCGTCGAGGAGTGTGACGAGGAACTGCCACAGCTGGAGCGACCCTCGCCTCTGGTATGGAGGTCCTTCACGATATACTGTGGGTTCTTGCTTCACTTTACCTGTTCCCAACAACAGCAACACACACCAGTTAGAACTGACATCCCAAGTGCCTCAACCTCTCCCCTGCTGCAGTTTCCATTAACTTCTGGATGTCTGACAGAAGCCAGGTGAGCGAGGAAGTGGCTACACATCTGGCTGCAGATGCTTCTTTTTTTTTACTCCTCTCCCCATGAAACAATATGCTATAGAGGCAGCTGAATGTGAAAGCAACTCTGTACCTGGCTGGCATCACTTCCTTCATAGGCTTTAGCATCCAATTGATTGGTACTTAGCTCTAATCCTGGAGCCCTATGTCTTGCAGCAAATTTCCCCATAATATTCAGCACAAACGAGGTAGATCTTATTGAAGCCCATGGGCGAATTGGCTATTTAGTGGCCAATTCTGAGCTCTCTAGAGTTCTGCAAAATCTCTTCACCCCAGACAAACCTAAGCAGACAGTCCCTTACCTTCCATCCTCTCTGGTACAACGCAGGTGTCATCAAAGTAGAGCCGGGCATCTTTCTCATAGGGGAATCCTAGGAAGATAAAATACACATCTCTTAGCTCACCACAAATTCTCTGCAATGTATTGCACTTGCTCATACACACACACACACACACACACACACACACACTTAAGCTGTTCCTTCCTGGACGGTTTGATTCGCTTCATTGCATTGCTTGTTGGCAGCAATGGCAGCTACTCAGCCATTCATTAAAAGCAACAGGTAAGGCCTTGAAATGCTTATTTGCCAATGTGCCAGCTGCTGCTTCAGCCAACTCCATGGGCTTGTCCAGACAGAAAGTTCCCACATAGTTGGTTTCACACAGAAGTGCTAAACCGCAAGTGGAGCAAAAAGTACTGCAAACAAAGTACTGAGAAGCTGGTTTTCTTGCACTGCAGTCCTTCACTTGAACTCTGTCCCCTGCATTGCCTCTCCCCATCCCCAGGCCGGCATTTAGACTGGCTGGGACAAGCATGGGGGTCTGTGCAGAAGCACCCCAATGTTGCTTGCAAGAGTATCAGCATGTGTGGCACTCAAGAATACCCTAAAAAACAAAAAAATCTAAGAACTTCCTAGGGTTGCTTTTTATCCCTATTGATTGGATCTGACCAAACTCTTAAGCAGTTTAAACTGCTTTTAAAAAAGAAAGAGCCTTCCCATGTGCTCCAACTGCATTGGTTAAGTCTCACCAAATCTCTACACTGCATTTCATCATATCACTTTTAAGCTGTCAACAGATTTCTGTGTCCATGGAGCAGTTTCCTGTTACGACTGTGGGTCTAGTTCCAGTTCAGCACAGACTGCAGGATAGCTGTGCATTTGCAACAGAGGGAGGGATACACAGCAGCAGCAGCAGCAGCAGCAGCAGCAGCAGCAGCAGCAGCAGCAAAACACTTTCACTTTATTTTCCTACTTATAGCCATTTCCACTAGTCAACAATTTTAACAAACAAACATCAGTGGCTGTATTTTTATTTATTTACTTAACTACATTTATATCCCACTTTTCCTCCAAGGAGCTGAGAGATGGGTGACTGGCTTTATGGCTGAGTGGGGATTTGAACCCCAGTCTCCCAGGTCTTAGTCTAACACTCTAATCACTACACCAGCCATGCCAAGTAGGGCCTGGAGGACAAGCCAGGCTTTGCACATTTTGCTCACTGATGATACTGGACTCTCCATCCACCCATCCCCTTTGATCAACTTGCAAGTGCTTTGCCAGTTCAAGTGAGGCGATGTGTAACTGGATCCACCATCTGCCTTGCCAGAACACTTGCAAACTGACTAGAACAGGGATGGGAAAGCTGTTGGACCTCCAGCTCCCCATTGGTCCTATCCAGCATGGCCAAGAGTCAGGGTGATGGGAGTTGTAGTCCAACATCTGAGAGGCCTCCATGTTTCCTATCCCTGGACTAGAAAGGGAGGGAGGGATCCTGTTGTAGGCTGCCTCCTCAAAACAGATCCAAGAAGCAGTTTAAAGGATCCGATCCTGGAGACTACAAAAATGTCACATGCCTTATTTGGAAACTGGTTTGAAAGCAAAATCTTTCATTGACATGTAACCTCTAGTTCTGCACTATGAAAATCACAATCAACAACCTTGCCATGAAATCCCTCTTTTGGCTGTGGCCAATGGATCCATTATCCTTCCAGCTATGGTCATTATCACAGTTAATGTGACATGAAGGAATGCTTCACACAAATATGATTTGTGTATATGTGCAAACTGCTTTAAAAATGTGACACATAAACATGGATCTGTTTTGCCACATTTATCAGCTAGGCCAGTGTTCTGGAACTTGATTTTGTTTATTACAATTATTTCCTATGTCGCTTCAATCACAGGTGGCATATGCAAAGTTCCCAGGCATTGAGTAGATCCAAACCTCCTTGGTATTTTATCAGTAAGATAGCCATTTTCAGTACATAGCATGGAATACATGCAAACTTCATGCCAGTGTAGGAAATCTGTCACATGTGGAAGAGCCCTTGGCTGTCATCGTAAGGGCAGTGATTATTAGATGGACCCCCTCCATTCAAACTATGCCAAAATGGGCTTGCTGCTTCAGGGTGTAGCTACTGAGTTTAAAGATAGTTCTCTCCTGCGTTATCTGTATACATGTGAGAGAGACCCTTCTTGCTCAGATAAAGTTCCACTGAAGTCAGGTGTTTAGAGCCACGGTTGCAGCTGGCATTGCCACCTAATGTGCCAAAGGAGGAGGCAGGAAGGAACTTTGTGGGTAAAATGGAACGAGCCATATCTGTGTCCAAGGAAGGAAATGGGTGAAAGAGATATTGAATTTCTGACAGGCCTGAAAACAGCCCTGTCAATCTACTTGCCATGTTGTGAAGCTCCCATCAGGCCCAACAAGTATGGCCAATGGCCAGAGAAGATGGGAGCTGCAGTTCAACACCATCTGAAAGGCTACAGGTTCTTCACTCCTGCAGTAACTCGACCTTCCCTAACCTGGTGCCCACCAGATGTTCTAGACTACAACTCCCGTCAATCCCAGCAATTAGTCCAAAACATCTGGAGGGCATCAGGCTGGGGGAAGCGGAGTTATAGCAAGACAACAAAGACTTACTAGAAGGCAGATAACATCACAATCTGAATAAAACTGGCTTCCCCAGTCCATTTAAAGTTATGGCATAAATACATAATTAACAGCTGCAAGATGACATACTTACTCTTGGCAACTGCCAATTTTCTGCTGGGGTGGGTAGGAGCACTTACTATCTGTGAAGATCTAACACAGAACTCAGCGGACTGAAGAAAGCTCAGCGTGGCTGAATTTTGTTGCTGAGACAATCAGTCTTCTCGATCAGTGCTCAATGTGGGTTGATCTTCCCCAGAGTTTGCTGAGCAATCAGTACACCTCAATTAGGGCAGTGAGTTTCACAGCACAAGAAGAGTCAGGAAAGAGCCATAAAAACAGGCTCAGAGATAGTAAGAGGAAGAAGGGAAAATGCCTAGAGCACAAGGAAGTCCCTGGTTCAAACCTAACCACTGAATTCACTAGGTGAGCGCCAGTGTGGTGCAGTGGTTAGAACACTTGATGAGGACTGGGGAGACCTTGGTTCAGATGCTCATTTGGACCAGTTACCAACCCTTAGCCTAACCTACCTCACAGGGTTGTTGTGAGGCTAAAAGGGAGAGGGGATTGTGTAGACACCACCTTGAGCTCCTTTGAGGACAGCAAGATGGAAACATGATAAACAAAAATGAACAAGTGGTCTTAGGCAAGCCACTCTCTTGCAGCCTTGCCTCCCCCATCATATAGCCCTAGGCTGCTGTAAGGATCAGAAAAATAAAGACCTCTCAACACCCTTAAGCTCTGTAAAAATGCTTGAAGTGTCTTGCTATTATTAAATTTCCTGGCACAATTCCCTTAACGTTGTCTCTAATGTTACAGCAAAAGGGCCTCTAAGCTAGGCATGTAAGCCAGCACTTCTGGTTTCATGGGAGAAGGTGTTTCCCTTTCACTTCCTGCTGGGATAATCACATCTACATTCATTTCCATTTTACCTCATATGTGCATAGACATACATAAGCATATACATGTAACTCAGCCTTGGTCAACCTTGTGCTGTCCAGATGTTTTGGACTACAACTCCCATCAGACCCAGCCAGCATGCTGGCTGCACCTGATGGGACTTGTAGTCCAAAATTTATGGACGGCACAAAGTTTGTGAAGGTTGTTGTACATCCTGACTCCCCACTTACCATCATGGCTGTTGGGGAAGTAACCTCCTCCTCCTCCTCCTCTTACATATGCTGATTGACAGTTAGGCACTTCTGAAATAAAGATGGAATTGGGGTTAACACCACCCTGAACCAAACACACTTCACTTCTTCTCCAGGTTAAACAGTGGACAGACCAATGAAGAAAATCCCCAGTGCACCAATGTCTAGATTTGCACGATTCCACTTGACAGTTTCTCGGAAATCCAGCATTTATTTTTACGATTCTCCAGTAATGCTTCTCTGAATGTTTTGCAGAGTGCATCCTCCATCCAGATTGGAAAGAAATGTATTTCTGCACCATTACTTTTGAAGGCTGCAGTCCCAAGCTGGGAGCAAGCTCTACTGACAACCATAAGACTTGTTTCCAAGTAAAAATATATAGTGTTGTACTGCAAGGCTTTCCAAGAGCTTTCTAAATGTACCTTGGAATGGGCCCAGGTGGGATTTAAAATTAAATGGAAACCATGCACAAATTATTATGCATCCAATTTCTACACGTCTGCAAACCCCACAAACAGAAGCAGGTTCTGTGAAAATTCTCCACGGCTGGATTCAGATAACAGTCTGTGCCACAGAGGCTGCGGCAAAACTCACCAAGTGGAGACCCTGGTTATCTGTAGAATCCAGCTATGTGGTGAAGCACATTTTGCCTGGCCCCAACAATCAACTGTAGATGCATAGCAAGATTCGCATTTCTGTGTGCCAAGATCCTATAGGCTAAACTGATTCATGGATGGGAAACCTGGAGCCCTCCAGACATTGCTGGAGTGCAACTCCCATAATTCCTGATGGTTGGGACATGCTGGCTGGGGCTGATGGAAGTTGGGAGTCCAATGACATCTGGAGAGTGACAAGTTCCCCAACACTGTTCTACATGGTTTTAAGGTTGGCACACAGACTACATAGGTAAACCCATTGTGAGACAAATGGTGGTCCAGAAGCAATCTCTGAAGTGGAAGACTGGGCAATGTGGTTATCCAAAAACAAATATATAATTTTTGA
Source organism: Podarcis gaigeae (assembly GCF_964106915.1). Taxonomy (NCBI): domain Eukaryota; kingdom Metazoa; phylum Chordata; class Lepidosauria; order Squamata; family Lacertidae; genus Podarcis; species Podarcis gaigeae. Next base: position 62,851,129 of record NC_139681.1, read on the forward strand.
AGGTCTGATCTTTCAACTTAACTCACATTAGCAAGTCATAGTAGTAATGGAAGAGAAACCTGAGCATGTGGTCTAGTCCCGTCTACACTCCCTGCTAGTGGCTTTCCAGAATCTGAGGTAGAGGCCATTTCCCATCACTTGCAACTGACTCTTTTAACTGAAGATGGCAGGGATTGAACCCATGACCTTTGTACACACAGCAGGTGCTTTGCCACTCAGCTACAGCCCCTTCCATGAATTTCCCCTCATCTGAGAGGCCGGACTTCAGATGCAAACTATTTCTGCCATCTACATTTTTTTTAAAAAACCTACTGGGATTTGGCATCAAGAGACAAGATGAATCAACAGCTAAATAGATGACCTGAATTTGTGGGCAATAATATGATGCCTTGAAAAATCAGGTACATCATATTGTTCCTGGAAGCTGCAATACAATCCCTTTTGCTGCTGCAGCTGTCTCTCCCGAGAAGGCAAAGCCTTTCCAAGAGCATGTGAGAAAATAACTTAATGAACCTGCAGGAGAGGTTGGACACACTGAAAAAGTCAAGCTTAATATTTTGCATTCCCTCCGATAGCACGTGAGAAGCAGGGAAAGAGGGGGGGGGGAAGCCTTTAACTTTAGATCTTTCCCCATCTGTTCCACCCTGCCTCCAAGAGGTCACAGTATTTTTAGGCCTAAGGCGATTTGCAGATATGTAGTGGGCCCTGCACCAACAGCAGCTGCACAATCTAAAGTGATCAGGCACCCCCTCCTCCTTTCCCCCCTGCATGTCCCAAGGTGAGTGCTCAGCTGCAGGTTCATAGCTGCTCCATGGAGCCGGTCGCTTAACGCTAGAGCTGCCAGAGAGAAGATGGGAAGACAAAGAGCTGCTGCAGAGAAAGGTGAAAAGCTGCCTTCTCTTCTTTGCTCCACTTCCCGCACCAGTAATGCCTTTCAGATTATGGAAGCTTAGTTTCTCTGCTACATCTGTTGAATGCCTGATTTTAACATTTGTTTCCCCGCCCCCCAAAGCCAGAAAGAGATAATCTAACATTTTAAATAGGTTAAACGCTGCCACAATAGACAGCTGCTCCACCCTCTCCCTTTGCTAGAATGTGAAGAAAACAGCGGAGCTTTAAAGGAACAGTAAAAAGGGGTGGGGTTTTAGAAAACTAACATGGGAGGAGCCTGGTGGAATGTCCAGAATAGCCTTTCTCAACCTGTGGGTCCCCAGTTGTTGTTGAACTACAACTCCCATCACCCCTAGCTAGCAAGACCAGAGCTCAGGGGTGATGGGAGTTGTAGTCCAACAATATCTGGGGACCCACAAGTTGAGAACCATGGGTCTAGAACAAATGCATACTGTAGGTGAGACATCTCTCATAACCATGCAAGGGCTCACCGGTGCCTGCATTGTTGCCAAGGAAGGATGTATTCTCCAAACTGTTGGGTGATCCAACAAGCACAACAGGATTTATTCCATACTCCAAGGACTGCCTGAAGATTGGACCACTGGCTGCACCAGGATAAGGAACCTGTGGTTCTCCAGGTGTTGTGGGACTCCAGCTCCCATCAGCCCCAGCTAGCAAGGCCAATGGTCAGGGATGGTGGAAGATGGAAGTCCAACAACATCTGGAAAGCCACAGTGTCCCCCTTTCCTGGGCTACAGAGCGACTACTGTTCACCTTGGCTACTTTATGTGCTTGATGAGATAGTGGGAACAAGCCAGCCTTTGCATGTGGCTAAGAGGGATTCAAGTGAATTGACTCACCTGAATCAATGCAGTAGTCCCGGGGCTCTTGCTTGATTCCCATTGGAGACTGGAACCCATGCCTTGGGGGCCCTGGAATGCCTGGGACCCCGTGATCATAGAGCGGGTCGTGGTATTCCTGCTTGAATCCCTGAGGAGGATGGGCAGCTGCTGGAACAATAGGCTCCGACATCTGCCTGTGGTAGACAGGGCGATTGTCCCCAGAAAGTCCTGGCTGAGGATATGGGTGGCAAGGTTCAGACATCTGTCTCTGAAACCTTGGTTGAAATATGAGGGAGAGGGAGAGGGAGAGGGAGAGGGAGAGGGAGAGAGAGAGAAAGAGAAAGAGAAAGAGGGAGAGGGAGAGAGTTATAATCACAGTCAACACACTCCAGACCCACTACAGCAGGACAGCCAATGTGGTACCTCCAGATGCTGTAAACCACAACTCCCATCAGCCCCAGTCAATATGGCCAATGGTGTTGGGAGCTATAACATCTAGAGAGCAGTGCCTTGGCTACCCCCATTCTACAACCTTCCTCCAGGCTGCACACCCCTGAAAAGGGAGAAGTTCTGATGCTGAACTTTCATTTCAGATGCAGAATCATTTCTTCAACAGCCCACCATACGTAGCTTACAGAAATCCATATTTAACACCAAGAGTCCTGTCCAATATAGCAACAACCATCTGTTATGAAGGGGTGGAACCCCAGTTGAGGTGCCTGTGATAGCATGACCAAACTGGAGGCATACAGCCCTGTCTACATGCAAGGAGCCAACATCTGGATCATTTTGTGGGATAACAAGTGCTCTGAAAAGGAATTCTGCTGAGGAGGTGCTAGAAGGAGCTGGAAGGAGACTAGAGGTATCTGCTCAGCTTTGCATGCAGATTGGCAGCACTTGCAAAACACTGCACCATGGGCATTGTAGCTGCTGCCAATCAGCAGCACCTGCAAACTCCCTTTGGCCAGTCATTTTACTTGCCCCACACCTGACATAATATATGACAGCCCTGGGGGACACCACCACGATGGAGCAGCCTTAGAACTGATCGAGCTAGACCATCAACTGGGCAAGACCATCTCCAGTGAGAGGAAGAAGCAGCTTGCCCTTTGCCAAAGAACAGGAACAGGACTATTTCACTATGGCGACATTTTAGTAAACCAAACAAGTGGTTATGTAATTTTGAATCCACTCAGCAATCTATGAATGCAAAGTGGCTGCTAATCTGTCTATAAGGCGAGGGATTAAAGCCTTTAACTCTCCATGCAGGAGAAAATGTGTGTGCTTTCTGAAATGCTTTGAGGCTATATGGAACACACAGAGGCTCAACAAAGCAGAGCCCTGGCAGGAGAGCAGCAACACTCATCCTCAGATCTAAGATCTTAACAGAACACCTATTGACAGAATGCCACTCTGGCCCGGGGGCTTTTCAGTGTCTTGAAAAGGGTTTGGAGATAAAAGGAAAAGAGTCATTTAGGAAGAAATTACTCTTAAGTGCATGTCCAGATGTTAGCTTAGTTTCCTGGAGTGGACCAGATTCTTGGTTGGATTCTTAAAAGGATGGGAAATGACTTGAAATAGGCAGGACCATTTTCCACGGATGCCTCCATTATTCACAGGAACCAGCTGTGGGGACTGTATAGACCAGGGTTTCCCAAACTGTTTTTGGACTACAGTTCCTATCATCCCCAGCTATCAGGACCAGTGGTCAGGGATGATGGGAACTGGAGTCTAAAAACAGCTGGAGAGGTTAAATACGTATTCTGTAGTTGACCTCCTTTGTAATGTTTTATTTTGAAATCTTTAAATTAACATTTTAGTTTTCTGTTATGTTGCTTTGACTATATATTCTATATTGGACTTTCTTCAGATTGTTTTATTGATTTAATATGCTGTAAACCGCTTTGTGATTTTTCTTTAAAATATAAAGTGGTATAGAAATTTAAAAAACAATAAAAATAAAAATAGACACATCTCCCTATCAGTTATTTATGCTTGTGGGGGGAGGGGGGCAGAACCTGGACATCTGGATGATGGGCACCTGAAATAGCTCTATATCTCCCAAATTAGATGTGTCTTGGTGAGCCCCTAAAAGGATTAAGCAAGCTGTAGAAGGGGAGAAGCCCCTTGAGTCCTCCTTCTGAAGTCTGAGAGGCTAGCAAGCAAGGCCCGCCCTCTCCCTTCCCTCCGCTCTGCTGAGGCATCTTCACACTTTGAAAGGCGATTGCTATCAATCAATTCCTTTCCCAAGCACCCAGAGGCGCACAGGCTCCATTTGGCTTTGTAACATGATCCTCTGCAGCTGACAGGCCCAGATTACTCAACTTCCGATCCACCTCCTTCTAACCTTCCAGAATGTAACTCTAGAGCTGGGCTGGTATGGCCTCTGCAGGAAGAGGGACTTCCAGATGGGACTGCGCAGAGTGTCCCTAGCATAGCTTTAAGGTCATTGGGAGCTCAGGGCCTGGGGGTCTAAAAAGCAATTTTAGATGCTGGTGATAGAGAGAAGCTGCTTTTTAAAAAAGAAAGAAAAAGAAAGAAATGAGGTGGAGATAGGGTCACAGAGACAGATGAGCACAGATCTCTCTCTGGAGGTAAGCTCATCTTTTGAAGCTTTAATGTTGATTTATGTTCCTATGGTTTCATCTCTTGTGTAGATTAGCAGAGCATTTCTCACGGCATTCTGCACAAAACAGATTTGAGTAGCTTTGCATACCGACCTTCAAGTCCTCCCCACCCCCACCTGCTCCAGCTTTAAGAGCTCATTTCACATTGGTCCCCTACCCAATATTTTCTATCTTTTTTATGGGGAAGACGTGCACAGATGAGCTACATACACATGGGCTGATTGCATTTCTAAGAATTGCCTCCTTGCCAAATGCCAAATGGTGGTTGTTTCATGGCCCATTTGCAAAGGTTTGCATCCATGCAAATAATTCAGGGCACTTTTAAAAGCTTGCCCTGTGCAAATCTGGAACATCTACAGTGGCCAAAACGGCAGAGTAGTTTCCTGAACAGCAAAACAAAGAACCCAAACAGAAGCTATCCTCAGCTCTAGTTGTGAAATCCCATTCCTTGGGGTGCCTGTGGTCTTAGGATCCTAGCCTTCTGCTCAACACTTGGGGAACTGGGATGTGTCTCAAGAACCACCAAGATGTAAGCAGTTGGAATAAAATTTGGGCAAGTGTCAAAGGAGTTTGCAGTAATTACACAAGGTCACCAATCCCAATTGCGAGAGAAAAAGGATTCTAGTAAAGATGGGAAGGCTGAAGTATCAGGCAAGCCACAGAATGAAAACAGGAGACATAGACTGCACAATATCAAGTGCACAAATTTCTGTTAAATCTAATGGGAGTCATTCACCACAGGGAGCTGGCAATTGGAAAACAGTGATAGCTCTAAAGATCAATGGAAATGCAAATATCAATGCAGGCTCAGAATGAGGGAGATTTATAAGCATCTTTTTGGCAGATATACTAAATCAGTTAACCCACAGCACAGAGAGCAATCGTAAAATACAGGACAGGGAAGCACCTTTTGTGTTTAGTGAAGAAAGGGCTCAACCACAAGTCCTAGTTCAGATGACATGCTAAGCCAAACTTTGGCTTTGTGCAGTGTGGCAGAGCAGCAAAATGGCCTCTCCCGGAGCCCACACTGTCTTGCTAAACCAAGGTTTGGCTTAGCGTGTTGTGTGAACCAGGGCACTGTTTTGTCTTGTGGATCAATGAATCACCAGGAAAGGAAAAGGAGATTAGAGAACTTTATGGAAAAACAAAACCAACCAAGCACATGAGGGTTTCATTGACGGCAAATGCCACTGTGAATACAAGCAGGATAAATAAGCCCCTGAGAAACTATTAAAAGATAAGAATTGAATCTATTTCAGTTTTATCTATTTATCTATTTAAATTGTATTTCCATTTCCATTTTATCAGAGCGCAGGACATAAATCTTTAATAATAAATGAAATAGTGTGTTCCAGTTTGAAAGACAGGCCTGACTGTTGATGAATTCGTATTCTGTAAAGCTGAAACAATGGTCTCTTGTAGGAGTAGGTTACTCCTGAAAGGGAAGAAGCCAAGCCATTTTCTCCCAAGGCAAATGAGAAGAAGAGTGGAAAAGGCTGGCCTCCTGCATCAGAAGAGGAGGAAGGCAACTGAAAGGGACCCAAGTACCCAATATTAAAATGGTAAGATTCAAAGTGCCGGCAGTTATTAAATTTAGCAAGGGCAACTTTTGGAGTGTCCTGGTTTTTACTTTTTGAAATATGGCAACCCTAATTTAGCATCCATCCAGCATACAATGTGCCTGGGATGGCAGGACCAGAAAGTGGGATGCTGCCTGCCAGAAAGCCACATTCCTTAGATACCAGGGAAGTAAATTCAGCTATGAGTCATAGTTCTGAAGTCGTGAACTTTTGCCTCAATTCCAAATTGAACATCTTCCCCTGACTTCAAATAATCAAACATCGCATTCCTCAGCGACTTCAGGATATAGCTGCATGCCTTCTTGCAATAAGAACAAGACTTTGTCCCTCAGAATCTCCCGACAGCACTCAAGAATGACACACAGCACCTCAGTGTGCCAATCAGTGTGCACTAGCAATGCTGCCAAGTTTATATTTTAGCTCCATTAAAAAAAAATGCCCTTGAATGCAGATTTGTAAAAAAGAAAACAAAAAGAACTAATGTACTTTTCTCTCTTTACCTGTGTTCTGTTGGATACTGGTTTTCAGGCATCATCTTTGGCATCTGAATAGGTTGATGAGGCGGCCGGGGAACAGCGAAGGTTTGCTGCCTTGGTTCCTGAAGGGCATGAGGGACAGGTGGAGGGGGCGCTCCCTGCAGAGGGCCTGTGCTGGGGGCATGGGCAGGAGTTTGGGCAGGTGTTGCTGGCAGAGGTGGGGGTGGAAGGGAGGTGCTCTGGAGCGCAGGTGAGGCTGGGGTGGCAGGCGGAGTTAATGGCTTGAATGCAGCAGGGGGCTTCCTGTCGTAGGCACTGTGTGAACAGAAGACAGAGAGGGCCGTAATAAATATGGGCAGCAGCCATTTCCACAGCTTCTGCTGGCTGCACTTGACAGCTCTGGCTTGTTTGCATTTCATGGTTGTCAGGAAGTAACAGTTGAGGTTGTTCACAGCCTCAAGGGAATCTTTGTACTTCAGGCAAGCGACAAAACAGGCTGAGTCATAGGGCTCATTTCGAAAACACTTCGCTCACAATTTTCTCGGAGATAACTGTAGCTTCCAATTGTTGTTGGTTTTTCTTATAAAAAAAAATCACCATTATTTCAGGAACAAACTCATTGCATTGAAAAACATGGGGGGGGGGAGAGCTTTCTATTCCCCCATTTGTGATAACCAACAAGAATTTGATGCGATCTGAATGGCACATAAGCCTGTCACTCATCAACACCCAATCATGCCCACAGGCTGCTTCAAATGTGGCTTTCCCGCCTACATGAGTGTAAGATGGAGTATTTACCTATTGTACACTTGTGTGCAAAAGCCACGCATGTCTGCTTCAGAGAGATTGCATGTACGGATAAGACACAAGCAATCTACTATGTGTCCCTCCCCACTGCTATTTGAAGATTTTTGGTACACGAGAAAGGGCCTGGTGTAACTCAGCCCCAATAGCAGTAAATGTTAAGACTGTCATTTGCTTTATAGTTAAAGAAGCTACCTGAATATCTTAAGTTTAGAAGATCACAGGTACCATGCACACCAGCACATATGATGCTCTTTGGATGTGTGACCTACTGCCAAGGGATGTGGTTAACCACAAGAAGGATTTGAAGAGTGGAGTCTAAACTTTCTGCCCATTAGTCAAATCATCTGAATACTGAGTAATAACTAGCACTACAACATGGGCATGTATTTAGTTTCCTAGAAATGGAATGCAAATCTAAGTTGGTTTCTGTTTTCCTGATGGTCCCAACTTTGCCTACCAAGCTCAGCTCCCAACTAAGTGGTTCTTAATGTTTTTATCAGCATAACTGAGGCAAATTGTAACTGAACCCAGTTCAGGTTCCATGCTTCCCCAAGCCATCCAAAAGCATCTTAAGCTGTGCACCATTCATCCAACCTACCAATAGTTGTAGAGGCACTTTTCTCCATAATTAGCACAGAGCACCTGTTCGTGGCTACAGGTAGACAGCTCAGAAGAAGGGCTGTGGAGTTCCCTCTTGATCTTAGCTGGGGGCGGTCCATGAAGTACCACTGAATAAAAATTAAAAGTGGAAGAAAAACAAACAAATCAATCAATCAATCAATCAATCAATCAATCAAGCAAGCAAGCAAGCAATCATGTAATTTAGCACTTAACCATATTCCCATGGATTGGAATAACCAAAAAAATTGCAACCAGACATTGCTCACTGCCCCAGAGCTAAAGTTGTGCATACTAGTGTCACAGCACTACACAGTGATGAGCATGCATGCACAGCTCTCTCCTTGCCTTAAGGAGAGTTACTTGTCTTTGGAGAGGTGCACATTTAGACTTCCATAGCAATGTGTCAGAACTATGGAGGCTGTGCGAATGGCAGAAATCCACATTGCTAGACTTGGATACAGCAGGCATTGCATCACAGCAGCAAAAGATTAACTGCTGGCAGCAGCAAGAGCATTTTAGGGTGGGGAAAAGGAGGGTATGAATGAGAACGTGGGGGTGGTAATTGTCACAGAACACTTGTTTCTGCATGGCTTTTACAACTTCTCATTCCCAAGGACCAAACCTCCACTTTCTGGCATATTCCAAGATAGCATGAACAGAACATGAGGAGAACTCAGGATACCAGATTGTATACGCAGAGGAACTGAGAACATGGTGGTACATGTTTGGTACCATAAGCATGGGCACATTTCTACATCTTGAATAGGATTCTATTAGAACCATGGAGTTTAACCACCCTTCCTTTCCAGCAGTAATCATGCATGTTGCAGGGAATTCTGGGGCATATTCTAGGTCTAGGGCATGTCCTCAGGTGCCTCTGAAACAAACTCAGCCCTTGGCTGCAAGCTGCGTATTGCAGGGAAATATGGTTAATGGTACACAAGCTGCATTTTATGGAACTCCACTAAACCTCTATGGAATACAGCTTGAGAAAAACATTGTGGTTGAAATACAGAGCTGTAAGGCAGAAATGATTCCACACCAATGAGTTCCACTACTTGCATATCACACCAACTGTTCTTGTCTCACACATAAGGATTTCTAGGATCACTCTGAGTGCAACACAACTCCTCTGTGTCTTCCACCTCATTTTATGCCAACACAACAAAAATAAATGCTATCGGAAAATGTCAAGGGATGTGGCTAATTTGGGCAAGTACCTGTCCTGAGCTTCCATGGAGAGAAATAAGGGAACTAGGCTTGTAATTGGATCGTTCAATCTTGCTCTCCTAGCATTCCAATGTCCCTTTGAGAGGGATGCATCCTTCACATCGCTATACTGCCTAAACAAGACTTGGCAACAGAAGTCCACTTCCGAGGATGCAAAGGCTGCAGCTATGCCAATGCCGGGTGATAAATTACAAAGCAGGGAACGACCTTGTTAGAAAAAACACCTCGCCTCAACAAGGGTCACAGCAACTCTCAGCTTAACTGGTTCTAAAAATACACAGTGCTGAACCCAACAAATGTCTGCATTTGGTCATTGGCTAAGTTGGCCCTTTCATCAGATCCCTCATTTTAAGAGGTACATTCTCATCTCTGAAGCACGCAGAACATCATGTTGACAGCATTATTTGCATTCCATGTTACTACACAAGGCAGTACCAAACTTGTGCAAAAGCTGCATGAATGTAGTTTCTTCACAGGAAGCTTTTAATCAACAGGCACGAAGCACACACCCTAATCTCAGCTAGAATGGGTTTTTCCTAGGTTTAAGACAGAATTGTGTAGAACGTCCCAGATTCCTGTTTCAGCAAGATTATGTGCCATCAGAATCACTTCTGTCATCATCTGTTCATCTGGGCATCTGCGGCAGCATGGCCCTCCTCATATAGGAATGTACTGCCAAACTGGCAAGATCTTTAAAGCTTGCAGCAAAACGTATCTCAACAGCAGGGGGGAAAGCCCTTGGAAGCTTTTGGCCTGACTGCCTGAGCCCCAAATAACAGAAGGAAGTGTTATATCCTAGAGTTCTAAGATTTGGCCATTGCCTCTAATATTGTTGCAAAAGGTGCCATGATATATAGGGATGGGGTAGGGGAAGGAACCACCCCACCCTTCATCATCTATTCTATATAGAAATACCAAAATTACCCTGGTGGACCAGCTACCATTCTACTCCTGTTAACATAAGAAGTGTCATTAGTCGCCAGTAGTGTCTGTTTAAGAGCTTCTATTATAATTTCCATTATTCCATCTAGTTTCCCAGGTGCCTTTCAATCACTATGCTACACTTGAGATCTGCAGGTTAGAGCCTCATTCCTTAACGTCACCCAATACAATTTCTACTGTTACACCATATTGCACCACCACGTTTTCCAGGCACTGGCTTCCCTAGTATTAGTTCTGGTGGAAGCTGTCAGTCTAATTGGCTCCCATCCTTTTACTCCACAGATAATTGTCCTACTAGAGGAACTTGCCTTTTACAGCATACTCCTCCCCACCCCTGCAGAGGGATAACAGCAGGGGCTTACTCACTGCAATGCTGCAGAAAACACAAAGCCCAGAATGGCAGGTTATTTGTTCCAGCATCTGGATGAATGTATTCTGAAGGAGACCAAACCTGGTTTTCCATCACAAGAGAATATCTCACTCCAGATGAAGCATAGGGACATTGGAAGCTGCCTTATATGGAATCAGGCCATTTGTCCATCTAGCAGGCTGGTCGTGGCACTGCAGGGTTTCAGACCAGGGTTTTGTCCCAGCTCTACCTGAAGATGCTAGGTCCTGGAAGCTTGGGCTCTTCCACTGAGCTGTGGCCCTTCTCCCATGCTTTGTGGGGGCATCAAGAAAAACATAGACCAGTTTGGAGCACGCTGGATAGTTGCTGGGAGATTGCACGTTGCCCTGGCTAGACCAGTCAATAATCCTCCAAAGGGAAATGGAAGTCAAACCCTATTCTCCTTCTGCAATCACCAAAGAGGATGCATTCCAACTTGCACACATTCTGCCACTTTGCAATTTGGAAGCAGATTTCAGATTAGAGTTAGAAAGAGCAAGGGGTCTCCAGAAGGTATATAAACTGGGGAGGGAGGGGAACGGTTCAAAGGACCCAGGCCCTCTAAAATGCCAAAATGGTGAACTCAAAATGAAGGGAAGGCTGGTGATGGCCCTCATGCCACAGCAGAGAGTTCTTCTACTATATATAATTTTTAAACCAACTAATATATGCTTAGCCTAATTAATTTCTAAAAGAAGACGTTCTAGGAGAAGGCAAGTGCGTCAGAGTTCTGTACCTAAATAGTGACAGAACAGAACAGCTTGGCTTAGTCGGAAGTGGAGTATTATCTCCACAAAGGCTAAGCGCACAGCCATTGCCCGTGAGAGAGGATAGCCTGGGTGTGACAGCTTCCAGCCATCACCGCCAATTAGCAGTTCCCTGCATTCTATGTGCTGTCAGAGATGGGCAGAGACATCCACTCCTTTGGGGCAGTTGGGACACATCTGGGAGGGAACATTTAGTGCTAAGCCCTGGACCTGTTCAAATCCTTCTTTCTACGGGAGGGCAAAAGAGAAGAGCCAAGAGTGCCTTGGATTGAGCTGCTTTTTTTTTTAGGGATAAGGTTTTGCTTGTTTGAAAAGGCTACACAAAAAAGTCAAGAGTACAACTCATTTCATTAAACTCTAGTGTTTTTGTTTAAAAAAGAAACCACCAGCAGCTGCATTTCTCATACATTTTCATTCTGGCAGTATGTTGGCATTTCAAGTGTTAATGTGTCCCCGTCCCCCCACTCCCTATAATTTGCTCTCTGTCCTCTCCCACCCCCACTTCCTAATAGGCATGGCCTTGCTGAGCAGCAAACAGCAGGAAACTAGCTTTGGAGGTGTTCCAGCTGTCAGTCACAAGCATGTTTCTTTCCAACAGTCTCTGTGTTGTTTGAGCGGTTGTTTTTCTGCCAGCAGCACAATGGGGCTTAGTTATTCATTGAAGAAGGAGGTTGAGGGAGGGGGAGAGAATCTGCAAGCAGGCACCACCCTCCATTCACAACCAATTTGGAATACTCCATCCATTCACAAAAAAACCCCCTCTCTCTCCCCACAGCTGAGCGCTACCAATCAGGGGAAGGGAAATGACACTTAAGATCATAACAGAGACCAGCTGTCCTGCACAGAGAAGCTTGTGCTGCGGGCAACGTTTATGTAAGGAATTCAAACACTGCAGAAACAGCCTGCATAGCTAGGAGGGAGTCAGCCTCTCCAAAGAGTTCATTGCAAATGATTGTGCAACCCCACTTGTGGTGAGGTCCGGAAATGCCCTTTGGCCGGGGTGGGGGTGGGGAGTAAAAATAATTTGTAAAATCAACTTTTCCCCTTCAAAACAACGGCTGCCTGCCAGTGGACAGAATATTTCCTCTTGATGCTAACGGTGCCCTCACTCTCAGCTCCATCTATTAGCAGCTACTGTAGCCCCTGCATTAATGGGGAGGATTAAGAGAGGGGCTAATTATCCCCAGTGTAGGAAAAATAGCATTTCTTGAGGACTACAGCATTGTGAAAATGGTGCAAATTGCTCAAAAACTGCTCACAAAAGGAAAAAAAGGCAGCAAATAGGGGTCCCGGAGGAGGAAAGACAAAAGATGTTGCTAGTATAATGCCAAATAAAAAGAAACACCTACAATTTAGGGGGAAAAGCACTTTCTTACTGAGTTCAAGAAGGGGCAGCTCTTGAAGGATATTTGGAAGCTGTAACATGTTGCTTAAGACATGTAACATCCTATGCAAGTTACATGGGCTCTCACATTAGCTTCTGGAGACAGCCCCAGTTTTTGGTTTCAACCTGCAGAGCTCTTATCCTCCCACCATTTACGGCAGAGGTGGGGAACCTATGGCCCTCCAGATGTCATTGGACTCCAACTCCCATCATTGCCAGCCATTGACCATGCTGTCTGGAGCTGATGGAAGATGGAGTCCATCATTCATCTGGACAGCCAGATGATACTACACCAAACACCCTGCTCCTAGGAAGGTGGGCAGTGCTGAACCTCAAAACATGGCTTGGTTTCTTTAAGTCTGATACCACCTTTCCCAGGACAGAGGATAACAAAGTACAATAGCACATCCCTCTGCCAACTCCCTCACTGCACAGGCTCACCGATATTTGCCCATATGAACTCTTTTAGGAGCCCAGCCAAGACTTGCCTGTACAGGCTGGCTTTTGATGTCCCACCCACACAATATTTCAGCTTGAAAAATCCCTCCCATCCCACACCATTGGATGTCTCTTGTATGGAAACTCTGGATGCAAACAAGAGAGACGGGGGTAGGGTTGGAAGGAGTCCTCACAAACTGAAGAGGCCTCTGTAGTATGCAGGGAAATCCTGCTTATCTAAAAGAAGTCCCTCCTCACAACATCTGGATGACCACAAGTTCCCTTTCCCCGCTTCCATCCATGAAAGCCAAAGCACTGTTGCAATTTAAAAGGGCTGCTGGATAAAATCAGACACAGGTTCAAGTGCAGACATTGCCTACTGGAACTGCCAAGTTTTCAATGGGATGCTGCCCCCCCTCAATCCACAGCAAGGTGCCCACTGGGTCATTTATCCAAGTGTGCATTCCATCAAACACAGTAAGGCAGGCAGCATCCGCACTGAAGAGGCACATTTGAGACAGGTCTGGAAATCCTGATCAAGCAAGTGACAGACATGCATTATGCTGCTTCTGAGCAGCCAAAGGGGAAAAGGAACAAAACACCACCTCCACCTAAAAACTTCCAAAGCAAATCAAACTTTTAATAGTCATAGCTTGGATTTCGAACAGAATGTGTCCATTCGACTTCCGAAACGTTCGGAAACCAAGGCAAAGTTCGCAAACCAGAACACCTACTTCCGGGTTTGCGGCGTTGGAGTTCCAAGTTGCTCATGAATTAAGCTGTTTGAAAACCAAGGTACTATCTCTCTCTCCCCCCCTTGCACACCCCTCCTAACCACCCAATCCATTACTGAGCAGTGGTACCTCGGGTTAAGAACTTAATTCATTCTGGAGGTCCGTTCTTAACCTGTGGTACCACTTTAGATAATGGGGCCTCCTGCTGCTGCCACTGTGTGATTTCTGTTCTCATCCTGAAGCAAAGTTCTTAACCTGAGGTACTATTTCTGGGTTAGCGGAGTCTGTAACCTGAAGCGTCTATAGCCTGAGGTACCACTGTACTAGCAACGGCAGCCTCTGAAGCCTTACCAGGCAACAAGAGAAGCAGCCCATCCCTAAAGGGCCTTCGTTGGGTGCTGACACCTATGCCAGCAGTCAGAGGAAGAGCTCAGTGCCTCAAAGGCAGATATTTATGTGTGTGTGTGTGTTGTGTGTCTGCCTCAGAGAAAGCACACATTCTCATTTCCCTGTTCTAATACATTAACTATAATTAGAACCTAGAAAGAAAGAAGCAAGCAGCACAACTCTAGGTTATGTCTCAACACGCCAAGGTAGAGAGGAAGTCAGGAATGCAGCGCTGCTTGGGGTGGGAGGCGCCAAGGGCTTTTGCCTTGTTTATCTGTGCACTGGCAGTGAAGCAGGACAATAGATGCTGAAGCAGCACCAAGAAATCAGCCAGGAACTTGCATGCAAAGAGCTTTGTGCCAGCGGAGCTCTCTACCCCATTCCCAGATGCCATAGCAGAGACACCACAATACTGCTTTCACCAGGAGTTATCATGGTACAGTTTGCCAGTTTAAAGAGGTAAGCTTTCAGAGGGTGAAAGAGGTTTAGAAGACAGGTGTCCCATTTGATCCTGAATGTCCAAATTTCAAAATTAGTCACACTCTCTCCTACTGCCTTAGCTCTAACTTTGCAAATAGAATGACCTGGAATACACCATCAGCAGAGTCACGTGGTGCTGCTAGACTGCACCGCTTTAGAGATTCTTTGCGGGATCACGTGTTGGAATGCATGTCTCCCCCTGACATCTCCCTGCATATAGAAATCTAGCACATCAAGGAGAATGTTTGGCCTGATACTCCTCTCCTTGGATTTGCTTTCTTTCTAGTTGCTGGGAATCCTTTTGAGGGGCGGGTGATGGGAATGAAATTCCCCTTCCACACTCTCAAGCAGAACAGTGCAGCAAAAGCTGCACCGTGTGATTTTCCTGATGGAGGCCTGTGCTGAAATACGCATTTTCACCATGAGTCTGATGACTCGCACACTTTTCAGAGGAGGAAACACACATTCATAAGCTGGAAAAACAGAACTAGAGTCAAAAAAGGAGCCTGTGGCCCGAAGGAGGCAAATTATCTAATCTGTTTGGGCAGTAGTACGTGTCCCGTCAGCGCATAGGATTTCCGCTTGCGCAATGGAACTTCCCCCCTCCTCCCCCTGCGCGTACCCTGCACCATTCCCAAATCTGTTTTGGAGGGCTTGGGAAACCTCTAGAACAGATTTTGGGGGTGTACAGGGGGGGGGGAGCTATGTTGCACAAATGGAAACCCTTGCGCTGACAGGATGTGTTCGTTGGATACTTCCCTATGGACAGCGACTTCTCAGAAGTCACAGTGTTGTTTGTAGTGCCTGCATGGGTTATATCAGGGTATGCGGCCGCAAACTCTTTGCCAATACTGCATTGTGCTCAAATCCTCACACTGCAGTTAGAAAGCTGGTGATATCTATTTAAGACTCTATGCAGGGATGTATCTTTGCTTGCATGATACCAACCACCTGCCCATGATACCAACCACCTGCAGCCATCATTACCTGGTTTCCACATTGAAGCGGCTTGCTCCCAACTCCTAAGCGACTTGTACACACAAACAGGTTGCTTGGTAACCGTGTGGCTTTGTGGGTATGGAAAGCCAATTGATCTGGATCAGTGTACACCTGCTCAAGGAATGACGTACACTCAGGTCAACACCAGCCTGGTATTTGAGCCTTAATCTCCTTGCCTCTTGTCTTTGCAGAACTGACGAGGTCAGAGATCAAGGGGCAAGGGACAAAGTCTCTATGCTTCAAGGCTTTTCATGCAATTTTGAACCTATCTCTGAACTCTGCTCTTCTTTCCCCTTTTTATGACCCACAAAGGGTGTCTACAAATAGATGTGACGCAAACCAGAAAACAATTGCCCCAATTTCTTCAAATTCTCTCTCCCTATCTCACACACACAGTAATGCACCTGTATGCTTTCACCAAGGAAAAAGTGAAGTGCAGAAAGCATAATTCTGAGTTTTCAACATTCTCTACCCATTCTTGGCACTAGTGTATTATCAAAATAGTCTTTCATGTGAATTGACCCCAAATGAAGTGGTTAAAAATACCGGTACTTCATGAGGAAAGAGATGGGAGTTGATCAGCAGAAATCTAGGCACTTTCTTTAGCTATGTTGTCACAACACAGAGATCATTGTTGAGAGACCAACAATATTTTCAAGAGAACTGAAAGTTGTTTAGGAAGGGAACTGCTTCCTATGACGTATACACTTTGAGTAGCATTATACAGATTTTTACTCAGAGTAGCCCCATTAAAATTAATGGCCATGGCAAACATACATTCAGTAATTTCAATGAGCCGACTCTGAACGAAAGTTAAATGTTATTCCCCATACAAAAGGATACAAAAACTTGCCCCTTGATCTCTGACCTCATCCATTCTGCAAAGACAAGAGGCAAGGCGATTAAGGCTCAAATGCCAAGCTGGTGTTGCCCTAAGTGTATGTCATTCCTTAAGCAGGTGTACACTGATCCAGATCAGTTTACCAAAAGTAATCTGTATTTGTTTTTTGTTGCATCTCACTCTCGTCTTAGGTTTCGCTGTGTTGATTTTGTGTAAGCCACCTTGTAAATAAAGTCATTAACTGGAGCAACAGCTTGAATTCTGATTTAAGAGTAGAACCATTGAAAACAATGGGAGTTAAGAAGATGCAAAGAGCACCACTGGATCAGGCCAAAGCCCCATCTAGTCCAGTATCCTGTTCTCAGAGTGGCTAACCAGAAGACGCCTATGGGAAGCCTGCAAGCAGGACACAGGACAGCCAGTGTTAGAATCTGAGATATGAAAGCCAGGAGCTAAAGGGCATCTTACACCTTGGTTAGGGGCACAACAACGGAATGTCTAGGCGTGCTTTTTTTATAACAAGAATACAAAGCTGAAAATGAATGAATTGCTAAAACATTATGTTCATTCTTCACGTGGTCTAGTCCTTCCCCTGCCCACCCCCCTAATATTCTTAAGAGGGTCTCTTCTCCAGTCTTCAGAGTAGTTAGAAGTGGGGAGGCAGAAAAAGCCCTCCTTTCCTTCCACTCTGCAGTTTTAATCTGAAATCTTCGGCGCAGTACTGCACCCAGAGCTCAGAAACTGCGCTGATGAAATTCCCTGTCGCAAAATGCACAGAAAACAATGGGAGCTTTGAGCACAGCAGCCCTCTCTGCCACTTGTGATTCCCAGCAACTGGTATTCAGAGACATATTGCCTCTTTGACACTGGAGGTAGTATGAAGCCATCATGGCCAGTACCCATTCATAGAAGATAGGGTTAAGTTATTATGGTGCTGAAGGAGACTCTTGAGAGTCCCATGGACTGCAGGAAGATCAAACCTATGCATTCTGAAGGAAATCAACCCTGAGTGCTCCCTGGAAGGACAGATCCTTTGGCCACCTCATGAGAAGAGAAGACTCCCTGGAAAAGACCCTGATGTTGGGAAAGATGGAGGGCACAAGGAGAAGGGGACGACAGAGGACGAGTTGGTTGGACAGTGTTCTTGAAGCTACCAACATGAGTTTGACCAAACTATGGGAGGCAGTGGAAGACAGGAGTGCCTGGCGTGCCCTGGTCCATGGGGTCACAAAGAGTCGGACACGACTAAACAACAACAAAGGGCTAAGTTAGTGATGGCTAACTTAAGACCCACAATGGAGCTTAAATATAGCAGGCAAGTCCAAATGCAGCACAATAAATCATAAAGTAAAGCAAGTTCGAGTGTATACATTAGGAACCGCAATCCCTCTTCAAGACTGTTATCAACTCTCTGAAATACCATTGTCTCCCTTGGCTGCTTTATCTTTATCCACTAACCCATCCTTAGCCACAGGAAGTAGTTGCCTGTTTAATAATTCAAGTCATTATCAGGAACGTACAGGAAGAAGGTTGTAAC
Organism: Podarcis gaigeae; assembly: GCF_964106915.1. Classification (NCBI taxonomy): domain Eukaryota; kingdom Metazoa; phylum Chordata; class Lepidosauria; order Squamata; family Lacertidae; genus Podarcis; species Podarcis gaigeae. The sequence continues at coordinate 62,869,100 of NC_139681.1, forward strand.
TGTTCACCCTTTTAACCTTCACAGGGTTATCGAAGGCTACTTCAAGAGAAAATACACCCTTACTGCTCCAAAGGAAGAAAAAAAAGTTGACAAAATGGCAGGCTATAGCTGGGGTGGGGAAGAGTTGCAGCTTGGCTGGGTTCCCATGTTGAGGCTACACAAGTGTTCCTGCACCTTTTTTTTGGTTGAGGATCATTTATTCTAATCAATATTTTATGTATTAACTCTACATTTAACCTCACCTCCATCATATTATCCCTGGGCAAGTTACAATTCATGTATATATCTCACTTTTCCTTTAAAAAAACCATTGACGTTTTCTTCATTTCTTTGTTCTTTTCATTGTACATTTCACTTTTTCAATCAGTTGTCCAAAGTAGCCCACATTTTAAAATGTAAAAAATATGAGCAATAAGAAACCCCTGAAATAGCAAATAGCAATAAGATGCTTGTTGGGCACAGAAAGGGAGAGCTCATCCTCCCAAGCATTTTTAAATTGTCACAGGATAGGATGTGTGGATAAGGGAAGAGAGTGGTCCACTGGCGATGTCAGAGGTGACACACACAAACACGGAGAGAGCTAACCTTTATGTAATTTGCTAGCCAAGGGAATTCATCTCTCTCACCAAAACAGAACCGTTACCATAGAGGAAAGCCATCTGGAGCCTGCTCAACAAACGCTAACAATTGTCTGAAAAACACAGTGGGCGAGATCCAAGGTAGTGTGAGCAGGCATCCTCTTGTGCTGTGGGGCTTCTCCTTACTCTCCTCCCCCTTGCAACCCCCAATCCTTCAGAGTAGATTTGGGGAGCACATGGGTGGGGGGGGGGCAAAGAGAAACCAAAAGTCTCATTACGCAAGTGTGCAGACAGCATTGGATGTCACCCAACATCTGGAAGAGCCCTCATTAAAGCGGAAGAAATAGTAGAAAAATAAAAATAGGACAGTAAGACCAACAAGTAATAGGAAACAGGCACCTTAACCTAAAGCTTGTCACAGTGCCATTCTTAGAGAACGAGAGTCAGAACAGAGGCAGAGATGTGTGCAGACATATTGTGCTTTTTATAGACCTTGCAAAAGAATTAGCTTTTCTAAGTGCCACCTACAAGGGTACTCAAGTAAATGCATTCATGTAATTACATAATAGGAAGCAGAAGAAGAAATGAAAACCCACCACCATCATCCAAATTAAAATATATAGGACTGGTCCTAATTCTAAGACCACACATTCCAAGCAAACATTTTGAGGCAAAACAGCACCAACTGTCTCCTGAACAGCCCCAATTCTAAACTCATTTACTTGGCACCAAGTCGCACCAATTTTAAATGGAACTCCAGTTAAGGGTGTTTAGGATTAGCATGTTACTCATGCAGCAGTTGATTTCTGTGCCAGAAACCACAGTAATAATGCAAACCATGAATCATCATACATCCATCTATGACATATTAAGCAAGAGCTCCAGAAACCCTTTCAAGTGCAAAAGATGTCCTGTTCATTTCTCTTTATTCATCTATTCAATCAGCTATTCTGGTGCTATACAGCAAACTGAATTACTGAGCCTCTCAAAGGCCATAGAGTTACACTTTGCAGATCCCCTCACCCTTTGGGAACTTTAGCAGGTTTTAGCGATATGTCTTCTCACCTTCACTCAGAATTTAGCCCTTCTGCTATACAGAGGGCACAATCCTCTCTTCAACCCCTGGCAATCGGTTTCACTAGCCTGAGTGGCTTGAAAGACCTCTACAGGTCAGAAGGGAAGCCTGTCTCCCCTGCAGACACATGGTTCCAGTAAGATTTAAATTTGGCATTACTAGATCCATTCCAGGCAGGAAGCAACTCATTGATATATAAACAGCTTCCATTGAGAATCCCCTCCTGCCATCGACCTGCTCGCCACAAACACAGAATACATAGAGGATGCTCAGGCCAGAAGGAAAAGTCTTTTTAACCCAAACAGAACTCCTCTCACAAAAGGTTTGCTGCGGAGGCCCAGAACTCTGGAGAAGACATTTTGTTTTCCCCACAATCCTTCAGGCTCCTGAACCGTAAAAGCTTACTGAGAGAGAGCGCGCCTCTGCCAACAACATCTCCTCCCACACAGCCCGGCTGCAGTTTATACTGCTCCGAGCAGGAGAACTGGAAGGGTTGGGTTAGAATGTCAACACAGAGAGAAAATTTCTTACTCCAGGCTGCCTTTCATCTCAGGGAGGAGGAAAGAAAACAAACACACACACACACACACACACACACACACACACACACCAACCAGTCTGAGGAAGCTTTCATGGCAAGCTTCCCACTTACTTCAAAGTAATCAAAGGGCAATAATTAACATGCATTTACTGTAGCGCAAGATACACCACTGCATGCTGTGACAGAGTTTGAATCAAGAATCCGTTCCACTGCAGGCTATGTTTTCTTCCCTTCAAATTCTGTGGCAATCGGAACAGCTACACACACACACACCCTGAGTGGATGCGGAGTGACATTTCCACTTTACACTTTTAAGAACATCATCTTGCTTTTATTTAACCTCCAACGCCCCCAAATCACAGTCAAAAAATATGCAGAAAGCATGTGTGCCTAAATAGCTTGCTGCCTGCAGAGGCCCAGGTGCTGAGCTCTCAGATGCTGCAGGTAAGGGAGAGTTTTGGGGGTGGTGCAGTGCGAGAGGGACGGCTGCTCTAGCCGCCTTCTCAGAGCTGCTGGCTTGCCAATGACGAATGCTCCCCAAAGCTGCTCAAGTTTCACCAGCAAAGCTTTGTCCTTCACAGCTTCGCTATAGCTGCGGCTATAATAGCCAGAAAAGTCATTGAGGGAATTGGAAGGCACAGGGCTGGTGAGAGACAGAGTGCTCTTGTGTTTGCTGTCAAATGGATTTTAATATCTCTTACATTATGAAGTATTCATGGGGGCTTGAAAGGGTTCTGCAGAGATCAAGGTTAATAGGCAGCCCCAGAGATGCTCAAATAAATATCCTAAGTCTGCCAATTAAAGCAGTGCCGTTAACAGAACAGTCAGTGTCCACACCTTCTGTCTGCTCCCTTCTCGTCAAGATCCACAGATTCAACAAAAAACTTGCAAAAATACACTTTGGAGCTACATTAAATTAACAGAAGCAAAAACCAAGGGAGCAACTAAAACCTGTCACACATTTTGCAATGACACTACAGATTTCACAGCAGGCAGACAAATGAACAAGAGAATGACTTACAGTTATCAGACTGGAAATCTGGGACAAACTGTTCATCATCAGGAACTTGGGCTAAAAGAAAGGGAAAAAAACAAGGTTTTTTCACCAATTAATTAATAAATTAAAGCCTACATTTCCTTATCTAAAGACAAAGGAGCTCACAAGCCAAAATAAATATTAATGACATACATTACAAAATAGCAAAAAAAGGAAAAAAAGAAGAAAGATTCCATAGAAATGACAAGCACGACCAATTATCATAGCCAATAGATTATCAAAGCTCAATGGGACACAGAATTGTGATATCAACAAGGATTTACCTTCAGCTAACCAAGCCTCCTGCAACTGGCTGAGATCCTGAAACAATTCTGAAAGAAAATAAGAACAAAAAATTGCGTATTTTTTTCCTGCTTACATGCTTTTTTCACATGCTGGTTAAAATGGTGATGTTTCAAAGATGCTTTTTTCAAACATCATCAACAACAAAAAGGAGGCAATTCTTCGCTACCTTCAGAATCATGAGCCAAGTCAGTGTCCTGAAACTTCCTTTTTCTGTCATTTACTGGCCTGCCTCGACATTCATCTGTGCAAGGTTTCTGGTAGAAGCAAAGAAATGTAACTATGAAGGGCAATCATTCAAAAACACAAAAGAGCAGAAGCAACATGAACTTTGTACAAAGGAGCAGGGGGCATCACATGATAAGAAAACAAAACCACATTAAAAAAAAATGAAGTCCTACCCCAGGGACCATGAAAGGGACCTGCTGATCATAAAAACCATCCATTGTGCTTGCAAATTCTTTAATATTCCCTCGAACGTTTTTAGCATTGAGTAATTCCAGGATGAGAAGAGTTTTCAGAATCTAGTTCTGGCAGATTTCAGGCTGGAAGGGAGAAGAGAAAGACAGAGGAATCAGACAATGTTCTGCCTTTAAGGCACCTGAAGAGACCATCTCTAACAGCACACAAGCATGTTCTGCAAGCTTTGAGGATTATCTTTTGTGCTTAGTTAACACACATTAAACATGGGGGAGGGAGGAAGACAAATTATAGTATTACCCCCCTCTAGCTAGTTGCTATGATATCCATTCATTAAGTTGCTGCTCTTTTTAAATCAACACACCAAAGCCCCAACCTTTAATCCATGATGTCACAGAGTTACTATGGAAACAGTCGTGACATCACTAAATGCGAATTACAACCGCTTAAGAACAAACATAGGGAACGGCATGGATTATAAGGCAGAGATCACATGGCTTGGAGTACATTTTCTCCCTACATGGTCGAAAGATAAAATATAAATAGCAACAAGTGCACAGGAAAGTCGACTGGAGTTAGCGAAACAGCTTGGCTTTCTGGAGATGATAATTATCTGCATGCAACTCCTCTAGGTTACAAAGAGAGCCAATGCTCTTTTAACTTATGCCTAACCAATGCAAACCGAAAAGATCCCTTGATTTCAATGCTACCAGAAACTGGTACTGTAGCCATTCAAGCATTGTTTGAAGTAGCTTATTTTTTTGCTGATCTAAACCTTTGATCGCCAAGGAAATCTCGGATAATTTACTCGAAAGCTTAAAAACACACTGCAAGAAATATCCATGTTAGGCTGGCATAAGACCCAGCGCGAAATGGAAAACTGCTCGGTCCCTTGTTCTGCTGATGCAACTTTTGCTGCTATTGAGCAGCTCGTATATCTTCAAGAAATCTGCTAAGCAAAGGGCAGTTTTCAGTCACCCCTTAAGTAAATTCACCGTGAAGTTTAAACACAAGAGAGATTTATGGCCTGTTTAAAAGAAGCAGTATTTTAAAGGCAGTGTTTTCTACGAACTCCTCTCAAAAATACAGAATCTGTGGTCTTAAAAAAAAATAAAAAAATGAGTGCGTTTCATAACATGGGGTTGGCGGCGGGGGGAGAGAGAGACGAAAGAAAGGTGGTGGTAGCGAGATCGGTTATGAACTTTATCTAGCCTAGCTGGCCAACTATTGCAAACTGCTCCTAAATATCACCGCGGACACACATATCTTCCATTCCGAACTTGCCCCGTCGATTCAGAGCAAAATTTTTTTTTGGCAAAAACGGCGATTGGAAGCAACATCTTTAAAAACATTATGTCGCGCGTACTAAATCCGCTTTTCTATCTGGCCGCTGCGATTCGCCTCCCCTCTCTCCCCCCCCCCCCGTACCCCTAGGAAAAGCCTTTAACGCAGCCAAACAATACAATTAGCATCCCCTCCCCCGTGTGCAAATCTGGCTTAAGTTTTATGAATGGCAGAGCAAGCAACAAGAGCAGGTAGAGTGTAACGAGATCCCCGGCGTAGGGCCCCATTCACAAAAACAAGGCACGCACTTCCCAGCTCGCTCCATTCACGAAACGCCTTCAGAGGCGCCCCCACCCCTACAGCCCTGTGCAGAACGCCGCGAGGAGACGCAGCCCCCGCCCCCGCACTCAAGGCTTCATTCACACAAAACCAGCTCCATTCATAAAATCGCCCACATTCACAAAAAAACACATCACCACCACTAGCAACCACCTCCCGACCCAGCCAGTGCCTGCTGCAGCCTGTGGCGGCGCGGCTGTGCAGCCTTCCTTTGGAAAGGCTACGCCGTAGCTTCTCCTCCCGGCACTCTGTTGCAGCCCCCAGAGCTGCCCCCTCCCGCACCTGAGATCCAGCCCCACTGCTTACCCCAGGCTCCAGCAGACCGAATCACTGCCTCCATCTCAGCCACGGCATCCCAAGCTTACCCAAACATAACCCCCCCGCGCGCATTACTTTGCACCCCCGAACACCTGCGCCCCCGCCAGCCTCCTTCTCAGGCCGCCCAGCCGATCCCACAACTCCCAGCACCCCACCGCTCAGGACCCCCGACCCCAGTCCCCGGAGGCTGCGTCGCCTTCGCCCCTCCTCACCTGGCCATAGAACTAGCGCGCTGCCGCTGTGCAGTCGCTAGAAGCCCTGGTTCTTCCTCGGGCTGCTGCCGGAGCCCCCGAGCGGCCTCCAGAGCCCGCCCTGCCCCGTCCCCATTGGCCCACGGCCCCGCCAGAGGTTGTCAGTCTCAGCTTGTTTACCCTACCACGCACCCAATGGCGCTCGGATGTTGCAACGCCTCCCGGTCCTGAATGGCTGCGGCGGCCCAGCCAGTGCGTTCTAAGCCCGCCTCCTCGCAACGATGAACTGCCTAATGTTTTTTTCCTCCAGGGAAATATAGCCAATCAAGGCGGCCTTGATTTACATACTTTTTTCGAGGAGCGTTTTCATTCATAAAAAAAGGAAAAGAAAGAATGGTCGCGTTCCGAGGGCGAGGCAGAGGCGCAGGGAGGGATTTAAAGGGAACGCGCAGCTCGGCGGCAGAGAGTCTGTTTTTGCCAGCTCCGTTACGAAGTGAACGCTCCTTGGCTGCCCACAGTCCCGTGCCGCCGCCGCCTTCTTTTTCGCCTCGTGGCCGCACGCAGGACCATCTCACGACAACCGGCCAGCTCGGCGGCGGCCGGAATAAGAAATAATCGCCATAGCAGGTCGCCCTCGATCTTGGCACCTGAACTTCATTCTTATTACCACCCCCACCAGAAATCAGTGAGGGAACACCGTGCCCCCAGCACTGCCCTGCTCATTCAGCTGCAAGGGGGAAATGGCAGGAACAAAATCTTCTGGCCTTTCGTCTGGGGCATTAATCCAACGACCGCATTTTTCGTTACAAACAGTGCAAAGCCTGTTAACCAGGGAACAGCAAACTTTTTCAGCAGGGGGCCGGTCCACTGTCCCTTGTGTGTGGGGGGGCAGATAATATTTTGAAAAAATAATAATGAACGAATTCCTATGCCTCACAAATAACCCAGAGGTGCATTTTAAATAAAAGCACACATTCTACTCTTGGAAAAACAGCAGGCAGGCCCCACAAATAACCCAGAGATGCATTTTAAATTAAAGGACACATTCTACTCATGTAAAAACATGCTGATTCCCAGACCGTCCGAGGGCCAGATTTAGAAGGCGATTGGGCTGGATCTGGCCCCTGGACCTTAGTTTGCCTCCCCATGCTGTTAACATTTCAGCCCATGCACGCATAGGCTTAGACCGTTGGGTCGCTGGACAGATCCATGCTCTGGTCGCGCCAGTAATGCTTAACTCAAAAGAGAAGTGCGATAGGATCGGGCTGCAGAAACTGCTGCAAGTCCTTCCTGGGACTTCTGGAATAGCCTCAGGCTGCAACCCAGTGTGTACACACTTAACCTGGCATGAAGTGGGGTCTTCCCTATGAGTAAAGAGGCATTGAGTTGCATTGTAACTACAGTGCCCTGTGCCTGTTTACTTGCTTGAAAGCTGCCTTAACCAAGTCAGACCACTGGCCCTCCTACACTGACTGGCATTTCAGGACTCCTTTGGGATTTGGGAGACATGGGCGTAGCCATGATTTTTGTTGGGGGGGGCAGAACCTCAGATTTTTATTGATTTTGATAGATTTAGTGGGGACAGCTGCCTGCCTCCTTGGCTATGCCCATGCTTGGAGATGCCAGGGATTAAACTAGACCCCCATATGCAAAGCAGCTTCTCTACTGCTGCTCTAAGTGTGCTTTTGGGCTGCACCCACTCAGAGACACTATTCTTACTTACAGGTTGAGAAAACAAGAAGCACCCTGCAGGATCCAATGAAGGACTCGTCTAGTCCAGCATCCTGTTCCCCACAATAGCCAAACAGATGGCTAAAGGTTGCCCATGAAGGCAGCGCCTCTAATCCTGGAGGTAGCATATATACCTAGCACAACTAGTCAGCAAGTCAATGGGTCCCCCAGACTGCCTGAATTTCAGTTTGCTCAAGTGAGATCTTTTAGGGCCCTAAACTCAGTTCTGAAGTGGAGAGGGAGCCACTGACGGAGGAAGGGGGAGCGGGGGAGCGCACTGCCCCCAGCAGCGTGATCCTGGTGGGGTGCCATCGCAGCTGCCCCCCTGCCCGTGCTGGGCGCCACGCCCCTGTGGGTGGCACGCCCCGCCCCCAGGACGCGTGCCAGCCATGTCCCCGCCTGCTCTCCGCCCCCCTCCCCCGGTGCCAGAGCATGAAGCTCTGCCACTGGAGGGAGCCACTTTCGCCAGTGACACTGGGAGGGTGAGTCTAAGGCATTGGCACAGATCATCTCAGAATGGACGCCCATTATACCTGGCAAGTGAGGTTTGTTGGGCAATGCAGGTAGCCTTAAAAGGGAGGTACAGGATAGTGTGCACATGGCGGCAGCAGGCAAGTAAGCAAGGAAACAGTGTGAGGGAAAAGGGAAGTCGAGGTGGCATGGGCCTGAAGTTCATACAGAAGTAGAGGTAGCGACAGCAGATGCAGACTGTGGCATGGGAAAGAGGAAAGAGGGCTTGCAAGAGTAGCTCTGAGTAAGAAGAGGCAGAAAAGTGGGACAAAGCCAGCAGGAAAAAGAGAAGTCAAACTTGGTCTGGGCTTCACCAGCTGACCCACGCCATTTCACTTCCACACATTTCCTCACTATCTCACGGATTCAGCCTTTGCCATCGTCATGCCCTGCAGATGGGCAGGGGCTGATGGGACTGGGGCTGATGGGAGTTGTAGTCCAAAACATCTGCAGGGCACTGCATTGGCAAAAGCTGCTCTGGTGGCTTATAAAAACACTACCAATTCACAACCCGTTGAGTTGTTCTGATCTTAACATGCTCCTATGAATTGTTCAACTGATAGCAATGTAATTAAACTTGTGGGAACACTTGGGTCCGGACCAGTGAGTGCTTCCAAGTCATGCTTTGGCGTCAGTTGCTGTTTCAGACAGACAGGCGGGTTGCACGAGGAAGCAGAGCAGCTTGTTGCGAGGTTTCACCTTCTCCTTGCTGAGAGTTACTTTATCTTTTTCCTAGCGAGGATTATCTTTAATTCACGTCTTTTCATGTCTTTCTCTAAGAGCAAACACACACACACATATATATACATACACCTATTATATATGGTCAGGAATGAAAGCATAAGGCAAGTTGAGCTTGCTAGTCTAGGGGCATGATGGTCACTTAGGGTTCAAGAGGTCCTGGGTTCAGTTCCTAGGCAAGCTCTACTGTAATTGCTGGGCTACTTAGAGACTTTGTGTAGGAATAAGTACAGATGCTAGGAGAGGATATATTTATTAGATATTATCATTCTTTCCTCACATTTGTGAATTCAGCAGAGTATATCACTTAAAATAAAGTTTATTTTTTAAAAAAGTAATATTTATTTAGGTTTTAAGGGTTACAAAAAACAAAAGTAAAAACACCATATTAAACAAAAGCAAAACAACACATCACAATAAGTAAAAGAAAAAAGAAGGGAAAAAAAGAAAAGCAGAAAAATACAAACAATTAAAAAAGACAGCAAATCTTCCCATAACTTATCTTTCATTTGCTTGTTTCCTTGACCTCCTCACACCTCCCTTTTTTGTGTTCTAGTTCGGTTAGCTATTTCAGCAAATCCTTTCCATCTTTTCCAATTTTTGTCCTGTAATTTATCTTAATATTAATATAACTACTTTCCCTCCTTTCACCAATTAACAGTCTGTTTTTTTTCTAAACCTTTATAACATTTCTGCTAAAGCCACATAACTTCATTCCAACATCCTTCTAACATTCATTAATTTTACAATGTTTCTGTAGATAGTCTTTAAATTTCTTCCAATCTTCCTCCACTGACTCTTCTCCCTGGTCTCGGATTCTGCCAGTCATTTTCGCCAGTTCCATGTAGTCCATCACCTTCATCTGCCATTCTTCCCGGGTGGGTAGATCTTGTGTCTTCCAGTACTTTGCAATAAGTATTCTTGCTGCTGTTGTAGCGTACATAAAGAAAGTTCTATCCTTCTTTAGCACCAATTGGCCGACCATGCCCAGGAGATAGGCCTCTGGTTTCTTCAGAAAGGTATATTTAAATACCTTTTTCATTTCATTGTAGATCATCTCCCAGAAAGCCTTAATCCTTGGGCATGTCCACCAAAGGTGAAAGAATGTACCTTCAGTCTCTTTGCATTTCCAACGTTTATTATCGGGCAAATGATAAATCTTTGCAAGCTTGACTGGTGTCATGTACCACTTGTAGATCATTTTCATTACATTTTCTCTTAAGGCATTACATGCCGTGAACTTCATACCTGTGGTCCATAACTGTTCCCAGTCAGCCATCATAATATTATGTCCAACTTAAAAGAAAGTTTAGATAGGCTAGTTTTAGCTTTTTAATTTAAGTAATACAGGATGCTTTAAGGCAGACTGGATTCTCCTGGTATTTTCTCCCTTTTTAAATCCCACAATCCTGTAAAAGGTAAAAAGGTAAAAAGAACATTACTCACTCAGCGCACCGCCTCCAGCACCACGACCCCGGTGGGGTGCCATCACAGCTGCCCCCCCCCTGGGTGCCATGCCCCCAGGACGTGTGCCAGCCACACCCCCGCCTGCTCTCCGCCCCCAGTACCAGAGCATGAAGCTCCACCACTGTATATATCTGCTATGCCCTTCCCGGGTCAGGGCACAGTTGGAGCATCTCACAGCGTTCTCTCTAGTAAACTTACAGGAAAACTCTGTGAGCTTCAGCCTATCTAGCAAACATGCATTGTTGGTTTGACTGCATTGTAGATATCCCACATTTTGGTGGGGTGACAGGGGAGTTTTGTATGCTGATAGCAACAGAGCCCTGGCATCTTTTGGAAGGAACCATGGAAAGCCAGATGTCATTAGACTCCAGTTCTCATTCCCCATGACCATTGGCCATGCTGATGGGAGTTGGAGTCCCTCAGCATATTTAGGGCATTGCATTGGCTACTTGTACTTTATGCTGTCTGTAGGCACCATGGCAAAATTGGAGAACTAATATAGAATCACATGAGAGATATTCATTCATTCATTCATTCATTCATTCATTCATTCATTCATTCATTGTATTTATATACCGCTTGTTTGCCAAGGTGGTTTGCAATTTAAAAATATAAAAACAAACAAATAGCTCAACATACAGGACTGTGTTATCTCACACTGATTTCAGAAGCCAATGACAAACTCCCTGGCCTGTACTTCTTCTTGTCGGCCTTCTCTCAAGGCACACAAGTCTTTCTTAAGTAGCCCCAGGATATAATTGAAGAAAAATAATAATTTGGTCTGTGTTTTAAGTGAACCGACCTAATTCATATCTCTGGGATTAACACACAGATCAGAATGTGATTATCTTTCTGATTTTACACTTCTCCAAATTTTGTGATATGTTCAGGAGACGTGCCAAAAATGCACATCACAGCATATGCTTTCCGTAAACAAATGTACAGGAATGGGACAGAACAGATTTATGAATAATCAAACGCAAAAATGACGCAGATCAAACAGAGATGGATTTGTCCATCCCTGTGTCAGGAAGCCCCAATCTTTCTCTGAGGCCACTTCCAGGAAGTGATGGCCTGGGCTTCTTCTTTTCTGCCTTCCTTTCAGGACTTTCTTAAGTAACTCTTGGGAAGATTTATTGTGGCTGAAATGGGCAGTATTCTTTGCAAGGTGTTGTTATGGGTGTGTGAATATGTAGGAACAATATCCACCTCCATAACTCCAGATCCACATTATATACATTTGAAACATATTCAATGCACATTTAAAGCATATGACTCCCTCCAAAAAACCCTGGGAACTATAGTCTCCCCCTCACAAAGCTACTATTTCCAGCACCATTAACAAACTACAGTCCCCAGAATTCGGGGGGGGGGGAGTCATGTGTATTGAACACATGTGGGTCTGTTAATACATTCATGGGCCATGCATGCAACTGACCTCTGGGCCTCCTTAGCTATGCATATGCTGTGCATATGCTATGACACCTCACAGTGACAGCTTGAACAGTTCCAATGGGTTTGGGGTTTTTTTGTGGGGGGGGGAAGCTTTGGACCCATCTGTTCTGGCAAGTGGCCAGGAGGATATAATTCAGGCTGGGCCTCTAAAATTATATCCATTCTGTGCAATTTTTCGGGTATAAAATTATTTCTAAGGCTAAGTGGTGGACCCATGGAATGATGGTTCTGCAGCCTCGACAAAGCCTGTTTTATTAGCTGGTTTGATGGAAGAAACTGTTTGAAGTCATCCTTTGCCTTCTACATTATACTTTTCCACTGAAGCTCTGCTGGAGAGAGGGTAGAATAAATTTGCCTAAATATAACCCATTCTAAAAAAAAAAAAAAAAAAAAAACCAACAACCATAGGCTCTAAATTTAACACAATACCTTTCACATGCAGTTTTTTCTTTGGTTTTGGAGACACGTGAGCTTGCCTGCTGCTGCCTTTTATTTTTGTTCTCCTGGGGTGGAGGGTGACGGGGAGGGGAAAGAAACTGATTATTTTTAAACCAGGAGCTTTGATTTATACCGGCTACAATGACATAAATCAGTCTTTTTATTTTAAAATTAAATGTTCCTTTTAAAAAAAATGAATGGAAATGTTCCGTCACTGCTACAACTGGGCTTGCTTTTTTGTTGGACTTCCAAAACACGAAGAGGATGAAATGATTGGAAGTCCCCTGCTTCTACAGCATCCCAACAATTGTTTCATGACTTTGTCATAGCTGGAGATGGGCCAAGTACGTGTAGAAGACATGGGAGCTCAAGGGCAAAATGCTTCCTATCCAGAATTTGTTATTTACAGGACAAATGACAATCCAATGCCCTTCACCCAGTTTCAAGGAAGGCAGGTGATCTAAAGTCTCCCTTAGGTGTCAGGGCTAGAAGAGCTCACAGCTCTGTTCAGGTTGGCATATCCAGGGGACGCCAATGCAGTAGCCTCCAGATGTTATTGGATTCCCCATCAGCCACCATGGCCAATGGCCATGAATGATAAGTGGGCAATACATAGTTAGACCAACCAGTGGTCTGACTATGTTCCAATAAACTGTGAATGAATGACTTGGTAGATCCAACATGTGGTCTTCAAGAACATACCAGCTAAAAGTGAAGGAACTCCCAGAACCTTGGTTAGAGTGTATTTTGCCAATTGCCTGCGAGAGGAGCCTCAGATTTCATTTTGGTTTGGACTGACGTTGCTGTTGACTGCAGCTGGTATGACGGGCTTGATTGTGGCAATGGGTTGTTATGATGAGCGCTTTCCCAAGACAGACAATGTAATGATAGCCTGGAGCCAAAGACTCTGCTGTGGCTGGGTTGTATTACAATTACGCCAATAAAGTGGCGCATGTGTGCTACACCAACACCAGAAAACAGAGAGACTGAGGTTGCCATTGGTCCCCTAATGACTTGTAACCAATGGCTACTTGAATGATGGGCAACTGTAAATGTGGTTGAGCAGGTCAAGTGTCATTTTTGTTCTTTTTCTTGCATGGAGAACAATGGGATCACCACCATCCTACTCTGTGCCTACGACTGGGGTTCTCCTCTGTTTTGTCATCACCGTTTGTTTTGATGCTGTTGTTTTCCGGCACCTGGGCTAGCTATGGCCTGTTTTGCAGAAGGTGTCCTTGCTTTTTTAGGTCCTCCTTTCCACTCATTGCAATTGTGTTGCCCTTGAACACTGAACAATCAGAAGGTTTCTTGGAGAACTACTGCAATCCGGACACAGGATGCTTATTTTCATTCACACGAGACAACAGCGGCACTGTCATGCTATTGTGCCTGGAAAAGTGCAGTCGGTGATACCCCAGCTGGCGCTCTCAATCAAAAGTTGCTCCAGAAGCAGCCATTACTTCATTGTCATTTTATTTGATGTAAAACCACATCGGTTAGGATTTACATATAAACATGAGCTACATTACGAATTCACACAATTCCATGCAGGGAACTACATCGAGATCCATGGGAAAGGAGGAAGAGCAGTCCATGCTCAGGAGGATATACAGTACATTTCATGGTGAGGAACAGGATTAACTCTAGCTGCCTGTATTCACACAATACACTAGGTGGGAGGTGTGCATTGATTACAGCCTAAATGGAGAGATGCCCATTTTGCCCCATTACGTACCTGGTCCTCTCTCTGGCTGCACTGAGAGTCCCCGAAGATTGGTTAGTGAGATGCTAGTGAAGTGCAGTTTAGTCTGGTAGCTTCTGCAACAGAGGCAAACATTGTGCATACCAAGTTTTCAATCAGGAGTTTTGCTTGTGGTTTGGTGTCGTCATACACTGAATTTATATCGCGGGACTGCTGTGTTGTTTCCTCAGAAGGTTTATGAGCATGAACCAAACTGGGACAGAGCAACTTCATCCACCAGATAGCGAGCGTGACAGGAGCAAGGATGGTCGTGTCATTGAGGGATGGGCTGTAGCTCAATGGTAGAGCCCATGCTTTGCATGCAGAATGTCCCAGGTTCAATCTCCATCGTCTCCAGGCAGGGTTGGGAAACCCTGGAGGGCTGCCGCCTGCCAGTGCAGGCATTACTCTGGTGGATGAACCAATGGTCTGACTTGATAAAAGCAGTTTCCTACATTCCCCGTCAGCATGGATTTCAACAGTAAGGCCATGATTCCCGAATAAAAGCATTGTAGGTGGCGGGTGCTTAGCAGTGGTGGGATGGACCCCTAGGAATTAAGCAATCCCATGAATGACACTAACAGCACTCCACCAAAAAGAAAACCCCACCAAAAACCAGAGGAACTGCTTCCGTACTTTATATATGTTGGATTGTTTCAGGCATGCACACATATAATTCAGTTTCTCAGAACTGGATTACCCAACACCTGGTGACTCAGCTGAACGTGTGAAATGTCTCCACCTGGAAATGTTGCATTTGAGGTGGAACTGGATGGTGCAAATGTTCTCGCTGAAGGGATTAATTGGTAAAGGCTCATGTTTCATTCATATATGCAAATATTGGTTTCATCAACGGTCATTATGTGATGAATGTGGATTGTGAGCCGGCTTCTAGCACCGCCATATGAATGGACTGCATTTCTTTGGAGTGGAATTGTTTTAACTGGGCAGCGGTTCCTTAGGCGCCAAAGTGGTGCATGGAGCCATTTCGTGCAGTGGTGGAGGTGGCATTGTTTAGCATTCTTGCCCGGCTGGCCTAAGGGTCACATTGCTGGTATTTTGCAAGATGGTGACCAGGCCTAAGGAGGCAGCCCACTAAACTGACAAGAGATCGGAAGCTCTGGCACAGTCCTTCACGACATGGAGAAGCAGAGAACAGCAAATAATTTGACTCAAAGTTTCATCCTGGATGGCTTTTCAGCAAGCTACATTCCCCCAGAATCTATCTTCTAGGCAATATCCCAAAATACACTTCAGAGCACTGAGGGGCAGAAAGATCAGGGATGGGAGAGGAAACTATGGTAGATGTGCAGATTGAGAATGGGAGGAGAAAAGAAGTTGAATGTGCAGAGTGACAGAAAGAGAAATAAGCAAGGAACAGACATGGTGCAGATACTGGAGTATCACAAGGTTTCTTACTGAAACTGCCTTTATGCAAAAGGTTCCAGCTGCAGACCCCCAGGTTCCTTGGCCAAAGTTCTACACTGATGTAAATGCAGGAGAGTAAACAGCACCTTACCCCAGTGAGCAGAGAGTTTGGCCTGCTTTTCTGCAAAGCGCTAAGTCCACCAATTGCCTGCCGCACAAAATAAAGCAAGCTGCTAATGTCACTGGAGAAGCCAGCACAGCAACACGCCCCCCCCACCCCGCCATGGCCCTAGAGGAGCTCTCTGTGAATTGGGCACTGGCTGTATGCAGAAGGCATTTGCGACATTCACAAATAAACGCTGCTTTGTCTGGCTGTCAGCCTGTATACTCTGCCTGGGCTGGAGATCAAGCTGGGCTAATGAGTCATCACCTGGAATAAAAACCCCACAGCTGGAATTCACATCAGTTGCTCTCTTGACAATGCAAAAGCCAAACTGGGCTCCTGCTGCTTCTGCCTCGGCTCCCCCAGGCCTGCAGAGTGAACAGGACAGGTTGTTGCCTCCTGCAGGAGAGGGGCAGAAGTCTAATGGGCGCACTGCTTTGCAGCATAGAGATGCAGTGATGGAAACCACTCGACCAGACCCATTTCTGCCTAAAAGGCATAACCTCGCCCTGAAAAAGAGATTGCAGTTCAGGAACAAACCACAGTAAGCATACAGCCACACAAGGAGCAGGGCTGTTGTACAAAGAGTTGCCATTCTGATACGAGCCAGAATTTCCAACGACTAACAGTTCTAGTAAATGGAGAAAGAACGAAATGGAAAAGGAAGAAAAAACCCTGTCCCAAGCTCTCTCACGCCAATGAGCACATAAATGATGGTTCCATACACTAAATTTGCCTTTGTGAGGCAAAAAATAAGTGAAAGACCAGCTTCTGAATGTGCCTGCTTAGGGGTCTTGCTGAACCGTAAGTCCCTTCACCCCTGGCCATGGCCATGCTGGCTGGAGCTGACAGCAGCTGGACTCCAAGTGCTAGTGGGTCACACATTCCCCATATCTGACTTAGATCTAAGCACAGGGAAAAGAAAATCAAATGGTTCTATATGAGGCAGGTGGGGCTGCCAGATTGGGAGTGAGGAGTTTTCAACCCCCTTTCAACTTCCAAGTGCTGCAGGAGGAGCTAGGCCAGCTATGGCTCCTCCTGCCTGTTCCCTCCTAGCTCTTTCATCCACCCTCTCCCCTGCTTCCTGTAATTGATCAGAGCGCCAGGTATGCCTCACAGAAAGAAGGGGAGGAGCAGATGAGAGAGTTGGCAAGAGAACAGGCAGGATGTCTCTTGCCACGCTGGGAGATTTAAAAGCCTATTTCATTTATTTCAAAGCATTTCTATATAACCCTTCTTCAAAACGGAGTCCACAGTGGTATACAACAGATAACAAATTAATTAATACCTAATGCGATACAATAAAACACCAACGATAGCAGCCATAGAAAATGACAGCAGCTAAATAATGCAAAACACATTACATGCCTGGGTAAATAAAAACCGTAGAATCATAGAATTCAAAGGGCCCTCGAGGGTCATCTAGTCCAGTGTTTCCCAACCTTGGGTCTCCAGCTGTTTTTGGACTACAACTCCCATCATCCCTAGCTAGCAAGACCAGTGGTCAGGGATGATGGGAATTGTAGTCAGAAAAAACAGCTGGAGACCCAAGGTTGGGAAATAATGATCTAGTCCAACCCCCTGCAATGCGGTAATCTCAACTAAAGCATCAGTGACAGATGACAAGCCAACCTCTGCTTAAATGAAGGAAACCTTCCAAGGGATTGTATTAGGCTGCAATCCTCACCATGTTTACTCAGAACAGAAATAAGTCCCTCATTGGATTCAGTGAGGCTTACTACCATGTAAGTGGGGTTAGGGCTGTAGCTTTAATCTAGTACCAGAAGGATTGTAAAGTAGACGCCAGGTATACCTCTTTAGGGAAGGCATTCAAAAACTGGGGTGCCACCACGGAGCAAGTCCTCTGAGGTTTGCAAGGTGCACACCGGAAGCTGTGGGTTCCCAGGCTTGTCTTATCTTTCATCTTCAGGTTCCTTTCTATAAAAAAGATGAGCTGTTTCTTGGGGCTGCAGAGGGGATGAGTGGACACTGCAGAATGTTTTGCTCACCAACATTGCTCTATCCCAGGGGTAGGCAACCTAAGGCCCATGGGCCGGATGTGGCCCAATCGCCTTCTCAATCCAGCCCACGGACGGTCCAGGAATCAGCTTGTTTTTACATGAGTGGAATGTGTGCTTTTATTTAAAATGCATCTCTGGGTTATTTGTGGGGCATAGGAATTCGTTCATATTTTTTCAAAATACAGTCCAGCCCACCACATGGTCTGAGGGACGGTGGACTGGCCCACGGCTGAAAAAAGTTGCTGACCCATGCTCTATCCACTAAAACGCTTTTTTTTGGGGGGGGGGGATGACAGAAAATGACACAATCCCAGATTGTTCTGATTACCAAAGCCTAGCTGCTACCCTACTTAAACATACTGCTGCAAAGGTTTTGCTAGTTAATGTTTTGTTCATTTGTGCAAATGTCTGTAGCTTACTGCTTACTGTTGAGATGCCTCTAGAGCTGTGTACTAATAAAAGAGCATGTTAAAGCCTTCAATTTGCCAAGTTATACTTGGCACTGGGTGGAAGGCAAGGATTATTTTAAATTATGGGAATCTTGAGTGTGGCCAGATCATTTGGGTTTTAAAGCTGCTCTGATGCTCTGCAACCACTTCTGCTGTTTAAGTATCTCTCCTTCATTCAATGTCTGCCCTCCGGCTATTTTTCTCTCCCTGTATGGGAGGGTGGATTTTTGGAGGGCAAACAATGCATTGTTTCTTAACCCTTTTTTTATAAGCCATCTCAGCAACCTTTCTCTAACCCTATAGGAACTGGACAATATTATTATTTTTCAGATATCTAAATCTTTTTCTTGGCTTGCCTACTGTCCCAGAGCAGCCTGATCATAAATGTTCATTTTCACATTAAGTGCACCAGATTTAGGATTGGGTTGTCATCTGCATCCTGTGTATGTTTAGGAGGGAGTAAGTCTCATTGATTCCAGTAGCACTTACTCCCAAGTAAACATCAGGCAGCGTGTCATTTCATGCCTCTTGTTGGCTGTTCTCCAGAATGTTTCCTGTGATATCCAGGATATCCTTTTTAAATTTATTTGTATTAGGGTATCAAATAAGAGGTGATGTCTAGCCTGGCTGGTATACTGTGGTTTTTAGATTATGTTATTATTATTTTTGTTACTGAATGGGAAACACTAAAAACGCTACTTTGTTTTTGGCTGCCCTGATTAATATTAAGTGAAACTGTCAACAGTGGCATAGTGTGAATGTGCAAGTTCCCGGAGAGGAGATGGTGGCGCCTTTGTAACTCCTCCTCCTGTACTGCCATGAGCTTAGCTATGGTTTGGCTTAGTTTCATCCAATCCCAGGTTTGTGGTTGGTGTCACTCCAAACTAAACATGAGGGGCAACTGAATCTTGTTCTTGTGTTTACAGTTTGTGGTTTGTCTGGAGGAGACAAGCCATGAGTCTGGGGTTCAAAGGACAGTCTCAGCCAAACTATGGCTTAGCTCAGCAGCAGGAGGACCATGAAAGGAATGGAGTTGCTGTGATCTCCTCACCAGGAGCCCCCATTCTTCTGTGTTCAAGCTAAGCCATGGTTTGACTTAGGGTTACATTACATGCAACCCAGCTCATTGTTATATTTTCTAAAGGCATCTAAAATTAGATGTATTAGCTTCAGCAAGGTTGCTGTCTTCCCATGCCATTGGAGCTAACTTTGCTCTCCCCCCCCCCCCCCATGAAAGTACAGCATCTTCCTACTTCCTTCTTAATCACCAAGCATCTCTGTGATGCTTTGACATTTCAGAAATGTAGCAAAGCCTCAGTCACACCTGACAGCAAAGCACTATTTGGCCCATAATAATTGTGGCAATCAGTCAGTTGCTTAAAGCTGAACAACTGGTAAGTGTTAGTGAGTACTTAGGCATGAAATCTGGCAAATACAATTAAGTATTCTTGTCCCCTGAACCATTCAATTGTCATTTTCTCCAGGACCCTCAGAATCTTATTTTGCTAGTCTGGAAGAGAATCTATTTCCTATTCTTACCTAATCTCCACCAACCTTTGTTAATATCTGATTTAAAGATATGAATTTAGCCCATCTGCTTTCCTTATGAGAATTTGTTCATTTTTAATATGCCTTTGGTTGCCCATAACTCATTCTGAGCACTTGATTTCTTTTCTGTGCAAATCTCAGCTACTTCTACACTGCCTGTCTGGTTAAATTTTTTTTTTTTGAACATTTATTTACTGTTTATATAGACTCCTTCCTTCTGTGATTGTTTTCCTGCTCCATTTTAACAATTGAGCCACTTATGGTTTTCCAGAATTATTTCAAATCCAGATACCAGTAAACCTTGTCAGAAGGTGGATTTAGTTATAATTAAACCAGTGCAATTTTATCAGTTGAACTGTCCTATAAGAAACAAGATATTGAGTTCCTCAGTAAGCCAGCTTGCTAGTCCTGAATCAAATCACCCACAGCATGTCTACACCAGTTTCATAGTTGTGCTTTATGCCAGTTTAATTGTTATGACTTCCCCCAACAAATGATAAGAATAATAGTTTTTGTTAGGGGCCTAAGAATTCTGCTACTGGTCCTCTTCATAGAATGATAGTTCCCTGAGGAAGGGACTCATCAGCAACCCAGCTTAAATTTGTGGCATAGGCATGTCCTCATATTTCAGAGAGGGAGAAACTAATATTTTCAATGTACTGAATCCCGGCCCATTGCGTTTAGTTTTCTCGGTTAGTATCTTACTACCTTTATTGTTAAGAATCTACTTCAGTCTTCCCCAGGTTGGTGCTCTCCATGTATTTTGGACTATAGCTTAGCATGGACAATGGTCAGGGATGATGGTCAGGACAATGGTCAGTTACAGTCCAGAGTATATGGAGGGTACCAGATTGGGGGAGACAGAAATGCCTAGTGCTTAACACTTGCCTCTCCTTTACTTTTGCACCAGATTGATAAAGTGGGCTAAGATCTGGTTGCAACTGCATGGAAATCCCCAAGGGGGACAGAATTTGTGCTATGTTGTTTTTCTCCTTGGCAACTCAAGAATCCTGAGCTTCTAGTTGCTGGCTTCTGGATAAATTATTTTCCTTTGTTCTTTGCTGTACAGTCAATTAAACCCAAACCAAACCAAGCCAAATATAATTATCTTCTGCCATTGAATTGATATTTGAGAAAAGAGAGAACAAGCTATATTTGCAGCATTGAACCAGAACCGCCAGAAAAGAAGCAGAATACAGAAAAGAAAAGAGACAAAGATATTGTGATGCAAAAACGTTCAGAGACAGGTGAGTTGAGCAGGAAGGAAATGGAGCTTTGGGAAGGGAGAAAGGGAAGCAGGTAGGATAACGTAGCTGGCAGCCAATGGGGTAAGCAGCACATGAAGACTTCAGTTGTTGAGTGTAAATGGTCCCTCTGTGGAAGCAGCTGTCATGCAGCCCTAAAGAGGTAACACAGTAACTAGGGTTTAATCATTCCTGAGACCACAAAGCCAAAATATCCCTCTTTGGGGAGATTCCTCAATTTCCAGCTGTAAGAACAAATCTGCACAGCCACCACAGTTTGTTCTGCCTTTTGCTTCTTGCTCAGATAAATGCTATCATCTGAATGGGTCCCAAATGTAACACTGTGGGGTTCGTGACGGCAACACAGTTATCTATGAAAATACAGTCATGTTGTCATGGATGTCAAGGTCTCCACCAGATTTCCTAGCTTATTGAGAGTGTTAGGCAGGGTTTGTTCTAGGTGAAGCCAAGTGACTTCATCTAGAAAGAATTACATTAGCTGAGAACACCCTTCCTCATTATTTAAGCAGTAAAATAAATAGGCATAATAGTTGGAATTGTGCCACCAGCTTTTTCCACTTTCAAAGAATAAATCAAAGATTGCATTCCTTTCTTTCAGATATGTAGAGGCGAGCCTTCCACGTGGTCCTGTCAGCCAACAAGGAGAGTCAGTTAACACTTCCTTATTCTTCTGCGGTTAAATGTGTATGAGACATGCTTGCTGACCCTGAGCAGCTTCAAACCAGGGCAAAGAGCCACCCAAACAAAATCCTGCAAGGCTATCTCACACAGAAGAAGGTTACATTAAGAACATCGCCTGGCTCAGACTCTTTTCCTTTGATGATGTAATAAAAACAATCTTTCATAGGCCCATTTGCCAATGACTGGTCTGCTTTGAAGAGGAGTTATGTTACAGGCTATTCAAGCTGTTCATGGATTCCTCTCTTGAAGAAAAAATAGGAATTGAACCAAGGTGGCATGTGGGCTACTGGTGGATCCAAACCCAACGTGGCTTGACTGCCAAGTTTTGCTTTTGGACAACTCAAAATCTGACTCAAAGTCTATGCAGTTAAAAGAGTTAGAGCATGGAAGATTAGCAGCTAATCTGGGTATTCAATTCATATTGAAACATAGAGCCATTTTAATCTCTTCTCTTTGGGAGTTTTTCAGAGTTCTCTTCTGTGCTGCTCTGTTATAGGAACAAATACATGGTGGTGGTGGGGAATATTAGCTCTTTAGGATGACCTCTGTGTATGCTTACATTTCATCATGGGACCAAGCTGGCCTTTAATGACATTCAAATGCCAGCCATGGAATTGGCTCTTGGTTTTGGGGTTCAGTCCTTGCCGCATGTTTAGGCCGTTGTAACACATCCAGCACTTGATTTGGAATTTTTGCCATTGGACTAAAGTCAGTCCCATGATGAGAGTGTGTTCTGGCAGAGCTCTCAATCAGTGCTGCCAGAGAAAACTTAAAAACATGTTCACATGTGTCAGATGTGGTCAGACTGAAGAAAAGAAAAGCGTCCAGAACTGAAAGGAGAACGCAAAAATATTAACAGAGAGAAGCGTGGCCTACATCTAAGCTGAAAGGATCCCCAAGTTGGTGAGGTTGTCATTGTCATCATAGACCAAACTGACTTGTTATTCCTACATCTAAAGTACCCTGAGTTTGCTTTCTACTGCCAAAAAAGGCTCCTGCCTTTTTTATTGTCAACTTCACTCTTTCTGGTTTCCTCACTTGGCAATCTCTGCTTTCTGCATTCATAAGCCTCTGAAATGGAACGCCTAACCAGCTTCTGCTTAAAAAAATAAAATAAAATTAGAACCAAGCTAGCAAAAGACACTGCTGTTGTAAGAGTTTGGGGGTGGTGGATAATAATGTGCCCTCCTCCTTCCCCTTCTTACCTCCCCCAGTGTTTCCCCACCCCCCAAGCTAAGGAAAAAATAAATAAAGAACATTTCTTATCATGTGTAGGATTTGGTGACCCAAGAGGGCAGCACAGCGAGATGCCAAAAGTCTTCTGACATACTTAAAAATAAATAAATAAGTGAAGCTCGGTTTCTTTGCCAAGTTTGGTGTTTTAACAGCAGCTTCTGGGGTTCTAAAGAGTCCGAATAAATGGAAAAGATCCCACATCCCATCTGCAGGGCTACGTCAGACATGCCGTTTTCCATGTCTGTTTGTTTGCTTTCAGACAGGGCTGTGCAATTCATGGCCGCCTAGAAAAGCTCTCCTCAGAACAGTCCCAACCAGAGCAGTTTTGAGAGTTTCTCCTCCTTAGACTGTGGCGCTGCGGAGGAGAAAAATCCCCCTGAACCTTCAATGTTAGCGTTATCCCTGCCAGTGATATTTAGAGAATGTGGCTATGTGTGCATGTATATACAAACCCACACCGCTATTTCAGTTCGGCTGCCGAATGCCAACCCTGTTATTTTCCACTAAGAGTTCATAATGCTGCCTCCAGACTGATGTTTCCGAAGCAGATTCAGAAGCCAGGAGATCTGAAGAGATGAAGGTTTCTTTCCATAGGCTTTCCCCCTGTGCGGTCGGCTGCCTCTGGAATGGAGAACTGCTGCTTTGGAAGATTGTTCGTTTGCTTGGTTGCAGATTAGTCTCGAGTTCGGTTCCTCCTCCTCAGGAAGAAGAAGCTGCTCTTTTGGGGAGGTCCCAGTAACATCGGCACTTGGCTTTTGTGGGTGATTTTGATCTGAACGGAAAGAAATAGCATCGGGATTAGAGCATTGCTGTTTCTGCACAGCCATTATGCCAAGAGCTCAAGGAACATAGGAAGCTGCCTTATGTCAAATTTGACCCACTGACCATAGAATCATTGCATTGTAGAGCTGGAAGGGACCCCAAGGGTCTTGTAGTCCAACCCCAGCAATGCAGGTCCACCTGGCTTAATACTGTTCACACTGACTGGCAGCAGCTCCCTGGAATTTCAGGCAGCGGCCTTTCCTAGTTCTGGCTGGAGATGCCAGGGGTTGACCCTAAGACCTTCTGCCCTATACCTATATCACCTTAAGGGTCATGGTTCCCCCATCCCCACCCAAGAATCCTGGCAGCTGTAGTTTGTTAAGGGCACTGAGAGTTGTTATTCCCATCAGAGACCCATAATTCTCGGAGTGGTTTATCAATCAATCCCTCATCCCAAGGAATTTTTGGACTTGTAGCTCTGCAAGCGGAATAGGGGTCTCTGAAGCATCCTTAATGAATTTCAGTTCCCAGGATTCTTTGAGGGGAAGCCAGGACTTTTTAAGTGGTATAAGCAGTGTTCGAAATTAGCCAGGCGTATTTTGCACCTGGCTTTTGACCACTTGCAACCAAGTGAAGATGCCTTGGATAAGTGGGCATCTTGCTGTGGATTGTGTGGGGAGCAGGGACAGTATCCCATTGAAAACTGGGCAGTTCCAGTAGGCCACATCTGCACTTGAACATGTGTCTGATTTTATCCAGCAGCCCTTTTAAACTGCAACAGTGCTTTCGCTTTCACGGATGGAAGCAGGGATGAGGAGCCTGTGGCCATCCAGATGTTGATGTATAAGACTGCTTTAAATGTATGGGGTGCCAGAGTGCCCTCCTGTGACCCGATCAAGCCACCGTCAGGAGAGGCGCTGCTCACAAGTTCCACCCCCACACCTGTTGCATCAGGAAGCAGGGAAAGGAAGGACAAGTCTGCCCAGTTCCTTATGCAACACGAGCAAGGCTGCTTATTGGAATACCAATCAAACTGGAGGCAGCACTGTGATACGACCTTAAGAC
Organism: Podarcis gaigeae; assembly: GCF_964106915.1. Taxonomy (NCBI): domain Eukaryota; kingdom Metazoa; phylum Chordata; class Lepidosauria; order Squamata; family Lacertidae; genus Podarcis; species Podarcis gaigeae. The sequence continues at coordinate 62,893,826 of NC_139681.1, forward strand.
CTCTGGGTGGGTGTGGAGGCAGCAGAGGATCAGGACAACCCCCTGAGATGGTTCAGGGGTGGCAGGCAGGCTCCCAGGAAGCCACATAAAGCATTTCCTGTCTGACAAGTCATCTGCCACAAGGATAAGGCCTCAATGCAATATGAAGGATGGAGGCTGGTATCTAGCATCACACCGAAAAAGGAACTGGATCCCTAGATGCCTCCAGGTGCTCAGCACAATTGCTTTTGGGAAGATTTTTATACCACCACCAGTATACAGTTACAACCAATGCTTCTCTGTCAAAGGGTTTCAACTCCCATAGGGGAACCTAGGAAACAGAAAAAGCACTATACAAGGTTTTCAACGACCGATGAGAAAAATGTTCCTAATGTTATTTCCTGACCACTGGTATGTACACATGAATCTTAAGATCCTTTATTTTCAGCTGAAATTGTTCATTGCAACATTCTGTTCTCATTCGCAAATAACAGAGGACAATCTGTCTTTTTAACATGTCTAACCCATCCTCCTTTCATCTTCAGATGATGTACAATGGTGTGGAGACACAGAAGGTACAGCAATGTCCATAATGTTGTAGCAGTGTACAACCACCATAGGTCTCTCCCTCTTTCCCCTTTGATTTTCCATTAGGAATACAAATGTGACTGTCATTGCTGAGGAAGGGTTTGAGAATATGACATCAAAGGAGACAGGAAAATCATGTTTCCTCCTTCTAAAATTGTAGAGGGCTATTTGCTAGGATATTATAGTTATTTTGCTTCATTGTTTCCATGTGAAATAAAAGCTTATTTTGAAACGTAGTCCCTTTCCAGGATCCACAACTCAGATCTGGGTCTCACCTGCAGTTCATTCTCCAGAAGAGGGACAGCCAACATGGTATTCTCAAGATGTTCTCATTAACCCCAGCCAGCATGACCAATGGCCAGAGTTGATGGAAGCTGTAATCCAACAACATCTGCAGGACATCACATCGGTCACTCCTGCTCTAGAGATCAACCTTCTATTGCTTCTAGCACTGACAGATGAGCTACACTTGCATATCCCAGATCCCTTTCATGACATGCAACTACTCACCGTGCAAGGTGGCTGCATCCAGGGCTCTCCATCCACTTGCATGGGCAAAAGCTTGGTTGTCCTGGAACCCATAAACAAGGCACAGCGAAAAAGTTAACAAGACTGAAGTGGATAAGCCGGGGCAGAAACTGTATCTTGTTGCAAGCTGATAATAACAAACATTTTTGGCAAAGAGGGAGGAAAAACAAGGTGGTCTAGCCCTACATTCTATTACTCACAATGGAGATGGCTCAGCAATCTGTTGAGGAGTGCAAGGAAGACCACAGTCAATTTCTGTATTTCAGATCCAGCTCTGAAATGTCATTCACCTTATATGTGAGCCTGCTACCTGTTTTCCTAGAACACTCCTTGTGTGCAATGGACTTTTGTTCTAATCTCAAATACACCTCTATATTTCTGCCCATTTAGGACTTTTTGCCATCTCGTTTTCAAATGCACCACTAGAAAATTGGAACTTACTATTAAAAATAACAGAGAGGATTGCAACAAGGACCTGCAACAGAGGTCAAGGGAGAGGAGTGCAAGGTACCTTCTTCTTCGCTTAAGTCTCTCACAGACCAGCTTGAAGCCTCTTACAACCTGCCCAAAGGAACCCTTAACATTCTCCTTCCTGCTTGCTTCAACCAGTTGCCAAAGGTCCTGGAAGGAGATTGTCACTCAACCCAACTATGCTCCCCTGGGCCTGAGGGTCCTCTCAGCTTCCCTACCTCTTAGACTATCTATTCCACACGTCTTTACTGTTTCCCATATGTACGAATAGGCACTCAGTCAGTAGCCCTTACTCACAAGCAGGATATAGTCCCAGTTGCCGAAGGAGGAGCATTTGGTGCTGCAGTGACCAGTGGTGTGTTGATCGCCTTGGACTGTCCAGTAGGCATGGCTGCCTACCACCTCTACAGCCAGTCTGCTGCTTCCCTTGCCTAGCAATCTCCCTACCCAGGACTAAATGGGAGGTGGAAATACTTCTTGGCCCTTCCAACACAACCTGAATCCATCCTTCTATAGTACAGAGTGCTGCATTTTATGGGTGCCATAGCTGCCTGAGCTCTACAATGTTATGTGTGGCATAGGCCCAACAAGACATCAATTTGAGTCAACAACAAAAAACAGATGTCTGTCTCTGCTCTCCCCCACTCCCCACGTGATGCTTTCCTGCCTGTACTGTGATTTCATGCTTTGAATACCATCCGGAGCTGTCAGCAGACAGCAAGATGCAGGGACCAAGAGCCTGGGGTGATTGGTACCTGATGGTAACGGAGGAACACTGAGCTAGCCTCTTGCCAGCACTTTTCAGTCCAGTATAGATCTGCCCCATCTCCATTGCCCCTTCAAGGCCCACAACTTCCAGGAGTTGATCGCTGAGATCTAATGAGAGAAAGGGTAATGTGTGAATAAAACAAATACAAGTATGGGCTTTGCCTTCCATGAACATAACACATAGCAAGAGAAGATGCACTTAGGAGCAGAAAATATGGTCTGAAGGCAATGTCTAGAACATCAACTTCAAACTTATTGCAACAGATACACTATCATACACCAAAATGGTCAAGAAGATGAGCTTAGTCACATACAAAAAGTCGCCTCAAATCATCTCCTTTGAGGTGTTGTGTGAGTGTTTTACTCTGTGCTGTATGCAGCTCAATATTTCTTGAAGTAGCTAAGATGGAAAAAATTGAGCCCAGTGCCATCTGAAAGAGCACCTCTCAAGCTTCAGATGGATATGTACATGCAATGTACATGCAATACCTTTAAAAAGTATTTAACCCAGTCAGCCAAATTTAGCAGCAATTTCCATGGAAAAGTTTAAGAGCATACAGAAAAGAGTGAAAAATAATAATAAAAGGGGTGTGAGGAATTTACTTGGGGTGTGTTTTTTGTAATTCTGGGAGACTTTCTGTGTGCCACAGAATTCACCCTCTTGAGCATTTTGGTGTATGATATACTTTTGTTTCAGTAAGTTTCAGGTTAAACCATAGAATACATAGTCCAGTCAAATAGCACCTTCCTATGCTCACCTTGCAATTGAATTCTCAGGTAAAGCAGGGATATTAATTCAGAGCTGGAAAGGAGTTTCTCTGCATTATTCTTCACCTTGAGATGAGTTATGTGGGTCCTCACCTGGAAGACCTCACCAGTCTTAACGTCACAATATGGGACAGGTGTTGTGGCACCAGCCATACCACTCACCATTTATGATATTACAGGCACCATCTATTGGTGCATGCAACTCTCATGCCACCACATTACTAGTGCCACTCCAGATCACAATGATCTAGCTAGGAAAAGAATCACATTTTCTGGGGAAATGTTTCAAGGGCTTGAGAAACGCGATATCCCTGAAACAGAAGCCCTTCCTTGGAGGAAGATGTCTTGATCCAATACAAAAGGAATCATAGAATTGGAAGGGATCCCAAAGGGCATCTTGGCCAACCCCCTGCAATGCAGAAACCTTAATTAAAGCATCCATGGCAAACAACCACCCAACCTCTCCTTAAAAAGCTCCAATGAAGTTCCACCACCTCTCATGTCTCATGGGAGTTTGTTCCACTGTTGAACAGCTCTTACTGTCAGAAAGCTCTTCCTGATGTTGAGTCAGAATCTCCTTTCTTGTAACTTGAATCCATTGGTTCGAGTACTACCCTCCAGAGCAGGAGAAAACAACCTTGCACCATCCTCCTTGCGACAGCTCTTTAGATATTCGAAGATGGCTACCATATCTCCTCTCAGGCTCCTCTTTACCAGGCTGAACATACCCAACTCCTTCAACTGTTGCTCATAAGGCTTGGTTTCCAGACCCTTTGCCATCTTGGCAGGAGCATCAACTGTACATGGGGTAGCACTCTGGAGCAGCACCCACTCATTTTCAGAGGGGCGTGTGCAGGGTGACACACTGGTAGACTGTGCTGCCCAAAAGCGCTACCGATGGTTGCTCATTTGTTGCACATCACACAAATATCTTAAGAAGAAGCCTTTTGGCTCAAGGGTATAGCATTTCTTCCAGGCACTGAAAATGAGGCGGCAGCTAATGATAAATAGCTGGGCCTTGCCCTGTCCTGTTTTGGTGTTTGTTTGGCAAATCCTGTTGCCTAAGCTCAGCTGCGCCCGTGTGTGGTCTATTTTTTTATTTCCTTTTCTGTGCAGGGAAAAAAGCATGTCCTAGATTAACAATGAATAGCAAACAAGGAGAAACAAATGTGAAAGCGGAGCAAACTGGAGGCTTTTGCCTAATTCACACCCAACCATTTGTCCATGCCAAGGATGCACCTGCAGTCTTAATAGTAAGAGTCATTTCCTTCTGCATTGCCGTGAACCAGCATTTTTAATTCTCCAAAGCTAGGCCTGGCTTGAAAGGCCTCGAGAAATTGGCGTCGGTGGCCTCAGACTATCCCACAGCCTTAATTTCCTTCCTTTGCTCAGTGGAGCCCATTGGACTAATATGTTCCATCTCTGAAATATGGCACAGTCTACACAGTCAAGAGTGTTTTTCTCTGGTGTGGTTCTTTCTTCTTCTTCTTCTTCTTCTTCTTCTTCTTCTTCTTCTTCTTCTTCTTCTTCTTCCAGGACACAAGAAATGTAATTAAGCTGTGGATATGAGCTACTTGCACCTCAAACCTCAAAGGGCTCTGCTAACTTGGGCAAGAAGGAGGTGTTTGCTGACAGTCTGAAGATCAGACTGATAGCAGATCATGCAAAGCTGCATTCTTAAACCAATTCCTTTGTGTGACTCAAGCCTAGTTTATAAATAATCTGTGTTTTTATGTACTGCAGAAGTAGCTGTTCCAAAAAGCAATAATTGACATTCCTCAGAATCAACCCTGAAAACCTTACCCTGATATGCTGGATGGTGCTTGTTTTTAGGTTAGTTATCCATTATTACCTGTGCATGCTTTGTAAAGGCAGCATGGAAGCTCACAAGGCTGCTGTGTGCCAGCTCACTTGTGAACCAATCATTCCAGGAGGTGAAGAAGTGGAAAAACTTGCGTAGGAGGGAAAGCCAGGTGGGCTGAATATGGCCTGCAGGCCTTCAGTTGCCAGCTTCTGCTTTAGTGCTCTTAAAGTTGCAGTCTTCAAACAATTACCTCCAGTTTGAAAAACTAATTTGAAAAGGTGCCATCTACTCTTCCAAATGAGGGAGATGCCCAAAGGCTTGCTGCTTCTGATTCTGCTTCAGTCCTCTGCGTTCAGAAAATTCTCTTGCATTAGTCACCATGGAATATTCTGGAGAGAGTGTTGTTTCCCCACCTCTGTAACTTCCTTTCCTTTGCTTGTATTGTAGCTGTATTAAAGCATCCTCTTAGTCATTCTGCCATGCCTAAGTAACACCTGCTATGTCAGGCTCCTTCCCAATGCTTTCCGCTTTCTCCCACGTGTACATAGATAGGTCTTTTTCTTATTTTCAGCCAGGCACTCTCACCAAAAGAGCATTTCAGAGAAACCGGTGGTTGTGGGTCCATGAATCCGAGCCTCCTTTTCATTTCCAGCAGCTCAGCCCTGCCCTGCTGCGACAGCATCGTTATTAGCTGAAGCCCTTTAATATTTAATTAACCTACAAGATCCATTTTCTGTAAAGACTCAGACTCAGAGGAGACCAGCATGGGTAGAAGGAAACTAAATATGCAACCTCTAATGAAATTCAGGTTAAAGACAAACATAAAAATAACTGCCCCGTGGAAAATGCTGATTTTAAAGTGTGGCGTGAGTAACTAACTCCCTCATCCTGTAATCCATGCATTTATGTTGATAATAGGGAGGAATGACTAAAAACACAGGGGGCAGGAATGAGGGGGAATCTTGTTGGACTCCACTTCCCATCAGGCCCCAGCCAGTATGGCTAATGGTCCAGAGAGATGTTCAGCAGTATCCGGAAGACATCACATTGGCTACTCCTGATTTAGCTCAATCTTAGTCCAGGAGCAAGATCCACTCATCCAACCACAGATTAAGTGGGGCAATCTGGAGCACTGTGTACTGGCGGCAGAGATGAAGCATGCTGCAGAAAAGTTGCTTATAAGACTAGCAGATTGAAATGATTCATCCAAACAAGTCAAGCTGCACCTGACTGTTTCTTTAGCAGAAATGGTATTGTGTTTTTGGAACAGGTTCCATAGTGGGGGGTGGGGTGGGGGTGGGAGGACTAGACCAGGGGTCAGCAACCTTTTTCAGCCGTGGGCCAGTCCACCATCCCTCAGACCATGTGGTGGGCCAGACTATATTTTTTTAAAAATAATGAACGAATTCCTGTGCCCCACAAATAACCCAGAGATGCATTTTAAATAAAAAGACACATTCTACTCATGTAAAAACACGCTGATTCCCAGACCGTCCGTGGGCTGGACTGAGAAGGCGATTGGACTGCATCTGGCCCCCGGGCCTTAGGTTGCCTACCCCTGGACTAGACAGTCAATATACTGTATCCTTATTCTTATTGCATCTTTCCCTCTTTGTCCGTGCCCTGTTGTGCCCTTTCTCAAGAGACATCCTCGCACTCACAGCTGGAAGCCAGCCGTGTTGCTTACATTAAAAGATTATTTAGATCTGTTAATTACGGCTCTTTGAATGCTGCATGGTAGACTGTCACTAGGAGGGCTGGCTAATTATCAGGTGTGCCCTGCCACGTCCACAAGCTCTAGCTGGCCTCACGCCACCCTTTTCAGCCTCTGCCTTGCTGAGCAATCTTGGAAGGCAATTGGGACCTGAGGTGGAGTACCAGGCTGGCTCTCAACATGAGAGCAAAAAATAAGTAACTATGGCCGCAGTCCTATACGACGACACAGACCTGGAAGTTAAGTCCTATTGAACTCTATGGGGAATACTTCTGAGGAGGCATGCTTAAGATTGCACTGCCCCCTTATCTTCTATATTTGTACCTATAGTTGCTGCTGAGCTTGGTTGATGTGAAGTTGTAGCTCTACACTCCCACTTGCTACTCAGTTTTGAAAATTGATCCTCAGTGCTTGATATTGACTGGATTCCAATAAACTCCACCTTCTGTTAGGACTGGAAATGTCTCTGGGCTCAGGTTTCTGCCCGTCCCTAGAAAAATGTAATCGTTCTTTTGGAAAAAAGTGTCTCTTGTCCTGTTTGGATTTCAGACAGGACACCTTTTTTCATGTATTCAAGCTCCTCCTCCTCCAAATTTCGTGGGCAAAGGGTGTGTCCAGTGGGAGCAGGAGAGCCAAGAACAAGAATTATCATGGGATGCAAGCAGAGGACTGGGGTGGTGCCAGGAGGAAGAGTTTGAGAGAGAGAGTTTTTGTGTGGGCAAATGATGGGTTGGGGAGAACGAGAGAGAGGGTTTGCAGGGGCCTGGTCCAGTGTGGGAGCGAGAGTTTTTGTGTGGCTATACACGTAAAGCCCAGCTACATATGTAATATCCAATACTTTTCTTATAGTTGTAAATCATAGTGCTTTTGCTGTTTTTTCCATTGAACTGTAAACACTGTTGATCTTGCCAATAACCCCAAATGTCAGCTGCAACCACTTGAACCCAGCTCTCTTCTCAGTTCCTTTTGGGAACTTTAAATCCCACCCCCCCCCCACTTTAGACTTGATCAGTTCAGACATGGTTTTTGGCTTGCCACTGTCACGTGTGGTTTGGGCCTAGCAAATCTAGTGAACAGTGACACAATGCGCCTGGTCTTGATAACCTATAAGGCGTCTGCTCTGGGAGCTCCTGTGGCGACAGCTACCATCCTGCATGCAGCAACTTCTACTGAGCCATGAGTGGCAAAACAAAACCTCCTTCCTTATCATTCTGGGATCTTACCTACCCGTCTTGTAACCTGCTTTTGCTCTAATTTCATAGGAAGTGTTACGTAAATTTCATGAAGGTTTCCTAAACAAAGCAAGTGGTAATTAGCATAAGTGAGCCAAGTTTTGCAAGAGAGGAACTACTAGGCTAGAAAGAGGGGGGGGGGGGAACGACACAAACCAGATCAGTTATCTTTATCTGTATCAGCTGAAGTCCCTGAGGGAAGAGAAGCCCTATCCTTGCCCACTAAACTGGAAAAGCAGCTCCTGCAGCGCTAGAATTGCCAGCTTATTCTGGGTGTGCCAGGTCTCCCTTGTGGCAGGTAAATATCTTCTCCACATGGCATCATAGCAATAAAATGAATACAGCTTCATGTCAATCAACTATTAGAGGCACAAGAGCTCTGCCAGAAGAGCTGCCAGCTCCAAGCGGCAGACTGGCCATCCCAGCAGAGTTATACAGACCAGGGATCCCAGCACTGCAACAAACTTGGATGCTTCTTCTGTTTCTTCACCTGCTTCAGTAATATCATCACCAACTTTAATAACATCAAGTCAAAGCATCAAGGACTCGTTCATCCAACATACCCTTAATGTTATGTGTGCCACCATGTGCCAGAAATGCCCTTTTGCTAGTTTAGAGTGCTGACAGGTTAAATGGGGATGCTGTGATATAAGTGAGCAACACAAAATGAACACAAATCAATTTTACCCCAGCCTTTATTTCTCCCTCCCCTTCCTTTGTGGTCTACCTGGTGTCAATTTCAATACTGTAAGCCCCTAGGGAGCAGGGACCTGGCCTCTCCTAATTTGAAAATGTTATATAGTGGGATGGTAGTATGGAGATATGCAAATTACACAAACTAGATGCAGAAAGTGCATACATTCACTTTTACAGGTTGGTTGTTATACTCTATTTCAAAGGACGAAGAAGTCAGAAGCAGCAGAACTGGAGTTTGTAAACACACTTGATAAGGGCATAACTAAAGTTTAGCAGTGCAATCCTCCATCAAATTCTACATTGGCAGGGATTATGGCACAGCTCCCATTTATTCAAATGGAGAGGGATTGTGCCCTTTTGTATTGGCTTTGCATTACAGAGGTGATGTGTTCTGGTAATTTCTGTTATTGCTAGTTCTCAGCCCATTACTGTTGCTAGCAAATATCTCAGTGCATATGCATACATGCCCACAGTGCTTTTTTTCTGGGGGGACGCAGGGGTGAATCTTAAGTTTGGCCTCATTGAGGGGCAGTATTTCAATATGAGTAGGAAAATGAGAGTACCCCTAAACATTTTTAAAGGAAAAAAGCACTGCATGCCCATCACTTTCACTGAGCTGAGAGCCACAACACATCTTTTTGGCCCTTCGAAACTGGCAAGTTTTTTGAGTATGGATTACACATGGGGCAGCAGCAGTTGCAGAAGGCCAGTTCTTAAAATGTCTGTAGCTACCCATCCACTCATCCTATTGCAATCATAACAATAAATGCCCTTACCTTGAACACAGAACTTGAGCTCCTTGGCATCAGTAACCACTGAGGATTGTAACTTTTCAGGTACCTTCTTGCTCATCCGGTTATAGCTGCGTTGTTTCTTGGTCTCCCCCCAGAGATTGGAGCCGCCATACATGCTGGGAATGTTGAGGACTGCGATACCTTCCAGTGAAGTGCTACTCAGATCCAGAACTGTTCCATCACACTGGCAGGTAATGGTGGGAGACAAAGATAAAGGAAGCTATTGTGAGGCATAAAATGCCCTGCATCAATGCACTGCATTGTTATGTATTTATTTTAACACTTCTATCCCACTTTCCTAAAAATCCAAGGTAACTTCCAACTGCTAAGGAGCCAATAAAACACCACCTTTATCAAAACACATCACAGCATTAATGTACAATCAAGAGTATCATTCTAAGACTGTGGAAAGCTTTCTGAAACAGAAAGGCATTGAATTCCCGCTCTTGCCAAAAGCTGAGTGATGACTTAGAAGTGCACTCCAAAATCTCAAGGGCGCTAGGAAAATGACTCGGCACACTTTTTTTTACAGCTGTTTTTGTGCATTTACTGAAAGGACCTATCCTGCATGGGGCCTTGCTGAAAGATTAGAACAAGTGGAGAGGTGTATGTGTGCATATGCAGAGAGAGGCATTCTCTGAAGATAAAGGCCATGCGGGATTTCAAGGGTGAGAACCAGTAGCTTGAATTGGGCCCAGAAACAAACATGAACCAAGTACAGTTGACATAAAACAGGCTGAATATGTTCTCAATTCCCCTTTCCTACATGGAGGCAAGTCCCAGCATTCTGAACCTGCAAAAGCCTTATGGGCAACATTACAAGGCCGCCCCATGTAAGATATCTACAGAAATTAATTTTGAAGATTATGCAAAGATAACGGCAGCAAGAGCTTGGGTGTGCAGCTGGTGCATCTGATGCAAAATGCATGAAAGATACTCCTTGGTGTGACTTCTGCTAGTGAAGTGGCAAAGCCTGATGGCAAAATTATTCTGATAAGGTAACTAAAATGCTTTCAACAACAGATAAACTCACCTCACTTAAAGTTGTGACAGTTAAAGTGGTAAATCACCAACACATTTGCTTCCAGATACCCTCTCTCAACATAGCCTTAAAGGATACTTCCAGGGACGAATGACCCTACAATACCCTCCAAAAATTGAGCAAAATATACAGTACTTGCATCACCTTTTATAAAAGGGGAGGGAGGCTTGAACAGTTTTTTTTAATTGACTCAAGAAGCTTGCTAGAAATGCTAGTCATCACAAGAGCAACAGACCCAGACATCAACAGAAAGCTATGTTTAAAAAAGCAGGTCTAAATACAAGGTAGATAAACAGCAATAGGGTCGCTGCTTCAGTTCAGAAGGAACAATGATTGCCAACAGTTAAACTTGGTTCTGTTGTTTTTCACGGGAATATTATGATTGAACCTTCTCTGTGCTGCTGGGTAAGCAAAGGTTTGGCAGCCACAGAACGTGATACAGATGCCATATATTCACACAGCAGAGGAACGAGCATCCAATGGGCAGAGAGAATGTTTCCCTCTTTAACCGTGCTCTGTCTCTGTGCCAGTGTGGTACAATGGCCTCTTTGAGAAGGGGCAGCTGACAGGCTGTTGGCAGGGAGACTGGAAGTAGACATTTGCAGCTGGGGAAAAAACCAACTTTATTTCCAGGAGTCTATACCGTTACTGATGCCAATTTCCAAAACAAAACTGTCATTTCACTGTGCTCATGACAGATGCCTGGAGCCAGAGGGAGGGCAAACTGTTGCTTTCATGCCACCGGATTAACACTTTGCAGCCCTGAGAGTGGGAAATGAGGGCTATCTATTTCCACAAGCATTACATCTAGGTGCCTTTCCCATTTTACTGATGTACATCAGTACAGAACCTGAAAAAGGCTCAAATAATTTGGCTGGGTAAGTAGAATCCTTGTATGTAATCAATAAGTCTTTTTCTGTCTCAGAACATACTGTATTTTTCACTCTCTAAGACGCACCAGACCACAAGGTGCACCTAGTTTTTGGAAGAGGAAAACAAGAAAAAAAAATATTCTAAATCTCAGAAGCCAGAATGGCAAGAGGGATCACTGTGCAGTGAAAGCAGCAATCCCTCTTGCTGTTCTGGCTTCTGGGATAGCTGCACAGCCTGCATTTGCTCCATAAGTCGCACACACATTTCCCCTTACTTTTTAGGAGGGAAAAAGTGAGTCTTATAGAGCAAAAACTGCGGTATATCACACCGTGACAAGTGTTAGCACCCAAGCCTGTGTGGAGGTTATAACAACAGGCCTTGAAACTTTTCTTGCAGATCCTATTGTGATCGTTTGGGTGAGTGATGGTTACTTTGCACATCATCAAAAGTGTTATTGTCTTTATTACTTCCCATGCCCCATGACTCAGCCATGGGACGGAAAACAGGTTCTGGGGCTAAGGCCAAGCACCAGCTGGGCACTGCACACTGCATATTGCCCCAAAAGCTTCTGGCAAGATTTGCTGTTTGTATATTCCACATCTGACTTCAATTCTCAGCCATGAATCCCTTTTTGCATTGTGTTAAACAAAATAGTCAAAGACAACCATTCAATTGAAAGACAGCTTTGTATTTTTCCCCCTAGGCCAGCTGGCTTGCAGAGAAGCAACCCCAAAGAAGAATCAAAGGTACCAATTCTGAGGATGGGATGGAGCTGCAGGGTAGGGCATCTTCCATACTTCACTGCAGCTGGAAAGGGCATCTACTAAGGCTTCCTATATACTATTCCTCAATATCTGCCCTTCTTGTGTCTGGAATGCCTCTTTATGAAGTATTTTATTGCTTCCTTGTTCTGAAAGTTAATTTCCCCCTGAATGCTTAGCTTAAAGTCTCCCCACTTACTAACATGGTTTCTAAAGAACTGGAACTCCTGCTTTCCTTAAGCATGATTTTGCAAGTTTAAGCAAATATCAGAATTTAGGAAATTTTGAAACTTTCTGATAATTTTTTTAGCATTTTAGGAGGATGAACTTTGAAACAAAAGGTATCTGCATCTGCCCAGGTGTAAGTACTAAGTCTGCCATTTTAAACAGTAACATGTGTTCTTGATTAAATTCAGAAGTCTGGTGATGGGCAATATTATTTGGCAATTCTTAAAACTGTTAGGAGGCCATTGGAATATGTCAGAAAATTTTGACAACTGGGTACTGATGTAATGGGCCCACAGCCAGCAAGGTCCCCAGATTCTGAGCTTTCATTTGAAAATTAATTATCACACCATCCTGAAAGAAAGCTAGGAAGCAAAATGTGCAGATACCCTTCTAACATATTTCTGTGAGATAAGCTTGCCTGGCTGCTTCTACCCTTCACTGCTTTTACCCAAAGAGTCAGTGCTGTAATTGAAGAGTGAGTTGTTTTGATACCAGGTGACAGGAATCCCTGGTTCCTAAAGAGCTGCTGGTCTTTTGAATAAGTGCAACTTCTGACCTGGGTTGCTGTCTCACTAGTTTTAGGGCTCAGATGAGGTCATTAAATGTGCCTATCTTTCTTATAATGATTCAAAATGATCGTTAAGCAACATAAAACAGCATGAAAGTAAATGGCAATGTACATAGCATACATATCCCAAATGTGAGAGTAACAGTATTTGGGCAAGGGGGGTTTCTGCCCCACCAACCTCAGCCTGCCCTTAGCCAGCCCCCAACTTCTGTCCTTCTTACTTACAAGCAGTCCAGAGAGTGGCATGACCTGCCTGCTTCCTCTCTTTAGCGCTCACCCACATTTCCGCTTTCCTTGCCACTTTCCCCCTAGGAAAACCTTCTGTTTACCGCTGAATCAGAGCAAACGTCAACTGGGTTTTCTCTGAATTGATACTGGCTTCAATTTAGTGATAAAAAGTGGGTTTGCTGGGTGAAAGTGGAAGGGCAAAGGCAAAACCTCTGGTGTGGATAAGCCTTAAGTCTCAGTGTTGCCCTTTTTAGAACTCAGAAAGGAGAAGGATGGCGACAAAACTAGAATTAGTTGGCTCAGCCTTGCGATTGGCTCTGACTCTGCCTAATGTTGGGCTCTCTGCGTCCCACCCTACCAATCCCAATGGTCACCAGCCACCACTGGAGGATAAGCCTGCTAGGATCCAGCACAGGCGAGAAGGACCTAGGAGTTGTAGTGATTCACAAACGGAATACAATCTCAGCAGTCAATGCCTGGAAAAGAAAGGCAAATGCTATTTTGGGCTGCACTTATTTTATAGATGTACTGGGTGTGCAGGACGTAGGAGGTAATAGTAGCGTTCACTTAAAAACCAAACCAGTAAAGCACCCCTCCCTAAAATTTTAAGTAATGTTGGACAATGGGGAAAAAGTTCCCTAGGGAAGCTGTGGAATCCTGCAGGGTTTTTCGTTTTTTTGCACCCTGTTACTAAACAGATCAGAGATACAATTACTAGAAGGGAAGGTCAGGAGAAATGTCCAGATGAGTGGGACCCAGACACTTGATGTGTTGGGGATGGCTCAGGTCCAAGTGCACATAAGTTTTGTGCTTTATAAAAAGCATGCTTATTATAAAGCCCCTACCAAGGCTGAAAGGAAAAAAGGGAGTTGTAGAGTGAAAAATTGAGGGAGAAGGAAAAGGGCAACAACAACCCAGCAATCAGCAGTAGGGCATGTCCACGTGGAGCTTTTGAGATGATCTGGATATGCTCACCCAGTGCAGTAAAGTAAAAGGGAAAGGACCCCTGGACTGTTAAGTCCAGTCGAATTCGACTATGGGGTGTGGTGCTCATCTTTGCTTTTAGGCCCAGGGAGCCGGCTTTTCTCCACAGACAGCTTTCCGGGTCATGTGGCCAGCATGACTAAACTGCTTCTGGCGCAATGGAACACTGTGACGAGTGCCAGAGCGCACAGAAATGCCATTTACCTTCCTGCCACAGTGAAAATCCAGACACAAAATTGGTTGAGCTTTTTTTTGGGGGGGGGGCAACATTGATGAGCTGCTTTTTTTTTTTAGTTTTGCCCAAAGTTGCCATAAGTCCATATTTTCCCAGACATTTTACTGATTTCTGCCTGGACACAGCTTCCGAGTACAGTACAGTACTGACTACAGCCAGTGTGGTGTAGTGGTTAAGAGCAGTAGTCTCGTAATCTGGTGAACCGGGTTTGCTTCCCCGCTCCTCCACATGCAGCTGCAGGGTAACCTTGGGCCAGTCACACTTCTTTGAAGTTTCTCAGCCCCACTCACCTCACAGAGTGTTTGTTGTGGGGGACGAAGAGAAAGGAGAATGTTAGCTGCTTTGAGACACCTTACGGTAGTGATAAAGCTGGATATCATATCCAAACTCCTCTTCTTCTATTTAGGATATGTCTGGGAAATTCCAAATGTATGGCAATCATAGCCACAGTGGTACCTATTTTTCTACTTGCACTGGCGTGCTTTCAAACTGGTAGGTTGGCAGGAGCTGGGACAGAGCAACGGGAGCTCTCACCCCGTTGCGAGGATTCAAGCCGCCGACCTTCCGATTGGCAAGCCTAAGAGCCTCAGTGGTTTAGACCACAGCGCCACCCATGTTCTCACCTTTACGTCACCCAGTGCACTGAATTCCCAAAAGCTGCACATATACACAGAGTTAATCTAGGCTGGCACCTCCCTGCTCTGCAAACAATACTAGAATATTAGCAAGGCTAGGACAGACAGGGCTATGTACACAACGGTGGAGGGAAGGATGCAAAAAGAACCCTAGTGGGTTATCTAGTTGGCATCCTTCTTCCTACGCTGGTGAACAAGGTGCCTCTGGGAAGCCCAGAGGCAGGACATGAGTGCAGCTGTGCTCTCCTGCTGCTGTTTCCCAGTGCTGTCTCTGATCATTATGACTAGCAGCCATGGATAGCTTTTTCCTCCATGAATCTGTCTACACCTGGGACCTTCAGCACGTACTCCACCAGCTGCTCCATCAGTGATCAACAGCCCTTCCTCCGAGGATCATGGGGCAAGCCTTCAAAACAGGTGGCGCTTCCCTGTTGCCTTTAAAAGCACTGCCACGCAACCTAGTTCTGAGCATAGCTTTTGACAGGAGGCCATCTTCTGTTGTGTTGGACAGGGGGAGTCATTTGCAAAACACTCCATCGCCAGGGCAAGGTTTTTGTGCCAGCTGACGTTTCTGCATTCTAGCTTTAATGAATAACTAATGAAAGGTTCATTTATCCACCGATGGGGAAAGGAGGAAGTTTACAGAAAACACACACCTCTCCAAAGCCCCAATACAAACTGTGTAAAAAAGAAAAGAAAAGAAAAAGAGAGTGTAAAATGACAGGGCTCTTAGCAACCCCTGGCAAGTTGTTCACACTCCTCTCCAATTAAAGGCTGTTTCCATCTAGCCCAATGATCACTGTATGCAAACACGGGGTGTACACACACACACACACACACACACACACACTTCCAGCCAAGCTCTGAAGTACAGCTGTAAGGAGGAGGGGAAGAGGCTAAATTCTGCTCTCCTCCAACTGACTTCAGAGATGGCAAGAGCCCAGACGCTGGGACCAACAAGTACACTTGAAGGATGATCCCTCAGTGATGTGTATGCACTTTTAAAATGCTGCTTAGTGTCTATGGCCATTTTTCTTTTCACAGAACTGCTGCCTTTGGTATCTGAGGAGCTTCCTCCACGGCAAAGAAACTGCCCCCGTGCACCCAAATTAGCAGTGGATGGCAATGTCACCAAAGGATAGGCTGGACTGAACTTCTGGCTGTTTGCAGAAAAAGAAAGCTTCTGTTTACACATTGAACAATGAAGGGCAACAGGATATTTATTGTTAGCTGGATCTGAATGTGTTTTAATCCAAAGTCTTGCTCATATCTGTAACTGTGAGCCCGAAGCAGGATTCCAGCTCCAATTAGCAATAAGATGGGGATTGTTTTCAGGAAGGCTGTGGAAGTCATAAACCCTGGGGGGGGGGGAGGAAGTGGCCCTCCAGTAATGTCCCTTAGGCAAAGCTTTCCTGGGAACTTTTCTCTTGACTCTCTCCTGGGCTGTGGATCCATGTTTGGAAGAAAGAGGCAAAATGTACCTGCTTCTTAGCCTCCCCTCTTCACTGCATTCAGAAGCACAGTGGAGACTAAAAGAATGTACCAGACTTTCTTTTAATCTGGTCATTTCCTGACAACCTATTTATTTGAGCATTCATCCTGATTTGCTCGCACAAAGTGTGCAGGGAGGTTAGACACCATCGGCTTCTGACTGAACATTCATTCTGATTTGCTTGTTGAGAGGTTCTACGGCACTGAGTCAAGCAAGTGTTGTTCCACTCTTTCCAGTGCATTTTCCTGTCCCTTTCCTTACGCCATCATAAATGGCCAAGCCTTTAAGGTGCTACAAGATGTTTTGAAACTTCTGCCATGATATTTAGAAAAAATGCATACAACAAACCTGTTCTTCAGTTATTAGTACGGCTGGTTAAATAAAATATATAAGATCAAAGTTTTAGCTGATTAACACATTTGTTTTGTGTTTGGGCCAAATACTTTCTGAATGCAGCAACATGCTTTCCTTGTTCTTAGATGATGCACTTACATATCATAGCAGACATTACAATAGAAGAGGCATTCCTTTGTGTATGGGAGAATGCCTCTTTTAAAATGGGACAACACCTGCAGTTTTCATATGCATATATATTCATAGTATGTTGGGAACGCCCCCCCCCCGCTACCCAGTTAAACAGTGGCACCGTTTTAGCCAATTAACATTTTAATCTATTGATCTAACCAGCCAGTTGAGTAAATTGATTAAACATTGCAGTCTTTATTATTTCTTGGGGACGCGGGTGGCGCTGTGGGTAAAACCTCAGCGCCTAGGACTTGCCGATCGCATGATCGGCGGTTCAAATCCCCGCGGCGGGGTGCGCTCCCGCTGCTCGGTCCCAGCGCCTGCCAACCTAGCAGTTCGAAAGAACCTCTGGGTGCAAGTAGATAAATAGGGACCGCTTACCAGCGGGAAGGTAAACGGCGTTCCGTGTGCTGCGCTGGCTCGCCAGATGCAGCTTGTCACGCTGGCCACGTGACCCGGAAGTGTCTGCGGACAGCGCTGGCTCCCGGCCTATAGAGTGAGATGAGCGCACAACCCTAGAGTCTGGCAAGACTGACCCGTACGGGCAGGGGTACCTTTACCTTTATATATTCATAGTATGTTGGGAACGCCCCCCCCCCCCCCGCTACCCAGTTAAACAGTGGCACCGTTTTAGCCAATTAACATTTTAATCTATTGATCTAACCAGCCAGTTGATCGAATTGATTAAACATTGCAGTCTTTATTATTTCTTATAATCTGGGGGGAAAAGTTCAATCAAGTTTGGAGCTCTGTCGCTGATGTTATTTGCCTATCAAAAATACTCTCAGCGTTGACTAATAGTACAAGGGCTTGTTTGGAAATACAGGAAGCAGATCCCTTTGTAGTTTGGATTTAGCCACTTGTATAAATCCTTTCCCCCCTTGTCTATTACACAGATTATCAGGAAACCAGCATGGGAGCAGAACAGGTGCTAAATAATAGGTACAGTGGTGCCCCGCCAGACGAACGCCTCGCAAGATGGAAAACCCGCTAGACGAAAGGGTTTTCCGTTTTGGAGGCGCTTTGCAAAACGAATTTCCTTATGGGCTTGCTTCGCAAGACGAAAATGTCTTGCGAGTTCCTTCGGGTTTTTCCCCCTTCCCCCCTTTTTCTAAGCAGCTAAGCCGCTTATCAGCTGATCCGCTAAGCTGTTAAGTCGCTAAAAGCCGCTAAACCGCTAATAGCGCTAATCCACTAAGCTGTCAATGGGCTTGCTTCGCAAGACAAAAAAAACGCTATACGAAGAGCCTCACGGAAGGGATTAATTTTGTCTTGCGAGGCACCACTGTACCTTGACTCAGCATCTCAGGTCTTGGAAGATCTCCACTGTGGGCAAGTCTTAATTGCCTGCAAAGCTTATGGTTGCCTAATGGATTTGATCCATACCTGCTTTGGGCATGAAAGGACAATGGGTTTCTTTCCTGCTATTAGTGTTAATTAGCCGAGAAATGCTACAGTGGAAGTGTTATCACAAAATATTGGTGTTGTGAATGGCCACTTAGGATATACCCACACTTAACATTTCTCTTTTCTCTTTTCTTTCCAGGCACAGTGCACGCTTTAAAACTGCATGTCCAGTCAACCTTTCCCCACAAAAATCTGCTCTTTAAAGCTCAATTTGAACAGACGTCAATCCGTGGAAACCCCAAATTGACGTTTGCACCTATTACGCACTAAAGAGTGGCTTTTTGCAGGGAAAGCTCCAGGGCAAAAGAATCCCCTTCAAAATGCTCAGACACAGAGCTTTTAAGTGTGGACTTGTGACTGGAAAGTGTGGGGCAAAACCCTTAATTTGGAGTGTCACAGACTACCTTTTCCAGTTCATTGCCACTTGACCTGACTTTTTACATGTCCCCCCTTTCCTCTGAATTCATAGCTATAACACTCACGGCATCTGATGAACTGCAGTCTAGTCTGTGAATGGTGAAGCCATAATACAGCATACCCATCAGTTTTTAGGGTCCTTCATCGCTTTTGTTGCAACCAACTAACACGGTTACTCCTCCGGAAGCAGTGAATTTATAGTGACTCTGAAAGCTGATCCCTACATCATTCCTGCCATGTCAAAACTCCTGGAAACGGTTCAAGGTGGTGGCAGCAGGAGCTCCATGGTACTCTTCAACGTTACAGCTGCTACATAGAGTAAACCCCATTAAGGAGTATTCCTAGCAGCTTGTGTGTGACAGGTGTAGGATCAGCTTAATGGAAACAGGGGCCCGGAAGGGAAGCTTGTATCAGCATTAAGAATTACCCACATAGTCTCCTGGGCAACAAAGAGGCACTGCAATCACATGGACAACAGTCTCCAGTAGAAGCGGCAATTTGAGCATCCCTGGAAACTCACCTCAATCTCTACATAGTCGTGGAGCTTCTTGCAGGTGGCGGCAAAGGTTTCCGTTGTGCCAAATTCAAAATACCAAAGTTTATTCTTCATTCTGACAGAGAGAACAAAGAAAGGGGGGCATTACAGAAGGAGAGATCCCCTCCATCATCTCCTTTTCCGAACATACTGTTCCTCTCCAGCAGTCACTGAACACCATATCTACTGCAAATGTCTGCATGCAGAGAACTACCACACTGCCACTGGAAACAGCTAGAAAAGAACATCTTTTGCCTCCCAGAAAATTAGGGCCATTGTGTGATTGAATTCTCAGCCGGCACCATAATCTTTTGTGCAGGGTGGTCTGGTGAAATGCAAGAGACAGGAAGAGATCCAAGACTAAATTCACGGGGGCATTTTTAAACCATTACACAGAGGGAGTACCAAGGCTCCGCAGAAATAAAAAATTGGAGTGCTTATCCAGGCTTACTCAAAAATATCTGTGTTTGGACAATAAATTTGCAAATCCTAGTTGAAAGACTGGGACCAGTGAGATCTCTCTGTACTGTAATCCACCCAGAATAGGTAGCAGGGGGAATCACCTTGCTGTAGAGGGACAGCCACACTGCTGTTGGGCTCCTGTAAGCATAGAGGAGGTGATGAGGTGTCCATAATCCTCAAAGAATAAAACAAAATAAATGCAAACAATGCATTTCTCTGTTTTTCATGAAGGGTGTGTGTGTGGGGGGGGAGAAATTTTGAAAGGAGAGTAAGCTTGGTGATGTGATAATTGCCACTTAAATATTGGGGGAGGTAGATGATCACATGTGACCTGGACTGGTGTAGTGGGAAGAATGTCAGCCTCTAAAGTATTTTGTGTTTCTGTTTGTGTGTGCAAAATGGCCTTGGTGAAAGGGAAGGTATTGCTTATCATCCTCCACAGGCATTCTCTGACTGCCTTCTCAGTGCTACCAGAAAGAAGAGTCAGATTTTCCTAGATTATACAAATGTAACGTATCTCATGTTGGGGGGGGGGGCAGGCATTATTCCTGAAACAGAAGCATCATGAAACATCAAGGGATGCCATCCAGACTTCATGCAGTAAAATGGTAAAAACTGCATGCTTATCACGCTAAACACTGATCATCCCAAGGAAGGTGGTAACTCTCTGGGAAACTACCAAGAGTCACCCACTCAAAGCTGGTTGGAGCTGGGTGCCAGGCTGGAAACATGAGAAATACCACAAAGACAGCTTTCCATGTGGCACCTTGCTATGTTTGCGGAAAACTTGAGCTTTTATGCACATGACTTTAAACACTGCAAATGTACCAGGAGCAATAATAATGGGTCAGTATCAGCAGCTTCCTTTCATTGTGTGCACGCGCAAGAGACTCAGGGAAAACAGCTCCTTGGTTCCTTGGCTGTTGTCTATGATGGTGGAATACAGCAATTTGAGGTTCCTGTGAGGGTCATGCAAAGCTTTGTCCTGGAACCCAATGCGAGTCTTGCACCACAACCATGGAATGGTGGCATAGTCCATCTCCTTTGTGGGGTAATTAAGACAGCAGGTGCAATAACAGCAGGCAGTACTTCTTAAGAGCTCAAGGTTAAGCTGATACTTAACATTATTGCTTTTATGGGCTCATACACACTTAGCGTTGCTCTGCGTCTCTAGGCAAAGATCTGGGCTCTCCTGGTCCGTGTCCAAGCATTGTGTGTGTGTGTGTGTGTGTGTGTGTGTGTGAGAGAGAGAGAGAGAGAGAGAGAGAGAGAGAGAGAGAGCTTGCCCCACATTTTACTGCTGAATCGGACCAAACAGCAATTGGGTTTTCTACGGATTGCCATTTGCTCTGATTTAGCAGTAAAACACAAATTTTCCCTGGAAAAGCTTTGGGACACACACACACAAAACCATGCTCAGACGTAGACCTGGAAACCACAGACCTTTGCTTAGAAAGCAAGGAGCAAAGATAAGTGTGGATGAACCCCAAAGTCATCAACAAGGCTTCATGTTGATATTTTATTTTATTTTAAGAAGTATAAGCAAAAAAGGGAAATTTTCAAAGGAGAATCTCAATTGTTGAAACTCATAAAACCAATTAAAATTCTGAAAATTTTGCCTAATTTCAGATTTGTGCAAAATGTTTGCAAGGAGGTCCCGGCTAGAGGGCTAAAGCCATGGAACAAATGTGCACTTTTGTACTCTCTACCATTCACTTCTTCATAATAAACTTGGCCCAGTTAGTTTGATGATCGCTATGGCTCTCCACTGCGAAAGATCCAAAATTTCAACTCAAACTGGCAAAAGAAAATTGTCCTGCACTAGCCTTTTGATTGACCTAAGAGCCTTTGGGGACAGAGATCAGGCTTACCTGATTTCTTGTGCTAATAAAACTGTGTGGGAACCTCGCTGATCCTTGCAGGGACAATTTGGTCCTGGAGAAAGGGATTGAAATCACGAACGCTAAATGCAATAACAACCAGAAGAACAGTGCCTCTGTGTCCTTGCTGGATAATCATGGTTCTCATGCACAGAATGCGAGAACAATCAATGCTGCCATGTTTAGAACAGCTAGCTGATTAAACAGGAGTCAGCAGAACAAAGCGAATGCGAGAGAGGAGAAGAGAAGCATCTTTGAGGAAGGGATAGGGGAGTGACTACATTTTTTTGTCTTTGTAACAACACCTGGCTACAGAATTGAGCAGGACTCCAAACCCTTGCTTCAGCAGCACCAACTCTTTGGCAACAGGGAAAGCAATGGAATCTTCCTGGAAGTTTCTAAGAGTCGCCTCAGCACTGCAAAATAAGGCACCTGCTCAAGGATAGGGAACTTGCTGCCCTTCAGATGTTGCTGAATCACAACTCCCATCATCCCTCATCATTGGCTATGCTGGATAGGATTGATCAGTGGCGTAGCGTGGGTTGTCAGCACCCGGGGCAAGGCAGGCGCCCCCTAACCCCTAACCTGTCGTCGCTGCCAGCTTCTTCTTGCTGCTGCCTAGTCTGGTCTGGTGTGGTTCTCTCCCGCGCTCAGCGCTGCGCTGGGCGGCCGCTGCACTGTCCCTCCCCCAGGTAGCCTCTTGCCCCCTTCCGCACCGCACGCCAGGCACCCACCCCCTCCACAGTGGGCGTCGACCTGGCGGCTCGGATCGGATTCGCACAGCCAGCACTGCAGTGAGAGAGAGTGAGTGAGCCAGGTAGGGGCAGAGAGCTGCGAGTGCGAGCGCCCCCCCAGATGTTGCGCCTGGTGCGGCCGGCCCCCCTGCACCCCCCACGCTACGCCACTGGGCTTGATGGGCACTGTAGTCCAACAACATTGCAAGGTGGGCAGAAGTTCCCTACTGCTACTTTAAGTGTAAAATATCCTTAGATAACTCAATGAATACACCCAGACTCAACCTGAAACAGCTGTAATTTTGGGACACAGAGCAAACATTTGTGTACACTTTATATGTTTAGCTGAAATTAGTTCCTGCCCCAATAATAGGGATAATGCATTGGGAATGGGCCCAACCAACTGAATGGGATGCGTACAGTGTCCTTTGTATTTGTTGCTGCTTTTATTTGATATAGGTTCTCTTGAGCATTTTTAAATAAAAAGCAATCTTTTTTTAAAACAGCAACCCCACCAAACTCCAAATCAATCAAATAAAATAATTACGTGAAAAGGAATTGGGATATTACATTATTTTCAGTCACTTTTCAGTGGTATTTGCTTAAGAGGAATTTCTGAATGATTGTGCCAGTTTCCTCACAAATAGCTGCAAGGCCTGAGAGATTCAGGGGCTCTGAGTTGAACAACCAAGCTAGGACCCACCCTCCCCCTAGATTCTCCCAAATGAGGACTACAGTGAAGCCATAGTCTCACTGGCAAATAAGAGCAGAACAGCAAAATGTAAGGAGGTGTGGGGTGGATGAGAAACCCGCCCACGTTCAGTCGAGAAAGAAAAGGCAGAGAAGACAGGTTGATTTACTAAATGCAAACACACATGTCAGGCAGTATTTATTTTCACCCTGCTACGCGCCTCATCCTGACATTGTTAGAGTTGTCGTCAGAGGTTCAAAAATTGCACGGTTAATTTTTTGAAGAGGCAATTATGCATGTCTGAATAAAGTTTGCATAATTTTGAAATGCGTCTTGTTAAAAACAACTTTGCAGATTTTATACTTTTTCATCCCCATTTTTTTTTTAATTTTTGCAGGGGAGAAAGTGCTCAGGAGAGACTAGGGGGAAAAGCCTAAAAGCAGTAAGTGGAAGGTGGGTGTGGCCTGATGAAGCACTCACTAAGAGCTGTGCTGAGTGATGGCTTCCTAGTCCCCGATTCCTGGGAGCTGTGCCCAGTCTCAGAGGAACCGACCAAAACGTTTTCAGGTATTTCTCCACAATCATGCAACATGTCTCAGAAATGTGCTCCGTGCACAGAACAGCTGACATTTTCAGGATCAAGTTTCAGACATTCAGTGCTTGAGACTATATCCTGCATCTTGCAAGGCTGACAACCTTGCAGATTCTTAGAACCAGAAGCTTTCATTTATCAGAGGCTTTAGTTTATCAACCGCTACATGCAGGGGGGTTGCTAAATACAGACCTATGACACAGATTTCCATTAAGTTTGCATATGCTAATGTGTATATGACTCTGGGCAGTTAAGATCCTGCGTGTCTGCACCAGCACTGCATTTTGCAGGGTTCTCAGCCACCTTTAAGTCAAGGTTTTTTAAAAAGCGGAGGGGAAGTAGCCGACGATCTGGGCTTCACTGCAAAACACCCATGGCTTGAGCCCTTAACAATGCCCTTGGCTACATATGGAAAGGGCTATTATAGAAAAGCAAAGTGTGTCAGTATAAGAGTGTGTGATCAGCTTGGTACATGTTGCCTCTGACCCTTGACCACTGCTCTTCAGTTTATCAGCAAGATGTGGAGCAGGACAATGAATGTTATTTCCTGCTTACACTCCCGATAGCCCTTATCGCCTGCTGTCTTCACCCAAAGACAACAGACTTCAGCTGCAAACCGGTCTCTTGGGAACCCAGGGGTTTGGTGGACGTGGAGTAATCATACAGTTCTGGTCCTTTGCTGTCCCTAGACTGAAGCAGGGAGATCCTAATGTAAAGGAGGGACTTTCAGAGCTGAGATTAGAGTTGAAGAACCTGTGGCCTTCCAGATGCTGGGTCCACAAAGTCCTCTCTCTAATTCTGTGAAGGGCAACCCATAAGCACATCCATTCCCTTGCCCCCACTCCAGATTAGGTTTGAAAGCAATCATGCTTTCAAAGCTATTTACACCTCCAAAAGTATTGGGGTGGTCACATGGCTTCAGTTTACATCAGTGCATATCCCATAATTTCCCACTGAAATCCCAAAACTTTTTTTTTTTACTGCAAATATTCTGGTTTCTTGTTTCATTTCTGCTAAACTCTGAACAACTATGTGGTAATATTTGGGAAGCATCGCACAACAAACTAAAGTAGAACATTGCACTATAAAGACAGGGTTGCCATATGTCCCAACATGGCTGGTATTTAGATCTCCTTGCTTGAAAACGCATGGGTTTTTTTTTTAGATTTCGCAAAAAAAGCTGAACAACTTTTGTGTCCAGATTTACTTTTTGAACTATGGCAACCCTATAAAGAACACGTTGCAAAATACATACAGTACAGAATAAAATTCTAGTCTGGAGGGGCCCCCAAGGAATGTTGAGAAAGCTTATTTCCACACAGGAGAGAGCTTAATGTTGCAAATGAGCCATTCAGATATTCAGGTCATTTATAACAAGTAGTAGTAGTAGTAGTAGTAGTAGTAGTAGTAGTAGTAGTAGTTTTTAAACAGATTGGATTTCCACTCCAGATTAAATCACTGGGGTAGAGGGTACTGGCTGGCATTTTTATGCCAATGACATTATGAGGACTTGGTCAAAACACTGGATGCATGAACAGCATCCCTCCTACAATAAACATACTGTGTTATAATCAGTAGTGACCATGCTGTTTAAGACTGGGCTGTGGAGCTGGGTTCCATCTGCATCCAGTGCTTGGGATTGAAGTATTTTTTTTAAAAAAAAAAAACAGGAGGGGGAAGAGAATCAGAAGATAGGGGTTAGCAGCAGACAATCTAGAGAATGAAACAGGGCCAGCCCTACCATTAGGTAGAGTAAGGGAACCACCTCAGGTGGCTGATTTTGGATTCCATAAAAGGCAGAAAATTGTTATTTAGTTTGTTATTATATTTTTACTGATGGGGTATGTGTATGTGTTAGGGTTCTCGGGCAACTTTTTGCCTCACATTGCAGAATACCTTAAAGAGCCCTGGGTTTTATGCAGCTTGACTTTGGAGGAGAGGGATTTGCTGCTCTGCCTCAGGCAGCAAAATGGTGTGGGCTGAAAGGAGAGTCCTCTTCATCCCAATATGCTTTGCATTGTTACTCTCACCCCAGCGCCTGAGGACTTCCTCTCTCTTTTTAATTGCATGTCTGATGGGACCTCTCTAGCCTAAGATGACTCCAGTGCAGTCCTAAGACCATGGTAACCTAATAGAGATTGTTTACAGGAAGTGTGTTCATGTCCGAGCTTCATTCCCTGTACCAAAATTCTTACTCAGTCCCCAGAAATCTTTCAAAGGTTTAAGGACTGCTGTAATGCTTTAAAGACAGAAACAGCAGCTGTTCCACTCCCGGCCACCTGTAGGTGTAAAAACATCTCCAGAACTAAATAAGGCAGCTCAGAGGTATGGTACATCTCACTAGGTTCCTTGCTAAATACTCTTCTTCGCATTGTGTGGTGCCCTGCTCCTTCCTAAAAAACAAAACAAACGCACGTTCTTGCCTTTTGGATTTTTTATTTAATTTAACCAAATTTCTATACCGTTGGATCGTAGTAAAACCTCTAAGCAGTTTATAAAAGCGTTGTCTACTTGGAGCTTTCTTGAAGAGAGAAGGCTTGGGTTTGAATTCATGTGAGAAAGTAAAGCCACAACCTGCATCTTTCTGTCCAATGGAACAATTGTCAGAATGTGTTTGCATAGCACAAACAGGCATTTTGTGCTATTTTAGGCTCCAGAAAACCATTGCCTGACTTGAAAGGGGTTTATAAAGGTTTCTGTACATTACCAGCCTCCCCTAACCTGGCATCCTCCATATGGCTTGGACTACAACTCCCATTAACCTTAATCATGTACACAGCCATTTCTATTCTTCCGCTGCCATGTCTGGTGAGGATTTGCAGGTTTGTTTGTTTTTTTAAAAAAATACAAAAATGTCAAAACCTGTTTACCAGAGGCAAAAATGGACGAGTCAACAAAACGTGCAGCAATTCCTCTTTCAAACTGTGTTGGCTCTGGAGGAACCACCCTCTCCCATTGTCTGCTTTCAAACTTAAAGAAGCCATTTAAGGCTTAGCCTAACTATTTTGTCAAGATCGAAAGCACCTCCGGGTGCAAGTAGATAAATAGGGACCGCTTACCAGTGGGAAGGTAAACGGCGTTCTGTGTGCTGCGCTGGCTCGCCAGATGCAGCTTCGTCACGCTGGCCACGTGACCCAGAAGTGTCTGCGGACAGCACTGGCTCCCGGCCTCTAGAGTGAGATGAGCGCACAACCCTAGAGTCTGTCAAGACTGGCCCGTACGGGCAGGGGTACCTTTACCTTTACCTTTACTAAGCTCTGCTCACAAATTCATTTGGAAGCAGTGCACAAGATGGGTTCAGCAAGTGTCAAGGTATTCACACACATCTCGCCACAAGCGTTTGAAAGTCAAGCAGACCTTCCTTTATGCATTTTCTCTTAAATGTCCAAAGCTTGTCTGTCAGATGCAGGACTCTGGATGAAGTAGACTACTAGTGAAACTTTCTACATGCATTACAGAAGGTTCAGGGGCATGGCCTAGGCCAGGGGTGAAAAATCTTTTTTGGCCTGGTGGCTGTATTACCTCTGTGGATAGCTGTGGGGAGTTGCATTCTAGGCAGTGGATGGGGTGATCAGACCCAAACCAGTCAAGGCCAGATGTGTGCACAACCACACACCCTTAACACACAAATGCTGAGACTCTTAAAAGGCTCTAGAATATTGAGTCAGAACATGATGCAGAGCATTGCCTGGGACTCTTGAGCCTTTTGTTTTCTTTCATGAAATGAGAATGCATCCATGCACACTTAGTTGAAGACTGCAGGAACAGATTAGTTGCAGTGGACCAGCAAACTTTTAAGGAAGTTTATCCACACACGGAGGATAGATAGAGCTGCGTTATACTGAGCCAAATCATCCACCAGGTGGTCCATTTAGTCCAGTTTTCCTTACTCCAATTGGGCAGGGGGTCTCTTTCTCAAAGCTATTACCTGGGACCTTCTGCAAGCAAAGTTCAACAGCAGAGCTATGTTTCCCCTGTGAGGAATTCTTGAAAAACCTGCAGAGAACCCCAGGATTTCCAGGAACACTGTTTGAAAACTATGAGATACTCTCAGGCTGTTTTTATACCTAATGCCCCATCCTTCCTTAGAGTTGCTCTGTAAGTTCCCAGATTGCTGCTGGGCCAAAGCTGTGTAGACAGTTGGTTAGAAATGCATGTCCACAGGTCCTGGAGAGGAAATCCATGGTTAACCAAAATAAACCACTAATAAGAGGTGGGAAGGCATAGCAAACTAAATGGCAAGTAGAGATGTTGATTGGGTTGCTCTCCATGGAGGATGGCTTCACAAGAGGATCAGGAAACTGGATGAAGACCAAGTATTTTTGGATGGGAGGGAAGAAAGAGAGAGAGAGAGAGAGAGAGAGAGAGAGAGAGAGAGAAGTAACAGCATGGGCCAAGAAACACTCAGGTGCATAAGCACTTAGCTGGCATTTCAGGCTATGATTCTGGTACCCGTTCTTAAGTTTCCTAGAAGCAGTGTACATATGCCAAACATGCCAAAGCAAAAATGTAACATTTTGCCATTAGTATTAATGGGAAATGAACCCATCTGCAAGGAGTCTAATGACACAGCTATGCTATTGGCAGGGATGTGTGCAGTAATGAAAAAAAACCTTCTTAAAGGAAAACTAACACTCAGAAGAAATGATGTTGTCTATATTAAATCATTTTTAAAAGGTTGTTGAATATGGATTTCTGCAGAAAGCAGAACTTCCAGTTATAGACTGCAGTGGGGGGAAAGGAGGAGAGTTGAAAGTAGTGGCTTTTTTTCCAGCCAGAGCTCAGCTCCAGCACCTTTCAGGTGGGCGCCATTGCCATTCTAAGAGAACAAGAGGAAAGTTCATGGTGAGCTTTGGCACCTCTTTTTCTAGAAAAATAGCACTGGCTGAAAGGTAAGTTCTCTGTGAAGGAGGTCTGATTGTTAAACCACTCTGGGAATTGTAGTTCTGTGAGGTCTTCTAACAACTCTCAGCACCCTTAACAAACTACAGCTCCTAGCATGTTGGGGGGGAAGCCATGGTTGTTTAAAGTAGTATCACAGTGCTTTAAATGTATGGTGTGAATGTGGCCCAAGTCTTTGACTATGTGATGGCCCGTCTGATAGCACCTGAAGCCCAGATTCTTCAACTGTTTCTCATATCCATCAACTTTCCCCATATTACTTTGTTCATAGGTTCACTTGGAAGACCCTGTGTCTGAACTAATGCATGCTATGGGTTTCAACCTTAACCCACAAGGAACTATATGAGATGTACACAGACCAGAAATGTAACGGACTTGACATTATTTATGTTATTATGTGTGAGATAGCTTTACAATTTCCCTATTTATTCTTCATCATCTAAGTGTGCGTTCATGCAATCACTCCACATATAGGCAGCTGCTTCTTTCTCTAGTTTGGACAGCACCACGTATGGTAATTTGTGACAAGCAAATCATGGCATTGCTCAGCTCATCAGGAAGGTTTCTGAGCGCATGCACCAACCTGATGTTTGCACAGGTACCAAATGATTCAACCTGGCTACCATCTGAACATATACAGCTGAGCTAAACATCAGTGAAGGGGGGCAGAGCAGTTGTGTGAACTGTTAGAAGAAAAGGGGATACATTAAAGCATTACGTCATTCTTAGGTTTCTCATTCCATATTAGCGATTTTATCCCTGGGGTACATTTTAGAGGATAAAAGAGATTTTCACTTTAAGCTTGGAGTGTGGTTGGAGGAGTGTTAAAGTTCTAAGGAATTTATGAACACAAGAACGCTAGGAGTAATTCTCTGAATGTCTCCTGCACAGGCCATTAGTGACAAGTCTCCCGTTTTTGTGAACTGCAAGCCAGGACCATTTTTTTATGAACTGCAAGTGAAATGTGAGCTAGTTCTAACCTGATGTTGTGCCTTGCCTTGATAGCCTGTTCCTGCTGGCCCTGGAATTTCTATGTAATTATGAAGTGTGAATGAATAGCACTGGGTTTACAGCCAAGCTCTAGCAGCTTTCTGTGCAGAAATTAAAGTATAAAGACCTGCAAATAGTAATAGTTGCAAATCCTACAATGGTATAGGCCACATTGCCTCAGGACTGCATGCCATGAGGCTGACGTAATTAACTGCTGTACAGAGGGAAATGAGTTTCTTCAGTTACAGTTTCAGGTAAAAAACAAACAAAAAGCAAACCACCAAGTTACAGTTGAGTTAAAGATAAAGAGAAGGGCTCAAACAGAGATGGCCAGGTAATACAGATTTATATATGATTCCTCAAATAATATTTGCATTGTCCTAGATGGCCATTATTTGGACATTCCTTCTCAGTGAATGGCTCTGTTCCTGAGGGAGTGGAGAGACAGAAATGCTAATACATGTTTGTTTTGCAGAGATGAGTGAAGTAGATTATTTACCTTTGCCTTGCTAAAATACCTTTTGACTGATACCTCGCTTACTTATGGGCTGATACGAACAAAAAAAGAGGAAAGATTTCTCTGCTGCAGGGATTGGACTAGATGCTCCTCAGGATCCCTTCCAACTCTGCTTCTATGAGGACCATCCCTTAGCCATCATACTCGACACCAGTGAAGGCCAACTGGTGCCTCATGGGCTGGATCCCACCTCAGGAACATATTACTAGACACCCAGCTACCCTACCAAATATTAATCAACATGTGGTTTTGTACTGGTAAAAGGTTTGTTCATGGTTTCATTGCACTGTGACATGCATGTGTGTGTGCGTATACACACACACACACAAATATATATAATGAGTACATGTTGGCCTCCCATATTTAAGTACCAAATGAGAAGCACAGGAAAAGTCATGCCTACTACAAGGTGTGAAACAACATAAAGGAACCATCAGTATCCCTTGCTTTGTTCATATGTGGAAGCCTTTACTGGCTGCACTTCATCCTTGCCTGTTACAGAAATTGGTGAGAGAACAATGTGGGCAAACTTCAGCTTATGTGTGGGTTGTCTTTGACAGCTGCACCCCACAGAAATTGCTATTTCCATGCTGGGCAAAGCATCACCTGTTGATTCCTTCCTCCCATTCAGCTGTTAAAATCATGGAGGTGTCCCTAAGTAGGATGGCTACCCTAGGCTTATAGGGGTCAGATACTGTCATACAGATATTCCTGGGGAAATGTTTGGCCAGTGTGCCAGGTTCTTTAGCCATCCAGCAGGTGAACAGAACAGAGTCAGGTGTTGGCTTCCTACCAAGATCAGTTGCATCCCATTACACCATATCACCAACTCAGACAAACACAGAGCAGAAGTACCACCCATCCTCTCCCCAACTCAGGAAAATTCCAAGCAATACACAATAGCTGAATACCACCTTAGACTTACTCAGAACAGACCCACTAAGTTAGATCCATTAATTTCAGAGGGCCTACTCTTAAGTAAACCATAGTTGAAGATCATCCAATGTAAACAAATGACATTAATTCCATCATAAAGTTACTGAACACTGCCTTCTTCAGCACTACAATGATAGTGGAGAAGGGGAAAGATATTTACCTGCTATTAAACTTTTCCGGATGTTTTTCCCTCATCATGTGGAATCTGTGTGCAATGGATGCATCCTGTAAAGAGAGATGGGGGGGGGGGGGGAATTAGTCAATGAGGCCTTCCAAATACTGAAGACAGTTTCATTAATTCAGGTGTCCCATAAAACTGCACAATTAGCACTTTTCACCCATAAATTATGCTTTCAGTTTTTGTGGGGAACAGACCTTATACAGTGGTACCTCTAGTTACAAACTTAATTTGTTCCGGAGGTCCGTTCTTAACCTGAAACTGTTCTTAGCTAGAGGCGTGCTTTCACTAATGGGGCCTCTTGCTGCTGCTGTGCCGCCAGCACACAATTTCCATTCTCATCCTGGGGCAAAGTTCTCAACTTGAGGTAACTCTTCCAGGTTAGCAGAGTTTGTAACCTGAAGCGTTTGTAACCTGAAGCGTTTGTAACTCGAGGTACCACTGTAACTGATTTTAAAGTTACTTTTCCCCATGTGTATTTTAAAGTTATAAAACAGGAACACTATGGGAAATACAACATTTCCCTGTTTCCGAGTACTCAGAGGTCATGCTAGGGCTTCCCAAAGCACCTCCTAAAGTTATTCATGACAGAGTTAAAAAGTAAAGGTAAAGGGACATCTGGTTAATTCAACATTATGAATCCTTGGGTACTCTTGCCACTTTTCCCATGCTTCGGAGAGCTGCTTCAGAGGACCTGTTTACTGGATATGCATTCTGATTTGCTTGCACAAGACTTGTGACTAGTCTTTATTGAGAATTTCTTCTGAATTGTTTGCTTGGAGCTTATGTGACAATGAGCAATCATTCTACTTTGTTTGTGTGGTGTTTAGGCATCATTCATTCATTCATCCCAAACTTTTTAGTGTATTTTCCCTGTCACTTTCCTAACTGCCAACATTAATAGAATCACAGAATCCCTTAGAAAAATAAAAATAGTGGATTTGTTGCATCAGGGTCACAGAGTGCTTTGATACACTTTAATTGCACAAAAGTAAATTTCCAGTATGTACCGTATTTTTTGCCCTATAGGACACATTTTTTCCCCTCCAAAAATGAAGGGGAAATGTGTGTGCGTCTTATGGGGCGAATGCAGGCTTTCGCTGAAGCCTGGAGAGCGAGAGGGGCCGTGCGCACCAACCCCACTCTCTCTCCAGGCTTTGCGTATCTCTCCGCAAGCAGCGGGAGCACTCCCGCTGCTTGCGGAGAGTTTCCTGCATGCTGAAGCCTGCGCTGAGCTCAGCGCGTCCAGGCTTCGCGGACCTCTCCGCAAGCAGCAGGAGCGCTCCCGCTGCTTGCGGAGAGTTGCCTGCATGCTGAAGCCTGCGCTGAGCTCAGCGCGTCCAGGCTTCGCGGACCTCTCCACAAGCAGCAGGAGCGCTCCCGCTGCTTGCGGAGAGTTGCCTGCATGCCGAAGCCTGCACGCCCTGAGATCAGCGCGTTCAGGCTTCACGGACCTCTCAGCAAGCAGCGGGAGCCAGCGCTGGGCTCCCACAGCTTGCAGAGAGCTGCCTGTTTGGGGGCTGGGGTCGGGGGAAGCTCGGGCCTCCCCCGCCCCAGCCCCACGCCTGGGGGGGGAAATAATTTTTCCCCTTTATTCCCCCCCAAAAAAAACTAGGTGCGCCTTATGGGACGGTGCGTCCTATAGGGCGAATAATACGGTACTTGAATCTCCCCTGCAAAATATTGACTGTATGGAGGCAACCCCAGCTTGAGTTTTTAAGATGCAGGCAAAGAATTGTAGCAGACCCTTAGAATGACAGCTTTTGAAAGCACAAGAATCCATTTTGTCTAGGCATATTATTCACTGTAATCTCCTTTGTACCCTTAGAATATTAACACAATCATTTTTAGAAGATCATCAGAAGCCCTGATCAGCATAATAAATCAACAAAGAATGCATCAAAACAGGCCTCTATGGAATGACCTAGCTTAAGCCTTCTTTAGTTAGCGGAAAACTTGTTATCCCACTTATCTATCATGGTTGTCTGCTGTATTTGAGCAGACATAAACCTCAAGTAGTTTTTGAATGGCCACATAATGCACACATACATAAACAGAGGTCACAAATAGTAACACAAGGGCCCCTCTTGCAGTCTCTCTGGGTTCAGATAGCCCAAGGAATGTGCTTTACTCCATCCAGGGATTAGCAGGCTGTTCATCATCCACATCTCAGTGATGGGGTGCAGAGGTGTCACTAGTCTCAGGGACTTTGCAAGCCCATGGCCTGATCTATTTGTAATCCAAAACTTCCTGTTAGTGATATAGCTGCTGCTGGCCCACATTTCTCACAGCCCAAAAATAAAGGGGGCAAAGATGGGAAGCAGCATGTGGCAGCTTGGACTCAGAGGTGAAATGGCTTGTCATCGTCAGTGGTAATATTTAAAGGCACCTTGTCAGCAATGAGATTTCGTAGCACCAAATCCCTCCAATTTACTTTCATTGACCTGCTAGCACCCTGCAATTGACTATAATGCACTATGGAAATTGTGCCACAAGTTACACAAAAGTAACTTTCCTTAAAGATCTGCAAAGTGTTAAGACAATTTAAAATTATTTAATGCAATATTAAGCATGGACTTTGGAATCTAAAAGGTCAGCACTTCAATTATAGCCATTTTTAAGACATACTGGCCATGTCTGTAACACATTTATGACAATCAATCACTTATAAATGGAACCTCAATATAACATGAGACTGTTTTTAAACAAATGCTTCAGTGCTTTTTTTTTAATCAGCTGTTTCTCCCACCATGTCAGAACACTAAAACGAGTCAGCTGTTGTGGGGAGCTTCTTAGCAACCCTACAACACAGGTAAAGTGATATCTTTCATTGGATCAACTTCAATCAGGGAAGGAGCATGCAATCTATTAAGTTACACAGAATTCTTAACTGGGTAGAATAGAAATTCAGGTAGTTAAATTTCAGGTACAGAAAGGAAAAGGCTGCTAATGTTATAGCAAGAAATCAAATTCAATAGTGCAGATATGCTCATGCTAATGTAATTAGTGAGGAACAACTTATAAAGGAAGCAATGGTTAAGTGGGCCATTGATATCAGGCATAATATTGAAATTGATGAGTGGGAAAAATTATAGAGCCAAACAATGAACTTCTCGGCATGTTACCAAGTAAGAGAAAATGTGCAAATACTGCAATGCAGATGGTATCTGACACCAGTCAAACTGGCCAAAATGTATGAAAGAGATTCAAAACTCTGTTGGGAATGTCTAGAGGCTGAGAGTACTTTTATTCACCTATGATGGAAATGCAACAGGGCAAAGGAATTTTGGGAAATGGTGTATAACAAGCTATTTTATTTTATTTTTAATTCACATTTCTAAAGAAACCGGAAGCATTCCTTCTTTGCATAATTGGGAATGAATTACCAAAAAAAAAAAGACAATAACTTATTCCTATATGCAGCAACAGCTGCAAGGATAGTGTACACAAGATACAAGAAACAAAGAGAGATCCCAGGGAAAGAACAATGGTTAAATAAGCTAGACAGACTCACAGACCAATCTTGGCCCACCAAGGAGTCCAATTTTGACCATGGTGCCATTTTCTCAAAATGCCACCCAACTGTCAATCATCTGATGTTACTTGTGACATCAGCTGATGGGAGGGGTTCAAGGGACTTCTGCTGCGTGCAGGTGATCCTTCCACAAGGAACCCTTTTCTCTCCCCATCCTGTGATCAGGAGGGGAGAAAAAGCCGCCTTTTGAAAACATCACCTGCACACAGGACTCCCCTTACAGATAGCTGAAGCTTCTAAAGGGCAAATTTTTTGCTTCCCATTCCATCAAGTGATGGGAAAGGGAGCATCAGCATAGGACAAAGAGCCATTGTTATGTGCAAGCTGATCTTCCTAGGCAGCTCTGAAGTCAAGAGCCTCAGAATGGGAGCCCAATTACATTTCAGGAATCGCAAGTCAGGATTCACAGTTCCCTGTAGCTGAATCCTATTTTCACACAGGAATTCAGCCTTCCTTTATCCAGCTCTGTTCCTGACCACACTACCCACAAGACTGGGTCATGTGAGCCTTTGAAAGATCAGCTGACCAAACTGGCTAAGTCCCATGACACTCCTGTAGGTCAACTACCCATATTCTTGCATCACAGACTTCATGATAAAGACTAACTGCTTTTTCTCTTATAAAGAAGACTGTCTTAACGAATAATAATTATTATTGATGCAGAAGTGAGTCTTCTTAGATCACAAGTTTGCAATAAATTCTTATTGAGATTTAAGAGTCATCACAATCTCCCCAATCTCCATTCTCAAGTACAAAACATAATTTCCAGTCTCCAATATGAGCTTTTGACCGCATGCCCATAAGACAAGAAAACTGCACTCCAACTTATAGCTGTGAGTTGGCTGAAGGTGTTGCTTGTGGTATGCATATATCTCACTGCTGTTGCTTTACTTGGCAGGTTTTGTGGGATGTGGGGGACTTCAAAAACACGCAGAAGCCATTTGTCCCTAGGTGACAATGGGACAGAATAGTATGTACACCATGGACAACGATGCTGCCATTGTATCACCTCTAAAGCCTATTGTCCATCTCCAGTTCGACACACAACGTTATCTAGGGCTTCTGATACTACAGGGGAAATAGGGAGGGAGATCATGGGAACAAGAGCTGTACAGACAGTGCTTACCACTCCTATGGAGAAGTAGTTGTTGATGATACTGTAAGGGACAGGGTCCCCATTCTCCTCTTTGTCAATAGGGATGACATCAATTTGCCATCGGTCCAGCATTACCTCTGCACTGTGTTCAATGTCCTTCAGGACCTTCATTAAGTTGCCACCTTCATAACCTTGAGAGTGGAAAAAGGGATGGCATATGGTAAGGAACAGAATGTCAGCGGTGGAATAGGCCAAGCACTAATGGGGCAAACAGTTGTGTTACAGAGAGTCTGGTAATGGATGCCTCGGCGCTATGCAAAGCCATAAAAGAAGGCCAAGTGATCAGAAGCAGAGAAGGAGAAACAATCCTGGCAATGATTTGGGCCCAACAACATCAATGGTGCATGGGGAACCATGCTCTTTTCTAGTAGATAAGGCTGTGGGTTGGGTAAGATTGCAAGTTGCATGGTGGGTGTGGTAAGGTTTCTTTTCTTTTTTAATGTATACCTTGAAGAGCTGTCAGTGATGGACAGTCTCCAGTGGTGCAAAGCCCGGACAACGACAAGTGGTATTAGAAGCAGCTGACAGGTTTCAACAGCACATGGGACTGCTGTCAGGAGGGATCAGTGGCAAGTCATGGTGTGAGGTCGTGATGAATGACCCTACAGTGTTAGGCTGACTCAAAATACTTACCTCCGCCCCATCGTAGGCAGCGGGCAAGGTCATTGCCTGTTCCCAGGGGCAGGATAGCCACAGGAGGGTGTTTTGCTATGTTTATCTTATCTGCAAAAAGAAAAACAGACTTTAGAAGCCAACAGAGTGCTGGAGTCAACTTTCCTTTTTCTACATCACCTGCCATAGCAGAGCTCATGAGGACAGGATTTCCCAAGAGCAGAACGAACCACAGCTGTATTCCCTGGCTATACATGGTGTGCTGGTGTTTGAAAGCAATTTGACCTAATATATTGTAGTTTTATATGTTGCTTTTGCAAACATGCACCTTTCTGAGCACACGTCTAGCTGGGCAACTGCATCACAAAATTCAGAGAAGTATGAATTTCAAAGGATAACCTCATTTCAGTTTGCTTATTGGTGCAGCAAGTGTGAATAAAGTAGGTTTGCCTAAAAAGGCAAACCAAACTAGTTTCCCTCCCATCCCCATCCCTAGTTCCTTGAGCTGCTGGACCTCAGTTCAGAATTTCAGGAGACCAAGCCTGCAACCCTATCTATGTGTGTAGCTTTCAGAAAAGGGAGGCAGAAAAGCCTCTTTATAATGCAGCCTGCAGTCAAAGATGTGGCTGGTTAATGCCAATCAATATATGAATCAATATATGGTCCTGAGAGATCTGCATTGGCTCTTAGTATGTTTCCGAGCACAATTCAAAGTGTTGGTGCTGACCTTTAAAGCCCTAAACGGCCTCAATCAGGTATACCTGAAGGAGCGTCTCCACCCCCATCGTTCAGCCCGGACACTGAGATCCAGCGCCAAGGGCCTTCTGCTGGTTCCCTCATTGCAAGAAGTGAGGTTATGGGGAATCAGACAGAGGGTGTTCTCGGCAGTGGCTCCCACCCTGTGGAACGCCCTCTCATCAGATATCAAGGAAATAAGCAGCTATCCTATTTTTAAAAGACATCTGAAGGCAGCCCTGTTTTTAATATTTAATGCTGTATTGTTTTTAACACTCAATTGGGAGCCACCCAGAGTGGCTGGGGAAACTCAGCCAGATGGGTGGGGTATAAATAATAAACTATTATTATTAATATGAAATTCAGCCCACTCCTGCTGCAGGTCCACCTCCTTGGGCTCCTTGCCACAGAGTCTTCCCAGCTACAAACTTTTCCTTGTGCGCACTTCAACAGTACAGAACTCTCCCTGTCTCCAGGCTGCATGAGAGACATGCTTTCAGCTGCCCCCGCTTTCTCATTCATTGCCAACATCCATCTTTCTTTCAAGGGAGGGAAATCCTTGGCATGATGCTGCCAAAAGAAGGGAACTCCGTTGAAGGAGCGAAAGGACGTTCTGTTGTGGGGAGGACAGAAATGATATGTCTGCAAACCTATGCACACTCACTCGGGAGCAAGGCCCGTTGTTATCAGTGGATACCACGGGCATTTCTCCTCTCAATTCTTACCACCTGTGTGTATTGCTTTGTCAGGTTGTAAGCCATTTGCAGAGGCTTGGTCTTCTGTTCCAATTCGCACAACACTTCATTCAATATTAGATGCTGAATAATAATGACAATATTAACGGAGATGCAAATTGGTGGGGTGGTAGCAGGGGGAGAGAGTGTCTGGCTACTCTTTCTGGCAGAGGAAGGAGGAGAAGATCATTGTGGCCAGGCTGTCAGTTTGGAATCTTCAGCGCTCCATTTCTGTTCATAATCATTATATGGGGCAGAGGTGCATGTGGGCATACAGTTCTAAACACAGTGACGATCGATGTAAGAAAAATTAACCACCAAGGTCACTCAAATACTTGTTTTAAAAGTACATTTTACATGCATTTGAGTCTTCTTGGTGGATGAGGTGTGTGTATGGAGACAGGACTGGTCCAAGATATTTTGTAGTCTGAAGCATGGGGCAATCTGGAATCCTCATCAGAGCTCCAAAACCCTCATAATCCTTGTATGGGACAGAGGCAGGTTTGAGTCTGTGTATGTAGATGGGGCCAGCCCAATACATTTTGCTGCCTGAGGCCAAGATGTTCTCCTGCTCCAGCTGACTGGACTGGAACTTGACTCTTGCACCAATCCTAGCAATGGGACGCTGTCCAGGCTAGGTTAGAGGGCAGCGGAGTAGGCTGTGTGCAACAAAACTCTGTCCCTCTCTGCCTCCCAGCATCTGCTAGCTGAGGTGGTTGCCTCACTCTGGCTAGCGGAAGAACTCTAATTTCAGCCCCTCAAAGGAACACGGGAAGCTGTCTTATATTGGAGTCAGAGTTGGACCATTGGTACATCTGGCTCAGCACAGTCCACACCTGGTGGAAGTCCAGGGTTTCAGGCAAGTAGCCTTGTCCAGCCCTACCTGCAGATTCCAGGGGCTGAGCCTGGGGCAGCAAGTGCTCTGCTACTGACCTACTACAGGAGCCCTCCTCTCTCTTACACAGTAGTGACCCCAGGTGTATCAGCTATCCAACGAATCTAATGTACTTTGAACCATGCAGCATCCCTGGATCCCAGTTTACCTATGCAGTCCAGGATCCATCCAACGGTCCCATCTCCTCCACAAGCCAGAATACGGAAGTCTGGAGCATCACGGAAAAAGTTTAAACTAAGAGAAAGCAGAAGGAAAAGGTAGGGAAGCTCTTTAGAATAGCTTGCTTTCCCATATATGGGAAAGAACGCCACATCGAAACTGCTTTTAAATTCACACAAAAGCAAATGTGAAAAAAGGCACAGCAGCCCTGCTGCTCTCCAAAGTCCTAAATCATGCAATTCTTGCCCATTTTCAAGTTTGCAATCGAACAAAACAAGGAAAACCAGTGAAGACTCAACATGCACAGCACACATTCAAGAAGAACACCCATAAAGGAATACACGGCATTTGTAAGAAAGATCTGCATGAAGGGGAATTGTTGTTGTTGTTGTTGTTGTTGTTGTTGTTGTTGTTGTAAAATCCATGCAAACTTTGGACAAGATCCAGCAGCTAGTTGCTGCAACAACATCCAATTGACAGCAGTGTGATGGGCCTTAGCCACAAATAACTTTTGCAGGATTGTATAATTTGTATTCAGGGGTAATATCCACAGGTATTCCATCAGGAGGATGTAGAGTCCCAGAGCCCAAAGGTTTATTGCCTTAAGATAGACATGGCAAATATCATAAACTCCAGCACGAGCTCCACGCATAATTCTAAAGAATTGGCAGCAGGCTGAGTTCCTCAAGCTAAGGTATGTTAAGAAGCTTCAGCGAGAAGGGAGGTGGAAAGGGAAACTGGAGAGGGAAGGTGAGCAAAAAGCAAATGGGGAGTGAGAATGGGCAGCACAACTAAGAGGGAATCGTAAGGATAGCAAAATGGATGCAGGTTGATCAATGGATTTCAATACCCAGGAGTGGGTCCTCCTCGATCCAGGTTGTAAACTTGTCTGGGGTTGAGTAGATAATGGAATTTCCGATGAACCCTGAAAGTAAGAAAGAAAAACCATAAATGATGGCCCCTAAAAAGGAGAGTAAAGTCTAGGAGGAGGGAAATCTGTCAGTTTCACTATGTCTCAATTTCTCATTTTTCCAGTCTTAAGTTCTCCACATTTCCATACCAGTTTTCATTTTTCTGTTTAAAAAAAGTCCTCATGAAAATTCATCAGAATTTTAGTGCAAATTTCTCCTAATATTCCATGTTTGCAAGCAATTTTGCCCCAAAACACACATTTTTGCAAATCAATTTCCCCCTATTATAATGCACACTTTACTGCAGTATATGCATTTTTGTACTCATTACTTGGCCAGAAGATTGCACTACAAGATTTGAAGAAGTGCACATTTTTTAAGGATGTTTGTGCATCAGTTTGTGCATAGTTTTGGAAAGTGAGAATTAGGGAAGTTTGCCTTTAAATATGAACGGATTCCAATTTCTCCCCTATCCCTAGCCAAGGCAGATGATTACACTTTCTTAGCATCAGCTACTCTCTATCCACACCACATCCTGCTCAGGGCAGCTCCATAAGTGTAGCAAAAGTTGCCACCTTCATATTCAGAAAATGGAGGGTGCTTTTGGAATGATGTTTACTGCACCGTGGACCCATCTTTTCTCCTTTTTCTTTATTATAAATTTATTTAAATTTTCAGATTTACAAACAATCATCAAGCAGACAAATAAAACCATTTCCATATGGAAATCTTTTCTCCTATTTCTAAGCCCCCTCTCTGAAATGTTTGTTTCATAAATACTTTTGAATTACAGCTGTCCTTATCAAGCCAAAGACTTGGTGACGTCCCAGGCACCAGATAACAGGTATCAGTCATGGCCTTGCAACCCCATTGAGCAGTGCTATCTGGGGTATTTCCCAAGCAGCACAATATTGCTGTCTGGTTGCAGGGAAATGCAATCTCTCTGCTATTCTTTCCTTAAGGGAAGATGTTTGCATTACTTGCAATGATTACTAAATGTGCATTTACTGTACCAAAAACCTCTATCCTGCAGAGGGTACAATTTTCCAATAGGAGGAAGGGAAACATACCTTTCTCCTTGTCTCCCTCCACTCTTGGGGTTCACAAACACCAACAGTGGATGTGTTCCAGGCTTAGGGGTGATCTAGAAAGCAAATTACAAAGCAAACAAAGAGCCTCCTTATACAGCATACAAAACATCATTCATGCGAAATGGGGGGGAATGAGTCATATGGCACTGCCACAGAGGAAGTAAGGCATGCAACTGGCAACATGTTGGATCAGCAGAATCTGGAGAAAGCTGGGAACCACCAATTTGTGCACTTATTCTTATCCACACCTATTCTGTCTATGGGCCTTCTAAGCACACGAGCCATAGCTTCAGGAGCTCGGCTCTGTTTAATATATACATCCTTTGACTCAATAATGTTTGCCTTACGCTCCGCAAATATCCTCTTGTGCGCTTCCTGATATACGCCTAGAGACTGAACTCTTTAAAGGACAAGGCAGGCATTG
This sequence comes from Podarcis gaigeae, assembly GCF_964106915.1. Taxonomy (NCBI): domain Eukaryota; kingdom Metazoa; phylum Chordata; class Lepidosauria; order Squamata; family Lacertidae; genus Podarcis; species Podarcis gaigeae. Next base: position 62,935,232 of record NC_139681.1, read on the forward strand.
CTATTGAGACAATATTAGGTTAGCAGAGCTTCAGCAAGCTTGGGTTCTATGGGGAGAGCTGCAGAAGGATGGATCCAAGGGTTAATCTGTTAACCATGCACAATTCAACAGGGCGACTTTCAAAGGATATACCAGAACCAGCTTCATGGGGAGACTAGGACAGGGGTCAGCAAACTTTTTCAGCAGGGGGCCGGTGCACTGTCCCTCAGACCTTGTGGAGGGCCGGACTATATTTTTTGAGGGGGGAAATGAATGAATTCCTGTGCCCCACAAAGAACCCAGAGATGCATTTTAAATAAAAGCAAACATTCTACTCATGTAAAAACACCAGGCAGGCCCCACAAATAACCCAGAGATGCATTTTAAATAAAAAGGACACATTCTACTCATGTAAAAACATGCTGATTCCCGGATTGTCTGCGGGCCAGATTTAGAAGGCGATTGGGCCGGATCCGGCCCCCGGGCCTTAGTTTTCCTACCCATGGACTAGGAGATCAGTGCAGAATGACATCTTCTCCCTGGTATGCCTTCCTCCACAACTAGCCTGCAATTTAGGCAGGGTGTACAAAATATAATTCTGCAGGTATACACACGCTCATTCACAAGTGTAAGAGAAAAGTGAGAAAGCAAGTGTGACATACTGGTGAGAGTGCTGGACAAGGGCAGGTTCAAATCTCCACTCAGTCATGAAGCTCTTTGGGCATGACCTTAGGGTAGTCCCCACTTTCCAGTCTAAACTATCTCACCAGGCTGGTGCTGAGATACAGCAGGGATGGGAAGAACCATGCATGTTGAGCAGGACAGAAGTCAAATCAATAGATATGATAGCAGCAGCTGTGAACGGTCTACCTGTAGTCCATGCCCATCCACCGTGGTGGTGTTGTATCTGAAGGCCAGGGTTGTATCATCTGGGGATGTGCTCGATGGCGATTCACTGTCTGATCTTCTTGGGTGGGATTGCCTATCCTTTGGAATAGGGAAAATGCATAAAGGACTTTGAAGCATGGATGAAGGCCAGCAAATAACAAGGAAGCACTGACAACATAAACAAAGTGGGAAGGATGACTTCCTCCTGACTGTACTGAAATACAACAGAAAGACCACAAAAGCTCCAAGAGTTAAATTAATATCATATTAAACTTTTGCATTAAAATACTGTCTGTTAAGCAACACAGAATACAAACATGCAGATTAACCATCAATAATACATTGTATGAAGTGCAAACCGTATCTGAATATAGTGAGCACATAGTGAATGGCACTGAAGGACTGAATCAGTCATTCCAAAAGTAGTTTAGAAAGTTGTGTACACAACGATGGCTCCAAAGTTCAATACTTGACTTGCTTCCCAGGCTGATGTTGTTCCAAGATTTATATTAACTTCAAAATTCCACAATCTGCACAGCTGAAAAGCTTTCTCAGAGGCCCATACACATATTAAGAAAAGCTTTTTATATACATATTAAGCTTTTTAACGTGGATTTTTAAACACTGATGCAGCTTTCATGATGCTTAGATACCTGAAAAGTGAATGAATCCAAAATAGATATACTATTCTATGTTTAATCATATTTATACTGCAGTTTTCAGCCAAAATTGTATCTCAAAGCAGCCTTACAACACTAAAAGCATCACAAAACCTCATAGATTATTCTGAATAGCAATAGTAACAGAGGAATAAGTAAATATGAGAAAAATCCAGAAAAGAGCACCACATAATAAAATTGCCAAATTTTTCTTCTTTAGTAAGTATCTCCAAGGGCTTCCTTCACTAGGATCTAATTCCCAGCTCTGTTTTTCCTTAGCAGTGACAAAAGGGAAACCCTGGACCATGATGGGGTTCCAAATTATAACAGCCATATGCCAGCTAAGCCAGCTCAGTGAATTCCACATCGGGTTAAAAAACAGAAACTGAGCTGACTCTTATAAATCTTCTGAATCCATTCCCTGTTTTAAGGTGTCCAAGTATGGTGTTTGTCATATTTTAAAATGTCCAAGAGCTCCTTTTTGAAGCAAATGTGGAGATGGTGGAACTGCGAGATTCAGGGAGCAAGTCAAATACTGAACTTTGGAACCATCATTGTGTCCATCATTTCAAGCCACCGTTGAAGCGATTGATTCAATATGATTCACTGCAGGGTCAATAAATTAAGAAAGATTGTTTGCACCAGTAGTGGATGGCATTGGGGGGGCGAAGGTGCTTACTTGAATGCCTCGCTCGGCTGCTTACCAGGAGGGAGAGAGGGAAAGGTGAGGCAGTGGGGAAGGCTGTGCAGTGTCAATGCGCTGGCAGGAACAGCACATTGGCTCAGCTGCTGCGTTTGCACTGCGCTGACTTTGCTGTCACCTCGCCCCCCTCCTCCCAGTAAGAAGCAATGGCCTGCTTTCTGGGAGATTGGGTAAGTGCCTTTGCCCAAACAATCTGTCCACTACTGTTTAGCACTTTATGAAATGTATTACTGAATGCTTATCATCATGGCACTGTTTGACAGACAGCATTTAATATATTATACATTAACTTTGGGTCTTCTGTTATGCATTTTGGGTAGCTACATTTCTACTAGCAAGTAATAAGGTGTGTTTTAATTTCTCTCCCAGTTCCAATGGTTTCTTCCCCCATGGATTTACAAGTTTATACATTCTGGAGTGGGACATAAATCTGACGATAGAGAGATAGATAATGTCCTTGGTTTCCTGTTTTAAAACTTTATTCACAGAATGGTTTTTAATTAAAAAAAACTGCTACTGTTCTCCATATTTAATGTACAATCCAGATCACTGGCATTTTCATGATTTTTGACCTCACATATACATTTTCTTCATTGGGACTCAATTACCAGCTTTCACTATTTCCGCATTTCTCATAGTTCTGGACACAGGAAAAAGTAGACATAGCATTTGAAAGTACAATGTTTGTACCACCACAGTTTCCTCATTAGGAAAGAGGAAACTTCTTCATTTGTGGAAGTTGTGGAGTACTCTTTCCACAGAGGTGAGTTTTAAATATTGTGCTTTTAATTGCTGCAACCCACCCTGGGACCTTCAAAGATAGAATGATCTTTTAAAAGCATATGCAAAACCCCAAACCCCAAAAATAAGAGGTAGATTATATGCAAAACCTGAGAAGGAAACTACAAAAAGTGTGGAAATCTCTCAGCAATTGTCATTTTTGAGCCTGTCCATCTTACAATCTTGCACACCTTGGAGTGTCTGCCTATTCCAAGTAATTACAAAGTGGCTCTAACACAGGAATAGGCAACCTACAGCCTAATCAGGCCTGACAGGCCTTGGAGGTTGGCCCACTAGGCCACTGTGGGCAGACCATGCCCACCTTTCCAACGCTTGACATCATATAAGACGTCAAGTGCAGGAAACCTGTAGCTAAAATGAAGCTGGAGCTAAAATGAAGAAGATTTGGCTTCCGATTCTTCCTTTGAATGCAAAGGACCTTCCTCTGCAGGCAAGACTTGAGCAGCACCTGAAGAGAGAAAAAATGTTCCTTTGGGTCATCTGATGTCATCCTGACATAAGGTGGTTGACAGGTGGACAGCCCTACCCACTTGCCAAAATAGTCTATGTGGTGCTCAGGATCCAGCTAGATCTTGCTCATTATCCCTGCCTGCTCTAACAAGAGAAAATGCTTGTGCAAAGACTACATCATATGGCACAACACTCTTCCTTTGAGTTTTTATTTTCAGCTACTTTCTCACCTGCAACAAAGCCTAAGGCTGTATGCTAATGATTATTTGCTTGAAACAATTGGAGTGATTTTCCTCTTCTAGCAAGCCTCAATTCACTATTAGTAAACTGATAGCTGCATATAGTTAATGGAGTAGTGGGAAAGTATGGTAGCAGTAGCAGTGGCTCAGTACGAAATGCCCAGATTGCAAGCAGTTTGTCATTCAGCCTTCTTAGGGACACACCAGCTTTCTAGTAACGGACATAAGAGGCATTCTCTAGCAGCTCTATGGGAAAGTAACTTGGTTATAAGTTAACAAAATCAGTTTGGATGGGTTGAAAATCTTAAGTTTTTGAGAGCATCATCTAGCGGCCTTCATATGTGAGACAGAAAATGCCAGTCATTAAGCCCATTTCATAGGTGTCAAGCAGGCTCATTTACCAGAACAACTGGGCAGATGTGCGAAGGCAATAAGATGTGGTCCTTGAGCTGCCCACCATCACACTCAGGCTTCACATGAGAGGCACATTTGTTGTGAAGCTGCAAGAGGAGAAAACACAGCACAAAGATTCTCTTTAAATATATCGGTAAAAAGGAAGGCTGTTACAAGTAATGGCAAGGTGGTTTCTCTAACTGGCATTAATAAACAACATAAATAAATGTTACCTGGCTAATATTACATTACATGTTGGAAATGTCAGAAGGCAAGAGGGGACTATTATCATATATAGTGGGAATGCAAATTTGGGGGGGGGGGAGAAAAGAAGAAGAATTGGGGGTTAGGTAACTATCAAACAGAAAGCATCCTAGGATTCACTGGCTCAGTTATGGTAATGTTATGGTAAAAGATGAATGAATATAAAAATTAGCCTCACATGTGGTCCCTGTGGATGGGGGGCTGCTGACTTGGGAACTCCAAGATCAAATGGAGCCTTTCCTGAATTGGGGAAATATTTCAGGGTGAGTGGAATAAACCAACTTATAGATAGTGGAATGACTTCTATATGTCCCAGGCTCATTGTACCAAATCAAGCAAGGAACAAAGCTCAGTCACATTCCATGGCTTCTCAACAATATTCAGTGTCGTGGCCATTTTCACAATCAGGAGAAAAACTGAGGAACAGATTTCTTATTTATTCACAGGCATGCCGTGATTGTTGCCAATATAGAAGAAACATGGCCTGCTGATGTAGGAGGTGACTTGCCTTGAACAGCTTAGCGTTCTTTTAAAAAACCACCACCCCACTTGCTTCACGTACTCACTGTGATTTGGCACCATACACAATGTAGTCCGGTAATGCCCTGGTAGCTCTTGATGCTTTTATGACAACGATCGCATTTGGCTGGGGAGTTCCCCTCAATCCATGTGTGCTGCATGACCTAGAAATGCATGAGACAAGGTGATCCATGCTGGAAAAGAAATTCAGGCACTAAATATGAGGCAGCAAAGGAGAAGAAATGCTCCTGAATGAGCGTGAGAATCATTGTTCCTTCAAATGTTTCAGGATATGCTTTTGAAGCATGGGATAAAGAAAGGAATGGGAAAGTGTTTTTTGGGGGAAGTCTGTGATCCAACTATCGTGGTGTCTCCTGAGCCTTTGGCTAAACTCACTGTATTATAAGGCAGGCTACTCACAATCTTAAATGCCATTGGTATAGATTATTAGATGGATATTTTAGCTATAATGCCACAATGAACTGCTCACATGGGCATGCACAGTCCAAAAATCATTGACTTTCTCCATTGCTTCTCTGAGTTCTTTCCCAGTCTTGCAGCCTCTGTTTCTGCTTTGTCTTGACCTCTCAGCTATGTTTTAGTACAGCTTCTGGTACCAGCTGCAACTCTGGCCAATGCTTTTTGATGTGCTTGCTCTCTCTCTGACTACAAACCCAGCTAGAGTTCCAGCACAATGTCCTTATACATCAAATGACAGGGCTGATGACCATATCCTGGGGGGAGATGCTTTCATTCAGAGTTCAGGGAACCTGGAGCTGCTGAGCTCTAAGAATGTTGCCAGAAATGGGCCTTGATGTTTTGCTGTTGAGCGTTTGCTTGCCTAACCTCTTCTGGAGAAGTAGCCATATCTGCAACAGTTGCCCAGAAGGCAGATTCCTCCCTTTTCAGTTTGATACTTATGAACTATTCCAGCAGTATGGCAATTTGGTGAAGTGTGGTAGCCTATAAAATACAGGTCCTTCTTGGCACAATAGCAGGGCTCTTATGACTGTGTCGACAGCATGATCTGCATTGCAGACAGCCTGCCTTAGATGGAAGGTCATCAATAAGTGAACACATGCACTAGGCATTCATGAATGCCTTACTCACAGTTGTATTTCTCTTTGATTTCACGTAAGTGCTGATGCAGGGGGCAATCTCTTTGGACACGCATCTTTCATGGACTGTGTATTTACAAACTGTAGAGAAAAAGAAAAAGAGAGCAGCTCTAAGTTCACCCTATAATCAAGGCAAGCAGTTTCTAGCTATTTCATTAAACACACAAGACGTAACCGGCTGTACTTTTGAATAAATAAGGTATACTATTCATTGTATCAAATTGTAAATTTCAACGGAAGTCTCATAAAGTTCAACAAAAAAGCAGAAGACCCAGTGGATCAGTTTATTCTCTAGTCAGTTCATGCATAAGGTCCATACATGTATAAGTGTCTATTCCACCTGTCTGTTCATCAGTATACAGGCTGTAAGTAATGCAAATAAATACAATATTGTAATCTCACACATTTTACTTCATTTTACTGATGAAGCCTAGGATGGCGAAACAAGACCAATATTCCGGAAATCCTTGTCTTAGAATCTGTGAAAAGATTCTGTGGAACTGTAACAACCTTCATGTGGATTATTGGACTCTATGAACAGACAGGTGGAATAAATAGACTGCTCCACCATCCATCCAGACAACCGAAAGGCATTATCAGAGATCAAGGTCTCATTCCAGCCAGGCAAAAGTATTTGGGGTGCAAAGCAGTGAGGAGTGTGGCCCAGGGAGACTTCTGAGGGCCAGATAGAAAGACATAGAGGCCCACAATTGCCCCCTCCTTTCGCCTGAGGTTCCCCACAGAATGTTGATGACCATTTGCAGTGCATAGTAGCAGCTGTAGGATTGGCACACAGACTTTGCTGCCACTGCCTAGATCCCTTTGGATCCTAGGAAAGGGTACGAATTTTATTCAACAAGTAGAGGTGAGGCCTGGCTTATGGTTCATCCATTCCACCACATTTGGGAGTTGCGCATCTAGAAAGATCCCCAAACATTCCCAGAATAAGGAACCCACTAGAAGTCAATATGGAATCCCTGCTTGCTGTGCGTCAAAATTACAAAGGAACAAAATAAACCAGGAAATCTTTCTCCTCATCTGTCTTGGGGATTCTGGCATTGTTGGCTCCACTTCATTCACATGCAGGTCAACAAACAAGGGTGAATCTCACATGAGCATTGTACAAGCAGCCTATCTGGGCACTTACAGGAGCAGCACAGGCCTTGCTTCCTGACACCCAGCAGCATAGTGCGACAAAAGTTGCAGTAGGCAGGCTTCTTGAAGTGCTTCAGCCTCCACGCATGCTGTCCATCATCCTTTACATTCTACAGGGAGGGAAAAAAGCCCACTGAGATGGAGTGGAAGATACAGATGGCGTCTCTTGCAGCACCTTTTCCAGGATAACCTTTTCAATTTAGGATGACCAGAAATGTGATGTAAACTACCTGCAAACTGATTGTCTGAACTGGTCCGTTTACAGCCTCCACAGCCTACTAACATTTTTGAGGATGCCGGTTAGAAAATGTAAAAGAATAATTGTAACACACAAATTAGGTTTTTTGTTTTTGTTTTTGCTCTACCATGTTTTCTAGCCAGGCAAGTTTCACCAGTTTCCAAGGGACATTGAAGAAATATCAAGAATAAATGGACAATAAAGGCTCAATAGTTATTTAAAATGGTATTATCTGAAGAAGAAAGGTTTGATGGAGAGTAAAGGTAACAGGACCCCTGACCATTCGGTCCAGTCGTGGCCGACACTGGGGTTGCGGCATTCATATTGCTTTATTGGCTGAGGGAACCGGCGTACAGCTTCTGGTTCATGTGGCCAGCATGACTAAGCCACTTCTGGCGAACCAGAGCAGCACACAGAAATGCCGTTTACCTTCCCGCTGGAGCGGTACCTATTTATCTACTTGCACTGCGTACTTTCAAACTGCTAGGTGGGCAGGAGCAGGGACCGAGCAACGGGAGCTCACCCCATCGCGGGGAATCGAACCGCCGACCTTCTGATCAGCAAGCCCTAGGCTCTGTGGTTTAACCCACAGCGCCACCTGCGTCCATGGAGAGTACGGTGAGTCAAATATGACAGCATGAATGCAAACAGAACAAAGGCACCTAGGCATCCTTTATTACAGGCGTGAATGTTAGGTGACCGAAAATACTCTCTTCTGATTGATGGTGGTGGTAACTGGTACCTCCATTTGGCACATAAGAACATGAGTGGAAGCTTCTAAGCACCAAACCAAATAACTCTCTCACCTCCTACTCATAAAAGCTATTCCTTTGTGCACATAAGAAGAATGTGTGAAAATGGATTCCTCCAAGTGCTTTTTCCTAAAGTCACACACGCCTACGTATGCCACATCAATACTTGCAAAATACTGCTCTGCTTAGCAGCTTAAAAAAATAAAAATAAAAATAAAAATCTGGCTTTAGTAGCCCCCTTATAGAGTGAGCGACACTCAAACTTCCTCCCATTGTGAAATGTCTTTATAAACATCTAGTTCTTGTCATGGCACAGGGATCTCTGCCCTCAAATTGAGAAACTGTCACACAAATACCCAATATGCATCACAATGAGCATGGCCATCAAGGGCCCATTGTACAATCTGAAGATGATTCTTCTTTTTTAAAATGCATTTCAACCAAACCATTCACTATAGAAAGACATATGATGGGCAGTACTCTGTAAGGACAGGCAAAGCAATGCCTACTAATTGGGGCTGATGGGAGCCAGCCAGGAAATGTTAAAACTGGATGAAATCCACTGATGTCATGGTCCAGGAGACAAATGAATGAGAGACTGTGAATGGTCAACTAGTTCCAGAAGTTCCTAGACTCAAGGACTTAAGAGATCCATGTGGCCCGGTAGGATAGGTCATTGAGATTCTCAGGTTGCAGGATTAGAGAGTTGAGGCAGAGTAAGAACTTCCCGAGGTTGGGTGTTCCAGGCAGCGCTTCCTTCAGGATCTGAAATTGGTTATCTATGTTTCTGAATGATCGGGGGGGGGGGGTCAGGCTTTGAAGTGGCAAAATATGAAATTAAACAAAACAAAAAGAGGTTCACAACCCAAAACTACTTGATTACATCTAACTTCTATCTTTATTAAAGTAAGCTACATTTACCTCCTTTTTAATATTTGCTATAAATCTTGTTATAATTCTGTTCATTCTCTTAACAAATTTATGGAATGCCAACAGCAGTTCATTAATTTTCCTTGTATAAAACAGATGTTATTTGAGAAGCTGACTTTTGACATTCTGCTGCCCTCGTGTGGTTTAACTTTTGAAAGTAGCTGTATTAAAAAACAAAAACCTTTCTTCTTTTCCTTTGCTATCATTGACTTTATTCTGTGCTCTTTTTAAAGTTCTGTTTGTCTCAAAAGGGCTTGTGGAAAAAATGCTCCTTGAGAACTGCGTCTGTAAGCTATTAGGACCTATGTTTGTTGACCTGGACAACACAAGTGATTTACCGTATTTTTCGCACCTAGTTTTTGGAGGAGGAAAACAAGAAAAAAAATTCTGAATCCCAGAAGCTAGGGATCGCTGCGCAGTGATCCTTCTTGCTGTTCTGGCTTCAGCGAAAGCAACGCAAAGCCTCTTCAGTGCATCAGGAGGAACGCTCCCGCTTCCCTGAAGAGGCTTCATGCGGCTATCCCAGAAGCCAGAACAGCAAGAGGGATTGCTGCACAGCAATCCCTCTTGCTGTTCTGGCTTCAGCGATAGCTGCGCAGCCTGCATTTGCTCCATAAGAGGCACACACATTTCTCTTTACTTTTTAGGAGGGGAAAAGTGCGTCTTATAGAGCAAAAAATACGGTAAGTATCTTTTCCTGAATGTAGTAGAGCTATCATCTGTGCTGTGTGAACGATATTTATAGTCAAAATAACAGGGGGAGGCAAAGCATCTTGGTATGCATGAGCAATGGTATGCATTAACATTAACACATTTAGTTGCCTTGCCAAACGTGGATCCACCAAGTTGATTCCTGTTCCCAAAGAATTCCTGTTCCTCAAATACACATTGATATTGAATAAGGGATCTGACTTTTTATCAGTCTTTCTATCCATCTTTTTTATCCCACCAAGAAGCTGTGGGTGATAGTCACCCAACACTCTCCATTTACATGAACACTAAGGCTGGATCTACACTGATCTTTAAAAATGCTAAGAAAGAAACCGTTATATAGCTCTCAAAGCAATTTTCCATTGACTGCTGTACAGCGCCTCCTGGTGTCACATATTTACAACGCATTTATAACATTATAACTTATGGTTACCAGATTTTTTTCAATGAATGCAGGGACACTTTAAAAAAAACAAAAACTGAGTAGCAACAGGGAGTCAGTAGTGGGGATGGTGAGGCAAAAGACCCTGGGCCCAAGCACACATGTATAAAGGTGCAAGCCCTTCTTTCCTACCCTGTGGAACATACATGTGCAGTTTTTAAAAAACTGGGCAATGGCGTGCTGCCCGCCCGTGACTCCTGAGCCTTTCCTGATCTCTTGCCCCCTTCCCCCCATTTTGACAGATCAGGGAGGCTCAGGAGTCACGGGCGACTGGCCATTGCCCAGGAGGGGCTAGCCTGGTAGTGCAGTTGGCTCTGGCTGGCTTCAGGAGCTGCTCGCTGCTCACTGCCGTAGCGCAGGGAAAATGGTGGGACCATGGAAGCGAGGAGCTCCTGAAGTGGCGTGCCGCAGCCACGTTTCTCGGGGACAGATTTGCAAATCTGAGGACATTCCGGGGACTGTCCCCAGGAACCAGGGACGTCTGGTAACCCTATTATAACTCACTTCTTATTTTCCCTGACTGGCAGCACCTCTCCGTGTTTCTAAGCAAGCCTCTTTTTCTCAGCACTTGCTGCCAGAGATCCTTTTGAAAGGATCTTCTTCATGAAATGTGGGTGCTCCACCACTGAGCGGTGGTGCCTCCTCCCTTATACACATCAATGTTTTAAATTAGGGGTGGGCAACCAATGATTCCTGAGATGTTGTTGGATTACAACATTGGTGATGGGGATGATGGAAGCTGGAGTCCAGCAACGTGGAAGATGGAGCAAGCTTGTTTTGGGCTGCTTCAGAGGGTAGGACTCGAACAAACGGATTCAGTTTCCAAGTAACATCAGGAAGAGCTTACTAATGGGGTAGCAGATGTTCAACAGTGGAACAGACTCCCTAGGAAGGTTGAAGACTCTCCTTCCTTGGAGGTTTTGAAGCAGAAGTTGGACGGCCATCTGTCATGGATGCTTTAGTTAAGATTCCTGCATTGCATAGATAACCCTTGGTCCTTTCCAACTCTACAATTCTATGATTCTCTGAATATCTGGAGGTTCCCCATAACTGCTTTAAATACAAGCATTTGTTGAAACTACTCACATTTTGAAGTGCCGTAAGATTATTGAACCAAAAATACAAGTAGAAAGAAACTGGGTGTATCACATATTTAAACCCTCATTGAAAGAGGAGACAAATCTTGAATAGCTACTTTTTTTTACTACTCAGTTGAACATCTTTTATAGGGACGCGGGTGGCACTGTGGGTTAAACCACAGAGCCTAGGACTTGCCGATAAGAAGGTCGGCGGTTCGAATCCCTGCGACGGGGTGAGCTCCTGTTGCTTGGTCCCTGCTCCTGCCAACCTAGCAATTCGAAAGCACGTCAAGTGCATGTAGATAAATAGGTACTGCTCTGGTGGAAAGGTAAACGGCGTTTCCGTGTGCTGCTCTGGTTCAAAAGAAGCGGCTTAGTCATGCTGGCCACATGACCCGGAAGCTGTACGCCGGCTCCCTCGGCCAATAAAACGAGATGAGCGCCACAACCCCAGAGTCGACCATGACTGGACCTAATGGTCAGGGGTCCCTTTACCTTTACTGAACATCTTTTGGCTCATCTTCTCTGAAGTTAGGCCAGCTACTCACAGTTTCCATGCCCAGCAGAACCAGCAAAGGAATAGTGGTCATGCCACCCCGAATCCACTCTTCCAGCGTCACAGTTCCATCATGATCATAGTCTATTTCTTCCATCATCTCTTTCAAGATCTGTAGAAGACAACAAAATTTTATTAGAATCAACAGATCCTTCCTCAACCCACCAAACAAAAGTTATTCCATTGGTAGAATATATAGCAGATCTTCAAGGGTGCAGCAAAGAGAGCCTTCACGATTTAATTCTGACCATGCTCAGCAGAGACTTGAAACTCACCGGCCTCAGTTCTGTGGAGTCCCACTCAAGGTATTCTGCTACATGAACCATCTGGTTGATAATACGATCTAGCTCCTGGTTTCAGAAATAAGACAAAAAGGAAGGTAAAGGGGGGGGGGGATGTAGATGTGTGCACATCTTCAGCAGGGCTGGATAACCTGTGGTCCTCCAGATGTTGCTTGAACTTCTAATTCCCATTAACTCCAGCCATTATGACCAATGGACAGAGATGATGGCAGCTGCAGCCCAGCCACACCTGGAGGACCACCAGCTTCCCCACCCTGGATTTACAGTAATGTAGTAATATGCATATGCTGACATTCCAAACATATACCACGACACAAGGAAGGCATCCTGTCTTTATGATGTAGCTAGGTGGGTTCGGTTTCTCGTTCTTGGAGGCTGTGAGGATAATTCCACTGAGGAACTTGCTCAAGGGTAATATATAATACCATGTGTCGCACGCAGAAAAATAGCAGGACTTGCATGCAATTTCTAGTAATAAATATGGGATCTCAAGCCAATATACTGTTAAGGAAATAGGAAGTCTAGCATATCTAAGCTTCATTAAAGGCCTTGACATCCTCAAAAGCTGTATCAAAGATTAGTGTGTGTGTGAGTGTGGCATCAGGCTGGAGTGGGTCCTGGGCATCAGGCAGCTAAAGGTCCCCTTGCATTTGCCATTGATGCCCTCCCTCCATTGGTGCTGCCGCCACTACCAGCAACATCAATGGCTCCCTCTGTCCCACCCTTAAAAAGAGCAGCTGGGTTTCCAATAATGCCTTGGAGCAAGCCTACATCTGAAAAACTGGGAAACTGAATAGCTAAACTCAGCCATACGGCCGCCACTAGATAAGCCTGCCAGGACCTATCAGTATAGGAATGGCTCATGAATGGCTTGCTGATGCCACACCTGCCCCCCGAGGCCTAGGAGATTGACCCAGAGACCAATCAGATATCACAGATGCACATATGATCCTCTGCACATGGGGAGGCCTCCAAACATTTAGAAAGACTTGTGTCCTCCCCTTCTCGAGAAGGGTACTGTTTTGAGAGATGGCTTACCGAGCTGTCCAGGAGGCCATTGCCATCTGTGTCATAGAGGCGAAACATAACTGCAAGAGAACACAAATTAAGAGCAGGCGTATGGTGTGGGCCACATATTTTGCTTTTTTTTAAAAAAAAGAAAGAAAGCAAATCCATAGACATGGTTGATAATGGCATGTTTAGCAGCACGTCTAGTTTGGCCCTGGAAGGGAGGGAGGGTGGCGAGAGAGACCAGGCTGAAAGTTCGTTGCTGGAGTTGGCTGGAATGAAACTGCAGCCCTTGGGGGCTGTCCAAGTTGCTTTCCAGGGGGATCTTTGGCCTTGGGGGGTGGGAATGTCCATTGGCCCCATACTCTACATGTACCTTTTTAAAGAAAGCGAATGTTATTAAACCACACTAATTTTCCAGTGCCCAAGGGATTGGCTGGGTACCTCTCTTTCAACTACACTCTTCCTATTGGAGTAGCGCATTCATTGATGTTGAGAGCCCTTCACTGTTCACTTCCCGTCAGCACCTAGACAGAAATAGTTGCCCTGTGAAGTCATGTGCAAGCTTAGACAATGGCCTAGGGTTGAGTGCAGTCAGGTTTTGGTTCTGGCCTGACAAACAGAGGCCCTGCTAAAAGATTTTATGACACACCAAACCCTACATGCACTTAAACAAGCAAGTGACACCATTCTACCTGTTTTATATGTATTACGTTTTCTGAACATGCTCATTAGTGAACTTAATATAAGTGCACAGCTTGGGCAGTGCAAGCACCAACACTTGGCATCCTTAGGCACTTGCCAGGGTGCCAACAGCCTGGTGGGAACAACTACGGATGCCACTTTGATTTCATGTGTGTGATCTGGTGGTCCTAGCAGTATCAGGTGGTGGGGTCTAGCCACTATCACACCTCCCCCCATTAAAGTTTGTGAGGTATTAAATGGCAACTAGACTCATTAGCTTAGCATTGCTTGGAGTGCAGAGTGTCATGTTAAAAGGCCTAAGATTATTAGAAATAAGAACCTGGGCTGTGCTTATTAGATGGCACCTTTATTTCATTTTTTAAAAAAATAATATTTATTGAAGATTTTCAAATATAACAAAAAAAGAAAAACATCCAAATTTAAGACCTTATTTTCATTGGCATCTTTCCAGGACTTCCCCTCCCCTCCCCCTCTTGTATTCCAATTCTTTCAAATAAATTCAACAAATTCTTACCCCCAATTTTAAACTTATCATTAACCCAATTTAAAAGTATTTTCCCATCCCCTAAAATCGACCTGTTCCCTTCCACGAGTTCCCCTCTTTAATATGCAGTACAGATTAGAATAAAAAAATAAAGAAAAAGAATAAGATATAATTTAACACCCTTTGGATTCCAAATTTCCCTCCCCCCTTTCCCGGTTGCGTTCCCAATGTCCATCAATGTCTACTGTCGTCCTGGAGCTCCCACACCTAAGCCATAGTCCTTCACCAGTCCACTTTGCCGTCTTTTTAATAGTCTTTGCCGTCTTTTGGTTATTTTTAGTTTCAAATGTCCAATCTTGGAAGGAGTCTGTCTCAAAAAGGTCCATTTTTTCCATCCAGATCTTTGTATTTAAGAGTAAAAACTCCAATTTTATTTCTTTAGACCTTTCAAATCTGGATGTCCCAAATGTTCCCACTTCCAACTTTGTCCAGTTCTTGTTATTCTTATTGTTCTTGTTGATCTCTCTCCTCCTTTTTTTCCCCCTGCTCTCCTGCACAAATGTTCTAATTCCAAAAGCTTCTAATTCCTCTGCAGAGGCTTTGTTATTCAGGAACAAAACATTACGTCAAGTCCCTTCCATTCTTCAATAGATAAATCTATTGTCTCCTTTAGTGTATAGACCTCTGTAGACAAAATAGTGTTCCATTTCTGCAGTTTCCCAGGAGATAAAAAGTCCTATTCAAATTCCATGCCAGCAATACTTGTAGTGTCCCACAGCTCCTCTAGAGGGATTATAGTAACTCAGTTTCCTTCCAGATCACACCCAACAGTCAAAGTAACTTGTTATTCCTTGTTTTAAACAATTTATATCCAATTTGTAACAAATGTAACCGGCAAAGTCCTTGTAACAAAGTTCTCTTTTTGTTCTTCCGCTTTGACAGCTCCTTTGACAGCTGTCAAAACCTCTTTTTCTCCTCTCCCGGCGCTCTCACGGATCGCTCCCGGGGTTCGGGGTGTGTGTGTGTTGCATTTTAATTCACATTCCACTTTTCTCCTCCAGCCCAGTCTTATAATTTTCCATCGCGAAATTAATAACTTTCTCAAAATAAAGTTGCACTCGATCTTAGTTGTCAAATCCTTTGCTTTAACTCCTCTACAACAGGGGGGAGGCTGACTTCCTTTTTGCACCTCCCCCGCTCGCTCCGAATTCTAATTCCCCCCCCCTTTTTAATCCAAGTTCCAATTACTCACGGGTTATTCTTTTAAGGCCAAATTTTCAATGGAAGAAGTCAGCGCTCTCCGTCGAATGGCATGCGACTTCGCTCGGCAGGGGAAGTGGAGGACTCATAGCACCCCCCCGTCACCCGCTCTGCAGCCTTTAAAAAGGCTCCTTCGCGGGTCGGGGGGCGCAAACGGTGCCCGCCGAGTCACCATGCCCATGGGTTTCAGCGCCCATGGTTTTTGAGGGTCCCCGCGTCGCCGGCGTGGTAGGACCCAGCCCCTGCCGAGCAGGCTCGCTCCGGAGCTCGGAGGGAGTCCGCCATTCGGCGATGGCGCCAACCCGGAAGTGTAGATGGCACCTTTATTTCAGTGTCCCCTCCTTGTTTACGACTACACGCAGCCTGGCAGCCTTCCTTCCAGAATTCCCTTTCCCCCTTTTTGCCTGCTGTAAGTCTTGGGCTTGAGCAGCCTAGGCTTAGTTCCAAGTGCTATGGAATTCTGAGTCTGGATCAAGGAGGAGAAATTCCAGAAACATTACTCTAGGCTGCCAGGTAAGCCCTGAATAGTCCACTGATGGAGGATGGAACACAATGAACACTTTGCTCCTCAGACTTGGAGCCTGAGGATGGGGTGTGCGGTGGGTGTGGTCTGTCCCGGGTGTCACCACTGAGGGGGGGTTGACAAAATGCCAGGCAGTACTCACAGCAGGGCCTGCAGTGCACCCGAGCCACCGCATCTCTCCTGGGAGAGACACAGTGGCTTGGGCGCATGCAGGCTCCGTGCTGCCCATACGATCTGCCCACTGCCTCCCACCCCCAGCTGTAGGGCGGCTGAGTAGGAGGAGGCAGGCAGACTCTGGAGGCCCTGTGGTGTGCCCTGCCCCTATGGGTGGCTTGCCCCACCCTTAGGTGCGCTGCCCCAGGAGTCCAAGCAGCTTCCTCCGCTGCTGCTTGGAGCCAGCCTTGGGCATCATTAACAGCTGATTTAACATGCAGGAAAAATAACAATAATAAGGAATGCCAAAATCAACCAACTAGCAAAACAGGGATTTAACTGGCAAAAAAATAACGTTCAATGGTTGCAACACCTGTCTGGTCCTATCTTCATGACAATGTTATTTCATCAGAGCTATCCTGCTCGCTGATCTCAGTGCTGCTTTGGGTACTGTGCTTCAATCCTCACTTGTATTCCTGGTGTCATGTTGAGTTGTGTCTATCTTTTGACCTCCACATTCTCCGTGTGCTATGACTCTTCCAATTGTTTGGCTTGCTCCATATTGTGTCAGTTTCAAATAATTTTTGTTAGGTGACCACTTGAAAGAAACTGACTGTGGGGGTTTCTTTTATGAAAGCTTCGTGCAAAAATTCTTTGATAAGCAGAGATGTCGCATCCATCAGTACGTGGTGTCTTTTAAAAACAATTAAAAAGCAGAAGAAAAACAAGCCAAGGGCACCAGAGGGCAGCCTTGCACAGTTTCCTGAAATGCTAATGTAACAGAGCCATAAATTATTTCCCATGGCTTTGACTCGGTGCATTGTGGAGAGTAATAAATAAGTAGCAGCTTGCCTTCCTCCTCCTCATCATAGCACAATTGCTAGGTACCCTCTTTCATCTCTTGCCTTTCATTCAGATCATGATAACCAGGTCAATCCATGAAGCAAACCACAATTTTTGTGCAGTACTTGAACTGTGCAGGTAATGAGAAGAGATGAGCAACTTTGCCCTAGAAGAAACCTATTTAGTAGTTACAAAAAACAAAACGAAAAACAGAAACACCCCTCTTCTTAGACATGTAAGTATCCTTTTAAACAGGCAAGCTCTGTTACCAGGGTGCCTATTCATCAGTCTTCATATCAGTGATGCTCTTTCCAGAGGCCAATTCCAACAACACATTTCCATTCCTGCTGTGGCATTTTGAAAAGTTCCTGGGCACAATGTTATCCCTGGAGCGGGTTATCCACATTATGGTTCCCAAGCTGATCCTGTGAGGAGGATCCTACAGCGTTCTGCTTCGTAATATTTTAATAATTAACCTGCCCTTTGGTGCGCAAAATGACTCTGGGGTTTCTAATGGCAAATGAGTCACACAGTCAGCTTGGCACAAATTCAAAGCCATCCAAGGGAGAAGGAGAAGGAAAACAGCCATGATAAGCTCTGTGGTTGTGTGAGTCAGCTCTGCAAAAAGTTTGTATGGAAACTGATTGATGAGCTTTCATCTCTCTCCATGTTAGAATTCACTTCTTTTAACGGGAGCAATCAATACTGCATGCAAAAGAGCTGGATTGTCCCCAAAGTTTTTTGTTTTTTTTTAAATATTAAAAGGTCCCTTCCAGATCAAATTGGAAACTGCTTAAAATGCAAAATCAAATTTAAATTCTGAAGTTTTGCCTAGGAATTTGTGTGACGTTTCAGCTTTTTAAACACACACAATGTCTACTTAAGTTGGATAGGCCTAAAGCAGGGATGGCTAACCAGGATCACCCACACTTTGACATACACCACCCATCCAGAGAGCACGGCTTATGCTCATATGCAGGCAGATACACACATACACCCAAATGGCATACATAGGTAGCCCAACACAGGAGCTGGTGGTTCACCCCCTACGCTTGACTTAAGGGATTGCCAGGAGTTTGGCATTTTAGTTGTCCTTTTCTGTCTGTTTCTGCTAGCCAGGATAGATGAGCTGTAGGATCCAGGAATTTTCAGAATTCCTCTGAGAAGAAAAGTCTCTAAACTTCTCCAAAGTTAAGGATCATGTTTTCTCCTGGAGACTGACATATTTTTTTTCTTTTAAAGGCAGTACTCCAAATTACAACAAGCAGGGTTCTGAGGGGATCTGGTCCATTTACGTTTTGTGATGCTCTGTTAAGATACATTTTTAAAGAAGTTTGTGGGGGTCATGAACCATCTAAGGTTGCAGGAAATAATATGTGTGGGGCTTGTGGATTAGATTAAAGCCCCCTACACACACGGTATCTTTTATCCCATAATTTGAATATAAGAAAAGGGTCCACCACCTCAGGCCTGTTTTTAAACTCTGAAGAAGGGACCCAAGAGAAGCAAACGCAGCATAGAAATATGACCTAAGTTGATCTGGTCAACTAAGAGGCGCCACCTAACCAACATATCTGCCTATGATGCTCTAGAGGAAATGGATGGAAAACGAGTGGAGAGGGATGGAGGATTGTGACCCAGTTGATTCACCACACACACACACACACACACACACACACACACACACACACACACACACACCTCTTGCCAGAACTTGAAGCTCAAAGCCATTATTGCTTCCCCTGAAACCACAAACCCTCCCATTCCCCCCCATACCACACCACTGCCTCCAAGTGACCCCAGCACAAAACAAGTCTTGAGACCTGGTGCTGTGGTCACAGACACTCTTCCTGTCACCCAAGCACTTACACTCCAGCTTATCCTCAGCCCGTCCCCTTTCCAGCAGTGACAGGTAGCAGACAATGTCCTTCAGGTAGACTACCTGAGCCAGTGGGGCTGATAAATGCGGACTGGCTGTTTTCAGGGAGATGTGGCTCTTTCGAAGGCTGAATGGTAATTTCTTCTCCAAGCTTCTGGAGCCTAAAGAGGAGGTCAAAAATAAGCACAGGTGTTTCAAAGCTCCAAAAGAGATGTTGGAATATGCGATCAGGTAGACATTAGAAAGACAACAGCAACTCGGGGCCTTTTTTTTGCTTGATCCTACCAGTGGCACAATGGGACGTGGGTGACGCTGTGGGTTAAACCATAGAGCCTAGGACTTGCTGATCAGTAGGTCGGTGGTTCGAATCCCCACGACGGAGTGAGCTCCCGTTGCTCGGTGCCTGTTCCTGCCCACCTAGCAGTTTGAAAGCATGCAGTGCAAGTAGATAAATAGGTACCGCTCCAGCGGGAAGGTAAACAGCATTTCCGTGCGCTGCTCTGGTTTGCCAGAAGCGGCTTAGTCATGCTGGCCCATGACCCGGAAGCTCCCTCGGCCAATAAAGTGAGATGAGCGCTGGCAACTCCAGAGTTGGTTACGACTGGACTTAATGGTCAGGGGTCCCTTTACCTTTACCAGTGGCACAAGCACCTCAGGAAGGGCTTGCCAGCAGCGCATCCTTATAGGCCTGTTTTATCTCTAGCAGTCTAAACTAATTGAGGCAGCAACAGCAGAAGTGCAGCACAGCAATCCTTCCACTTAGGGGAAACCTTCCCAAACCTTCCAGTTTGCTCTTTACTTTCAGGAAAGCTGTGCATAGCACTGCACTAAACTTTCATCACTCCCTAGTGGGTGGCTGAATGTAATGAGGCCATTTAGCTTCCTCCCCTTCCAGCTCTATGAATTGTTGCATGCCACCCCAATCTCCATGAGCGGTGCAGGATTTCAGGGGCTTATTCAGGGTTTGAGTTTCCTTTTGGGAACAAGGCACAGCACAGACTACGGCATCTTTATGAGATATGGCTTTGTTTGCACATATATACTACTTGCGCCTAGATGGAGGGATTGCAGAGCATTCACATCCTGTGAGGTTCTGGCTTCCCCCTTAAGAGCAGCTCTGGATTCCAGAGACAGCAAAAAGCCACCCTCTGTGTGTCTTTCTTCCAGGCTGTCATCCTCTGCTCCCTTGCAGTTCTGCCACTCCTTCTCCTGCTAACTGACTCCAAGGACCATCACTGGCCTTTGTCCCCTGCTAAAGACCCAGATCCTGAAGCTAAGGCTCCAATACTGTGGCCACCTCATGAGAAGAGAAGACTCCCTGGAAAAGACCCTGATGTTGGGAAAGATGGAGGGCACAAGGAGAAGGGGACGACAGAGGACAAGATGGTTGGACAGTGTTCTCGAAGCTACAAACATGAGTCTGATCAAACTGCGGGAGGCAGTGGAAGACAGGAGTGCCTGGCGTGCTCTGGTCCATGGGGTCACGAAGAGTCGGACACAACTAAACGACTAAACAACAACAAAATGACCCCTCCACCTAGCTCTGCAAGCTATCTTGGCCCGTTAGGATAACTAAATCCAGGGGGTTTCAGTGTTTGGCAAAGTTTAACCAAACCTTGATTAATTATAACGTCTACTGAATTATAACACATTTAGGGGGATCCACCCCCCCAAAAAAACCCTCATAATAGTGTGTACAGTTTTTGGAATGAACTCCAAGGAAGTGTGTCAATGCACCCCCTCCTTTTTTAACCCTTTGGAGGAAATGCTAAGCATGTCATGTCAAAGTTGTGTGTGTATATGTATGGTTTGTTTTTTTTTACTGTGTTTCTGTTTTACTCAGCTTGTACTTTTAAAATTACTTTTGGAGGGTGGTTTTATGGGGTTTCATATCCCATTGTATTTTATCTGTTGGCCTGGGAAGGAAATGATTAATATGTGAGCCAACTTTATATATATGAAAAGCCATCACATGTAGATAATGGAGCAAATTTGGCTTTTGTTGTTGTTGTTGCTGCTGCTCCACAGCAGTCTTCCCCAGCCTGGTGCTCCCCAAATGTTGTCAGCCACTGCCAGCACGGCCAGTGGTGCTCATATGAGTAAACCTCTTGCATAACATCCCAAATCTACACGTCTGCCAAGGTATATAAGGTATGAGGAGGTATATATGTATCAGAACACAAATTCATCTATATAACCTCTGAGAAGGAAGACCTAGGAAAAACAACCAAATACTGAAAGAGAAGTAGCTGGCTCAAGACTAGCAACTAAAAATTGGTCAACAGGCAAAACATAAGGCAGGGTAGACATGCACATTTGATGTGAGCGCTGGCCCTTAGGAAATGAGGAGATTCACAACTTCTTCCACTTATGCTTCCCTGACATAAAGGAGTGGGTTGGAGGCAATAAGACACTCTGTGGCTTGCCCAACCTGGCTCCTATTGCCATGGTAAAAAAGATACTGGCTGACAGGATTTCAGCAGCAAAACAAGACACTTTCCTCCCACCCCGCCACAATATCTAAAGATGCTGCAGAATCCACTGTGCTTGAAATAGAAATGTGGCTTTGCAGCTGAGGTGAGGCAGCTGGTGACACCACCTCAGATAAATTAGCTTGTTGCAAATACACTCCAATGTTTGCAAAGGCAACAGTAATGTGCTTCCCAGAGCGTCTCAGAGGAAACTCTCAGGAGTCCCTGACTACCACTGTGCAGCAGATGGATGTGGCTGGGCCTGCGGAGAGAGAATGCTGGAAGTAACATAGTTACAGTGGTGCCCCGCAAGACGAATGCCTCGCTAAACGAAAAACCCGCAAGACGAAAGGGTTTTCCGATTTTTTAGCGGCTTCGCAAGACGAATTTCCCTATGGGCTTGCTTCGCAAGACGAAAGCCCATAGGGAAATCTCCGGGGACAGTGGGGAAGCGCAGCGCACCTTCTCCTCTGTTCCCGGACCTGTCCTAAGGCTTGCGGTGGGAGGTCCGGGAACAGAGGGGAAGGCGCGAAGGGGCTTGCGGTGGGAGGAGGGTTTTTCCTCCCCACCGCCAACATTCAGAACAGCAGTGGGGGGGGGAAGCAAAGACTTTCGCCCCCCCCCGTCGGCCTTCAGAAGAGGTCGGGGGACAGACTGTCCCCAAACCTGGTCTGAAGGCGGTTTCCATAGGAACGCATTGATTGATTTTCAATGCATTCCTATGGGAAACCGTGCTTCGCAAGACGAAAAACTCGCAAGACGAAAAGACTTGCGGAACGAATTAATTTCGTCTTGCGAGGCACCACTGTAGTTATTGACCCAGTGAGAGAATTGCTTTTTGAAAAATCACTTTCTTGTCCTGATGCTGATGTGTTTGCTTCCCAAACTCTCACAGAGATCAAAAGTGCTCCAGTTCAACTTCCATTTCAGGTTTCCTAAGAAGACTTTGCTGACAGAACCAAACAGAGAACTCCAAGCTGTGGCTTTGGCCTGTGACAACTGCGGTCACATCCACACCATAAAAACACACCTCACATCCATTAAAACACATGGCTCCCCCTCTCCACAAAATCCTGGGAACTGTGGTTTACCCCTTGCAGAAATACAATTTCCATACACTTAACAATTCACTGTTCCCAGGGTTCTTCGGAGATAGTCACGTGTTTCAGATGTGTGTTAAATGCAACATAAATGTATGTTGCGGACCTGGCTTCTCTTCACAGCTACAGAGAGTTGGGGCAGGGAAATTGCAGTGTTCATACAAGGCCTGAGGAACAGAAGAGCAAAGATGGGACTCACCTGGGGACTGTGGGCTAAGCAGAGAACCTGAGGAGAGCTTGGAGGACCCTGAGGAGTTTTGAGCCGAGGGGGTACCAGCAGTGGATTTCTGTGAAGATGACCTGGACCAGCTAGGTGAGGCATTCCCAAGGGCGTTGGCATTGGCAGTTGGAGCAGGACTTAGAGATGCTGTTTGTGGCTCTGCCAGGTTTCCCGGGGAGCTTTTGGGTTCAGGTGTGTGCCTTCCTGTGGCAGTTAGGAGAGTTTTCCCATTGATCCCTATAAATTCAAACACAGCATGAAGTCAGAACTCTTTAATGGAATGTGTTATTCTGCGCACTCCAACTTGGAGCCTATTGGATAAAGACTGTCATTCAGTCTGTCCTGTGCAGATGGAGAAGTATCTCATGTACTGCTTGTGCCAGCTCAGTCCCCAGGAAGTTAGGCCTGGTCTGCTGAGTTCTCTCAAATCAGACACAAGGCTCATTTCTTCTCTGATCTGCTGTCTTACACTCATCTCCATCTCTGTTACCACAGGACTGGTGTTGTCACTGCATTTCATAGTGTTTTCAGACAGAAACGACTCTCCCTACCTTGATCACATCCAACACTATGCATTTAAAGCAGAATCAGGTTTTAGCCAGTTAATTATTTTTCCCTTCAGTAGGTCAGGAAAGGCCATAGCTGAACTATGAAGTCTAGCAAGCTATCAATATTAATTTCATCAGAGGAACCTGAGAAGAAAACAGAAACTGACTGTCTCTTAGGAAGCTCCTAAGCTGCTGTTTCCCCAGAACTCCTTACACTTAATCTTATCACAGCTTGGTATTTCATAAAATGCGTTTGAACAAGCTCCAGTTGTCTCTTTTACAATAACTATGCTGTCAGAATAAAAAGATTTATATTTAGAAGTGTGCATTGGATGCAGATGAATCCTGAGGGTGGGGTGCCTCAGGAGGATTTTAGTGATGAAGCAGGATCTGTACAAGGTGGTACAAGTCGCAGCAGGGACCCATGAAGCCCCTTGTGGCACACTCGTGATCCAGACATGAAAAAATGCTGCAGACAAGCATCTGGTGAAAGTAATGTCTCTAAGCTTATCATAATGTCAGGATGGGGTGATGGAAGAAGCAGACCAAATACCAAAGTGGAAAGAGGAGAACACTGTGACTGACAGGCCTCCGGCACAATATTCTCTGTATATATTTGCTTGTAATTCTGCAGATAGGTTACCACACCTACAAATTTCATCCACTTCTGTCAAAAGGCATTATTTTGATTTTCCAATAGTGAATGGGGTGGGAACAAAACAGATTTAAATAGACCTTGAGCTGAATGGGCTGTTTCCTGAAATGCCAAAAGGGGGTTTGAAGTGAAGCATGCTTTTTTTCAGCCGGAACTTGCTGGAAGTCAGTTCCGGAACCTCTCAGGTTGTCATTATAAGAGAACAAGGGAGGCGTTCATGGTGAGTTCCTGCATCTCTTTTTCTAGAAAAATAGCACTGTGTACACACACACACACACACACACACACACACACACACACACACATTTTTGTCTTTGGTACATAACCAGAATGGTAGATGCTACTTCAATGTAATATCAGCATTGTAGAGTTGAAAGAGCCATCTCTGCATAGCAACAGTTTCCTGACAAGACCTGATGGTTACAAATGCCAGGTCAGCACTGAAATACTGAGAGAGATAGAGCTGTAAAAAGCTTTGGCATTCAAATACTGTTTGTTTTCTATGTTTACTTAGCTGCTGCATGTGACTGTGCGGGGATTCCAGAGTGAGAGAGTGGGTAGTCCCAGGTAAAAAGGGGGGGGGGGAGCAAGAGAGTAGAGGAACCCAGGAACATCAAGTAAAGGCAGGAGATTCAGGACAGACAAAAGGAAGGATGGCAAGATCCAAACCAGTAGGTTCAATTTTCAAGGAAAATATATTTAGACTTAAAACTAAGGACACCTTTCTGATGATACAGTAGAACAGACTGCATCAGAAGGTGAGAGAACTCTAATTTGTTAGAGATTATTAAGCAGATGGTGAATGGCTATCTCTCAGAGATGCTGTAGGGATGGAATTTCCTGCACTAGCAGCAGTTTGGATCAGATGACCTTAGGGCAGCTGTTCTCAACCTGTGGGTCCCCAGAAGTTGTTGGACTACAACTCCCATCATCCCTAGCTAGCAAGGCCAGAGCTCATCCCTTCTATATGTTTCTTATGGTTAAACAAGGAAGTTCACTTTCACGTGCTGGTGGCCATCAACATGAACAGCTTTAAAAGGAGACTCAAGCTATCAGTGGCTACTACATACATGATAACTGTATATTACCTCCAGTCTCAAATTCAGCATGTCTCTGGATATCAGTTGCTGGAGGACAACAATGGGAGAGGACTGCTGCATTTGTTTCATGTTTCTGGTTGGCCAACGTGGGAAAGCAGTCGAGTAAATTAGAGAAGCCCACATAGTCTTTTGTACTTATAAATCTCTGTACAATACCACTCTGTCCATTTATGGCTATGGAGGTCCTTGTTAAAAGGTGGAACAGGGATTTCATAAAAGAGCTTATCATAGATACCTGTAACAGGGGCGCAAGCAACTTCAGTCTGGATAGAGATGCCTGCATCAATGGACTTAGACTCTGAAAGCCCGAGAGAAACAGAAAAATAAACACACACTTTAACAACGTACACTCAGTAGCGTTTATTGCAAGTTTGTAGTAAACAGCTGTCAACACTTTCTTCTTGGCAAATATATAAATACTTGGTTAGAATAGAAAGGGCTGTGTGCACATATTATTATGTCTCACCAATAATGCAAAGTACAAGTGTTTGTGTGTGTGTGAACCCAAGCTGTGGATGGCCTAACCTGAATCCTGGCCTGGAGGAGGTGGAATCCAATGTGGACTCAGTAGGCTCAGTGGCCACAGAATGCCAACTGGTTGTTGGAGGAGGGTGGAAATGGGAAACCAGGGATAACAACGGGTGAAATGGAGTACTGTATTTTTCCATGTATAAGACACCCCCAATGTATAAGACGACCCCTATGTTTTGAGTCCAAAACTAAGAAATAAATATTTTAAACACCAAACAGAACTTCGATATTTTATGAAATATTCAAAACACCAGTATATTTAGTACCGTATATTTAAACATCAAACACTGAGGCAAGCTGCATAATGGCGGCTGCTCAGTGTAACTCCACCGTAGCTGCAGATCCAGCTTTCCCGCCTGTGTGGTGCACTTTGTCTCAGTATTTACGGTATGTACCGTATTGAGCGCTGGCAGATGCAAACGCTGATCGAGGAGCTGTGACTGCCAGAGCTGCCTGAGTGAGTTCGTTTGGGGAATGGGGGGGTCTGGGTAGCCAGGGGGTGACTGAGGGAACTGGGTGGAAGGGACAATGTCCAGAGTGGGGGCTGCTGGGGGGGAGTACCAGATCAGGGTTTGTTGTGAGGCCAATAGCGAGGGGAGGCTGGGGGGAAAGAATATGGATGGCGCCATGTACAGTATTTATTTATATACCATATTTAATTGTAACATTCCGTGTATAAGACGATCTTATACACGGAAAAATATGGTATTATAAAAGAGACTGACTGGAAGAGAACTCCACACTTGCATTTTGTTGCAAGTCTCACTTTGTTCCTTCTAAATACAAATCTGCCACAGAAGACGACTTCTAAAAACATCCCAGCTTCATTTTCAGTTTTGACTGAACATGCAACACTCTTCTTAAAAACTTAAAAAATGACAAGTCAACCAGTAAATCAGCAAATGGCAGGTACCAGTGATGGTGTGTGAAGCAGACAAAGGAGAATGGATGTTGCTCACCAAGATTGCTGAGCTGTGTAATGCTGGAACTTTGTCGCTGGCTCTCTGGGGAATATTGGCAGATTTTTCGTTTGAAGGACATGAAGAGATGCTGGCAGAGCTCCTCTGGAATATCCACCTCCAGATATGTTCTCATGAACAGCTGGAACCCCTCATAGTCAATTGGCTTCAGGGAAGAATGGAATAAAGCAAAACAGAAAAGCCCTTTAGATTTGTTTAACTTCTCATTTTAAAAAGGGACGGTCTGTAGAAGTAGGATTCCTTCCAGACAATGCAACAATTAAAATCAACCACCAAGCTTTCAGGCTATTGTGAATGCATTTACACAATATACACCATGGTGACCTGTGATTAACAAACTGTGAACAGGTAGCGTTCAGTATCCCATTGGAACAACATGTATGATCCAATAGAGGTCCTCAAAATGGCATCAGGAAAAAATGAGTGAAAATCTTTTAGGTCAAAGATGTCAGTCTCCTGTGGTCCATGGGCTATTTACCTTAGAAAGGAGAAGAAGGTTATCCCCTTGCTATTTTTAAAAAATGAACCAGTTGGTATGTTTAACTCTAGATTGCTCTTTTTAGCTTATCTTCAGCATTGGTCCATAGGTGGTTTAACATTTGCAATTCAGCTATTTAAATAAATGGACATATGCAGTTAGAGTAGATTTGGCAACTTTAAGCTACAGAGCAGGGTTTGAATGGCACTGCTCAAAACAGCCCAACACAAATCTGAGAGTTGTCTCCCCCTCACACCAAGAACAGCCCATCATCCCTTGAGGGATGGCAGATGGATGCTTCCATGGCGTACTATTAAATTTAATGAAGGTTCAAAGTAAGCATGGGAGGGGCAGCAGCAGTGATGGGCTCCAGAACCCTGGGCAAAGCAAGTAAGGCAAAATAAAATATGTTTGTTGTGACAGATGCATCATAGAGACCAGCTTGCAGTGCACATTTTGCAGTTGCAGCACTCAGCTTTCAGAGACAGAAATAAGTCTCATTTATATCCCAACGCCTAATATGAGAAATAGCCACAGACTGCACAGCAGGAATTCATTTCTGAAACCAGGGCCCAAGAATAATTTTTGGTGACCTGATAAAAACTTGTAACACACTCCCCCCCCCCCACCTCCCCACATCACGCTTCTGTCCTATACAATCTCATGAGTCATGAAAGATAAGTTACCGTATTAATTATGAAATTACATTTTCTGCATTTCTGAAATTGCACCTTGTTTCTGAAACATGCCCTCCAATCCCACTCACCTTTTTGCTATTTTTGTTAAACATAATGTCAAGCCTGATGAACAGTCCTATGAAGTTTCTGATTATTTTGTATCTTTTTGGTTGGTCCTGATAACGGTATTTGATTCCAATGGATGAAAACATTTTATAAATAGACTAGTTCAAGTTAAAGCTTTATATTTCTGGCTCTTTTCATTGAAAAATCATGGATTAACTTCCTAAAGTCAATTTAACTTGCAAGTTTGAACTTGATAGACGAAGTCGCTGCGTGGCATTTACTCACAAATATAATTGAGCCAGTAAATCCTGCCAGCAGCACTGGCTCCTACTGCCCCTGGGATCAGTATCCCTATTATAGTGCTTTGTTCCTCCCACCAGCTGTACCCCCTCCTTCCCATGCACCAGGAACTCTGGGACTGGTAGTTCTTGAGGGAGCATGCCATATAAGGAAGCACAAATCTATTTCTCTCGAACAACAGCACACACTATTCTAGAGAAGAACCTTGGCCAGCAACTCACTGTTCAAAATATTGCTTATTCTGTTCTAACGTTATTTCTGAATAGCTCCAGCAAATATCACAAGATATGGACAATAGGTACATAGATACAAGGAAATATGCATTCACAACTATCCTCTAACCTAAAAGTGGGATCGGAGAGCTGGAAAACAATTCACATCTGGCAACCAGTGCACCCCTTTGCTTTCAGATAGTACATGAGTAAAGGTAAAGGTAAAGGGACCCCTGACCATTAAATCCAGTCGTGACCGACTCTGACGCCGAGGAAGCCAGCGTACAGCTTCCAGGTCATGTGGCCAGCATGACTAAACTTCTTCTGGAGAACCAGAGCAGTGCACAGAAAAGCTGTTTACTTTCCCGCCAGAGCGGTACCTATTTATCTACTTGCACTTTGACGTGCTTTCGAACTGCTAGGTTGGCAGCAGCAGGGACCGAGCAATGGGAGCGCACCCCGTCACATGGATTCAAAGCGCCAACCTTCTGATCGGCCAGTCCTAGACTCTGTGGTTTAACCCACAGCACCACCCGCATCCCTTAGTACATGAGTAGACAAGCCTAAAAAGCCTGGAACACAATTTTTTTTGTGGTGACTCATTTACCAGAAGTAATGTATTTAGCGTTAACTCTGGAAGTGTATTCTGACCAAACTAAGTCTCCTAGAGCAAAATATACAACACATTAGAGGGCTTTGAAAATTTGTGTTCCAGGCTTTTAAGATTCATCTACCCATGTACTATCTGAAACCAAAGGGGATCATTGGTTGCCAGATGTGAAATATATTGGCAGTATTATTTTCAGCTCTCCTACCTCACTATAAAGTACAGATCAGCCTTCCCCACCCCATCAACTAGGCTTGCAAGGTTTGAGATAGGGCCCAGTGGATCTCTGGACGCTCATAAAATGTATCCTCTCCCCCACATCTGGGGCCCTGTGCAATCCTAAGTACCCCAACACATCAGAGAAATAAACAGATCAGATTGTAAACACACACAGCGGCACATTATATGCAGCAGGAATACACTGAGCTCTCTTTGAAGCTTTTCACGTAACAGATATATAACAGATATATCTAAAGAAGCCTTCCCCAGCCTGGTGCCCTCCAGATGCAACTAGAAGTCCCATCAGCCTCATGATGCCAGGGCTGATGGGAGTTGTAGTCCAGGTAGGAGAAGGCTAATCTAGAAATATACAGAGGAACTGCAAAATGACATATAGGGCTAATATAGAAATAGAAAGCTTTCTCTCCACCCCCACCACCCCGAAGCAGAGGCGCAGGAGAACATGCCACACAGGAAAAGGCAGAGGTGCACTTTTCACACACATTGAAAGCAGAGGCGCATACTGGACTATAAGCTTATGTGGGGTGGCAGCAGCGACACCTAAATAGGAAATGCAGCTAAAGCTCTTCAGGGTGGAATCTACAAACATATTAAAAAACATTCTGAAAATACTTCTTCTTTTTAAGTGTTTTTAAAAATATATGGAATTTTCCATAGGGCTCACCATCGCCATCTAGTGCCACATTGTATATTGCACTTAAAACACACTTTAAACGCTTTATTTGCAGCCGTATAGTTGAGTCCCAGGAGTTTACACTGCAACGGAGGATGGCATGCTCAGCACAAGCTGCCCTTCCCCTGGCACAATGGGTCAATGGGTCCGGCTGCTAAGCAGAAGGTAGGTGGTTCAAGGCCACACAGCGATGGCTGTGGGCAGCATTCCTGCACTGCAGAGGGTTGGACTAGATGAGGCTCAAAGGATGAAGATGATGTGAGAATTCAGACATTGGTTCACTATTCTGACATTTTTCTGTATGTTTAAGTCCTCTCAACACTGACTCCCTAAGCATACAGAAGAGGCACTGAGGTTTTCTGATTTTTGTAGAATACTGATTAAAATTGAAGGTCATAACTTTGATCATATTTCTTTGGGGGGGGGGGTCAGTTTAAGCAGAAGCAAACATGCAAGGCAACATGTAAACACCACATGTGATAGCTAGAGTATGGAAAGCAAGTCTTACTTGGTTCAGAGTGTCTTGTTTCTGAGGAAAGGAAGAGCGGAAAAAAGACAAAGCAAAGTTCAGTGAAGAAGGACCGAAGAGCAGGAGGAACAGAAACAGCTATTCTGCTGGACAAAGGCAAACCAGACTTTCAGGATGGTATGTGCTACAGTCCTTCCCACGACTGTATTATTTCAGAACACACTTGGGGGAAATCCGTCATTTTTAAAAACCTTGCATTTTAAAAGCATGCCCTTGTCAAAATTTCCCAGCAGATGGAACTGTTTACATGCTAGAGAAAAGGCTTGTGAAAACTTTATCCCTGAAATTTTTGACATAAGAGAACAGGCAGATTTTTTGCAAGAACTATTTAAAGAATTAAATGAAAGATTGCTTCATTTATTTATTATTTTTATTTCTTGTCCTTGTATTTGGAACTTCCTCCAAGAAGTACAGGGCTGTTATCACAAATTTGGCATTTTATTCTCACAACAATCCTGTGAGGTCGGTTGGGCTAAGTGAACACAATGCCCAAGGTCATTTACAACGTAATCTTGTGTGTTTACTCAGAAAAACGTTCCATTGTGTTCAGAGGGGCTCATTTCCAACAAAGCATCTTGAGGACTGCAGCCTAAGGGAACTTAACAGACCAGAACTTTATGGTTTAAATCCCTCTGGGTCCAATTCTACACCGTGCAATAACAGATGCTGGAGATACTGAAAAAGTGCATTCTTGGTAATGTTACCTTCAATACGGGATACAACACCTATGCTTTTAATCATGATGGCTGCTAGAATGGTGTTGCTGCATTGAGGGCTTCTATCGGGCATCTGGTTGGCCACTGTAGACTATATGAGCCTTTGGTCTGAACCAGCAGGACTCCTCTTATGTTCTTATGGCTAGATGAAATGCTCAATACAAATCTGTAGCTACTGTGCAGGGTGTGCATATCCCACACCCTACTGAACCCTAAAGACCAGGGATAGGCAACAAGATGCTTGGGATGACAACGCCACTCACCACAGCCATCCCATTGGTTATGGGAGGGCTAATAATAATAATTTATTTATTATTTATACCATTATTAAAAACAGGATAAAACATCAAACATTAAAAACTTCCCTAAACAGGGTTGCCTTCATATGTCTTCTAAAAGGTAGATAGTTGTTTATTTGCTTGACATCTGAAGAGAGGGCGTTCCACAGGGCAGGTGCCACTACCGAGAAGGCCCTCTGCCTGGTTCCCTGTAGCTTCACTTCTCGCAGTGAGGGAACCGCCAGAAGACCCTCGGCGCTGGACCTAGGTGTCCGGGCTGAACGATGGGGGTGGAGACGCTCCTTTAGGTATACTGGGCCGAGGCCATTTAGGGAGCTATAGTCCTCAACATCTGGAAAGTATCATATTGGCCACCCCTGCCTTAGACTCTCCTTCCTGACCCCTTCTCAGACAGGCTGACTCAGATGGAGAGAAAGGGAATGGCAATCACACACGAGTCATGCCTACCTTTCTTCTCATCTCTAGACTTGCTCTAAAAGTGGTTAGACTGCAGGCACCCAATCAGGTGGATTAGTCTATATTCTGCTTGGCCTTTGTCATCAAGTGATTTCCTTTTACAGTGGTACCTCAGGTTGCAAAAGGGATCCATTCCGGAGCCCCGTTCGCAACCTGAATAGAACGCAACCCGCATCTGCGCATGCGTGGGTCACGATTCGCCGCTTCTGCGCATGACATCATTTTGCGCATCTGCGCATATGTAAGCGGCAAAACCTGAAAGTAACCCTTTCCAGTACTTCCAGATCGCCGCGGGACGCAACCTGAAAATGCGCGACCTGAAGCGGACATAACAAGAGTTATGACTGTAGTATTCTAGCTCCAAAGTAGTTATACTTGTATTAGTAGGTTGCTCTGTTGCTTGGTTTTTAATCTGGTTTTAAACTTTTTTATCTTCTAAGTCATCTCAAAAGCCTTTGGGTGGAAAACTGACCAATAAATACAAACCTGGTAGATTTTTATTTTATTTTGGAAGCATAGTGCCAGACCTGAGCACATCAACATTTAAGGATCTTTAAAGAAAATAAAAGTGGACAGCCCACCTGAAATGTGGGAGAAAGGGAGGAGCAAACAGTTTAAAGGTACTTAAGAAATTTCTCTGGAAGCTGTTATACATGTCATTAGAGGACGTACGGTTGAGAGGCGAGGAGGAGGCAGGTTCACTGTTAGAGCCGAAAAGCTCCCCCCCACTCTTGCTTCCAGACACATCTGTACAGATCCTTGATTTCTGCTCACAGCGATTGCTACGTTGCCATCGCTACAGGCAAGCAGCTGTCTGAGGAAATGACGGGATATCCCCTCAAAGAGCAGGAAATAACAATTCCACCCTGGCTTTTCCCAAGTCAGGTAGGAAGCGGGCTGGCTGCAGTGGTATAATTTGGAGCAGGGGGTTATCGCAACAACCCCCTCTCCATATGTTATTACTGCAGGGATAAAGTAGTAGGAGTACCATTAAACAAATAAAAGCTAAACGGCACAAAAGGACTGTAGGAAAATACCCCCCCACCCCACTCACTCCTTTATGGGCAGCTTCCTCCGCAGCCTCTGCTGGAAAGCAACTCTGTTCTTTAAAGCAGTTTTAAAGGCAATTAGTCATTAAACCCAATGGCAAATGCAGTAACTTCTCAGAGCGGGTAATAATGAATTATACCTACATTGGGGGCTTTGTGCAGTGGAAATAATCACAGTAATATCTCCTGCCATGGGGCACAAACCACAGCAATGTGCTCTCAGTAGAAAGCAGTGCGGCCCACTTACGGCCACCCACAACACAGCACTTGCCCTGTTCCCTCCTAAGTGCCTAGCAAGCACTCTTCCTAAGAGGGAGCACAATTGCAATTCCTGCCATTTCTTTTGTTGGCTTGTCCTCGTAATTACTTTGCATGTCAAGAATTCCCTCACAAGCTCTTTGTGCCCGTTTCTTATTTAATTTCATTTGATATTCTAAGGTTTTGGAGCCTTTTGTGTTCTTCTTGAATAACACCGCAGCTATTTCCTTCTCTTAGCGTGGAAGTGGGGGCAACCCACTTTTATTGTTCTTACTAATCTGCTTTTCCTAGGAGAGAGAACATAGGCCTTCAGATCTGTTGCTCTTTGGAAACGTTTCTTCACCTCTCTAAAAAATATGTATCAGAAAAGGCACTATCCTAATTTCTCCTTAAAATACGAAGGAATCACCCCCAGAGAATCTGAGGAACAACACTTTCAACATGGGGGCAAATGCAGTGAGGATTGAAAATGTTTTCTGCTCAGCTTGTTCAAAGTTAGTTTTAAGAGGGTGGAAAGGGAAAGTAGTAATGTTACCCACTTTAAGCCAATGAAAACACACAAGTGTGCATACTTTATGCTCCCCCCAAGTTAGAGAATTCTAATTTCAGATTAGAAAATCAAAATACTTATGTGCAGCTATATTCATTCATGCTGGTACCTTTGTTCATAAACAATGAAATTGCAAATTCTTAGAAACTGATGATACAGGCAACTCCCAGTTACTGTTATTCCATTTCTCTTTTTACACTATCAGAATGCATCTTCAGATGTTAAAAAAATATATCCATATTTAGGACAATGCCTTTATCAATCAAAATGCCATGAGCATGTGAGTTTTCCAGAACTCTTCATTGGGCTAGATAGTAAACAGAGTAAGGGATGGATGGATGCGGAAAAGGCTAGCCCTTGGTGAAGCGACACAATCTACATCTGGTCACGGTCTCAAAACAGAATGTGGAAGGAGACAGCCAATGAATCTTGGTTACATTCTATGCAGGCTTCAGGTTGCACCTAGAGCTGCTGGGAAGTAGGTACAGGCAATGACTGCCCTAAGTGCAATGGGACATTTATTATGGCATAAGCTCACAGTCCATTTTATCAGAGGCATGAAGTATAATCCTGAACTGGCAAGAATATATATATGCATATGGGGAATGTAGAAGAATGAGTTCAGGGGAAAATGAAATGCAAAACCAATAGAAACAAACATGACTACCCTTCTGGAAATGGTGATGTGATAATATATTTGCACCTTTATTTTTTTTCAATTACTTTTTTATTTACAAATTTAACAAAGAAAAGGAGAGAGAGAGAAAGAGAGAGAGAAATAATATATAAAATAATATATAAGTAATACTATTAATAACAGTAAATCAACACCAGCCTTTTTAAACATCTTGCCTGAGAAAGAGTTGTGCATTGCTCAAAATTTCACGTGGTTGATCCTAACAAATGGCATTATTTCACCAAAGGTGTGCATTTTGTTCAAATGGACCAACAAGACTACTGGTGTTGATTCGATATAGAATTTAGGAATACATTTACAGCAAGCTTTCTTACCTGTTCTGGATTATATTTTGCTAGGACACCGTCTCCATGGAACTCTTCCAAAACATCTTTCAGTTTCTTTGTGGAATCTAGAAGGATAAAGTTAATGCCAATACCATGAATATTATTAATTACATAGAAGTCTGACGAAGTCACCTGTTTCTTCAGAAGGTCATTGCAGTTTGCCAAGCTTAGGAATGATTATATACAACCATGCCGACACCTTGGGCAAAATGATGTTGTAAAAGTCATGGCGGGCTCTAAAATTTCATGAAAATCCATCCTGCTTTATTTTGAAATTATTAATGAACCTGCAATGAGTAGAGCGCCTTAAACGTTATCTTTACAACACCCCAGATGTATCCTTTGAAGCAGAAGATATATCAGAGTTGCAATGTCAAATATTTGACCATAGTATTGTGTAGGGAACACACACCATCTCAGGTTCTCAACCAGGGCCCAGACAAACCCTCAGCTCTCCCACAAAACTCTCACAAGGAGAGTTCCTGAAAACAGCAGACATTACTCTAGCCTCTCACTTTAGACTTGCTTTTTATGGGCAGGCCCAAGGTGGATGGTACTATGTCCCATTCAGCTGCACTATCCACATCAAATTCCAGGTGCAGCAGGTTTGCTGAATTTCCCAGGGGGTCCCAAAGGTTGAGAAAAGGGTCTCCTTCCACTCACAGCTTTCTTCACCCTCTGTCCTCTCCTCCATCTTCTCAGATGCTGACTGCTACTGCGACACATGCACGCATCACAGCCAAGATGGTCTCTGTCCTCTTCAGCAGCTTTTGTAGCTGCAGTCAGTCAGGGCCCCACCCTCCCAGGCCAGGTGGGAAAAGGCCTGCAAGGCAGGGAGCAGGACTTCCAGGACTCACAGCCAAGATGGTCTTGCAAGCTTCACATAGGTAACCTTGTTGGGTGGATGCTTAATGAGAGAGCCCTCTGGTAGGGTTTTTATTAGGCATGGCTTCTTCCACACCCCATTCCCAACAGCTGTACATCCTAAGGTGCACCAGGGGAATATATACACATACAGGAAAATGAACATGAGACTAAGGGTCTCAGAGCAGCTGTTTTAGGGTGGGTTAATCTCTCCCAAGATAGTGCCATCCATGCAGCAGCGGATCTGCAGCACACAATGCCCTGTTTGGGACACCATTTCCTCACCACACCTCTCCTCACTGCTATTGCTATTCTTCTTTCTTCTTCTTTGCCGATCACTCATAGCCGAGTAAACTTGTCTTTCATGAACACAGTCTGAACAGTGAATCTGTAAGGAATTGTGGAGGCCAATTCTGGCTCCACACATCCTTCCACAGTGGGGACATAGGTTTCTGGGTGGGAGTTGATCAAGGTGAGGGTTTGCCAAATGTGCCTTCATCTTAGCACTTGTCTCCCTTTCGTCCTAAGTTTGAGCGTCTCCAAAGTGTTTCCTAATTCCCCCCCTTCTTTCCCCTTCTTTTCTTCCTAATCTAATACTAATGTCTCACAACAAATGAAACTGATCTGTGGAAAACACAACTTGAAAAAAGAGACAATGCAAGTATGTATGTAATCTAAGAAATCTTTAATAAAAAAATATTTTAAAAAAATAAAAACAACACACACACCCCATATATTTTAAGCATATTTAAAGCACATCTCCCTCCTGGGATCTGTAATTTATCTTTCACAGAACTAGAATTCCCAGCACCCATAACATAGCGGATATAAATGTATGGCGTGTATGGAGCCTAAATGCCCTTTCCATCCATTTCAAAACTTGTGTGCACAAATTAACTGTTCACTGGCACTTCCGGGTTGGCGCCTCAAGCAATGGCTGAATTCCTCTGATCGGGAGGAATTTGCTTCGTGGAAATCAGGGTCTGGCCGCCATGGCGAAGGCGGGGATCCACTAAAAATCACAGGCGGGAGAAGCCTGTGAACGTGGGATTCAGCTGGCACATTTGCGCCTCCCCTACTCACGGGGAAACCCGGTTTCGGGGATCCGGAGCGACGTGGGGTGAGTGGCGCAGTGCTTCAAATTGACTGCTTCTTTCACGGAGTGAAGCTGCATTGCTGTTGCTGGAGAGCGCTGACTTTTTCCTGTGGACAATTTGATCTTAAAACAACTACCCGTGAGTAGAACGGAAAATTGAATTTTTAAACGTCTTAATTTGGCACCGAAACGGGGAGGTTTCAAACAGGAAGTCCGCCTTCCCCTTTTGTAAATAGACTGAAGCAAAGAGGCTGCAAGCTAAAGTCTTGGAAAGTCCTCTGTAAAGGGTTAAACCCCCCTTGGAGGCAGGAGAAGAGGGGGGAAATTTTGGACCGCGTAAGCCTGCAGGAGAGAGAGTGAAGAAAGTTAAATTACCACCACTCTGAACCTGGAAACAGGCTGCTAGTAAGTCTGACGTTTTGGGAAAGTTCATTGACTGTGAATAAAACGTTTGTTGACAGATAGTTAAATAAGAGAAATACATTGTTTTCATTGTTTCCTTCTGCGTTTAAAAAGGAGTAAAAGTAACTGAAAATTGAAACTAATTTTATCACTTGAACCGTGCTTAAAAGGATTGATACAAATAGAAATTGTTTCCCTCTAGAGGGAGCCTTTGAAACTGTTACAAGAGTTGAGCTGGGGGAATCTCCAGCTGCAAGATAAAAAATCGTGAGAACCAGGGATTGACCTTGGATCGGTAAGAATGTCGACAGAAGAAGCCTTAGTGATTGCATTATGCAAGATAAGTGATTCATTGGAACAGCTCCATAAGAAGACGGATGTGATGCCTATCAAAATTGATAACTTGGGACAAAAAGTGACTAATTTGGGACAAAAAGTGAACATCTATACAGAAACTATTCAGGAATCGATACAGGAATCTACTTTGACATGGCAAATTGTGGAGAAGGCGAGGGAGAAAGTTGTTGTTGTTGAACCTAAAGTAATACAAGTGGAGAGGGAGAGAGCCCCAGCCTTACAGAGGCAATTTGATGAATATAAGCTGTTGCCTTCTATGACTGAATTTAGAGAAAGTCAGATTTTGAGGATTGGAGCCCTGCTTGGACTGGAGAAGGAAAGTTGGATAGATCCCCCCGTGCAGGGATGTACTGACCTTTGGAACCTGGACTTGGGTCAGGAGGAGATTGGAGTTGTGGGGACCTTCAGATTTGGAGGGATTTTGAAACACGTCCTGAAATATCTTTTGGATTTTAGTTTTAACTACGGAGATTTGGCTGACCGGTCGAGAAGGAATAAAAACATTGCTAAGTCGGAGCTCCCCCGAGATCTACTCTTCAGCATCAAAGGAAGGAAATTAAGAACAAGATCAGCAGAAGACAAAGTAAAGTGCATGTATAAATATGAAGAAGATCTGCAGAAGGGACTTGGAAAAGAGTTAAGAGCCTCGGACAAAAGATCACCAGGTTGATGGACCATATGGAATTGGTGGAAAGGACTGGCAGAATCTGAGACCAGGGAGAAGAGACGGTGGAAGAAGATAGGAAAAAGTTTAAAGTTTATTTATAGAAATACTGTAAAATTAATGAGTGTTAGAAAAATGTTGGAATGAAATTATATGGCTTTAGTAGAAATGTTATAAGGAGTTAAGCACAAATAAGTATTATAGTATTAATGGAAAATAAGGTTAAAATAAGTTAAGAAAATTATATGACAGAAAATAGAAAAAGATGGAAAGGAATTGCTGAAACAATTAACAGAAGTGGAATACAAAAAGGGAGGTGAGAGGAGGTCGATGAAATGAGGGAATGAAAGATAGGGCATTGAAATGGTATGATGTATGTTTTTTAATTGTTTTTGCTTTGTTTTGTTTAGTCTAATGTGTTAATGTTGCATTGTGTATTGTTTATATATTGTATTGTATTTTCTTTCTTTTGCTTCTTTTTTCTTTCTTCTTTTTTGTAAGGTTTAAAAGTAATAAATATTATTTAAAAAAAACCTGTTCACTAGCATGCTGGATTTTCCTCCTTCAGTGACTGGAAACTTGCATCTGTCATGGGATAGAAGCATTTTCACTGTAGCACTTCCTGTCTGAACCACTGAGTGATGTGACTTGAAAGCAGCTTAGCTCCCCATGCTCTCCCGGTGCAAAGAACAGCATTAATTTAGCAGGTTGTGATCGCTATCATCCATTATTTCTGCCACTAAAATATTTGAGAAAGGTTCTTTCATAAGAAGTCGTGATGGAAGCCAGTTTCTTTTTTTAATCTCCCTTCCTGGGGTCTCAGAGCTCCAGGAGGTGAAACATCCCAGCAGGCTCACAGCTCAGCTGCCCTGGATTAGGAAATCAGCCCCAGAGGATCAACATCGACTGAAATACCAGAGGAAAATGCTTAAAAGAAGGGAATCTGCTTTCAGATGCCTAAAAAAGGCTACTAAAAATAAACTAAGGGGACTGCTCATATCAAACGCTCAAGATCCCGTCTCTTAAAGTGGTCATGAATATCACAGTGTTTGGGCTAGAGTCTCAGAAGGATTACATTTGGAGCAATAAGGTCAGTGGGAAGAAATTGTTCTGTGCATCCTTATTCCCCAGCCTTCCAATGTGGAAGTATATCCACCAACCACAAACAGAGAAGATTGTTGTATGTGTGGACACACTGAAGGGCTGCCTCTTTAGTGCTGGCCCCATTGACTTAGACTATGACTAGTCCGTACTGAGACTAACATTCCTCCTTCCCCCACAAATTGCACTGCCAGCCCATTTGGATGTGGAGCTGCCCTTGATCTGTTCTCTAGGTGTTCACATTATAAGAACAGAAGAAAAGCCCCGCAGACTTAGCCCAGCAGACACCAGGCAGGCACCTGGCTGAGCTGCATTTTTTCCATGGGTCAATAGCTGTACAGATTCATACTTGGCAAGTGCTGCGTTCATGTGCTGAGACACAGATGCAGCATTTTATCATTGGACCACTTCACCCCAAGCACACTTTAAGCATGTTCGTTAGCCTGGATAGAAAAAATTAATTAAAAAGGGTAATGTGAATGGATCCGCAGGCACAAATAATTTTTAGAAAGCCTTCTCATTTCCTCCATGATAGAAATCTGTTTGAGAACGCATTGGAAAAACTATCCTTTAGGTCTGGTGGTGGAATGCAAGGGATGAGGCTTTGGTGGGAAAGTGCAAAAATTATGCTGTGAAAACAAAACGAGACATGGTTTTTGAGACCTGGGGTGGGCTTCGCATAATCAACGTCATCAGTAATGAGGGTTTCCCCTCTCTCCTCCCCCTTTACCCTCCCAATTGCCTCAGGGTGTTGGAAGAACCCCCAGAATAGCACATGGGGAGAGCAGAGGGGGGTCATGCTGCCCAGCAAGCTGATATGCTTTCACAGACAGAGCAATTGCAACAGCGCAGCACTGAATTCCACCCTAAAGGTAAAGGTAAAAGTACCCCTGACCGTTAGGTCCAGTCGTGGACGACTCTGGGGTTGCATGCTCATCTGGCTCTATAGGCCGAGGGAGCTGGCGTTTGTCTGCAGACAGTTTTTCCGGGTCACGTGGCCAGCAGGACTAAGCCGCTTCTGGGAAACCAGAGCAGCAAACAGAAACACCATTTATCTTCCCACCGGAGTACCTATTTATCTACTTGCACTTTGACGTGCTTTCGAACTGCTAGGCTGGCAGGAGCAGGGACCAAGCAATGGGAGCTCACCCCATCATGGGGATATGAATCGCTGACTTTCTGATCGGCAAGCCCTAGGCTCAGTGGTTTGACCCACAGCGCCCGCGTTCCTTCGAATTCCACCCTGGGTGTTTGGTATTTCCAAATACAGAGTTGAGCCCTCTTACATACGTGTCCCCATGAAAACTGACACATTTCACGATAGCATCGCAGAGCCCTACCACACAGGAGTATCAAAATGTTATCTTAGGCCTTTGCAGCAGGAACACTTCTCTTCCAGAGGCCAGATCTTTGCGGAAGAGAAAACCCGAGAGAGCGCACCAAGTTATTGACCTGCATACACTAGCTTTATCATTTCTTTCTGCTGTGAATTTTGCTAAAGCCTAAGCGCTTAGTAGTGGTGTGGGGGGAAAACCACATTTGGAATTAAGAGCTTCTCAGGCTCTCAATTTGGCACTTCAATGCTGGGAGCAGTACTTGAAAAATGAAAGTATCACATTAAATACAGCTTTGCAGATTCTTCCCTTGTGTGGAACACACCACCCTTTCAAACCCACATGAATCCCTCACTACTATCCCTGCCTGTTCTGCAGACCAACAGGCTCCCAGGATGGACTGCAGGTGGTTCATGGTGGGGGAATGAGCCCAATGCCCTGTATTTGATGACACCCCCCCTCAAACACTCCCCATGTAGTCAGGACTTAAATTTACATCTCCGGGTTTTAAAAGAACTTATTGTATGCACTTGGATGTTCTGTGCTTAAGTTATTGTGGCATATCTCACAGAATGACACATCACAGTACAAATTAATTGTATCCTTCCTGTGAAAGAAAGGAGAAGGATTACATGCATCTTATTCACCACGTGCTGGAAGCTGTTGTGCTAATGCTGGCATAAATAGCCCACACCGAAATGGCAAGCATTTGAGCTGAGAGAGGGACAGTACTTACACTCAGAATACTGCTGGAGCTGAGCAAACTCTGCCGGACTAAGGGTGATCCAGGTGCCATCGTTCATCTTTCAGGCGAGCTCTGGGGAGGCTGTCTCCACCCTTAGCAGAGGTCTTCAGGAGGAGCTGCACCTCTAGAACAAGAAATTATTCTTGACCATCGCTCAAGTTTTGCTCTGCAGATGTCTACTGAGTCACTGTTGTTTCTCTACAGCAGAACTCAGATCCTGATCAGGATGAACGCCAATGTGCCTGGTCTCCGCAGAGCCATCTTTGTCTCTGCTGCAGCTAGGAGTGCCATCAGAAAATGCTTCCTGGAGAAACGCCAGTGTCTTCAAATCTAGAATTAAAATGTGCAAGTTATAGAATGGCATACATTTCCCCCAAATCTTTTTCTTTCATGCTGGCTTTCAGGGAAACAAAGGCAGAACTGTGCTGGCTCATGCTTATTTAACAATTTGAAAAATGAATTGAGAGAGAGGGGGAAGTTCCAGAGCCCCCACAATGAAACAGGCCATTTCCAGTGTGGGGTTGTGGTTGGAGTGTCACACGGGTTTAAAGCCTGGCCACATCCGTACGGTACATTTAAAGCATTATTATACCAATTTTAACACTCATGGCTGTGAAAAAGAGGGGATGTTCAGGAGAGCCTCTCACATTCCCTTGTTTGTCCAGCTGCTGCACGACAGCCCTGCAGTGGAGTCAGATAGGTCTTATGATCCCATGGCTGCCAACCACCACTCTCCCACTCACTCTTGTAACCCACGTGGGAGGGGACCAGGAATGCACCAAAGCAATTATTCTTTAAAAATGATCTGAGCCACAATCCTGGGAGCTGGAGTTTGTTCAGGTTGCTGAGAGTTTAGGAGACCCTCCCTATCCCCTCAAACAACAATTCTCAGAGCGGTTTAACAATCCATCCTCCTTGCTAAGGAACTCTGGGAACTGTAGGTCTGTAAGGGAAACAGCGGTCTCCTAACAATTCCCAGCACCCTATCGTCCCCATGATTCTTTGGGGGAATGAGGTACACCAAACAAATCTCTGAGATTCCAGGGGTTCCAGACTCTTGGAAAGAGGGACATCAGAAACCGTGGTGTTGTAATGATATATGATTTATTTACACATATATACAACCTGATGGAGAGGCTCATGGCCCCAACATGCCAAGAAGGCCTTACTTCTCCCTTGGTCACAGCCTTGGATTACAGCAGAAATTGGGTATGGTTCTGTCTCTCACCTGCTTCTAGCTTCTACTTCACATGCATCAACTCTGCCTTTGTATTTCTAACTACTAGCAAACCCATCCATTTGTTGTCTAGCACAGAGCCACTTCCTTTGTTACCTTAATGGTCCATACTTAGAGGACCATTAACTCACCAGGAAGCTAGCCTGGCTATTCCAGGGATTGAATCAATGCTGGATCCAGGAATTAGAAGGGTCTGAGGCATACAGCCTTCACACACACCAAGAAACCCCTCATAATAGTATGACACAGATATCGCTTGGATAAATGTCCTGGATGCCCTTGGACAAATTGTTATTTCTTAGCCTAAGGCTAAGCTATCTCACAGGGCTGTCATGTGAGAGAAAGAGCGCGCAAGGGAACCATGTATGCTACTCTGAGCAACTCAGAGATAGGTAGGATAAAATAAATTAAGTAAATACAAGCTTTTTGCCAGATTTGATGGACAGTGTTGCTAATATAAAATCGCTCTGCTGTATCCTAATAAATGAGTGAATCTCTCAGCCATGAGCTCAGATGAACCATACAAGGAACTTCAAAGCAGGAACAACTTAATTCATCTTGATTTGAATATAAGCAGCTGATTACAGTTTCAGAAATGAATGACAGTTTCCCAAAATACAGGAGGTATCCGATGGCTCAGTAAAGGCAAAGATTGGGCCCTTTTCCTGAAAACAATCAATTGTCATGGGAAAGCCATTTGGCATTATGCCTCACAATTCATGGAGAACCTGGCAGAATGAGCAGCCACATTCATTCCACCATCCTGTTTAACATCTACACCCCGTGCAAAAGTCAAATCAAGCAAGCAACCCTTTCTGCAACTTTCTAGAAATTGCTGGGTGCCCAGACATTCTAATTACATAGGAGACATTGTAAAAAGCTCTATTAACCTCTAATTTCCCATCTAAATAACACAAACAAAGGGGATTCCTAAACATGTGTGCAATGAGTGACGATCTTTCCAGACACTATGTTGTTTGTGTAGAGACAGCGCAGCCATCTCACTAATTTATTACGTGGTCTAAATAACATCTACCTAGCAAGTTCTGCAGAGAAGCTGCAGGGTCTCCAGTACTAATCAAAACACTAAAACTGGATCCTTGAGAACCGCAATTCTTTCTCTAGTGAGCTCAAATACTGCATGTGAGGGCAAAAGCTTTGTGTAATGCTCTTGGCAGTGAGAAGTCTCTCCACTGGGTACCTAAACCATAAGGCTATGTATACACTATACATTTAAATGGCCTCCATGGGCCTGTCCCTGAATAAGTCTGGCCCAACGCATAGCCACGGACATGCCTTAGACCTGGTGTTCACCTCTATGGATGTTGGTGATCTGAAACTAACTAAAAGCGAAACAAAAGAAGTGCCATGGTCAGATCACTTCCTGGTGCAACTAGACTTCTCCGCAACCCTTCCCCTCCACAGGGAGGTGGGACCGAT
Source organism: Podarcis gaigeae (assembly GCF_964106915.1). Classification (NCBI taxonomy): domain Eukaryota; kingdom Metazoa; phylum Chordata; class Lepidosauria; order Squamata; family Lacertidae; genus Podarcis; species Podarcis gaigeae. The sequence goes on from NC_139681.1 coordinate 62,979,243, forward strand.
TCGGATGGTCCGCCCCCGCCACTTAATGGATCCAATTGGCTTCCAGAGAGTGGTAGGGGATGCTTTATCCCAAGTTGATGGCCTTTCAGCTGATTCCCTGGTGACCCGCTGGAATGCGGAGTTAACCAGGGCTATTGACTGTCTGGCTCCGAAGCGCCCTCTCCGATTGCATGGAGCCCGGACAGCCCCGTGGTTTTCCCCAGAGCTGAGGGTGATGAAACAATCGTTGAGACGGCTAGAGCGCCGGTGGCGGAAAACTCATTCTGAATCAGACCGGACACGGGTTAGAGCTCAACGTCGAGCCTACCAAGTGGCAATGGCGACGGCGAAGAGGGCCTTCTTCACCGCCTCCATTGCATCTGCAGAAAACAGCAGCAGGAGACTTTTTCAGGTGGTTCACAATTTATCAGAACCACCTGTTCCACCGGGGCCTGGTAGGGACCCCAAGATCTCCTGCAATGCTTTTGCAAAGTTTTTTGCAGATAAAATCGCTCAGATTCAGAAGGAGGTAGACTCCACCGTGGGAGCAGGGCCAGGGCGGGAGAGTGCTAGAGTTCTGTCTGGTCCTGTTACATGGGATCAATTCCAATCTGTTACCTCCGAGGATGTGGACAGGCTGCTTGGACGAGTGAAACCGACCACCTGTCTCCTTGATCCTTGCCCATCCTGGCTGATAAAAGCGAGGCGGGAAGGGCTGGGCGATGGGCTCTGCGGGGTGGTGAATGCTTCCCTCTGTGAGGGAGCCTTCCCAGACCCGCTGAAAGAGGCGGTCATCAAACCGCTTCTTAAAAAAACATCTTTAGACCCAGCCAATTTGGCCAACTATCGCCCAGTCTCAAATCTGCCATTCTTGGGCAAGGTGATTGAGCGGGTGGTTGCTGAACAGCTCCAAGCACGCCTGGAGGAAACGGACCATTTGGATCCCTTCCAATCGGGATTCAGGCCTCACCATGGGACTGAAACTGCCTTGGTCGCGCTGGTTGATGATCTCCGGCAGGCTAGGGACAAAGGTGAGAGCTGTTTCCTAGTTCTGCTGGATCTCTCAGCGGCCTTTGACACCATCGACCATAACATCCTTCTGGACTGTCTAGAGGGGCTGGGAGCTGGGGGCACTGTCATACAGTGGTTCCGCTCCTTCCTCCTGGGCCGTGTCCAGAAAGTGGTGGTGGGGGGTGAGTGTTCAGACCCCTGGGCTCTCACTTGTGGAGTGCCTCAGGGTTCTGTCCTCTCTCCCATGCTTTTTAATATCTATATGAAGCCGCTGGGAGAGATCATCAGGGGGTTTGGACTGGGTGTTCATCAGTATGCAGATGACACCCAGCTCTACCTCTCCTTTAAATCAGAACCAGTGAAGGCGGTGAAGGTCCTGTGTGAGTGCCTGGAGGCGGTTGGAGGTTGGATGGCAGTTAACAGATTGAGGTTGAATCCTGACAAGACAGAAGTACTGTTTTTGGGGGACAGGAGGCGGGCTGGTGTGGAGGACTCCCTGGTCCTGGATGGGGTAACTGTGCCCCTGAAGGACCAGGTGCGCAGCCTGGGAGTCATTTTGGACTCACAGCTGTCCATGGAGGCGCAGGTTAACTCTGTGTCCAGGGCAGCTGTCTACCAGCTCCACCTGGTATGCAGGCTAAGACCCTACCTCCCCGCGGACTGTCTCGCCAGAGTGGTGCATGCTCTAGCTATCTCACGCTTGGACTACTGCAACACGCTCTACGTGGGGCTACCTTTGAAGGTGACCCGGAAACTGCAATTAATCCAGAATGCGGCAGCTAGACTGGTGACTGGGAGTGGCCGCCGGGACCACATAACACCGGTTCTGAGAGATCTGCATTGGCTCCCAGTACATTTCCGAGCACGATTCAAAGTGTTGGTGCTGACCTTTAAAGCCCTAAACGGCCTCGGTCCTGTATACCTGAAGGAGCGTCTCCACCCCCATCGTTCAGCCCGGACACTGAGATCCAGCGCCGAGGGCCTTCTGGCGGTTCCCTCATTGCAAGAAGTGAGGCTACAGGGAACCAGACAGAGGGCCTTCTCAGTAGTGGCACCTGCCCTGTGGAACGCCCTCCCATCAGATGTCAAAGATATAAAGAATTACCTGACATTCAGAAGACATCTTAAGGCAGCCCTGTTCAGGGAAGTTTTTAATATGTAATGCTGTACTGTTTTTAACACTGATTGGGAGCCGCCCAGAGTGGCTGGGGAAACTCAGCCAGATGGGCGGGGTATAAATAATAAATTATTATTATTATTAATTATTATTATTATTATTATTAAGCACATTCAGAGCACCTTTCCCCCCTAAAATAATCCTGGGCATTGTAATTTGCTAAAGTTGCTGGGAACTATAACTCTGCGAGGGGAGAAACATGCAAAACCAGGGTAAGAAAGAGAACTGAATGGAGTACACTGGAAACATGACTTATTCCACATGCCTCCATAGCATGATCACCATGTTTTAATCTGTGCCTGATGTAAATTTGGTGCTTTCCTGTAAAAGTACATGATGGTTGTGAAAAAATGAGGGAATCCATGCCCCAGTCTACGTTCTCTCGGGCATTTAGAATACATGCATGAATCACTATCTGAATGACAGAGGAGGGAAGTTAAATTTAGAAGTTTAAGAATATATAATGCCATAAGAAGAGCCCCGTTGGATCTAGCCGAAAGTTCGTCTAGTCTAGCTTCCTGTTCTCACCGTAGGCAACCAGATCCCTATGGGAAGCCCACAAGCACTTCCTGGGTGAAACAGCACTCTTTCGACTTGCGATTCACAGCAACTGGTATTCAAAGGCACACTGCCTCTGACAGGGGAGGTCATCATGTTACAAATGAGAGAAAAGAAGGCTGGATTAACAGGGCTGAACAGTGGTACCTTGGTTTACGAACAGCCCTGTTAACGAACTATTCAGTTTACGTACTCCTCAAAACTGGAAGTAGTGTTTGCGAACTTTACCTCAGTCTATGAATGGAAGCCGAACGGTGGAAGGGCACTGGCGGCGGGAGGCCTCATTAGGGAAAGCGCGCCTCAGTTTAAGAACTGTTTCGGTTTAAGAATGGATTTCAGGAACGGATTAAGTTCTTAAACCCAGGTATCACTGTATTCAAAAACCACTGACCATTGTTCTAACGAAATTTATCTTGTACATTTGCACTCATAACACATATCTTTTGAAATCAGGAATCACTGCTTGAATCCTTACCTCCATTCCCACTATCATGGTTGCTGAAAACTATAATGTTTTGCTCAATTTATACAGTATTGTTCTACTCCATGTGGGTTGGTTTTATATATTGTATTATTGCAATGATTCAATATGTTTTTATAATTGTATTTTCTATTGCTGCCACATGCCCTGGGACCTTATGGCAAAGGGCAGGTAAGAGAATTTCTAAAGAAATAATTGGCTTTTGCCCATCTGCTGTATACTGTATTCATTTGGTGTATAGCAGTCTTTATTGCACTGCCTTCCGAAGGGGTGTTTGTATCAATAAATACAACCTGACTGTAACAGTTTGCTTTTTAAGGTGTTGATCTGGTTGCACTTTTTATAGAATAGCCACAGCTCAAAACTCATCACTCAGCTCCATCTGGCTACATCAGGAGAGGAGAGATGGCAAGGCCTCCCTTCACCAGCCTGGATGGGAACATTTGGCCCTTTCTCTCCCACAACTGTCTCCATCAGAAGACAACCTGCCTGGCTGCATCAGAGGCCTGGCAACAAGGCTCACATACACAAACCCCAACTTGGGGTTCAACAGAAAGGCGGCATGTAAATGTAGCATATTTAGAAATTAGTTGTCTGGATAGGCTGTGGGTGAAGTGTGTGCTGTGGAAAGGTAGGGATGCACTTCATTGGCCTTTAGTCTTCATGCCTGTTGATTTGCATGGATATATACTAGGGGCAAGATGTTCCTGTCCCTACACAGACATTTGCAACTAGAGACACAGGGGAGAGGTTTGAAACCTGATCAACTGCAGTGCACATCAAATATATTTTGAAATGGCATCCCCCTGAAACCAGGGGTAGTCAAGGTGGTGCCATTCAAACATTGTTGGGATGAAATTGGACTTTCTCAACAGCTCTTGTCAGTAGGGGCAATGACCAGGGATGAAGGGAGTCCAACAACATCTGGAGGGTACTAGGTAGGTATAAGAGAGACAAAAATATGGACAAAAGATTTTTGTGGGGGTGGATTTCAACTTGAACAACTTTTAAGAGTACCTCCAAGCACCCACGCATATAGAATTTTCAGCGATCTTATAGATTGGGTTAAGGAACCTCAAGCCCAGGGGTTGAATGTCATCTTCCTGGCCTTTTTACCTCGCTCCCAGGACTCTCCCCAGCCCATGCCCCTCCCAACCCCACTCTCACAAGACAACCCCTCACTAGCTCTGATCCACATCTTCCTTGGGTGCTTTTGCCAGACTAGAATGTGTCTGTGAACTGTGATAATGCCTCTTGGTTGACTGGATGAAGGGGTGTGTGCGTATGGGTGTGTGTGTGTGTGTGTGCGTGCGCACGCTGTGATTTCTCAATGGCCAGAATGTAGTCAAATATAAAAAGATACACAGCTCTGTTCACTTTTGCCTTTGGCCACACCAGCCAGTGGAAAAGTTCTGTTATAGATTCTGACTGACTGAACCAAAGTACAAGATTCACATCTTTATTGTAGCAAAGAGCAGTTATTAGGAAAGATCTATATGACTATGAAGACATTTACTTCCAGGAGCAAACTGTACTAAGCTGTTGGTGTGTGGGCTTTCCATGCAGTCAGCAATCCTACATAACTGGAATACCAGATCACACAAGAGCCTAAAAGCAATAGCTTGGACGAGGAGTGAGAAGTGCTGGTTGTGTCCATCTTGCCCACATCCCTACCAGAGGAGCAAGACCCAGCCCCAAGATCCCAGAACCTCTTGCTCCCTAAGTCCTGCTCATCAGTGCAGAGAACATAAGATCAGTAAGTAATAAAAAAAGCATCAAAGTGCCAGGCCTCAGACCTGAGGGCAGTACCTTAAGAATCTCCATTCCATGGGGATGGAGTATTTGGGAGTGTACTTAGGTCTGAAGTGCTGAAGGATATAAGCCATTATCTGGGACTGTTGGAGGAAGTTCCCTCTACCTAGTGATCTGTCCATGGTCCTGCAAATCTTATATCCTGCTCTCTTGTTTCTCCAGAACCCATTCTGTATTGGCTGCCTGTAAATATCTGCACAGTGGACTGTCTCTTTCACTGATCTACATTCTCACCATTGCCCCAGACCAATATTCTGTCTTCTGGGGCATCCATGGACTGTGCTGCTTCAGAACAGGACATTAGGTCTTCAGTATTAGCATGTACACATAAACTTTTCAGCAGAGATACAATTAGGAACTAAAAGCCTCAGAGAAAAATGGTATGAGCATGCAGAGGGTGCATCAGCTTCACTCGATGTGGAAACTCTTTTGTAGCTTTTGTATAAACAGTGGTACCTTGGTTCTTGAACGGCTTAGCTGTCAAACAAATCGGAACCCAAACGCTGCAAACCCAGAAGAAAGTGTTCCGGTTTGCGAATGTTTTTCCAAAGCTGAACATCCGACGTGGCTTCTGCTTGACTGCAGGAAGTTCCTACAGCCAATCGGAAGCTGCTCCTTGGTTTTCAAATGGTTTCAGGAGTCGAACAGACTTCCGGAACAGATTAAGTTTGAGAACCAAGGTACCACTGTACTTATAATCATCACAGTAGAAGAGGCTGCTGGATAAAGCCAACGGCCCATCTAGTCCAGCAAACTGTTCTCACAATAACCAACTAAACACGCAGGAGCATTATTAAAACCTAAGGGGGGGAAACAGGAATGCAAACCCTCCAATACATCTCTCAAATCTACACACACACACACACACACACACACACACACACACACCATACATTTCCAATACCATGTAAGTGTTGAAAGCTGCAACACATGCAGAAACCACCCACCACTTCTCCCAATCCCCCTTTCACAAAAATGCAAACGATTAAGTAAAAATTTGATATTACAGAAATATAGCTACACTTTGCTCACCATTGCTCTCTCTTAACAATTTTTTTAAAAAAAACAAAAAACCCTAGCCACTCAAACTAACAACCACTCCCTTCTCCTGGCTAGCTACCAATAATGTGCTTTGAGGTGTGGCCTTCAAGGAAACAATTCCAAGCATGCTTGGACTGCTTTTCAATGCAGCCCTATTATATCTATACTGAGGAATACAATGGAACAGAATTGGAAGAAGGGGGAACCTTCACTACTCTGGCTGGAAAACTGGCAGCCCCAGCACTCCATTTTTACATGGTTTTTTCTGCCCAGGGACACATGGGAGTAACTTCTTTGCCATAGATATATTAATGGATTAGGATTGGCTGAGTGCTGTAGAGACTTGACTGGCCAGAGGACAGTGGATTGACAAAAATGTTTGCAGAACATCTCTGCATTCAAATAGAGGCATAATATGTGTGGGAGAGGAAGAGTGTGTGACTTTTGAGATTTAGGGGGGAATTAAAAAAACCTGCTTGACATTCTCCTTGCAAAGTCTGTGCTCCATTAGAGCAAAGAGGGCACTGGCCCATTGAACTCAATCTACCCTCCTTCAGTCAATGTTTATCTGCCTGCCTTCTTTCTAACAAGCAATCTAGTGGGTGACACTGCTTACCAGCTTCCTCCTCTTGTAGAATTCAGCACGGAGGAGGATGGGCACAAACCAAGAATTAGTTAGTTCTGCCTCTGGCTCCACCCACATTTGGTCTGTGAGTAATGCTTTGGCATCAGCTTCTCTAAGAGATCACTGCTTCTGTATGTAGAATCCACCCCCACCCCCCAAATTCTGATGTGAGATGGGTGGCTAGTGGGGGCAGAGCTTCTCTGCGATGGGGCCTGTAATTTGGAATGTCCTCTCCAGGCCTATTAGTCAGACCTCTACATGTTTTATCTTTCAGGCACCAGTGTGATTTGTCCAAGCTTTGGGAGGGCTTGTTTCATGAGTTTTTAGCTATAACCAATTGGGGCTGGAATCACAGAACCATAGAATTGTAGAGTAACAAAAGTGATTGAGGTCCTTCCTCAATCTAGGCAACCGTGTGTGCTTGTTTTTGTGTGCGTGTGTATGAAAGTACCATGGTTTCCTGGATGTGATGCTTTTAGAATAAAAGTGTTCCCACTTACATTTCCCAACGGGCTTCTCCATTTTCACATCATATTCCTTGCAAAAAGTAGACATGAAATGAGAGGAAGTGCTAGAGGGGAGGATACTCATGCTCTTCTCCACTGGCATCTTAAAAAGAAATCACACACCCCACCCAATCTTCTCCCCCTGTTCCTGATGCCTGCAATAGAGTTTCCTCACCTTGATAGACTCTTCTCCATTTTTAAAGCTGTGCTGCTGCTACTCTCAGCGAGTTCAGCAACTTCCCCTCCTTTCAGTTGCTGCCTCCTCTGGCTTGCCAACCCACTCCTTTCCCCCAGCTGCAAATCTCCTAGTGCCAGAGTGGGCAGGGGACAAGAGGCTGCTGCTGTTGAGAGAACAATTGCCGGCAGCATTTCTTGCGGCTGAGATGGGAATCCCACTCAGCAACAGCCAGGGATCCAGGGAGCAAAGCTCCAGAGAGAGTAGGAAATGGATTGTGGCTCCGACTTCTGGGGGAGAAAGGGCACCTTTGATCTCCAGCCTGCTAAAATATTTGCAGTGCTTTCCCTCCCTCAGCAATTTCTCAAAGAGAAATCCTGAAGCGGTTACGTTATATAATCATCCTCCCCTCACCCGCAAACAGAGCACTTGGAGGGCGTTTGGACTCTCTGCCTGTTGAGCCCTTGAAAGTCACTCTTGCTATCTAATCTGCACATGCTGTGGGCGTTGGAGCAGTTGCACCATGACAAAGCTGCATCACACACACACCCCCCACTGTCAGCCGACAGTGATCTTGCTAGACACCCTGAGAGCACTGCTGGAAGGCGCAGTAAAAAAAATAAAAATGGTACAAACTAACTGCATGCACACAGAGACACACAGATAAGCCGCAAATAGCAGGCAGGTGACCCCCGTCAACTACAGGGCATCCGATTTCTGAGAGAATGTTCAATAAGATATCAAGGGGAAATGCCAAAATACTTCCTACTTCGACAGGCCGATAGTGATCTGTGGTCAGCTGCTGTTGCTGAACATGCCTGGTTCGTTGGTCTGCTTTTAAAAAAACATTGTTTTAACCTGCAGAAATAAGCATCTTGGCCTAAAGTGAGGTTCTTTAAGAAACGGGAGCAAACGACCTTCTGCCATGTTCAGTTTGTGCAATAAAAGCAAACTCCACACTTCTGCTGTTGGGGCACATCTGGGACAGTCATCTTTTAGGGATCAGAAGCAGCACAGATGTTCCAAATATAAAATGCACAACCCACAGGTACAGTCTCATGACTCTCTTTATATTCTCACAATGCACAGCAGCAAGGTTTGAGCAGACCTCAAAAAGGGGAGGGGGTAAGCACAGAAAATATTTTCATGCTTTTTCAAAAGTGTGCAATAGTTTCCTCTTCTGCACAACAAACCTAGTAATCAGTCTCAGGTTCTTCCTCTTTCTTCCAAGCCTGCCTTAAACTATTTATGTTTGCTTTTTAATTTTTTTTTACCAGGTAGCTTGCAGCTAGTATAGACTGGGACTTATTATCAGTGTATGGAATGAAGAAGTTCTTATGTTTATACCCAATCGTTTTGCACCCTGGTAGTAAAGAAACTTTCTCAGCTTACATAAAAGAGAATAAAAAAAGCAAGAACAGCCTTGAACTGCAAGCAATAGGGTGGAAGACAAAAGGAAGTACTTCCTTAAACACTGCACATCAGGGGACCATAAATTTTTTTGGTTGGCAGATCAGATTGTTTTCTCCCCAAATCTGCCAGGTGAGTGGGCCTGCTCAGTCACTTTTGTTCATGAAGATTTTGTGTGTGTTGTGAGCCTTCACGAGGAGCACCCAGGATTGGGGGAACAGAGCCTTTTTCTCAGAGTTGTGGCCGGAGGAGCAGCACACTTGAGTTTTCCATCTTGTTTCTGCAGAAGTGAATCAGTGACAGAGGGCACTGATATAGCAGCTGGGCATTTTGGGAGGGGGAGACATCAGGTGAAACAAGCTATGGTTTATTTGGGAACTGTAATGGTTCTAGGGGGTTGCTCGTGCGTAAGTCATCGCCACACCTGGCTGAGTCACCTGGGTGAACCCTTTCTGTCCGGACAGCCACCCATCCGTGGCTGTCTCAATCGCTGGCAGAATCCGTCAGTGGGCGTTTCTTGAACTTCTTCCAGCAAAGAAGTTCTTTGACGCCAAGTCTCCGCCTACTCTCCCTGCGCGGAAGTCTTCTGCGCAGGGAGGGTGTGGGCAGTGGAGGACCTGTGCTCTCCCTGCTGGCCTCCGGCGAGGAGTCATGGAGCCTCCTCACCGATTCCCCCATCTGCCCCCCTTCTCCACTGGTGCTACGCTGATTTCCTTCCCCCGCAGATGGGCTGCCTCTCTCCCTCCTGGGACGCTCTCTGGCATCCCTCTGGAGCCCTCCCTCCTCCTCTGGCTCCGATGGCAGTTCCCTGACAGGCACCTGCAAGAACGATCCTTACTCATTGGACCAACTGTGGTTTGATCAAACCCTGGCTCAGCATTACACCCAAACAAGGCCTTGTAGCTCTCTTGTGCTGCTTCTGGTAGCTTAGCTTGGTGGAGCTGGTTGGGGTTTTTTTATTAGTATTCCTTCTGCCCAGAGCACTTATGATCACAGGCTCTTCTCTTAGTGTTTTGCTGATGGCTGGCTGAGCCACAAAGCATAATGTTTTTGACATAGACCAGAAACAGAAGCTCTGGTGCTCAAGACCATAGACTACTAGAAAGCATTTCCTCTTGATAAGCCGACTCTTTGCTGCCAGCATTCTTCTCAGGCACCCGTGACGTAACATGGAAGGCAGCCTTTCTGGGTACAGCAGATGAGCAGGCAACCAGTGGGAAATCCCCTGAGGCTAGGCTATTTTGGAAATGTTTTGATTATAGATTCAGTTTCTCAGCCTGGTCACGATTATGCAGGATGGCAGCATGTACATAGCAGGGATTTCCCTCACCAAGAGAAAGGGTTGTGGGATCCCAGCAGGAAGCAAGCAGCTCCCTGCCTGCTCTAGTTCCTTTCAAATAACAAGAGTGTTGCAATGGCCCCGGCTGTGGAGGAGGGAATCAAGGCAACTCTGTGGAGGAGTTCATGCAACTCTGCTTTAAGTCTTTCGGCCCAGTCAGCCATAATGCACATCAGCTGAATTTTGCATGATGCTCCAAAATCCTTTTCCGGTACCAGTAATTTGATCTCCTGTCTACACGAGAGGTGGAGGGGGTAACCTTGCTGTGTTGGAATTCATTTTCCATTTCAGCAAGAAGGCAGTCTGCAGTCTCCAAAGGTTTAAAACAGGAGTTACATTCCTTTCTGGGAAATCTTTCTTTGATAGGGGAGGGACAGGACAGACCTACCAGTGGTAGGTGGGGCCAGGTGCAAAAGTGGGTGGAGAAACAAATGTAAACACTACCTTTGTCCAGTAGCCCAGTTTATACACCCCCATTCTCTGTATCCTCCATCTAGAGAAGAATAATTATTAAAGGGCACATTCCAGACAGGCAAAAACACTTGGGGGAGGGGGCAAGCAGGGCCAGTGAAGGGTATGGCTGAGGGGGTGCCCTGAGGGCCAAATAGAGAGGCATGGAGGGCTGCATTCAGCCGCTGGGTTCTATGTTTCCTTGATAAAAGAAATAAAGGTAAAGGAAAGGACTCCTGGACAGTTAAGTCCAGTCAAAGGTGGGTATGGGGTGAGGCACTCATCTCGCTTCAGGCCGGGGGAGCCAGCGTTTGTCCACAGACAGTTTTCCGGGTCATGTGGCCAGCATGACTAAACCACTTCTGGCGCAACAGGACACCGTGACAAGTGCCAGAGCGCACAGAAATGCTGCTTACCTTCCTGCCACAGTGGTACCTATTTATCTACTTGCACTAGTGTGCTTTCAAATTGCTAGGTTGGCAGAAATAAAACTGAATAAGGTTAAGCAAGAAACAGATGAACTCTGACATCCTTTGATGATTCTGTCTTCCCCTGTCAATATCACCTACTGAAAATCTTTTCTATTACCTATCAGTTCTACACCTAAGGTGATCTGCTGCAACTTAAGGTGCTGTATCTGTGGCATTATTCCTCCTTTGCAGGAGATATTGTAAACTGCCTTGTGGTCTTTGGATTAAGGTTGGTATATAAATTTAATAAACTAACCAACAAATGTTGGGATTAAAAAACCATTGAACTGATAAACTCTCTTTCCCTGGTGCCCTACTTTCTACTCACCATTTGGAAGTGTCTATCCTGGTACAACTCCTGCACAAACATCAAGAGTCTCTCACAGAGACCTTTCAGAGGAGGAATTATGCTGGTTTTACCACAGCAGACTTAACACAGAGTTTTGTGGTATTTTGGTTTGTTTCCATCACCAATGCCAACCTGTCCCTGAGCAACCACCACAGCAAACTCCATTGTGTTCACCACCTCCCAGACATGATTGCAATTCATTTTGTCCCTGCTAATCCAGTGCCTCTGGCTAGCAAAATAGCTCACCTCCTCTTTTGACTTCGCTGGGCACTCAATCACGTTATCACAGATGAACGCACACGGTCCCTATTATGGTTCTGGCAAGCCTGTTGACACTGTTACAAATCAAGGGCCGACTCTCTTCCATCTATCGTCTCTGCATAAATGAGCAGACAGAACAGATGATCCAAATACTGGTACAACACCTCTGCAGTTGGTATAGGAAATGAGTTGCCAGCAGAAATGGCCAAGATCAGGGCCCAGGAGCACATTTGCAAACTATAGACACTATTGCAGACATCACAACCAAGCACACACCAAAATCTATTATACTGGCTACAATAGACTCTTTCTTTAAAGACTAATTTCATGCCAGGGGTGGGGGAAGAAGACCCTATGGGTGCCAGTGAAAGTATTGGTTGGTGCAAATGCACTCATGCTGGTCCACAGTAACATCTGCCATGCTTCCATCAAACACAATTGTTCCTACCCTAACGTTCTTGTTCTTTCCTATCTACACTTTGCAGAAGCTGCACTAAGTCCCTGCAGACTCAAACTACCTCTACACTAAAATAGTTCTGGAATGAGCTCCACTATCAGCTAGATATCCCCAAGATAACTACAAGAATCACTCCAGGGGAGGAAGGGTTGGCTGTACTAGGTCCACCTAAAGACTCAATGAGCCCAGAGAGCCATCATATTGCCCCATGCTCTGTTGATGAATGGAGTGAGCGGAGCTGCTACATGATAGCTAAGCTCCTCAAGATCCATTCCTGCTGCACTCCACTCTCACGTCTCCCTGCTGAAATGGAGAATCCCTTTGCCAGGGCCCCCAATCTCCTCCATCACATCACACACGGAAGGAAGGAAGGAAGGAAGGAAGGAAGGAAGGAAGGAAGGAAAGAAAGAAAGAAAGAAAGAAAGAAAGAAAGAAAGAAAGAAAGAAAGAAAGAAAGAAAAATTCACAGATCCTGGATTCTCCACTGACACAAAAGAACAATCTTGATGGCAGGTGTGTGGACTGTGCACAGTAAATGAGAAGCAAAGGCATCTATATTCTCAAAGTATAGCTCTAGTATTCTCTCAGTGCCAGGGAAAAGGAGCTGATGAGCAGCTCTCAAAGAAATCTACAGCTTTCCCAGGGCTTCCAAGATAAACCTTTTGTTCTCCAGAGGGACACAAATTTGGAAGAGCTAAGGCTGGAGACTTTGGTGTTTAGGACCCCACTTACACCTGGCATTCTCTTTGCTGGCCGTATCAAAGTGAAGAGGGCCTCCTGCAGCCCTGCTCTTTGCACACAGAGACAAACCAGGTCCCTTTCAAAAATTGTGTCTGTAGCTGCCTCAAGAACAGTCAGTGTTCAGGCTCTGACGTAAGAGAGGAAGGTGTGAAGCTGGATTCTGGGCTTCCCCTCTTAACTAAATTTAGGATTGCCCAATCAATTCCTGCATGAAATATCCCAGGCAATTGCAGGATAATTTTATTTGAAAGCATTTTGTGCATACTGATGTCAATACCACCAGCGCTCAGAGGAGAAAGCATACATTTAAACAGCAGCTTCTCCTTCCGATTTCTGCCATTCCTTCATATTACTTTTTACCACCTGGAATGACACAGCTCCCAGCCCCCACACCTTCAGAACCATTAGTATATCATTAAATCAAAGGGAGGGTTATTAAACATAGATCTATCCTTTTGGAACCATCCACCCCAATGAGAATCAAATGCCAGCACACAATATGCATTCTGGAAAAGTAAAGGCAAAGAGTTTGATATTTTTTTAAAAAAACAGTTCTTTGTATTTATGTAAGGCCCTCCAGACAGATTGTGTGGGGTTATGGGGTTTTTTTTTGCAATTGTATTCTGCAACATGTTCAGCAAATAAAAGCAAAATTCAGTGCAAAGAAGGAGCACCATGAATTACTGCTGCTGGATCAAGGGGGATACAAATACTAGGATACGTACACTCACTTCATCTTCCTGCCATGGAGATCCTTGTCCATTTCTCTTTTTTTGAGACTAGATAAACCCTCGGTTTCTTTCACTCAGCCCATGTGCTTACAGGGTCATCTGCACAAAGCCTGCTACAGATTAGTATAAATGGATTAAGTAGCGGATTGAATTAGATTCCAGCCCCACCTTGACTTGCAAATGCTGAAGAACTAAATTCATCTAACTTGCTTCAGCTGTTCACACAGCTGCTTCTAAAATGACCAAGCTACATGTTACAACTGGCTGGCTGTATCTTGTTGGGGGGGGGGGTTGTTTCTTTGTTTTTAAATCAAAACCAGCCTCTAGAATGGTGGGAAGGGTAAAAAAACCCTGTGCAAGACTTTTGCTTCCTGACATTTTTTGACTGCGGGGAGGAAAGATACAGGTCCTGCTATCTTTCTTGTATGACACATTGTAAATCTTTGATTTAGTCTGAAGTGCAAGAAAACTGCCTTTGATGGAGGAAAAAATCCACCAGGTTCATTAGACTGCCAGCTATTCCTAAATGTATTCCTTTTCCTATGAAGGAAGATGGTAGCGACTGTAGCTGTTTTCTTAGACCTTAATCTCTACAATGAGGCAAGGAGTTGTTGTCATTTCTAATTAACAGTGCAACAATGGAGCATTCCCCTTGATTTTCCATCTGCTCCTAGCACAACAGTCCTTCACACTGTGATTGATAATACACAGTGAATTGGGAAGCTAATATGGACAAATTAGAAAGAGAATGTGCTGCTCCATATGCTGGAATAACAAGATCCCACCCCCCACAATTTTTCCTATCATGCTGCTTTTGACTGGGAATTGTCTTAGTTACATTCTGGTGGTGTTAGAGTAGCTTCACCCTGAACCAGTTATCTTTCTAAACAGGATACTCTTGCATAAACCAGAGCCAGTCTCACATAGTGGTTAGAGTTTTGAAATCAGGCTACATGCACGCTAACCTGTAGTAGTTTTCCTCCATGATTGTTCATGCTCATCGCCTGCTTTTAAGCTAGATTGATTCTAGATCCTGACATTCACAAGGGCGGGTGGTTACATGATACATACTTGAAAACCTTCCTCTTGTTTAGGTTATCCACACCTTTTCCTTCCTGCGCATGCTCCTGAAGTAGAAAGGAGGTAACGATTGCATTCTTGGTATACACCCACCCACAATGTCACTGGGCAGGTGTGGATACATCTGGTATTGAAAACATCTGTTTTCAAAAGGACACACTGTGAGATAATGCAGACTCTTTTTGCAGTGAGCTATTCTCTTTGGAATGAAACCAGTTTCTTGGGAAGCACTTTGCAAATAATCTGTGGTGTGGTGTACATGGAACATAGGTAAAGGTAAAGGGACCCCTGACCATTAGGTCCAGTCGCAGACGACTCTGGGGTTGCGGTGCTCATCTCGCTTTATTGGCCGAGGGAGCCGGCGTACAGCTTCCGGGTCATGTGGCCAGTATGACTAAGCTGCTTCTGGAGAACCAGAGCAGCGCACGGAAATACCGTTTACCTTCCCACCAGAATGGTGATCTCTGATATATCTAACCCAGGAAAAAGGGTAGTTGTTACAGCAGCAAGTTTTAAAAGGCAAAATAAAAATCTACATACCCAGTCGCAGGATCTGTGTGCTAATAACAGAATCAGAAAGGTCCAGCTTGACTTTGATCCCACGGTGAGACTGGAAATTGAACAACAATACAAAGAGAAATTTAATTAAAAATATGGCTCTTTAAAAATATGGCTCTTTGCCCCTCCACTGGCTCAACAAAAACTCTGCTCCACACCTTTGCTTTGACTACCGCAGCCTGCTCTTATCTTGGCCCACTCACCTCTGTCAAAACAGAACTTAGAAGTCCAAATCACTCGTGTCCTCATGTTGCTTTGATCACATCAGATCTCTCCTTAAATACCCACATTGGCTTCCAATCCAAAGCACAAATTATTTGTCTTTACTGTGAAAGCCCCTCTGCTCTTATATCCCAACTCAGTAATATTCACCATGGCTACAAATTAGTTCTGACTACCCTGAATATTGACATGATGTAACATGGTTGTGACTTTCAATGTGCAATGAGAGTGATGTCTTTGGCCTACAGCATGCAAGCCTTCATCCTTCTGCGTAAGTCTCTTTCCAGGGAATAAAGGAGCAGTGGTCCCCCATCACTGGTCCTGCCCGCCAAGGCTGTACAACTCCAAAGTCCATTCCCCTAACATCAACAAACTGAGAATAGCTAACTAAGAAGAGCATAGACCTTTTCTCAGGTGCAGACCTCTACAACCAGAGGTTTCCCCTTCTCTGACATCCATGCGCAACTCTTAGATATGGGGGCAGCAGGGAGTCAAAGCCAGGGAGCAGGTGGCCCCACTTTTCCTGTAATCATATGAATCCCCTTCATGAGATTAATGAATGAAGGGGCCTGTAATCTCTCTTTCTTCCTATCAGAAAACTGCTATGTCTAACAAAATTGGGAAAACTGCAAAAACAAATAAAATGGGATCTACCAGCTGCTCAGTACTGTTACACGTTCTTTATACTAATTGTAGGATAGGAATCTGTGACAAAGTCTTGTAGGTACATTTGGTACAAGATCAGGAATGTTCGGGGGTGGGGGGAGAAGTGTATTTGCAATCTCACCAAATATTGAAGGGACATTATGTAGTTCCATGTCAACATCCATGCTATCAAATATTATTACACTGTTTTCTCAAAAAGTATCTGGGCAGAAGAAAATCAAAAAGGGACAATTGGATCGCATTTGCCAGAGTAGCACATGGCACTACCACAGAATTGTGCAATGCCTTCCACATTCTCTGAATTCATTCTTTCTATTAGGTCTATGAAAAATGTTGCAAGCATTTTATTATTACTATTATTTGCATATGAAATCTCAAAATTCAAGAGAGAAATAATAGAAAGTAATTATAAATTATCATCAAAAATGTATAATATATTGTTGGAATGGGAGACAAAGGATGAAGAGGTCAAATGTGTAAGGATAAAATGAGCAAAAGATGTGGGACATAATATATAGATGGCATACTGGGAAAGATTATGGAGAAATGATATAAAATTCATGGCATGTACGGCACTTAAGGAGAACTATATGAAAATGATGTATAGATGGTATTTAACACCGGTTAAACTATCAAAAATGTACAAAAGATAATAAGTGTTGGAAATGTAAAGAGGCAGAAGGTACATTTTACCATATGTGGTAGCAATGTAAGGTTATAAAAAGGTTTGGGAAATGATCTATAACAAATTGAAAAAAATGTTAAAAATAACCTTTGTTAAAAAACCAGAAGCTTTCTTAATAGGTATAATTGGAACAGATATACTGAAAGAATATAAAAGTTTATGTATGCAACAACAGCCGCACAGACACTGATAGCCCAACGCTGGAAAGAAGAACAAGTCCCAACTAAAGAAGATTGGCAACGTAAACTAATGGAAAATGCTGAAATGGCTAAATTAACTGGAAGGCTAAGAAATGAAGAGGACAACAAACATAAAAAAGCATGGGAAATGTTTATTGCATATTTACAAACGCACTGTAAAGACGTTACTACAATAGCAGGGTTTTAAAAAAACCACTTGTAATATTAATGACAAGGTTTGAAATTGGAAATATTTAAAGATAAGAAAATTATAGACATGTACAATATAAGAAAACACAAAAGAACCAGGGGAGGAAATGGAGGGAAGTCAAGGGATCGGAGGAATGCCAAAATATGGATTTGATATATGAAAATGTTTTATTTTCTATTTTTTTAAATTTTAATTGTATTTGTTTATTAAGGTATGTGAAGATAATGTTTGATTGGGGGGGATTAAAGGGAGGGGGGGAGAAGAAAAAGGTTGCAAGCAGTTTGTTACTACAGAGCCAAACAATATATTTGCAGAATCTATTTCTTTTGCTTTAATTATTGGATGTTTCCAGCTTATACTTTTGATGGAAGAGGAAATTTCTTGGATAGCAGAACCAATGAAAAAGTCCATTGGTACAATTTCACTTTTCATCCTCTGAAGGCATCTGCTCATCACAACTCTCCCATCTGCATCCATCAGGATTCATACCTGTCATCTTCTCATACCTTCTCACTCAAGATCTGCCTTCCCCTAACCTGGAGCTCTCCAGATATTTTGGGCTATGTCTCCCAGGGCCATGTTGTCTGGTGTTGATGGGAGTTTTACTCCTAAACATCCGGAGGGCACCAAGTTGGGGAAGGCAACCTGCAGAATATCACTCATTAATCCACTTTGGGGGATGGAATTTGTTGCGGCTTTGCTCAAGAGCTCGATCACATTCTGTTAAAAGGAATATCTATATCTTCTTGATATTGGAATGTCTACCGCTCTCAGACTTGGAGTTATTTGCAGTATTCCAAATATGAGAGTGTCAGGTTTGCTGTTCTCAGCCAATATGAAGAAAAATGGCATGGTAAAATGGATAGCTGATAGATAGAAATCCCAGCCAGGCTCACACACTGCTCTGTGTAGGAGGATGTAATAGCAAGATCTCTCAGTTCTTCCCCTGCAAATTATTTGTATTCTATTATCACACCCTTGGATATATTTGAAATGTACCAGGAAAGGAAAAACACATAATTTATCGAATTCACTGTTGTAGGATATGTTGATGGCCAATAGATTAGGTGGCTTTTAAAAAAAGAGTTACTGTATACAAATTCCTGGATGAGATGGTCTATTCATAATCAGGGTTAGCTCCAGGTTTGTGGGGGTCATTGGGAACAGGATATCCATGGGCCCCTTGTCGCCCCCCCCCCCCGTTCCACCTTCAAATCACAGCTCTCCCTCTTGAGCACACAGGTTTAAACTAAAACAGATATTGACCAACACGGCAATCCTTTATCATCAAAGGAAAGCACAAATGTTAGCATTTCACTAGTGGCCTTTTTAATTATTATTATTTTTACCCAATAATATAACTTAGAGATAAATTATGCAAACTTACCTGGGAGTAAGTCCCTGTGAACTCATTGGGGCTTACTTCTGAGTAGACATTTACGTACATGGGATTTTATTGTCAGGGGCAGTTAGTACGAAAGAGACATATGATTTGGAGGTACAAAAATGAATATATCTTATAAAAAGTAAACAACCTGAATAAATGTTATACCCTTTCCTGCAATTAGAAATGTAGTCTCATTGATGCACTTCAAATAAGGATAAAATATGTTTGTCTGACAGTGCATTCCTGTTAAGAGGCAAAACTTAATCTCAAATCTCATACACATCCCCATTTGACTCAATGAGGCTTACTTCTGAGCAGATGTATATAGAATTGCATTCTACATTTTTAAGTATTTCAGAGACTGCACTTCTAAACATTAAGGTTATACTACTAACAACTAACATGTTTATTGTGGGCATTTTGCATTTAAAGGTGAACCTACCTAATCTGCATTTTCTGAAACAATACAAGAACAATACAAGAACCAAACTACAGCCGCTATTCAAAATTCACACATTTTCATGAGAGTATTTTTTTTTTTAAAAAATATGCAAACTTATATAGAAATGTGGAGAACTGATCTTAACATTGGAAACATAAGAAACTGAGAAAAACCGAACCTGGCAGATTGGCCCATCCTGACTTAGGCCACATTAGTTGTCAAACTCTAACCTGTGGCAGGAGTACCTGGGGCCCTCCAGATTTTGCCGGACTACAAGCCCCATGTTCCCTGACCATTGACCATTCTGGATGGGGATGATGAAAGTCCAACAATATCTGGACAGCCAGCAGATCTCCATCGCCTGTTCTAGACCATTAGATTCTGGGACTGAGGGAAGCAGGTTGCCTGGCTGGCTGGCTAAGGATGCCGGGGAGGAGTGGTTAACACAGACTAAAGGGAGGTTCTAGAGCAGGAAAGTGAGAACTAGAGGGGCCATAGGCACATGTTCAAAGTTGCCCAGAGCAGCAAGGATCAAGCAGGAAGCTCTAAGGCCACATGGCAGATTAAGATGGGCCATTGGTCTCATCTGACTAGAGCCCACGCAGCATTGGCTGGCAGGTTGGGGCAGCGTCGTTTACCTGGTTTTCCACTGCAGTGATCACTGCCATAAACCAAGAGGAAGAGAAGGAGTGTCATAGTGCTGGGTAGGCTGGTGTGGTGCTGGTGCAGTGACGAAGCCAATTTGACTCTCAATAACACTGCGCCTGCATAACACCAACCTCCCCACTCTTATGCCCCACCTCCCTGGCAGCAACCGCTGGGTTGGGAAGGCAGAGGAGCAACAACGCCCCCCCCCCCCCCGCCAGCTCCTTCTGGGTTCAAGCATCATTGATCTTGGCCCAGTAAAAAAAAGAGCATCACATCAATCCCATCTCAATCTCATGAGTCATGAAAGAAAAGTTTCTATTTTAATCCTGAAATCACATTTTCTACATTTCTGAAATTACACTACAGCCACAGTGGGAGTTTATGCTATGCCCCCAAATACCCCTCCTCTATTTTTAACATAACTTCCAGCCTGAGGTAAGAGGCTTATAAAGCTTGCTATTCTGTCATTTTTTTTGGGGGGGGGGGTTGGCACTAATAAAGGGACTGTGCTTTTACTGTTTTAATTCCCCCTTCCTCCATCCTAAGGGACCGATGCAGCTGCAAACATTTTATAAACAGACCAATTCAGGAAGAAAGCTTTGTTTTTCTGGTCTTTTCCTTTGCGAAATCATGAATTATCTTCCAAAGTTAATTTTTCACACTGCGTGGAGATAATAGCCAGATGGCTTAGCTGTTCTCATCTCATAGAAGAATGTCTGCGGTTGGTCTGAAATCAGGTAGCTGTAGACCCAGTGACTGAAAAGCCACCAACATAAGCCAGCGGGAAGCAAGTCCAAATCTTTGCTTAGCTATGAATGCTCCATATGTCAAGGAGAGCACCTCAGAGTCAGTTCTTCACTCGTAACGTGGGGATGACCTGCACCTTAAAGGCTGTTATGGGAGTGAATGTGATAGTGACTTTGAAAGTACACTTGTACAACAGAAAATGCTATGCAAATTATAATAATGGCCAAGGCTTCATTCAGTTGATGCCCTCATAGGAATAAGGCTGCTCAATTTCTTTCTCATAAAATGCAAATGGAAGGGAACCCAAACACTTTAAGCATCTGAGGAGATACCAGCAAAGAATCAGTGGGTGCTGCTCAAATGGCCCCAGAAAGACAATTCAGAGTTAAGCATTTTTAAATCCAATTGATTTCCCTGAGAGAGTTAAAGATGTGTGCTTTAACATTTTCCACTAAAATCAATGGACCGTAAACGTGCTTAACATTAACTGGACTAAGTCCCATTAATTTCAGTGGAAATATTGAACTACATGCCTAACTTTCTCATGGAAAGCAATAGGGTTAAAATTTGGCAAAAAAAGAGCTTTTATTTGCCTGCTAAGTTGAGGCCAATTAGGATACCTACTTCACATGCTGAAGATTTTAGCAAACATTGGAAATAGAGCCATTTTGATTAGTTTTGCTAATTGCCAAGTTCCATTAAGCCAGCGGAGGGTGGGTGGGGATGACGTAATTCCTGGACTAAAATCATAGATTGTCATCTCCTTAGAAAGAAAAGGTGTAATTTGCTTCTGTTAATTTTGTTAGATATGTAAATTTTAAATGGCACATTGCCCAACATCAGTGTTTGCCTAAAAATAGCCTGTAAAAATATCAGTCAGCTTGGAGATGGGAGTATCATGTTAGACCACCATTCATTTGGCTTTCTGAAGGTGCTGTTTCTGGGCAGATTGAAACTTGCCACCTCCAAACCCAGGTTGGGTTGTGTCATCCCTAGTAAAGAACGTTGATAACAATTCCAGAACACTTTTGATGTGGCTCTGTACTGCAGTGCCTGAATCTACAAGCATGTGTTTGCTTCCAGTAATGGGAGGGAGGGCAGGATTGTTTAGAACTACTACCCACGTTTTGCATACACAAAGCTCCCTGTTCAGTTCCCAGGAGGTTTGCTTATGAAGGTATTTGAGTAGCATTGTAACCTGGTTAGGAAAGTCCACTGCTGTCTGTCACAGCAGACAATGCTTAATGGCCATATTAGCTGGGCTCATTCTATGGCCTTCACTGAAGTATAAAAATGTGCCAGTATTTGCCGTGGATTGTGTGGTTTGAGCTCCATATTGAAAGTGTGGGTTCTTAGTTGTGAAAACTTTCAGTTTCACAAGAACTGATGGGACTATGTGTTGAGTGGATCATCTACCAGATGATGAAATGATACTGTGAGAATTTAACTGACATGCTCAACTTGCAGTTCAACATACACTAGCCACAAAGCACCTGGCGATTAGAAGATTTAAATCAGCAGTTTGGTCTAAGTGCCAAACTGGGTGCAAGATGAAACTACATAATCACCACATGCTAAATTTAGCTTGGGTCTAATCAACTTGACCACAACAATGCATCATGTTAATTGCCCCTTGGATGATGTTCTGCTTACACACAAGTACAGACCCAATGCATGTTGATAAATATCAAATCTCTGTGCTCCACTGTACCCTGCTTACCTGCCCCTCACCTGTTGCAGACATTGTTAGGACTGTAAGAGTAATTTGGAATGGGGTTGGTAGGTAGGAAACCATAGTATCATTCCTGGTTAAACAAATACCTCCTTTGTAAGGCAGTGCCAGATACAACAGAGCCACAGCTCCTGCACCTTTAATAGCTGTGAAGAGACGGGGAATTTCAGCAGGCAGTTGCTTGTCAAAAGTGCTCTATCCTCTTTTGCATCTGACTACTCTCCTTCTGTCCCATAATGGGATTGTATAGAATATGACTTGCAAAAGCCCACCTTGCAGATGTGGCTTTAGTAAACAAAACAGGATCAGATTTTCAGCCAGCTTGAAACTATCCCGCTTTTGCATTGCAAAACAGCAGTGGCAAAACTTCATGTGAACAGGTGAAGCTCCAGGACCCTAGCAGGTTAAGGAAGATTCCTATTTCTATATGTCTTAGCAAACCAGTGAGAAAAAAATGTGTGTGGAAGGAAGCCCACATCTCCTATCTCTCTAAACCAGAAGCTGTATTTAATCTCTGGAGAGCAAAGTTTCCCCTGGGAGGGGGCTGCTCTTGTTTCTTCTACCCACCTTCCATCATTCTTTCACAACAGCTTTCCTTCCAGCCCAGTTAACGGACGCTCATTTCCTTCCTAACTAGCTCTGACAGCAGGCACCGTGTCTGTATGTTAATAGCATCAAGTGCCCAGTGTCTTTTTACATTGCACTAGACCCAACAGACTATTAAACTGCAGCTGAATTAAAGACAAACCTCACAGACATCCTGCTGCAGTCTTTAAGCTGCGTCCTCCTTTCAGTTCTACTGCAGACCAACTCCCCACACTCTAAGACACCAGCCAGAGCTTTGCTATTTGTCTGCAACATGGGCTCCAGTGAAATAAACATGCATCAGCTACAAGCACACACACACACACACACACACACACACACACACACACACACACACGTGTGCACAGATAGGCTGACTGCAATTCTCTGCTTTTTGAAGTGTTTTTCAGCCTTACCGTTCAAGTTGCCAGAAGCTTGCTTTCCTTTCCTTTCCTTTCCTCCCTTCCTTTTCTTCCCTTTTACTTAGGAGGACAACCAAATAAACAGAGCAGATGGCTTTGAATGCCCAAGCCTGTCATCTGTAGCCTTGGCCCTTATAATCCAGGAGGCTTAGCTGGCTGGCTGGCTTCTTGGGTGTCAGGAAATGCAGGCAAGCATAGGGGGCAAGGAGGGCTTGGGAGCAATGTCTGTTTTCTTCTTCCAGGCTGCTTGCTGTGCTGTTGTGGATAGAGCTTGTCTTTGCTGGCAACTGCTGTCTCTCTTGGTCTGAGTGCTTCCCCACTCAGCCTGACAGCTCTAGCTACCACTTTTAAGGTGGCTCCCAATCCCTAGCTGCAATATTTTCTGTCTGCCAAAAAAACAACACAGGTTTGCATCTAAGCTGTACCTCCTGGATCCTTCAGGCAACACGCTGGCTCTGTCTTCTCAGCAGGAACGGAAAAGAGTTCCCCCACCCAGCCACGACTGCAGAGAATGAGCTGGGGAAACATCCATCCTCTTCAAGGATTCTCTCTCTCTCTCTCTCTCTCTCTCTCTCTCTCTCTCTCTCTTTTCGTTACTTCATCGTGTGCTGAAATGTTTTGCTTGTTAAGGCTAAGCAGGAGTGAGTCTGTTTACACACAGCAAGAGTTCTATAAGACACCCACGGAAAGCCTTGGTGGAGTGTTGTCCCCACCTCCTAAGCACTCCCTTAAATTCATAATGCAAATTGAATTGCCTCCCCATTTCTAGTTAATTCACTTCAGTTTGTCATTAGATTTCATCTGGACTTGTGCAAATGCTATGTGGGAGAACCCCCAGGCTGAGATGTCAAGACCAGATCGCCAGCAGTGATTTAGAGCACAGCTAAGCTCATTCAGGCTGGTTTGGAGGGTAGCCCTCTCTCTTTTTTTCTTGGTGCCTGGAAACAGAATTCTGAACGCTGGCCTCCTGTAGCATCCACATGGAGAACGTTGCTGGCTGACAGTCCAGTGTTCTCTATCCTTGCTTAATCATCATCATCATCATCATCCCACTTCAAACCTAATTAAGTATCCTGACTTCCTATTGAGGAACACCGTGAACTGTATTTTCATGGAATTCCAGCACCCTAACACCACTACAATGTTCAGGATTGTTTGGAGGAAGTTATGCTTGTTAAATTGGATCAAGACTCATTCGAAAGCAGTTTCTGTTCCCAGTGCATATGGGTCTGCATTTGCTCTGCTTCAGCCCTTCCAATATCTATATCCACTCCCATTATGGGCAGAACTTGGGCATTTCTTTTCAAGGGTGATGTGCAAGTTCCTCCTTTGCTTGATGCCTAGAGGTTTGGAAATACGATGTGTGGTTTGCGCATCCTCTGTCACTGTCAATACCTGCCTCTTTTTTTTGGCAGATACTTCAAGTTTTGTGCTAGAGTGCAGAACAAAGAGGAACAGAAAGCTTCCTTGTGGATGAACCTTGCTGAAGAACCTCACTCCCTCACCTTGGGACACAGAGATGCCTGCTCCATGACTGACCACACCCATCCCTTGTTAAATATCTGTGTCGCTCCTGTAAAAAGTCCTCAGAGATCCACAAGTAGTGTGAATTGGTATTCAGAGCATGCTTGTTTTGATGCATGTCCACAGATTGTTAACCATGTCACACGGCTGTCTGACTCCCCTGCTAAGAGGCTTTACTTATTCTGGTTGCACAATCAAGATGTAACCTCACCTAGGTGGGTGAGGTTACTGCCAGTCAATTGATGAGCTCTTTTTAGAGAGAGCAGGCAACTGAATTTGACAAACAGCAGTAACTGCACCTTCTTTTTCCTGTTCTAATTACATCTATACAGATTTCAGCAAAAGAATAGTAAGACCTTGTCAGTATCACCAATCTAGTCAGTGTCTCTTTGTGGCATCTGTGTAAAACATGTATGACCTACATTATCTCTAGGGCTGTAACCCAGTTGAAGGAAACTTGGTTAACTGTATATGAGAAAAACAATAGTTTTAAGGGGCAAATCATGCTTTTCAGCTGCAATCCTGACCACTTCCCTGGGCATAAACCCCACCGAATTCAGTAGGACTTACTTCTGAGTAGCCATCTGTTCAATGGTGCACACATTTGTCACAACAGGCAAAACACACACTGCATTTTCTCTTAAGTGTGACACCTGCAGTTGTTTTTTTGCCCACGTGCACACACACTGTATACATTTTTTTAAAACTGACTGATTAATCAGAGGCACACTTTTAGCTTATGAAAATGTTTTAACTGATGGATGTGACTGGTTATTCAACTAATATTGCTGCCCTAAGGATCTTTACAGAAATCCTCTGGCAAGTAGGGTTAAGCCTTGTTTATGGTGCTGAAAATTTGTACTGGTGTGAAGCATGAGGAGATCATTTTGTTCCAACATGCTGTGCTGCAACAAAAACATGTGAAATGCCACATGTCTAGACTTAGAGCTGCACGTTGATCAAGGAGACCTTCTGGTATTGAAGCTGGGCTGGGGGGAACAGCTCAAAGCAGCTGTGAGGGGCAGGGCAGACTTTGGTTCCCACATCAGCCTGCTCATTTTGATCAAAGTGAGACTCCACAACCCCTGCTTCGCAGCTGGACGGCTAATCATGTGCTTAGCAGACATGTGCATACAACCAGTTTGCCCCCCTTAACTTCTCAGGATTGTCGTGAAGATGATCAAAATTCTTAGTAAATTAAGAGGGCAAAATAAAATGTAAGCCTGTGGGAACAGTTGCTGTAATAAGCTCAACATATTGGACTGGTGTATCATTTCTGAGTTAAGCATTTTAGGGCATTGCCAAGACCAGGGTGCTTTTCCCACCTTCACAATGGAAACTTCACTAGTGGCCAGTGAGTCTGATTTCCCTGAGAGAGTTAAGGATGTGCTTAAACATTTTCCCACTAAAATCAATGGAACGTAAACGTGCTTAACATTAACTGGACTAAGTCCCATTCATTTCAGTGGAAATATTGAACTACATGCCTAACTTTCTCATGGAAAGCAATAGGGTTAAAATTTGGCAAAAAAAAGCTTTTATTTGCCTGCTAAGTTGAGGCCAGTTAGGATACCTACTTCACATGCTGAAGATTTTGGCAAACATTATCTCCCCCTCAAGTCTGCAGCAATGGGGATTGGCCTTGCAAGCAAAGAGAGCAAGGATTCACACTTGCTGTTTCTCTAGCCAGGGCTTGCTTGACCAACACCAAGACCCCTTATTTACTTCTTATATTTCTATCTCACCTTTTCCATACATGTGGCTTCCAGGAGGTCTGCTTGGCTTCAGTAAAGTGACAGTCTCCTGTGCCTCCTGGGTCCCTTTGGGGTCAGCTAGAGTGCTTTCCATTTTAGTACAGTCGCCACATCATGTTTAATTCATCTTATTAAAAGCATTTCTGCCTCTGCTTTTGGTTCAGAAAGTTTGAAGCGTTGCCAACAATGGAGGATTTCCCCCTGAAACAATCACCAGCTTCCTCAGAACCACAACACGGGAGGAAGGGGTAACACTCAACACTTAGTTATCAGCCCCACACCCAGCTGATGCTATTTGCATCTTCAGAAAACAAACCCTGTGTGTACTAAGTGCAAATACGTATCTAATGTTACTTGTAGCTTGGCCTTAAAAGTCCCAGGCCCTACTGGCAGAGTTCCTGGTTTGAGTTTACCACTGCCTTTCAGTTAAAGCCTTAATAACAAAGGTCACTCTGAGGGTGGCAAGCACTGGTCACACATCCTAAGAGGTAATTGGGTTACTCTAGCTTAAGTCCGTGCATGGATAATGGGGGCTGTGCATGCATTAGATATACAGTGGTACCTCGGGTTACAGACGCTTCAGGTTACATACGCTTCAGGTTACAGACTCCGCTAACCCAGAAATAGTACCTCGGGTTAAGATCTTTGCTTCAGGATGAGAACAGAAATCGTGCTATGGTGGCATGGCGGCAGCAGGAGGCCCCATTAGCTAAAGTGGTACATCAGGTTAGGAACAGTTTCAGGTTAAGAACGGACCTCCAGAATGAATTAAGTTCTTAACCCGAGGTACCACTGTACAGTAAAAAAGAGATGAAGCTTTATGAACCTTCTCATCATCACCAGACCCCAACGTAGGTCACAGCAGTGTAAAAATGCAACAGTTAAAACAAATTACAATTAAAAGAATGGGTGTTAAAAAAAAAAAATTACAAAAGAGAGATTGTGCAAACCAAATACACTAGAAGCAAATATATAAACAATACAGCAATACTGTATTGTTTATATATATAACCATATATATTGTTTATATATATAACAATATAACTATGATACCTATAATGCAATTACAAGGGGCCATGCAGGCGATAGGGCAATGGTAGCAGTAGCTTCATATTTGTTTTTCTTTTTAAGACAATGCCTGTGCACCCATGTGATATAGTAGAATAAGAAACTTTTTTTGTGAAACTAATGGCTTAGCCATGCTTCCTCTTGTCCCACTGCTTTCACCTGAGGAAAACTGCTCTTTAGTCCTCAGTTGAAGCAAACAGCCGGAGAAAGCCCAAATTGCCATTTGCTCCGACTGAGCGCTGGTGGCGCTGTGGGTAAAAGCCTCAGCGCCTAGGGCTTGCCGATCGAAAGGTCGGCGGTTCGAATCCCTGCGGCGGGGTGCGCTCCCGCTGCTCGGTCCCAGCGCCTGCCAACCTAGCAGTTCGAAAGCACCTCCGGGTGCAAGTAGATAAATAGGGACCGCTTACTAGCGGGAAGGTAAATGGCGTTTCCGTGTGCGGCTCTGGCTCTGGCTCTGGCCAGAGCAGCGATGTCACGCTGGCCACGTGACCCGGAAGTGTCTCCGGACAGCGCTGGCCCCCGGCCTCTTGAGTGAGATGGGCGCACCAACCCCAGAGTCTGGCAAGACTGGCCCGTACGGGCAGGGGTACCTTTACCTTTACCTTTACCGACTGAGCGCTAAAGAGTGGGTTTTCCCTGGGAAAACTACTCAGGCCTGGGCTTTCTAGGCACAGGACAAGCAGAAGTGTGGAGAAGCCCTAAAGCAAATATCATTTCCAGAGGGTGCATCTGTTGAAGTAGACTGTATTTCGCTGCAAGAGACCCTCTGGAAATGATATTTGCATCTGTTGAAGTGGACCCTAGTCCATGAAAGTTTATTCCGTAATAAATTTGTTAGTACTTAAGCTGACACAAGACTCTTCATTATTAACTTCTGTTAACTGTTTTAAACTCTAAACCAGGGCATGAAAATTGGACCTTGCCACTAGCGATGACATAGTGGTTCTCCTATTATACAAAATGTACGCATCTTTATCATAAGGGCACTGGTTGAACTCCTTACTGGGGAGATCTCTTAGTTTAGCAGCTACCTCTGGGTATACTATGAAAATTGAGGGGGCGGGGAAATGGTTTGCCAGAGCAACTGAAAAAGGAAATATTACGATGCAGTTGAATATCTCTATAGCAATTTCTTTTGTCTTGAAAGGACACTTCAGGGGGTATTAAGCTTCATTTAGTTTTTTGGCCCTTGTTTGTGGTCCAGGCAGTCATGGCCACTGTGTTGTTCAGTGCTGCTTAGCACCATTTTCCTCCTCCTTTTTTGCATGAAACAACGTCAAAGTGTGGGCAGGGACCATGGCCCTCACTCTGATTTGGCTTTGGGACACCTTCATGTTGCTAGATCTGCCTGGTTCCTTGGAGTTGTGTGTGGGAAGGAAGGAAAAAACAGCTCTGAGCTATGGTGCTGAATTCACATCCTAAACAAAATGGTGAAAGGGGTGGAGACTCTTCATAGCCTAAGAAGAGAGTGGTGATCATTTCAGTTCTGCCCTAGTGGACATTTATTGCTACAAGAGGCAGAAAGACAAGAATGCTACCATGTTGCCGAAAATATATTGTCCGTATAAGTCACAAGAATATACAGAACATGGAGAAAACTGAAGGGCCATTGCAATGTTTTCCTCTTTCCTAATGCAGAACCAGTCCCTTG
This sequence comes from Podarcis gaigeae, assembly GCF_964106915.1. Classification (NCBI taxonomy): domain Eukaryota; kingdom Metazoa; phylum Chordata; class Lepidosauria; order Squamata; family Lacertidae; genus Podarcis; species Podarcis gaigeae. The sequence continues at coordinate 63,008,377 of NC_139681.1, forward strand.
TGTGTACAACACGACAAGCCCTTGACATCACAACTGAGGCTGTGTTCTGCTCCCAAGACAGGAGGGCCTGGTGTGCTCAGACAACCAACCCTCAAGTGTGTTGTTATGGCAGCCCTTCAGTCAAAAGCGTCCTTTTTCTCTCTCTCTCTCATCTCTCTGTTAATTTCCTTCAAAAACAAAACAAAGGAAGGTTCTGAGCATTTTCCTCCATGGCAAAGGTTGAATTTTCCTAAGGAACAAAACAAACCACAGCAAACAAAATATGCCAAAATAGATAAAAAGCTTTTCCCCTTTCTTTCCATGACGTGCATGCTTTAATGCCGAGAGGCGACACTATTTCAGGCATGTTGTATTATTTATATCTAATCATATTGCACTATATTCAATTTGGAATATATATATATATTTAGAGAGAGAGAGAGAGAGAGAAAGGGTTTTCTGACTTCAAAATGCTGAGAAAGAGCAATTATGTCTTAAGTTGACGAGAAGTTGATGAGGAAGACTCAGCTCATTTGCATAACATAACACACACATGTACATTCACCCACAACTTGCTTTTGATCTGAATGCTTACATTTCATGTGTTTTTCAGCTCTTCTCCATCACCTTCTTGCTTCTGATTCCCTCTGGGTTTTGTTTTTTGTTTTGCTGAGAATCTAATAACATGCTGAAGGCTGGGTGGGGGAGATGAACAATTTATGATATGAGGAACCAGTAAAATCCCATAAATGTTTTTAAGAAAAGTCAATTTCCCCCAAAAAAAGCCTGGTAAGGGGAATAAAATGCAGGTTTGCGGGAAACCTGTAAAAATATCTTCCATAGGTACATGTGAATATATGAATTTCCCTGTTCTATCTCTGTATGCTTTAATTTCTTCTTCTCTTAACAGTAATACAAGTATTATTTGTATTATTTTCAGTATTACTTATGGTATTACCTTGAAAAGGATTATTTCACTTCCCCTCCCCACAAAAGACCTCCCCCACAAAAAAGTTATATGGGTTTTTCTTGTGCCTTGAAAATTAGCAGATTATTATTATTATTATTTTACTTTAACAGCAACCTATTAAGCAACCAACTTGCTTTACATGTTGCTCATTGTTGGAACCTACATAAAACATGTACAGTCATAGCAGGCCATAAGTATGTTCACCAAACTATATACTTAATTCCCAAATTGGCAGTGCAGTTCTAACTACTCAGGAGTAAGTCCTACTGAACCCAATGGAGTTTACTCCCAGGTAAGTGAGATTATTCAGATGCCTACTATGGTGTGATAATATTCGACACCTTATCAGATCACGACTTTGCTGCTTGTTGAAAGCTCTGATGCTATGAATCATTTGTTTCTGTTAGCTATAGAAAAGCCATCTTGGCTGGACTCAGAAATCACTCCTCCTGTGTGCTGTGGAGATTTCTAATTACTATTAGCTAGTCGAGTTCCTTCCTGGGATTAATTAATAGTTTCCATTCAATTTTAAGCACTATTAAGAAATGAATCATTATTCTGTTGGCTAGCAGACAACCATGACAAGGAAAAAAATGGGTCCCATTTTTGCTGAAATTTACAGCTTTGGAGCAATAAGGCTTGTTACCCATAGAAGGTATGGATGGTCAGTCCATCTCTGATTGTGACGTTGTTATAACACTGAGGTCCTCTTTGGGCTCTAGATGTGCAGCACAATCCTGCACAATGTCTACTAAGAAGTAAACTCCATTAAGTTCAACAGAAGTTACTCCCAGGAAAGTGTATGTAGGATTCAGGTGTGAGAGCTAGTGTGGCTTAGGAGTTAGTGTGTTGGACTAGGACCAGGCCCGTAAGGTTGCCATATTTTGAAGAGCAAAAAAGAGGACACATTTTGCAACTTCTACTTTTAACTATGGGTCACGATGACAACTCTACCCATGAAAAAGAAGATACATGGCAACCCTGCCTGGGAGAGACCAGGGTTCAAATCCTCATTCAGCCATGAAACTCCCTGAGTGATATTTGGCCTAACCGCTCACTCTCAGCCTAACCTACCTCAAAGGGTTGTTGTGAGAATCAAATGGATAGAGGGAGACTTATGTGCGCTACCTTGAGCTCATTGGAGGAACGAAAGCGGGATATAAATGCAACAAACAAACAAGCCCTCCAGTGAGATGTACATACTCAGTCCTCCAGAAAGACCATGCTCCTGTTATCCTGACATTTGAGAGGAGGCTGGTACTACTCTGTGCACCCTTTGTCTAACAATGGCTGATTTGGGTGGCAGTGATGTTTCTGCCCACTGGCAGTGATACCAGGTATAATCTGGTCATGTATTGGGTCAAAAGTGGGTATAACCTCTTTTAGTAACCTGTGATCAGCAGGGGAAGCCCTGTTAGGGGTATTGCCACTGGTGCTGTCTACTTGGCACTGACCCATGACACAGCCTTCTTGGTGAAAGTTCCCCGCTTGCAGAATGCCCTCTCTGGTCTCTCTCTCTCACACATTAACATTTAGGAGGAATTCTAAAACGTTCCTATTTGCTCAGGCAATTGACGGCTGAAAGACGACTCTTCTTGACAGCCATGAAATTATTAGCGGTGAGAATATGTGGCTGTTTTTCAATGTCTCTCACATGTTCTTAATGCTTTTAAATGTTTTATTTTCAATTGCACTGCTTTAGTGCTTGCTGTTGGCTGCCGTGAGCTCCTCTGGGAAGATAGGTGGGATAGAAATGTAATTAATTAATTAATTAATTAATTAATTGTTAATGTCAAGGGGAAGTGGTGGGGGTGTCTACAGGGACATCATGGATGGGGTGGGTAGAATCAGTACCCAACAGTGAATACATTCAAGTGATTTATGTGCATAAAATATTATTAATAACACGAGAATCAGTGTTATTATGACATTTAAGAGTAAGCGCCTGGTGCTTGTCAGTTATCTTGGCACCTCTGCGCTCATGGGCTGAGGCACTGGAACATTGTTGCTTCTTACTCAGCTGTTGGGTAGGATCCTGCCTACACACTTTCCTTTATATCTCTCTCCACAAGTAATTGGGTCAGATAATTTATTTTTAAACGTAAGTTGGAAATTCAGGACAGGGGCCTGGGAAATAATATAATCAAGGAGGCCACAGACCTGCCTGAGCTGCCCCGAGAAAGAATATGATTATATCCCTGAGAGAGAATTTGATTAGATAATTTATTTAAGGTTATGTTTATCTCATTGGCTAAACCAGGGATGAGGAACCTATGGCTTTCCAGATGTTGCATGAGGACTATGCCTCCCACCAGCCATGACATTGGTTGTGCTAGCTGAGGCTTATGTAGGGATGCCATACGTCCAGGATTTCCTGGACGTTACCCGGATCTCAAAGGCGGAAGTGACATCTGGGAAGAATTTCTGGAAGGCGGTGGATTGTCCTGGATCTTTGGAAAGTAAACCGAGAAATCGTGTCCGCATATTTACATCTTGAAATATGGAAACCCCAGTTTATGGGAGTTGGGATTCAACAACCTCTGGAGGGCCACGGGATTCCCTTCCCTGGCCTAAATTACTCCTACATTGGCAGGTACATTTATTTTTAAGCAGCACTGGATTTAGGGCAGTGCAGGTGGTTCCCTTATATAGGGTGCCAAGCTGAGGGGGTGCATGATAACAACAACAACAACAACACCTATATTTATATAGGTACCTACTCAAAGGCCCCAGACAGATGGGCAATTGAATTGCTGCAACTATGGTGTAGTGCAGTTGGCAGCATGTGCAGAAGGAAAGGCAAGAGGGGGAGGGTGCCAAATAAATATTTATGGCCACAAATTTTGCCATCACTCAGGGTGCCATATTACTAAAGTCCTCTCCTGTTTGAAGCATAAACCTTCTGTTCTTTAGAAACCCTGTTGTTGTTTTTCGTCATCACATTTCTAGCCTCCCTTTTCAATTCAGTAACTCAGGGTGGCATAAGTGGGGTCATTTCCTTCCCTTCCCACTACTGTGTGAGAGAAAATGCATGTCCTGGTTTTCCACAGCGACTCGCTGGAGGGTATGCATTACACCACCCTGGCTCTTTTCAGGGGATGTTGGGCCTACCCATATTTTCTTAATGTCCAGCCTTATATTTCTACAACATTCAATACAGTGGTACTTAATTTGTTCTGGAGATCCGTTCTTAACCTGAAACTGCTATTAACCTGAAGACCACTTTAGCTAATGGGGCCTCCCGCTGCCGCCACGCCGCCAGAGCCCAATTTCTGTTCTTATCCTGAAGCAAAATTCTTAACCTGAAGCACTATTTCTGGGTTAGTGGAGTGTGTAACCTGAAGTGTATGTAACCTGAGGTACCACTGTATAGTAATTAGTAAGCTGGTAACAGAGGTGTTGATGGTGACCTCAGGGCACCAATGCATAGCTGTCAACTTTTTCCCTTTTTTGCGATGAATCCTTTTCGGAATAAGGGAATTTCCCTTTAAAAAAGGGAAATGTGGACAGCCATGCACCAGTGAGAGTTTCAGGTGTTGGAGGAAATTAAGGCAAGTCGGTCTTGGTGCTCACTGAATGTGCTCACACCTCCTCCTTGTCGCTGTTGCCACTGCCCATTTCTTTGGTAATCCACCGTACCTCCCAGGGAAATGAGACAAGGATAAGCAGAGGTTACTGCTCCTTCCCACCACTCCTCATATTGCTCGCTTGCTCAGCAACAGCAAGGAGCAGGAAGCTCCAGTGGTCCCCCAGCCTAAGGCAGACATTGGAAGGTGCTTGATGATGCTAACCCTGATGCAAGTATTGGAAGGCATAGATCTCTCCAGCCCAAAGTGATTTTCTCCATGCTTCACACCTCAGGTTGCTTGCTAGTTAATCAGGAAAGCTGTCACAGCTGAACCCCAGAAAGCAAGACTGATTGAGATTCAGACCCCACACAGAAGACCAAACTACCTCAGGGTCAGCTTTCTCTTTTTCACAACCTGCCCAGTCATAAGGAGAATTTTACCAAACATTAGCTACTGACATGATGGGCTTGGTCTATACATGCACCAGAACAAGGTGGTAGGATGGACTGGAGTTATTCAGACTGAGGGAAAATTATAAACTTAAAAAAATATTATGCCCTGTTTTAGTGACTTAATGCAAACGGAACACCAGAACTGCAAGCCAATGCTCAAGCAAAAGACTTTCGCTTTGCAGGGTCTTTTCTTTTTCTTTTCTTCTATTTGATTTTTACTTGCAAAAGCAGTCAAAACTGGAATCCCTCAACCCTACAGCCTGAGGCAACTTTGTCCATTCTACTACCTCAGAATTCCCCATCTTTTTTCTACTAAAATGTATGATTGAATGTGTGGTTAAATGGACATCTGCATAGCTTCTCTCACTTTTCCAAAATGTCTGTCCTGCTGCATATGGTAACCAATCACCTCATGATCTGAATCATATGAAAGACAGGACTCCAATACAGCAGCCCGCTTCCATGACAACAACACTCTGTATTTGGTCTTCAATTCATGCTACACTGAATATATCCCCAGAAATATAAAGTCATTTGACATTCGCAATTTATAGCTGGAATGTTTCCATGTGTTGCAAGGATTTTGCTCTGGTATCCCACAATGCACTTTCTCAAAAACATGCCTATTTTGAGTGGTCACTAGGGATGGACCTGTCAGTTTTGGTGCCCTCCGTTTCTTGTTTTCCCAATTTTAAACTCAGTTCTCAGGATTTCCGAAGCAGTTTGCAATTAAAATAAAAACAAAAAACCAGCAGCATTTTGTGCACATTTCTCATTATAAACACATTTTTAAATGAAGTTTTAATTAATGTACACATTTTTGGAAGCAGTTTCCCCTAATGCATGTATTTTTCCTAAACATTGGTTGGTTAGAGAACTGCATTGCAAAGCTGGATAAGTGTGAATTTTGAAGGATGGCTGCGTTTTGGTTCCTATATTGTTTCAGAAAGTGCAGATTTGATAGCTTCATCTTTAAATGTGAACTGAATTGAATTTCTCTTCCATCCCTAAACTGAATTTGATGGATGTCACTGTCCACTTTTTAACAGGATAATATGGTTTCATCAAAGAATACATTGCAGCTGCTGTATCCTCCTTCTGCCACTGTGGCTGATGGCATAAACCCCAGTGGAGCTTCAGTTTGAATTATGTAGCCTGATCCTCTATTCCCTTTTCCCTTTCCTCTTCTGTGAAAAAACCCTTTCTGGGACCCCACATTTAAATTCTTATTCACACACCTCCTTGCTGCCCTAGTAGGACCAACTTGGCCAGTTAGCCCTGGTGATTATTCAATGTCTTCTGACTGGGTTCCCCCCCCAAAAAAATGACCCCTGAATTATTGAATTTTATTGATATTGATGCTGCATTTTATGTTGTATTCTATGCTGTTTTATGAGTTTTTAAGTTACATTTTAATCAATGTTTTATATTTGCTGTTAGCCGCCCTGAGCCCAGTTTTTAAACCGGGAAGGGCGGGGTGGTGTGTGTGTGTGTGTGTGTGTGTGTGTGTAGATAGATAGATAGATAGATAGATAGATAGTAGATAGATGATAGATGATAGATAGATAGTAGATAGATGATAGATGATAGATAGATGATAGATGATAGATAGATAGATAGATATAGATATAGATATAGATATAGATATAGATATAGATATAGATATAGATATAGATATAGATATAGATATAGATGAGGCTTTGTACCTGGTACATCAGTACATTTACTTCTTGTGAATTATTCCACCATTTACTTCAAAATTGTCTGTCCTCATAAGTCTATGATTGTAGTGTTTCAGTGCATTAATCTTTAGAATGATCTGTGTTCTTGAAGGGAAACTGCATCAGGAATGTTGATCTTAATGATGGAGGGCTGGCAATTCATTGTGTATTACTTCTATGACCAGAGCCTACCAGAATACTAACAGTTTGACAAAGCTGCCTTTGGCTTCTAAGATATCTTGAAATACGTCTCAGAGGATATTAGTAGTGCTCTCAGTCTAATACCTCCGGATATCTGTCAATATAATTTTTTTTTCAGCCAAGCAAAATGTTCTTAAAAATTTGTGTTCACAACAGTGCACAAGCAACCCACGTCCCTGCAGTCACGTGCTTGGGGCAGGGTGGGGGTGAATTATGAACAGTTTGATTGGTGGCTGTGAAATCACATAAAAGAAGGAAAGAAAATTCAAAGCTCAAGGTTAGGTTCCAAGTAGTTAGACAGCATTATGTCGTAACCTGCTTTCCCACCCTATAAAACACTGGTAACTGTGGAGAACTCACTTTTTAAAAGGTACTTACTAGAACAGGGTTTGGTTTAGAATTCAGGACTGCCCAAACTTTTTCCAAAGAGGGCCCCAGATTTGATGAAGTGAACATGTGTGAGGGCCATCCAAAGTTGCTGAGCTTTTTTAAGGAGTTTACCCCAGGACATATACTGGCATGGGGGCTGGATTAAATCGACCAGCGGGCCGAATTAGGCCCCCAAAATGGACTTTTGGACATGCCTGGTTTAGATACAATGTATAGGTATGTGGGACCACATAAAATGACGGGTTAAATTTGAAATACTAAGTATACCTTGGTGGCTGAGAGTTGGCTATTGTTTAGTTATATGTCTGGTCTGGGGGGAAACTGGGTTCTTTTAAATACTGAGAGGTGGGGATTGCAAAATTACACTTCTAATTGGCTTACTAGGTAGACATTCTTGGTCATTCATTGCATGGAGTAAGTGGTCTGATGAGTAGGAGAGTTCCATACCAATCTGATTGGTTGATGGATAGGCTGGCTGGAACATAAATAGGCTTGTTCTGCCACTGCTGAGAGAGATGATGAAGAAGACAGAAGACTGGCTGTGAAGAACAAGCTGGGGCTGGAGCTGAAGTAGAAGTGAGGTGGCAAGAGGCTATTGAGGATAGGGAAATCCTGGTAGTGTAGAGCTAAATCACTGGCTGAAGCCAAAGATTGGAAGAAAGGCCATAACAGCATGAGAGGGATTCAGTAAGGAGCTTTTGCAGCTGACCAGATAACTGCCTGCAAGCCTGGCTCAAAGGAAACCAGGTGTGGTCCACAATACCTGGTGGTGAGATTAACCAGGGCAGAGGGGCTAAGGGTACTTGGCATGTAAGTTAAATAGGGTTAGGAACTACACTTTTCCAGCCAGCCTTACATAAACATCTGTAACTGTAATTTAAATATACAGTAACCTTATTAATGCAAGTGTAAGTCTTAAAAAGCCCCATAAATATAGTACTTACCTTATTTTACATTTATAGTTTACAATAAATATAGAATATCTTGTTACCGGTACTTTGATTTAATTATAAAAGTCTTTGGCTGGTTTGGTATCACATCTAAAATATCACAGCTACTGGGTTGTAGTTAAAGGTATTGGTAAACAACTTAGTACAGATATTTGGTGGCAGAATTTAGGAGGTGAATCAACTGTAGTAAATAAAAGCTGGCTCTCTACATATTAAGGAGAGGCAACTCTTCACTGTACCAGATGGCAGTTTTTTGTTCTCCTTCTTTATCATAAATTTAAATGAATTACATAGTTGCATTTCAAAAAGGTGTAATAAGATGAGGAACGTTATTGGTCATTTGACCCGTTTTCAAAAATGGTCTTGGTATTTGATATGGGTATGTGCATAATCCACATGGTACAATACATTTTACTAATCAGTAGGTTTATAATGTATATAAAAAGCAACCCATGTATTTAAATAAATAAATTACCATATACATGTGAGCACAAATTCTTCTTGTTTTAGGGGGGAGCTGGAGACTCTCCCCACCCCCATACAGCTCATAGCCCTTTTGGAAGATCCCATCCTGACGACACAAAATTTATTTTGTACATGAGATGTCAGGGGTGTGAGAGAATGAGTGTGCTTTGAAAAGGCATATATTAATGACACTGTTGCATCCCCTCCAGCAACTGATTCTGTAGTTCTGTCATAAGAAAAAAAAAGCATGTTTTTTGGAAGAACTATATCCTTTATAAATCCAGGCTACTTATTATTCATGGTTTCTGGTGCCCACTAGGTACTCTGTGATTTCTTTGGTCACGATTTTTAGGCAGGGTGGCAAGGATCTGAAAGCACTAATGTTCCCGAAATAATTGCCTGAGTAGGACACCTGCTGCGGATATAATGGCCACTTCAGCTACACCTACTGTACAGCTGGGCTTAGAGCTCAGTGCCTAAAAGCTACTTATATATGTGCAAAAAATAACTAAGAGGCTCTGATTGGCAGGTAGCAACTGGCACGCAAGCCTTTATCCCTGCTTTTTCCCTGCTGCAACTCCTTTGAACACCGGGGCATTGTGCCAGAGCAGAGTTTGATTTGTTAGCTTTGATTGTGCTCTCCCCAGCCATTTTATATTTTTGGATTCTATTGTTGTTGGATGCTCAGTAATGAAAGTGCAATAAGAACTGGGCCATCAGGTGTAAGGAGGAAGAGTGCTGAACTGGACAGTGCTACAGGACAAATGTTGACAAACCCAACAGGTTTAGCCAGGATAAACCAAGGCTTAGCTGCATCAATGGATCAAGGTTTAGTTTGGGGGAACATATGAAGTAATAATGAAGAGAGTGTCTCTGAGCCTATGATGACTGCTTTGCCCCTATTACTGGATATATATGTCTGCCATCTTGTGCTCCACAAAAGGGATATGAACTAAATAGGGAGAGCACATGGAAAAAGTCACTGCTGACCCCTAAGCCCTGAAAAACCAAATGGGTCCTTTCAAGTTGAAAGGCAGGTGTGTGGGTTTAGTTTAGTACTGAGGTCTTATCAAAAGCTCTGCCGAGAGAGAATTTTGCATACCAGTGACACATTTCGTACTGTTGAGAAAGCTTTTCTGATTCGCTAGACTTGTGAATGCAAGCATTTGTGGCCCTCGGATTTCTGTTATCCTCCTTTGGGGTATTCATGGGAAATATAACACACATATGAAGACAATTAGTTAATACTGAAAGAATGTGCTGGTTTTGTGCCCTTTCTCAGTAGGATTAGTACAACTGAACAAACAGCCCCGGCCATTGCTCCAGGCAGCAGTATTTTAAGGGCAACACAGCAGGGACTGATCCTCCCCCTAAGGTGATCATGTTCAGAGACCACCTCAGTTCTGCCCTAAGCCCTCTCCTTTGCAACTCTTCCTACCTGCCCCAAACTTGTCTCCTCCCTTGTGGGGAAATGACTTGTCTGAGGCTCAACTGTGCCCCTGGAGCAGGAATTCTTTGAACAGAACCAGTTTGTGACTTCCTATTAATTCCCTTGTACAGGCTAGGAACTAAGGTGTGGCTAACTCATACAAAGTCCCAAAGGGCTCTTATCCCATAAAGAGTACAATTGGAGTGCATATTGGTTCATCATATCACTCCACAATGTGGTTCTGGAAAGGTGAGTACAACAAAGAGCATGGTGTTCACCCATGCAGACACCTACACCTACATAGAGCAATGTAGTCCTGCTGCTCCTTGATCTCCTGGATGTGCTCTTCATATGATGGAAGTATAGCATTAACAGTAGTTTCCATCCTGTGTCAAATAGCTTCATGGAGGCAATTTTTGTTGTGACTATGGCATGTGTGGAGAGGCCAAACCCTCTTCCCCATGCGCCATGATCCTAATTTTGATTGCTCCCTCACAAGATGGGACTGCAGGGCTTTTTCCAGCCAGAACTCAGTCCTGCCACCTCTCAGGTGGATGCCATTGCCATTATAAGAGAACAAGGGAGGCATTCATGGTGAGTTCCAGCACCTCTTTTTCTGCAAAAATAGCACCCGGTGGGAGAGGAAGTTTTTCTTATTGTTATTAACAGGCAACTTATATGTTCTTTTATTTTAATCTCACCCCGTATTCAGGGTGGCACAAGCCTTCTGAAATTGAAATAAATAACATTTTCACAAACAAGTTGAGTAAACATGGTGGGCGACTCAAGGAGGAAAATGTAAGAATCCTTTCCTCTAGGTCAGCATTCTCTTCCCACTGGGGCCTGCAAGCTCCTTACATAAGGGCATAAAGGTGACAGCTATCCAGTGTTCAAATGATAAGAGATATCAGTTCAATTTGTAGATCTGTTCTGACTGCCATACTGTTTATTATTTTCCCCCAATCTTGGTAGAGGCGGCAAAATTATTGACAGATGGGCAGATTGCATAGCAAGATGGAACATGAGATACTGCTCTGGATGAATTTTGTAAACTGAAGAACTGATCTGAAAGCAAAGATGTGAAATCCAATAACTAAGGACAAGTGTAAACTGTAATGTCAAATGGACAGAAACCAGCTGAAGATTTCAAGTTAGATAGCACTATTAGAGAAAAAGATCAGAGTAGTGTCATAGATCCCAAAGGAAACACAGTCAATATGATTCTTTTGCCAAAAAAGACAAAAAAGTAGTGGATTGCATTCCAAAAAATATTCACAAAAGCATATGAAAAAATTCTTAGTTGCACTGACCTAAGTATTGGTCCCATCTCAGAGTTACATTCAGTATTCCTAAATTGGGAGAGGCTCAAATGAGAACAATAAATATGATGGATTCATAAAGAAACATCTACAAAGATAGGTTAGGCATTTGGGGGTTTTTTGCCCTGGTGCTTTTCCTGCGAAAATCCACCCTTTACCAATGAATCCTGGAAAACATGAATTGCTGTTGGTTCCGACTCAGTACTAGAGTGAGTTTTCCTGGGGAAAGCAGGGATCTGTGCCTAGAAAGTGTAGGGCAAAAGGGAAGTGTGGATGAGGCCTTGTTGAGTAAGATCTACCTAACCAATTATACAAAAGAGCAGGAGGGCTGGTGGGATTATAAAACAGATCGTTAATTATGTTGAAGAAACTAAAGTATTATGCTATGATCCAGCAAACGTTATAGCAACTCTCATGAACCAGTGCAGTTCTACTCAGAAGTAATCCCCACTTTGTTCACTGTGTAGGAACTTCTACTTGTTACTTTATTAATGCTCCTGTTAACGTAAAACAAATGAACGTCTTTAAAATGGTAAATGCAAGTTGAACCCTATGCACTATACAGTACATTTAAAGCAGTATCATGTGACTTTAAACAGTCATGGCTTCACCCAAAGAATCCTGGGAACTGTAGTTTGTTAAGGGTGTTGAGAGGTGTTACGAGACCTCCATTTCCCTCACAGAATAAATTTCTCAGATTTCCCTATAGTGCGGATGTGGCCTTGATCTTTAAAGTGGTATGTTCACAATATCTGCATAGTTTCTGCAAGTGGGTGTGGAGGATCCAGTGAAGCATGCTCTACAGTGATCTCCTGTATGGTGTACTGGTGAGAGTGCTGCATGTACAACCAGAGTGACACAGTTTCAGGTTTTTGCCTGGGCATAAAGATCACTGAGCAATACATAGCACTGCAGGGAACCTCAGGAGGGGGTGAGAATGGGAGAGGCACTTAAGCATCACTAGAAAAAAAAAGGAAATGTATCACATGCCCCCAAGGGAAAAAAATAAGACACAATTTAGCATAAAAATTGCATATGCTAATTTTTGTATTTAGATACACATTTGTGGGGGCTTCTGTCTTCATATATTCTGCTGTTCAGTCTGCTGATGGACTGTTACAAGGTCCTTACCCTTCTTATGGGTGAGGCTACCTGTAAACCAGACTTGAACTAGAGGACATCTTCAGATATGTGAGTGACCTTTGAAAGCCCTTCAAATAGGTCAACCCCTTCACTGCCAGTTATACAGATGGCCTATCATGTCTAGGTTCCCAATATGTAGAACTAGCCAGAAATATAGGTGTGCTTGAGCAAAAATCCTATGTTGCCTGAAACAGAGGTGGGGGAAGTATGGTCCCTGGTCATCCCCAGGTCTCCTTAATTGGTGCCCCAGCCCATGCAGCAACCGTGTTTAATATTTGAGGGCTGTTATTTCCATTCAGTCACCAGAACAGGAGAAAACGTCTTCCCTTGCCTTTATTTTATTGCTTTAAAGTGAGAGCAAACTAGCCTGGCTTGCCTATCCCCATGATTCAGCTGGGAAAATAAGTGCAGAAAATGTGTTTTGAAAGGGCGTCAGGCTGCTTTGTAAATCTATGGATATACTCCTTTGTGGTTTTATAGTTCCTTATTCTGATTGCCCCACTTCTTCATGTTAAACCGCTCACTTTTGCTTTCTCTTGCTCACTCCCATCAGCAGAATGCATTGCTGTTATTATCCCTGTAGCTCTATAGCTTTCACAGAAGCGCTTTGGAGATTGAGATATATATTATATATATTAAAGGTTTTCCCTTACTGGCTGCAATAGCATAGTTACACCACTGTGCTTGTTGCTGGGGCCAGGACAGCAGCAGATAGGAAATATGTGTGAGTACAGGATGTTTTGTTTCTTTGCTGACAAACACCAAATCAAATTTTAAAAGAGACAAAATTATATATAGAGGGAGGAAACAATGCAAAAACTGGTTTCTATTAAAACAATTATTTAAATGTAGCTTTTTTAAATAAAAGGCTTACAAATATGCATAAGATATTATTTGTGGACTCAGTCCAGTTTAGGGTTTGCTAAAGGGTCCTCAACACCTAGATAATGGTGTTAAAAACACAGTGGTCACAGATTCACATTAAAATTGCTAATGACACAACCTTGATGGCAGAAAGTGAGGAGGAATTAAAGAACCTTTTAATGAGGGTGAAAGAGGAGAGCGCAAAATATAGTTTGAAGCTCAACATCAAAAAAACGAAGATCATGGCCACTGGTCCCATCACCTCCTGACAAATAGAAGGGGAAAAAATGGAGGCAGTGAGAGATTTTACTTTCTTGGACTCCATGATCACTGCAGATGGTGACAGCAGTCACAAAATTAAAAGACGCCTGTTTATTGGGAGAAAAGCAATGACAAACCTAGACAGCATCTTAAAAAGCAAAGACATCACCTTGCCAACAAAGGTCCGCATAGTTAAAGCTATGGTTTTCCCAGTAGTGATGTATGGAAGTGAGAGCGGGACCATAAAGAAGGCTGATCGCTGAACAATTGATGCTTTTGAATTATGGTGCTGGAGGAGACTCTTGAGAGTCCCATGGATTGCAAGAAGATCAAACCTATCCATTCTTAAGGAAATCAGCTCTGAGTGCTCACTGGAAGGACAGATCCTGAAGCTAAGACTCCAATACTTTGGCCACCTCATGAGAAGAGAAGACTCCCTGGAAAAAGACCCTGATGTTGGGAAAGATTGAGGGCACAAGGAGAAGGGGACGACAGAGGACGAGATGGTTGTACGGTGTCCTGGAAGACAGGAGTGCCTGGCGTGCTCTGGTCCATGGGGTCACGAAGAGTTGGACATGCCTAAACGACTAAACAACAACAACACTTGATATATGCCAATTTAGAAACAACTGCTATAATTTAAATCAAAATGCATCTCACCATAGTGGAGCACACTGTGAACAGGTGACTTTGGCCTGGATTTAACATTCACTGACAGCCAATGCAAGGGCCCTAGCATAAGAGCAAGAATAATGGTTGTGCAATATGAAACCCAGAGCAACAGTTGCACTAGCAGAAGCTTGTTGTGCAACAGGAAGTACCAGGCCTACAGCAATCTGTTGCACTATTATTATTATTATTATTATTATTATTATTATTATTATTATACCCTCCCCATCTGGCTGGATTTCCCCAGCTACTCTGGGCGGCTCCCAAAAGAATATTAAAAACACGATAAAACATCAAACATTAAAAACTTCCTTAAACTGCCTTCAGACGTCTTCTCAAAGTCTGATAGTTGTTTATTTCATGGACATCTGATGGGAGGGCGTTCCACAGGGCAGGCGCCACTACCAAGAAGGCCCTCTGCCTGGTTCCCTGTAACCTCACTTCTTGCAGTGAGGAAACCGCCAGAAGGCCCTCGGAGCTGGACCTCAGTGTCCGGGCTGAACAATGGGGGTGGAAACTCTCCTTCGGGTATACTGGGATGAGGCCGTTTAGGGCTTTAAAGGTCAGCACCAACACTTTGAATTGTGCTCAGAAACATACAGGGAGTCAATGTAGGTCTTTCAGGACCGGTGTTATATGGTCTCAGCGGCCACTCCCAGTCGGCAGTCTAGCTGCTGCATTCTGGATTAATTGATGTTTCTGGGGCACCTTCAAAGGTAGCCCCACAACCAACCTCGAGAACCATGTTGGCTTACTGCTCCTTCTCTTGCACATGCCATTTTGCTAGCACCACTAGCATGTCACTAAGGGACTTCAACTTAGTGCTACATTGAAGTCCTCCCCTTATGCCTCCTCATTCTGTTGTCCGGATACTAATTGTTGATGAGCAACTTCAAGGCTCCACCTCTCCCTTCTTAGGGTTCTTTATCTTTAAATACTGAGACTGAGCTGGACAGCCCTTCACTTTAGAGAACCCTTTCAAATGGAAGAAAGGTGGAATATAAATGGATATTACAGCTTTATTTACGGGGTAAGAGGTCAGATTTCAGTGGAAGCTTGGGTTGCAAACTATGACTTCACAATGCTGTCACACAGCTTGGTTCTGTTCTTGGCTCATAGTTGTGCCGTTAAACTGACAACCTGGTAGGCATTAGTTATAGAAATGGAAAGTGTGGAAGAGACCAGCTTCTTCATTTGGTTGCCACTACCCACTGGCATTCATCTGAACACCTCCACTCATCTCTGATCTATATTTTGTTCCTTCAAGGCAACTTTACCCCTTGTTTACTGTAACACAAAGTAGTCATCATGCAGCTCGTCTATCTCGATGTGGGCTTCTGTAGCAAGACTTTTCACATTGTTGTGAAATGAGACCACTGACGCTTGCTTTTGTTTTTAAGGGGCTGTTTCAACATCATACAATTTCTCCAGGTATTCAAGGCACTGTGTCAATGTATTGTGAGTTTGTAGGTGCCAGTATCCCCTAAATTCCTGGGTCTGATAGATATTAGAATTTCATCAATGCTTGCAGTGCTAACATTGGCTGCCAGACACTGGATTTAGCAAAGTGTTAAGGCAGGCCAAACCACTTTCCTGAGTTCAGTAGATTGCTGAAAGATGGGCCATTAACAGAGAACAAAGACAGGGAGATGGGCTATCAGCAAAGCAGACTCTGTGGCAGTTGGCAAATGGGTGGATCCCTTACCTGAGCTCTGAGATAGTTAGCTGAGACAAAGCAGAGTGGAGAGTTTAGGGTTGCAGTTGGGGATGATGTAGGCTGGAGGAAAATGGCTTCAGTCTGTTAAAGGCTGCAAAGTGGACCGAGAGTAAGAGCCATGGCCGGTATCTGTTTTGATCCCAAGTTGTGTCTATGAGGAAGCAAGACCCTTTTGGAATGCTGTAAGCCCCTCCATCATTTGACTCAGGTTGTATAGTTGTGAACAAACCATATATCATAAAGACACCACAGTCTCCACTGTTTCCAAAAGGAAACATGAATCCTGGGTAAGCACCTAGTCCTAGAACCCTGGAATCTTGCACAGCTTGGAGATTGGGGTGGGTGGTGTGTAACAGTATTATTTGTTTCCTTTCTGAAATTTCTGTTCTCAGCATTGCTAAAAATGACTTGGGCTGATCTTCCATAGAATTTGTACAGCTGACATTGTTACATTCCTGTTTCTTCACAGCAATCTGAAAGATTCCCATCAGGTTATGCAGGAAGCAAACATAACTAAGTGGGGAATTTGTGTTCTTTCTCACTGAATACTGCCCACACAATCTCCACACATTCTTCTTTCTCTGAAAAGAAGTATGACCTCAGTACTGGCCAACATTGTAATGTGTGTTCAATAGCAGGTAGAAGTGACAAGCACTTTGTTGGTACATGCTGAAGGACATCTTTCTATTTCATTTCTACAAACTCAGAAAAGGACATAAGAGATTCTACTTTCTTGGACAAGGGGAAAAAACCTCACTGTATACAGTGGTACCTCGTGTTATGGAGGCCCATCCGTAACATGAAATGCCCACAACTTGAAGCGCTGCATCTGCGCAGGCGTGCAGTGCAATTTGGTGCTTCTGCACATGCGGGAAGCACGATTTAGAGCTTCTGCACATATGCGAACAGCGAAACCTGGAAGTAACCTGTTCCAGTACTTCCGGGTTGCAGTGGGACGTAATGCAAAAGACGCAACATGAAGTGGACGCAACACGAGGTATGACTGCACTTGGGGGTTCTGCGACAAAACTCAAAGCACTCATCCAATGTTTGAGGCAAGTATGGATTATATGATGTCTGCACCTAATTTCTATCAAGTAGCCATTAAGCTGCTTTAATTTCTGATACACTGATCTGTGCTTTTCCAAATTTACAGAGGCATTGTCAGCTCCATAAGAAGACACACTTAATACAGAGACCATTCTCCTGTGGAATGATGGCGATACGTATCACAGTTGACTGACTTGTCAAGTCACTGCAAAAATTCAAGTTAGCCATGCTTCATTCTGTCTGACACAGAAAAGTAACAAAGACTTACTAGGAAGACTTTCCTCTGTCTCATGTTGCAAACAGCAAATTCAACTGAAAAAACAACTGTGCGCCATCCAAGTCCTTACGCAAAGGTTCTAGTGATTTGGGTGCCAAAATGTTTTTCTGTTGTGCTGATTGCTTTTGTCTGTGTGCAAGATTGTGTTGCTGTTGCAATTTCAGAATCGGACAATATTCTTAGAAGCATTTTGCTTGCAGTCTTGGCTTGCATAATTTAAAGGGTGTGAAGTTCTGTGGTAAACCTGCCCCACTTCTGCTATTGTAACCAGATTTTCTTGGGGGATAAATGGTACAAAATGATGAAATCTGTTGACTTCTTTTCTGTTGTTTTTCTAATTCCTTAGGCTTTCTTTGTGGCTCCTTACAGCTTACCCCTCTCTCCCCACCCCTCAAAATATTTAACTGAAGACCCTTGGTGGCATCCAGTGTTCTCTGCTGGTAGCTGTATTGACCTTGTGAAACCAGCTCCTAAATGCATGTTGCTTGCACCATTCATCATTAAAACCACACAAATGCATCGTCTTGTTCACTGTGCCACTGTATTGTTCATCAGCGACCACCACTACCTCTCTCTCTTTTGTTTCTGTTTACAGAAGGCTTCTCTGCACCATACTGTACTCTGGATGAATGCCCAGCTCCTTCATGCTGCCTCTCCTTAGACTGTCTCAGCACTTCTTCTAGTCTCCTAACTCCACTGTGCACTGGTCAAACTCCATTTTGCAACAT
Organism: Podarcis gaigeae; assembly: GCF_964106915.1. Classification (NCBI taxonomy): domain Eukaryota; kingdom Metazoa; phylum Chordata; class Lepidosauria; order Squamata; family Lacertidae; genus Podarcis; species Podarcis gaigeae. Next base: position 63,026,531 of record NC_139681.1, read on the forward strand.
TGACTTGGGACTGGTTTCCGTGGTTTGGTTCTCTACTGCCCAGGCCTGACAGCTGAGTCAATCAATGATCCCCTTACTGTAGCTGTGGCTCCAGCTGAGTCATGATGGCAGGGCAAGAGTCCCTTGTACCATATTTCCTGACTACCCCTTTCTAGTGTGAGACAGCAACAGTGGCTGGTCAAATCTCCAAGATTGGCCTCAGAAGATTCCTGGAGCTGCAGGTTGATGCTTAGACTCTGGGCCAAACCTGGAGAGCTGGCAACTCTAGTGGGAGGGGAATCATAGATTTGTAGAGTTGGAAGGGATGATGAGGATCAAATAGTTCAACTCCCTGCAATGCAGGAATCTTTTGTCCAACTTGGGGCTCAAACCCACAACCCTAAGGTTAAGAGTCTCGTGCTCTACTGACTGAGCTATCAAGAGTAACATTTTCAGGCTTGCTTTTGAAAATACGCAAGATTAAACTGCTGAAAAGCAAAGAATTTTAAAAGCAGGCATTGTGGTTACATGAACATATGAAGCTTCTGTATACCAAGTTCATAGTCCATCTAGTTCTGTCTTGTCCACACTGACTGGCAGCAGCAATGATGCAGGTAGGTACTGTTAGACTCTACACTTTATGGCCTTAGTGCCCTCTCTGCTCTATAGGTTTACTTCAAACTGTGGCCATGCTGTGTTTGGGGGCCTTCCTACTCATTCCATCGAGTGGGGCCCTGACCTCCTTCTCCAAAGTCCTGGCCTGATGGCTTTCCAGGATTTTGGACAAGGGTATTTCCTCCCCCAACTGGAGACACCAGAGATTGAACCAATGACCTTTGGTATACGAAGCAATTGCTCGACCACTCAGGTATGGCCCTCCCCTTATACCTAATAATAACCAGAGATATGCATTACACTTTATAACTCTTGATAACAAGAGGATGTTCCTGAGAACAGATCATATGAAATCTAAAACACAGAGGGTGAGAGAGGTCTCCTTGCTGGTGCCCTGACCGTTATTTCCTCTATCCTGTGTTATTAACTGAGCTAGGAATGTTCTGATGTTTTTTTCTGGTTAAAACTCTCAGTCTAATTATAATCTAAAATTAAGTTTTTAAAACCGGGCAAACTGTAGAATGGATGTGTTATAGTCCAACTAGCACATGTTCCAAATCATTGAAAAACAGGAATTAAGGAGGCCACACAGAGTTCTTTCTCAGGCGGTGATGCATTGCAACAAAATTCTGCTGAGCAGCTGGTTAGCTCATAAAATTGCTAATTTGCTTATATTGGGATTTACAGTGTCTGCTTCCTGTGGCATTGGCCAAGATGAAATCCCTAGCAAAGAGAATCAGTTTTGACTCTTATCTCTTCTTTATAATGCACTTTTTCAGGAACATTAACAATTAAGCAATTAGTGAGGTTAAATAATTTATACATAGATCTTTCAGCCAAAGAGGATTTTTATTTGAGGCATTGCCTCTGGGAGGAATATTATCTTCCAGATATCTTGCATTTTTTTAAAGGATGCATTAAGAGAAGCAGTTTTTGCATGACTTACTAGTGATTGTTATTTGTGCATGGAGGTGATACATTCAGTATTGCACTCTGTAATCTGTCAGTTTTTATTTATATATTTTTACTTTATAAAATGTATACACCGCTTGATGGTAAAAAAAAGAACCTCAAAGTGTTAGTTACAGATAGGTAGCCGTGTTGGTCTGCCATAGTCAAAACAAAAAAAATTCCTTCCAGTAGCACCTTAAAGACCAACTAAGTCAGTTCTTGGTATGAGCTTTTGTGTGCATGCACACTTCTGGTTGATGGACTTCCATTTCATGCGGCTCAATGTGGTGCCTTCCATAGTTCCAGTTACAGATAGGTAGCCGTGTTGGTCTGCCATAGTCAAAACAAAAAAAATTCCTTCCAGTAGCACCTTAAAGACCAACTAAGTCAGTTCTTGGTATGAGCTTTCGTGTGCATGCACACTTCTTGAGATACACTTCTTGGTATCTGAAGAAGTGTGCATGCACATGAAAGCTCATACCAAGAACTGACTTAGTTGGTCTTTAAGGTGCTACTGGAAGGAATTTTTTTTGTTTTAACCTCAAAGTGGTTATCTATATCACATGCCCTGAATTTTTCATTAAGAAGCTGGAAACTGTCCCATAATTTTCCTTCCCTCACCACTGCCTTGCTCTTCCTCCTCTTCTTTTTAATTGGCAATTTAGAATATTTTTAAAATCATTGCACCCATGCAGGGTTTCTCTACAGATACCTTGCTAATTCATTTGAGCAGAAGATAAATCTGGCTACTTCATGACCCTCCATTAAGGAGCAGTGGCGTAGCGTGGGTTGTCAGCACCCGGGGCAAGGCAAGTAATTTGCACCCCCTAACCCATGGATTTGCACCCCCTAACCCTAACCCCCAGATATTGCGCCCGGTGCGGCCGGCCCCCCCTGCACCCCCCACACTGCGCCACTGTTAAGGAGGCATCTTGCATTAACTGGATTGGAATGTGTACAAGTGCCAGTTCACAGATACAATTGCACATCTATAGCAGCATTCTAGAGAAAAATAAAGAAAAACTCAGCCCCATAAAGAAGGATGCGTATATAGACAAAGATTACTACCAGGATAGTGATGGATGAAAACTGACTTAAAATGCAGTAAAAGTGTGTGTGTGTGTGTGTGTGTGTGTGTGTGTACCCACTTCCCCCACAAACTCTGTTTCAAAAAGAAGACAGATGGGTCTGATTTTCTGCATTTGGGTGCTTTAGTGGTTTGGTGCTGTAAGATTTATACCGAGATCACCAGCGGAATTTGGGAAGCCATTAATCAATGTATTTTCAAAGTGCAAAACTTGCTTTGTTGCTTTCCCAGGCAAGTCATTGAAGAGCACCTGAAAATGTTAAGTGCACAGGATGAAAGGAAAGATATTCATACGAAGGTTTTTCTTACTCCAAGTCGCCCTGTTTGGAATCTTGTCAGATTTTGTGAGATCGAAAAGGCAACCAAGTGATTCAGAGAGAGAGAGAGAGAGAGAGAGAGAGAGAGAGAGAGAGAGAGAGAGGACTGACTTACAGTTAGCAAAATCCATCTCATTCCAGCAGAAAGCCTGCCTGCTTTTAATGCAGCCAAATTGCCCCCATGAAGCCAGATGATTTGTGAAGCTAAATGAGCCAATGATAGCACAGACTGAACCGTATTGAGGTATGTTGTAGCAGGTCATGTCAATCCGATTGTTCATTAATTTGCCTGACTCACTGGATGAGAATTCAATCTAAGCAAGAACATGGCGCTTACTCTCATCCCCCTCTGAGCTTATAAGGATAGAAAGGGAAAAGGTGTGTGGTTCACTTTCTTTGTAAGCCAGCTTTGCTTCTCCAGGTTGCTGATGAGGCCATATTGCGCTGGCTGGAGAAAGAAATGCAGGCAAGGAGGTGGTCAGGTGGCTTCAAGCCGCTTGGCATCTCTTAATGAGATCCATCTGCTTGGGATGTACAGGATTTGGCAGGATTCCTGCAGGCCTGACGGCCAACTCCTTTGCCAGGCTTTTAAAATGTATAATCATAATGGGGCTGTAATTGGCACAAAGCACTGAAGGCTTTTCTGGCTCAAGTAACAAGTATAACACTATGGCTGAGTCACAGGTGCAAAACACCACGGTGCATCTGAACTGATCCCTGTGATCAGTTTTTTATTGGGGTTGCTGTTTCTGCTTATTAAAGGTTATGTAACATGAGTTTGCCTTGTCCCCCTGAGTAGAAATAAGCCAGGTATTTGGCTTATTGAAATGCTATGAAGTTTAGGGTGGCCATATGTTCTGCTTTGCTCCGTTTGATGAGCTATCAGAGGAAAGGCCTCTATTTGAAGGGCTGGCTGGACCTAGATAAAAAAATGTAAGGTGGAAGAGGAGGACTCCTGAAGTTGCCCACTGTAAGTGAACATTTGGACAACAGATTGAACAGCAGAATGCCACCTGGTCTCATTCTTCCCCACTAAGAGTGAAATTTATTTTATTATTATTGAAATTCTTTCTGTGAATTAGCAAATGCGGATCTTATGCAAATCTGCCCACTTTTTGCTCTTTTAGATTATGTCTTCCATCCTTTTTGGTGATGCATAAGCAGCCAGCTAATGAGGTTCCAGACAGCCTATTATGTGGGCAGTGCCTTTTCCAGCAGAATAATACTTGAAATCACATAGGATGAAAGGGGCAGCACTATATGTCACCAATTTCTTACACAAAAACATTGCTGCTATTTGTTTTACAGGCTATTGTATTTTTTAAAATAGGCTTTCATATGTAACGCAATAGACTTTTTCTCCCTTTATGCCACGCTTTCTGTTTTCCAATGTTGTTAGTTGCTTGGAAACTTCTTATGTGCCAAACAACTCATAAATTGACTAAATAATAATAACACTTGGTGTTCTAATCCTACAGCCTTACATGGCACAGCTACAGGCTGTGATCCCATGTGCTCACCATGTGGAGACTGTAAAAGGACTGCGTGAACGATGCTCGCTGGGTGTGCCGAATGAACACAATTAATAAAATCTCCCATATGGACATATTATTGCATTTTAATTTCAGTATTGATTATTTAACTTCATTAAACAGCACCTGCAAACGGATACACGCTCAAAGTGGCTGGCTGTCAACAGCGATAAGCTGATCGGAGATGTCAGAAAGCCAAGCAACAACTGGAAATGCACTTTAAGCTTCCAACCGTTTGCAGCCATGTCTTTGCCTACATCACATAGGACAGCCAGTGTGGGGCAGGTGAACGTGGTTTAGAGAAAATGGCCTCGTGGGCCAAATTAGGACCCCTGTGGAAAAGTATGTGCTTGTTTTCCCATTGCTAAACAGCAGGTGTATATGGACCCAATCTGATGTACACCATGGTCTATTTGGATGAGGGGAGGCTGGACAGAAAGCTCTCATTTGAAGCAGATTCGTGTGCACACCCCCAATTAGTTGCTTGCGGTCACAGATGTGAATCAGGCCCACTCTGTGTAGCTGTTCTGAGCAACAGTCCTTGAATTCAAGCCGTGGCTGCAAAGCAACACTCTTCTTAAAAGTATGGCTGCAAAATTGATGGGAGCGCACGCTAACTTGAGTTGCCAAGTCTTCCTTTGCAGCTGGTGCGTTTTGAACCTGGGGCCTTTTTTCCATAACCCTGAAGGGCGGCAGGAACAGGTGCCAGATTCAGAACGTAGCAGCTGTGAGACTCAGGAGCACACTTAGGGTGATTCCCCCTTTGCAGGCGCGGCTTGAACTTCCTCCTGCCTGACGTCGTTTATAACACAAGGCACGGGGAAAGATGGCGCTGAGTCACCCAAAATGGCCTGCAGGGCCTAATCAGGGCACATGGCTGGAGTTTCCCAGCCCTGGCCGAAAGGATCCTGATTCCAAATGACTAAAATGTTTTCTTCCGAGAGTAGGAGGGCTGACCTTTTATCCCTGTAACTGGGTAGGCTAAAAAAAAGAGGAATCCTGGGTTTCTAAGAAGAGTGCCTCAGGAGAATTGAGCCATGCGCTTCCCCACCCTGTCAGATGCACCGTAAAAGGCATTGTTCTTCAGCTGGCCAGGTTAGCACAGCAATGACAGTTCCTCATAAAACACAGAGAGGGACAAAACCCTTTGCCATATGCTGAGGGATGTCTGTGTAAAAAAGAAATGGTTTGGCTGTACACCAAGCTGCGCAGTTTCCAAATAGAGTCTGAATCCCAGCGAGAGAAGTTCCAGCTAAATATAGCCATGACAAGAGTTCAGAGTTGACTTTCTTTTTCATCAAGTACACTTAAAATAACCTGGCAGAATCTGGTTCCTATGCTACAAAGCAGAAGTGAGTGTGTTTGTCAGGAGGGGGGAATTAAGGGGCATTTCCACCAACTCAGAGGAAAACAAAAGAAATGGAGATGAGCAGATGGGGGGGGGGGAGGATTCCTTTTCTGATAGGGATGCCAGTCCATCGAGAAAGGAGCAACCTAGGAAGCTGCCTTATTCTGAGTCAGACCATTGATCCATCTTGCTCAGTGATGTTGACATGGACTGGCAGTGGTGCTCTGGGGTTTTATGCAGGAGACTTTCCCAGCCATACCCTGAGACCTCAATGATTGAACCTGGGACCTTCTTGCACACATGTGCTTTAGGTTCATTGGGTTGTGCATAGGAGACCTCAGGGAGCTGCTACATTATAGCTAGGGATAGGGAGGAAATTTGATTCAGTTTGCATTTAAAGGTGAAGCTTCCTAATTCCCCATTCCTGAAACGATACGTGAAACACATTTATTGTTTGAAAGTTGCACTTCTCCAAGTTTTTTAGTAATGTGCTAAGTTTTTAGTAATGTGCACAGAAATGCACAGACTAGGGTGCATATACAGTGGTACCTCGGGTTAAGAACTTAATTCGTTCCAGAGGTCCTTTCTTAACCTGAGGCACACTTTTACTAATGGGGCCCCCTGCTGCTGCTGTGCCACTGGCACATGATTTCTGTTCTTATCCTGGGGCAATGTTCTTAACCTGGAGCAACCACTCTTGGTTAGTGGAGTTTGTAACCCAAAGCATCTGTAACCCGAGGTACCACTGTATTAGCAAAGATAGCATACAAAATTGAATTATAATTACAATTTGTTTTATAAAAATGTGTGCATTAGTTGCAAAACTGCAAACAAAAATGTGTAGATTCGAAAAAATTTGCACAAAAATGCTGGTGATTTTTTTATGAGGACTTCTTTTAAGAACAAAAAGTTTGCACACCTATGTGGAAATGTCGAGGTGTGTCTTTCAGGTTGGAAAAATGATAAATGGAGCGAAACCGAAATGGGCAGATTCTGCCATCCCTAGTTATAGCAAATACCAAACACCTCATGACAGAGGGAGGCAAAAAAGGTGGGTTTCAAAGGCTGTAGTTTTAAAATGAGCGAGAGCTGCTTTTTCCTGCCACATATGATTCACTTGCAAAACACATTCCCTGCGGATATTGTGAAGGTCACTCATATAAGTGGCTCTGAGAAGGAAAAAATAGACAAATGCTGTGAAGATATGTCAATTGTAAAGGACGTTTAGGCAACATCATTAGGAGATGCAGCCTCACTCTCAGTTCATTTAGGGAACCCTGAAGAAATTGGGAATGAAGGACAATTCTTTTCAACTCAACTCACCACACACTGAACAGGTACCATATTTTTTGCTCTATAAGACGCACCAGACCACAAGACGCACCTAGTTTTTGGAGGAGGAAAACAAGAAAAAAAACATTCTGAATCTCAGAAGCCAAAACAGCAAGAGGGATCACTGCGCAGTGAAAGCAGGAATCCCTCTTACTGTTCTGGCTTCTGGGATAGCTGCACAGCCTGCATTCGCTCCATAAGACGCACACACATTTCCCCTTACTTTTTAGGAGGGAAAAAGTGAGTCTTATAGAGCAAAAAATATGGTAAGTAAGGCAGAAGAAAAAAAGAGACCCAGAGGCTCTGTCTTCACTTTTTAGCTCTCTTCTGTCCTCACATAACCCAGAATTGTGTAAACAAATGACAGAAGCTAGTTAAAGGGTTTTAAATCTTTGGATAAGTGATGGTAAAACTTAGGGGTGTTTTTTTTCTGATCACTAGACTGCATTGCCTGTTACGATGGCCAGAAGCAAACAATAATGGTAAGGGCTACTGCAACTTTCCCTAATTGGGCAGAAGAGGGAGTTTCAACAAGTGTAGCATCTATGACAAGTAACACTTGTTGAATGTCCCTTTTCTACACAACTATTAAAAGTTCAGGAGCCCTGTGCTCTTTTGCATCTGGTCATCCTACTCTGTTACTGCAAAAACACTCTTCTTCAAATGCAGCACAGGAGAAATAATGAGGTTCTTCCGGTGTCCTCGCTGTTCAGAAAATTAGAAAGAATTATTAATATACTGAGGAGTTTGCAACAGCAGCCAACACAGAGAAGAGACCTTTCCTTTGAAGGAGAAGAAAGGCAGTGAGAAGAAGGGAGAGCTTTCAAATGAAAGTCTTTACTAGGACTCGAGGCTTGCAGGGGGATGAAACATAAGCTATTATAAAAGAATGTTCCTGACCAATGGCAATGAAGTGATATATGTAAATCCAATAATAAATAAAACTCCCTTGGTGTTTCTATCTGCTATGGATAAAAATACTGCTGGACAAACCCTCTGTAAGTGCAAAGAAAACACTCTGTTTAATTTATAGGGTGCCGGCTATATTTAGCCAGCAGATTTTATGCGGGACTGCAGGCTCTTGGAGCAAATAACTGAAAAGCTGTTGCAAACGCTCTTTGACACTGCCTTCATATCCTTTATATCCCCCTCATTTGAAGAGAAACATACAGCAAAATGCAGACCAGAGACCAAACTCATGCACTTACTGCAAGGCAGTTCTGAACTAAAGTTGATAGGCCACTAAGCCATGGTGTGCAGTGTACTAAATATTGTTTAGAAACAGATCCATGGTTTGTGTTCTGCATGCACACCAAGGTTCATGCTGTTTGTTTCTTTCCCAGCTCCTACAAAGATCCCTGGGTGCTATCCTTGCCCCACTGCTGGGAAAGTGGCACTTTGTTACGGTTGCCATATTTCAAAAAGTAAGACTGATCGCCGAAGAATGGATTCTTTTGAATTATGGTGCTGGAGGAGACTCTTGAGAGTCCCATGGACTGCAAGAAGATCAAACCTATCCATTCTTAAGGAAATCAGCCCTGAGTGCTCACTGGAAGGACAGATCCTGAAGCTGAGGCTCCAATACTTTGGCCACCTCATGAGAAGAGAAGACTCCCTGGAAAAGACCCTGATGTTGGGAAAGATGGAGGGCACAAGGAGAAGGGGACGACAAAGGATGAGATGGTTGGACAGTGTTATTGAAGCTACCAGCATGAGTTTGACCAAACTGCGGGAGGCAGTGGAAGACAGGAGTGCCTGGCGTGCTCTACTCCATGGGGTCACGAAGTGTCGGACATGACTAAACGACTGAACAACAACAACACAAATTCCTGACAACTACAAAGCCTCCCGGGTTTCCCTGGACATTATTCTGATTCGGCAAAATTCCCCCCTGGTGCTATTTTTACATCTGAAAACCAGGACATGTCAGGAATTTTCTTGACGTATGGCAAGCCTACACTTTGTGTGCTGCTTTGGTGCAACTGGATGCCCCCTCCCTCCCAGCAATACAACAGAGGATGGATATACCTTCTTGGAAACGTTTGCTTTGTTCTTAATTGTACCAATTATGCAAAGCATTTCCGCTTCTTGCAGCATTCTGCCGAGGAGCTTCCCCTCCTCCTCTTCCTCACTGTACCTATGTATTTTGCCTTTTGTAAATCATTTCACTTTTTGCAAAATGTGATCAATAAAATGGTGGTTCTGTCTGTTATCCCTGCTTCATTATCCCTGCTTTCACCAGCAGATACACAGGGAATTGGTTTAACATCTAGGATGGGTTATTCAGTTTCCCAGAGAGAAACAGAAGTCTGGAGAACATGGACTAAGCCATGCCTTTCAGAGTTTTGCATAAGGTGAAGCAATCAAGTATTGGAGTCAACTACTTGACCATCAACATACATCAGTTGTATCACTTGAAAACTGTTAGCATTTATTTTTGTTCGGCAAACTGGACACATGGAGGCCGAACCCCAAAAATCCCACCCAACCCAAATGGCTTCTCAGTTTGGTGAAACTAATAGTCTTCAGTAGAGAGGCCAGATGCAATGAGTTTTTGTTCCCCTTAAACTACCAAAGAAGAAATGTTGGCAAGTGCAGGTTTTTTTACCATGCTGAAAAATCAGCATGTGTTGAAAATCCATCTTCTACACAATGATGAAAGGTACAAGAATCCCGGTCTCATTCAGTTCACCATAGTTTTCACATAATCACTTCTCTCTCTCAATCTCAATCTCTCTCTCTCCAGAGGGTGGAAGCTATGGATCATGAGAATGGTTGGACAGTGTTATTGAAGCTACCAGCATGAGTTTGACCAAACTGTGGGAGGCAGTGGAAGACAGCTTAGTCCCGTCTTACTCATATAGTGTCATACAATGACAGGCTGGAATGTCTATACCAAGAATAGGCAAACTCGGCCCTCCAGATGTTTTGGGACTACCACTCCATCATCCCTGACCACTGGTCCTGTTAGCTAGGGATGATGGGAGTTGTAGTCCTGAAACATCTGGAGGGCCGAGTTTGCCTATGCCTGGTCTATACCAATTAAGCAGTGGGGGAGTAGGAATCATCATGTGAAGGTATCTCAATTCAGTTGTGTGCTTGTTATCCACATCTGCCTGCAGAAAGAACCATGAATGCTGACTTTTCTATTCTGCTAACAGATGTTGCTCTATTGTGGGTAGATGCAAAAGAGGATGAAACTTGCACATTGCATAGTTGTGCAGACAAGGAATGGTCAGCAGGTATTGCTTATCATGCAAGCTGCACCTGCTGAAATACTCTACACTGAATGGTGTAAGGGCACTGTCCGAATCTGCATCTGGCCATCCCATGCTCAGATTAAATTTATCTGCCTTCCTTGCCTAAGTCTAATCCTTTTCATGTCTGGTAGAGATCATGGGCCCTACAAAAGCAGCAGTTGGTGGTGGCAGCAGCAGCAGTGGGGAGTAATTGTGTCAAATTCTGGCAATACTTCCATGGCTTCCACACTAGTATCCCTTCCCCTGCATTTATTTACAACAGACTGTAACGGTGACACTCTAATTAACACTTTGCCATCAGCACATAGTCGGAACAGTTCCCTAATTAGCACAGCTGAGAGAATAATGGGCAACATTTCCTGCAAACATTTGTGTTTGAAAACAAATTTAGATTCAGCTACATCTGTGACCCTTTGCATGCTTGCTTTTTGAAGATACAGATACTGCATCAGCCCTGGCTATCAGGAGCACTTGAAAGAAAAATTACTCTAATAACTCATTATCTGGGAAAGGATTTGCCAGACAGTCCCTTTGTACCAGCAGATGCTGTTGTTGAAAAATGGCGTGGTCCAACTTGCCAGCTCCAAAACTGCACCCCCACATTTTCATTAGGTACATAGGCTAATGACTTATTCTGGCAAAAGGGTGTTTCACATGGTAAAGAATCTAATAGCCATTTCCTTCTCATAAGGAAACCTGGGATCCATAGTTCCCAGAAGATGAGTAGAGAGCTCCAATACGTAATACAGGGATAGCCTAACTTCTGTTGTCTATGCTCTGGTAACCTCTAGGCTGGATTACTGCGATGCATTTTACACTGGGCTGCTTTTGAAGACAGTTCAGAAACTGCAGCTGGTGCAGAATTCAGCTGCCAGGTTGCTCACTGGGGTAACATGGTCTGAGCACATAACACCAAGCCCGGCCTAACTGCACTGGCTACCAATTAGTTTCAGAGCCCGATTCAAAGTGCTATTTTCGACCTATAAAGCTTAATGTGGCTCAGGACTCCAGTACCTCAAGGCTTGCCTCTCCCATATGACCCAACCCAGATCCTGTGATCATCAACTGAGGCCCTTCTTTGTGTGTCCCCTCCATGGGAATTCCAGAGGGTGACAATGCAAGAATGGGCCTTTTTGGTGGTGGCTCCCCACTTGTGGAATGCTCTCCACAAGGCGGCTTGCCTGGTGCGATCCTTAGGCGCCAGGCAAAAACATTTCTTTTTTTCCAGGACTTTGGAGCTGTGACCTCCATATGTGGGTGTGATGTTTTAATCCTTAAAAACAGAAGTGTTTTTTGCTTTGTTTCCCTTTATCCTGATATGTTTGTAATGTTCCCCCACCATTAAATGGCAGAGTTAAGGACCCAGCAGCTTCCCTGCTGCTTACAACTTTGCAAAAGTGTGTGTCACATTCAGCTGAAGGTGCAGAGAAGTTTACGTTCTCATTTTCTCTCTCACACACACATGCATAGCTAAGTGGGAGATTGTTGTTTGATCCTAAGTATATATTTCTTTAGCGTGGGAGTCCTGTGTTGTATAGCAAGCGATCTGTGTGAAAGCAGAGCTGCAACATTGTTCTTAATACCACTTTTATCAATGGAGCTGGTGCAGTGATCAGGCCTGGATGGACCAGTTTCAAGGATTTCTGCTGGCTACAACCAGTGGGGACCCAGCAGGGAGGAGGGGGGTCTCTTTGCTGGCGGAGTGATGCTGCCATCACTCCACAAGCACATGCTGGCATAAAATGCACCTCCATCCCATCCAACCTTCCATGCCAGCCTGGCACAAAGGGAGGTTGGATTATGACCTCAGTGTGCAAAAGACTGCATTTATTGTAAGTCTCTTTAAGACTGACTTGTAAGTAAATGCATGCAGAATGATCAGAGAAAGAGAGAACAGTTGGCTATTTCCCCTGAAGCATCTTTAGTGACATACAAAATCACATGTCTGTGTCCAAACTAAAATGCCATATTAATTCTATTATAGTAATCACAAAGGCCCCCACTGCTGAGAGCATCTTTATTTCCATCCACATGTAGGGTGATTAGGTGAAAAAGAGGACTTTTAATAGTTATGCAAAAGAGGGAATTCCGCCCTAATCACATGTGAATATTCTCCAGGAGCACCTATATTTCTGGTTATATGGAGAAAAATAACCGCATCAAATACTTTAAAAGTACATACCTTTTTTGTTGCAATTTGTATTATTCATATTAAAACTGCTTCCTTACGATATTTATTTATTATTGTTGTATGGTGCAGGATTTATGCGTTGGGTGATGTGGAATGTGTGAAGTGGGTGTGATACAGACTTTCTGGAGTACGTTGGATGTGAGGAGCTTCTATGTACCTTGCCTGTTTGCATTTGAATTCTCTGCCACGGCAGTACACTTATTTGTCCTCTAGTAAACATTTTCAAGAATGTCTTCTATGATCGTAATTCCTTGACCATATAACGTATTTTTCCGTCTATAAGACGCCCCCATGTATAAGACGCCCCCTATTTTAGGGGATTCAGAGTTAAGAAAATGGGGGGAGATGGCCCAGAGTATAAGACACCCCCTAATTTTTGACATTATTTTTTAGGGGGGAAACTTGGTCTTATACATGGAAAAATACTTAGGCTTTGTACATACCATACGTTTAAAGCACCTCCCACCAGTGCTTTTTTTCAGGAGGTACTCAAAGGTACGCAGCGCCAGCACCTCTTTTGTTGTTGTTAAAAAGTGTGGCACTCATTGTAACAACTTCATGGTGAGTACTGGCACCTATTTTTTCTAGGGGAAAAAGCACTCCCTCCCACCAAAGAATCCTGGGAAATGTGGTTTACTGTTCAATTCCTAGCACCCATAACAAACCACAGTTCTTAGGATTCTTTCTGTGGGAAATGCGCTTTCAGTGTATGGAGCGGCGTACACAGCCCTCATTTGCACAAACTGATCTGCAGTTTGTCCTTTTTCTTATCTGCTGTGTGTCTTTCCTCTGCAGTGGATTTCATTATCGCCTTTGGAATGAGACTCAGTCTTCCCCATCTGTAAAATGTCAGCTGCAGTCCAAACCCCAAGCAGCAGAAGCAGCAGGGCTTAACAGAACAGCAGGGCCACTGCCACAGCCACAGCTCTGCTACTCACCCCAGGCAGGCAGGCCAGAAGGTAAACTGTTGTGCCAGCCTGGAGTTCGATGCTGTTATATGATGGCGGCTGGGCTGGCTCAGGTCCCAGCAGATCCTGAGTTGGCTCAGCACTCCCTGCATGGAAGCTTGGCAGGTGAAACAGGAAAGTCCTCTGGTGGAGGACACTGGAGTCTGGCAAGGCTCCTATCCCTCCCTAGGCTGGTACAAAGGGCTTTGGACTGTAGCCCTAGGACTTCTTCTAAATCTCTTAAAATGTTGTTTATAAGTGTGGCTCATAGTGATGGGGACGTGCTGTAGCTGAGTGGTAGAGAAACTGCTTTGTATGTGAAAGGTGCCAGCCAGGTTCTTTGTCTGGCCTTTCCAGGTAGGCCCCCTGGGACTTTCTTACCTGAAACCCCAAAGAGTCACAGCCAATCAGCATGGACAATACTCAGCTTGACCGACTAATAATAATAATAAATAATAATAATAATAATAATAATAATAATAATAATAATAATAATAAACCTTTATTGTCACTACACCACCTGTGTGCAGTTAAATTAAATGAGCCCCTCTCCCCACCCCCACACATACACTCAGTCTTGTTTGCACACTGTGTGCTTGTTGGAAGTCAATTGCACCACTATTTTTTTCCATTCAGCAGCCCAACAGCCCACCGATAAAATCAGTTCTTTAACCTGTTGCTGCGGCTGACTGTACTTCTGTATCTCCTGCCCCAAGGCTGGAGTTCAAAGAGGTACTGGCCAGGTTTTCCTCGCTCTCCTGAGGCAGGGGTCTCCCGCGATGTCATCTAGCAAACTCAGGGGACAGCCCAATCCTCACTATTTGTGTGCGGTCCCTCAGAAAGTCTTTAATCCAATCACAGATGGTAAAGGTTCAGGTCCATCAGCTTTTTAATAAGAATGATCATTCGGTATCCTGCCAGAGCTTTCTGCTATGCACGTACTTCTGCTTATGGCATGCATGTGCCACAGCTGCCATCAAGGATGTGTTGAGTTGATCTGTGTTGGCCCCCTATCATGTGTGGCTGGTAAGGTGGCCAGGTTAAATATTAGCATTTCTTCCCAGGATGAATAAATTGCCTTCTATGGGCTTTGCCCCCAGCCCTGCTATACTCCATCCCCTTAGCCAGGTTGATATCACAATATTCTGTGGACCTCTATGAACCTACCTGGCTACCCCTGGTTTGGCATTTCCTTCTCACAAGGGAACAGGAGGATCCAGACTGATGCAAAAGCTCCTAACTTGAGTAAGCTTTTCTCAGCAGCTCTCTCTGGGGTTCATTTATCATTTTGATCAAAGAAAACAGTTGTTCAGCAGGACCTAGAAAAGTGGTGTTTAATAAGGCCATTGCCTTCCAAGCTGTCAATGAAAGCATCCTCTCCCTTTCAGATATTGGATTGATTCATGAGCAAGGGCAAGGGCTAACAGGCAAGGGACTCCTCATAAATAAAATGCACCCAAGCCCAGCCTGTGAGAATTGGTCTCCTGTTCTAGGCACTTTTCCGGGGAAAGCCATTTTTTGCCTGTCCACTCAATCTTTTCCAACAAACTGTACCACAAAGAGGACCTGGGGAAACAGAGCTATTCTCCCATCCAAAAATCTCAAAGGCCAAGTGGATTGGGGGAGGGCAAGAAAAAGGCTGAGTGTGGTGAGCTGACAGATGGGGAACTTGTAAATGTCTCTGCAGCTTTCCCCTTGATTAACAAGGGATGGGCAAGCTGGGAAGGAGACAGCTTTGACTGTCTGCTGAAATATGCTTAGGATAGAATCCAACTCATATTTCAGCTAGCTCAGTCGGCACACGCTGCCATCAGGTGCCTCTAGCACGGCTTCTGTGATAGGATTATGTCCTGGCTTTCAGATTAAAGATTGCATGGCGCTACCGAGACAACAGTGCCTCTTAGAAAGCAAGGCTTCAGGTTCTTTTATATACAGTCTTCCATTAAACAGAATTTGTGAAAGTCTGAGTGCATGTGGCAGATAGCTTTTAGCTACCAACACAGAAAGCTCCTCAACCAACTTGTCCTGAGGAGTCAGCTGTGATGCAGTCCTGCCTCCTGGCTTGTCCTTCGGTCCTCCTGATTTGCTTGTTGGTCTTCCTGATCACTAGCTCAGTCCAACGAGTCCTGTTGGTTTGTTCCCAGCTCGCCTCAGACTGCTGCCCACAGCTCAGTCCCAACAGCTGGCAAGCTCTGCAATGCCCCATCTACCAGTGATGTGACTTGGGTGGTTTTGGTTTATAGCACCACCAATATTTGAGTACACTAGTCACTACTGCACAGGATTTGAGGTTGGTCATAAGGCTTCACATTTTCTCTGGGTCATTTATTGAGGTTAAAGTGGTTGATGTCTCTAGGGCAGCTTTCACCAACTGATTCCACAGTTGTTTGGGGTTGCAACTCCCATTGCCAAAACATCTGGATGGCTTCAGGTTGGTAAAGGCAGATGTCTATATAGACATCTTCCTAGAATGTGGTGGGATGAACAGAATGTAGATGTGATGGCCCCATGTGAGAATGTGTGTTTTGAAACATAATTTATGGACATACTAAACATGGGGAAATAGGACTAGGTGCTCACTCTCCAGGTTTTGAAGGGGAGTGATTGCTCCCACCACCTCTTGGTATTGTTCAAACTCTAACCAAGCAAGATGAGCTGAACTTCAGTGAGAAATTGACCTGGGGCTTTGGTTCTGTGCAGGACTGAGGTTTCATGTCCATGATAACTTATGAGACAGTGGGTGCAAGACCACAGCTTTAACATGGTTGCACATGTGGGATTTGTATTTATAAAATTTTCTAGCTCCTCCCCTACTCTACCATTTCCTCCCACGGGGGGCTCAGCTAGTTTACAACATTTTAATATATAAAACAACACTCTGAAGCTCAATATACATAATGCTGGTGCCTGAAAGAAGCCCAAGCATGCTTTCTGTGGACAATGCACTGAATGAGGTTTAAGAACATAAGAAAAGTCCTGCTGGAGCAGACCAAAGGCCAGCATCCTCTTTTCACAGTGGCCAACCAGATACCTGTCGGAAGCATGCAAGCAGGATGTGAGTGCAACAGCAGTCTCCCCTCCTATGGTTCCCAAGTAGAATTTGGAAGCATTCTGCCTCTGAAAGTGGATATAGAACATACTCATTGCGGCTGGTAGCCTAATCCCTCCATGAATGTATCTCATTCTCTTTTAAAGCTATCCAAGTTGGTGGTCACCACTACCTCACATGGAAGTGAATTCCATAGTTTGCACTGGGTGAAGAAGTACTTTCTTTTGTTGGTCCTGAATTTTCCAACAACCAGCTTCACTGTAAGGCTGCAATCCAAGGTCAATAATGCCTACCTACTTTCTCTTAGCTGTGGAGAGCGTGCGTTGCTGGATTTAGGTGGGATCCACTCCAAGGATTATGGTATCCTAGTAAAGGGGTCAAAGGGGGAGTACCTCTGTCTGAATACCAAGGCAGGGGTGTATAGGCCATAGACCCCCACCTACCCAACAGCATCCTGGAAGGACTGTCCAGAATTGATGTGCATCATAGAGTGGTCCTTTACCCAGGATTGACCCTGATGACATAACACTGGTCCTGAGAGATCTGCATTGGCTCCCAGTGCGTTTCTGAGCACAATTCAAAGTGTTGGTACCCTAAACGGCCTCGGTCCTGTATACCTGAAGGAGCGTCTCCACCCTTATCGTTCAGCCCAGACACTGAGATCCAGCGCCGAGGGCCTTCTGGCGGTTCCCTCATTGCGAGAAGTGAGGTTACAGGGAACCAGACAGAGGGCCTTCTCGGTAGTGGCACCCACCCCGTGGAACACCCTCCCTTCAGATGTCAAGGAAATAAGCAGCTATCCTATCTTTAAAAGACATCTGAAGGCAGCCCTGTTCAAGGAAGTTTTAAATATTTAATGCTGTACTGTTTTTAACACTGGATTGGGAGCCGCCCAGAGTGGCTGGGGAAACTCAGCCAGATTTGGGGGGGGGGGTATAAATAATAAATTATTATTATTATTATTATTCAGCAAATTGGGTTGGTTAATTCAGGATACACACCCAATGCCTAAGCCAAGACCTTCTGACATTTGTAAGCAATGAAGTTGTGACCTATTTGATCCCAAGTGGCTTGACCCGTCTTTACTACTTCTTCCCATGGTTCAACCCCGACGTTTGCGGGCTCACTGTGCCTGGGCCCACAAATGACCTCTAGCGAGAGGTTCTCAGCTTATTTCTCTTTCATCTGGAAAGAAACAGTTGTGTACCCAATAGCAAAGGAAATGCAATAAGTAAATAAATGAGTCTTGTTATGTATTGTGGGTGGAGAGTTCAAAGTTCCACAGAGAAACATAGTAAGCTGTGAATGACTTCAAAGAGGCTAAGTAGCTGAAGAACATATTATAATTCCGTTTCCTTGTGAACCAAAGAATTTATCTCAGCATAACTACCTTCTTTGGACAGAAAGGGAAAAAAGGGAGAGAGAGAAAAGAAACGACCAGAATTATTTGAGAAGGACGCTGGTTAGGCAGGTGAAGATTTCCATTAAATACCACCAGTTGACTTCAGAATTCTCTTGTACAGGGGCCAGTTCTCTTGAACTGGTCTTCTTGTGATCACAAGCCTAGCAGAAAAGCAGAAAAGCTGCTCTTACGTTCTGTAAGTAAAATACAAAAAACGGAGGGGGCCACCAAATGGGAGTCTGAGTCAGAGTGCCAGTGGTGGTTGTGACATGCTTTCAGGTGCCCCACTGGGACTTGAGCTACTGGAAGTCCATGACAGCTAAATTTGATTATAGAGCCCCATCAGAGAGCAACAGGTGTGTTGCTCAACAGAAGGATGACATCTCTAATTACTACACTGTGGAGATTTGCTCAGTGGCAGGTAACAGCAGAGGGCCAGCCTTTTCTCCCCTACCACTGGTTTTTGAAGTGTCCTCTAAAGTGTCATTGGTAATTGGATGCTGAGCAGATACCAATTCTTCACTGTTGCCTAGAGACTCACCTCAGCCCCGTTCTACATGCCCAACTACCATTGGTGTCACTGAACTGAATACCACCAGTCGGTCACATACTGTATGTACTCTAGCAGAGTTATACAATGGCTTTGCTGAGGCAATTCAGATCCTTTACATTTGGGCCATCTAAGTACTTAATTTATGGCAGAATATAGAGATGCACTTCTACCCTAAAGATATCACAAGAGATTCCTGGGATGTTCTCAGTTGCTGCTACCAGACTTTGAAATTCCCTTCCTAGAGAAGCTAGCCTGGCTCCACCCCCACCCCACTTGTCCTGTCCTATTCCAACAGGCCCTCAACACTGGCTGTTCTTTTCAGGAAAGGGCTTTTATAGTACTGTGCTGTTTTTATGGTTTTTGTCATCTGCATTTTAATAGATTTGTTTTTTCAGTTGGGTTTTTTCATTTATAAGATTTAATTAATACATTATAATAGAAAAAATCTAATCTAAATGGAAACAAAAGCAAAAAAGAAGAAGAAAGTCCTCTTTCACAGGTAAATCTTAACTTAACCAACACAGAGAAAGGCAAACCCCCCAACTCTTACCTGGGAGCTTCCCTTTCTTCTCTCACACAGGGCCCTTAATCAACTATCCATCACCTTCATCTGCATGTTAACCCTTCCTTAACCCTGAGTAAAAAAGGTAAAGGGAGCCCTGACCATTAGGTCCAGTCATGACTGACTCTGAGGTTGTGGTGCTCATGTCGCTTTATTGGCCGAGGGAGCCGGCGTTTGTACGCAGACAGCTTCCGGGTCATGTGGGCAGCATGACTAAGCTGCTTCTGGTGAACCAGAGCAGCACACGGAAACACCGTTTACCTTGAGTAGAGGACCACAAATGGTGCAAATGATCGGAACAAATGAAAAACAAAAGAAGAAAAAGATAAAGAACAAAGAACAAAGAGATAAGAATGTTAAAGGAAATAATAATGGAACAGCAAGGTAATGAAAGGTAAGAAGAAAGGAGTAAGCAATAGTTTTAACACTATTTGAGTTTAATTACTTTTTAATTATTATCTTTTCTATGTTTTCAGTGTCTTTATTTTATCTGCGTTGTTTTCATTTGTTGTAAGCCACCTTAAGTCCCTGTCTGGAGAAAAGGTGGGATAATAATAATAATAACATCTTGGAAAGTAAAAGGACCCATGCCCAATTCAAGGAGGGACAAAGAGGATCTCATGCACTGGGTGACAGGTTAGGGGTACAACAACGCAGAGTGGGAGAGAGAGAAGAAAGGTTGGATTGCCACAGCACACACTTGCCAACTCCTTTCTCTCTGTGATGCCCACCCTCCATCCACCCACATAAATGATTAAATGATATAAGAAAAGCCACACACCCCTAACAGAATGGCCACAACAGTGCTGCTTTTTCAAACCATAGATGGAATAGCAGAATCGTAGAGTTGGAAGGGACCACGGGGGGCATTGCAAGATTTTGGTGGCAGTGGGGAGGCGCCGGTACTACATACCGTTGAGTACTGCCAGAAAAAAAAGCACTGGCATCATGGTAGCTGAAGCTCAGGGAAGACTGAGCAGCTACAAGGTTGTGTTCCCAAGCACATCTGTTTAGAAGTAAGTCATTGCAGTTGTAGACCCTGAAATCTATGGAACCTGCTTCCAAATAAACTGGGGTCCCAGTGGCTTGTGCCTAACATTTTATAAAAAGGAAAAGTCTCTATGTGAAATAATATTATATCAGGACAATCACAATGACTCTGCTTTTGCCTCTTATAGGATTACCAGACTTCAGAATACCAGAAAAGGATGCTTTCTAAGGACCAATCTGTCTTTTATTATTGCATCAATTGAGTTCAATGATGTCCTCAAAGCAAAGCAGAGGGTCACTGAAGTTAAAGCTAACCTGATTCCATAATCTGTGTGTACTTTTCTTGAAAATTAAATTTTCCTGAGCCAACGGAGGGGTTGTTCACCGAAAAACAGCAAAATCCAGTTCAAAGTGTGAGCACCATGAAGTACTGCAGAACAAATTTGGTCTTCTCTGATTTCAGCACTTGAATGAGTTTTCTCTGCTCCATGCAGTTTAGAGAAAATATTGTTTAGTCTTTCAATGGTGGCCACTTAGCAGACTAGTCTTATTTACATTGCAAATCGTATATGGAACAGAAATAGCAAAAGACACACAGCTAGCTGACGTTGTCTTCCTTCCAGGACTGATTCTATTTAAAGTAAAAGGCAATGAACATTTCCACCCCCTCTGTTGCAAAATCTCCCTCTTTAGAAACCATACTCAATCTGGGGTTAGGAACTTACTCCCTGAAACTTTCTCAGTGTCTCCATTAATTTTTCACCTTACATAGTATAGCATAGCTTGAAACATTGTGAATTCCTGCAAAACCACTTAAAGCAGAAGTGATTGTGGAATACACACACATACACTACCTTGTGCAACTGCCAGTTGTTGGCCAGTTGTGTCTTAACTATCCAGTAATCCTTGCTTGCACACTGTTTTGGCCAGGGTGCTGTCTAACCTATTTTCCTTTGTATAAGAACAAGCTTGAAGGAGGCCTCCCAGCCTGTTCACAGGTCCTTATATGATCAGTGAAAACAGTTGGTCCTGGCAAGTATTAACTGCTCTCAATCTTAACCTGATGACTGCCATTTGTCCAGATTTTAATTTGTCTGAATTAATTTTAAGGTGTATTTTAATTAATTGATGCCTGTTTTTATGTATACTGTGTTATTTATATGATGTTAGCCACTCTGAGCCCGGCTGCGGCTGGGGAGGGCAGGGTATAAATTATTATTATTATTATTATTATTATTATTATTATTATTATTATTATTATTATTATTATTATTTTGGTTGGCCTCATAAAGGTATTTCCCAAATACAGCCAACACAGCTCCATTTGCCTTTAATATTGTTATGAGTTTGGGGTGTTAAGCTGGGTGCCAGACCTCTCTAATCCCTGGATTCAGCAATTGTCAGAATTGAACCAAGCCTTCTAATTTTTGTCACAGCCAAACTAGCCTCCTGGGGAGGTGGTAGCCTGGGTGAGAGCCATTAAGGAGGCTAAAGGGGTTTGGTGCAAGTCAGCAAATGGGTAGGGCCCCTTCCTTCAACAGAAAAAAGCCAAAGTTGAGAACAGAGAGTTGCGGTGATGTGACCTAGAAGTAAAGCAGCAAGGCACAGAGAGAGTCAGAGCAACGTTTGAGAGCAATGTTTGATTTCTGTTTGAATCCAAGGCTGTGCCTATGGGAGAAACAAGACCCTTTTGGGGTGTTTATGCTGTGAACCCCTCCATCATAGGCTCAGGTTGTATATATGTATAAACAAACCATATATCACAAAGACACTACAGTCTCTGCTGTGCCTTGATCCAACTCTGAGACCCTTGGAATCTCGCACTGCTCAGAAATTGGGGTGGCATGAAACATGTAACTCACATGTCCCTGGGATTTTGGATGTGAGATCTGTCTCTTCTGGATTTGTGAGAAATAGTAACACTATCCCACTACCATGTGAAAACTGCAGGGAACAAAGAGATCTACAAAGGCAAATTGGATCCCACCCTCTTAGAGAGGAACAGAGCTTACTTCAGGGTTTGAAACAACTGCATAGAACTTGAAATCACCAAAGACCACAGTGGCGGAAGCGGGGGAAGGCATATTTGATTGTCTTCTCAAATCCAATTTGAAAAGTTGGGAAAATCTGATCTGCAAGATGACTCAAAACATGCACATTTTATTTGGAACTGAAGCTACTGACATAGGTCAGAGCTTTATTGGAGAAAGCAGAGGACCTTGAAAACAGAGACAGGCAGCATGTGGAGATGATGGGTTTAGATGGGGGAAAGTAAACGGGAGCACTCCATTAAGTGAATAAAAATGAGACCAAAAGTTCTTTAGAGATGGCCCTGTTTGTTTTCAAGAAAATGTATCATAATATCACTGATAAGGTCAACTATGTTATAGGGCTGGGACCCCCTTCAGAGGCTGTACAGCTTGTAGAGCATATAATTCCACAATGTATTCTGGGCATTAGCACAAAGGGCCCACGTTATTGAAGCTGATACCATCTCCTGCATCAAAGATGCAGCAATAGCCACTACTGTTCTGGCAGATGCACAGCCTGAAAATCCTGATTATAACTATAAACTTTCCAAGGCAGCAGGAGAGTAACCTCTGTGACCACAGCAGCTCCCATTCTGTTCTGCCACTGATCCCTAAATGTGCACCATCCGGCACAAACTAAACAGGCTGAAGTTCACTGAAATCAACAGGTTTATGGAAATACATTTTGTGTTCTGCAAAATAAGATTACAACAATAACTGACGGTTGTCTAACAGCAGTATTTAAAATGTTAGCATCCATTGTTGTTTTAGCAACACATTCCATTTTTGTCCATAACTGAACGATCTGAGCAAAGTATAAGATATAGTTAAAGAAAAGACCCTCTGCTTTTCTAGCACTTTAGATAAACTGCAATGCTAAGTCCATTAACTGGAAATTTAAGACAAAGCGGAATACAGTATTCCTTGTTTCTTCTGAAGCAACAGCAAAACTCCTTAAAATCTAATTTATTCTAGCATTCCATGTCACAAGACGGTACAACACACGGAACACAAGTTTGGAGAAAGAAATTGTAATACATTTCTCAAAGTTAATTTAAAGCAAACTTGGTAAATGCATGTTGGTTCAATATTTGAATAAACGTGAAGAATCTGCAAGTGAGGAAACACAATTATTTGAAGCACAACTCGAACTGGGAAAGTTATGTTAGTAGAAGAACAAATGTGATAATATTTAACCCCTGTGTTGCTGGAATTGCAAGTTATATAATGCAATAGCAATGCAGAGCTGGGGAACATTTTACAGTCGCAGAATCATACAGTTGAGAGGGACTTCAAAGATAATCTATTCCAGCTCTTTATTGATACAAGAAATCCACTACAGTATTACAGAATTTATGATAAGTGGTCATGCCCAGGGAATAACTGATGGCTAGAGGGGATGCTTAATTTTTCCTCCGGCCAATGATTCTCCCTTGAAAATTGGAAAGATTAAGAACATCACTAGCATCTATTGATCTCCTCTACCAAAGTCCCCTGCCTCCACCTGCTTGTGTCACATCAGGAAATGCAAGGTTATGCATGTGCGTTTGTAGACATAGCATGGCTCTGTCCTGAGTCCCTGACAAATCAAGAACAAGTAGAATATATACTTTACAGAAAAGTATCAAATAGTGTCTGGTATCACCAAACATTCATCATGCTAGTTAACTGGTTTTAGAAAAGGCTTTTGACAGTGTGGGAAGGGTCCTTACAGTTAAATACCAGCAAACTAAGATACCATATATATGACATGAATAAAGCATGATTTACATTCCAAGCTTAACCATGTTTATTCAAAACTGCTCGAGAGATTCAATGGCATTTACTTTTTAAGTGAATATGCTTAGGCTTTTCAGCCTAATGTTGCTCAAGAATCATTATACTGTAGTTAAAAGAAATATTCTTATACAGTAGCATTTACAGATAGAACCCTCAAAATCCTTAAGATTAACAAAGAACAATCCCTGCATGCTAAAGTTTTTGTGCTTTCTGTAATAACAACATAATTCCCACATTACTTCATACTACAGCTATTAAACATGACTATTACTCTCAGTAATTTATCTACTACCTATCAGTGGTCGCATACTGAGGATCGTAGTGCTAAGCTGACGAGCCTTTTCAAACTAAGCAGCTCTTTAAATATTTCTGCTTTTGTGGTTTTCTATCATTTTAGATTTTAGTAAAACTACATTTTACTATTTCCTTTTCACATGGGGAGGGTAGTCAAAAATTGGTTCATCAATACTGTTGTCTCCCCACCCCATAGGAAAACCACTGGAGCTATACATTCCAGTGCAGGAGAGGGGGAACATGCAACTGTGGGAGAAGGATTTGTTGCAATTCAGACACTTTCCTAATATTGCTCTTTTAGAGTTGTAAAGCAAGAAAAAGTATCCAAAGCAACCAAAACAATGCAACAAATGTTATAGCCTGAACTGAATGGGAGTTGTGTTGATGACAATAATTAATGTCAGGTTCAAATGACAACCTCTTGCACTGAAAGAATGTGTGAGAGGGGTCAGAGCCATATGGACTAGTCTCCCTGCCACTTAAACCTTCCATGCATTTGGAGCACATCAGAAGGGGTTCTGAGCATGTAATGGTGCATGCACATAGGCAAGAGGAACCCTGATTGGTATATGTGTATGCATTCTGACACGCTCCGACACGCTCCCTGAAGGACCAGGTGCGCGGCCTGAGAGTCATTCTGGACTCACAGCTGTCCATGGAGGCACAGGTCAATTCTGTGTCGAGGGCAGCTGTTTATCAGCTCC
Organism: Podarcis gaigeae; assembly: GCF_964106915.1. Classification (NCBI taxonomy): domain Eukaryota; kingdom Metazoa; phylum Chordata; class Lepidosauria; order Squamata; family Lacertidae; genus Podarcis; species Podarcis gaigeae. The sequence continues at coordinate 63,051,453 of NC_139681.1, forward strand.
ATCTGGTACGCAGGCTGAGACCCTACCTACCCGCGGACTGTCTCGCCAGAGTGATGCATGTTCTGGTTATCTCTCGCTTGGACTACTGCAATGCGCTCTATGTGGGGCTACTTTTGAAGGTGACCCAGAAACTACAATTAATCCAGAATGCGGCAGCTAGACTGGTGACTGGGAGTGGCTGCCGAGATCATATAACACTGGTCTTGAAAGACCTACACCGGCTCCAAGTACGTTTCCGAGCACAATTCAAAGTGTTGGTGCTGACCTTTAAAGCCCTAAACGGCCTTGGTCCAGTATACCTGAAGGAGCGTCTCCACCTCCATCGTTCTGCCCGGACACTGAGGTCCAGCGCCGAAGGCCTTCTGGTGGTTCCCTTGCTGCGAGAAGCCAAGTTCCAGGGAACCAGGCAGAGGGCTTTCTCAGTAGTGGCGCCCGCCCTGTGAAACACCTCCCACAAGATGTCAAAGAGAAAAATAACTACCAAACTTTTAGAAGACATCTAAAGGCAGCCCTGTTTAGGGAAGCTTTTAATGTTTAATAGGTTATTGTATTTGTGTTTTGTTGGAAGCCGCCCAGAGTGGCTGGGGGGATCCAGACAGATGGTAAAGGTAAAGGTAAAGGGACCCCTGATCATTCGGTCCAGTTGTGACCGACTCTGGGGTTGCAGCGCTCATCTCGCTCTATGGGCCGAGGGAGCCGGCGTTTGTCCGCAGACAGCTTCCGGGTCATGTGGCCAGCATGACTAAGCCACTTCTGGTGAACCAAAGCAGTGCACGGAAACGCCGTTTACCTTCCCGCCGGAGCAGTTCCTATTTATCTACTTGCACTTTGTTGTGCTTTCAAACTGCTAGGTTGGCAGGAGCAGGGACCGAGCAACGGGAGCTCACCCCGTCACAGGGATTCGAACCGCCAACCTTCTGATCAGCAAGTACTAGGCTCTGTGGTTTAACCCACAGCGCCACCTGCGTCCCTCCAGCCAGATGGTTGGGGTATAAATAATAAATTATTATTATTATTTTATTATAGTGGGGGGGCACAGCTGCCAGGTACATCATCAGAAAGAAGAGCTAGTCCCCGTGGCCATGTGACTATAATGCACTTTTCAGTGGATATTGGGAAGGTTTTGCCCAAACATCCATCACTATCCAATAAGTGCCTCTTGGCAGCTGCTTGGCTACCTTCTATAGGACAATCAAATATACAATGTCCAGTGTTCACTGTATTTTTAAAAATTGCAACATTTTAAGGTTTAAGTGCTAGGAAATGTAATATTCCCACATCAGAAATTACACTGATCAGGAGAGGGATCTGGGTTGCTTGCAATAAATAAATAATAAGGTAGTAGTCATGATTAATAAGCCCCAATGTTTAGAGGCAGAATTCCTTAGATTACTAGATGCTATAATAACAGGGCATCACCTTCATGTCCTGCCTTTGAGTTTCCAGAAGAATCTATCTAGCTACAGCTGGGGGCAGAATGTTGGACTAGATTGACCTTTTGCCTCATAGAGCAAAGTAGTTCTTCATGTTGCCACATACCTATTGCACAATTAGAAAAGGGTGTTATCATTTAAGATCCCTAGTGTTCAGAAAATAAACAGTGAGTTTTTATTCTTTTGCATAGACTTGGTTATACTGGTAAACAAACAATATAAAGGTAAAGGGACCCCTGGCCATTAGGTCCAGTCGTGACCGACTCTGGGGTTGCGGCGCTCATCTCGCTTTATTGGCTGAGGGAGCCGGCGTCCAGCTTTCAGGTCATGTGGCCAACATGACTAGGCCACTTCTGGCGAACCACAGCAGCGCACGGAAACACCGTTTACCTTCCCGCCAGAGCGGTGCCTATTTATCTAATTGCACTTTGACGTGCTTTCGAACTGCTAGGTTGGCAGGAGCAGGGACCGAGCAGCTGGAGCTCTCCCCATCGCGGGGATTCGAACCGCCGACCTTCTGATCGGCAAGTCCTAGGCTCTGTGGTTTAACCCACAGCGCCACCCGTGTCCCAAACAAACAATATAGTATGTCATAATTTAAAGCACTATTTGCAACCGGGGGGAAGTGAGAAGATCAGCAGGCAAGTTGGGGCACTCTATGCCCCTTCAGCTACTCTTCACAAATGAATGCTGGCCAAAAAAATAAATCTAAAAAGTAATAATTCAAATGAATATTAAGGGCCAAATTGTTAAATGAGTCTTTGCATCTCCTGTGCAGGTTTTTCCTGTTTGTGTTTTTAAAAATCCCTGAACACTAAATGCTATGAAACCTTTTAACGTCAAGTCTCGTTTGGACCTGAGTCAGAGTTCTAGAACAGACAGCATCCATCTATTCCGGTAGTGGGGGTTTCTGGCAGAATTACCAGAGAGTCTTGTCCACAACAGTGATGGAATTTCACAAGCGGAGGAGGAAATATGTTCTCCCTAGGACATTGTCTGATTATGCTCATCCATCATGCAGCGCTGACGGTGAGGACCAATTCAGATATATATGCACACCTTGTCACAGTTCCACAGCCAGATAGATATACCTTCATATTAAGCTCATATCAGCACACCTTCAGAGGCCCTATTTGTTCACCTTTCCACTTCTCAATCCTGTCTTGCAGAGTTGTCTCCTTTTATGACATAAACAACATGTTTGGAATAAAAAGCCAGCATATCCGTCCACTGCACAGCTTGTTCTGCCCTGTGAGTTCATATCTGCTGAGGCAACGCGCATCACCAGCAGCAAACATGCTTTGTACTAGGAAAAGGGCAAAGAGGGCTGCAGCAGCGCTCAAGAGAGAGTGTACATGTTGGATGATGAGCCTTCAAGTGATTGATGCTGAGCCAAGGTCTATCGTCGGGGGGGGGGGGGACGGTGAGGGGGGCTGTCAAGCAAGTCAGCCCAGTGTCTCCCTTTTGCTGCACTTTTTGGAGTACCCGTTGATTCCAACTGATACAATAGTGACTGAAAAAATAGCGAGAGAGTGTGGGAGTGTTTCTTTATATGGCCTGATCCTATGATCTGGGACTTAGTTATTGGAAGGGTCAGGATCTGGCTCGAGGGTCCCAACTATAGCACTAGACTAGAAATTAGGAAGCTGCACCAAGAGCTCTCCATCAAACCTAGCACAGAGCTAAACCACATTTCCTCCTATCCCACTGCCTTCTAGGTGTGGCACAAGCAGAAGTGTGGACGAAAACACCCACAAATGGTTGTTGTGAGGATAAAAGGAGGTGAGGCATACAGTGGTACCTCAGGTTACAGACGCTTCAGGTTACAGACTCCGCTAACCCAGAAATATTGCTTCAGGATGAGAACAGAAATTGTGCTCCGGAGGCGCGGCAGCAGCAGGAGGCCCCATTAGCTAAAGTGGTGCTTCAGGTTAAGAACAGTTTCAGGTTACGTACGGACCTCCGGAACGAATTAAGTACTTAACCCGAGGTTCCACTGTATATGCCACCCTGAGCTTCTTGAAGAAAGGGCACACTACAAATGCAATAAGTACATATGTAGCTAACTTATCCTGAATTAGGCCCTTGGTCCAATTGAGCTCACTATTGTCTATTCTTATATAGTGGTTCTCCAGGGTTTCGGACAGAAGCCTTTCTCAGCCCTGTCTGGGGATGCCAGAAACTTAACCCGGGACTTCCTGCATGCAAAGCATGAACTTTACCATGCTATGGTCATTCCATGATTGATTCATTCATTTTCAAAATGTATTAATTTATTTCAGAAGGTTTAAACCCCACCCTTCTGTTGCAATCCCAATGCTCAAGACAACAAGAATGTGTTGGCCATGCCAGCAGTTGTGAATGTTGTGATAGGAAAATAGTCCATCAAGCACTTGAGTGTGGCAGAGGCTTTAGCCCAGGGATAGAGAATCTGTGGTCCATGCAGGTGCTATTGGAAACCAACTCCCAGCAGTCCAGCCAGCAATAATATCCGGAGGGCTGCATGTTTCCCATCGCTGTCATACGTGATCTGCATGGTTTGCATGCAGAAGATGCCAGATCCAAACCTCTTATTTTCAGAAGGATCAGAGAGTAGGGTGGGGAATAACCCTGGATTGCTAGCTGCCAGTCAGAGTAGTATACAATACAGGGCTAGACGGGCCATCTCAGCATAAGGCAGCTTATGGTTATGGCAATAGGAGTGGTGAGGCAGGCAAACAAGCAGCCTTGCAATGCAACATACCGGAAGCATTTTACCCTCCTGAAAGCCATGTATGCCGGTGCAACTGCAAACCTACCTTCCACAAAATCAAATGGTTGGGAGAGAGGGAGGATTTGGAGTTGGGTGCAGGCAAGTCTGGAAGAGAGCTCTGCCTGAGACCTCAGGTACTCACTCTTAGTAGTCAGAGCAAACAAGTCTAGGAGGCAAATGGAGGAAACATTTGCATCTCCATATGCAAATGTATATAATATGTTCGAGAAAGCCAAACACCTCATAGATATCGGCTTCTGAAAATTGTGTGTTGCAAAAGGTGCTTTGCATGATGCAAAACTGACAGCAGAAAACAATTGGTCGTAAAAAGACTGAGATTATGAAGTCACATACATTCCCTCCCCACAAACTGACAAGCCTGAATTTGAAGCTGCTTAAACAATGGCACACAGAATATAAATTTTTCAACTCTATATCTATGCCACTTCTGTTACAGGGTGGAGGGGAGCCATTGCAATTCTGTGTATGGTTGTTTGTGGCTGTATGCATTTATAGATGTATTCAATGTTTTACAACGAATCATCTACATTTCATTATTTAAATACACCAGTATCCATTTAAATTACGTTTTACCACTTAAAATGTTACAAAGGCATGTGGTGCCCTCAATGTGCAACAGGTTGTCTTTTACGCCGTAACTCACCTCAGACACTACTTGGGTAAAAACTCCCAGTCCTTCTTTCATTCCTCCTTTTAGATTTCTATAAAGAGGGTTGTTCTTATACCCATTTTACAGATGGGAATTGAGGCTCAGAGAGCTATTCACCTATATAAAGCCTGCAATATTGCTTTCAAAAGTGGTGATCTGGCGGTGGTTTTCGTTTTTCTTATGCAAGCTGAGAAAACAACACGAGAAGCATTCCAAACCATAAGACGTGCCAAGTGTTATATATAAAAGACGTTCCGGTTTCATGATTATGTCTAGGCCCCTTCAGATGTTACAAAAATCATTAAAGCAGGTGGCATTTTGACACAGGAACAACCATGTGAGATCGGCATGCACATCACTGCATGTGGTACCCTTGCGTGCATTGCTGCCCTGTGTACACGCTCTGGGAAACAACAATTGGGGCTGTGGCTTTCGAGCCTTTATATACTGAGAGTAAATGCTCCCCACAACAAGCCCCAAAGAAAACCAAAAACAACTACTACTACCACCCAATGCCCCTACATTTATTATTCACGTGTGATCTAGTCATGGGTTGCACAGCCCTTCACTTCCTGCCCCTGTGCCGTCCATCCGCCAGGGATGCTGTGACACATGAAGCAGCCTTGAGCGCCCTTGTCCCTGCGCCACCCTCACTCTCAGGAACTCCGGGGAACGGGAAGCATCTTCCCCTTTGCCCAGTGCCCTTGCCAAGTGAGTGTGGGCTTCTGAGTGCAGCTGAGCCCAGGGACTCAGCTGCTGCCTGGCATGTGCCTGCTCCTCTGGGACAGGAAGGCAAGGCATCAGGAGCCCTGGGGCAAGTCGAGCAAAGCAGCAGGCAAACTCCTCTTACCTGGGCGCCTCCTGCCCGCCTGTGGGCCCATCTAGTGGCCTTGGGACCTGGCGATGCCCAGGCAGCCCCCGCGCGGCTCCACTCTGGTACCAAGGCCCGCCGCTGCCCGCGGGGCCCTTCCCCGCCAGTGCAGACATGCTGAGCTAATTTTATCGGTCCCCTTCCCCCATCGCCGGGGGAGCCTCCGTCCCTCCTCCTCCTCCTCCAGCCCCCACCTCCTTTCCTCCCGTCCGCCGCAGCCAGGCAGCAGCAGCGCTAGAAAATAGCACATCGCCCACTCATCCCCAGGCTCCTTCTTCAAGGAAAATATTTATATTATTATGCCACAGAGAGGGTTTCCATGGCACTGATGACTTTCACACTGTTGCCGTGACAACCACTTGAGGCCATCTTGGACGGGCTGAGAATACCCACTTCCTAGACAAATAAGGCGAGCAGCCGCCGAGGGGAGGGGAGGCCAGGGGTGGGGTAGGGGGAGAGGATCGCCCTTCTCCCCCTCGGTCCTCCCCTTCTGTCTTCTTCTTCTTCTCCTGGCCTGCTGCTCTCCCCCTAGCGGAAGCCCGACGGGCGTCTCCGTCGACGGGCGTTTCTCGCGCAGGAACCGCTAGCGCTTGGCGTCAACTTTCCGACGCAAACGTCTCGAAAAAAAATGAGACGCCCTCTTCTGAAGGGCAGCCCCGTCAGCTTCTTCGTGTCTGCAAGGCACGGGGGTGGGTGCAGGAATGCGGGGGGCAGCGGGAGGAGACAGAGCCAGAAGGCTGCCCCCCCCCGAAATATTGCGCTTGATGCAGAGGAAGTACAATTGCGACGTGCGCTCAGTTAGGGTACCATAGCTCATGAATCTGGCTTATGGAGTCCAAGTGTGATGAGCTTCGGGTTTTTGTTTAATTTTTTTTTTTAAGGGCTCATTCGTTGCCTAGATCCAGATGCATATCGAAGGTCTGGAAGACCTATTTCTGAAAGTAGCGTTACCCAAAGAATGTTCAGCTGCATTCCCATATGGGTTGCATCAGTTGAGAGCGCCTTTAGTAACGTGAAACTGGCAAAGCGCGGATGGGGAGGACCACTGACGCGCGGGAGAAGTAAAGTGTGCAGCGGATAGTGGGCGGAGCCAGAACCTAAAGTGGGCGGAACCTTCCCATCTCCCTCCTTGAGTGTTCCATTTCAACAGCAAGTTATACATTCTTGACAAATTCTTTGTTTTGGGTTCTAACAATTCTGTTTCTGATTTTGATTTTTCCACCTGGAAGCCAATTTTCTTATCCAAATTATATGCCTCCATTATCTGATAGTAATGGAGCCAATTTCGCACTTTATTCTTTAATTTCTCAAAACTCTGCAATTTTAGTCTATCTCCATCTTGTTCTAAAATTTCCCAATATTTCGGCCATTTAGCCTCCATATTGAGCTTTTTCTGAGCTTTCGCTTCCATCGGTGACAGCCACCTTGGGGTTTTATTTTCCAATAAGTCCTTGTATCTTATCCAAACATTAAGCAATGCTTTCCTAACAATATGGTTTTTAAATGCTTTGTGCACTTTGATCTTATCATACCACAAATATGCATGCCATCCAAATACATTGTTAAAGCCTTCCAAATCCAAAATGTCTGTGTTTTCAAGAAGTAGCCAGTCCTTTAGCCAGCAGTAAGCTGCTGATTCATAATAAAGTTTAAAGTCTGGCAAGGCAAACCCACCTCTTTCCTTTGCATCTGTTAATATTTTAAATTTTATTCTAGGCTTCTTGCCCTGCCAGACAAATCTTGAAATATCTCTCTGCCACTTCTTGAAACAATCCATCTTGTCCACAATTTGCAATGCCTGAAATAAAAACAACATTCTAGGCAATACATTCATTTTTATAACAGCAATACGGCCCAACAAAGAAAGTTTCAAATTTGACCATATTTCTAGATCTTTTTTCACTTCACCCCAGCATTTTTCATAGCTATCTTTAAATAAGTTCCCATTTTTTGCTGTCATATTGATCCCCAAGTATTTACGCACTCTTTCTCACTTTCTCTTGTGGTCACCTGGACATGCTTCTTCCCCCAAAAGCTGGACTCTTGTCCCTGATCTTGTTATATGCAATTCGAAGCGAGGTACAAAAACAACAACACCTTGGCAAATCTTGATTCTGTGATGGTCTGTAATTTCCTGAGTTTGTCAAATATTCCTTTAGCATTCCAGTAGAGTAGATGAAGGGAAAATTCATTCATAATTGTGAATGCCAATTCACAGGATAGGGAAGCCATTTCTCTGTCTGCTGAGTTTTTATGGTTTTTAAGGACTGGATCATCATTAAGTGCTACATACAAAACTATGTCACATATGTTATGGTACTGCAATAAAACTGCTAGCGCATTTGTAAAGCTAAGCTGAGCTCAGTATGGTTTTAAGTTGGATGGGGAACCAAAAATTGAGTTATATCTGGTCCCTTCCAACTCTACAATTCTATGGTATTTCATGTACTTAAATATGCTACTGATGTGGGGGCAAGAGAAGGGCCTCAAGACGACTGATGGTTTGTTGGTTGCTTGCATTTATAGCCCATCTTTTTCTCCAAGAAGCTCCAAGGTGCTGTTCTCCCACTGCTCATTTACTAGTAACAATAAATTCTACTCAGAGTAGACCCATTGAAATTAAGTTATTCATCCCCATTAATGTTAACGGGTCTACTCTGATTAGAACTAATGTTGGATACAACCGTATGTTTCACTTTGGCCCCAGGTTACTTCTCTGGGGGTTTGTTGACACTGTGTACTTTTGCTCTGAAAGGGGTGCTAGAGTTTTATCCACCACCACTATCACTCCCCCTTTTTTTTCTTTCTCTACATGGAGTCAAGATAGATGCTGATCAGCTTAAATGAAAGCAGGCAATGCATGGTGAACAACATTTCAAGGACAACAGGTTCCTGTCCTCCATCGCTTGTGTAAGAGCTGCTGCAGTCTTGCTACACCTGCCTCCAGTTTTCCTGCTTGCCGTGAAGGACTGGAACTTTGATTTTTATGCAGCTCTTAACAGGGATTGAAAGCGATGGGGGTACAAGGTTAGATTGAGCGTGGTGGTGGGCTCTAGATATGAAAGTGATGAGGGTCATCCATGTGAGCAGCAATGTCCTGGATGTGTAGTTTTAAGCATTGGATCCCAGATTTTCTTTATGGTATCAGCAGAGGAAACTATGGATCTCAGGGATCTTGCATTTAAAGATCATGGAAAACATGAAATTTTTACTGTGTGTCCTTGCTACACCCATGTGTGTTGGCTTTGTTTTTTCATTTTTAGCTGAGCAATTCGGACATTTAAAGCATCCCCCACACAAAGAATCCTAGGGGCTATAGTTTGTTAAAGGTGGTGAGAATTGGAGCTCTGTTGGGGGTAATCTAGAGTGCCCAGGATTAGGGGAGTGAGAGGGACATGCTTGAAATGCATGTGCGAATTGTGCTGAGATGATGAATTGGTAGAGGATACATGTAAAAATATTGAGAAACTAGAAAGGCCTGTGCCCTCCGATCATGCTTTTGACCAGAGCCAGGATGTGCTGGTGGATTTATTATATTATTGTCCAGTCTGCTTTGGTGCCCTGCCCGATAATGCCACTCGGGGTTCAGTCAGTCTCTCCATCTCCTCTGTTCTCCGCTGTCATGTTGTCTCCCTCCTTTCACCACCGTGGGAAATCAGACAGTGCATTTGGCCATTCATGAATGAAAGAGAAATCAAAAACAAACACATCATATTTATAAATGGAGACAGACCGGGTTGGGGGGGACTTCCTGTCTGAAGTGACAGGCAATCTGTGGGAATGAACAGTGTTTTCTTTACTACTATATTAATAATTATTTACATAGCTCGGTTAAGCCTGCAAAGGTCTTTATTATTGCTCATTCATGTCCACCAGAACCCTCTGAGCTAAAATCATTACTATGTTCATTAGGCAAGAACCAAGAGCCCTCACAGAGCAGAGCTATAATTTAGAAGACAGATCTTCCAGGCTCATGGCTAACACCCTATTTCCTAGATAACATATTCAGCACTTGAAACATGAACTTCAGCCTATCCACTAAGAGACAGATCCACACCAAACATTTAAAGCATATTCAACACACATTTAAAGAACGTGATTTTCTCAAAATAATCCTGGGAATTGTAGTTTCCCATTACACAGAGCTACAATTCCCAGTACTTTTAACAAATTACAGTTCCCAGAATTCTTTGAGGGAACTCATGTGTTTTAAATGTGCACTGGATGTGTTTTAAACCATCACAACCTATCTTCCTATATACATAAAAATCTAAGGCTATCATTGTACAAAATGGTTTACTTACAAAACTTTTCAAAGGTTGGATTCATGTAATTTTCCATAAAACAGTCAGAAAAATTGCACAGGCAGTAAAACACTGCTTAGTTACAAGAGATAAAAGTTTCTAAACTATTGGTAGAGAAAAATGCTAGTTTCAAACTTTGTTCTGGTCTGAAACAAAAGAGGCTAGTTAGAGCCATATGCTGGAACAACCATCTCAGAGCTTCTTACACACTGAAATCCTGATGGAGAGAGACAGATAACAAATGTCTTAATGCACTAATTAAATTCAAACGTGCTAGAATTCTATGAGGCTGGAATCCTACAGCCTGGAGACTGACCTCAAGCAGTGGCGTAGCGTGGGGGGTGCAGGGGGGGCCGGCCGCACCGGCCGCAACATCTGGGGGTTAGGGTTAGGGGGCGCAAATCCACAGGTTAGGGGGTGCAAATTACTTGCCTTGCCCCGGGTGCTGGCAACCCACGCTACGCCACTGACCTCAAGCAAGACAACATGCCACTGGGTGAAATAGCCATGATGATCATTCCTGCATAGATGTACCAAAAGCAAGTTTGGAAATAAGTCCTCACTCAGAGAAAGTGTCACTTGTTGTATCCTGTTTTTGTGTGTGTTTTAGGAAGTCAGGGAAACAGCAGTCCAGGAGGCAGTACCTGTGTTTCTCTAAGATTCTGAGATGCACCACAATGATGAGTTGTGGTGGACAGCTCAAAGAAAGCAACAACTCAGTATGGAGCAGCTGGGGTGCGGGAGGGGAGAAGGCAAAGACCTAGTAAGGGATCAGAAATAAAACTTCCAAGGTAATAACATCCTTATATACTTAGAAATATTGAGTTCTGCTCACCTCCATGTCTAAAAGGTTATAGAAGAGCTGCAAATGGTGCAGAAAAGAGCAGCCAAAATGATCAAGGAGTTGGAGCACATTCCCAGTGAGAAACGTTTAAAGCACCTGGGGCCTTTTGCTGTGGGGACGACGACTCTTAATTATGTTCTTTTGGCTGTCTCTAGAATCAGTACAGCAGCTGGCAAAATCAATGTAATAGTCTGGGGTGCCCGTTCAGGGCTGGGCCTACCCTAGGCAGAGTGAAACAGCTCCTCGGGCAGCTGATTTTGGGTGTCATGAACAAGTAGCAAATTGTAGGTTATTTAACTTATAGTCATCAAACTTTTTTTTGCTGCCAGGCACATTAAGAAGCATTTGTGCTTCAAGTGCCAACATAACTTGATTTGCCTTGGGTAATGTGCACCGAAACTTAGAGGAGGGGAATCATTTGCTGTTCTGCCTCCTGCAGCAATAAGTCTTGGGCCTGCCTTGCCAGCCCCTTCCATACCCAAGGAAGGAAGGAAGGTAGCAGAAATGTAGCTGGATAAAAGCTCCTTCAGTGAGGAGCTTGCTGGGGAAAGCAGATCAGATATTATGATCTCCCTAGTAAAGGACACACTGCAGTGGGTCTGGAGAGCTTCTCCTTCAGAGTGGGAAAATAGGCAGCAAACTAGGCATGGGATACCTTCGGCTCATGGGGCATCTCTCAGGCCATTTTATGCAAGCCATATCCATCTGACATCATGGCCATAACAATCTCACACTATCTCATGTGGCTGTTGGAAATAACTGGAAGGGAACCCAAGGATCATCTAGTCCAACTGATTCTCTTCCTCAGCTTCCAGCCCCTCCCTCTATTCCTCCATTATTTCTTTATCGCATAGTAGCAAACCCACAGCGGATCCTATCTTCTGCTTCACTGGGGAGACCCACACAGCCTCTCCAGATTTTCCAACTCTTCCTCCTCTCCCTGCACCACATTGTAAATGAGCCTTCTACAGCTTCATGGGGAAAGGGGAAAGATAGAGCACCCGATTGCTATTCACTTTTTCATTGTTCTCTCTGGTTGAAGCCCAGACATGCTGGGAGGCTGGAAGCCTCAATGGCGCCCCTCTGGAGGATTCATCTGGGGCAGAAACCCTGGCTAGACACCCCCCACCCCACCCCACCCCACCCAGCTACGGCTCTGCTTGTGGGCATTCTATAATTTCACATCAGCTGGCTTAATGCCAAGTAGGGGATGAATAAACAAAGGCAGAACTCTCAGACAGGCAGCTGATAAATGCCAGTTTTTAGCTGATGAAAACCACATCCATCCTTGTCCAGGTCCTAGTCCTATCCTTGGAGCTTCTTCCACAGCCTGCTTAATTAGATACTCTCATCTAGAAAATCTATATGATGGAACAATATTGTGGCAGAAATGAACACACCTCCGTTCCTGATCCATTTGAAGAACATCGTCTCTTAATGACTGCAGAATCCATCAGAGGATGCAGATGCCAGAGGAGGACCATCTATCACAGTGACTATTATAAAGCAGCTAGAATCTTGTGGCTTAGAAGAGTTTTTGGGAAATGAGGAGTTTCTTGGAATGTAACAGTGACTCACTGAAAGGATTTACCAGCAAGTAGATCCAGGTTGTTAGACATTAACAGAGCCCCATAATGTTGGGCGGTTTGCATACTGGAAATGCATGACGGCTATTGCTTTCATTGTAACTGTTCTCCCTACTCCTTCTATTTCCTTCCAGCCAAATCATCCCCTGTGGCTGAGGAGCACTAATATTTTCTGTTGCACCTATCAATGACAAGGCTTAATTACTCTGAATAACTGTTGTAAGGATAGGGCAGTCTCCTGTTCCAGCACCAGCTCTGCAGGGTAGGCTAGTACGCCTGGAAACTCATCCTAGTCCTCTCTCTCTCTCTCTCTCTCTCTCTCTCTCTCTGCTACAACCATTCATCAATGTATCCAAGGCATTGTGCCCTCCAAGGCATTGTGTAGACCCAGTTGCCTAAGCCATCAGAGAGGTTAACTAGCCTTTGAGTGTGTTCAGAAACCAGTCCAGTCCAGTAATCCAATTAAGCAGTTTATTCAAAGGGTAAAAAGGAAGACGAGAGGAGAAGCAGCCAGTATGCTGCTTGTGATACAAAAATACTGGTCTAAATAATCCTACACTTAATCCAAACTAACACTGCAAGTTTATGCTGAATGGTCACCTCTGACCCTAACAAACTTCAAGAATATGTTGCAGGTTGGGGGAATGAAGAAGGGCAAATGACACTGTTTGCAACAGTCCACTTTGGGGGGCTTGATTGACAGCTGGTGATACTCCACCAATCACAAGCCAGTCATATTCACCAGGTAGAGGGTTGACAGCTTTTGCGAGTTGGGAGATGGCTATCAGGGCTGCCATATGTCCGGATTTCCCTGGATATTATTGGGATTTCAAAGGTGGAATTTCCGAAAAGTGGTACTTTGTCCTCGATCTTAGGCAAGTAAATCGGAAAAAAACTCAACAACTTTCGGGGTGTCCTGGTTTTTACTTTTTGAAATATGGCAACCCTAATAGCTATCTCGGTGTTGGTTATCAGTGAAGTCCCCACACTCCACCTGTTGCTGTGTATTTGGGAACACTGCAGCAAGGATATGCCTGACTCACTCAGGCAGAATGGAGGGCGAGTGATTAGAGCTTTTCTCCACAGCTGGTTTGCTAATCAGTGAAGAACACCCCTCCTCATTCTTTTCCACCCATAGTGTTTATCATCCCCGTAACAGTCATCTTTTTCAAACAAAGGCAATAATTATCCACAAATTTACAATTGTTCCTTGTCAGTTACTCCATTCTTTGTTTCACCTTGGTCATACATTCATGGCCTCACCATGCCAGCTGCATGCTGCAAAATCTCTTATTGTTTGTTTGGATGTTTCTGAAAACCTGATGCAAGACATTTTGACGATATTTGCATAAGTCCACCAATGTTTTTCTAGTCTTTCTTCAAAGAGCATGAGCAAAAAAAGAAAGATAGATATGCTTTGCTGGTTTAAGGTGTGCTCAGGATGCACACTGTGAAAATAAAAGTTCCCCAAGTGCAGGTCCCTGGTTGATGACAAAGGGCCTGCCTCTATGTGCCCTTAAATTCTGGTTCTAAAAATGCAAATAGCATCAGGATGGAGGGCTGGAAATTACTGGGATTACAGTATGAAGGGGGGACTTAACTCTTTCCTACGGAATATTCCTCCTCTGAAGTTGGTATTTGCTAAGCAGGGAAATCTCCCATTAACACCTAAGGTCATAGTACAGCATCTAATGTAGAACATAGCTCCACCAATGAAACACAATTCACATATATCAAGATGTACAGCATGGGTGGGTATCACGATGACTATAGAACCATGAGCACATAAGGGGCATCTTGGTGTCAGGGAACTTTTGTGGAAAGGGCACTTTGCAAAAAGCAGGTATGGGGAAATTGTGGCCATCCAGATGTTGAACTACAACGCTCTGAATCTCTGACCCCTGGCTATGCTGGTGGGGACTGATAGAAGCTGGAGTACCACAGCCACAGGTCCCCCATACTTGGCAAAAAGAAGCACAAGCAGCCAAGGAGAACAATGAAGAGCAAATTATTGACATTTATGTGTCCTTAGGTGTCTTGCTGTACTCTAATCACAAGCGCACATAGGAACTTGTTCCATCCCAGCAGCTATAATGGAGGTTAACAAGGACTGCAGATGCCAGGGGGTGTACCAGTGAGAGTGAGACCATACCTTACAGCAACATTCCTGAATATCCACAGGGTTTAGGATTGTAGTCATTCTCAGGAAAACTCAAATCTCTCAGTGGCCACTGGGTCCTGGGATAGTGTACTGATGTGCTGTGTAGCAGCAAATAAGCATAACAGCCCAGAAGGATGTCAAGCATTCTGGTGGGGATCTGCCTCTTTTCCTGCCTCTCTGTGTTGCCACTACTCCCACAAACACCAGGAAAGGCCTTAAGCAGAAGAGTAGGTGGGCGCTGGGGGGAACTCATGAGGAGAGTACTTGAGGATTGGTGTGGGAGGACGAAAGCTGGGAATTTTTCTTCAGCGCAAACTTTAACCCAAAGTGGAAAATAATTTCAGGGTGTTAAAAGCTCAGCTCTTGTTTGAATTTGATCAGCAACCCTTGTGAAAAATATTCAGTGCATCTCTTGCCTTAGCCCTTATCCCCTCCTGAGTCCTCATGGAACTCAATTTTTCACAAGTGAATTTTGTCCATTGCTTTTATCCTGACAATATTCTGTTTATTTTCTTTCCATGCCTGTTATTAAGCCCTCCTGTTTCACAGGGCACTTCCAGATTTTCAGTATTTTCAGGTGGGATTCAATCACCTATCAGCAAATCCAGTTTGTGCAATTAAAGTTGTTTTGGAGGACTTGTGTAACAAATCTGCTTCTTCAGCGGATTGAAATTTTGATATAACATTGTCTAAACTCACAAGCAAATCAAAATGAACGTCCTAACTTCTCTAAGAACTAATTAAGATGAATGCTCAGTATTCCAAGTCACCTGGAAAATGCCCACAGTTCTTCAAAAAACCAAACATACACAACAAAAATAAACTTTTAAAAACCATTGTGAATTCTGCACTGACTGAAATCTTATGCCTTTCCAAAAATTTCCCAGGGGGGCTGTTAAATAGCTTTTGGAAGACAGTCTTCAAAACAAGTTAGCTAACATGTTCTTTTCAGGCTTTTATATATACTTCAAGATGATGGCACCATCGTGTGGTCATTTTAATTTTCTTTCTTTCTTACTGTTAATACTGTAATGGACAAATTAATCTCTGTTGTTACAATCACTATTTTAACCTCATATAACAAAGTAGATATTATTCCAACAGACACATCTTCTTGTGATCCAGATGTAAATATGGAAGGGGACACCATGGTGTAACTGCAATGGCTGAATTCCATTTCTCTCCAACACGCTTTGCCATATGAAAACTGGGTTTTGCTGCTCAGTTTATTGTTGCTTTGACACCCCCCCCCCAAAAAAAACCACTATAGGAATCTCTGTCTCTCCACACACACAAGGAGACACCCGTTTAAATTCCCCTACAATGCTTCTAGTGCTTTGGTTGCCTTATTTCAGCATAATGCTTATATCAGGGTCCTGGAGGATTGAAATGGCAGGCACCACCAGCAATAGTTGCTGCTAGACTGACCTCTCTGTCTGCTGCTGAGCCTACCACTCTCAAAGATCAGGGAAGGATGGGGAGCTGAAGAAAGGAGGAGATGGGGCCCACCATGCCAGGACAAAAGGTAAGGTAAAAGGTAAAGGACCTGTGAATGGTTACGGTAAGTCCAGTCAAAGGTGACTATGGGGTGTAGCACAAATCTCGCTTCAGGCTGAGGGATCTGGTGTTTGTCTACAGGCAGCTTTCCAGGTCATGTGCAATGGAACACCGTGATGGAAGCCAGAGCGCACGGAAACGCCGTTTACCTTCCCGCCACAGTGGTACCCATTTATCTAATTGCACTGGTGTGCTTTCGAAGTGCTAGGTTGGTAGAAGCTGGGACAGAGCAACAGGAGCTCACCCCGTTGCACGGATTTGAACCGCTGACCTTCTAATTGGCAAGCCCAAGAGACTCAAGTGGTTTAGACCACAGCGTCACCCACATTCATGCCAGGATAAAGGACCCACCTAGGTGGTGGGATGCTAAAACTCCCCACCTGGAATTGGCACCAGCACCATGCAGTATATTTTTTTCTTTTATTTAACAACTACCCTATAGAAGAGTACTGGTGACCTCAACAGCTTGCTTAATTTTTAATTGGTCCTAATACTCATATCATGCAACTATTGCTGTTTGGATATTTCCTCCCCAATGAACCAACAAGGCTGATTACTTTAATCAACGATGATTAAAACCAGAGCAGCACAAAAGCTGCTGTCTGACAGAGCTTACCCTGGGTAAAAGACATATAAATGGGACGAGGGGGACCAGTGATCTGGGATAGAGCTCAAGCTTTGCACAGGAGGCAGTGAGGACCACCAACTAGGATGACTTTCAGATGATTGGCTGAATTAACGGAGGACAAGTCAAGCCTATCAATGGCTATTAGTCACGATGAGGGCTATGGAGGAGGCTCCTTTTACCCTCGTGCAGAAAGTCTGTAGTTTGGTCCCTGGCACCCCTAGCCTTGCCACGTGCTTTGCGTGCCCAAAGTCCCTTGTTTCTCCAAGGAGGTAGGGCTGGAAAAGAAAGACTCCTCTCTAAATCCTTGAAGAGTCACTGAGCTAGACGGATCAACGAGGGGGAGACTTGGCGCAAGGCAGCTTCCATCCCGTGCAATCATAATGCTGTGTAAACCTCCCAAGTCACTCAATTCGATGGCGCGGCGGGCTTCTGCTCCTCTTTTCCGCGCGCGAGGGGACAGGGCGCCTCGCAGAAATACCGATACAGTAATCTGAACAGGGAACGCCTGAACTCCCAACGGCTGCTATCGCTGCTGCTGCTGCGGCCTTGATGAGGGGCGCCAAAGAGCCTTGTGGAGAGATGGAGAGCGCGCGCGATTGGGCGGCACCTAGAAAGCGCTTTGCCAGAGTAGCATTCGTCCTTCGGCGCGGTTGTGATGGTTACGGCTTCCTTGCGGGAGCGCGCGTTCCCTCGGCCCCACCTTTCGGGGGGAGCTGCCCAGTTGTCCCGCCCAGCGCGCGCTCCCGCCCCGTCAGTGAGGAGGGCGCGGGCGGAGAACGGCCTGCGCGCGAGAGCGCGACTGAGCGTGTGTCACGGCGGGTGTGGGTGTGTTTGTTTCCTGTTGAGCTCGGAGAACTGAGGAGAAAGAAGCGCAGTGAAAGCAGAAAAGTGCGTGTGTGTGTGAGTGTGTGTGAGAGAGAGTGTTTCCTGGCGCCAGAAGAAGAGGGAGCCTGGCTTTGCGGGGCGCCTTCTCCGCCATGGGCCACCACTGCCTCCGAGCCTCTCCGCGGCCCCTGCTCCTGCTCTGCGTCCCGCTGCTCTTCGCTGTCGCCCGCGGAGCCCCCACGCCCGGGCCCGGGGAGCAAGCAGGTGAGAGACCTCGGCCGTGGCGCCCCTCGGGGGCAGGGAGTTGTGGGCGGCCGAGGCAGCCGCGGGCCCGCTCCTTTCCCCGCCCCTCGCCGCTTTTAAACGCCGATTGTGCGGCTCTCCGGTGTGGACGTGCCCTTCGTGGCCCCCGGAGGGCCCGTGCGTCCTTTCTCCTCTCTCCTTTCCAAAACAGCGCCTCGTTTCCGACGAGGAGCGGCGCCGCCGGGGCTTGCCGTGATTTGTTTTATTTTGTTAGCTTTATTGCCCTCTGTGACGCGTTGCCAGGAATCCGAAGTGTTTTCCTGAAAGTTTGTTTTTATGGCCGCGTACGCACGATACCTGGAAAGCCCGTTCGAAACGCAGCGGTAGGAATACGCGGGGGCAAACCCTATAAATCATGGGCGTAGCCAAGGGTGGCACCTGCCTCCCCAGTCAAGTACTGTAAAGGATTGAAAATACTTAACTGAGGTTATGATCCTCCCAACATGAAGACTGCCCCCCATGTTAAAATACTTAACTGACCAGATACCTAGATTCCCCACCCCCAAAGTCATGGCTATGCCTATGCCCTATAACCTAAGGGCTGCAATGTGAAAGGGTGCCTCAGCAATATGGCAGACTGAATCCAAGCATCATCATTATTATTATTTAAAAAAATAGAGATGGAAAACTGTTATCTTAAAAAGGGGCTTCTTTTTTCTCACATGAAAGGGATTTCCTCCTACCACACATTCCTGCTTCAGAACTACAGTGGTACCTCAGGTTACATACGCTTCAGGTTACAGACTCCGCTAACCCAGAAATAGTACCTTGGGTTAAGAACTTTGCTTCAGGATGAGAACAGAAATCGTGCGGCGGCGGCGCGGCAGCAGCGGGAGGCCCCATTAGCTAAAGTGGTGCTTCAGGTTAAGAATAGTTAAGAATAGTTTCAGGTTAAGAACGGACCTCCAGAACAAATTAAGTACTTAACCCGAGCTACCACTGTAATTTTTTGCACACATGCAAGTTTGATTGCCTAAGATTTATGAAAACTGGTGACAGCTCTAAAAAACTGTACTGGACTTAGTGGCTTGAGAAAGCACTGGTGTAATCAGTGTCTGGTCTCTGTTCTTGTTCGTTTGCATTCCTTAAATTGGAACTGAAGCATTAGATTTACCGTGAGTAAGGTTGGTTTCTTTAGTGTCTGAATTTGAGGCTGAGTTCATTTGTTCACTGAGCTAATGTTACGTGTTTGCCAGGCAGTAAATAGTTGCAGCAAAACTCCTGATATCCAGCCATGTGATACAGATTAGTTGCTCCTTAGCACACTTTGATCTCTTGATTGTATAAAGAGTTCTATTGGTTAATGTGGGAACTTCAGATCTCTGTAGAAACTGCAAGTCCAAAGTTGGCTGTTGTAGTTCATTCTGGGCTATTCCTTGTGTGGTCTTGGGATAACAGGGATGCCATTTCTGAATTTCATGATGTGGCAAATTGCTGTATGCAAAAAAGTTTGTTTAGGGTTGAAAATAGCGGGGTTTACCCTTATAAGCATGAATGGCATTGTTATGGTGCTTGTAAGAAGCACCATGCCATATGCTTTGCATACAGAAGGTTCAGTCCCCTGTCATCCCCAGTTAGAAAGCTCATATGGTCAATGTCTAACTTAGTATAAGTTATCCTATATTTCTGGTGTCAGTTTTCACTTGAGTAAAATACATGATAGGTTAATGGCTATAGCATTGCTTTCATAGTTTACGTCAGTGACCTGCATTGACTAGTTCATTTGAACTGTGTGTGGGCATAGGGCACTTTCTTTAACCCAGATGTTTCCTTGGCCAGCATTTGCGACTGAGTTGACAGCATTGTGCAGATGCTGGAATGAGTGCCCTGTTGCTAAACCACTTCCTTGTAATTGAGCTAAACCAGGCTGTGTCATGTGCTCAGGGTTGTTCTAGAAGACACTTGCTTAGAACTTTATTCTGTAAAGTTGATTGCTAAACATGACCTCATTAATCAACTGCACAATTGTACTGACACTAATGATCGAATCTTAATGGCATCATATTACACCTACTTTGTGTACCTACCTGAGAGCAGTTCAGCACAGCATATATATATATACAAGTAAATAATAGCTATACAGTAGTTTAGAAGCTTCCTCTTTGCCTGAATTTTAATGTCTAAGAAATGATTGTTGAGAATTATGGGAATGAATTTTGGACTGTCTTAATTTTCTGTCCTAAAATAGGAAGTAAATGTTTACAACCATGAGCAACTTGGCTTATATTCCTGGCATCAGGGAATGCCACAAACTTCTACAAGTAGAGTTCAGCCTTATTTTTTAAAATAGCAAAATATATTATGGGAGAAAACTGCAATAGTGAGTGACTAACTTAATGCAGGGGCGTGGGTGGCGCTGTGGTGTAAACCAATGAGCCTTGGGCTTGCCGATTGGAAGGTCGGCGGTTCAAATCCCCGCAACAGGGTGAGCTCCCGTTGTTCGGTCCCAGCTCCTGCCAACCTAGCAGTTCGAAAGGACGTCAAAGTTCAAGTAGATAAATAGGTATCGCTCCGGTGGGAAGGTAAACGGCGTTTCCGTGCGCTGCTCTGGTTTCGCCAGAAGCGGCTTAGTCATGCTGACTACATGACCCGGAAAAACTGTCTGCGGACAAACACCGGCTCCCTCGGCTACTAAAGTGAGATGAGCACCGCAACCCCAGAGTCGTTCGTGACTGGGCTTAACTGTCAGGGGTCCTTTACCTTTAACTTAATGCATTGTCAATTATAAACTAACACATCATTCCTCTACTCTCTCACAATAGGCTGCCAACAGTACACAAACAAAACATGTGAGGAATGCCTGAAAAATGTCACGGTAAGTAGTATACAATTGCAGAATGCATATTGTAACTTGAAATTGTCTATGAGCCTGCTGAGCCCAACTCAGAACCGTTCAGGTGTTCTAGAGTGCATCCACAGGGCTATGCTGAACCAAAGGTGAACGGTTCCAGAAACCCTGCAAATGCAATCTTGGTAGTCAAGATAACCCCACAGTTGGTAGTTGTAACCATGAGCTCATATATGTTCATATTCACTTGCTTTGATATAGGCCAATTGGCTTGCTTTGATTTTATCCTTATCTGTGGGCTTGGGGTGCTGGGCTCTCAGCCCAGAAAAGAGGAACTATCTGTAAGATTTGGTTATTTGCAATCTATGCCCTCATCTGAAGTGATGTAAAGTGCTGGCCAAAGTGACGTATGCTGTTTGGGGTATAAAGAATGTATAAACATTTGCTTGGGCCATCTCCTTGCTCCAGTGTCCTTCCCGCATCTGTAAAGGCTGGGAGACCTGGCAGGCTGACTTGTTGAAAGACTACACCTCTCTTTTAATAAAGCACTAGAACTGATTGCTCTGGTGCTTTTGACATCCTCCTTAGGTATCCCTGCACCAAACCACTCCCACGAGCCCTCCTTTGGTCTGGTGGATCAGGACCGGTGCTTAGCAAATACAATAAAAAGAATAATTCTGCGTGTGCAGTGAAAATGAATGCATCAAATTGTTTCTATTTTTAATGGGGAAGGCTCTTCCAGAATACAAGCTTTGTGTATGCACAGGGAGCTGTTGGCTTAGCACAGGGGTGAGGAATCTTATTACCATTGCCCATGCTGGCAGGGGCTGATGGGGTTTGTAGTCCAACATCTGGAGGGCCATAAGTTTGCCACCCCTGGCTCAGATGCTCCTGCACTACACAATCTACTCTACACACACTCAGTAGGATGGTCAGTGATACAAAAACAAGCTTGTTGGGCAAAAATTTATCAAATCTTGCTTTCTCAAGTAAGTTTATAACATCCTGTTTCTTTCTATAGAGACCAGTATAATATAACATAAAGCCAAACCATCCTGGGATGAATAGATACGAGGCATAGGCACCACTTCATTATACAGTATATTTCAAATAAATTAATTAACTAGTCCCCTTCCTCAACAGATTTAAGTTGCAAGCCTGTGATCTCTTCCTTGCAAATTGTATTGTGAAATCCCTCTTCCAATTCTTGAGAAATGTTTCTCAATCAGTTGCTAGTTCGTCCAACTAAAAAGAAATCACTGTTAGTTGACAATAAGTGCAGATTCATGTTTAGGCAAGGAAAGAGGGGTTAAGTACAAAAATTTGAGACCCAGCATCTTTGAGTTATGTATTAACTGGAGATACCTGAGAAACATCCAATGAGTATTTTGATCTATAATCTACCAGATGTTGCTTCTGAGCAACTTCCCTATGACCTGGACTTGAGCAGGGGTTTTATACAAGTCTCATTGTACTGAAGCATCCAGATCTTGATTTTTCTTGCAGTTGTCTGGCTTTTCATAGTGGGAAAATGCAGGAAGACTTAATGAATTCAAGTCCTATTGAAAATCTAGTCAAAATAGTTTTTAAGGATAGCAGAATTTGCTGCCAGTTTTGGACAAATGCACTATTAGTTTATAGAACTTATTTGGACTCCCCTGCCATTCCCTATAGAACTGATGAGGAACCATTTTCAGTCAAAAAGCTGCATTCCCTTCTGGGCAATTTCTACATGCCAGTGTGGGCAGGGCTAGAGGCAGAAGTGTGCGTTTTACCTTTGCACAGTAGGTTTGCTTCTACACACATTCATGCATCACTTTCTGTTCTCACTTCAGGCAAGCAGGAAATATTGGAGTTCCAAGGACACATTCCAGCCAGGCAAAAATATTCGAGAGCCAGCTAAGAGAACAGTGGGGGGCTGCATTTGGTGTCCAAGCCTGAGGTTCCCCATCTGTGCCTTATAAGCATTAAAAAAATGTACTAATCACCCAGCAAACAGATTAAGCAAAAAATGGCATCTAAATTTGAACATGAGGGCTTAATTTGGGAGGGGTGTGTGTTGTTGTGGCTATTTGGCTGCACAGTCCTTTAATATGCCAGATGCATTGTTTAGAAAGCACTGCAACTATGGAGGCCCTAGAGGTGCACAGTGTATAATTCTGAGGCTTGGAAAAACCACTTCCAATTTGCTGCATCTTTCTGTAAGAGTCTGAATCTAATGTTAGTCCTTGACCTCTAGGTGCTTTTGACAGGGTACCCTTTGGGTTCACTTGTGCTGATCACAAGAACAGTCTTCCTTGATTACTACAACTTTCTGCTTCTATCTGTGGCCACTTTATACAGTTCATTTACTGATATATTATAGTTCCCAGTTTCCACATAGTAAGATTTTTATTTGGTATTAATACCATGCATATGTAACAGCCAACTACATATTTTAATGTGGCTGGGATTGTTTTTGTGTGTGGACATGTTAAATGTGATCATGTGTTTAACACAATGAGTAGTTTGTCTCTCTGCTGAATTAAGGGAAGCTTGCTTCAAGTACCGTAAGTACAAAGGATTGCAGTTCTAGACTAAACAAGTTTTTATGACCTTTTAAAATGACCTACATTTGATGCTTTTTCAGATAGGATTACTTGGCAAAACGAAACTCAAAAGGACCTAGTGCTTCAGTAGTGTGGTGTTGGGACTAAGGTTGAAGCAGTGCTCTTGAATTCTTGGCAGTGCTCTCTAGTCAATAAGATTACATAGAAGCAATCTTGATAATGTTGGCATACAGTTGTGTTCCTTTTGCTATCTTTGGGCGATACCCAGCTAGTTCATTCTCAGAATAGACTGGTTGAAATCAGTGGCTTGAAGTGACTTAAGTCAACATATTTCAGTGGTTCTCCTCTAAGTATGGATATTGCCCTTCAACTTTATCCTACTCAGCTGGTTTGTTTGTTGGTTGGTTGGTTAATAGGCTTGTTGTATTTACCACCTCTTCTTTTTCCAGTGTTTATGGTGCAGCAGCAGCAAACAATGCCTGGAATATCCTGTTCGAAATATCCTCCCTCCCAGTTCACTTTGCCAGTTGAGTAAAGCCCGCTGGGGTGTCTGTTGGGGTGAGTAACTTCCAGGAATACTGCATGTGTATCATTGGCATTGCAATTTTCTCTGTAAACAATTCCTGGATTGCTTCTTGGATGCAATTAATATTCCTCTTCTCAATAACTTTCTTCAATATTATTTAGGGTATTATAAGTAAACGTATCAGAAGTTTGTAGTCTCCTTGCAACATGGGCAGATCCAGTTACTACAGCTTACAAGTTGATAGAAAGGAATGGAACTCCTTTACTTGCTACCAGCAGCAAAATGTTCCATGACATTATTTTACAGGCAGAATTTTTTTTTCCCTGGATTAAACAGCAAATCATTACTGCAGCAAGATCATGGGGATTCTTTCTAGTTATGTTCCTATATCACAGCAAAGATATTAGCATTTTTAGTGGTCAGTTAGGTGTTACTAGGATAAAGCAGAGTATGATGATTGTTCTCCCAGTGTTTTGGTAATTAGAAGGTAAGCAACTTCTGAACATGAAGATTCCATTATGCATTTTGTGTTCAATAGTTTTGGATAGTAAATGCAACTAATCCTCTAAAAAGAAAATTTAAAGCTATTGTGGTAGCAGAAGGCTCAGCATTATAGATGTCCTATAGAGGACATTGCCCATGAAATGGCTCATTTGTATGAAGCTGCTGCACTGAGTTTGTTCTCCATGCGTTAACTGGGCAAGTTTGCAGTGATTTGTGTAGAATAACTTTAATTTTGAAATAAATGACTTAGGCCTATTTTAAATTCAGAGTTTGTTTTTTGGCAAATGGCTCACTCACTACTTTTCTTGTGTTATATATTTCAGTGAATTTTGAAGCTCTCATAATTACAATGTCCGTGGTGGGAGGAATAATCCTTATTGCTCTTTGTGTTTGTTGCTGTTGTTGCTGCAGGAAAAAAAAGAGCAGAAAGCAAGTATCTGAACATGTTCTTATTTTTTAATACCATAAATACCAGTAATATACTTACTTTAATGACACCCCTCAAGTTATGGCATACCTAATCATATATGTCCTAAATGCTCTTGTTTTGTGCAGACCTGATAAGGAGGATGAGAAAGTTGCCAGAGAGAGAGAGCAGAGAAGAGTAAGACAGGAAGAAAGGTAAGTTGCTGTCAACCTACAGATGTTGTCAGGCCTGCTGCTACCTTCCCTTTTGATGTTAAGACCAGATGTTTGCAGAAAACATCTGGAGTAACAGACTGTTGCAGGTGCTCTTCATACATTATTCCTCTGCTGTAATACTTAACGTGTTGGCCTTGGAGGACTCCAGTGTTTATAAGCATCTGGAATTATATTGTAACCTGCTTGAAGGTCCTATTGATGAAAAGCACTTTGAAGATTCTATTGGTCAAAAGACAGGGTATAAAATTAATCTTGAATGTAGGTAGTTGAGAGCTGTTTTCTTACTAATTTCCTTCCTACATAGGAGGAAAAAAATGTATACAAAATTATTCTAAATTGCAAACATCCCATGACATGTTATATTTCTTGCAGGAGAGCAGAGATGAAATCAAGGCATGATGAAATCCGGAAAAAATATGGTAAGTGCCAATGGCTAGCTGTCAAATGCAAAAGATGCTTCATCTTAGTGTGCTATATATCAACATGTGATAGTTACCACTTCAACTCATTACCCGACGGAATGGTGTCCCACAGTTTTTGACTGGCCTTGGTAACCAAGCCAAAAAACCCCTGATTGCCAGCAATCTCTCTCTCCCATCTGTTGCACCCCCACACAAATGTTAGGAAATAAACCCTACTCCCTAACAGTTCAGCTGTTCCAAAAATACTAAAGGCACTCTGCCCTTAGTAAGGGTACAAAATGATTGGAGTTTATGTTCTCTAAGTGTATCATTTAACTGATTTTGCTTAAACGGTAATTTGGGTGTTGGTAATTCTAATAAGCTGTCATCAGCTTTTCCTTATTATTAGATCAGTACTCCTGACACAAGAAACAATCAGTTCTGTATTAAGCCAAAATGTTATAAACATAATTTATTGTATTATAACTCTTTAAAATACTTGTCCAAAAACATGTTGCAAGAAAGGAGTTATTGGGGTTTTTATAACCAGATGCCACATTCTGTGAAATATTTGGATAGGCAAGTCATTGAGAAATACAGTTCACTAGACTTTGATCCTGCGCCCCCACTTTCATGAATACTGGCAACCACTTTTCATCGCCTCCCCCGGCTACTTTTCATATTTGCTCCTCACCAATATCTTTGATCTCTGTGTTCTAACCAGATGTTATTTTTTTCCAGGTTTGTTTAAAGAAGAGAACCCATATGCCAAATTTGAAAACAACTAAGATTTCTTTTGAAAAGCCAAAGTAAGCTCTGCCAGTGCTGTCTATAGAATGTGTAGTACAGCTGCTAAAAGATCCAGTAAATTAGATGCCTTAATTGCAAATGGAAAATTGGTCTTACTAGAAGACAGCTGTTAATAAGCAGCGAGATAAACGAACAAGCCAAACATACCTCTGAAAACCAGATGGCCTAGCAGGCTGGAGATGTTAGATTTTTCTTCTTTCTGTCCTGCAGGTGTCTGTGCTCTTACATAGTATAGCATAACCTTTGTTTGCTGGTCAAATGTTGGAACAAATTTGTTCATGAAGTGGAGAGGAACAGTGCACATTTCTTCTTGTCAATCTTTTCTATGGTCAACAAATTATAGCTGTTTTTAATTGAAGGGTAGGAGTTGGGTGGTCATATCAAAAAACTAGGTGGGTAGGCTATGTGAAAGGAACATAAGCTTTAATTGTGCCACTAGCAAAAAGTGCCTGAATTGATCTTTAAAAACATTTTGTTTGCAGCACAGACGTTTTTATAGTGTGATTGTGAAGGTTTGCACTTTTATATATTAATACTACTTTTTCTTCTGGACTACGTATGTGTGTTCCTTCCGTTCCTTTGCCTCTTTTAAATCACTTCAACTACAGAAATAGTTAGACTGATTTATGTTAGTAACAGTGTGATACAAATGCTTTACTGGTGCTGATTAAGTGGCTGCTTGTATTGGAATTTTAAAGGCTCTTCTTATATTTAAGAACTTTGTACTGCTTGTAATTATCTGAAGCAATGTATAATCTTGGAAAGAATGTCCTAACCAAATCAGAAGAATGAAAAGGTTCCTTTTTTGAAGTAAAGAACCATAATGCAGCCTTAGGGTTGATTTCTGCTACCTAGAGTAAGGCCTGCCAATAAAATATTTGGCTTGATGCAATAGCCTGTTTTTCTTCAGGCTGTTCTACGTCAAGAGTCCTATGCACTGGAGTTTCTTTATGAAGACAGATTAATAAGGAAAGTAACTTCTTAATGTTTACTGTCAAGTGGAAGAGTGGATTAAAACAAAACCATGAAATAATGATTTGGAGGACTGGCTACACTTGGAATGTATAAAGTTTGTTTCCAAGGAAACTTTAAACACTACATTTGCCTGGAGTGAAATAGCACCTAGATCATAAACACAGAACTTGTGGAAAATGTGGAATGATATTGTCATTTCCCCCAACCCAAAATTGAAAGCATTAGATAGTATAGAGAAATTAAATGGCTAATTTTCATGCCCACACTCTTCTAAAAACACACGTACATATGGAGGTATATTAGATACTGAAGTAGTAAGATTCCATTGTAATCTTAAACTTTTTATATATGTTGTCAAAGTCACAAACACATATAATACTTTCTATTCATTTAAATATCTTTACTCTTCTGTTGACATCTTAAAAACAAGTTGAAATCTGCCGAAATTTGCCGACAATGCGTAGTAAATACCAGAAATACAGGACATTGTTTTATAAAAACTTTCATACAATTATTTTGCCATATTAACAAGTAAAATGAATTATTTACTGTAGCAAAATTTGTAATTATTTACTTAATAAAATAAATATTTAATATCTTACATCTCTTGGCATTCTATCATTCTCTTGCCCTCTTAAGCAAATATAAATAATGGAGAATTATTGTACCACATGGTCATACAATCTCCTTTTTCTGAAGAATATGAGTACAAGTGGGGAGGGATGTCAGCATCTTAAGAAAGTGTTTTTTAGTGACAGAATCACAAATTTGAAAACTAGAAATGCTTAAGGCTTATGCTGACGTGTGTGTGTGTGTGTGTGTGTGTGTGTGTGTGTGTGTGATCTCTCTCTCCTCAAAGAGAGGGTATGACTGGCTGGAACTCTGAACAGGCTCCGCACTGCTTTGTGGCAGGTCCCATATACATGTATAACATCCTCAGGTTGTTGGGGCTGGCAGCCAGTCCAAGAATAAAGCCTGCTAGCAATATATAACACAATGGAAGATGGCCTTGAGATGGGAAGCGAATGAAGTGTGTCCTTTATTCCTTCCTACTCTGCCATAACGGTCAGGGGTCTCTTTACCTTTACCCTGCCCCAGGAGGGCTGAACAGTAATACCTTTTGAGGATGGGGATACACTGCAACATTCCACACAGCATGTTCACCTTGCTCTGTTTATCCACATATATGGGCTATCTACACGACTTAGTAATCTAGTTAGTCTTTACAATACTACTAAGATCTCACTATTTTACATTGGCTGTTCTAAAATTCTAATACATGTTCTTATTGCCTGGATTACTGTAATGTCTTGGTTCCAGTTTCTCACTCTAAATGTCTTCTATCCTCAGCTCTGTGGCCATCTAATATTTTGCTCACTGTTTAAAAGCCACACCACTGCACCATTCATTCACTCTTTTTGTGTTTAGTTCAAACTTCTTAGTATTGGCTCTTCTTTCATCTCAACACTAGTCATATTTCTTTCATGTAATACAGAGGTAGGGAACCTGTGAGACGCTGGCAGGGGCTGATTAGAGTTCAGCAATTATGGAGAGCTACAGGTTTCCCTGTTCCTGATCTAATACTGACTTACCTGCTTAACCTCTAGTTTCTTGTGCCATTTATTTCTGCCAGTTCTCTGCAACAGTTCATGCACCTAGTGCATGTATCTGTCTTCTATTATTATTCAGTCCATGCACCTAGTACATGCACCTGTCTTCCATTATTATTATTATTATTAAAATTTGTATACAGTGGTGCCTCGCGAGACGAAATTAATTCGTTCCGCAAGTTTTTTCGTCTTGCGAGTTTTTCATCTTGCGAAGCACGGTTTCCCATAGGAATGCATTGAAAATCAATCAATGCGTTCCTAAGGAAACCGCCTTCAGTCCAGGTCCGGGGACAGTCTGTCCCCCGACCTCTTCTGAAGGCCGGAGGGGGGGGGGGAGAAAGGCTTTGCTCCCCACCACCAGCATTTAAAAGAGCTCCCCAGAGATTTCCCTAGGGAAATTCGTCTTGCGAAGCGCCTCAAAAAACGGAAAACCCTTTCGTCTAGCGGGTTTTTCGTCTTGCGAGGCATTCGTCTTGCGGGGCACCACTGTACTACCCTATACCCACAGGCAGTTCACAGAGTAAAATATGAATATAAAACCACAAAACATACAATCAAAACAAAAACAACCTAATAACTCCCCCACATTTTTAAAGGGCAATAAAATGTCCTAATGTCCTAAATGTCTCCTCTTCTATCATTCCTATCTTAACCTTTTAACAGTCTTCCCTTCAGTCTTCCCTCTTCCTAGATTTCTGCATTGTGCCCAATATTTAACAATCTTCCCAACTTCTTTGTTGTTTCTAATATACGTAGAACTCTTATGAAAAGCACTTCATTAAAAAATGACATATAGTGAGGCTGTGTGCTGTGTGCTGAGTGACAGTGCAGTCCTACAGGTATCTACTAAGAAGCCTTATATGGCACAATAGGGCTTACTTCTTACAACAGAGCAGGGGTGGGGAACCTGCCCCACTGCAGATGTTTTTTGGGAGTACACTTCCCATTATCCCTGACCATTGGTTATACTGACTGAAGCTGATGTGAGTTCTCGCTCAACATCTGGAGGGCCAGAGATGCCTCGGCCATGATTAAGGACATAGGATTTCAGCCTGAAAGAGGGTCAAATAACACTCATCTGACTGCTTTCATGATATTCTTTGGGAAGAGATCAATGAGTTTTTATCCTACTTAAAATATTTTGTACCTCTTCAGGGTGAACTACCTCATCACCCCAATGATACCCTCTCCTTCCTCAAATATTAGTTCCATCTCAAAGGAAACCATTGGGGAGGTTTTAGAAGTTTTGGAAGTTAACCACCCAATGGGGAAATATTTCCCAGTTGTCCCAAACCAAATTTAGGTACATGTTTTTCCTTAGTAAAGGGGCAATAGCTGCATTAGGCAGAGGGCGTCAGGACTACTGTGGTTAGAACTGATATTCTTTTCTCTACGTCGCAGATTGCAGAGAAGAAGGCACAGATGAAAGAAGCAGTGTTTATATGCCACACTCTAGAGTTTTGAAAGAAAACCAGAAGTTAAAAGATTTATTTACCATACAAAAAACTTTCAGTCAAAGCCATAAGTTATGCTTTTGATCAATTTAACAAGACGCGACATGATCAATGTCTCCACTTCCTTGAAATTGCCTCAGAACTCCCAACAAGGCTCCATTGTTTATGTTGCACATATCCAAGGTACTTATTAAGATGTTTTGCCACAACTACTGGTGCAACATACCGAGCAAGGAGAGAAAGAAGGGGTGACCCCACCCACTATTGGCTTCAATCCTTGCTATGTGTTACCCCTCAGGGAATGCAGCAAAAAACGTTCTTTCATAGGCTAAGTGCTGATGTGAGGGACAAAATATTTATTTCAACTATTTTGAGTCCACTTAACACTACGGTCTCTAAGTGGTGTACCGCAAATTTACAAAAATAATACAACAGATATAAATTCAGTTAAAATTACCATAAAATCAGAAAACTTGTATAATTTTTTTTTGCTAAAAAGGTATTCACCAAGCACTGAAAGTTCAGCAGGTATTTATGATGTTGCTCTGGCACTATGACCCTTCTCCAGTTTTCTGTGCTCTGAACTTTGAGCTTTTGTGGCCCATTGTAGCTTAACCCAAATTGTAAGCTGTTTATAGATTCATAGAATTGTAGAATTGGAAGGTACCCCAAAGGTCATCTATTCCAACCCCCAGCAATGTAGGAATCTCAACTAGTTAATACATGACTCGACTCTGATGGCAAGTAACCTGGGGTTGTTGTTGCTTTTATTTACTGTCTTTCATCGTTTCATTATTAGATTGTATTTGTAAACTGCTTTTTTGTTGCTTTTTATTACAGCCAAGCAGTTTATAAATTTTATGAAATAATAAATATTTTGCTTTTTGCCTAGTTTGCTGGCCTGCCAGGAAATATTTAGCTGCCACGAATGAATGAAGCGTTTCCACACAGCTTTTACAACCAAGGTAGGCTTGAAGCGCAGTAGCTAAAAGGTCCTTATGTCAATAAGTGTGGAAACAGAAGGCGACTTTGTCTGTGTACGAGAGCAGACGCGCGATGCCTCGAGTCTATTTCTATGATCGGCTTCTTAGGCCCGTGATGTTATATCCCCGAACAGGTCACATAGGGGAGCTATGGAGGGCGACCCTCCTCCATCCCCCAGGGGGGCTTTTATTCCTTTTGGGAATGCTTCGCCCCGCCCCTCCTTCCTCCCGCGCCCTGACGTGGCTCCTCCCCCCCCCCACCCGCGCACCTTCTGCCGCCCAAGCGCTCCCGCTTCAGCCGGCGATGACGCACCTTCGGCGCCATCGCCGCCGCCTCCTCCGCCCTGGCGAAGCGCGCTCTCGACGGGGAGAGCATCGCTCGGGAACGCGCCTCGGGAGCGCACGCCTTCCCCACGTGACCCCTCCGGGACCAACCGGGAGCCGAAGATTGCGGGGAGCGGAGCGCGTCCTCGCGGGCAGTTGCTGCGGGCGGGAGAGGAGAGCGCAGGAAGACGGGGGCTCCGAGCGCGTGCGGACTCGCTCCTTGAGAGGTCCCTGCCTGACGCGACGCCATGTCCGAGGAGAAGCCCAAGGTGAGTGCGAGGCCGCCCCAGCAGCGCCCCCCTCCCTCAGCCGCTCGGGCCCCGTAGGCCCTCTGCCTCCTCTCGGGCCCCTTCCGAGCCTGCCTGCCGGCCCCCCTCAGAAGAGGGGCGCGAGGCTCGCCGTGGGGCTGAGGCCCCGAGGGTCTGCGTTCCCCCGCCCCGGTTGTGAGCGGCGAGACCCGGACCCGCCTCACCCGGAAGGAGGGCGGCTCGAGAAGGGGCGGCCCGACCGCGCTCTTCCACCGCGGAGCTCCTGCAAGAGTTCGGCGCCGCTCCTAGGCCGCGCCGCTTCGCTGCGAACTCCCATCCTGGCCCGCCCCCGCCGGGTTCGCTATTGTCGAGCCAGGCCAAAGGCGCGACCACCACGTGCTCCGCAAGGCAGCGCGCTCTCGCTGGGGGCCGGATCCATCCGGCCTCTTTCCCTCACCCCGTCGCCCAGGGCCCCTTTTCCGCGCGTAGTTGGACCGAGGTGCACACGGACCGGTGTCCAGTAATTTCCAAAGGGTTTTGCACCTAAGAGCCCCCTTCCCCCGCGTGAATCCATATAGCGAGGGAGCAGCCCTAGACAGAGCAACCCCATTGAGACTTGAGACTCAACATGCATAGGATCTGGCTGCAAGTTTGAGGAGAGTCTTTTAGTGCAGTCAAGTGCTGGCCATTGAATTCAGTGGAGGATACCTCCCAAGACGGTATGCGGAGGATTGCACTGTTCTGTTTTGCGCGTGTGGAACAATCGCTATCCCCATTGTAATATTAGAACAATTTAATGAAAGATGATACGTTTAGCGTTGTCCCCATCAGTTGTAAACCTACATCACAGAGTCGCTTAAAGGTGAGCTTTATAGATGAGTGGTGTTTGTAGGCTGAAAATATTCAGATAAGCAGGAGTGAAAGCATTGAAAGTTTTTTTCAGTTGATTGGATGGTATGTAGTTTTTTTTTAAATTGGCTTTTATCCACCCTCCCCCAATAGTTTTAAAAGCAGAGAGGGATCATTCTAAAATTGAGCCTTTTTGCAGACTTGTGGAATATCTGCACTACATTTAAAGCGTATTTAACGCCCATTCTTTTAATTCCCCCAAAGAATCCTGGGAAGTGGAGTTTAAGAGTACTGGAAAAGGTAGTTCTGTGAGGGAAACTGCAATTCCTACATTTTTTTAGGGGAAATCATGTGCTTTAAATGTATAGTGTGGATCTGCTGTTGGTCAACCATGTTCGGATTCTGTGTGGAATCTGATAGAATTGTAGAGTTGGAAGGGACCAGGTTTAAATATATTATGAAACATGTAGACTTTTTAAATAGTTACAGGAAGTTTGCCTAGTACTGGAGGTTGTTTTCCCTCCTGCTACAGGAGACGGGTGCTGGTGAAGCTAAGACCCCAGGGTGGCACATCTTTGACAATTTATTGACTATTAATTGCACTCCAGATTTGGAGTAAGAGATGTAGTTCAGTTAAAGAGAATCCACTTTGCATGCAGAAGGTCCAAGGACCAGTCCCTGGCATTTTCAAGTAGGAGATGAGAACATTCCCTACCTGAAAAGCAGAGAGCTGCTACCAGTCAGTGTAGACCAGAGCTAGTCAACCATGATATCCTCAGATGGTTTGGACTGCAACTCCTATCCCTTGTTCTTGGCCATGCTGGCTGGGACTGATAGAAGTTTTAGTCAACAACATCTGGAGGGTGCCATGTTGGCTACTCAAGTAAATGGATCTGAGTCAGTATAAGACAACTTCCTCTGCTGCTTGAGGAAGGCTTTCAATTTGCATCATGATTAGGCTGTGGATTCTTAAAGCATTTAAAGATCATTTCGAATAACATATACAGGCTAAGGAAATGTTGTATTTAGTGTGAGACTAACACTTGGGATCAAGCTACAGTGGTACCTTTGGATGCGAACAGGATCCGTTCCGGAGCCCCGTTTGCATTCCGAACAGAACATAAGACGCGCCTGCCGCATTTCTCCACTTCCACGCATGCGTGTGACGTCATTTTGACCGTATGCGCGAGCGGCGAAACCTGAAAGTAACGCACTCCGTTACTTCCGGGTCGCCGCAGAGTGCAACCCGAAAGCACTCAACCTAAAGCATATTTATCCCCAGGTATGACTACTAGAAATTGATTAAAACTGCTAGTTGTTTAATATGCTATGTTGTGTGTTTAAGCCTACAATCCTAACCCCACTTACATGGGAGAAAGCCCTTTGAATCAACTATGATTTATGAGTAGACATGGTTAGGATTGCGACCTAACTATAAGCTTACCAACAGTGAAAGTATAAATACAATGTAAAATCTTTCTAAGGGTAAGCTGTGGGGCAGGGATTTCAGCAACCCTCTTGGGAGAAGTTTTTATGCCAACCTTTTCTTTCTATCACTTCCTGTGTTGCTCCCTGGGCTGCTCACTGGAAAAAGAAGGCAAAATTGATGTTTGTAGATTCCACCTCATTTTTTACCTTGAAATCCTAATGGAATTTCCTAGAGTAAAAAAATCCAGAGTCCCGTAGCAGAAGAGGGCATTTTCAGACTAAAAATGTGGAGGGGTTGCTAAATAATGCAGTGAGGCTGCATTACATATCATCTGCAGTTGTGTTACAAATCATACCTCCAAACCAGTTCAGGAAACAGTGCTTTGTTAATTCATACCAAAATGGTTGTGCTGCAGTCACAATGAAAGATCCAAACATTGCTACAAGCCAGTGCTCAACAACAGGATGACACATGGGGAGAAGCAGAAATACCCCATTCCAAATTCCTTTCAGCTTAGTCACATGGCTTAGCCACCCTGCAGGGGTTACACCATCCTTTTTGCCAGTGTAAGTCAAACTACTTTTTTACAGGTTTGTGTGCCTCTGCTGCGTTTGGG
This sequence comes from Podarcis gaigeae, assembly GCF_964106915.1. Taxonomy (NCBI): domain Eukaryota; kingdom Metazoa; phylum Chordata; class Lepidosauria; order Squamata; family Lacertidae; genus Podarcis; species Podarcis gaigeae. The sequence continues at coordinate 63,086,095 of NC_139681.1, forward strand.
TTGACTTAATCAGCAGTAGATCCACTACTGAATAGAATTTGGAATAGGAGTAAGTTGTACTGGCTTCCTGTAGTTTGGTTTGCTCTGCCCTTTTGTTTATTTTATTTAATAACATCTGTGTGCTGCTTAACTGTAGTGCGGCAGCTGTGAAAAAGGCAAATTCCATGCTTGGGGTCATTAGGAAAGGAATGGGAAATAAAACTGTTGATATTATAATGCCTTTATATAATTCAGTAGTGTGACTATGTTTGGAATACTGTGTACAGCTCTGGTCACCTCACCTCAAAAAGGATATTGCAGAGTTGGGAATGATTCAGAAAGGTGCAACCTAAAATGATCAGGGGGTTGGAACAATTCTGCTATAAGGAAAGGTTACAGCATTTGGGACTTTTCAGTGTAGAGAATAGGTGAGTAAGAGAATACATGATAGAGGCATATAAAATTATGCATGGTGTCAAAAAAGTGGATAGATAATTTCCCCCCTCCCTTTCTCATAACAGTAAGAATTTGTGGAGATCCAGTGACGTTGCAAATTTGAAGATTCGGGGCAAATTTTTTAAAAGTACTTCTTCACACAGTACATAGTTGAACTATGGAATTTACACCCGTAGGAGGCAGTGCTGGCCACCAACTAGGATGGTTTAAAAGAGGATTAGACAGATCCATGAAGAATAAGTCTTATGGCTACTAGCCATGATGGAGGCTATGCTCTGCCTCTGCAGTTGGAGGCAGGAATGCTTCTGAATGCCAGTAGCGGGAAATGCAGGTGGGAAGAGTGCTCTTGTGCTCAGGTCCTGCTTGTAGGTTCCCCACAGCTTGGCCATTGTGAGAACAAGATGTTGGACAAGGTGGACATTGACTTTATCCAGCAGGTGGTTTGTACGTTGTTTTCTGAGAAATCTAAGTGCTGCAGGTATCAGCCAGGTTCTCCTGACTAATGCTCCCCAAATACTGATCTGAACTTTTATGTTTTGTTTTGCAGGAAGGAGTAAAAACGGAGAATGACCATATCAATTTAAAAGTAGCTGGCCAAGATGGATCAGTGGTCCAGTTTAAAATAAAACGGCACACACCACTAAGTAAACTAATGAAGGCCTATTGTGAGAGACAGGTAAATGAGTTAACTATATTTTTGTGTGATTATGCACTTGTTTATTGTGAGGTACATAAAAAGGCTCCCAAGCCCCTATGGCTTATTTGCCCAGATAAATTTTGATGTTAGAATATTTTCTCAAGGCATACAAAGTTCTGATGCCTTGGTGGTGTAAAACCCATTATGCTAGTGTGTTGACGCATACAATTATCCCACATAATCTTTGATGTGATTGTTGTATTCCTTTCATTTGCAGTGCTGAGACATATCTGCACAAGTGTCAAGTCATAATTTATCTCATTTATGTTATGCAGTGTTTAATTGATGTATGAGAAAACTTCATTTAATGGGGCTGTGTGATGTGGATAAACCTGGGTGCTCATGAGATTACATTAGACCCATCAGACACATAACTTGTGTGCATTCAGCTTTACGCATTTGGCAAAAAAAGTAAAATTTAAAAAGCGGGCGGACATCCAAGGGAAAAAAACTTTGGCAATCCCACCCGCCATTGCACCCAGTGTGTTTTGACTATATGTGATTTTGGCTTGTATGTACTATTCTTGGAATGTAGTCCCCACATAAATTGTGGATTTACTGTATACTGCGAAGTGGGAAGCCATAGGCTAAGGGAGCCAAATGTGGCCCTCTGGCTTTTCTTGCTCGGCTTGTGTTTGCCTCTGGCTCTAGCCATCATTTGCAGGTGGCCTCTAGAAGGTTGCCTAGATAGGAATGTATTTGATTCTGCTGTTCATAGAAAGTCACCTCTACCCTTGACAAAGAAAAGACACCGTCCTAATTACATTGCATCTCTAGCAGCTCTACCAAGATTGCTAAATTAGACAAGTTTATAGAAATGTTGCATGAGGCAATAAAATTCCTCAGAGATACTTGGCTCATGAAGTGTGTATCCTCAATCAGCTTTCAGTTTAATTCTTTGAAATACTGATGTCTGTGAGCAATATCCATTTTGACATGAACTTACATATGTGGATTTACATTAACTGTCATATTTCAGGGTTTGTCAATGAGACAGATTAGATTCAGATTTGATGGACAACCAATTAATGAAACAGACACACCTGCACAGGTAAGAGAGAGTGGTGTTCGTTATACAGTTGAAGCTGAGCTTGCGGCTACTGCCTGTGTCTTGGAAGTTTACTTAATTACTTCACATGGAAATTAAGTTGATTCCTAGAATAAAATGTTACTATGGTGAGCTAAATCATTATTAACAAGAGTCCATCAAGGTGGGAGAGAGAAAAGGATTAGAGAGTATTAGAGAAGCTGTAGGCCTTCAGAATTCACGGGCAATTTCCACTAGTGAGGAAATGGTGTGTAAGGTTTCTGGGGTGTAAATAAGGTTGACACAGACTGATAAGATGACAGATTTTGGTAGGCTCTCAGTGATTATTAGAAATACATATAATAGATCCCTTTAGATTTTGGTAGTCTCTCAGTGATTATTAGAAGTACATATAGCAGATCCCTTTACTGGAATTAATCCCGGGCATGATGTAATTCCGTGCCTGTGGTACTTGGTGGAATTCTCTCATCATTGGTAGAAAATATTAATCTTTTCTCATGGAAACTTTCTCCCCTGTATCAAATTTATAGTGTAAGCATGCTACAAAATTTCCCCACCAAGAAAGGATTCAGCCTTACTGAGGCTGAAACTGTGCACATTTATTTGGTAATAAATCCTATTGAACTCAGCAATAACTTATTCTGAGTAAAGATGCTGGGCTGTATCAGTTGACGTCCCTCCAGCAGATTTGTGAGGGGGCTGCAGAGGGTAGGGTGGTTATGGAAAATCACTTTCCTCGCCATTCTTCTGATAGAAGGCTCTACTGGATCAAAGAGACTTCCATTTCAACAGGACACCAAATGGGCATAAAGAACTGCACTGTAAGTATTTGGCTGGAGGGAGTGCATTCTTAGGAATGGAATCTAAGGCATTACCCCACAAGAAAGATAGGAATTTTGGGTTAAGAGAGCTGTAGCACATATGAGTGTGTGAGCTACTGGGAAGATCTGGTTTCTCCAAATAAATGTGTTCAAAAATAGATAACATGTGGTCTAAATATTTATTGTTAGTCTGATTTTAAATGTTCTCACTTTTATGTAGGATGTGAAAACCGATGCCTTTCTTATCCTTATTTTATTGCTATTTCTAAAGGTTTTGAAAGGCATTAATTGGGATAGGAAAAAAGTTTTAGTCTAAGCTAACCGGTTCGTCAGACCATGCATGCTGGCTGGCACCAGAAATACTTGTTTTATCCTATATAAAATTATTCATGCAAGTTGCTAGATTTTTCTGTATGTTTATCGTTGAGGGTCTGTGTCTACAAATTTTGCCTTGCCTCTCTTTTATCTTCCTGATGTCCTATGTCCTGTGCACAAAATTTGGGGGAAGAGAGGCCTGCTCACTCACGTTCTAGGTTTCTGCAGAAGTTCCAAGCAGTGCCTGTGCCATGAGAAGCAATAGAATCCATCCATCCATCCTTCCACAGGTTGTGGAGAAGGGAGGGTACTTTTTGAGTCAGGAGCTGGATATCTGCAGGAACTAACATCAGTGATTCTGGAGAAGTTGAGTGAGGAAATATAGTAGTAACTCACTTCTGCAAAAACCCAGTACTGAGAAGAATAACCATCCAATTTCTTTCATAAGCTGTGCTTATGGAGAAAGCACTTGGCAGTACCTTTCTGTTTCCACTTACGAAAGTTGTGGAAAGGGAGGAAAGAGCATTTTATCTATTTATATGTTTGTTTTTATCAAAACAATTCACAAGGTGTAAAATGTACAGCAATAGCAACTGAAAAAGTGTAACATTTAAATAATCAGTGACAATAAGCAAGTATATCATAACAAAGTCAATCCACAAATTAAACTAATACAGATAAACTAACCCAATTAACAGCTTAAAACTGAACAGGGGAGAGAATAAAGCCTGATATGGAAATACAAATACTAGTACAGAAAACTAAATTCCATAAGGTATTTTATTGTTACCACAGTTAACATACACACACAGGATGGCAGCCACCCACCTATCTTCATTAAATTTCTCTCTTGGATTTATTTGGAATGACTGTGTTAGCGGCTTTCTTAGCATGTCCTCTGAGATGTGCTTTATGCATGCTAATGTTTGGGGGAATGCACTGTAAATGCTTGTGTATCATATTAAGAAAGCTGTAGGAGTTGGCAGTAGAAATAACCCAAGAATATTTAGCCTGCCAGATTGTGAAGTGTTGGACCAGTAAGGGTACCTAGATAATGATTTGCTAAGTATATGGTTTCCTCTGTTTTTAGGGGAGTGGTGAAGGGCATTGTTCCTTCAATGCTATATATTAACCTTCCAAGCCACATCCTCCCCAACCCTGCTTTGCACCCCCCCCCCCAGGGTTCTTACCTGAGTAGAATGTGTCCTTGAACTACAGTAATGTTTCTTGCTTGCTTGGATAGAGTACAGAGATGTGTTGAGTGTGAAGAAACTAGCCTGCAGTACAAAGGTAGAATAATGCTTTTGCCTCACCACTGGCATATGGTTCCCAGAGGCTTGTCCAGAAGGGAATGCCTCCCTTGGGCTGAAGAAGTTCCCCATCTCTGCAATACAGCAAGCAGATGTGGTTGCAGAGTTCTCTTTAATTCTAGAAACCCAATATGAGTTTGTGAGAGATGCAGCTTTTAGCACTGGAATGGGGAAAACTGGTGCTGATAAAATAATACATCTAAACAAACCTCTACACAGTATGCTTCCAAACATGAAGTTAATTATTTGTACCTGTAGCCTACCCTTCACCAAATGATCCCAAGGCAAGTTACAAAAATCTCACAGCTAAAACGGGTACAGATACATAAAAAACATAACACAACTGCAAAACAACAGACCAGCAACACAGAACAAGAGCAAGAGAGAAGGCATCTACTCAACCAGAGGTCTGAATTAAGAGGTTTTGGTATATTAGAAACAAGATTCCTTAAATATTATTTTTAAAACTCGTTACTTTTTTGTCTTATTAACAGTTGGAAATGGAAGATGAGGATACTATTGATGTGTTTCAACAGCAGACGGGTGGCATGTGCTAAATATCCTGTCCTTTTAGGAAGAGGAATGTAAAATTTCAACTCACTTTATCATCTGTCCTTGGATTTGCTATTAAATAGTAAACAAATGAACATGCCAATCATACAGGAATCTCCTCATGTTCTGAAGACATTTATCCAAATTCTTTTCCTGTCCCTGATATACTGCGTGTGCAAGTTGAAGCTGCATCTGTGGGAAATTACTGCATCATAAAAATGGGCCCAGTCAAAATTAAATTTTCAAATCAGTAAAATACCGGTTGTTGTCTGCTGTCATCTTGTTTCTATAAATTGGTGGCCTAAATACAAGCCTACTGTAAAAGAAGGATACTTAGTCCTGGCTTTCGTTGTTTCTGTTTTACTGCTTAATTATGTAATGTAAATATTGAAATATTTTTCCTTGCAATAGTAAGTTTCTCAAAACAGGTGGGTTGAGAAAGAAAGGATTTTACCATTAAACACATGTATTACTTTAAAACTGTTAATGGGATATGCAGAAAGGACAGTACTTCAGATACATGCTTAGTGACAGTTTAAGGTAATGCAAATGTACATGTGCTTTTTCATAATAAAATAGCATAGAATAAAACAATTTTTTTAAAGTAAAGGAATGTCTTTGAGTTTGTCAGCAGCTGTAGCATTTGCTTAGGTTAACTTTCACATCTTCTATTTAAATGTCACATGTCCAACATTGAGCACCTATGTCTTTGATAAAATGTTTAAAGAATGGACCAGAACCAGAATCGTCTTAGGAAGCGATGGTGTTCAACTAATTTTAATGGAATTTGTTTAGGAGAAATTCGGAACAGATTGTTCCCAGTGAGAATCACTCCTTATTGATGTATTAGGCAATAAATAAACTTGTGTACCTTTTTCTGACATCTCTCTTGAAAGCTGAAATTTTAACTCTTCCCTTAGCTGCTACTTTGAAATCTATAGGCTGGGATACAAAGGACCATGTGCCATGTTCTGTGTGCACATCAGGGATTTCTGCAGTCTCTTCCTGCTATAACTCCTCATGTCTCCTGAAAAGTTGCCTCCTATAGGAGGAGAGGACCCTTTGGAGTATTGTGCAATACTGGAGGGCTGCAGAGGAGAAATGTGTCCGGTACCTGTTCCCCATGTACATGCAGAGTCTCCTGCTTGTGCCTGGGGTCTTTGGATAACCACCATCAATTCATAGATATTTTAGTTATATTATAATGAGTAAATTAGGTGTAGCTTTTAAAAAATATGGTATCAAGCGTGCAGGAAAATCTCAATGTAGTGATACATTCTTAAAGAGGCTTGCTGTGTCCTACATCCTCAAATATTTTGAGCTTCAAAATAATGTTTGTAGTGACAACTGGCTTGATAAAATTTAATTTGCAGAGGTCCAAAAATACAAGCTCATTCTGTTGACTTTCAGGATGTTGTTCATTGCTGCTTGAGAATGTCACTTCCTTTTAATCTCTACCCATCATGTGTTAGATTATCTGCTTGCAAGAAATCCTGTTGGAAAAAAAGTCTTTTCTGTTACAGTTATATGTTGTCTAAGGAGGGGTATTTTAAAATCTGTCATTGTTTATTCACAAATTTTTACATTTGTTGTCCTTTACTACTGTACACAGTAAATATAGTTTGTTACTCTGTCTCTTGGCTTATGCTTGATGCTGCTGCATTTCATATGACTGTACTCAAAGCTATATCACTGAAATGCTGACAACTTATTCTTATGTACATCTTTTATTAAAGTTCTTTTATTGAGAGTAAGCCTACTGTTCAGGGTATAAAAATCAGTTTTTCATAAAATACACCCTGGAGGTGTTTTTCTTTATTAACTTACAATTACATGGTGATATTATTTATCCTTAATATCTCAGATGAAATGCACTTACTATTTAGAAAAACGGATGGCGTGGGAGGAAGTGGTGATGGTGGTTTAAAGGGCAAGGCCATATTTTCTATTCAGTATTTCAGAGATAATTGCACATCAAACACCCATTTCAGGAAAACATTGCAGATCCATTTGGAATTGCTTCTATATGTAGTTACACCTGCACTATACAGCTGCTCCTTCTGTTTAACTTGCACATAAAAAGTTTCACATTTGAGTAATTTAGCTTTAGTGTAAAATTTGAGTTGTTGGAAGGCATATCAGGATTCAGAATGCCATGCGCATAGTGCATTTTGGATATCTCACAATATGCCTTTACCACAGTAGTGTGCCAAAGCCACATTTTTGCAGTTGTAGCTTGATGGTGGGCAATGCTTAAATCTTTCACTTTGACACTATTTTGGGGTTGTAGCTATGGAGATGCTGCCATTACTTGCTAAAACTCTAGTTACCTGCAGCTTTTGTTTCAAAACGTTTGGGTTGTTGGGAGTCCTGCAGAATCTTTGTCCCTCAACTGTTTGACACCATCGGCATCAGGCTATTATTGAGTCCGTATACAACAATATTAAGAGTTGTAGAGTAGAAAGGGACCACAAGGGTCATTAGTCCAACCCCCCTGAAATACAGGAATCTTTTTGCGCAACGTAGGTTTTGAACCCATGACCCTGTGATTGAGTCTCATGCTCTACTGACTGAACTGTGATGGCATAAAAATTGCTGCATATCTTCATGAAGCAGAGGAACATCCAAATATCATTGCAGCCTCTCTGGTGAAGCTACCTTTTTAGGAATGACTGCCTGTAGGTAAGTCACTTTGTTTTGCCCAAAAATGACTTCTGACCCTAGTTGGTTCAATGAATACCACTTTGAAGGGCTGGATGAAGGCTGTGTGTGGATCAGGGGTCAGCAAACTTTCAGCAAGGGGCCAGTCCACTGTCCCTCAGACCTTGGGGGGGGGCAGACTATATTTTGGGGTGGGAAATGAACTAATTCCTATGCCCCACAAGTAACCTAGACATGCACTTTAAATAATAGGACACATTCTACTCACGTAAAAACACTGATTCTCGGACCGTCTGCGGGCTGGATTTAGAAGGCGACTGGGCCGGATCCGGCCTCCAGGCCTTAGTTTGCTTATCCATGGTGTAGATCATGAAGTACGTACTACTAAGTCTAACCAGGTTTTTGAAATGTCCACATGGATTAAACGATTTTAAAAACATGGTACTGTACGAGCGTGTGATAGTGAGGATATGGAACTAATAAGAATATCTCACGGTACTCCCATAATTTTTTTCTCTTTATAATATTTTTTTTATTTTAGAAATGAATTCATAACCATACCAGATGCACATCCATGTAAAGAGATTACTTTGCCCCCCCATAGGTTCTATTGTCAACATTTTCAACTGCATATTGTAATCCATATTTTATGTCTACCCATATTGTCCATAGCATTTGTCCCAAGTGAGATTAAAATCTTGCTAATGTTTTCATCTGCTTTACAGTGGTCTAAATAAATTATAAACTTTTCACATTTCCCATAATCAGTTTCAAGACAGCATGTTTAATTGACAAGTACTGAGTAAAAGAAAGTTAAATGATTCCAAGCGCTTTGGCGATTCCCTTTCTATTTTGTGAAGAAGCAAAAGTCTGTTTCCTAGTACAGCACAGATTCTCCCTGTCTTTCCAGTGTGTAGATAAAGAACTACACAACTTTTAGAAGACATCTGAAGGCAGAACTGTATCAGGAAGTTTTTTATGCTTGATATTTTACTGTTTTTATATATGCTGTAAACCACCCTTATTGGCTGGGGAAAAACAAAGCCAAATGGGCGGAGTATAAATATTATTATGGGCAGGAGTTTAGTAGTAGTAGTTATTTTATATACATCTAGATTACAATGGAAGCAAAATTAAGGATCGAGTAATTCCGATTGCACGTGACAGTTCTTAAGTTACGGGAGACCGAAGCTCGAGTTCTGCGGCGCCGTCACCCAGAGCGAGATGGAGGTTGTGCAGAGGTGAAGCCGCTCGATTGACGCATGCGCACAATAGTAATTCAGCTGGGTGACGACATACAGAGATAAGGTACGGGAAATGGCATATCATATCGTGGACATGAATAATTTCTGTGTTCATCTTGTTAAAATCTCCACCAGGGTAGAAAAAAGCACTCGCTGGGGCACCAGCATGCCTTCTTAGAAGGAAGCAGTAAAGAGAGGAGTTTGTGCTCTTTCTAAACTCGAATAGCTCCGCCAGTGCAAACACAGGAGTGCCCTATGGTTGAGAACGATTTAGACGGAAGTGTGCATGCACACGAAAGTTCATAACAACAACAAACTTAGTTGGTCTTTAAGGTCCTACTGGAAGATTTTTATTTTTTTTGTCTGTACTGTAATGTACTCCACATCCCGCTGCAGGTTGGGGTTGGCACTGAGGCTGAGCAAGATCTTTGGCGATCACTCGTCGCAATGCAGCCCAGGGCTGCTATCGCCCACGTCTTAGATGGGAGTATTGCAGCTTCTAACAGCCCTTCAGCGTAATTCGCTGTCAGAGGAGGGAACGAGACTGGGTTGGCTTTCCATTCATCACCTTATACAAAACACGACCTCTCAGGCTACACAAACGATTCCTTCCATTCCGAGGCCAGATCCAGCGCCCACTTGCATGCAGAAGCCCTCGTGCTCCGTTTGGTCCGTTGACTTGCATACCAGATGGGTTGCACTTTGGCCAAAAACCCTGAAAAGACGCCACATTTCCCCACGAGTGGCAACCAAGCTAGAAAATCTATACTGATTTGGGTTGTGAGGCCCGCTTGCCAACGTCGCCTAAGGAGAACTGCGGGCTTTCTTTACCGATTACCATTATTCCTGCTCCCCTCCGAAGCGAGGAATGAAATAAAGCCAGAAAAGTCGATGGAAAACGTTTGAGGTTCCCTCTACTTATTTCTACCTCTAGGGAGAGAACGAAGAGCCTCCTCCGGGAGCGGCCTCTCTATGGTAAAGGTCAACCGGAAGTGGCTCCTCGGATGGTTCCGGTGACCCGAAGCGCAACAGCTGGCGCCGGATCCGACTCCCCTCGTCACTGCCTGAGCTATGGCGGGCACGGCGCTGAAGCGGCTGATGGCGGAGTATAAACGTGAGTGGGGAGGCGAGGGCAGGCGCCCCCGGGGTCTCTGAGGGAGAGGCGGGAGCTACGAAGCGGCGGCACCGGCCGTTTCTCCGGACTCCGTTGCTGGGGGTGGCGGTGGGGCTGGGGGGTGGCAGTCCCGGCCGGCTTCGGAGCGATGCTTCCGAGTCCCTTGGCCGTTGCTCCCCTCACTCCTCGTCGAGCTCCTCCTTCCAGTCACGCCAGTCTCTGGCACCCCGGGCCAGGGCAGACATTCACCAGGCGCAAGGGAAACTCCTTTTGCTGGATCGCACCAGCGGAGGCCGTGAAATTGGCTTTGGCCTTTGGAGACTGAACTGCCCCTAAGCCCCCACATGAGTCCCCTGTATGTGGAAATCTGGTGCGTCGAGAGAGAAGAGTTTCTCTTCAGGGGTGGGGAGCCTGCGGCCCTCCAGAAGTAATTGGGACTCCAGTGCCATCAGGCCCGCCCAGTATAGTCAATGGGAATTGTAGCATAGCTGTCAACTTTCCCCTTTTCTTGCGAGGAATCCTATTCGGAATGAGGGAATTTCCCTTAAAAAAAGGGAAACGTTGACAGCTATGAATTGTAGTCCAACATTGTCCAAAGGGCCACGGGTTCTCCAAGCCTTGGTTCACTCTATATAGTGTTATTCTTCTTGACATGTTTTTTTTTTTTATGTGCAAAAGGTGTGGGGTGTTTTCTTTAGGTGGTATATCAATTTCCTAAGTCCCTTCGGTGGTTTATATTTGAAAAACAAAACAAAATTTTCATAATGGCATATTGTAATAAGCGCTACCGTCTGAAGTGTTAGCAACGCAGCCGAGACTTCAGCGCTTGCTTCTCTTTTGTGTCTGAATTAGACAGCACCAAACAGAGGGTTCTGCTGTGCTGTTCTATTTAAGAACCTGAACAGAAATACGAGAGTTAGTTTTTGCTGTGTGGAAGGCGTTTTGTTTGGTCATTCAGTTACCAGTGTGTAAGAGAACTTGGAATGATGACGCCGAAAAGAAGGTAATATTTTTCATATAGACTGCTTAGGAAGTCTACAGTAGACAAACCTAGTGCCATATTAGCTAATCATGAGAAACCCTTAACAGGGCTGTCAGCTACGGTTGCTGCAGTCAGCTATGTATCCCAGTGTTTGGCATTTGCCCCAGGTGTGTGGCATTTCCAGGTAGGACTAAAAGAGGCTCCAGCTCTAAGTTCTGGAAAGATGCTGCTCATTGAGTATTGAGCTCAATAGTATTGAGCTAAATAGATCAATGATCTTACTCTGCATAAGGCTGTTTCTTGCAGCAGAGCCTATGGGAAAGCGCTGGAATTAGGGGAAAAATCCTGTTAATATAGCAGTCAAATTTATATCATTAGGTATAAAGGTAAAGCTACTTTCATGTGTTTAACTCTGAATGGTAGTATATAAACACAAAAATTAACAAATACATGGCTCACTTATGTGGGGTGGAAATTTCTCCAGTGCTTTATTTTCCACAGAAAATTTTCTGTTTCATAAGTTTAACAGTAACAGTGAATAGAGGCCAATTGCTAAAGCAGTACAGTATTAAGCAAGGTGGACTATTCAATACATTTTTTAAGCTTTGTTTACTAAATACAAGTAAAATAAATGTGCTAAATAAGACCACTCTCTAGGGCATCAGTTAGCTTTCCAATGCAAGTTAGGGTAATTTGCAAATGAAATTCATTTTTCCTGGAAAAAACCCATTAAATATTCATATGATTCTATGATTTTTAATTATATTTTAATAGATTATGTTATGTCTTACATTTTATTGCATTACAGTTTGAATTCTATGGAGTAAAGATAATAAAACAGATATGAAATAAAGGGAACAACAAAAATACAATTAAAAAATCATACAACATCTACCAGAGCACATGATAATTGCTTCCATAGGCAGAAAAATCATTAAGTAGTCTGCCAAGACCCTCAGCAATCTTCAAGTAGTCCATGGTGGGGGGAGTTTGAGAACCACTTTTTTTAAAACAATCATTTGATGCTGATATATGCATCTTCTCCACTAGAGAGAGCAATAACTCCTCTTTTCACTCGACTTCTCCTGTCCTCTTCTCCTGCCCTCATCTCACATTTTAGATCTTATTGTTGTAAACAACTAGAAAAGTGGTAAGAATATGCCAGCCTTCCTCATCCTGTGGCTAATGTGAGTTGCAGTCCAAAACACCTCTGCAGGGTCCTAGGTTTTGGAATGCTGGAGTCTGCATTTGTTAATGAACACTGTGGGTCAGATTCAGCTAACTGGCTCTGCTAGCACAGCAGGGCTTTTGCCCCTGTCCAAGGTGCCCTGCACACAGCCCCCAAATTGGCTTGTAGGGGTGGTCAGTAGAACTCCCAAGAGCAGAGCATGGGGGAGGAGAGAGGAAATTGTTCCACCAGGCAAGCAGAAATGCTTGCACTGATAGAACATGATGTGGAATTCTTTCCAGTTTAGGAACCAGGAAGCCTAATAGATTCCATCTGCTAAAATAAATAAAAACTTGAATAGCTGTAAGATCGCATGCTTATTGCTTGCTGACTGTGTTCATATACATACTTTTGCATGCCTCAATATAAATGAGAGAATGCAAGCTTGTTTTATATATAAAACAAGTCATCTCTGTGGCAATGAGAACTAGATTTAAGAATATAAGAAAAGCCTGCTGGATCAGACCAGTGGCCCGTCTATTTATTTTTTATTTTTTAAATTTGTATACTGCCCTTCATCCATGGATCTCAGGGCAGTTCACAACATAAAAATGCAAGATAAAAACATAAAACAACTAATAAAAACAACACCCCAAAAAAACTAATAACCCCCTCCCCCAAACACATTTAAAAGGGTATAAGATGCTAATCAGTCAATGACCTATTTAAAGAGGAACATTTTCGCCTGGTGCCTAAACGTATAATGAAGGTGCCAGCCAAACCTCCTTGGGGAGCCACTGCAGAAAAGGCCCATTCCTGTGTTGCCACATCTGGATCTCTTGTGGAGGAGGCATGTGAAGAAGGGCCTCTTATGATGATCACAGGGTCCAGGTATGGAGAGAGGTTGTTCTTGCAGTCCTGAGCAATTTAAGGCTTTATAAGTCACAACCAGCACTTTGAATTGGGCCCACAAACTAATTGGCAGCCATCGCAGTCCTGTATCCTGTTCTCAGAGTAGTCAACCAGATGCATCTAGGAAGCATGCAAGCAGGACCCAAGCCTGACAGCAACAGTGGTTTCCAGCAACTGGTATTCAGAGGCATACTGCTTCCAATGGTGGAAGGTGAACATTTTAAAGAGAGAACTGGGTTTCCATGAATACTGATAATGCATGTTTACTTGGAAGTAAGTCCAGTTGTATTTGATGAGGCTTATTCCCTTGTGAGTGTGCTTACCCAAACAAGCAAGCAAGCAAGCAAGCAAGCAAGCAAGCAAACAAACAAAATAGCAGGATATAAAGTTTACTCTTGTTCTAAATCATTTCCCTGTGTTGAGTTATCTGTTATTGCTGTCAGAAATTATTGTGGCCATATAGATTGTTTTTGTGGTATGTATTAATGAAACGAGGAAAAATACTTTAAAATATTTATTCTTAATTTTAGAGTTGACCTTGAATCCACCAGAAGGCATAGTAGCTGGTAAGGAATCCTATTTATTTTATATCTGTATACCTTGACATTAGAAGACTTTAAATAAAATAATACATTTTGTCTTTAAATAGGGCCTATGAATGAAGAAAATTTCTTTGAATGGGAAGCTTTGATAATGTAAGTTTATAAGCTATTATTCTTTTAAAATTATATCTACATACATTTTGCTGGTGGACCTCAGAGAACAAAAAGTAATCCTATGTGCATCTTTTAATAAATGGAGTATCAAGTTTAGGGATTCCCCTGAAACAGTTCAGGTTGCATTTATCCACCTGCCAGCACAAGTCTTCTTAATACGTTCTGAAAAGATAAAAGCTTTGCCAACTTGCAAAGAGGGCAAGTTGTCGAGTTCAATAATAATCTCGTTTTCTTGTCTTAAATGAAACAAAAAGCAATGTTTGCCAACCAAGCAGGCTTCTCCTTTTTGTTGAATTCATATGTGGCCTTTAGTACAGAAAGAACTTAAGGGTTTTGCATGCCACCACACCTTCTGGGACAGACTAAGATAATGAAGAAGAGAAATAGTCTTAGTGTCTTGAATTTCACCCAGTTTGTACCACGTAGGTACAAGAGAGACTTTTCAGCATTGTGCTTTCACCTACGAGATCTTTTTTTTTTTTTTTAATTGAGATGAATCAGGCGGTGAAATTGTTGAGGTCTAGCCAACCTTAGGGGAGTTGTTTTCCATGTTTATCTTAACGAGGGTTTGTGCATCCCATTTTCACTCAAAGGGGACCTTGGCTGTTGGAAAGACTTGGGCTTTCTTTACCATAGCCCCAACTTTTGGGGTTTGTCTTGTGAAGTTTCCAGATGGCTCAACTTGCCACTGTCAGGGAATGTCTAAAAATGTTTCAGAAATGAAGAGTACAAACAACGGGAACACAAAAAATATGACACAAGTCTCAAGATCTGGTAATTCTCTGAAGTCTGGTTTTCCTCTTCTGAAGTGCACTCTTTCTTTTTTGGCAATGTGCTATATAAAATTTCAGATAGGATCATAGCTCTGGAAAATTGTAGCAGTACAGTATGCATTAAGACACACTGGAAGAAATTAAAATAGTCTGTATACCATTGATCTGGGAGGCTTTTAATGAGAAAGGCGGGTGTTAAGGTAGCAAGCTAACTGTTACAAGTTCGCTGCAAGTTTTGATTGTGTGGCCATAGCTGACAAAATAAATCTTAAATAAATCTTATAGAGAAACACACACTTAATTTTGTGCATCAGGCTACTAGTCAAACTGCAAGAAAATAAACTTTGGATTATAATAAGCCAGTGCTTTGGAAGGAAGTGTGGCCAGTATACAGCAGGATCATTTTTTTGTAGTTCTTAAATGCCAAATGTTATTTTCTGCCTTGTAACACATATGTACACATGGAAAGAGTACATTTTTAAAAGGAATTTGTGTATCAGCATCTTCCCTTCCCACTGTGGTGGAGGTGTAATCAAGGGCTGCACTGATAATGAGAGTGCCTAATTTATGAGTGGCACCAGTAAAGATTAAGCTAATAATAATGAGGCATCTTTGTTCATTTACTTTGGTCCTCTGTATTAAAGGCTCAGTTTGGAAGAACTACAGAGCTGTACTTTCATGACTTCTGAAAAATAATTGTATGTAGATTGAATATCAAAGTGTAGAGTCTGAAGTTTCAGGAGTGATATTAGAAGGGTGATGAGAATGACTGCTATTCAAACATACCAGAAATACCAAGCCTTCCATTTCATGATGAAAACTAGTATTGCTGAAACATTATAAATTGAGTATTTTCAGTGTGGCTAAAGCTGAAAAGAAACACTGGTTGGCATCTTATCCTAATACATTTACGTGGAACAAGACCAATGATTTTAGCAAAAAAAAATCTTTATTTAGTTTTGCTGTGTCCATCTCATGGCCAGTAGTATGTTTGTTAAAACAATGCTTGTTTTTAGGGCCTGAAAACAAGTGCTGTGATCTTGTGCACAATTTTTAAACAAATAAATGTTCACCTTTGATCTTGTCACATCAAAAGTGCAAATAGGCAGTGTTAGATAATGGGAATACATAAAGACTTCCAGCTTCATACCGTGTGAGTGCTGTGTTGCGTAAATCAATTAACTTGATATGTGAGATTAATGTATTTTCTCTCTCTTATCAGGCTATTCTCACTTAGCTTTATTAACTTCAAAACGGATGGCATTTGAAAACTGTTAGTGCTCATTATCACAACAGTTTACCCCACTAAAATGATACAAAAGTATTCATTGTTAGAACTTGGCTAGCCTAAAGGCTGCTCTTAAAAATAACAAGTACAAATTTAAGCCAATATTTCAAAAAGCTGTCTAGAAATGTAATTATATTTCAGTTTAGTGTAAATGTTTACTTCATTGTGGAATTCCCCTTTGTGCATTGTAAGATTTTGGGAGCAGGGATTGCAGCTGCTTTCATAAAAATTGGAAAAAAAGTGCTTAAAAACAATTATTATAGCATTAACTGACCTCCCATAAGTGTTTGTTCTTTTGTTCCATATGTTTATGTGAACATTTTCTACCCTTTTATTTTCTGTAATTGTATGTTACTGTTATAATGTTTTTGCTTATGCTCTAAGATACATGTAAATTTATGGCTGTTTGTCATAATATTTTTATGTCATGCGTCACTTCCTGCAGCCAATCAGAAACCGTGCCTTGGTTTCCAAACGTTTTGGAAGTCAAACGGAGGTACCACTGTACTTCCTTTTGTCACTCTTGAATTTTCCAACATTCAGCTTCATTGAATGACTCTGGCTTCTAGAATTATGGGAGAGGAAGAAAAAATCTCTCACCACCCAGGCATCATTTTATACAGTTCCATCAGGTCGTCCCCCCATTCACCTTTTTATAAACTAAAAAGCCCCATACGTTGTAACCTTTCCTCATAGGGAAGTTGCTTCAGCCCCTTGATCTTTCTGTTTGTACTTTTCTGCACTATAGTTTATATTACTGTATTGCACCTAATTATCAGCAACCATTACGTACTGAGAGCTGGAAGAGTGATATACAGTCTGTAACAAGTGAATACTTGCTCAGTGTCGCTATTTTAAAGTTTATGGGGGTAGGGTGGAGGAAGTATTAATGTTTAACCCCTTAGAAATTGTAGCAGTAAAACTACCTAGACTTATTTATTATCACATTTAAAATGTAGCAAGGAAGCCTAGTGGGAACCGTGCTTAGATTAGGAATAACTTTTCTGTACAGGTTTATCATTAAGTAGTGAATTTATGATGTGCTATAGATCTAGGTGTCTGAAAGTTGTGTGTCTAATGGCTGATCCAAGGTTTTTGTTTTTATTACTACTACTTATTTGTAATGCTTATTTGTAATGTAGTGCTCTGGTCCATGGGGTCATGAAGAGTTGAATTTAATGTATTGGTATGTTCCTGCTAGTTCCCATAATGCTAGACAAAGAAAGGAGGCATGCTATTTCTCTTCTCCCAGAAGTGAGCAGCTTTTCTTGTTTAATATCAAAGAAAATAGCTTAGATTGGGAAATGGTAGTTGCCTTACAAATAAAAGGTAATGATCAACTTTGATCCAGAAAGATCAACTGCCCAGGAAAATACTTTGTTATTCTAGGACCAAAAAACATCCATTTGGTTCCAGTCTAAATATGCAAATGATATATTTTTTTAAAAAAATACCTAATTGCATCCTACAATGCCATAATAGGAGACATTAAGCATGTATTTTGCTTTTATGGTGGAAGCTATATCATTTCTCCCTACTATGGTGACAGAGGCAATTTCCACGTGGGGAATGTTGGTTCAGAATGTTGCTTTGATAGTTCTGTGCTACCTAATATGGAGTCAGAGTACTGGAAAAGTTCTAACTTAGAACTTGCTCCCAGCACCTGGGAAGCTGAAATATTTTTTTCTGCTACATGCACATAGAAATAGTGAAATAACTGGCACAGCCTTATTTAATTTCACTATTATACCCTAACTTTTTAAGAAATACTCAGGGTATATTACAAGCAAAATAAAAGCAATGAAGAATGATAAAAAATAAATTGGAGCTAAATCAAAAGTATAAAAACAAAGTTATAAAGCTGTTACTTTTTATATAAATAATTTATTATCATTATGATTTAGACTTCTTCTTTTGTAGTAACTTGGAATGCATGCCAAATATCTTCTACTTCAGTGAATAGAGCGTGCATCAATTTTCATTCTTAATAACATAGATTATGGTTCCTTTAAGAGGTTAAGGTACCTGACACTTCTAGTTTGCCTATAATAGCAGAAGTTACTGCCCCATTCATATACATAAGGTTTACATTTGCAATTTCTAACACCTACTATATCCATGCTGTTGTCTCTTTGGACATTCACAGTACAGCAGAAATGCTTTCTGCTAGGGCTTAAGGGTTGTATCCAGCCATACACTGAATAGACCCATTTAAATCAGTGGACCTTAGTTAGCATGACTTGGATACAACCCAGAGTGAGCAACATATATCTCATTATAAACAGAGGAACCTATATATATATATATATATATCTGTTCAAAAGTAAGTTCCACCGAGATTGGTGGTTTCCCCCCAGGTAAAGTATGGGATTGCATCCTGACCAGACCAAGGGAAGCATAGAGGAAACTTCAGGTGATTGAGGATCAAAAAACACTGATCTTCTAAGCAAATAAAGGTTCTTCTAAAATAAAACATCTAAACATAGCACTTGTCAAAATTGCCTATAAACTTTGTTCAGGAGTGTTCAGAGCATATAATAGTGTTGCAAGGCCATCCCAGTCCAGGAATCACAAGTGAGTAGAGTGATAGAGTTAGTATAGTCTTGTTGCTTGAGTGTTGGATCTGAATGTGAGAACCAGCATCAAATCCTTGCTCAGGCATGAAACTATCTGGGTGGTCTTCGACAAAAGCACAGAAATTAAAGGGTGAAATAAGGCCCTCCAAGGGGTTCTGCTCAATGCACTTAAGCTATATTAGGTGAACAGATTGGAAAGAAGAACCTGTTCTGTTTTTGGAAGGAGAAACGCGTAATAGTGAAGTTCTACTTGACTAGACTATGATGGCTCCAAGATTTTTTTTGCCAAGGTGATTGTTGAAGAAAAAAAGGAGGGGGATATTTTTGTTTTCTAGAGGAGGAGAAGCTGTTTAGACCCAAGAAGAAATATGCTAGAAGTGACACTGAGAAAAAAATGAGAGGCACAGGTTGTGCATTTGTAGGAGGGAAATAAAATAACAATAGAGAGGTAGCAAAGGTTGAAACTCCTACTTCTAATACTTACTACTTATGAGGACTCTAATTCTGAATTTCAGCCCTATGTTTGTTGTTGTTGTTCAGCAGTGCTCAAAAACATATGTTCATTACTGTCTAGAAAAGCTATGGGCATACAGGTGGAAGTTTCCACTTTGAATGATTTAGCTTGCCAAAAATTATGGTCAGTGCTTGGTGTGTATGTAACCCCATTTATAATCTGGGTGTGCACCTTGGGTATACTTACCTTCAAAGTCTGAAGTCTGGCCAGCATGCACATCCTAATTGCGTATCCTGAAGTTGCTTTTATTACTTGAGTTGTTGTGTTTAAATCTAACATGCACATCTTTCCATCAGACCATTATAGAAATAATAAACACTGGTTATACAATGCCTTGCAAATGGCAGTTTCTGACACTTTTGTCCATGCATTATAATAGTGTCTTCAAAGTAGCAAGATCAGGCACCTGTAGGCTATATCTCTTGACGTGCAGGCACTAAAATCTGGAACATGCCTTGGAGACAGATTGAGCATAATTGAATAAACACACCCTGGTAATTAAGCAGTGTTGTGACCTTCCTAGCAATTTAATGTGCAAGCTTTGATTTCTCTCCCTTTCAGCTTCTTGTTTTAGGTTAGAGAGGATGTGAACAAGTTAACTCTTTATAATCAAGGCTTCCTTCTAAAAAAACAGCATGAATTTTTCAGTACACATTGGGTTTCACTGTGTAGTATAGCCTTGTAAATAAGCTCACCAAAGTTACTTGTCTAATATTTTGTTTAAGTGGCACAGAAAGTAGGGTAAATGTGCTTTCCACAAATTGGGCTGGCAGTTAACATATGGAGCTGAGGGACAAGCTTCTTGTCTTCTATGACAAGCTCAGAAAATTAACAAACAGGCTGAGAACAGCTAAAGAGACCTGTCCCTCCTTTGCCAGCCCATTCACTCGCTTGCATGGAATTTCTTGTCACCTGTGGTTTCCAAGCAAGGTGTTGGGAGAGACAGGACCAGTTTAGTACCTATAGTGGCCCATGCTGAAGCAGCTTCTGTAGAAGTGGTTACCATCCAGCATGGAAGCTCGCATGCTGTTAATTACCTATGACAAATCACCAGTTGTAGAATGGCAAGTAGATGAGTGTAGGGCTGTGTGGATTGGACAGAGTTGTCTCTGATGGCCTCTTGCAGAGACCAGCAGGAAGCCCCCAGATGGGTCTTTTCTAAGGAGGGAGAAGGGCTGAGGCAGCCCATGATCCATTGGAAACTGAGCTTGCTGCTCTATGTCATGCGATAGCATTGAGCCTAATCTGGGCCTGATGACTTGGTTGCAAAAGCATAAGTGTAAGAATAGTGTGTCAGAAAAGGTGTATCCTTACTATTAGGTGAGAAAACAGGGTTTCTGATTCTCTCCTTTTGCAGTGAAAGTTGAGCCAAGTAGTAGCTTAGCTGTAGTATTTAGTGATGTATTTCCATTGAGAATAACTTAGCACTCGCCCCCTGCTGCCAAAAAAATCACTTTCTTAACCTGGTATTAGGAATCAGACCTCCAATATTGGATGTTACAACTTTAAAACAAAACAAAACACAATAATAACTGAGAGTTAATCCTATTTCATATTTATAGTAACAGGAGTACAACTGTATACAGCTTATGTATGTAAAGACCCCAACAGGTGGAGTGATTTAAACTGAGGCTATTTTAAATCACAAATTATATATGAAGTTAGGTGAGGGGCAGGTGGAGATGCTGCTCTCCATGTACAGTTGGATGCTGCATTAGAAAGAAAAATGTAAGCCCAGCCAAATAGGGCTTGCCATTACTGCTGATCAGCTGATTGGTGGTAACTTCAAACCCCACTTGGATAAACTTCAGATTTTTCTTCCTAGTGTGGCTTGCCATAGTACAAAGGAAAAAATGGCTCTTGGTAATGTCATGTGGGCAGGCCTTGAGAATGGGGGAACTCAGGATCTGACCCGCTTGTTGTTTAGTCATTCAGTCGTGTCCAACTCTTCGTGACCCCATGGACCAGCGCACCTCAGGCACTCCTGTCTTCCACTGCCTCCTGCAGTTTGGTCAGACTCATGTTTGTAGCTTCGAGAACACTGTCCAACCATCTCGTCCTCAGTCGTCCTCCTCTTCTTGTGCCCTCAATCTTTCCCAACGTCAGGGTCTTTTCCAGGGAGTCTTCTCTTCTCATGAGGTGGCCACAGTATTGGAGCCTCAGCTTCACGATCTGTCCTTCCAGTGAGCACTCAGGTCTGGTTTCCTTCAGAATGGATAGGTTTGATCTTCTTGCAGACTCTCAAGAGTCTCCTCCATCTGGCCCACTAGCTGGATCCACTTCTCTACTGCCATAGCATACAAAGTGATGCAAGTTATCCTTCTGGGGTCATTTAATGATTCCAAATATGTATGACTGTTAAACTGCCATTAGTTAACTGTCCATTGTGGAGGAAGCAAGTGGTGGTGATCCCTGCAGCACAGACTTCCCCTGCTTCTTTAGCCTTGGTTCTTGAGTATGATTGCTGACTCAGTAAGTCATCTATGGCAGTGCCAAATGCACAGCTGCATCAAAGCACTATGACTACAACATCAATTATAGTTTATCATCAACTTATTTATGTTTAGGAAAATATATGTAAACCATCCACTCATAAAATAGCCAGGTGGTGTACTACAATATATACACATAAAAACAACATGCAATAATCGTAAAACTGACTCACTCATTTTGGCAAAATCTAAACAACTGAATGGGTCTGTCAGCATAAAAGATATTCAAGAGCTCCGTGAAAGTTAGCAGCAAGGATGCTTGCCAAATCTCTACTGGATTACATCTTGGATATCCTCTTGAAGATTGATCTGTTTGAAATGGAGAATACTCTCCTAAATAGTTTATAGTTATTCAATTCATACAGTCTGGAAACTACTTCCATGTTATAATTGCATGTATCTACTAATCTAGAGACTTCCTTGTGCTGCTGAAATACTTGATTACCATCAACTTTCATTTTTAGTAACTAATATTTTGGAACTAGTTTGAAAGTGGTGCCAACTGTTTCCATGCTGCATAGATGTAATGTTTCTTTTGTTTCAGGGGCCCAGAAGACACATGCTTTGAGTATGGCGTTTTCCCTGCTATTCTGAGTTTTCCTCTTGATTATCCTTTAAGTCCTCCAAAGATGAGGTTCACATGTGAGATGTTTCATCCCAACAGTAAGTTCTACCAATAGGTGCCTTGATGGTTTCTACATTGGTAAAGAATGTCATCAAGTCCAGCTATCTAGAAAAAGCTTAATGGATCTTTAAAACACTTGGGCTATCTTTAGCAGGAGCTACATATTATCTGGACCTACCCTTTGATTTTTGTTGTTGTTCATTATTAAACAATTAGAGAACTATGTACTTAGTCACTGGTGAACACCTTTTAATTATGTTTTACTCGTAAGCCACTTTGAATTGTGGTACAAAATAAAGCAAAGTACAAGATGTGATCTTCTGTATACCATTTACCCTTAATGTCAGTAATTTCATAATGTAAAATGCCCTGAAATAGAATGGAGGAGATAGAAGGGCTGAGCTAGCCTGGGATCTGATGGAACCTAAGCTGGTCTCACTGCCATCACATGATAGGATCAGCAACCTTGCTTCCCCATCTGAACTTCTGCCCTATCCACCTGGTGCCCATAAAGTCCTGTTGGTAGGGGAGAGGAAAGGTTTGAATTACAGCCTGAGATTACAAATACTTGACATATAGATTTACCGATTGATTTAGTTTGTCAGTAGCTCCTTTTCTGGTCATATTTTGTCTTTGTTTTCCCAACTGATTGTTGGAATTCTGCCTCGGTCAGAGGGATGTGCCAGTCTTCCAGGCACCGGCTGAATTCCTTTCTGACCTCCCTCCTGCGACTCCCGGCAGGAAAACACACGAGGTCCGTTCCGGCGATTTTTCTCAGGCTGTGAGAAAAACACACCACTGCTTCTCCTCCTCCCTGCTTATCCCCAGGGAGGGGAATCAGACTCAGACAGAAACGTATTTACATGTCTTTATTTCTGTCTCTCGCAGCCATACAGATAAAGATGTCTGCTCTCTTTGAACAACAGAGAGAAACTCACTCCACCCATGTACATCCTGTACAGATCATATGACACACACTGAGCTCACATCCGGTGCTCAATAAGGAGAATGGACTGCCCCTTTGTTTACATGGCAACAGTCACACACATCCTGTTTGGCTTTCCAGCCACAAGCAGCTGACTTAGCTGCTTCTTGCTGCCGCATTGCTTCTTTATAGTAACATACTCCCCCTAAAGAATCAATGCGTGCAGCGAGCAAAGCGTCATCCAGAGAAGAAAACAAACAGTTGTTATATGTATAACACTCCCCTGTTGTTTCAGTTCCACCCTTGGAACTACCCGCCATTGGTTTCACCAATGTACCTCTCTGGTTGTCTGACTTCCAAGGAATGAGTTCATCTGCATTACCTTGGTTAGCAACTCTTTGTTGTGCCTTTGTCTCTGACTCAGACACAGCTTCAATTTGACCTTGGTCGTTTACAACAGCAACACATGCAATAGCTAGGTTAGCAAACTCCTTTGAATACCTCTTGGGTGTTACACCCTTCGTTACTCTCTCAGACCTACGTAAGAGGTGCTGCTCTCCCTTGCTTTCTGGTTCAGCCTCTGAACTCTCTGGAGAACCAGTACTAAGCTTAATCAGTAGATCATCCTCCTCTTCTGAGGGTCTAGTCATTATGTGAGATTTCCTCTCAATGACTGTGACAACTGAGCTGTCTGAGCTATCGCTGTCATCATCAGTACTACTGAACTCAATAAGATCAAACTCATCATCATCATCATCAGAATCATCATCATCTCCTGTGGGAAATGTGTGAACAATCACTTTCTCCTGTTCAGGAGCACTCTCTAGAAATTTTGTGAGAATCACCTGACCAGATTCAGACAAAATTACTCTGTAGAGACCCTTTTCATAACCCACAAAAATGCCTCTGGCATTCTTTACCCCACCTGGAGCTTCTGTTCTCACATGAGACCCAAAAACCTTGAAAAGGGCAACATAAGGTTTTCTGTGGAACAGTTTCTCAAAAGGAGAACTTCCCAACTCTTTTTTTTGGAATGAAACCAGTTTCTCAAGAAACTCTTTCTAGGGACAAAAAGTGTGCAATAGATCTAGTGAGTAGATAATTTTGTGTGTGTGTGTGTATGTGTGTGTGTAATGCCTCGTATTTTTTCCCCCTGTGTAACATTTTTACAAATCCATTTCTCAACCACGTATAACAAAACGACATTAGCGACTCAGCCCAGTACTCATGTGGCAGATGTGAACTTAGCAATTGCGCATGCATTCCCTTTTGCAATTCTTTGTTCACCCTAACACAGACACATCTGTTCCAAGCTTCTTCTGAAGTAGCAATTTTGTGTCTTATCCCTTTCTTCTTCAGGAACCTCTGGAAATCCTGTAAAAGAAAAATTGGCTTCTCATCTGTGCAAAGACAATCTATGTCAGCATCATGCATATTTTTAACTTTGTCACAAAACTCTTTAAACCTTTCTAAGGCGTCTTTTGGTCTCTCTAAAAGATAAATCCAGACAAAACCTGTGAAAGAATCAACACATATTAGGTAATATTTTGCATTGCCTCTAGAAGGTGCTAGAGGACCAATCACATCAGCATACACCCGCTGAAATGCCCTGTTGACCCTCGAGGTGACCTGCTTGGTGTTCTTTTCAGCTACACCTGCAAAAGAGATCATGTTAGAATTACATTTCATGTAATCACTTTGATCAAAAGTCAACAAATACAGTCCATCTTTCTCTTTAGCAGAAAGATACAACTCTCCATCTTTGTAGATCTCGCAGTTCTCATCATCATAGGACAGTTTTAGTCCCTTCTTGGCAATCTGCGAAACGCTGAGCAGATTGTACTTCAACTCTGGAACCAAATAAACATTGTTTATGGTCAAGTTCAGACTTTTAAGATACACAGTCCCAATTCCGGTGGCTTCCAGCTCTTGACCGTTGGCTTGTTGTACAGCGAAGCTTTGCTTCTTAAACGACGAAAATAGCTGTCTGTTTGGGGACATATGAACCGTCGCGCCCGTGTCTATGACAAAAGCGTTCTCCACTTCTGGCTTGGTTCCTTTTGACATCAAGGCCTTTGCAGGCTTCGCCTTTGGGATGGTATGACCTTTGCCTGACGCCTCAGACTTTGTGGAGCTTCCCTTGGCTCCTTTGTTCTGACGTGGCTTCTTGCAGTACCGCTGAAGATGCCCAGTTTGTCCACAATTGTAACATCGGACAACGTTCAAAGCTACAGCATTTTCTCCAGTAGCAACAGCAGTGGGGGTGTCAGAACTCCGTTCTTGTCTCCCCCTGTCCTTGACCTCCAGGGCGGCAAGTCTGTCCTGTTCATTCAGAACCACGGCAAAGACCCTCTCCGAAGTCAATTCATTCGCTGGGAGGGACCCCAGCTGACTGGCAACGGTTTTGTAAGTCCGATTCAGGCTGTTTATCACCATGAAGCAAAACACTTCCTCCTGCAGACGGAAATTACGTTCCACCATCTGTTGACGCAGATATTTCATTTCCGTCAGGTGCGCTTGTACATCTCCATCAGGCGCAAGCCTCAGGTTGGTCAGCTTCTCAAAATACAGCAACGCTGAAGAACCTGCATCTCTCTGATGTGTCCTTCTCAGCGTGTCCCAAACATCTTTCGCGTGCTCTAAATTCTGTATATGGATAAGCTGAGAATCTGACACACACAGAATTATAGCCGTTCTGGCCTTCACATCCTGTGATTCCCAAGCACACGTTGGTGCAGCAGGGATGGGGTTCTCAATCACCCCAAACAGTCTCTGATTCTGCAGCAGGGCCTTCATCTTAATAGACCAAGATGCATAATTGTCATTGGTCAGGAGGGATGGAGAAGGCAAACTTCCCTTCTTTGCATCCATTTTGAGTCCTTTCATTAACTCTCAAACACAAGCCTCTAAAATCCAATAGCTGGCTTGTTTACACTCTTGTGCACCTGGCAGCTCTGACACTGGCTGCGTTGGAATGTTTCTTCCAACAGTTCGAGAGAGCCTAAGTCAAAACATAGATTGTTTTTGCCTCTCTGAGGCACAGCCTGACTGTCCAGCCCACTCGAGTAACTTTCCACTTCAATGATGGGCGTTGCTTAGCAACAGTGCATTCCTTTCCTTGGACAGGAAACCACAAGAATGTCTGGAATGCAGGCCTCTTCTCACTGGAGCTGTTTTCCCAAACGCTGCTCCCCGTGAAGCAGAGAATGAATCAATCTGCATTCACACTTTTAAGCCCGAAAATCTCATACCTTTGGGCTCCGTGGCTTGGCTCTGTCAGCTTTGTCTGGTCAGCTTCTAGCTGCAGAGGAACAGCCTCTCACTTCAGGCTTCCATGGAGAGATGAATACAGTAGCTCTGCTACTCTGCTACTCTTGATGCAGACTCCCATGGATCGAAGAAACCAGCAGGGCTGCTACCAATTTGTTGGAATTCTGCCTCGGTCAGAGGGATGTGCCAGTCTTCCAGGCACCGGCTGAATTCCTTTCTGACCTCCCTCCTGCGACTCCCGGCAGGAAAACACACGAGGTCCGTTCCGGCGATTTTTCTCAGGCTGTGAGAAAAACACACCACTGCTTCTCCTCCTCCCTGCTTATCCCCAGGGAGGGGAATCAGACTCAGACAGAAACGTATTTACATGTCTTTATTTCTGTCTCTCGCAGCCATACAGATAAAGATGTCTGCTCTCTTTGAACAACAGAGAGAAACTCACTCCACCCATGTACATCCTGTACAGATCATATGACATACACTGAGCTCACATCCGGTGCTCAATAAGGAGAATGGACTGCCCCTTTGTTTACATGGCAACAGTCACACACATCCTGTTTGGCTTTCCAGCCACAAGCAGCTGACTTAGCTGCTTCTTGCTGCCGCATTGCTTTATAGTAACAGTATACTAGTTGACCTCTGCATAATTACCATTGTCTTAAAAGAAAAAAATCACAGGGTTGAGACCTCCTTTCTGAATTCCATGTCTTTAATACCAGGAGAGCTGGATACTTCTCTAGGAGCATTATAGGCAGATTGATAGGTACCATGAAGTAGCAATTGGAGAAGAAGAACAATGATGCCCACCAAAGCATGGACCAGATTCAATTAAATAGTTGTTCTGGTGGGAATCTGTGCAATGAGTCCCACTAGTGCAATGGGGCTTTTTGTCCCCCTCCACCTCCTAAATCAGCTCTGCAGAGCATGGGTTAACAGTGTAATGTTGAAAAATGTCAATCAGTTCTCTTACCTGGGCAGCTATCTTTCCACAAGGGCCGACATTGATGCTGAAATCCAGCATTGCCTGAGCTCTGCGAGTGTAGCTTTCTCCAGATTGAAGCACAGACGTTAGCAGGGAAACCAAAATGCTTGTTTACAAAACTATTGTACTACCGATCTTACTGTATGCTTGTGAAACATGGACCACTTGTAAAGGCCATTGCCACTCTTCGAAAGATTCCATCAAAGGTTCTCTCTGAAATTTTTTACACTTGGGGGGACAGGTGAACTAATGCCAGTGTACTGGAAGAAACAAAGATCACCAGTGTCAAAGCAGTGATTCTTTAACATCAACTTCGTTGGACTTGTCATGTTGTTCAGATGCCTGATTTTTGTCTTCCAAAGCAACTACTCTTAAAAAATGGAAAGCATAATGCCGGTGGTCAACAAAAGAAGTTTAAAGACTCTCTCAAGGCAAATCTTTAAAAATGTAGTATAAACACCGACAATTGAGAGACACTGGCCTGCAAGTGCTCCAATTGGAGAACAGCCTTTACTAAAAGTGTCATGGACTTTGAAGACTTTAAACTGAGGACGAAAGGGAGAAATGTGCTAAGAGAAAGGTACATTTGGCAAACCCTCACCTTGATCAACTCCCACCCAGAAACCTATGTCCTCACTGCAGAAGGACATGTGGATCTAGAATTGGCCTCCACAGTCACTTATGGACTCACTCTTAAGACCATGTTCATGGAAGACAATCTTACTCGGCTGCGAGTGATCACGAAAGAAGAAGAAAGAAGCAGCAGCAGCAGGGCATGAGAGGGGAGATGGTTCCATCTGGCAAGCAGAAATGCTTGCACTAACAGAACAATTGTATTAGCATGATGTTGAATTCAACTCTGTGTGATTAACTCTCTTTTCATGTATTATTTCCCCTAAGTTTGACTATTGGGACTTTCAAAGCATATCATCTTTGCCTCTTCTATTCCTGTTCCTCCTCTACAGAATAGAGATCCATCAAAGTCTTCTCTCCCTTTCCCTCAGCTATGGATAGACCAACAACAACCATTCCCTACCCTAAGGCTGTAATGAGGGAGTAAACACAGTAACCTATATATAGCACTTAACAAGTTTCAAACTTGCACAGAAATTAGCTGAAGGGGAGATTTGAAAATGTGCCTGGCAGCTTTCTACCACCCGTTTCACTCTGCTGTTATTTTGGGTGGAGAGTAGCTGGACAAATGGAAGAACAACTCTGGGGGGCATGAGAGAGAAAATAAAAGTGAAGAGCCAAATCTCTCTCCCAGTCAGTTGGTTAGAAGAGCAATATCAATTTATATTTATAGCATGGTCTTTCTCCATCTCATTCAAAATGAAAAACAGTAAAATGGCACAAAACACTAGTGCAAGGCAGAATGTTAAAAGTGCACCAAAGGTTTCTTGACTTTAAAAATCTAGCATCTTTTAGGCTGTAGACCTACTTGTTAGGGGAGTATTTTGGGGAGGGGGAACTTGTCCTTCTATTTTAAGACACCTTAAAATAAGAACTAATGTCAGTGTAATCCTATGCACACCTAAGTAAATTCTATTGTGTTATATGATATTTATTCCCAGGTAAAAGGATTAGGATTGTAGCCTAAAATGCATAAACGATGGACAGTGTTTGGACAGAAAGCATGTGGGGAAACATATTACACTGGAGAATTTGGAATCCCTCAGAAATTGATCTGTTTATCCCTCCTTTTTATCTAGAAAGATGTGTGTTTTAAGAACATTAGCTCTGTAGTTGCAAAAAGTATACTGTTGCCTCCTAGATTCTTCCACTTTCTTTCTGTTTTTCTTAAATGACTGTTGTGTAGAGGAGGCTAAAGAACAAAATACTTTTCTTCTCCACAGTTTATCCAGATGGGAGAGTTTGTATTTCTATTCTTCATGCTCCTGGGGATGATCCCATGGGCTATGAGAGCAGCGCAGAACGATGGAGCCCAGTACAGAGCGTGGAGAAGATCCTCTTGTCAGTGGTCAGCATGCTGGCAGGTATGAAACAGCAGTTCATCTCCAAACACTAAGCTAGGAAAGCTGTTCAAGCAGCAACCAATTAAGGGGCTGCTAAAATAACAAGAGTTTCAGCAGCCACCTTAGAAGCTGTTTAGCTATGGTTCTCTTTTATGTAGTCTACTGTTCCCTTAGATTTGGCATTGGCTTTTCTTTAAGATAAATTGTGTCTACGAAGAGAAAAAGTGACCAATTTAATCAATGTCTTGCTTCCAGGTAAAGCAGTCCACCTTCCCATATGTAAGCCTTTATGTTGCTACTTTTGAAGACTGGAGAATAAGGCTGTCACTGGCTACTAGCCACAATGACTATGTTGTACCTACACTGTTAAAGATAATATGCCTCTGAATGCCAGTATCTGGGATTCGCAGCTGTTGTGCTCAGGATCTTCATGCAAGAACAGAGTGCTGAACTAGATGGGCCTTTGGCCTGATCCAGCAAGGGCTCCTTAGGATGAGTTGAAAATCCTATGTTCAGATAGTTCATTGTTTACCTAAATAGAAGAAAGTTGTTACTCTCCCTCTATGGCAAAGTGCAAGGCAAGCTGATGAACTGCAGTATGTTCAGATGACAAGGGTGAAGAATACTACTCATTCTGGCATTGAAATAGTCATTATTTGAGGTCTTATTTCTGTAAGCCCCTGCGGACATGAATAGTATGTGCTTATGCACATAAACTTTGGCTTAAATAAATCTCAAGGAATTGTGAGATTTGCTTTAATTAAGAAACCACCATTCTACTAATTTGCTTTCGAAACAGCCACAAATTTAACAACAACAACCAAATACCAATTCAAAATCAAACTTATAGGTCCAATTTAAATGAAGATGGAATAGCTCAGACCGTCAAATGTGGGTTGCCAAACTAAATTGTTCAGTTAGCCAGCTTCACCACCTAACCTACAATCCTGGAGTTGTTTTCAGTCCCTGTATGTACTGGCAGTTTTCTGTGGCTGTTGATGCCTCAATTTCTGCGACTCCCTTTCTTTAACACTGTGCACGTGCAGTTGTGGTATAGTGTAAATACTTAGTAGCCCCATTAAAATATTGGTTGGGTCCGTAATCCATGTATAAAGTCCAGTACATTGTGTATCTTGCAGTTCTGCAAGGTGGTCTAGGGTGCCAGCAATCCTTGGAAGCAGTAGGGGATGAAACTGAAGAGGCAGAGGACCAGTCAGAGTCTTAGGGTGCATTCATATGTAATGCTAAAGCCAATTTTTCTTTTATTTCCCTTTTTCAGAACCGAATGATGAGAGTGGAGCCAACGTGGATGCTTCTAAAATGTGGCGGGAAGACAGAGAGCAGTTTAACAAAATAGCCAAGCAAATAGTCCAGAAATCACTTGGGCTTTAAAAAAAAGGAAGGAACAGACATTTGACAATCATAGTATTTGATCTTATATCAGACAGACAGATGGCAGTACTCTGTGTTGATAGGAAAAAGCAAATCTTCCAAAATTGTTGACTGGATGTCTTAATAACACACACATCCTCTCTTCCACCCCCCGCTTCCCTTTTTCTTTACTCTTCTGAGGGCAAGGGATCTCCCTCCACATTAGACATATAAGTAGCTGCAATACAAGTGGATTTAGTCATAGGAGAAAAGTTGCATAGTGCTGTGGTTTCTTTGCACTAGTGAAAGCATGGGAGCATTGCATAGCGTCTGTGTCTCTTCAGTTAT
Source organism: Podarcis gaigeae (assembly GCF_964106915.1). NCBI lineage: Eukaryota > Metazoa > Chordata > Lepidosauria > Squamata > Lacertidae > Podarcis > Podarcis gaigeae. The sequence continues at coordinate 63,117,210 of NC_139681.1, forward strand.
ATTTATATTTTCCTAACCCTTTTCAGTGCAGTACTGTGCACTTTCTGGTAATGGGGTTGAGAAGATCTATGAATTAATAACTGCCCAGAACCATGGAAAGCTGCTGAAACACCATTGGACTCCCTTGTCTGGAAATGGAGAAATGCTGTTCTAAGGATGTCTTACTTCATAACTGGATGTAACTTTTGAAGGCCTCAGATTCTCTCCTCCTTAAGACCACAAAGCAACCACACCTGAAGTCAAATGAGAACATAGTTAAGCTGCTGGGCAAGAGTATTTTGAGAGCAAGTGAATTACTGTATCTAATTGAGGTAAATCAGAGAAGAAGTGGCCAGTGTAATCAGTGTCTTGCTTCCAGGTACAGCAGTTAACCTTCCCAAATGTAAGCCTTCATGTTGCTACTTTTGAAAGCCTTCAAGCACTACTGAGTTCCTCTTGAGACATTATTTGAACTTGGTACAACTCCAGAAAGTTTCATAAATAATCCTCATTTCTAAAATGTATTGGTTTTCTTTAACAGCTATCTCTACTCATAAGAGATATACCTTGTATTGCAGCAGAGCAGTCTTTCCAAAGTTAATCTTCAGTCCTCAGCTGACAGCACTTAAACCTAATACAAAGAATCTGTCTTGAATCTAATGTCACCAAAACTGTATTCCTAATAGAAATCTGGAGAACAAAATCAAGTGTGAATATTATTTGGATTAGCAGGACTTGATGGTATTCAACTTCAGTTACTCTTTTATTTTCCTGAGTGTGCTGTGGGAGGGAATCTTTATCTTGGAAACACTAGACTAAGTAGTACTAGACATCCTCTAGTTTCTTAGTCTAGTACCAGGAGAATAAAAGTTATTGCTTTACTTTCTTACTGGCTGGGAACAACTGAGCAGTAAACAGGTTCTTGATGTGTATTTCAAAGCCAGGTTATATAGCAGTTGACAACCAATTCTTACTACATCTGTACTACTTTAGAATGCCAAATTTAAAGTTACATGGCAAGAAATACTATTAATATCTCTTGCTTAAGCTTGCATTTTAATTACTTTTATACTGTTTACAATTTAATCAATTTCTGATTGAGAGGGATTATCATTCTCTGAAATTTCATGCATTGAAATTCAATTTCATATTTTTTTTTACAGTGGCATAATTTCCAGGAAAAATAGCTCTCATAATTTGATTGATCCGCAGCGGAAGCTGAATCTAGGCATTTTTTTAGCAGCATGAAGCCCTGACCTTACGAGAGTGATTTTCTGTGGGAGTTGTTCCTGAATTAGAAGACCTTTCTACTTTAAAGGGTTTTGAGAAAGAGATGTTACTTTGGGCATGGATATGGGGAGGGTGGAAGTAGTAGTATTTTTCCAAAACAACATCTACAAGTGGTGGTTTTCATGGCAAACGGGAGGTGTTTATTTATTCTACAAGTTGTAATTTAGCTGGACGAGTCCAACAAGACAGCAGCATGGAAAGAAGGTGCTCTTTGTTTAATGGTGATTACATATGGGAAAGCTGTCCTGCTCTTACACAGTATTCAAGTGTATTTAAACACATTGTTTTATATTGGACACAAATATTGTCAATGAAAATAAATGCATATTTTCCTTAAAGTACAAAATCACTTGTACAACTGTTTTTGGAATGTCCTACTTTAACACGTACTACATGTGGAACAGAGTGTATTTACCTTGGATTCAATGCCACGATGAGAGAGTGTGGGGTCTTTCAGATTGTAGAAAATGAATAGTAGAGTTGGAAGGGACACCCAGGGTCATCTAGTCCAACCCCCTGCAATGCAGGAATGCTGCCCACAATCATTCTTTGGTGGGCTCGAACCAGCAAGAGACATAACAGTGTATTTTTTTGCTCCAAGTGTGACCCACCCTCACTGAAGCACATTTACCTAGAAATAGCAGGGCAGATACATACCAGTTTGTAAAGAATGAACCTCAGCAATCTTCTGTTTCATCTGGGATTTGATGGGCAAGTGTTTACAGGCAGGGGGGTTAACTGTCTACCACAGGGGTGGGGAACCTCTAGCTCTCCAGATATTGTTGGACTCCAGTTCCCTTCATCTCTGACCATTGGCTGTGTTGGCTGGGACAGATGGGAGTTGGGGTTCAGCAATATTGGGGGCATCTCAAGTTAACCACCCAGCAGCTGCAGTTCTTCTCAACCACACACAAACATACACTGAGTTCACAACAGAAATACTCAGATATAATTATCTGCACAATTATCAGCTGTGCTGGCTGACCACTATTGAAGACAGATCTGATGAAGAAGAGAAGAAGAGGAGTTTGGATTTGATAATCCGCTTTATCACTACCCTAAGGAGTCTCAAAGCAGCTAACATTCTCCTTTCCCTTCCTCCCCCACAACAAACACTCTGTGAGGTGAGTGGGGCTGAGAGACTTCACAGAAGTGTGACTAGCACAAGGTCACCCAGCAGCTGCATGTGGAGGAGCGGGGAAGCGAACCTGGTTCACCAGATTACGAGTCTACCACTCTTAACCACTACACCACACTATGATCCAGCATAGACAGTCTTTTGTTTTCATATAGTGGCCTTAATACTTGTGCAGGTATCTATAGTCTACCTATGGTGGGAAAAACTAGGTAGCAACAGGTCTTTAGCAAGCACCTGCTTTTTGTGGCAAGGTATGAAGCATTTTTTTAGCTTCTTGAACTAATGTCCAATACGTATGTACTATTTCATTACGAGGGGAAATGAGCATGTGTGTTTAACTTACATTGTAGATGGATGAGCTTGCAAAACCTAATTAGGAACACTTGAGCCTCTTGGTGTGCTGGCAATGAAGGGAACACATTATTGTGTGTGATTCAGCTGCCTCCATGTGTACGAAATTTAGAGATGATTAGACTGCTGTCGGAAGAAGCCATGAGGAAATCGCAACCAGGTCTAAAGCTACTTTTTGCTCCAAAATACGGTGGTTTAGAACTGCAGCTTTGGGAGAAGACTGCAACATAGTCATTCGAAAGGCCGCTGCTCTCAAATCTTATTAGTGCCAGAATAAGAATAAATTTTGTCCTCTATTCTTTTGACAAGGATATGTGTGTGTTAGCAGGCTCTGCATCCCTAGCTCCTGGCGACATTTCTAATTGGTGTACCTTTTCTTTCCTCTAAGAAACAATTACTGTAAAACTTGTTCCTCGGCAGATGTTACGAATTTTTTTTTTTAAAGGTGTTACTATTAAATACATGCAAGTAGCTTTTTAATCTACAGTTTTCACCTTTCTGTTTAGATTGTTTGCTTTAGGCTTTGTAGTTGGAAAGGATGCAAACAAATGCCTCTCCCCTGGCAGCAAGGGCTGTGTTAGGACACACAAGACACACACACAGGCAAGGGAGAGACTTAAATTAATCATGTCTTCCATCCCCCACCCCACTTCTTTGAAAAAAAAACCCCTGCTGTATTAAATATGTTGGAACCACATAAAACAGTTGACGCTGGAGGGCAGGGCTGATCTCTGGATTCTTACTGCCTTCTTGTGTTTGGCCCAGTTCTCACTTCGCGATTATCAGCATGTTGAAAGAAATATGCGTGTTCTACAATCTAGCTGGCATGCTAGCTTTAAAGTTACTACATGCACTGCAATTGACACCTGTCTTAGTTTTTCGTTTTGTTTTTTACTTCCAATTTTCTTGGCAGGGTCCCGCTTCACAGTTAAGGCATGAGCAAAAGAGATCCAGTTAAATCTCACACCATGAGATGCTGACAGTTCATCCATTACTGAGGAGTTAGCACCCTACCAATAGGCCCCAGCCACCACTGTAACCAGCCGCTGACTTCTGTGTCCTTCAATTCATGGTCCTTTGGCCCTGTCCAGGAACTGAAAGCTATGCTCTTATATCTCATTATATCTCTATATTATGTCTCATAAGTAGTCCTTTTATTTTCTTGTCCCTTTGCCGCCTCTCTTTGAGAGGAAGGTTTTTGTCTAAGCCAGGGGTAGGCAAACTAAGGCCCAGGGGCCGGATGCGGCCCAATCGCCTTCTCAATCCAGCCCGCTGACAGTCCGGGAATCAGCGTGTTTTTACATGAATATGTCCTTTTATTTAAAATGCATCTCTTTGTGGGGCATAGGAATTCATTTATTTATTTTTTCAAAGTATGGTCCGGCCCACCACATGGTCTGAGGAACAGTGGAACAGCCCACAGCTAAAAAAGGTTGCTGACCCCTGGTCTAAGCTGTCATAGAATAATTCCACAAGAAACATAAACATTATAAAGTTGGAAGGGACCCCGAGAGTCACCTAGCTCAACCTCCAATCATGCTCTGGGGTGCTTTCATTAACTGCTGTCCTGTCCACCCTCAGAAGGAGTGGAATATGCTCATCTGAATCCCTTTGGTGCTGGACAAACGTTGCCAGTTCTATCCCCAACATGTGGTTTAACCATGCCATCCGACTGAGGCCTAGGTTGGGTATTCTTGGTATTGTGGATGCCTAGAATTTCACCCGCTTTCTGGAACACCCTTGACTTAAAGTTCCTGTGTTGATCAGAGTGCAATTCCCCCAGCACTTGAAAATCAGAAAAAGAAAATGGGCAACCAAGGCATTTGCCACTATTACAGCTTCCTGTTTTGTAATAGCAGACGCCTCTGGCCACCATGTGAAATAATCCATGGAAACCAAGATGTAGCAGTTGGGTCCTAGCACAGCCACTGCCACATGTTCCATTGAGGCATCACCAGGTGATGCTGCATTGGGGCTCTCTGTGCTGGGAAGAGAGCTTCTTTGTTATGCAGGCATCACACCTTTGACACCAACAGTCCATGCCAGTTGAACCTCCAACATGTGGTTAAGCCTCTCCTAAATGCCGAAGAAAACGACATTGCAATTCCAGTAGATTTGGAATTAAACTTTCTTCATAGCCTGCCTTTTGGAGTTTATATCCTCTCAAGATGGGTTACAACAAATGCTACAGCATTAACATTCCAATCGTTAAAACAGCAGTAGTGAAAACAGCAAATAGAACGGTGTGTGCATATTTAGAAATTACAGCATTCATTAAAATTTGGACAAACCCAAATGAGAATGATTGGTTTCAATGGAAGTATTGTCTCTTGTGGCCTCAGGCTGGTACCCTGGATAGCGCCAGAAGGAAAACATTAAATCTAAAAAAGCCAATCCATTTAAAACCCTGCAAAAGCGTTGCTTTTCACTCCTTTGGCCACTTGGTGGTGCCTCCAGTTTGTCTAAATGAAAAAATCGCTCCTGAAATGAAATAATCATCTAGGCCTCAACTATAAGAAACATGGAATGAATACAAGAGTCAACCAGTCCAGTCAGCATGGAAACATGCTCTGCTCTCCAGGAACAGATTGTCCCCTATTCCTTGAGACTAATTTCCGGTTGCTGGCCTTGAACATTCACAGAGCTAGAAGAACTTTTAACGGGATTGCAAGAGTATGAGACCAACAGCATGAACTGGAGCATTTCACATTGGTGGCTTAAACTGGTTTTGGCTTAAATTAGCCAGCATCATGAATATAAAACCTGTATTACCTGTGCAAAGGTGATTCTTATGTGGCATATATGGTGAGCGAGGGAATCAAAAGCTTAAGATGTTTCGAAGCTGTGAAAATGTCTTCAGACTCTATAATAGAATGGCTAAAATGTTATATACAAAAGAATAGTGTTTCAGCTCAATGGATTTGGAATGGAGGGCATATCAAACACAGCCCTGAGCCTCTGAGAACTGGCTATCATGCAACCATGTCTGGAGTCCTAAAGCTGAGCTATATATGACTTTCATAATGTAGCTGATTCCCTTTAACAATACATGGAGTGAACTAGATTAGAATCATTGCAGGGAGTCGGACTAGATGATCCTCAGGGTCCCTTCCAACTCTATAATTCTATGATTGTGGTGGGGATAGGGAAATTTAACCCTTTGCTGCTGCCACAGCCCAATCAGAATTGGACCCCTTCCTGCACCTGCTGTTTGCAGTGGAGAAAAATATGATTGCAAACATATCTTTGTTGTGTTCATGCATATATATACAGTGGTACCTCGGGTTACATACGCTTCAGGTTACATACGCTTCAGGTTAGAGAATTCGCTAACCCAGAAATAGTACCTCGGGTTAAGAACTTTGCTTCAGGATGAGAACAGAAATTGTCCTTTGATGGCGCAGTGGCAGCGGGAGGCCACATTAGCTAAAGTGGTGCTTAAGGTTAAGAACAGTTTCAGGTTAAGAACCGACCTCTGGAACGAATTAAGTACTTAACCCGAGGTACCAATAGATATATGCATTTTATGGGTACTTTATAAAACTGTAAAGCAGCCATTAGATGATTCTTCAGATGCATTTCAACAGAAGCAAATATCAGACGAAAAAGATAATAAAAGTTTGCTTTGTTTACATTTTGATATTCTGTGGCTGAAAATGGGAGTGCCAATGCTTGCACAGAACTGCTTGTGTAACATATAAATGGCCAGTAACAAAATAAATGTAAAATAAACAACTATCTGACTTTTAGAATATATCTGAAGGCAGCCCTGTTTAGGGAAGTTTTTAATGTTTGCTGTTTTATCATGTTTTTAATATTTTGATGGGAGCTACCCAGAATGGCTGGGGAAACCCAGCCAGATGGACGGGGTATAAATAATAAATAAATAATAAATTACTACTACTACTAGTAGTAGTACTACTACTAGTAGTAGTAGTATTCTGTGAACACAATGGCACTTTGAATGTGTGGCAGCCTCCTTTAGCAATTGGGCCCTGTACTGCATGAGCAATCAGCTTTTAAAACCAAGGGGAGTTTAAAAAGCAATTTGTGAGAGGGCATGGATGAAGGTCAGTGATTCAAAGGGAACTGGAGTAAAAAAGAAAGAAAAGGCATCAGACAATGTGTTGGCACAAGTGCCATGTAAGTGTCTAACCATCTTTCTGGATCCTAGGCAAATGCCATCATTTACCAAGGTGAAAATATACAACTCTTAATTATACATCCTAAGGCCCAAGCTCAACAGTTTACATGCGTAATAAAAACCCTATTAACTAGTTGTTCCAGACAAAGCGACTCTTGGAGCAGGAAGCTTGCAGCAGAAAAGGACACACGCATTTGAAGCCCCATGAAGGCAGGTACAGTGGGAAAGTGGCAAAAAGATGGAACATCCCTTCCCGCTACTGCTTCTCCGCTGCAAATTTCTCGCTCTCCAAGACACTTTGCCTAGAAAAAGGAATCCCTGGGCTTTTATTGCCTATATTTGCATGGAATGCAAATATAGCTTGCCCTTGATCTTATAGTTATGGTGCTGTAGAAAACAATATGTGAGCAAGCCGTCGTCTGAAAGATTGGCTATTGTGCCAGCCAGTACTTGCTAGGGGTAAAACGGCAAAGCAGCCTAGAGATACCTTCAAGGCTTGTGGAGTTTGAATGTTGTTAGGGAGAAGAACCACACTAGCAATTACTGGCACTTTGCAGTGGGATTAAGGCGATTACTCAAAGTACAGCCCAGCAGCAGCCTGCTGTTGCTGTGCAATTACAGGGGGCCTGGCTGTGGCAGGGCACCTCAGAACTATCCCTGCTTTCACCCGGAGAAGCTGGAGCTGCCTGGCAAATAGCTGTGGCTGATAAGAGAGTGACAAATGTTCATCCGGCTACATCTGGATGACTCGGGATCTGTTGCTGTGGTCTGAAGGCAACCTGAGACCCCTGAAACAAAACATTTCACAACCACAGTCCCAGCTAAGGGCAAGACTTGGGAATCCTTCCTTCTAACAGCAAACCCGAGTGACTTAAGTGCCAAAACAATTTGAACCATACTGAAAAGGTATCAGCATGTGCAGGTGAGCCAAATAGGGTGTGTGAAACCCCAACTCAGTGAGAACTAGGTATCCTCATGAGGCATCTAATCATAAGCCTGCATTTTTATCAAAGCTTATATGTTTGATCAGGGCTTGTATTTTAAAATGAGCTTAAAGATTTTCAAATGTTTCATGCCAGGCAGAAGACCAGCTGCCTAAAGAACCTTGGCAAGATGTTTTTCCTCCTAGACAAGGGGGCCCCCTGATTTATAGCAGAAAACAATTCTCAAAGTCGTAAAAAGGGAATTACAGGCTGAGAGCAGGACACTGACCTTGCATGTTACAGAGTACAATTAAGCTGTAAGAGTGGTCAAAATTAAGAGTGGGTAAATAGTAAAATAACACCATGTGCCTCCCATTAAACTTGAGCCATATTTTCCTAAGGTTAAAAGGCCAAGAGCATCTGGCTGGCAGAAAGGAAGAGAGCATTTTTGGGAAGTCTTTTCTAAAGTTGTTTCTTTCTTAAACTGAGATCCTTTTAAGATTTTTTTTTCCTTTTAAAAGGTTATTTATGTATTAAATATATTGGCTTAAATGTAATTATGCAAAGGATTTAAGAAATGCTAGATTCTTATTTCATATAGTTGTAAGAGTTGTAACTATCCTGAAATTAAGTCAGCCACCAGCCCAGCCCCCCTGCCAAGCAGGAAACATCATTAGATATATGGTTGTCAGGCCTTTTGTTTAGAGACCTCCAAATGAAGGAAATCTTTCAATGATGATGTGAACTCAAGATCCTTGAAGATAAAAAGTTAAGATTAACCATCTGTTTTGGAAGGCAATAGGGCAAGGAGGGCAAGAGGTGAGCTGGTAATTAAGGTTCCTTGTTGAGACAAGTGTAAGATATATTACTACTTATTTGTCATTTATAGATATAAGAATATATAGCTCTTTGTTTCCCATAAAAGGGCAAAAGGAAATGGGTGTATCTTTTGTGATTGGTTCTAGCAAACAGCCAATAGGAATTTCAACCAGGCTGATTGGACAGAGGCAGCCACAGGAGGAGCAAGGGGGCTGGATTAAGGAAATATAAGTGCTGGCCAGAATGGCAGGAGGCCAGGCCAGAGCTTGGTAACCATATACCACTGTGCCTCTCATTTATTTGTCTGACAAATAAATTACTATTTTAATTTCTCTATTGCTGCGTTGAATATTTCATTCCAGCTAAGCGTTAACCACAAGCAGGGTGCTACACTCAGAGGTCTCTGGAAGCCCTCACATATTGGTGTCAGTTGGGAAAGAATCCCTTATAACTTGTTATGGTATCTTGGAAGAGGGCATGTCTAGATGGCTTGGACCATAAAAAGGAGCGCAGCTCTTAGGCCCCATTTGCACTACACATTTAAAGCAGTACTGTACCATTTCAAACAGTCATAGCTTCCTCAAAGAATCTTGGGAAGTATAGCTTATAGATGGTGCTAAGAGTTATTAAAGCTAAAGGGACCCCTGACCATTAGGTCCAGTTGTGACCGACTCTGGGGTTGTGGCGCTCATCTCATTTTATTGGCCAAGGGAGCCGGCGTACAGTTTCCGGGTCATGTGGTCAGCATGACTAAGCCATTTCTGGTGAACCCGAGCAGCACACAGAAACACCGTTTACCTTCCCGCCAGAGTGATACCTATTTATCTACTTGCACTTTGACGTGCTTTCGAACTGCTAGGTTGGCAGGAGCAGGGACCGAACAACGGGAGCTCACCCCGTTGCGGGGATTCGAACCGCTGACCTTCTGATCGACAAGTCCTGGGCTCTGTGGTTTAACCCACAGTGCCACCTGCGTCCCTTACTGAGAATTATTAGGAGGCCCCTATTCCCCCTGCTACAACTCCTAGAGTTCCCTGGGAAGAGGCATTGATGCTCTGCAGGTCTGGCTCAAGACATTTTGGCACCTGAGGAGGACCACAAAATGGCGCCTCCCCCACCAAGGAAGGAAGGGCGAGAGGAGATCTTACATTGGAAAGAAGGGAGAAATAAAGTTCTACATTGGGAATAAGGTGAGAATCAAATCACCCTAACCCAACTGTTAAAGTGGCAATCAAATGCCATGGGGTGGGGGTGGGACTCTGAATCATGCTGGAAGGATGTGGACCCCAGGAGACCCCAGAGGGCAGCCCCTGCCATTTCCTCCCTGGGGTGGGAGGAGATGAGCAGCACCTCCCATTCACCAAGAGGCCATTGGAGAGGCAATATCGGGGGGGGGGGGGAGGCATCAGATCCAGCCCCCAAGGAACGTGTTGCAGTGGGTGATGCATTCCTTGAAGCCTGATCTGGTCCTGTGGATCCTGCCACCCAAGGCAGTCATCTCACCTTGCCTCATATGTGGGGTGGCTCTGACTCTGGGCATTGTAGTTCTGTGAGGGGCTCTCTTTGCTTAATTTTTGTGTTGGAGAAGAGATAGCAGAGGGAGGTGGCAATGGACTGGTGGAGCAGAACAGAGGCGTCTCTTACACCTACACCTACATTCTCACTCACCTGCATGGAATTCCTTGTTGTCTATAGTTACCTGCACAAACATTTAAAGCACATTTGCCGCTTTAAGGATCCTGGGAACTGTAGTTTGATAAGGTTGATGGGGCTTGTGGCTCTGGGAGGGGCAAGCTACAGTTCCCAGAATTCTTTGGGTGGGGGGAAATGTGCTTTAAATATATGGCATGTATACAGTCTATGGCTAGAGACAGCTGAGTGCTTAAACATCAAAAGCCTCTGTCACATAGACCAGGCCAAATCTCAGCTCCTCTTCCTAAAAGTGTGAGTGACTTTGGCAGACAACTCAGTTTTCCAAGCTGATTTTTCAGTGGCGAAACTACTATTCATGAGACAGTTTTCTCCCTCATTAAAACCCCAGCGCAACCCTTCGGGGCATTCAGAGGCATTACGACAATCTCCCAGCTATAAAGCACTTTTGGGATTTCACTCTCTGGTGAGCAAGAGAGAAGAAAGGCTCGTTCCCTTGGGTCTCTTTAAAGGAGGTGACTTCAGAGGCCTCACAAAACTCTTAAAATGTGGATCCCACTCGGTGAGAGGCCAGTAAGATTATGGAGTGTACTGGTATATAATTAATCTTAATTATATGTTTTGCTGTGTCATTATAGAGCATGTGCTTCCGCTGGCATCACATGTGTAAATTGCTTGTGAAGCAAAAGGAGAGGCCACACTTTTGTGCATAGCAGAAATCTGAGTATTTAGGGGTAGATGAATAGATTCAAGCAAAGGCTGATTTCATACAGTCATTGTGAAGTGGCAAGATGCAGGTTTTAGTGGATGCAGTTTAGCTCCTGGGAATATTAGAAAATGAGACGTATGATCACATGTGAATCAGCATGTTTACAGATTTATGGGCTGCGTGCATGTACAGAGGTACTGTAGTATGCAGGCCTGGATCTAGACACATCAAAAAAGTGTTTCAGAAAAATGTGTTGTAAACCTCAAAGTGGGGAATCACCTTGGTGAAAGACTGAACTCCACAGCGCCACCTGGTGTCACAGTGTTATAACACATATAATGTGCTTTTTCTTTACTAATGTAACCGAGTCCCAGTTGCCATATTAATTCAGGGGAAAGGCCAGGCCAAAAAAATGGATGCTTAATACAGCTGTGCTGCAAACAAGAACAGTCTAGAACAACCACATGACGGATTGCCACCATTTGACACAGTGCCACCTATAGTTGGAATAGCAGTATAACAGTTAACGCTACATCACAGCAGTGAAACAGATCCTCAGACACTCAAAGGAATAACATTCAAACAGCATCCGCTCAACAGCTGCCTCTTTCAAAATGACCAGGGTCACCTTCTCGTCAGATAAATGGTCAGCCACTTCCTGGAGCCAGTCACTCATCTCTCTCCAGGCAAAGAAATCCAAGGAGTAAGTAAAATTGTGGCAATCCTTACCCTCCAAGCACCTTGTTCATGTCCTCAGCCCATACCAATTGAAACTCACCTCACCCAACAAAATAGGACACAATGATTAACTAGACACCTCCTCAGACAGAATTTCAGAAACAGATGCATCTAAGCTGTGGGAAATGTGAACTATTTTATTGCTAAAGTGTTTAGAAAATATGCTACAGGAGGTCTCCAAGGGTTCACACACATCCTTTTGTGGGCCAAATTGGAGAAGGTCCAGGACCACTTGGAAGATCAAACAAACTATGCATTTAATCTTATAATCAAAGAATGTGCATGTCTCATCTGTGCTTTTCTCTTTAGAATTATAGATTTCCCCCCTCCTAATATGTAGAATCGTGCATATCTAATCGAGCTATTATTCAATCAGGTGAAACTAATACAATTAATTGACTAGGATTTCTGAAGTCGTGAGGCATTATACAAGTGTAAGTGTGTGTGTGTGTGTGTGTGTGTGTGTGAGAGAGAGAGAGAGAGAGAGAGAGAGAGAGAGAGTATGTATCTCATAGGTGCCAACTCCCTGGGGCCCTGGGTGCCCAAGCACCCACAAAATTCCCCATGAAGGGGCTCGGCCCCCACACATTTTGATGCCAGGGCCATGCACACTGCATGGCACCCATGGTCCCGGGCACCCACAGTTGCAGAGCCAAGCTGGCACTCCTAATGTATATACACATATATACGCTGACACACACGTTTGTGCACATAAATGTAATTAAATTTCATTTCCTTGCTGTCAAGCAGAGCATGAACTGCCCACTGGTGCTCCCCAGTAACTGACATTCAGAGGCATGCTGCCTCTTGAGCCTGGAAATAGTGCATAGCCATCCCCATTGAAAGCCTTATCCTCCATTATAATTCCCACCCAGCAAAGCTGACAGAGATTGACTATAAGACAAATACTGTACAGTGGTACCTCAGGTTACAGACGCTTCAGGTTACAGACACTTCAGGTTATAGACTCCGCTAACCCAGAAATAGTACCTCAGGTTAAGAACTTTGCTTCAGGATGAGAACAGAAATTGCATGGCAGCAGTGCAGTGGTAGTGGGAGGCCCCATTAGCTAAAGTGGTACCTCAGGTTAAGAACAGTTTCAGGTTAAGAACGGACCTCCAGAATGAATTAAGTTCTTAACCCGAGGTACCACTGTATAGGTCAAACAGTTCTAAGGAATTGAAATATTATTGTCATAGGAGGGGATGAATAAGACCTTCCAGAACAAGAGCTTTCAGGATGGCTATTGTTTAATGGGGGGGGGGGTGTTTGAGGGGACATTCATGGGGAAATAGTGGAGGTGTGCAAGTATTCAGAGGAAACAGTTCAAACTGGAATCAGCTGTGGAATGATGCCAAAAGTGAATTCGCCCCCTAAACCTGACTGTGTGCTATTTCCCCTGCATTTGTTAAACTAGCAATTAATACCTGGGAACACCCTGTGAGCGTTCTATATATGGGAGACATATGGCAGTAATCCTTGGTAAAAACCTGTAGAGAGCTAGAAGGTAAATGCCCATAATTGTTGTGCTGATGGATATGACATTGTAACAATCTGGAAGCAGAGAGACCTGGTGTTTAGACACGCATAATATGAAGTATCAACAAAGTTTTTTTACAGGCTATTTACCTGTCAAAACACAGTTTATTGCTGGTGACAGGAGCCTTTTCAGATTGTCTTATCGAAACAATGGCAGGTCCCAGCCAGCATTCCCCAGGGAGGGACAGCATTAGTTTCTTCTGGGTGAAGCCTGTCCTCCTGCATTTGGACATGACAAGCCAGCAGGAATTGCCAAATTCCATTCCAATGTGCTTTATGGAAGAAGCAGCTCCAAAAGCGAAAGCGAGATTCTGGGAGATGAGAAATCCCTTATCTGATAAGGCTTTATCTTGTAACCACAGGGAAAGGTGTGAGCTCAGTGGCAGACCACATGCTTTGCATGTAGACAGTCCCAGTTTCAGGACTCAGCATTTGGTAATGAAAACCCTGGAAAGTTGATTCTTCAACAATGATTCTTCAACATCAACTTCGTTGGACTGGTCATGTTGTGTGGATGCCCGATGATCGTCTTCCAAAGCAACTACTCTATTTTGAACTTAAAAAATGGAAAGTGTAACACTGGTGGTCAACAAAAGAGGTTTAAAGACTGTCTCAAGGCAAATCTAAAGAAAATGTAGTATAAACACTGACAACTGGGAAACACTGGCCTGCAAGCGCTCCAGTTGGAGAACAGCCTTTACCAAAGGTGTCATGGGCTTTGAAGATACTCGAACTCAGGATGCAAGGGGGAAACGTGCTAAGAGGAAGGCATGCTTGGCAAATCCACACCGTGATCAACTCCCACCTGTTGTGACGTGGGGTTTGTGATTTCAGCTCTCTTGACATAATATGCTGGAGACAGTTCTCCGCTGGAGCAGGATCCTCATTGCTCCCGCCAGGAAGGGGCAATCGACTCAGCGCATCAGCGTGGCACAACCGCTTCCCCGGCACATGGGTCAAGGTGTACTGGAACCCGTTCAGGAATATAGACCAACGCAACATTCTGGGGGAGAGAATTTGTGGCGTTTGTTTGTTCGGGTTGAACAACCCTAACAGTGGTTTGTGGTCCGTTTCAATGGAGAAATGGCGACCGTACACATAATCATGGAACTTTTTGATTCCTGCCACAATTGCAAGTGCCTCTTTGTCAATTTGAGCATAGTTGCGCTCTGTGGCCGACAACGTACGGGAATAGAAAGAGATGGGCTTTTCCAACCCATCCGGTTCCCTATGACTCAGCACCGCCCCCAGACCGTATTGAGAGGCATCACATGCCAGGACCAGCGGCTTCGACTCATCATAATGAGCAAGGACGCTCCTGCTACTCAGCATTCCTCACAAGGAGTCAAAAGCCTTCTGCTGCTCCTGCCCCCATCGCCACACATTCTTTTTCTGCAACAGTCTATGTAATGGTTCAGCTACGGAAGCTTTCTGGGGTAAGAACGAATGATAAAAGTTAATAAGTCCCAGGAATGACTGCAACTCCGTCTTGTTCTGTGGTCGTGGTGCCTCGATGATGGCCTTAACCTTAGCATCTGTGGGGTGGATACCTGATGCATCAATTTTAAACCCCAAGAAATCTACAGTTGGCACCCCAAAACTGCATTTTTCCTTTTTTAGTTGCAATCCCACCTCCTTGAACTTGAGCAACACTGCACGGACACGCGCAACCAGTTCCTGTGGGTCTTTTCCAGCAATCAAAACGTCATCAAAAAATGGCAAGACCCCCGGCAGACCTCTTAACAGGCGTTCCATGAGCCCTTGAAAAATCCCTGGGGCCACACAAACTCCAAATTGCTATCTGTTAACTCTGAACGCCCCATTATGTGTGACAATAGTCTGTGCTTCCGCTGATTGTGGGGTTACTGTCAGCTGTTGGTAAGCTTGTGCCAGGTCAATTTTGGCGAACACCTTGCCCCCAGCCAGTTTAGCCAACAGATGTGATATGACTGGAATGGGGTATGAGTTTCCCCTGAGTGCCTTATTGATAGTACATTTGTAATCAGCACAGATCCTGACTTCCCCATTTGCTTTAAGGGGCGTGACGATTGGAGTCTCCCACTTAGCGGAGTCCACGGGTGAGAGAACTCCCTGCTTGACCAATTTATCCAGCTCTGCTTTGATCTTGGGTTGCAGTGCAAATGGCACTCGCCTTGGTTTGAGTCGGATTGGGGCCACCCCAGGGTCCAATTCGAAGTCAACTGGGGGCCCTTTATAACAACCCAGTTTTCCATTAAAGAGACCAGCAAATTCTTTGCATAATGCCTCACTCATCTCAGGGCAGGTTTAGATTGAATTAAGCCCTGATATACTCAGTCCCAGGGCGGGGAACCAGTCAGTGCCCAGGAGACTGGGGCGACTGCCCTTCGCAATCACCAGTTTGAGTACCGCCTGTTTGTCCCGGAACTGTACTCTCACGGCACACATTCCCATGACATGGATGCGGCCCGCTGAGTATGACTGCAAAGTTGCCGGGAAGGGCTCCAGAGGGGGCAACTTACCCCTGGGGAAGAATGTCCTCGCGGTCTGGTCCGACACGATAGTGAATCCAGATCCGGAGTCCACCTCCATGTCGCACAGCTGACCCTCAATCTTCACCTTGACGTGTGCCTTGCCGTGCGCTGGAAACTGCACGACCCTCCCGTTGATCTCCGTTACGTAGTGGCAGTCCTGTAGAACGTGGGTTGCTGTGGGCGGTCTGCGATGCTCCAGTCTAGGTGCTCCTGTTGCTCCCAACGCCGCCGATCTACAGACCCTGGCGATGTGACCTGTCTTCCCGCACGTCCGGCACATAGCATCCCGGAAACGACAACTCTTCCGCTCATGGTTTCCGCCACAACCAGGGCACCTGCCTCGGTGATCTTTGTGCACTGTGCAGGCCTGACGCACTGACTCGACCCCACGGACTGGGCTCTGGCTCGAAGTAGACTCTAGCTCGTCCATGGCATGCGCAACTTCTATCTGTGGCTTAGGGGCCCTGCGACTGGCATCAAGCTCCTCTCTTTCATAATTCTCCGTGACGGTGGCCTCTTTCAAGGCTGAAGCAAGGGTAACCTCTTCTTTAGCCACGATGCGTCTTCTGGCTTTCTTGCTGCTCAGACCACCGATAAAACGATCCAGGAGAGTCTCTTCCAGATCTTGGAAGTCGCAGTGCTGAGCGAGCTTCCGCAGTTCAGCTAGAAATGCAGATACAGACTCCCCAGCACGCTGCTGCCTCTTATGAAACTCCATCCGCCGGGCCATCTTGGTCTCAGTAGGCGCCAAATGGCTTGTTAGGCAGGCAAGAATATATTTGAGAGATGTCTCACTTAGCTTCGCTGGAGCAAGCAATGCCTTGGCCAGCGTGAAGATCTCAGGCCCACAGTAGCTCAGGAATGTGGCCCTTCTTTTGCTGGCATCGGTGATCCCTTGAGCCACCGCGAATAACTCGAAGCGTTCGACGTAGTCTTCCCACGTGTGGGGCTCTGATGGCTGGAAGGGCTCCAATACCCTTGGACTCTCCATTGTCCTGTGGGCAGGGTCGTCTTCTCAGCTGGCCAGTGAGTCTTGTTTTAGCTTCAATCCGGACTCTGAGGCAGGGCTGCGTTAACCGCTCCTCAGCATTCCGGATCCCATCCTCGTCGCCAGTTGTTGTGACGTGGGGTTTGTGATTTCAGCTCTCTTGACATAATATGCTGGAGACAGTTCTCTAGTAACACTTCTTTATTAAAGCAAACAAGACTGAGACTTGAGGAGGGGAGAGCTACATTTATAGGGACAGGGAACAAGCTAGAAAGGATACATTTTGGAGGGAACAATATCAGGCAATCACAGTCCTGCCTTTTGGAGGAAACCAATAAGACAGAGGATCCAAATACAGCAGCTTAAATGAACCAATAGTAGCTGTACCCTCTGGAACCAAAAGGCAGTTACTTTACCCTAATGCAATACAGACAATAATAATACAGATATAAAATCCTTTGACTCAATACACAACACCACCTGGAAACCAATGTCCCCACTGTGGAAGGACGTGTGGATCCAGAATTGGCCTCCACAGTCACTTATGGACTCATTGTTAAAACCGTGTTTATGGAAGACAATCTTACTTGGCTATGAATGATCTTCAAAGAAAGAGAAAAAGAAGAATGAAAACCCTGGAAAGTTGCTGTCTGTCAGTGCAGACAGCCCTGAGCTAGATGCACCAGTAGTCTGACTCAGTTCTCCCTGTGTTCTTATACAAAACTCATACAACTGTCTGTGGGCGCAGCCACCAATGGTGCTGCTGCTTCGAACATGACCACATCATTGTCCCATCTTGCATGATCTCTCTCTTTCAAACACTGCCAGCATGGCTGAGGACCTGACCATGCAGAAATAGAAAATTGGCTGCACAGGTGACATCAAAACCAATCTGCCAGTGAATACAGAGGAATGGTGGTGTGGAAAATGTCCAAGTTATCCAGGTGAAACAAATGTTCCTACAGGAACAGTGCCACAAGGGAACTGTAGATAAGGCAGCAGCTTTGCAGTGGCCACCACACCACAGAGAAATCCATGAAAATATGGAAGAATCCTAGCATAGCAAAACACCATAGTATGTGTGCCAAATACCAATTCACATGGCAAATATATATATATAATTTTACCAGAGTTAAAGTGTTTTTTGGATAAGTACCGGTAGCTTAATTCATTTTTAAAATGGAACCCGAGCACTGGAAAATGTCAGGGACCACACACCGATGGCTCTCATAATTAGAATTTGGGTAATCAAAAGCATTTGACACTCCTCACCAGGCTCCTCCTGCTGTTTTCGATAAACTTGCTGTGTCATTAATTACATCTTAAAATACATTAAGAGAGTGTGTGTGTATGTGTGTGTGTCACAGATTCTGGGCACTGCAGACCAGTAAGGAACAGGCTATCCAAACATTGCATAACAGTAAGATAGAGTGTTTGGCTTTGGAACAGACTTCTGAGGAAGTACCAATAAATTAATGAAAATGGCATTTTTGCAAATTATGCACACTTTGTCATTTTGCATTTGACACACTTGTAACAGTAATGAAAAACCTAGTTTGCCTGCTATGTTCATTCAACTGGCTTTCTCCCCATGAGATCTATATGGATACCTTAATAGAATCTGCAAGGGCACAACCCTTGTGATGAAGAAGGGCCATGTAGTTCAGTAGCATCAGGGTTGCATGTAGAGAGGTCATCATTTCAAATCCCTGGCATCTCCAAGCAGGGCACTCCTGTTGTTGGACTCAAAGTCCTGTGAACCCCAACCAGTATCAGACAGGGATGATAGGAGTTGTAGTCCAAGAACGTCTGGAGAGCCCAGGCTCCCCATCCCTGGTGTAGCCAAGATTGAGCTACACCATTGTTTCCCAAACTTGGGTCTCCAGCTGTTTTTGGACTACAACTCCCATCATCCCTGGCTAGCATGACCAGTGGTCAGGGATGATGGGAACTGTAGTCCAAAAACAGCTGTAGACCCAAGTTTGGGAGACACTGAACGGGACCGATGATGTCATTCAGTATAAGGTCCTATGTTCTTGTGATCCTTATACTGGAGTTTAGTGGGGCTTCTTAGTAGGCACATATACACTATACTAAAAGCACAATTTGGTGTGTGTTTATTTCCTAGTAAGTCCCTCTGTGTTCCATTGAGTTGCTGGGTCAATATGCCTAGGTTGGCAGCCTTTGTTGGGAGCAGGCCTGAGTAAACATAGAGTATTAGGGTCCCTTTTGAAAAGATCCACACAATATTCTTTCCTGCCTTGCCCAAAACATTCAGTGAAAAACAAAAGACTCTTCTCTTGTCAGACCTCTCCCTTTCTCCCGGAGTCCGAGTAAACAGCTGGGTCATTTGCTGCCATACCCTAAAAGTCAATAAATAACGTTTATGGTAAACTACTTTTAATTAAAAGAAATGAGGTTAGAAAATTGCTTTGGATGCAAGAAGGGAAAGAAGGCCAAGTCATGGGTTGAGTAACAGGGTGGAGGTGCCACTTCCCCTATTTGAACAGAACTTCAGGATCAATGTATTTGGGCAGGAAAATGCCTAGTGAAGCCACATGACTGCATCTCATCTGGCAACAAAGAGAGAAGAGTAGTTCTCAATACACAGTCTGGCTTTCCCACATTAATACATAAAACAACAATCATGTGATGCAATCAAATACAAGCAAAAAAAATCTAATTCAGAACATCTTCACTATAACCTTTTCAGTCTCCACCATTTTGAAAAATAAATAATCTTTCAACTTGTACTTTTTTGTCAATTAAAAAAAATGTTAAACTATATTTGCAATTGCACTTTAATGAAACACTGTTTTAGTGTAATTTTTTTAAAGTATTTTTAAATTAATGGTATATTTGAGGGTTTTTCAATTGATTCCATTTATAATCAGGCTTATTCCCTCCCCCGTTTAATGTTATATTTTACTTCTAATGTTAAACCTTTTTCAGTTAGTCATTCAATCGCTCCAAGGTTTTTAAAGCACTGTACTGTACTGAAGATTTAATTTTTCTTTTTTTAATGATCCAAAAAGTTTTGTTTCAAATGTCAGGCTCCGGTGACTCAACCTTTCCCTACCCACAGCAACAATACATCGCCTAGTCCAGCTGGAACATAGCAGAATGAACACACACAAAAAGCCCTAGAACATCCAAAGTGTGGGAAATGAATTACAATTCCACATGCAGCTTACAGCGGGAAAGTGCTGGACACAATCCTGAACATGTCTACTTAGAAGCAGGTCTCGCTGGGCTCAATGGTGTTTACCACCAGTTAAGCATGAATAGGATTTCAGCCTTAAGGGTCATTCGAGATGTCTGGCCAGCAGTGGCAAGCTTGGCAGAGCAATGCAGCCACCTTTGCTTCCACAGCCCCACTGCTCATATCAACCAGAGAAAAGTTCCCTTTTGCTACAGCAGCTACTACCAACAGGCGATACTGTGCTGGAGGTGCAGCTCAGTCTCCTGACCTCCCTTGACACTAGGACTGGATGTATCTGCCAATTTCTATTTTTCATTTTTTTCCAGTCTTAAATTCAGTTCCCTACATTTCTGCATCAGTTTGCAAAATATTTTTTTTAAGCCCTCATGAAAATTCAACAGGATTGTAGTGAAAATTTCTTATAAGGTATGCAGTGATAAAACCTTTTTTTTAAAAAGCAGTTTCTCTAATATATTGCATTTTATATGTCATTTTCACTAACATATACATTTCCCCTAATATACACATTTTTGTATGCATTATTTTGTTTGTAGATCTGCATTGCAAAATTCAGAGAAGTGCAATTTCAAAGGATAACTGTTCTCATCTCCACACAGTACATTTAAAGCCCCCCCCCCCATGTTGGGAACTGTAGTTTTTTTAAAAGGGTGCTGGAGACTGATACGGCATGTGGGATAAATCACAGTCCCCATGAATTTTTGGGAGGCAGCCATGCACTTATAATGTATGGTTAGGATGTGTGACCTGTAATTTCAATTTGCAGATATTTTTGGAAGGCGAGAATTAGGTAGGCATGCATTAAAATGTGAAGCAAGCTGAGTTTCCCCAGCCCTATCTTACACACCATATTTTGGGGATTTCTACTTGCTACTGCTGGCAGGAATGCTACTGGCGGCAGCTCCCACCCACGATTTGGGTGGCTGCATTGGGGTGCTCCTTGCAGGTGGGACTTCCCCACTGGCAGAGGCAAGCAGAACTGGGCAAGGCAGGGCAGAAGGACTTCTCCACTCCCTCCAGCACAGCAGATTGAGGGACCGGACTTGCAACTAAGGTTAGCGCAACAAAACTCATTTCCTTAAAATGCATCTTTAGGATGGTGCATGGTAACCGAATCCAAACAAAACAGTAGGCTTCAGTTCTGGAGTGGTGGTGCTGGGGAAAACGAATTGTAATTATGGGAGGGAATCCTGGATCGAGCCCCCACCTTCCCCCTTCTGCCAAATACACTGCAATTAAGAGTGCAAAATTCCTGAGCGTCCTCCACATAATTTCTGAAAGCGCCGACTTCAAAGACTTGAAAAGTGGGAAAGAGGTACTGTGGCTCACTGACGAAGGGATATAATTATAGCTGAAAGAGGGGGAAAGGGAGAGAGAGAAACACACACCAGAGCTCAGAGTGCGATCAAGGGGTTGCTCATCATCGTCATCACACACAGCTTCCCTTTTCTATTTATCTTCTGCTTTTTGTAAGCAGAGGCCTCTATTTACAGACGCACAACCCTATTAGGAACAAAGGCACATTCTGTTTGATGTGAATCAAATGTAGCCTATAAAAGGGAAGTCTGTGCCAGGTTCTTCTCTGATAACATGTTGTTTTCTTCTTAGCTCTTTGATACTTTGGCTGTGTTTAACTTCCCTCCCTGCTCCCCATTTCTGGTGACGAGGCAGGCAAAGATACATTACTGACCCTACCCCACCCTACCTGCCTCCATGTGCAACAAACACAACCCAGCATCCCATGAACAATTAAGCATAAGCCTTCTGTGGTTTGTGCCACAAACACAGTGGGTTAACCAAGGTTAGATGGGGTTCCAGCCAAATGAAAGTCCGGGGAACCATCATGGGCGACTAGTCCTCATGAATAAATGCATTGCCAAACAACTATCGTGTGGGTCACCCAGCCTCTCTGTGTAGCACTTTTTGCCTGTTTTTGAGACTTCTTTTCTCCCCAAATAAACACAGGAACAAATGAAGCTGTGTCACAACATTGGACCATTGGTCCATCAAGCTTCCAGCAACGGTTAGTGGGCTGGAGCGGAGTGTGGTGGCACTGCTTAACTGCCTTCCCAACATGGAGGTCACCACCATTAACCAAGGGTGGGGAGGCCAGGGCAGCAGAAGTGTCAGGTTGGCACTGTGCCAACTGCCCCTGCCCATGACACCCTCCCTCTCTTGGTTACCAGCAGAGACCTCCTTGCTGGAAAAGCAGACAAGCAACACCCCCTCCCTGCCAACCACTACTGCTAGCTTGGTAATGTCTATTCTGACTGGCAATAACTTTCCCAGCTCTATAATATCCTTTGAGGTGAGGCAGTATCTAAAGTTTGGCTGCACCATAGTTCTATAAATGCATGATTCCACTGGCAGTTTGATTTTCAGTTCCTTCCCTATGGCATGGAATTCACCTTTTCCACAGCTGCCAGCCACAAACTGGGGTGACCTCTTCATTGAGCTCTATCCTCTGATGTCTCATTCCTAGGCAGTCACCTCAGTTTCAGACCCCATGAGCATATATGTGAAATTAAGTAATGTTTACACTCGTTTACATTGAACTGCATTTGCCGTTTTACTACTCATTCACGCAATTGGGAGAAATCTTTATGAAGCTCTTCACAATCTCTTTTTGTCTTAACCATCATGAACACTCGGGTTTCATCAGGAAACCTGTCTACCTCACTGGTCACCCCTAACTCTTTAATAACATCTCCTTTAGATTATTGATCTCCTCTCTCTCTTTCCCAGAAAAATAAGTTAGTTTATCCCAGGAGGCAATTGCAGAGTGGAGTTTTATTTTGTTTGGTGTGTTCTTTTATCTATTATTTTATATTTATTGTTAGTCACTTCATAACAGAAGCCTCATATATACAGTTGCTAAATATGGGTAGAAAGCTCCCTGTACCTCCATTAATTCTCTGCTGTCCACAGGACATTCTCCTTGAGATCACTGCCTTCCTGCACTTTTCCTTTCATCGGTTGGGATTTTCTTATACCCTCTTCTTCTCAGAGTATCCCTGGATTGATAAAATCCAGACTGAGGGATGGGAAAGTGTGAGAAGGCAGTGATTTAGAGGAGAATGTCATATGGAAAATTAGAAAAGTGGAAAATTAATGGAAGTACAGGAAGTGGACTATCCACATTGAACCAAAGTATGGATGAGCCTGTAGTTCTCTGGGTGTCATACAACTCTTATTTAATTCAAAATTTAAATTAACCAAACAAATTATGCAAATCAAAAATGCCAACATCAGCAATCAGCACAAGCAAGCAAATGAAGTAACACAAACTTTTTTAAAAAATAACCAACCAACTGCCATCTACAGCAGAGACTTAGAAAACCAATCCTTAAGAAATAATAGCATTATCTTTACAAAGTAGTGAGGTTAAAACAGTATAAAAAGGCAATGTTTCTTCAGACTTCAAACAATCCATTTTCTACCACCATCAAAGCTAAAATAAGAATACAGCACATACTTTATTAACCCAATCCATTTCAGATTAATATTGAACTTTCCAACCACAAAGTTAGCCCGAACTTTTCATCTTATATTTGAGGATTAATTACCCTTCAGTTTCTGACTTGGGAGTTTGTAATACTTTCCACTCTCACAGAACGGATTACACCATATCCTTCATAAAACCTCTCTCTTTGTTTTCTTGTATAAATCATTATTAAGTCAGCTGTGGAGGGGGGGAAGGGTGCATTGGCAGTTGTGACTCCTCTGTGCAAACAAGAGCAAGACAGGAAAGCAAGCTTTTATAGTCTTGCGTTTGGCCTCAGGAGCTATTATTTGTTGCTCTTCAAGACTGGTTCCAAGTGAGGTCAAAGGGAAATATTACACATTGCAATTGCTCTCAGAAAGCTGCCAAAATGACAGGAGGAACTACAAATTGTCAGCTACAAATTGTCAAGCAGCAGGAACAAGCCAGCCAGCCAGCCTGCCTGCCTGCCTATAATATCAGATGTAAGGAAGTGACTGGCAGGTGTGAAGGGTAGACAATCTCTGTTACTCTCAGAACCTGTGACTCCTCTGTTTCCATTTGTTTGTTTATTGCATTTATATTCCACCTTTTTCTCCACAGAACTCAAGGTGGAGTACATGATTCTCCCCTTCCTCATTTAATCCCCATGACAACCTCGTGAGGTAGGTTAGCTGAGAGGCAGTGACCAGCCCAAGCACACCTAGGGAGAGCTTCATGGCCGAGTGAAAATTCAAACTCTGGTCTCCCAAGTCTTAGTGCAACAGGTATGAATGGGGCCAAGTACTTCCCATCTGAATCCTTCCCCCATATTTCACAAATGCTGATTCTCCTAGTGTGATTTGCATGAATGCACATCTGAGCCTTGCATTTCTCATGTTAAGATTGTTGGATACATATTAATGCCACATACACAAGATGACACCAGGGTATTCTTTGCCAATTGAGCAGAATTAGGCACCTCCAGTTCTATCTTTTTCACGATCAGACCGGGGTGGGTTAGAATCTTACTTCATCCTTAAACATTAATCGAAAAGGTAGAATAAATCTGACCATTATTTTCTACTCTTTAACCTTTCCGACTGTGTGTGCCACAGGATGACTAAAGGATGATAAGGAATCATTCTCTACTCTGCCTTAAGAGATCTTAAGTATTCATCTGCCCCCAAGGCCTGAGGTTCACTGCTCTAGACTTTGGAATTTGCAAGGGAAGTATGTGTCTCCTCTGTGTCACAAATGCTCTCAATATCTATTAAGTCAAAGGGTTCTCTAGTTCCTATATACAAGCTGCAGAAACCAGCAGGGTTTGGCAATGACTGGTGTCAATGGGTGGGAGTAACACCACTATAAGCAAGATTCCAGGAGCAGCAGGCCCCAGTGCTCATGACAGATTTCAGAGGCCCCAGAGCCTGTGTGAATAAAAGAGTTATACCTCCAGTGTCGAAAGTGTGGGATAGCCAGCCTCACATAACCAACATACTTAAATCTAATTAATGCATGAAGGGGTTAATACCATAGAGTAAGCTGTCCTGCCAAGTTTAGTGAGAGGTCACTTCCGCTTACTCTGGGAGGCAATGGGTAATCAAGCCTATTCTATTGTCTACCTGATGTCCTGAACCCCTGGCCTACCTGGCAGTAAGTCAGTATGCCAAGTCCAAAGTCTGGGGGTCAAGCCACACAAGCAAAGTCCAAAGGTCAGGAAACACATTCTGGGGTCAATCCAAGTAGTCACATCTGAAGTCCCACAGTCAGGATACAATCCAGAGTCAAACCTGAAGCACAATCCCATAACGGTCCAGGAACATCCAAGCCAAGGGCCATCAACATGGGCAGTTGAGCAAACCCAGCACCTCAGATCTGTTCCCTTTTTGTACTTTGCACGCTGATTTCAGCATCTGGGCTTGATGAGGCATGTGACCCTCACCTGTTCTAAGCCTACTTCAGTTGAGGAATCACACCCCTCCCCCCAGAGCTAGTGAGTTCCATCTGGCCAGCTAGGGAGCTGGACTGTGGGCCCTTGCTGCCTCAGCTTCCTAGAGTGCCACTCCTGCTGCTCCCTATGCCTCAGAGCCTGCCACATTTGTGGGGACAGGGACCCCTCTGGGTCTGGCTCCTGCTTCTCCTGTACATTGACCTCCATTCCCTCGTCATCATCCATCACTCTGTGAGTACTTTTTTCTCCACACACACCCATTTGCCCCCGTGTATTCCAGTCCCAGCTACAACACTTACTGGGATCCTCTTCCTCTTCTTCCTCCTCCCTGTCATTCTGCCAATTCATGACACCTCTCACAAGCTACTCTTGAGTTCCTATACCAATAATTTAGGAAGTTTTACTGCTGTAACCAAGCCACATTTTACTGCCTGTGCAACTTTTTCTGAATGCTGTATGGAAAAGCCCATGAACCACTAGACCCTTGAAGAGTTTGTAAGTAACCCAATTTTTAACTTGCCAAACATGTGGTCTTTTCCTATACTGGGGTAATAGGGAAGTTTTGGAACTCACAAGGGCATATTTTAAAGGTCTAACAGACTATATTTCCACATTCAGGTAGGTAGCTGTGTTGGTCTGACACAGTCAAAATAAAAAATTAAAAAATAGTCCAGTAGCACCTTAGAAACCAACTAAGTTTGTTCTAGGTATAAGCTTTCGTGTGCATGCAAAATTTGTATCTTGGCACCCAGGAATTCTTCCTTTCCATATCTATATATATTTTTCCTTGAACCAACACAAAGGGCATAAGAAAGCTGAAATTAGATGACAGGGACAGGAAACAGTGTCTAAAGGATAAAAATGGTCATTTGTGCGTTGTTCTGCATACCTCCCATACTATGATGTATGGCTATAAATATTTATTAAGCATCCAGAAACAGGAGCTCAAAAACAAAGGGAACTAAATGAAACCACAGGGCACCAATCAATACTCCAATTTTCCAAGCTATGCAAGGGGTTGTGCTTCAGGAGTTGAAAGTTGTACAGATTGGCTCAGATGGGCCCCAGCACACTGCGAAGGCAGTCTTGTTGGCCATATTTCTTGCTGGCGTGAATGCTGGCAAAATGTTAATACTTTTATATCCTTTTTTAAAAAAATAGAAGTTCCTCAAACCCCACCCTCACAAACGCATTGAAAAATAATGAGGCGCTTAGTTCAGAAAGACAGGCTGTATTTTTACTTTATTGGGATTTTATGAGGAACAGTTCATTAAACCATGTGCTACTTGTAGCTAATGAGCTTGCATCTGAGGCTTCTTTGGGCAACAGGGACGAGAAAGACCAAACTTGGCATTTTAATTAGTTCAAAATGTCTGCTATGCTCATACACTCAGAAAAGTCAAGCAGAGTCTTGTTTAATATGGACAATTATTATGATGCCATGGGTGAACCTTGACAACATTTAAGTTTGGGCACCTCAACTTTCAGAAACATACATATGGCACATGAAAAAAAATTACAAAGCAGAGAGCCCACTTTAAGTATGGCAGGAGACAAAACTTGACAGCTGAGTCAGCCATCAAGTTGCTGGTACACTTAAGGGCGATCTACTTTCACACCTCTCCATTCTTAAGGAAATCAGCCCTGAGTGCTCACTGGAAGGACAGATAGTGAAGCTGAGGCTCCAATGCTTTGGCCACCTCATGAGAAGAGAATCATAGAATCATAGAGTTGGAAGAGACCACAAGGGCCATCGAGTCCAACCCCCTGCCAAGCAGGAAACACCATCAGAGCACTCCTGACATATGGTTGTCAAGCCTCTGCTTAAAGACCTCCAAAGAAGGAGACTCCACCACACTCCTTGGCAGCAAATTCCACTGTCGAACAGCTCTTACTGTCAGGAAGTTCTTCCTAATGTTTAGGTGGAATCTTCTTTCTTGTAGTTTGGATCCATTGCTCCGTGTCCGCTTCTCTGGAGCAGCAGAAAACAACCTTTCTCCCTCCTCTATGTGACATCCTTTTATATATTTGAATATGGCTATCATATCACCCCTTAACCTCCTCTTCTCCAGGCTAAACATGCCCAGCTCCCTTTAGCCGTTCCTCATAAGGCATTGTTTCCAGGCCTTTGACCATTTTGGTTGCCCTCCTCCAGACACATTCCAGTTTGAAGACTCCCTGGAAAAGACCCTGATGTTGGGAAAGATGGAGGGCACAAGGAGAAGGGGACGACAGAGGACGAGATGGTTGGACAGTGTTCTCGAAGCTACCAGCATGAGTTTGACCAAACTGTGGGAGGCAGTGGAAGACAGGAGTGCCTGGCGTGCTCTGGTCCATGGGGTCACGAAGAGTCGGACACGACTAAACGACTGAACAACAACAACACTTTCACACAGCTGTGTATACGCACAGCACTGGAAAATAGATAGATTCAAACCAGAAAATGGCAGAGTCCTCATGACTCATGAGGAGACCAATGGCAAGGGATGATGGGAGTTGTAGTTCAGCATAATCTGGAGGGCAAAAGGTTCTCCATGCCTGCTTTGTCTTTCAACACACATAACAAATTTAGAGGATAACTCATATATAGCTGTATCTATATAGATGTTCCTCCTCGTTGTTTTGCAGCTTACAAAAAATAAAGTGAAAAACAAGCAGAGCAACACAGTAATGAAAATGGTAAAAGCAGCAGTAAAACCAAGTGGACCACCAACAGGGCAAAATGCAATTTAAAAGTACAGAAAATGGATATACCCACTAAAAGCATGTGTGAAGAGGGCAAACTTTGCATGATACCAAAAGGAAAATAAAAAGTCCCCCCCTTCATATGTTGGGGGAAGGAGTTATTCAGTTTGGGGGGGCCACACTGCCTCATTTCCAATTGGTGCATATTCTGTAGCTTCCTGCTAAAATCCCATAACTTTTCATAGCACAAATGTATTGGGGGGGGGGAGGTCCCACTCTTGCTGCACTAGAGCCCCTCCAGATGCATCCTCAGAACTTGTGACTCACAGGTTTCTGTGAGTGATCTATAGTTCCCAGTGCTGCCTTCATGCTGTGACTATATTCCTGTTGGCCACCGTCTCCCTCGCCCTGGGGCAGTCCAGTGTGGGAAGGGCTCGATTCAATGGTAGGAAAGCCGCAGTGGCATCTGACGCCTTGAGGTCCAGACATACAACAATCTGTACCTAATTTGGAATTTGGATCATTGTTATTTTTTACGTCCAGAGGATGTCTGGGAAATCTGAATGAATAGCAGATCATACTCTTGGTGGTTGTTGTCTTTGCTCATCTCTGTTATTGGAACTGAGATTTCCAACGTTGCTGTAATTTTAACAAAAGCGCAGCATCTTCAAGGCTTATCCTCAGACAATTCAATTGCTCTTGCAAAATTTCCAACATTAGATGGGCAATGTGTTAACACTCGGGACCGCCTATAGGTGAACTGAGGGAGAGAAAAAAGCAAATAAATCAGGCCCTCAAGGTCTTTTTTGGTGGCCCTTGGCAACATTTCACATGCCCCCCCCTACCCTGAACAGCCTTCCCAAGCCAAGTAAGCATGGTGCTGGGCTTTGGGAAGGAGGCATGAGGGCTCTGGCAAGGTCCTAGAGCCCTCTTCCTCCTTCCCAAAGGCTAGTTAGTGTTTTCCCAGATTTTGGAAGGCTATGAAAGGGCTCTAGGACCCTGTCAGAGCCTCATGGCTTCCCAAAGCCCAGCACCTCAGTTGGCTTTGGGAAGGCAGCACAAGAACTTGGGTTTTTCACCTCACTCCCTGCCACCACGTGAAAAAGTAGTGTGTGGCCTACAGGCTCCATGTCAAAGTACTTTTGCAGCCCACTAGGTATGAAAAGTTGGGCTGCCTTGGTCTAAATCTATGCATATCCCGGCTTCTTGTTCCCCGCACTTTTGCCCCCAGCTGAGCTCAACACACTCCTGCAAAGCCCTCCCATGGGCTTTGTTCTTCCCCAGCAAAGCCACCATCCGTCACAACTTGAAGACTGTACTGTAGCGTTCCAAACCACAACTGAAATTTGAAATACATATTACAGCCACATCGAGAGATGTCGACGATTTCTTCCAGATAGCTGCCTTGTGCTGTCGTGCTCTGAACACCCAAAGTATGGACGACTGCCATTTGCGGCTTCATTGCAAATCTTTAGCTGGAATTCATTTGCCTGTGAATACTAACCCAGCTTGCTAGAAGATATTCATATGATCAGGATTCTGAGATGCCTGAAGCCTTGCTACATGCATTGCAGAGTAATGGGAGGATTTGGGGTTAGGAATAATTAATGGCACAGAGGAGGTCCACATCCTGGAATGGTCTGTTTTCTTTTCCCATTGTCTTGTTGTCTGTGTGCTCCTAAGTCTGATATCTTTTCCCACCAGGGTTCCTATAATTTTAAAAGCCGAGCAAAAGGCAAATATATTACCAGCTGCACCCTTTTCACAATGGGGAGCCTACCGTGGTTGGAAACTTTGTACCTGATCCATTGTTCTGCTCATGCAGCATCTTAAGAGCTGAAAAGCCCAGTCAGAGTAGGGAGGGAGTAAGGCAACAACAATAAAATGAGTAAGAAAAAATACCTTACTTTGGTGGATGCTTTTCTTTAACAATAAATAGAGCACCTCAGGGGGGAGGAATCCCGAGCCTCCCTCCCTCCTGGATCATCCTTCTTTGCAGTCAATTAGCTTATGTCACTTCCCCTCACCTTGGGAGGAAATGGGCAGCCAAGCCTTTTGTTGTACTCAGTCTAAATGCGAATTCGATATGTGAGGAGCCCCAAGCTGCTCCTTCCAGCCGCATGGCTTTAACCAGCCTCTTTTTTTCTTTCAGACAATAATGGAGTTTGAAACCAATGTTTTCCTATACTGATAGTATAGGAATGTTTACCAAGTTGTATCCAAGCAACATCTTACTGCCTGTGCAACGTTTTCTGACCGCTGTATGGGAAAGCACAAGAACCTGGCCTTTAAATGGTTTTGTAAGTAAACCATTTTATAACTGTGGTCTATCTGTGTGCTAGGGGAAGTGGGAAACTGGAAGGAGCTCTTAAAAGAGACATTTTGGAATTCACTGAAAAGGGCACATTTTAAGGTTTTGCAGCCTATATTTCCATGCTGTATGTTTTACCATATTAAATCTCTGCAAGGGTTCTCTCACTTGCCCCAAACTTGGATCTTGTCAGCCAGAATTCCCAACATGCTTTGCATTCAAAAAGTGCCTGGTTCAATTCCTGGCATCTCCAGCTAAGATTGGGAAGGACTCCCACCTGACTATAAGGAGAGCCAGTCAGTGACAATACTGTGCTAGATGGACCAATTGTTCTTCTGACTTGTACAAGGCAGCTTCCTATATTGCTTTCCTGGAACAGGCAGTTGTGTCAGTCTTGTCATGGTCAGACCATTGTCTTGTAGAAGCTCAGATGTCTGTGGCACAAAGCCTTCCAATTCTGGGTCTGATTGGAATGTTATGCTCTGGAGATTGATGAATCCCCTTGGTTTCCAGCACAGTATGTATGCAGGGCGGTGGTGGAGAGGGAAGGATCTAGTCATAGACCTTTTTGTCGAGACTCAAGATGCTAATCAGGGCTGTTCCCTGTCAAGAACAGCCTGGAAGAAGTATTTGAACGGATCCAAATTCACCACGATGGTGCAAAATGAATTGGCACAGAATGGTGCCCATGTTCTTCCTAGGCATTCATTTATTATTGTCCAAGGAAACAGTCCCTATTGTTAAAGAACTGCATTCTCATTTTTGTGGCCACAGTAATTGGATGTTTGCTATTATCTAGAGACCTTGCAGCTCTGTCTCTAATTCTACTGTTTTAATTTTAATGAGCTTCTCAAGCTGTATGTTTTCTTGCACTTTTCTTATCCCACCCCACCCATCTCACAGCTGCCGCCTCATCTCAGGGAAATCCACAGCTTCACCAACCTCAAAGTGAATATCTCTGTGTGTACATATCACACATTTACATTTAAAGCACATGATTTATCCCAAATAATCATGTGAGCTGGAGCGTACCTTTCACAGTGCTGCAATTCAAAATGTCCTAATACTACAGTTTCCAGGGCTCTTTGGAGAAAGCTATGTGCTCTACATGTGGTTTTTAATGCCTGGTTTGTATGCAGCTTAAACCCAGCAGCATCAGTTTCCTTTGTTTTCTGCACATAGATTCCAAATTGAGTTTTGGCAGCATTTAGACAGGCAGCTAACTCCCTTCAACTGCAGTAATATTGGTGGTGTGAAGCACTGCCTAGTTATTTCAGAATCCCTTTTTTCCTGCAAAACTCTGGTGGGTGGGAATAATTACAGAGCCGGGAAGACAAGGCACATAACACACGCACATGGCTCTATCTTAATCTAGGCTTGCAGCATCACGGTAGATGAGATGATGATTTCAGGTGCACACAAAAGCTGAGCTCCTCCTCCTGCTCTTTATCTGCCATGCCCTCTGAACACTGGCTCTGCTGGAGAGGGAAATTCCTTTGCTTAAACATTAAAACCCAACCTCAAGAGGGCTGGGCAAAAGATGAAAAGCTCCCCAAGGCAGTACTTCTCCTCCTCTTTTTCAGGCTAGTTTCCATTTAAATGTCTGCAAAGGCAGCCTCCTGCTGTTGCTTATTTTGTGGCTGGTGGGAGGTCTCTTTCTCCCTGCGTCTTCAGGATGGGGCATTTCAGCAACTAGACACCAGAAAGCCACTTTCTGGCTTTCCTCTGCTGATTATGTTTGTGCTTCCCTTTGGGGAGAATGCCTCTTACCTTGCAGCCTAATAATAGCAGCTGGCTAAGCCTGGACAAGTGATTTTAGGTGGCACTGGGAAGAAAAGCCTGATGAGGAGAAGCAGAGAGAGGGAGAATTCAGACTGTGGTCACCAGCCTGATACAACCCCTTCTTCTAGGAGGGGCAGGAACCTTGGAGGGCTGGGTCACTCCTTGTAGGTGCCCCCCCAACAAGATGTTCCTGTAAGGTCTCTGAATGACCCAAGAGCAGAGGTTAGGATATGAGGAGATTAGATGATGACCAGGAGTGACAAAGTTCTCCGATGTCTGCTCTGCTAATGGTCTGGGCTGTGCTTCTGCACTGGGGGATTGAGCAGACCCTGGCCAGAGGAGGAAAGTCATGGGAGCATTGCACAGGTAAGAAGGGCTGGGGTGTCAGTACTGGGGTGGTTGGCTACACTTCATCCTCTGATCTTCAGCTCCTCAAATGAACTTGCCTTCTAAATATGGAATCATGATTATATTGCAGAGCTCAAATACATGGGCTCCCAAGTCTTTACCACACCCCCCCAAAAAAATAAACCATGATGTGTGGGAATAAAAAAGATGGGAGGGACAGCAAAGATATCATGTAGGGTTGAAGTAGAATTTTTTTATATAAAACAACAACAACTGGCTGCTTTGGACTTTTCTGGGTCAGGTTTCATTTCAGCTGTGCAGAACCCTTGTGTGGAGGAGCATCTCTTGGCGAGACAAGAACTGTGTTACTGTATTAGTTAACCTGGAAGTTAGTTTTCTTTCAGCTCTGTCATGTTATCTAGTTGTGAGTGAAAGTGAGTTATGTTGATGAGCCTTTTGAGAGCAATGCTTCCCCCCCCCCCTCGCACTTGTTCTTCGAGAAATCTCAGTTGATTAAAGCAAAAGTGCCATGCTGCCCGATCCTGTGCTTGTTTGATCAGAGGTCCTCCTGTGGTTGATGTGTTTGGGATGGTAGCCGTAGTAAATTTACTAAAATATCATTTGATGGAAACTTTCACAGCATTCAGGAAGGAGAAGATTTTGACACATACCCCAGTCCCCTCTTCCAATTAGCCATGTATTCAAAGATGCATTCTTGGAAGTTGCAAATTCTTGGGGCTGTTAACTGTGATAGGGTTGCCATATTTCAAAAAGTAAAAACACCCCGAAAGTTGTTGACCTTTTTAAAGGAAAAGTTGTTGAGCTATTTTTTAGACAAAGCTTTTTTTTTTTTACACCTTTTTTTTTTTTTTTTTTACAAATTGGCTTCAGTTTCAGCCCTTTGATCTCTACAGTTATTGGAATCACAGCCGTGCAGACATATATGCTGGGTCTGCTGAAATAACTTTTAGAAGGACCTTTTTAATACAGAAAACCCGTGCACAATTGTTGCCCCTAATGAAGGCACTTGTTGAAATGTTTAGTCGCATTAATAAACTCTCCTGGCACCTGTTTGAAGCTCACCTTATTCGGCATTTCTGGGCAGATTTGGTGCTGTTATTATTATTTTTTAAATCCCTTCCACTTTTCTTTCTTTTTCTATTTCAGTCTCACATATTAACGTATTTTGCGTGGTAGGTGCTGCTCCACATGTTACAACACTGCTGCATTGAGGACACATCTGTCTAGCTATTGACATGCAACCCACATCACAAATGACCACGGAAGGGACATGTGCCAACAAGCTGTGGTTTTCGGTGCTTCCCAAGTATGGGCACAGAGCAAAATAAACCCCACGTGTGCAACCATTGCACATTACTATCTTCATCTGAGGTTTACATTCATTTCTAAAATGCATTCCTTCTGCATAGGAATTTTGTTCTACATCTAACAACACAGCTCTAGCTTTGAGACTCGGTTCAAATGTTCATGCTGTGCTGGAGCTACTGATCCTTGTTAAAAGCACCAGAGAAATTGTTTCTCTCTTTGCAAGTGTCTACACGAATATAGAAAATGAATGCGTTTGCCATCTTGAGCTGATGACTAGTTATATGCATTGCCTTCGTTTGCCTCTACTAAACAGTTATTTTGGGGTGGGCGGAGAGAATCTACCCCATAGTTCACTCACTGGGTTTTCAGGATTTGTCAATGTAATTTTAATTTTGCATAGAAATTAAACCATTTATATTTTGATTTGTTGTTAACAGCATTTAATACACAGCTTGTTTGCAAATAGAACTTCTAAGCGCTTTACTAATGGCAGGGATGACGCAAATCATAAACCTGACAGAAAGAATAAAAGCAAGTATAAACACAAAATGCTAAATTCCCCTTGGAATCACAAGAATTAAATCTAAAATATTCATATAACATGATAGTTTATGTGCCCATGGGCTTATCTGTAAGTGTAATTACAGCTAGGCATGCCTGGTCAACATTTTTTTGATGCCTTCTCTTGGCAAGCGGGAATATTGTAACAGGCAGCGATGTGGTTTCTGGATTGTCCCAAGACACATTGCGGTGAACGAGCTCAACAGGGTAGTCTGGAAATGTCCATTTGCAAGTCCAAATCTATTCTGACATGTTTTCTTTTTTGCACACCATTTGAATTTTGGTGAGTTCAGCATTTCCCTGCACATATCTGAGGGTGTCCCTTGTTTGGAACTGGCTTGTAAGATACGTAACTAACAAGGAACCAATCGAATACACTTTTTAAAATATATCTGCACATATTTTCTCCCCTCACCAATACAAAATCAAAGCAGTTTCAGTTATTAGTAATCTGTCTAGCTTTGAACCTGAGAATAAAAACTCAATTCCAGTAAGAAAAAGGACTAGCGTCAATTTCAGCAGGGTCATTTCAAGGACAAAATCCTCCCGAGTACAGAACATTTCTGAATTACCCCTCCATGGAAAAAGGAGAGCAAAATGTTCGAACAGACTGCATAAGTTCTTCAAAGCTCTTTATAGCTACATATTGCTAAGTGCTTTTAGTCTTTGAAACTAAGTGATGAGTGATGTGTGATTATTTCTATTCCACTTGTGGTTCTTTTCCATTCATATCAGCAGTGGGAAACATGTGGCCCTCCAGATGTTGTTGGAGTTCCTACTCCTAGTCTAACAACATCTGGAGGGTTCCTCACCCAACTGACCAAGCATAGCGAATCTCTCTCTCTCTCTCTCTCTCTCTCTCTCTCTCTCTCTCTCTCTGTGTGTGTGTGTGTGTAAGAGAGAGAGAGAGAGAGAGAGAGAGAGAGAGAGAGAGAGAGGTGTAAACTGAGTATATGTTACTTAAACTATTCTTCCATATGTGTCTTAAATAAGCAAGATTCTTTGATTCCTGAAGTTAGTAATCTAGAATAATGAACTGATTTCTGGACAGCACAGCAATACACAATTTTATGCTTGTGTATTGTACCTCTCCGGGTGCTTTCAAAAAGGGATTTAATATGGTGGTGTTGGTGTTGCAAATGGGTCGTTGAGAACAGCTTTGGTTTTCCTCACCAAGGGTAAATTTGGGGGAGGGGAATACAGACTAGTGTTTTGATTTCGATGTTTTGTGGATGCTTCAAAAATCTTGTGCATGCGAGGAGCACACCGATCCCAGAAGAAACACCTGGCTTGCTCCTGATGTCTCTCCACATAGTTGGGTTCTTCTTCTGGGGCCGCTGAGCAATCTCTAGGAATGCAAGTTTGATTTCAGCCCATTTCCTAGGTTTTCTTTATTTTAAATTACTGAAACAATTGCACAGTTATACTCTCCTGGAAGTGACATTGCTGGTGCCTTTCCCACTGTTAAAAAAACCATATTGCCTTATGTCAACTATTGGAAGTTATTTAAAATGTAGTCAAGGGGAATAATGGGGGAATCCCCATTCCATGGTAAATTTTACCTTTTGAACCCTGGATGAGATTTCTTTTGCCAGGTTCAGGAGATTTTTTTGTCTGCGTTTATTTTTACGGAGCGCTGAAGCAGGGAAATCCCCTCTGCATCCTGAGCCTTAATGTTCGGTATTGTAATACTGTACTGCAATACATTAATTTCCATATGTTATCCTTTCAGATGGAGGATTTGTGTGTTGCATGGGGTATTTCAAATATCTAGAATTGTGATAAAATCAGGATCTTCTATGGTTCTGTTACATAATCTAGACACAAGACAACAACAGCCCCCTCTTAGACTACTTATATTGAATTTATCGGTGGCAGAAAATGTTGCATTTGTCAGGCAGTGGAAATGGCTTTCTGCACCATCTGCTAAATATTAACTCATTAAAATAACAGGGACCATGGAGATGGATAAATTAATGGATTGTATCTGAAGAAGAAACAATATTCAGTCTTAAGTTTTTTATTTGAAAAATGAGGGAAAGGCACAGAAACTATATCATGCTAGGCGAAGATTTCTTTCGTGTGTGAGTTTTTAAATCTGTTTCAATCTTAGTCTTTACCAAGGAAAAATAATTGTAACCCTTTGATGGTGGGTCTGGTGCACATTTCAGTACAAACTGCACATATTAGGTATACCAACACCTTGACTGAGCAGTGGCTCAAGGCAACCAACTAGTACATATATTATTTATTATTATTTATTAAATTTGTGAAGGAATTCCAGTGCAATCTAACTGCACAACCTTTGATTCTTTTCTTAGGATCTATTTACACAGTAGTTGTTAACCAGTCTGGTGCTACAGCACACAACTGGGAGCGTGGGAAATGCCAGCGGCACAGGAAAGCACATCTCTCATGAGCTGTGCCAGTTCTCAGAGTGAAATGTTTGCTTCAAGATTTTGCAGGAGCAGCGTGGGCTGTAAAGCAAATTCCATTTGCCCACATGAATGCATCAAATCTTCAGCGTGAAGATGGATCCAGAAGCATGCAGGAGATGAAAGAATGGACAAGTGGGGGAACATTCCCAAAGAACTCGGCCCTAGAGAAATATATAAAGCAAGACAACAATTTGCATAAGAGTGTATAAAAGCAATGGAAATACAGGGTTGTAGTCAACTAAGTCCTACTCTGACCCGGTGAAATAAATGAACCTATGTTAGTCATGGCCATTAACTTGAATGGGTCTACTCCAAGTAGGAATAGTGTTGGACGTTGCGCACATACAACACTGTACTATTTCAGTTGTTCCATCTGCATAAGCATTGCAACTTGCCCGATGAAACACCCCCTTGTCCCCCCTGTGCTGCTCTTTTAGTTCTCTCAACCCCCTTGAGCCAATTTTGGGGGGTGAAGGGGGAGGGGATGGGGGAAAGCCCTGTTGCACAAGTAACAATTAGTATCAATTGCATATGCATTTCAGCTGTAGACTGAAACATCTAAGGCAGTATTTGACTAAACAGTTCCCCTAGCATGAGGAGTTTTCAGTTCACAGTGAAAGTTCCCTGTGCAACCGCTAAATGTGTTCTAGTGGTGCCCCCAACCCTCCAGAACAAATTATGGGGTGCGAGCAGGGAGAAGAGAGTGTGGGGAGTTCCATTCTGCAGCTAAAATTCCTTGAGCTTGGGCAGTGCTTTTCTTCTAGAAAAAAAGGTGTCAGTACAGCGTACCATTGAGTGTCCCCAGGAAAAAAGTGCTGCACTTGGGGAACTCTTTAGTAAGAAGGCTGATCTAGAAAGCCCTCAAATGCAGCCTTTGTTTTGAGACAGGAATTTTTAAATTGAGACATGATGGGCATGCAGAGGCCCTGATCCACACCCCTTTCTAGAGTTCACCCACATAGGCTTCTGAGTTTCAGTTTAAAATAATTAACTGGAACATGTTCAACAGGAGAACTCGGCCAACAAGCCTTAAGTCTGAGAGCTGTGCTGAATTCCTGCTACAGGAATGGAGAATGGCCTCCATCTCTTAGGGCCTGGCACACATCTGCCATCCGACGAACAACCAGACTGATGGATAACTGGCAAAGTTGAACGCATTGCATGTACTGACAATACCAAAGGCTGATTCTCTCCAGTGTGGTTCAGAGACATGAGGAACCACTCCCAGTACACCTGGCAGGTGCTTCCATCACAATCTTTTAGAGCTGCCAGATCAAACCCACTGAACTGATGGTTGCACGTGGCCGATATTAAGATGTCATGTAGTTTTTAGAACGCTTGTATATTATGCAACCTGATGCTTTTTTGAGTGTTTTCACACAGAAGATATGAGGGGCATATTCCTCACTCCCAACCCCAGTTGTATAACTTCAAGTGAACATGTTACTATGAATGTTTGCTGTGGAGATTTTGCAGGAAAGGCAATACGCTTGCAAGTTCAAACACCTTATACAAATGAAAAACTGACGTTTAAATCATATGCAGCATAAATATCTCAAGGAGGCTGTTGTGCTTGTGAGGACTTTGTGCATCCAGAGTGCTGTGCCAGTTTGGTTATTTTAGAAGCAGCGCTGCAGTCAGGCTGCTTTCCCTCCCTGCTCCCTGCTTTCTTCTCTTTAGGCCCAGAGTGGAGCTCCATCTCTTTGCCAGCCAAGGGAGATTTAGGCTCCTGTGTAACTTAAGAGCTTTTGAAAAGGCTGCCCCAGGCGTTCCCTTGATCTCTCCGATGATGTGGCCCTCCTCGAGTCTCTGTTAAAAGTGAAAGAAGGATCTAGTCAGAGTCTTCGCAACATAATTTGCCTCACTTCTCTCAAGTATCCGCAGCTGCTGTTCTGTAATCATTAATAAGATTCTGCATAATCCCTCGCTGCACTTTAATCATTAAGAGCGTCTGTATAATGTGGGAGGTGAACTGAAAATAACTGCTTTGGCTTTCATTTTACGTCAGTTTGAGACCGAGGTGCTCCACCATCTCCGAGGAATCTGTCTGCAAGCCACAGACAGCTGAGCTGCTCAAAGTGCCTGTGGTAACCTACCACAGTCAGTCTTCCCATTGAGAAAAGAAACACGGAGCAGCTTTGTCTACTTGAGGAGGAGCATCACCCCTAGGGATCTAGGAGAAGGGATCTGATTTATTAAAATGGGTAGTTCATTTACATCAGGGGGTGTCAACATTTTTGGATTCCCATCGGCTAGCAGTGGAGTGTGCTTTAATGGCGTCCAGGGCGGGCGCACACATGTGCCGGGAGAGCTGGACAAAAGGAGCCCACTGCATGCCAGCCTAGCCCTTGCCAAAGCGATACCAGCCCTGAGCCTCTTTGCAAGGCTGGAATGATCCCTGCCTCATGAAACAGCACAAAGCTGGTTTGGGGAGGGCAGTGGGGGCAGCAGCCCCACCCAAGAAATGTGCCCCCCCAAGCCCATGCCATGGGCACATTTACAAACTAGAAAAACTGTTGTGGGCACCTGGCATGCAGCCACGCACCCTCCCTCACATGCACACAGGGTTCCTGCAGACACCCCTTTTTTCACATCCATGATCCTTTGTGCTCATGATGCTATTAGGTGCTCAAACATAATCCCACTTTCAACATGGTTTGCATCTGCAAAAGTTTGGGGGCAGTCGCACTGCTTCATTTCCAATCAGTGCATATCCCATCACTTCCTGCTTCCTGTTTATTTTTGTCCTAGTTTTGTTGCTCTGTAGCCTCCCTGGGCAACAGTCATGTGGTAGCATTGAGGAAATGTCACACAACAAATGAAAGCAGAATAAATCCGCCACTAATATAGCACCTGTGTGGAGGGGCACTCACTCGCCCCTCTCCTGTAACCCTAGTCATTAGGTTTGGGAGAAAAATAAGGAAATAAGAAGCCAAACCTATTTTAGATGTTATATATGCATGCATGGAGGTGCAGAAGTTTGTTGTATATGACCTTACCTCCATGCATCCATCTGAAGATACATCAAAATGTGTAGGGTCTTTCAGATCTCAAAACTAATATGTATAAATGTACGTATGCCTCTCACCATTCTTGCATTCATAAAACATCTGCAAGGGGGTAAACTTGAGGGGTAGGGAAAAGCCCAGTAGCTTTGATGTGACTAACGGCATGCTGACTGATACAGGAAATGAAAACAAAATTAATGACAGCATCCAACCAACTCTGGTGAATCAGTTGCAGGCACAGGATAATTTACTTTGCCATTCTTTAGTTGGGATAGATGAATGCAAGGTTTTTGAGTTGCACAACTCTTCAAGGTAGCTTATTCAACCTAAATCAAGAGAAAAGCTGGCTGCCTGTGTGCTGTGGCTGCCCAGCTGGACTTATTGGCTCTTAATCCCAAACGAGAAAGGTTAGAACCACAACTCAAGGCTGTCTACATTTACCATACTTTTAAAGCACATGACTCCCCCCCAAAAAAATAATTCAAGGAACTGTTGTTGGTTAACAACAGGTGCTGGAAATGGTACCTCTGTGAGGGGTAAACTGCAGTTCCCATAATTTTGCGGGGGGAGTCATGTGTTTTAAATGCATGTTGTGTATGGAGCCTTCCTTACTTCCAACTATTAATGACAGAATTGCAAAATGACTATCACTTCAATACAATTATCAGGCAATATTCTTGCAGTGGCTCAAGACCACCATTTCCTTTTGCTCCTTAGGCAAAGAATAGCAGTTAATTTAAAATGTAGGTTTCTTTTTTTCCTTTTTAAGGAAAGAAATTCTATAGGTGCTGCATAAGCATGTGGAGCCTCCAGGTAAGGTTTAATCCCTTCCTATTTGCCCCCCCCAGCACAATATTTGGGAAGACATCAAACGGTGGGTGTTTTCCCTGCTGCTAAATGGACCTAATTTGGTGTTGCTGGTGTTTGAAACACCGCAGACAATCTTCACGCGGCTCAGCTGGTCCTGCAAGGCTGGTGTCTGTGCTTACCAGATGTTTTCTGTCATAGAGGCTTATCCTCTTTCCCTCAGTCCATGTGATTCCCTAGGGCCACACATGTGTCTTGCTTTCTTCTGTGAATAATTTGAATTATTTGGAAACTGCCTATCTTTTTGTGGAGACGTATGTAGATTTGAGTGAGTTTGTTGCGTAACAAAGACAGCTAGGCTTGAGGCCAAATCCCTGGAACCTCATATTTATATCTATCTAGTAATGCTGCAGTTGTCGGATTCTGGGCTGCTGAAATCACCTGTTTGTAGAACATTCATCCTGATTTGATTGCACAAAACTCACTTGGAGGTTAGACGATGTCTGGTCTTTATTAAACAGCTCAGGACTGCAATGCCTCAAGGACTGCTTCTCCCCATATAAATTCATCCTGGCTATGTTCATCATCTAAGGCCCTTCTTTGTGTGCCTCTCCAGTGGCTCTCAGTTTGTGAAATTCTCTCCCCAGTGAGGTTCACCTGTCACCTTCATTATATAGTCATACCTCGTGTTACGTTTGCTTCATGTTGCAGCTTTGCAGGTTACGAACGTGGCAAACCTGGAAATGTTTACTTCCGGGTTTGCCGCATGCGCAGAAGTGGCACTCTACTTACGGACTTTTCAGGGTGCGAACGGCACCCCAGAACAGATCACATTTGTAAGTAGAGGTATCCCTGTATATATATTTAGGTGACAGGTGAAAATGTTCCTCTTCAACCAGATCTTTGGCTGATTTATATTTTACCGCCTTTTACATGTGTTTGTGGGAGGGTGGGGCTATTGTTTCATTATTTTGGTTTTAACTACTTACTTGCGATTTCATCTTGCATTTATGTCTTGTGGACTGCCCTGAGATGGAATAAGTGTTTCGTTTCAAAAAATAAAAGGTGCTTGCTTAGAATAAGGGATATCTGGCAACCATAGGACTTGATGGTCCACTTTCAGTTCTATGGTCCTTATCTTTTTTTCGTTAAAAAAAACCAGAGGGATTAAAAGAAAAATCTTCTGCATGCAGCCAGCTAATCAGTTCTTCCCATTATTTTGATTAATCTGGAAGCCGGTTTCCTGCCATAAGTGCCTGGCCTTTCAGGAACAGCCTTTGCAGCCCTTGGCTGTGTTTCCCCAGTTTTAGTAATGTGTTTTGGTCCTGTCTCTGGTTTAGATCTGCGTCCTTTGGATATTCTCTCCGAAGTGGTTCCTGTGAATGGGGTGAAGAGTGGGATACGGATGATCCAGATCCAAGGAGCACGTGGCTTCCAGTTCTCTGCAATGCGCCCTCGCTTTCTCAGTTTTCCAGCATCACGGATTTTCATATACTGTGACATCTTCCCAGAGGAATTCTCCATTGTGGTCACCCTAAAAGCTTTCCCCATGCAGTCCAAGGTAAGCATGTGGTAGGTTGTTTTGTTTTTTTTACACGAGAGCAGAATCATGTATCCACCAATAAAATCGTGGTTGGTAAATTCAGTCTGCTAAACCTGAGCTTAATTAATACTGTAATCAATTTGGCAAACTTTGCAATATCATGTGATTTAAATAGCTCATTCCATATAAACTGTGGCAAATTTACTTGGATGTAAATGTACTCGGATGCCTGATAGAATCACTATGCATAATTTATGCTGTAGGTGATGAAATAAAACTGTCACAGGTGACAAGAGATAATCTTTAATTGGTCACGATGTACTTTATGAATTATATCCTTAAAAAAAAGAACTTGGAAAAACATCCTGGGGTTTGCTTTTTTTCTGGATTGTGATAGCACAGGAAACAAAATGAAACTGGAGCTTGATTCTATCTTTATTTGGAAGTTAGGCTGTGTACACACTTCCTGTTCACTCTGCATCCAGTGTGTTCCCACCACAGGTTTGGGAATCGGTATACGCATAATGTTTGCCTCTATCCTGTCATTTCTTATGAAATACAGTGGTACCTTGGTTCTCAAACTCAATCCGTTCTGGAAGTCTGTTCAACTTCCAAAACGTTCAAAAACCAAGGCACGGCTTCTGATTGGCTGATTGGCCCCGGAAACAATGT
Source organism: Podarcis gaigeae (assembly GCF_964106915.1). Classification (NCBI taxonomy): domain Eukaryota; kingdom Metazoa; phylum Chordata; class Lepidosauria; order Squamata; family Lacertidae; genus Podarcis; species Podarcis gaigeae. The sequence goes on from NC_139681.1 coordinate 63,160,109, forward strand.
CGACAGCTGAAATGGATGTTCGGCTTCCGAAAAACGTTCACAAACCGGAACACTTACTTCCGGGTTTGTGGCATTCGGGAGCCAATTTGTTTGTCAACTAAGTCGTTTGGGGACCAAGGTTCCACTATACTGTGTTTTGAGATGTCCCCTGCCATACCAGTTTCAATCTGAAGTTAGCCAGAGAACCCCCTAGATGAGTTTTAAGGTGGTGTACACAGGGAACTGGGAATTGTAGTTCTCTGAGGTGAATAGGGTCGTCCTAACAACTCTCAGCACTCTTGACAAACCGCACTTCCCAGGATTCTTTGGAAGGAAGCCATGACAGTTAAAAGTGGTATGATACTGCTTTAAATGTATTGTGAAGCTGGAGCCAGAGTGCTTAAAAAATTAAATTAGTGCTGGTAGAAGAAAATAATGTATTTCAGGCTGACAAGCTTAACTGTGTTTTCAAAAAATGAGTTTTGGAGGACATTTATTCTGTGAACCTTATTGTTCCTCCGATGCTTAGGATTAAAGGTTTTCTTTTCTTTTTCACAAAATATTTTGACAGGTCAGGTTGATAAATAGGAGGAGCAGGGGGAAGCTTTCTGACTAACAGCCTTTAACTGTCCTTTCAGAGAAACGAGTACATCTTTACGGTTTTGGAGGAAAACAGTGACACTCTGCTGCTTGGACTCCGATATTCGAGGAATAAAATTCACTTCATCTTCTGGAGCAGAGAGCTTTCCAATGGCTGGCAGACACGGGTCACCTTCCGGGACATATTTTTGGCAGACAATCAGTGGCACACACTGGTACTGGCAGTAACTAAAGGCTCCTTCTCTCTCACTGTGGACTGCAGCATCCCCACAGATGTGTACGTGAAGCACGTACAATTCAGGGGTAATTTTGCCACCACCACCATCCCTGGGTTGGGGCTGCATGGAAAATTGCACTGCCCAGAACTGGGAAGTCTGAAGGCTTTGTGCAAAACGTGGGAGCTCTTCTCATCAGGTCCTAGCCAAAATCTGCCTCTGGTTTTCTCCAGGCACACATGCACCTCGGTCCACCTTCCAGAAAAGCAAGAGACAAACATGATCACTGGAGGGAGCGGCCTATGGGAGGGTGTGTGAGAATGTAAGAAAAGCCTGCTGGATCAGGCCAATGGCCCATCTAGTCCAGCATCCTGCAGAGAACCCCAGGGGCTAAAGGGCTGCATTTGGGGTCCCTACCCGCTGTCTAATGGTGCTCTGTACTCCATTCTGCCCTCCAGACTATGAAAGTGGGATTGTAGATGGGGGGGGGGGGGTAACCAACTAGGTCAACAAGATGCAATGTCATGGGAGCAATTAGCCTGTCATAGGACTGAAGGCACAAATGGATTGCAGAAACAGCAGATAAACTGCAACCCTATTTTGCACAACTTTATAAACAAAAATATAGTACAGGCGACTCTCCAGTTACATGCACTCAAAAGGTGCATGACTCTGCATACACGCAGGCTTTCCCAATGGTCTTTCAAATACAGTGGTACCTCGGGTTTCATATGCTTCAGGTTACAGACTCTGCTAACCCAGAAATAGTGCTTCAGGTTAAGAACTTTGCTTCAGGATGAGAACAGAAATCATGCTCCGGTGGCGCGGCAGCAGCAGGAGGCCCCATTAGCTAAAGTGGTACCTCAGGTTAAGAAACGTTTCAGGTTAAAAACGGACCTCCAGAATGAATTAAGTACTTAACCCGAGGTACCACTGTATATGCAATTTCTCTTAAATGCGAGGTGCCTTAGAATGAAACCCCTGTGTGAATCGGGAGTTGCCTGTAAAAAGTTTACTCCCTGACTCCCAGAGGAGCATAACCGTCTGAGCCAGACACCGTGTATTGTCCAAGATTGATAAGCTAAGAACAAATCTTTGTGTCCCATCATGGCTTCTTTGAAGTGAAACAAACCACACCCCCTGACTTGGACATAATGCCAAGCTAGGGGGCCATGGTTTGCTGCTCCTATTCAGACTAGGGTAGGTGGTGAAGCAGGAACTTCCTGTGTCTTCATGGTAAACCTTACTGCAAGGGTAGGGGCCATTTTCCAGCCTGCATTCCCTTCTAGGCAACATTTGGGGAGTGTGTGTGACACATTCCAGGGGTGGGCGGAGCCTAGAGTAAAAGTGGGCGGAGCAATGAATATGCATTTTATAGTAAGCTAGTTTCTGTACACAAACACCTCTCTATCCTTCATCCAGGGAAGCAAGGGGCAACAGCAGAGAGTTCAAGGACATTCCAGCCAGGCAAAAGAACTCAAGGAGATTGTGAAGTAGGGCCATTAGAAGGTGTGGCTGGGAAGGATTCTGGCCTGGGGAGAGTCTCAGGGGCCAGAGAGAAAGGCTTGAGGGGCCACAAAAGGCCCATGGACTTCAAGTTCCCCAACCCTTGATGTGTGAATGCACACATCAAGAGCCCAGATGAAAGGTGTCTATTTACCTCTGCTGTTACCAGTGATGATGACTTAACTGTCTGGATACATATGTGCTTTCCTTTTTATTCACCTTAGGATTACAGATGCTGTTTTCCCCACATCTTTGACTGTGACAGGATCCCGGTTTTATGTAGGGAGCAGAAGGAGAAGAAAAGGTTTCTTCACTGTGAGTACACTATTTGTGTTGAAGAGATTACCATAGCCATTCAGCATACAATGGGCTGGCTCTGCCGTACACGGGGATGGAGATGTGCATTATCAGTGCATGCCCGTTTAATATCACTTTAACTTTCATTGGTGCCCCCAATAGATTTTGATAATTATAGCTTGGCAAGATACTGTGAATTCCTTGTTTGAGATTCCTACCACCCCCTCCCCTTGTGGAAATATAGTTCCCTTGATTCTCTGAGGAAACTGACCAATTTAAGTCTGATATAGAGACAAGTAGAGACTGCAACAAAATGTTGCAGCATACCAATCCTTCTAACAATGGGAAGGGCCAAAGCTCAGTGGTAGAGCACATGTTTAACTTGCAGAAAGTCCCAGGTTCAATCCCTGGCTCCTCCAAGAAGGAGGATTAATTCTCCTACTGAGAATTAGTTAACTATTGATAGCCAGAAAATAGAAATAACGCTGAGGCAGATGGACTGAGAGTCTGGCTCTGCATGAGCTAGTTTTCTATGTTCTTCCTAACAGGAATACTTCTGTTTCAACCAGTCATTACCACCAAGCAGGGCGTTCCACTCCCCACCACTCCCCTATTTTTCTGTTTTTCTTTTCTGGCTGACACTTAACATACCTGGGGCCTGTTCTGCAGTTACATGCTCCTGTGTAGTGGTGGAGCAAGAGACATTGCAGGTGAAGTCGAACTCTGAGGATACTGGAGGAGCCATGTTTTCAGACCAAGGCAGTGTTGAAGACTAGTGCATCATCTGACTCGGAACCCTCTTCAGCAGTGCTGGCTGGTGGCTATTGGGATTGGTGGGCCAGAAGGCAGGAAGGTCAACAGTGGGTGGAGCCAGAACCAATGAGAGGCGGAGCCAACTGATTTTATTTTTGTCCCCGTCTTCCTTCAGGCTGAGGGGCAACGCTGAGACTCATGAGAAATAAGGGGACAGGCACTGTCAACCAGTGGCGGAGGAAGCATAGGGGCAGGGTGAGGGTGAGGCGATCCACCCAGAGTGGTGGGGTGAGGATGGGGCAGTCTGCCCATAGGGGCAGTGTGCACCATGGAGCCTCCGGAGTCTTCCTGCCTCCTCCCAGTCAGCCACCCTACAGCTGCAGAGGAGGCAGTGGGTGGACCGTTTGGGCCACACGGAGCCTGTGCACACCCAAGCCACCGTGTCTCTTCCAGGAGAAACGCATGACTCGGGCATGCTGCAGCCCCCACGGTGAGTGCTAGCCACCATTTTGTCACCCCCATCAGTGGTGACACCCGAGGTGGCCCACACCCACCGCACCCCCCTTCCTCCGCCCCTGGGGCCACCCTCTAGACCAGCCTTTCTCAACTTGTGGGTCCCCAGATGTTGTTGGACTACAACTCCCATAACCCCTAGCTAGCAAGGCCAGCGCTCAGGGATGATGGGAGTTTGTACTCCAACAACATCTGGAGACCCACAGGTTGAGAACCACTGCTCTTAGACTATTTGTACAGTAAGTAAGAAGGCAGACAGGTAGGGTGGCTGAAGGCAGACTGAGGTTGGTGGGTCAGTGCCCCATTTGCCCTAGAGGGCCAGCCTTCACTGCTTTTCAAGCCGACACAGGTACCCTGAGGTAGGGGACGTGACAATTTTATGTAGGCTGTGAGGTGAGATATTGATAAAAAGTGGTCTGCGTTAAGAGTTTCTGTGACATTCATCAGCCATGTTCTGTGCAGTCCTCATAAAACTCTGGAGTATGCAAAGCTCTGCATAAAGATCAAACCAACTTCAGAACAGACCCTGAGGGAATCACACTGATGGAAGCCATGGTACTAATCTGCTAGGAATGCTTTGGCTTTCCCTCTCTCTTCTAGCATTTCCAGATAAACAGCAGATGCATACATGGAACAGCTTCTGTTCATTTCTGGGTTGCTGGCGATAATTTTTAGCCATTTTCTCAGATAGATCAGCAGGCTTTCATGAGCAGACATTGCAACAGATACAGAATACCGTGTGTGGCTGGGACTGGGAGACACGATTGAGTGAGAGATAAAATTCTATTTTCCCTTCTTTTAAAACTAACTTGTGAAAAGAAGCCGACAGGAGCAGAGAAGCGTCTGGTTCAAGATAACTCAGCCTTTGGGGAGGAGGATCTGAGTGTTCCATGCCCTCAAATTATGGACAAGATAAAAGCTGATAATAAGCCTACAAAGCCAAAGGAAAGCCAATCTGATAGCCAATGATTTTCATAGCAAAAATCACAGGCAGAAAGACACAGAAACCTCTTAGGCAAGAAAGATGAGTCAAGGGTAGGGATGGGGCAGAAATTGGGTTCAGTTGCCATTTCAAGGCAAACTTGCAGAAATTTTCCGAAACAAAATGTGAAACGGAACACAGCCACCCTTGGAAATTCACACTCCACCAGTTTTTGCATTATTGTTCTCCAGCCAAGTAATGTGCACAAAATGCTTATACTAAGTTAAAGTGTGCATATAAATACATGTATTGTTGAGAAGGTTATATGAATGTGCATTATATTACAGAAATTGCTTTGCAAAAAATGTGTATATGAGGAAAAACTGCATAAAACAATGTGCATATTAGGAGAAATGTGCAGTAAAATGTTACCGAATTTTCATTAGGACTTTTTTAAAAAATGCAAATGTGTGCTATATGTGGAGAACTGAAAACTGGAAAAACAAGAAATGGAGAGAAGCCAGAACCAACACTTTCATTCATCTCTGGGCCATGTGATATCTGAAGAGAACACAGATATACCGAAACAATGAGAAACCCGGTGGAACACTAATAATCCAGCCATCTGTGGGGATTTTATTATTTTTTCTTACTTCAAAATGTCTATGCCACTTGCAGTTTAACAAAACTTCCAGGGTGGCTCATAATAGTCGTTGAAACAATTTCAGATAGCTATAGATATCACTTAACAATGATGGAACTGTAAAAAACCTCAAGAGAGTAATAAAAACTAGCAGCAACCAATAAAATTTATTGGATTAAAACCAGCTGCCATGTTGGAAAGGCTGACTAAATAATAATGTCTGCTGTGGGAAGGACATCTAATTCAGTACCAGGCAAGGCTCTCTGGGGAGAACATAAGATGTGTGGGCTGCCAGAAGGACCAGGGAAAGGGGTCGGACCCCTTTCTTCTGTCATCACCAATCTCATTTCAGAAGGCAAAGGGATTTTAAGTAGGGATGGGAGAGAAATTTGATTCAGTTTGCATTTAAATGTAGACTTAGCTAATTCACACTTCTCCCGATTTTGCAGAGCAGTTCTCCAGCCAAGTAATGTGTACAAAAATGCACATACTAGGGTAAATTGTGCATATAAATTCATATGTATGCTACTGAAAGTAGCGTACAAAAATGCATAGGTGAAAATGCTTTGCAAAAAATGTCTATATTAGGCAAAACTGCATACAAAATGTGTATTTAGGAGAAATTTGCACTAAAATGCTGCTATGTTTTCAGGACGACTTTAGAAAGTAATAATCACAAGCTGATGTAGAAATATGGAGAACTGAACTTAAAACTGGACAAATGAGATAATGAAATTGATGTATTTGGCCATCCCTAATTTTAAGCAGGGGTCTCCAATTATCACCTTAGCAATCACACAGGTTCATATAAAAGAAAACCATTCTCCAGATATCTGGGCCCCAGACTATTTAGGGGTTTAAAAGGGAAGCATCACCACTTTGAATTGTGCCTGGAAATGGCCTATCAGCCAAATTAGTTTTAAAAATGGAGAGATACCTAGAAGGGTGATGAACTATCTCTGAAGGTTTTCAAGCAGGGGGTATTGGGAATGCTCTGGTTTTCCTGCATTAAGGAGGGTTTTTTGGCTGTGAGATGTGTTCCACTTGGTTGGTTCAAGTTACAAAACCTACAAAACAGACACAGTATATCGAAATGAGGCTTAGAGCACTGTGAATTCACACACACAAATGTAACAAGTCATTGTGAGTGTGCCTTCTCTAGGAATTTACAGCTCTGTGGTCCTTAACCCCTTCATTTACTAACTAGCATAGATACTAGCATTGTTAGGTTTGACTGCCAAACCTCCTACACTTTTGCATCCCAGAAAACAATTGTTTCTGAGAACATCTTTGCGACAAAACCACCTATCCCTTTCTTAATGTTTTGCGATGGTTAAGGTCAACAATCGTTCATTTTTTTAAAAAAATAATGTTTTCTTGAAATGCTTTCCATTGTAGTCAAAAAGAGTCTTTGCAAGATCAGGTAGAACAAACAGGAAATGAAGAAGACATTAGCTGAAGTGATTTATGCTGATCTTCATCTCGCACTTACAAATGATTTATTAAATTCAGATTATGACAAAACAGCCTGAAGCGTACATCTCAAGCTTAAAGAGAGTGAAAAGCCAAACTATTTGCACTGAGGGTGTGGGTGTGTGCTCAGGATGGGTGGCTGAAAGAGGTGTATTGGGGGAGTGCTAGAACTGGCTCTAAGGGGATAATTGGAAGATGGGGGGTCTGGAAAATTGTTTCTGAGATGCTGAGAGTAAACTTAGAGAAACTAGTGCAGGAAAGCCATAAAAAGGATCCAGTTACTGTCCCAAAAGACTTATAGATGAATGAGAGGCATAGGGGAAGCAGTAATTCTAGACCAGGTGTGGGAATCCTTTCACATGCTGCTGAACTACAGCTATCAACCCATTGTGGTCAATGACAAAGGATGATGGGAGTTCAGCAACATCTGGAGTTTCAGAGGTTCCTCACCCCTGTTCTAGGCAAATTGGGTGCCAGAGACGTAGCATGCAGGGACACCATCTGCAAGTCCAGGGAATTTTGTCTCTTGCTCCCCTTTCTGAATTAGATTTCACTTGCTCACTTCTCAGGAAGACTCGGAAGGCCAACAGTAGATAGAGCCAGAGCCACTGATGGGCAGAACCAACTCTTCTCCCTGCTGAGTTCCAAAGGGGGCAGCTCTGAGGAAGAGGAGGAGGAGGAGGAACTTGACAGCCAGAGCCACCTCCAGGACTAGTAGTAAGAAAGAAGGCAGGGTAGGAGGGGGCTGGCTGAATGCAGATTGAGGCTGGTGGGACAGTGTCCCTTTTCCCCAAATGGATCAGCCCCCACTCCTAGCACCTCTGTTTCAGCCAGCTCACTGTTTCTAAATGTGCCCCTGAGGACATTATACTCCACGGACTGGTTGAATAATCATTCCCTTATTTGAAGTGAAGCTTATTGGAAGTGAAGGAAAATACTCACCACACTCTTACAACTACTGCACATGCATGCTTTTTTCCTAATCTCCCTCCTCGGACAAGCAGCCAGCCCGGCAGGTTTTTGTTACACACCTATGTTAAATAATGTATAGCTAGATCCTTAGTTCAAGAAAATATGGAATAGTAAGTTTTCCTAGATTACAGGGTGTGGGTTTTCCTCCACCAGTAGAAGCTTATTTCCACATTAGCTTCAGCAACAGTTTAATCCCTATCAGAGTGGCAGGGTAACCATTGCAGAAGTGATTTATAACAAACCAGTGTTAACATGGGGTAGTATACTGTTGTTTGAAAGGCAAGTGCTCCTTAATATCCGGCATTCCATGAAGACCTAGTATGTTTGTGCATGAAATGTTGCTTTGATCTGCATCTACACTGTGGTGTATAATTCAGCCATACACTTTCAACAAGGTCAATGTAACATGAAAGTGTCATAATTTCTCTCGTGTTCCCTATTACCCTCAACGTTAATGTGGATAGTAAAAGGACAGATTAGTCAAAGAATTATTGCTCATATTCCATACTTGTTCACCCATCATGTACACATTGGTGAGAAGTTGCTCTTGTGAATAAAGAATATAGGCCAGCAGCACAGAACTTATTTTGAGCAGAGTCTCTTTGGAACCTCTGAGCTCAGCCCTGGAATCAATGTTCAATGGCGGATTCCATAGCCCACTAACACATAGAGCAATATGAAGAGGCTGCCCCTGAGCACCTGAAAGGTAGTTTCCCCCTGTCACAGATGAGTCACAATTGCTCCCCACATACATGAAAATAGGGGCCCATGATTTTTCAAATGGGTTTAAGCCCCGTCATCAACGAAAGAAAGAAAGAAAGAAAGAAAGAAAGAAAGAAAGAAAGAAAGAAAGAAAGAAAGAAAATGTTGTAAGCATACCAATCATGGTCTTCCAACAACCCTGACTGATTTCATTCCCTAGTCTGTCTTCCTCTCTTTTCAGGGCTTGCTAAGGCAGCTGGTCCTGTTGCCAGGATCTGATGCTACCTCAAGGATGTGCACTGGCATGAACTTTAACCTAGCAGTGCTCTCCATCCCTAAAATTCTGCAGGATCTCCCCGTGAAACCAGCGGGCAATGGACTGCTGAAATACCCTTACGGTCAGTAAAACAAACAAAATAGGTTTTGAGGTGCTTCCAACAACTTGCATTAGGAAACTATAGAGGAGAACAAGCTGGTAACCCTTCCAAGTGCAGAGAGAGAGCCTGGAGTTAGAGCAGATCTGGGCTGATTGACTTGCAGCAGCAGAAGGGTACGTTTCACTTTTGTCATATAATACTATTCTGTTTCGTTTCCCCCTTCAATAACATTGTGAGATTGATTCCTTGTAGTTAATGAACCTTTCTTCCTTGCGGACCTTTTCACTGATATACCGGTACATAATATATTGCTTTAAGCTGCCCAGAAAACTTTGTATCTTAGGACAAATGCCGTTAATAAACAAAAACATTGTACAGTGTTTCTGTTATCAAATGCAAAACAATATTTCTTGCCTATACACTGATGACAGCAACATATGCTTTGCCATTTACTAGTAGAAAGGTGCCACCACAGTGAAGGCCCTGCTCCTTATCTCCACCTGCCTGACTTCAGAGGCTGGCAAGACTCAGAGCAGAACCTCTCCTGCAAATCTTACCATCCAGTAGTGTGTATATATGGGAGAAGAAATTGTATACATTGTAGAAGATTATGATTCCCGTCTGCCTCAGCCACCATGGCCAGTGGTCAAGGTTGCCAAAGAGATATAATTGAGTGTTATCAGCCCACTGGTGACATTTAATTCTGAATCCTCAGATGACTCTCCAAGTGGTTTTATGTAAAGATGTTAAAGAGCTATGAGGGACAAAATGGGACTGTGGGATTCCATTGGAAAATTCCCAAGGGGAATTTTCAACAACAGTTCCACAGTGCAAGCTCCTAATTAAGCCAACTGTCATTGCTTAGTTTATGGTGTAATGAAACATTATACCCAGAGTGCTTCTTGATGAACTGTTCCTTTGCAGAAGATTTGGTTGTTATCACACACAACCATGGCTTGTTTATTGCTAACAAAGCCACAATCTGAAGTGATGGTTTGTTGTTTTGCTTATGAATCTTGGTTTGTTTAACTATATCTTGGTGTTATGTGTGAACCCAGCAGCCTGCGTTTACCATGGCTTATTTGGTGACTTCATCTACTAGACCAGTGGTTCCCAACCCTTTTTTTGGCCATGCCCCACCTAAGCATCTCTAAAATCCTGATGCCACCCCCCCCATAACATATAATTATTATTATTCAAAAAGTGAACTATTCACGTGGAGGAAGCCTAATGCCATTCACTGTTTATAACTCATTCTCAAATTGCCCCCCCCCAAAAAAAAAAATCAAAGACCATACTTGTCCAGTGGCAAATGAACACAGAGAAAAACATGTTTATAGCCAAGCATTATCTCACATAATCCAGTGCAGTTGCGTATTGATATCTATAATTGCATTTCTCATAGTGCCAGAGCAAGTATTTATTTGCTGCTAATTTGCTTGTGTGTTGTTTTTTTTAACTGTTATCATTCAGAAGCAGACATGAAGGTGACTTTGGGGTCTCGCCCTCCCTGTACCAAAAGTGAAAGTGGTCAGTTCTGGTTTAACGCTGCTCAGAAAGGGCTATTTATATGCAACGGGGATAAATGGATTTCCTTGCTAGAAGGTAAGCCTTTCTGGGTACCGATTGATTGGTTGTATTTCTGTTCCGCATTTAATTCAAAGAATCTCAAATCAGCTTACAAACAATAAATAATGAATTGGTTGGCCTCCGTCTGTCTCGGGAGACAATGCAGGAGTGTGTCTTTGCAGGGTGAAGTCAAACCTTTGTGGAATTACAGCACCGGCTGTGGCAGTAAAGACCAATATGGGAGACATGTTTTGTTGCAGCTGGGGCAGACGAGGGTGTTTGATTGTGCTGGTGCAGGTGTACCATGGCATTTCTTCTTTCTGCGCTTCTCCAAGCAGTCATTGACACCAAACTGGGAGGGGTGGCTAACACCCCAGAGGACAGGATCACACTTCAAAACGACCTTGACAGATTAGAGAACTGGGCCAAAACAAACAAGATGAATTTTAACAAGGAGAAATGTAAAGTATTGCACTTGGGCACAAAAAATGAGAGGCACAAATACAAGATGGGTGACACCTGGCTTGAGAGCAGTACATGTGAAAAGGATCTAGGAGTCTTGGTTGACCACAAACTTGACATGAGCCAACAGTGTGACGCGGCAGCTAAAAAAGCCAATGCAATTCTGGGCTGCATCAATAGGAGTATAGCATCTAGATCAAGGGAAGTAATAGTGCCACTGTATTCTGCTCTGGTCAGACCTCACCTGGAGTACTGTGTCCAGTTCTGGGCACCACAGTTCAAGAAGGACACTGACAAACTGGAACGTGTCCAGAGGAGGGCAACCAAAATGGTCAAAGGCCTGGAAACGATGCCTTATGAGGAATGGCTAAGGGAGCTGGGCATGTTTAGCCTGGAGAAGAGGAGGTTAAGGGGTGATATGATAGCCATGTTCAAATATATAAAAGGATGTCACATAGAGGAGGGAGAAAGGTTGTTTTCTGCTGCTCCAGAGAAGCGGACACGGAGCAATGGATCCAAACTACAAGAAAGAAGATTCCACCTAAACATTAGGAAGAACTTCCTGACAGTAAGAGCTGTTCGACAGTGGAATTTGCTGTCAAGGAGTGTGGTGGAGTCTCCTTCTTTGGAGGTCTTTAAGCAGAGGCTTGACAACCATATGTCAGGAGTGCTCTGATGGTGTTTCCTGCTTGGCAGGGGGTTGGACTCGATGGCCCTTGTGGTCTCTTCCAACTCTATGATTCTATGATTCATTCCTCTTCTGGTCACTTTTGTGGTTGCACAACCTGAGTGCCTGTCTCCAGGTGCTGTGGTCATCCGTAAGGGATTCTTGCATGGCCAAGTTAATGTTGCCAGCCTTCATGTCATATTTCCAGACATCTTTGTAACGCAGGGTTGGTCAGCCATCAGACCTGGTGCCTGAAGCCAGTTCCTTGGGGATCCTGCCATCTTCTATTGTGTGTACATGACCAAGGCAGTATAGATGTCAATAAGATAGAAGCGCAAACATGCTGAGAGGGGCTCAGCCACCATGTTTAAACTGGCTTATAGGCATCTGAGCAGAGAAGCTAGATCTAAATGTGAAAGGTAAGGTTGAATAGGATCAGGAGTAAGGGAAACCAGAAGGAATGAGAGGGGAATTCAGGCCCAAGGAAGAGGGTCACAGAAGGGGTGAGGAGGAGAAGATAAATCATTTCAGGAATGCTAATTCTGCTGGATCATTCTGCCTACAGAATCCCCTTATTAATGCCATTTGATTTCATAGTTGAAGAAAGACTGGACTATCTGGAAGAATACCAGAGTTTAGCTACAAATTCTGAAACCATGGGCATTGAGGTCTTTGTCATCCCTGACGTGGGACTCTTTGCAGCTACTGCTAATCGGTACACTCCTCCAGGGTCAGCCATCTACAAATGGACGGATGAGAAATTTGTGGCATACCAAAATATCCCCACTTACCAAGCCCAGTCCTGGAAATTCTTTACTATCGGAAAAAAGGTAAATTGTAAGTTAATTTTCAGTATTACTGGATACTCCACTATTCCCATCAGCTTTTCTCTCTGGTCTTTTTCTGACACCTCCCTTACCAGTTCCTTAACTGGCAGTTAACCCCCCCATCTGACAGTCAACTCTCAACTGAATTGGAACTTAAGCCATTAAGAATCTAATGTCATCCAGACCGATCGGATTAAATTTACCTGATCCAGGCCCCACCTAATACATTTGTAAAGTGATAATTCTCTCTCTCTCTCTCCTCTGTCCCCAAGAACTACTACTATGTAGGCTTGCAACACCATGACAAATCAAGGCACTTTGATAAAGGTCACAACACATTTCCCCCTTCAAACACAAATAAATATACAGATATAGATTGAAATGGATATAGATATAATTCCTCCACACCTCCATACTGGTGTTCTTATTTATCTAGAACAGGGATGGGGGGAACTCCTTACCATTTGGCCAGCAAGGGTAGGAATTCCTTTGATTGAGAAAGGTGTATTCCTAGCTACCCATCAGTTTCAACTCCTCCTTGTGCTTTTCCTTCAGAACTCTGCAGTTTGAAGCATGGAGGGGGCTGTGTTTGAAAGTGCACTCCTACCCACCCATCAGCTGATATATGGTCAGCATGTGCCTTGATCAAGGCTTTCAAATGCGCCCCCCCCCCCGTGTTTCTTCAAACCATGATACTTCAAAGGGAAACATCACATGACATCAGTATGCCAGGTGTTGGGCAGGTGGGCAGCCCTGCCAACCTGTCAACTTTGGCCTGCCAGGGTGGAGAAGAAATCCAGCCCTCTGGCCAGAAAAAGTTCCCCACACTTGCTCTAGAAAAAGAGATTTGGAGCAGGCGGTTCTAGAAGACTTTAGCAGACCAAGAATCTCATACCAGAGATGTTTGGTGGCAAAGTGCAAGAGCTTTTCTAAGCTGACTTTCATTGCACTGCTGTGTCTTGCTCTATTGCTATTTATGAAATATGGCTTCTGTAGTGGTTTCACTATTTTATTGTAGGAAATTCTGAGAGCATTTTATGGAGTGTGCCCAATAAATATTCCAAATAAAGTATGTGTGGTCTTAGGATAGCATATTTTCGCATTTTGAGAGTTTTTCCTCTCTGGAAAAGAACCTGTTGTGCTTACAGGCCTTCAAAGTAGGCCCCCTCTGATACAATGCACCATTGACAACATTCGTAGAACTGTTGGAAACTTCTGGAAAAGTCCTCTTTTCGTACTGCTTTCAGTTCTGCCATCACAGCAGCTTGGATGTATGAAATGTTGGAAAATCTGTGCCCTTTCAGTGCAGATTTCAGTTTTGGAAAAAGAAAGAAATCCGATGGGGCCAGACTGGGAAAATATGGAGGGTGGGACAACTCGGTAACCTTAGTAACGATTTCACACAGAATATATGGATTGTTCTGTGCAAGAAGAGAAACTGAGCTGTTGTAGCTTCTTGTTTTTCAGATTTTCCTTGCAGTGGCAAATTTTGAAGCAAATGAAAGGGGTCAAGAGTTTTCTGTGATTTACAAGTGGAACTACAGAAAGGAGAAATTCACTGTGTACCAGAGGATCAACACATACAGTGCTCGAGACTGGGAGGCATTCGTCATTGATGGAGAGGCCTTCCTCGCAGTGGCTAATCATAGAAAAGGTATCTAGTTGCCAATGTACAGTGACACCAATTGGCATGTGCAAAATCCCTTCCCTTTGCCATTGGACAACCAGAACCACCTGGTGTGCACCTGCTTTCCTTACATATGTTCTGTTCCTCTTAACAGCTGTGTGGCATGCATCAAGTCAACAGGTGCAACTTTTGGCATGGAAATGCCGTGATGAGGGAAAAGCTGCCCTTGATTAATTTAATCTATCTATCTATCTATCTATCTATCTATCTATCTATCTATCTAGTCTATGCCCTGCTTGCAAGACACAGAGGACAAATACAGTGGATGCTGGGGTTGCAAACGTGATCCGTGCGGGATGCATGTTTGCAACCCACAGCATTCACAACCCGCGTCTGTGTGTTTGTGCACGTGCGGGTTGCGATTTAGCGCTTCTGCGCATGTGCAAAGCACGATTTAGCACTTCTGTGCATGCGCAACCGCCAAAACCCGGAAGTAACCCGTTCCAGTACTTCCGGGTTTCAGCGGTCCGTAACTCGAAAAAATGCAACCTGAAGCGGCTGTAACCCAAGGTATGACTGTATCTTAGATGACTTTCAAAGGGGATTAAATGAATGTGTATAGGGATAGGTCTGCCAGTCTCCACTAAACCACTGTTGCTCGGGGGAGAGCTACTGCATGGAGGCATCTGGTTGGCCACTGTGGAAAGCAGAATACTGGATTAGGTGGATCCTTGGTCTCATTCATCCAGGTTTGTGTTCTTAGGAGACTCTTCCACCAAAAGTGACTCTTCAACAAAGAGAGATACTGCAAGGGATTGTTGAAGCTGCTGTCACTGTAGCTACTGCAATCAGCAGTCCAACTGACTGCAGCCTTCCCTTGTGGTGTTAATCAAGAGTTTTTGTAGGGTCTATAACAGGGAAATAACGAGTTGCACTCCTCTTTCGCCCCCACCTGTCAGGGTTCAGAGGCTGCTCAGCAATTCACTTCCAAAAGCTCTGTGTCCTCTTTAAATTAATAATTCCTATTGGCTAAAACCATTTTTAAACAGTGGGTGTCTGCTTCATTTTGCACCAGCTTTTTCATATTTGCATCTGTACTGTGTTTAGTATGTGGTTATACATATTTAGACCCTGGAAACAAATGGATGCTTTCTTGGTGTGTCAGGGCCTATGCAGTGTTAAGAGAGAGATTTTAAAAACCTGGATTTATGAAAGCAACCCTGGGGGTCCTCAATCCAGAGTGAGATTGCAACATGGCAGGATGTCGTTGTCATTTATGTATTTTTAACCATTTCCCCCATGTTGTTTTCCTGCTGAAAATCATCCCCTTGTGGTTTCTGTCCCCCCGCCTAAAATTGCACAGTAATGAATAGCAACTTTGTGAGGTATTTTCAGCAGGGAAATGGGTCCCCTGCTAGATTGTGGGCCTTATCAGGTCCCCCGCAAGGCCAGATTCTGGTGCTGTGCCTGGGTCCTCAGCCCAGCCCCTGAGAACAAACAACTGATTCTTAGTTTCCCACAAACAGTATGCGAAACCTTGGTTGAAAATGTGGCTGGTAGTTTAGATTTCAGGCATCTAGGTTAAAATTCTGCAACATTCCTCCAAACCATCAGAATGGTTTGTCACTTGGCATGGTTTCCACTTCACAAACTATAAGCCAAAAAGCCAAAGCCTGAACATAGCTAAGCCACAGGCTTGGGTTTGTCCAACACATCAAGGCAACTAGAGCTTCATTTAGCTCAGTGCAGCAGCAGAACAATTGGGAAGGAGCACAGAAATCACAACCACCTCTCTCAGAGGCTGCACACTCACATGATTGCCCTGGGCTTAGCATGGCTTGCAAGCCTGGTCTCCAAACTACAGTGGTACCTCGGGTTACATACGCTTCAGGTTACAGACTCCGCTAACCCAGAAACAGTACCACGGGTTAAGAACTTTGCTTCAGGATGAGAACAGAAATCATGCTCCGGCGGCACAGTGGCAGCAGGAGGCCCCATTAGCTAAAGTGGTGCTTCAGGTTAAGAACAGTTTCAGGTTAAGAACGGACCTCCGGAACGAATTAAGTACTTAACCCGAGGTACCACTGTAAAGTGGAACCTCCTGGAAGCTTTTTGGGATCCAAAATCATTTGGAGTGCCCATGAAATGACCATATGCTGCCACCCAGTGGAGTCTGTTAACATAATCCATGGAAAGAACTGTTTTTCTAAAATGTGTTGTGTGGGAAGAAAAATTAAAATATATAGTTTCAGCCTTAGAATGAAGTAAACAGGGACAATATGGAAGTAAATGCTATTAAATCAGTCCTATTTGTACTGGGTCCCTCACTTGCTTTTGCAAAAAGGAAAATGGTGGTAGTGTTGTGATTAAAATCTAATGCTTAGCTGACCAAATTCTTTATTCCTCATTCGTGTAATGCCTTACTCTCTTCCAAGTCCAGCCTTGCCATTAGGCAGGCCTCAGGCAGCTGATCTGAGGTGTCATTACTATATTTTTTATTATGGAGGAGGGAGAAGCTTACATCAGAGGGGATGTGGAGCATATGACCCCGCCATCCCCATGTAGGCTTATTTATGGAATCCTATACATTCCATCCCATGCAAAAATTCCACTGTCTTTTGAAATCTTTTCAGGTGAATTGAATTATTAGCTCCCTTTTTGGTTCTTTATCTGGTCAAAAATGAGACAGTCATTTCCTTCAGCTTGTCAACAGCAGCAACAACAAGAACCCTCTCATTTGACTCTCCTTTTCAGATTAAAACCTTGAGGTCAGTCCTTGACGTCTGACATTTTTTCTTCCTTAGGGAATAACCACAATATAGACAGTGTCATATACAGGTGGAACGCCAGGACAGGCCTTTTTGAAACCAACCAGACCATTCCTACCTCGGGAGCCTACGACTGGGAATTTTTCAGCATTGGGCCTTATTCCTTCCTCGTGGTGGCCAACACATTTAATGGAACATCCACCACAATCAACTCTCACATCTACATTTGGCTCAGTGGAGCCTTCCAGCTCTTCCAGTCAATACTGGTAAGATATTGAGTAGGAAAAACCAATGTAATTGTTTGATTGCTTGGGCAATGTATTTTGCTCTGAACACCACAGTGGATATACCCTATATAAGCATAGGGTAGGTGGGTGTGCTGATTTTTATACACAGTTCTGTATTCATGAAGCTGCACTGAATGCTGCCACTGCCACCAAAATGACATAGCCAAAGATTTCCCTTCCATTCATATAGGTCAGTACTGAAGTCTGTTGCACACAGGTAATGAAAACTGTACATGCAGATGTGACTGCAGATCAGGGGGGTGCAAATATAGCTGTGCATTGTGCAATCTATTGTCTCATAGTGCAGGTTGTCTTGAGTCACCATATACCAACTTTTGTGTTACTTGTTTTAATGGGACTGCAAAATAAAAGTGTGGGGTCATCCTTCCTTGATTTATTTTTCCCTTAGTGCTGATCAGCAGCATCACTGAGTATGCTAATTGGTCATATTAGCATATGTTAATATGCACAGTTACATCTGTGTGTGTTTTTAAGTTCTGTTGGAATCTGTAACATTATAGATTAAGTTCATTGGGGGACGGGTAAATGGCAAATAAAATCATGCTTGAATTCAGCCCCTCCCCCTCCCCCGCAACCTGATGCCCTCCAGATGTTTTGGACTGTAACTACCATAATGGCTGGAGCTGATAGGAACTGAAGTCTCCGACACTGAAAAGTTGGCATGTTTTTTTACTTCTTCAAATGTAATGGGTTTTTCTCTGTCCCATCCTGAGCTTGGCTAGCCATCTTCTGGAACTTATGAGCCACCCCAGTCAGCAGCTGTTGCCTGAATGAGTTTGCTAAAGTGTTTGAAGGCAAAAAAGAGCAGGTTGTCTAAGGCAGGCAATAAAGTAGCAAGATAGGGCATGCTGCCCGTCCTGATGTCAGGGTGAGCTCACCCTCAGGCCACTTCAGTTCAGATGAAGGGAGTTGCTACCTCCCTGTTCCCCAGCTGCTGCCCGGGGTCTCAGGAATCACATGGATCTCCTTCCTGGCTCCTGCTCCCTTTGGGCCTCCATGCTTCATCATGCGCAATTCCTTCCCACAAGTCCCCCTGCTCCTGTGTTACTACTGAGGCACATCTCAGTTGCCCTGGCAACCAGGCCAGCTTCCCAGCTGGAGATGGCAGCTGTGGTGGAGAGCATTCCGGTTGCCATGGCAATGTCACAGCTGTTCTTGGTCTTGCCATTCTGCAGTGCTCATCCCGCTGGCCCAGAGAGAGATACTTTTGGCCTCACCTTCCTCTTTCCGTGAGGTAATTGAGGTCACCACTGCTGAGCCTCACCAAAAAAAATGGCAGCGCTTGGGCCAGAGGCTCGGGCAAGTGGGGAGCAGCAAGATACAGGAGGGGCTGATACAGTTCCTTGCCTGGAGCCAACAAAAATTTGGAGCTGGCCCTTGTTTTCCTTCATGGAATAATGCTTTAGGAATGATTCCTTATGATGGAAAGCTACTGGAAAATGCTTCACTGGGATAAAAAATGCACATGGATTTTTCTGGCAAGCAAGCTGCCTATGGGACTCTTAAATCTGCATCCAAACAGCAGTTTATTCCATTTCCCCATTACCCTAATTGTTAATTTCTGCATTATATTTGAACTTCCACACAATGAAAAAGCCATTTCCAGGAATATAGAGCAAGTTCATAGATTGTTTCCATGTTGTTTGCAAGCAGGGTTTTTTTTATCTGGAAGCAAATTACATGGAGATGCTATACTTGCACTGTAGATTTCTAGAAGGGCTTGCTTTTAATGCCATGTGAAAGCTCAAATTAACAGTTAGGGAAATGGAATAAACTGCCATGTGAATGCAGTCAAGTTCCAGTCTCAAGGAACTTTGAAGAATCTACATGGATTTTCAGCTTTGGCACAATATTTTCTGGCTACATTCCTTCATAAATACATAGAAAACTGCTCTATACTGAGCCAGACCTTTGGTCCATTTACTCAGTGCTTTTAGCAGCAGCTCTCCAGGATTTCAGAGAGGAAGCTTTTCCCATTCTTACCTGAATCTGCTAGGGGTTGAGCCAGACACTTTCTTTAGCTCTCCCACTGAGCTACAGCCTACGAAGTATTGCAATGGAGGAAAGACCATTTCCTTGTTGAGACCACCCTCAGATCAGTGTAGATGTGAGCTATGTTAGAAAATGGGTGGGTTGGCATGCATCATTTAACACAGCTCTGGAAATTGTGGTACTAGTTAAGAGCAGAGGACTGGGTTACATTAGTCCCCAGTAGGGCTGCTACTAAGATAATGTCCTAGTGCAAGGGAATGTCATGCATGAAATAAGAGAGCAGGAGGAAGCATTTGCCAGACATTCTGCTAGCAATATTTCCAATGGAACCCAGCTGTGCAGGAAGCAGAATGGAATGTGGTTTTGCATTCTTCATAATTGTGAACACCAGGGGGTTTCCAAGTAAAAACCAAGTGAGTGAACAGGCTGACATATCTGGACAACTTTCTAAAATTGGGACCCACACCAGACCTTCCTTCTCATTGCCAACTAACTGCTAGGTCTGCTTCTGCAAGAGTTACGTGGCTACTCAAACCCTCTTGTACACCAGGCTGCAGGGGAGAAACGTCATTCCTAGAGCAGGAAGAAAGAAATGGTTTTTGAATGAGAGTGGCAGGGGAGGAGGGTAGCCCATCTTCATTTTGGTAGAATTTTCCTTTTAAAAAGGCGATATGAGCACTAATACGGAAAAGAAGAAAAGCATTCACCTTTAAAAAACAACAACCAAAAATGGGGGGGGGGGACCCAAGCCAAAAATGCTTCCAAAATGGCTTGGGCATTTGGTGAATGGATTGGTGGTTGCAGTTTTCTTTTATTTTCATGAGCTGAGGTCACAGGAACTGGGCAATAAGTGCCTGTGGCAGTATCCTAATCACCTTACACCAGGGATGAGTAGCCTTTGGCTCTTCATAGCTTCATGGCTGGGGCTGGTAGGAATTAGGAGTCCAGTTGGAAAGCTGCAGGTTCCCCATCCCAGGCTTACACACACTACCCTCAGCCTTTATTAAGAGAGAGAAGAATCAGGTATGCAAGCAATTGTGGTTTGTCATTCAGTTACTGGCAAAATCAGTGTTCAAAGTCCAGCCTAAAAGGATGATGTCTGCACTGCTTGTCGCCAAAAGATTATGACAGTGGTGTTAATAAAATTCTTACTGTATGTAGAAGCCCTTAATGCAGGAATGGGGAACCTTTTTCAGCCTAAGGGCCACAATCACTCACGGGCCAGCTTCTGGGGGCCACATACCAGTGGTGGGTGTGGCCACAGGCAAAAAGTAGGTGGAGCAACAGTGTGGTTCTTGCCTTTGTGCAGTAGGCTACATTCAATCAGTGGCGTAGCGTGGGTTGTCAGCACCCGGGGCAAGGCAAGTAATTTGTGCCCCCTAACCCGTGGATTTGTGCCCCCTAACCCTAACCCCCAGATGTTGTGCCCGGTGCGGCCGGCCCCCCCTGCACCCCCCACGCTACGCCACTGCATTCAATCCATGTACATGAGATGTTCTACATACATCTCTCCATCCAGACACAATTCAAGGACATATTCTAGCAAGGCAAAAACTCTCAAGGATGGGATGGAGCAAGGCCAGAGTGGGGCCTGGCCTGGCGAGGGTGAACGGCCTAGATAGCACCTTGAGGCCTAGACAGAGTGGCCTACAGGGCTGAATTTGGCCCCCAAGCCTGAAGTTCCTCACTCCTGCTTTAATGGAAACTGATGTGCCTGTGCTGAATGGCTTCCCGGAGGGGAAGTTGAGGTCTGGATTATTCTCCATGTATTGTGTTGGATGCATTCTTCTGCAGTTGCTGCTCATTTTCTGCAAAGCTTTTCTTCACGCCTTCTCTTTTGGTCTAGACTTTTGGTGCTGCTGATTGGGAAGTCTTCCAGATCCAAGACAGGGTCTTCCTCGCTCTGGCGAACAGCTATGACAGTACAATTGTTGCCCCAAACAACAGCTTTGCCATCAATTCTTCCATCTACGAGCTTAACATCACTGCACAGATGTTTGTCAAGTTCCAGGATATTCTTACCTACAGGTGCCTCCGTTATGTATGGCTGAAAACACCAGCTTTGTGTCATTTTGATAATGGAATGTGTTTCGGTCTGCCAGAATGTTTTGATTCTTTTTAAAAAAAATTGTAAGACTGCAGTCTAAAATGTGTTCTTAAATTGATCTAGGTGGTCGAAATGTATCATAGAAAGATGAAAACGCTCACTTCTCTTAAAAGAGTCTGATTTGGGGAAATGATTTTAAAAATGTATTCTAAATAGTAAATGGTAAGAGGATGTTTTCCCAGGCAGTTATCCTGTTGTTGTAATCTCTTCTTGTTTGGTTGGTTTCTGTTGCAGTGCTGTGGATTGGGAGTTCTTTTCAGTTGGAGAAGATAACTTTTTGGTGGTAGCAAATTCATTTGATGGTGTGACCTTTGCTGTAAACAGCATTATTTACAGGTAAGTAGGTGCACAACCCCCGCAGTGTCATAGCTTGAGTCATACTTGATTATTTTCATAGTGAATGAAAGTGGAACTAGTAAAAAAGGTAGGTAAAGGTAAAGGACCCCCTGGACGCACTACTACTGGCACACAGAGGACCTTGACAAGTGCCAGAGCACACGGAAAGGCCATTTACCTTCCTGCCACAGCGGTACCTATTTATCTACTTGCACTGGCATGCTTTTGAACTGCTAGGTTGGCAGGAGCTGGGACAGAGCAATGGGAGCTTACCCTGTTGCAGGGATCCAAATTGCCGACCTTCCAAGAGGCTCAGCGGTTTAGACCACAGTGCCACTTTATGATGGTAACTAATATAGGAAGGAAAATCAATCTGATCTCACCCTGTGGGGTCATGTTATTGTAAGGGTCTGGGCGCAAATGGATTGGAAGGGATCCAATGAGGTTTCAAGTTCTAGTCCAACCATTTTATTTTCTTGAAACTTCCCAGACAAATGTCACCTGCCTTTGTGTCATTGGTGGTTTTTATAGCTCATTTTTATAAAGATTTGTACCTGCATCTCTTTATAAACACAGTCTCGTGGCACATACTTATGTAAATACCATAGATCAAATATCACAGGCAGAACGTTCTTTTCACCTGCTTAGGTCACCTAAAACAAAATGCACTCTTCCCTCACATTCTACTTTGAATAATTAAAGGGTATACACGTGTGCACTAGCCCTCAATACATTGAAACATCAGATCCAGGAATTATCCCAGGAGCATGTCACTGGATACCACTGTTGATTAGTTAATATTTACCCTATAAGTACAATTTCCCAGACTGATGAGAACCCATGCTACCTGCCCGCAACACACTCTGCTACCTGTTACATATTTCAGAAGCTTTTCCAGGAGGATATAAAATACACCTCCTCTGTTAAGTCAGCTACTTTATGAAAGAAGGAAACTAGGTCAGTCTGGCATCATTTGTTCTCAATAAAACCATGTGAACTGTTCATGATCACTCGTTTGTTCTATTCAGTAACAGCTGTACTGGTTTTTAAAAATGTTTCCTTCAATCATCTCTACTTCCCTTGGTTTTATTCCTTCCATTAAAAAAGGCATGATATTTACTCTTTCTCCATTCCTCTGGGACTAGCCAGACCAACCCAGCTGATGCATGTCCTCTGGGAGAAAGGATATGACTTGCAACAACTTGCTATGAAGACTGGCCTTGTGCATTGTATTGGAAACCTTAACTGGAAGTGAATGGCCCTAAAATTATATCTGAATACTGTCAAGCAATAGCAGCCATCCAGTGTTGGATTCTGGACTTGATTGTGCAGTCCTGGAGAGGAGGGATATGCAGTCAGGAGTGGGTGTGCACAGAGGGTGCTGCACATGCAATTCATTCCCTAATACAACTGCTAGGACTGTTTTTCTTCTCTTCTGCCCCTCCCTCTCCCTCTCAGGAACCGGCAGTGAATCGTGGTGTAGGAAAGTCAAAAAGCAATGCAGCCCCACCTGTGTAGCCCTGCTGGCTACCACAGCTCAGTCTATTGCCCCCAATTCGTGCCCACAGTACATTTCCCTTCCTAAGTCTATAGCACTACCATGTAAGTCTCTGAAAGCCACATAACTTTGTGCAATAGGCTACATGCAGAAGTCACCTCTGAAAGCCAGAGGTGAGGAGCTTTAGGCTTAGGGGCCAAAAATGGCCCTCTGAGCCTCTCTGTTTAACTCTTGGGGCCAGCTCACCCCTTCATCCCAGCCTATGCCTCCTCTCACAAAGCCACACTAGCTCACTGACTGTGCTCCACACACTTCTTAAGTGCTTTTGCCTGGCCAGGACGTGTCATTGAATTGTGGCGATACCACTTGCTTACCTGAGTGGTGGCTGGGGAGATGTGCTTTCTTTGTAAATCTACATATGACCCACTCACATGTGTCCCCCAGAAGGGAATGTGGCCCCTGGGCGGAAAATAGTTTGCCACACTTGCTTTCAAGTGCTGCCTTGCGGCACAATGCCAGTGGCCCCTTCAAATATGATACAGTTATACTGGGTGTTAGGAGCATGTCCGCTATCTATAAGGTAAGCTCTTTGAACTGGTGTTAAAGGAGCGCATTTCCTCACTAGGCCTTTTTCTGAATGGGAAAGCTGTTTGAAGGCAGTGGGGTAAAACAGGTCCTGGGAGGTTGGTGATCATGAGCCATTGAGTAACTCTTTTCTCTCTCTACTGTAGATGGCAAGGATATGAAGGCTTTGTAGCTGTTCACCATCTTCCAACGTTTGGCTGTAGGGACTGGGAAGCTTTCACCACTGCAGCTGGCTCTTACCTCATGTATTCAAGTGCAAAAGAACCACTATCCAGGGTGCTGAAGCTGAAAACCTTTTGATCTGGACAGGGGTGCTTTGATTTGCTGCAAACAAGTGAGCAAGTCCGGACTTGGGAGGAACTACTTTGGCTACTCAGGGCTAGGATCAGGAATGCTGTACCAAAGAGTCACTGCCATGAATGCCAGAGATGCCATAGGATAGATACCCAGGTTGCCTCTCTGGATTAGGCTGCTCAGGATTAGATTTCAAACCTGTTTTCCAATACTTGGAATGAGCTAGGAATATACATAACTTGGAGCTGGCCAGTGATATTAGTGAGTACAGTAACCTTGATTTCTCTCTCTCTCAGACATACCACACCATCCATGCAAGACAAACACATGCCCACTTCCGAACACCTTCCAGACCTAAGGAGCTGCTAATATAATTCACAATCCTGTGGGCAACAGAAACTAGAAGATGCCTTTAGCACATTATGGGCTACTGATCCCCAACTTAGCAATATGGAACAAATATAAGCATTTGGGTTCACTCCTTCCAGATTCCAGATGAATGCTTCCACTGCCATGTCACTTTATGGGAAGAGCTTCAGTGTGCACCATTTTGGCATATTCCAACCCACTGTGAGCCCCTGTGGATATTGCTGGATCCCTGAGAAAGATCCCAGAAGAACGGAAAGAAGATTCCTTAGGATATGGATATCCTGTATGTAGCTTGAGAGCTTTGTGCTACAGCAAAGACTCAGCTGTTGTTTTTTCAAAGCTATTAAACCAGTTCAGGCAATTATTTATGGCTCTGGATTTTAGGAGTTCAAGGGGAAATATCTGGGCCTTGCTGAGAAAATCTGAAGCCCAATTACTCCCTTAATACAAAGTACTGCAGTCCACATCCGTGAAGATGCACAACCCATACTGGCTTGGGACGTCGTGCTGCCAACAGTTGCACAGACCAGTGGGCTATGGTGAAAGCCCTGGCCTTACAAAGTACATTAGTCTTCCACATTTTCAGCATAACTACAAGGAACGGAAAGTCAGATGTATTCTTGTTATGTTTAGGCTTTATGAACAGCTGTTGTGGATTTCACAAAATGGTGCTTATTGACATTTGGAAAGCCATTAGTACCTTGTCGTGTGGATCTGTGACACCTCTCTAGTAAGCTCTACCCCATTTTCATTGTTGCTTTCTCAGTCTTTGCTTACATGTTAGCCTGTGAATAATCCCCCAAAATATAACTAATTCTTGTTATTGCAAAGGATTTCAAATCATTCTCTATAAATGATATGTTTATATTGTATGAATTGCTACTATTGACAATAGCAGTTCTTAGAGGGAGGTGGAATTATTATTTATTATCCAAAGAATATTTGCAATTTTGAAAGTAGCACCCAATAAAATTGACGGAGTGACTTTGATAACCTCAGGGGTTCTGCTTCAGGGGTTATTTTTTGTTAGCACTGTAGACAAACACCCATCTTAGCTGAAATAAGTGAACAAATGCAGTTCCAGTTGCCATAACTCTTTAGGTCCACATTACCTGGCTACCAGGCTTACCTAAGTTAGGTTCAGCTTTGTTTGCAAAAACACACTGAAGTAATGAAACATAAAAGATGACTGCTGATTTTTACTACTACTTTGCATAATGCACAATTAATTTATGGAATTCACTGCCCCAGATTGTGGCTTTGGCCACTGGCATAGGTAAGTCTCAAAGGGGATTAGAGATGGGAACATTTTACAGGGTCTGGAATGTGCTTATAATGCAGCCTACAAGGTGCAAGGATGAGTGAAGGAATCCCATTCCAAAGCATCCTATGCAATCACAACTCCTAGTGAGACATTCTTGACCACTTATGTCAATGTGACATCTCCTGTGCAAAGGTCCCCCTCCCCTCCATCACTTTCACAATCTATATATTCCCTTCTCCTACATATTGCTTGATTCTTGGAATTAATGCAGTTTTTAATTTGTTTATCCTAAATAAGAATATATATATATATATATATATATATATATATATATATATATATATGCTGATCATTGATTTTATAGATAGGTTTAACTAATCTGGTATGTTCAGCCCAGGCCAAAGCTAAAAAATAAAATGGTTGTGTTCCTTACCAAGCCCAGGAGGGGGCAATGAAAGAGAATGTTCCAAAGGATGCTGTTAACAGTATGAAGGGGACTAAGCCAGTTAGTGGGGGTTTTAGTAATAGCATTTTCTAGGTAGGTCTTTTGGGCAATATAACCCTCATGTAGGAAATATGTGGTGTGTGTGAAGCAGTCTGCGAAAATGTTTGCCCTGTTCCTCCCATACGAGGCACAACAAACAGCAGCAAGCCTGACTTTACTGTACTAGTAAGCGTACACTTAACCAGCAACAATGTAAGACTATTTTATCTGTCTAAAATAAGGAGCTTACATGCTGCCCTCCAGATGTTGCTATGTTCCAAATTCCCTAACCCTCAGCCATCATGGCCAGGGATGATGGCAGCTGTAGTCCAACACATCTGGATGGCACACCACTGGCTACTCTTGACATACACCAATATTCCAGCTGGGAGTGGCTGTCTAGGGTCTCATGGAAGTTTTTCTCACCATCAGCTGTTACCTGATTCTTTTAACTGGAGGTGGCAGAGATTTAATCTTGGACCTTCTGCATTCAGAGCAGGGGCTGTTATTGGTGAGTTGTGATCTTTAAAGTCAGCCAGAAAGCTGCTCCTGGTTCTCTGACCTAGATGATGTCACCTGTTTGTTACTTTCACATTTTGACAGTTCCTTTGAGGTGAGGGAATCTTAAGACAGTGCCAAGCTTTTTTGAAAAAGCAATGTGTGAAACATTTCGGCTAAACAGTGCTGTGGGTAGCTGTTGCCTAGGTAACACACACACACACACACACACACACACACACACGACACAAATAAAGAGCAAAACCCTCCCAGCAAAACTTGCTAATTATTCCTTTTCAGTTATAACCAAGTCCTACATTCATCTGCTTGAAATTAGATGAATGGTGTCTTTCTGGGCTGGTTTCCTGCCCCTGGACCCACAGAGTGGAATTGTTGCTGAAAAGATACTTGATTTAGGCTTGACAACACCTGATTTAAGCTTCAGCATAATGTGTACGACTGTTTTCCAGACAATAAACACACACACAACATACCAGATTTTATCCATTGTGCTTGCATTAGCTCTGATCCAGCATCAACAGCATAATATGTCATCCTTATGTATAATGGATGCAGGTAATCATCTTGTCAGGGAAAGGATATCACTTTTTTAAAAGATATACAACTTCTTTAAAAATGTGCAGTAGGAGTGCTCCAGCACTGTATCTGCGCGGGGGGGGGGGGGGGGATAGTCACACTCAGCAAGAAAATTACTGTATTTTTCTGTGTATAAGACTAGTGTGTGTTTTTTTTACCACAAAATTAGGTTTAAAAGTGGGGCTCATCTTTTACATGGGTAGTGCTGAGAGGTGCTTTCTTAATTTGGAGTCCCCCAAAATTATACACAGAAAAATACAGTAAATACAGTCATACCTCGGATTGCGAACGTGCTCTGTATGGGAGGCACGTTAGCAACCTGCAGAACCACGTCTGTGCACATGAGTGACGCGATTCGGCACTTCTGTGCATGCGCGTGACGTCATTTTGTGCTGCTGTGCATGTGCGAGCACTGAAACCTGGAAGTAACCCGTTCCAGTACTTCCGGGTTCGGCGCGGTCTGTAACCCGAAAACGCACAACCCACAGTGTTCGCAACCCGCGGTATGACTGTAGACAAATAAAATCCCGTAAAATATATCCACTCCATTCTTCAGCTTGGCTATGACAAACTGTCAATTGGCTTCTCCATTCCCAGAACACTCTCTTAACAGCCACTCCACTTGGTCATTAAACATTAGTGTAAATTCTGAAAGAACTGGTGCCTCAAAGTGCTTAATTTGCTGTTTCATGCCCATCCCCTTTTTCAAATGTACCCTATAGGCAGGGACTGTATTGTTTTTTAATCTTTCTGAAGTGTCTAAAAATCTTTATAGGCAGCAGCAGTAGCAGTGCTCCTGAAACTGAAGAGCAAATGGTCAGGTGAGGGAATCTTAGACAGTGCCAACCTTTTTTGAAAAAGCAATGTGTGAAGAAGTCCAAACATTCCTTTTTAAAGTAGCACAGGATGAGCACTCCACTATGGTGGCAATGGAACCCAAAGAGCACACAGCCTCCCAATATAAAGTTCACAAAACAGGCATTTGTGTAATGCATCATGAGTGATGTCACAGGCACAAGTTGTCTGTGATACACAACTGCATACTACAAGGACATCCCAGTAGCAATGTGTGTGCTAACAGAAGGATTATTTGTGTTCCGCCAGTAATGTAACATAGCAGTTCTGAGTGTTGGGCTGAGAGATATCCCTGCAACCCAACCTTGAGGAAGTTATGGGCACAATAGCTGAATAGCAAATGTACATAAAGGGATCATCATAAAAAGGCCCTAAGATCCTGTTCTTTTGGCACTGTGTTATCCCTCTTTTTTATTTTGGCTGTTAATTGCCAGAGTACTATTAAATTGGATCATGTGTACTGTAGAAACAGAGTCTCAACAAACATGCATGTAGCTATACCCATTTTTCTTAAAAGGCTACTGGAGCTTTGAATACTGCAGCAGCTGAGATTATTTTAACAGTTTGAGGAACCACTTGAAATTTTATTTCCTTACTGTTTATTGTTTCAGCAAATGAGCTGCGTTGCCTAGGAATTTTTGTCAGCTGGAAATACATGTTGAGTGTAGCAACTTGCCACTGCCATGTGCCCCCTAATTTTTGTTTAGTTTACATATAATCCATACCCTACTTTTCTGCCTTACTAAATACCAGCACCAGCTACATCTTAGGACCATCCTTGAGGAAGGGGGGTGGGTTTGCGATATGAGAAAGAGGCATATTTAGAAATAAGCATTTTCGGTCACGTGCTTCCTTCCTCCCTTTCTGTGGAAGAAGCCTGCTCAGGCTCGTTCGTTACATAATATATGCTTAAAATTGTCCTCTCTGATTATTTTCAATGTTTACCTTAATAGTGGTCACCATGAAAATAGGTTAGTAACCTAACAGAGAGTGAAGAGGTGCAGACTCCAAATGCCATGTAATACGTAAGCCCAAAGGAAGCACATACCCTCTTCAGCTTTGCAACACAAGCACGCTTACATCAAACATAATTCCTGCTCATGTACATGAATCTATACGTGTGAATGCTTGCACAATTTACTGATTTGAGAGAAAGGACTTTGTGTGGTTCCAAAAACTCCTGAGAGAGTGTGTTTCCAGTGTCCCAAAGAATAAAGTAAAGGTCAACCATGTACATACTTCCCATTGAAATCAAAAGCATTTTCGGAGCCACCAAGTTTTAGACACTGCAGGGCTTTGGGGTCTCTCCCACAGAATCAATTCCTGATTGTAAACATCTCACATCAACCATCCATTGTCCTAAAGTTCTCCTAGAAAGCAGATCTCCTTATCTCTAGTTTCTGCTGGAATCCTTCTGCTGGTAATATGGCACAGAACATGGGAACCTTGGCTTGGACACTCTTCCTATATTTATATAACAACAAGTTTTCATTTTCTATTAAACTGTTGGTTTGTTTTTGTTAAAAAAAAAGTTGTTGCAGAACTAGTTGGACATAAATGTCCCAAGTCCCTCCCAACGTTCTTTCCTATGTAGAAAACTGGAAGTCCAGCCAAGGATCCACATTCCTGGCTACAGGATAGTGCTGATGGTCTCTTTAGGGACCCTTGTGCTAGGCAGGGATTTCAGATATTCCAGGTGCTTCTTTGTGTCCTCTTGGTTGTGCCGAACATAGTACACCACATAGCTGATGACTAAAGTAAACCAGCTGAACATGGTAACAAACATGGCGACATCTGTGGTTTTCTGGTGCATGTTGCAAAAGTTGATGCCCGAATCGAGGATATGGAGCAGTGGTTTCCCAGCGTACTCCTCTTGCACAGATGTCTGGCAGGTGATCTCGTTGACTGAATCGGGGTCTAGTTTCACTTCCCACAAGACTTCCTGCAGAGTACATTCACAGTGCCAGGGGTTATTGGACAGACGGATCATGGCATTTAAGTTGACCAGGGCTTCCTTTGGGATCCTCTGGATGTGGTTGCCAGAGAGGTCAAGCAGCCGCAGGCCATCGGCAACCCCTTTGAATGCTGCAGAATCAATCTTCTCAATGGCATTTTTGGAGAGGTCTATCTCCTGCAAGTGGGCGAGGTGCCTGAATGTGCTGTTAGGGACAGAGGTGATCTTATTGGCATCCAGTTTCAAAAACATGGTGTCCTTGGGAATATCTTTTGGAATTTCATCTAGGTTGCTAGCACTGCACAGAACAGCTGTGGCTCCCGAGTAGTTGGTGCACTGGCACTGGTCTGGGCAGGAGGTACAACAACCGGAAGGGGCGCAGAAGAGGAGGCAGAAGAGGGCTTGAGACCAGAACAACAGCGCAGGCCGAGATGCTTCAGCTGCTAGAAACATGCTGGTCATCCAATCAGGAGTGTGCAGTCCTGCATGGCTGCAAAGGCAAAGGCAAGGCTCTCTCAAAATCTTTTGAACTAGGAATTCCTACCATCACGCACCAGACCCCAGCTATCTGCAGAGACATAGGTCCGGCCCAGCCATCAGCTCCTCATTCATTCCTCTTGTCTTCCAGAGGTGGGTAAGCAACCCAAATGAGTGCTGGATTAAACCCTGTGGAGGCCCCTAGACAGTGGAAATCTCGGGGGGGGGGGAGGCCCTCACTTTGAACTAAGAAAGCTTGATTGTAATTTTCTTTCAACGTCAAATCAATATTATTTTGACCCATTGTTGTAGGGCCCATAATATGGTGCTCACTCTGCTTATTTGGTAATCTGGCATTGATCACCATGGGGAAGACAATATGAATAGGTTTTTCTAGGATTCGTGATTCTACGGTTCAGTCTAAGACAGCCGACCAAGCACCTGCTGTCCTACAAAGTTTGAGGACATGTTACAAATGCATGTTACGAAGGCCTGACAGCCAGCCAGCCAGCCTTCCTTCCTTTGCTGGAACCATGGACATGGGCGGGGGACACACAAAGAAATGACGGCAGAAGTTAGCCCATATGGCCTTGGCAAATACATGCTCCCCAAGCCACATTGGCTGAGATTAGTACAAACACAGGTCTGGCACCAGCAGTGGAAGCAGGAGGCAGGGGTGCTTAACTGGTTTTGGATCATAGCTGAAGAGGACTTTAAAGATAATCTAGATATTGGTGTTCTTCCATTTAGAAAGGGCAGGGGACACGTGAATAAAACCTGTTTTACATTTGAATTACATTTTACTGGCTACAAAGCAATGTGTTATGACATCTGTATTGTATTGTCCATTGTAATGTTTTTTTATGTGAGGAATTTTCTGTGTGGCAGTTAGTTTAACTGTCGCTCGGGGCCTTAACTGACGCCTATGAAGAAAGTTTGGTATTAGAATTCCCAGTATGCAAATAAAGGATTGAATGCACATGTTGATTGGTGGGTGCAGGTTTAGAACTTTCAGTTAAACAGTGTGATTGGCTGGGACTGGAATGGAAGGGCCAGAAGAAGCGCATATAAGGTCGGCTGCTGGTCAGTGGTTAGTTAGTTGGCTGGAGACAGCTGGAGGTGCATGGTGTCTGTGGAGTCAGCCAAAAGGAAGAGACAAAACCAGAGGAAGAGGATGGATAAGAGGAAGGAAGACCTGAGAGGCAGGTAGAGCGGCTTGGTGGCTGAAGGACAGCAGAAGCATTTGGCTTAGGGTGAATAGAAAAGGGGAGAACCTGCCAGCAGCACTGAAGGGAGAAGGAAGAAGCAGCTTGAAATGCTGGACTCTGGTGACTGGCAGGAGTAGTGAGGGAAGATTCTGACGGCAGTACAGCAAGACAAACCAGTACTTACACAGGTCAGAAAAAAGGATTGGAAAAAGTCCTCCACTACAGTGTTGGTGGGGATTAACTTGGGTGGAGAGAACAGAAGGGCAATTTGGCAAAAGATTTTTATAGGGAAGCAGTTACTTCCTTAAAGCTGTCTTCGCTTAACATTATAGTTGGATATAAGCTGTTGATATTTAAACTGACAGTAACAACAAAGTGTATACTACAGCACTATTTTAAAGTAACCAGCTAAATTTGTGCACCTTATAATCTTGTAGGTCATAAAGGTAAAGTACCTTCGTTAAATGTAATATCTGTATATTACTAGCTTTGTACCATGCCTATCCCCCAACCTTACTGGGTTACTGATAAGTTATGGGTTCAGACAAAGTAAGCGAGACTGAATGAGCAACAATGGAATGAGAGATGGGTTTTGTTATTATAGATTAAGTAAGGAAATGCCCTGCCCTCCTTTCCTCCACAGGTGGCAAGAAGGAAATGGGCCTTCTCCCCTGTTATCAGAGAGGTATTAACAACAGCATGCTTCTGTCACATCCATTTAACCAAAGGTTTTCCCAATAATTAATGCTAGATTTTACAATCATATATTTTTCTGATATTTGTATTTTTCAAAATAGTTTTAATGTATGCAGGAGCAACCAGTGCTGTGGTGCCAGTCTCCCTCTGGGCAGCAGCAACACTGCCAAGTGTGGCAGCAGGGGGGCAGTGTTTCAACCTTACCACTGTCTTGTCCCATTCAGGTAAGTGGCAGCACCACCCCACCCATTCCTAAACATATTTTACATTGTGAACTGCTTTGAGATTTTCTTAATAATAGTAAGCAATATAAAAGTCCTTTAAAATATATTAAAATAAATAAAATGTGTACCCTCTGCAGAGGGAAAAGCAGCTGTGGAGGGCAATGTGGAGTGGAGAAGCGATGAGTTTGAAAGGGGTTAGGCACTCCCTTAACCCCTACCACACCTCTGCTTTAAAAAGCGTACCCTTCAGAAGTATTTTTTTCTGAATGAAACCAGGTCTATTGGGTTCGTCACATGCATTTGTGCATAACACTCAAATATTTATTTGAATCATGTTCAGAATATATTACCAACTTCGTATGGCTGTTGATAAAATGACCCCAATTTTTTAAAAATCAAGACACTGAAAACTGCATAACCGATGGCCATTATTGTTGCTGTTGCATTTATCAATCCATGCCTCAACCTATGCTACTCATAGCCCATTCTACACCACAAATTTGTATCAGTTTTATACAAGCTTAACTATGATGGATGGGAACTGTAATCTGGGGAAGGGTACTTACAATTCTATGACATCTCTAAACCTTCACTCATAGAACTACAATCCCCAGAGTTCCCCGAGGAAAGGAAATGACTAGGACTGCTACACTACAGCTTAAGTCTGTAGTATAAATATGCCCTGCTAGTGGACAGCTGGGAGCTAGAAAATTGAAGTTATTTTGCATTTGAACATCAGGGCACTATAGGGTGTTGATGACCAGCTGTATGTATCCTGTTATGGATCTCAGTCTTTGACTGTAGTGATGATGACGATGGTGATGATGATAGAGGAGAAATCCCCTCTATCTCCGGGAGAATCCTGCTGCTTCCCCCCTCCCTTGTCCTACCTAGGACCGTTTTCAGCGGCGGCGTTCCTTTCCCTTTAATAGATGCGTCGTCGAGGGAATTCTGACAGGCGCAGTTTTTCCAAGCTGGGCAAGCGCCGTGACATGACAAGAGGCATCTGCTGCTTTCCCCACAACTATTAAAGGTACATGAGTCATAACGCCCAGAGGTTTGGCCATCCCTGCTGTAAGCCCAGCAGGGAAAGAGGCTGATCTCGCCTTTCCCTCCAGGCGATGTGAATATGACACTAAAGATCTCGCTGCAGCATCCGCCCACACGGCGCTTCGCAGACTTCCGAGCACGATGCCCGCAGTGCAAAAGCAGCTCGGATCTCGGAATCCCGCTTTGCAGGGCTCCGAGAGCCTCGCCAACAGTGCTTTAACTTAGATCGCTATGGATCCCATCCATCCTGCAGTTCCGTCCCCGTTAAAATTACAGGCTGGCCCTCCCCGGCGCACCCCTCCCTCCCTTCCCCAACCTGAGGATGGCGTGCAGGCGCGTTACCTGAGCTGAGGTCACTGGAGCCCACCGGACGCGACTGTGCCAAGTTTCTCCCGCGCCACCAGCGCAGCGCCGCTCTCCTGGCCACGCCCTTAGTCGAGGGGGCGGGCGCAGCCCGAGGCGGCGGCGGCACCGCGGCGAGGACTTGCAGCCCGCTTGCGCGCAGGACTTGTTGCTGCCATCCTCTCGCCTTCCTCCCAGTCGCACACAAAGCCGTTCATGGGGGCTGCCGGCTGTAATTGGATAGCGCCTGCTTGTCACCGACAGCCTGGAGGGGGGCATCCTTGGATTTTTTTAAAGGGGCAGCTGCTGCTCAGGCAGAAGGGAGGCTCGCCTTGCCTCGCGCTCACAGCCATATTGCGCTTTTACGCATTTGGAAAGCAGATCCGGGGAGGCCAGAGAAAGCCGCCAGTCCTTGTTGCGTCTGCTGTCGAGCCGCCGGCATGGGTCTCGCTACTAAAATGCCATCTGTGAAGTTGCATTTCAGTCCTCGTGTTGAGAAACAGTGGCATGGGATGGGGATGTCGCGTCTGCGCGCACGTGGCACATGCATACCCGGCATGTGTTTGCAGGAGCGCCTCCCGACACCAGGGAAAGGTCCACGACAAACGCCGTAGGGCGTGAGCCCCGTTTGTCTGGCCCAAAGACTTAAAAGGCCGTACAGTAATTTATAGGCACTTACTACCATTTTACGTAATAGAACTTTGGTTGCAAGACCGCGGCGGGAAGGGATCCACACACGTGTGTTCGGATGTGTAGGGAATTTTGAGAGGGAAAAACCTTTATGGAAACTGTCTGGCGCCTGAGGCCTGGAAGGACTTCTCATTCTGTATACTGCAGTTAAGCCTTTTTAGATGGGCTGAGAGATGTCAGTGTGGTCAGTAGGCTCCTGTTCAGAAGCCCTTTGCTGTATAGCTGCCACATTACACAATATTTCTGGATCTCACTTAAAAATATGCAGTGTGCAGTATACCAGACCAGTTGTCATTTTCAAAACTGCACTATTTGAAAGCTGTAGATTTGATTCAGTATCAAAATTGTATTTGTATACTGCTTTTGTTTGTCCATTTTCAACATTGCAACACTGCCGAACTATTCACTTGTCACAGGTGTTAAAATGTTGTTGCCTAAAATCTACAAGGGAGGAGAGCACTTTGGCACTCTGGTCATACTTTTGAGCTTCCCATAGGCAACTTGTTGGCTTTCGTGAGGCCAGGATGTTGTATTAGAGAGGCCTTCAGAGTGCTTTTTGCAAGAGTCTTCGTATGTTCACACACTTAAACCCATCTTATGGCATAGGTGTAACCAGGATTTAAGGGGGGGGGGGCAGAAGACACACGTCTTGTTCCAGAACTGAGCTACCTGCAACACAATTGGTCAGTTCATAAAAGCCATGTGTATCACTTATCACTAGAATGCACCACATCATCATCCAAGTGACCTCAGCAAGCATTTCAATTTCAAATATTCTGATTAAAATACAGTGGTACCTCAGGTTAAGTACTTAATTCATTCTGGAGGTCCGTTCTTAACCTGAAACTGTTCTTAACCTGAAGCACGACTTTAGCCAATGGGGCCGCCGCGCCGCTGGAGCACAATTTCTGTTCTTATCCTGAAGCAAAGTTCTTAACCTGAAGCACTATTTCTGGGTTAGCGGAGTCTGTAACCTGAAGCGTATGCAACCTGAAGCGTATGTAACCCAAGGTACCACTGTAACTAAAAGTAGAAATAAATAATTTACTTGATTTTAGGGGGGCAGCTGCGCCCCTCCTCCAGCTACGCACATGTCTCATGGACTCATTGGGCCTTTGAAGCCTGGGTATTCTAAGAAAAAAGATGAGTGCAATCAAAGGTGTAATTTTAGGCTGAATGCACTTACCCATTCCTGTGCACAAGTGTTTCTGCTGTAGAGTGACCTCTTCTCCCAACTGCCACCTTAAAGGACATGCATACATAGCTCCAAACTGAATGCTGATGGTTTTTCAAGCACCTGTTTGTCCTGTAGTTTTCAACCACTTGGTTTATTTCAAATTTGTTTAAAACTTTAAAGCTCGTAAGCTTTACTATTAAAAAAGCACTTTAAGATGGGAGGAATGGCTTTGTTATTTGCATGAGCCAGTCAGTAGTGATAAATCAACATGTGCAAATAAGGCTTTTATTGAAAACGAAAACAGGATTACTCTGAGCTTGATGTGGGTTATACTATGGAGGGGGACATGCACAGTAGGTTATCTGAATCCTCCAGATGTGTGTCTATAGTGGTCTCACTGCTAAAATTATATCATTTGGTCACAACATATTCATGTTTCATATTCTCTGGGACCAGCCCATCAATACAATTCTATTAAAAACATGTCTTCAAGTTCTGTCTCTTTCATGAACCTTCCCAGATTTGTCTCAGGCTTTTAGAATATTTCTACATAAAACAAGAAATCTGCAAATGAATGGGAGATCAAACTACTTTGCAACAGATTAACAGAGAGAGTAAAGCTATTGAGGAAAAACTAGCTGCAGTCTTGACAGTGTATTATACAATCTTCCCACCTATAAATAAAAAGCAGCAGCATTAATGGAATCTCTGGCATGGATATATCAACACTTGGCGAAAGCACAGCTTTTTATTAAGCAGCAGCAGACCAATGTGAGGCATAAGCGTCAAATCCATTAACATTAGCACCATTGGACTAACATGAAATATCAAGATGCCCCAATATTAAGGTGAGTATGAGGAAGAATGTGAAGTAGGAGCACTACAGTCCAGAGAAAATTCAGAAGCAAAAACATTTCAATAATGGCATTTGAAGCAGTTTCTTCTAATTAATTTTACACATAATGGATTAGTGGTATCTTACAAAGAAGGATTAGACCAGCACCATTTGGAATTGTGAAAATGCTCATGGGAATACTCTTTGTAAAATGTTGTTTCTGTGTAATGAGTACTTGTGAGCAGGGACCATCTAGTCACTTATGCATTGCCAAAAGAGAGGGCAAACAAAAAGGATTTGTCTGTGCAAATTACCTCCACTGAAACAAATGAGGTTTGTAGTGTTGTTGAAAAAGAATTCAGAGTGTAACAGAACACTAATAGAACAGATTACTGGGAATTAGTATCTATGGCCATAGTTCACTGTGTAGTAATGTTTCAAGTAACTTTTACATGATTGAAATTACACAAATGGAAATTTATTGAATGCGTAACATAAGCTAAGCTTATGATATTTGGGGCACATTTTCCTTTTTTTACCTGAGGCTAAATCCAGAGTTTACTATTACAGCAAGAAATTGTTACTAATATTAATTACCATGCTGTGGCATAGATTGTGGTCACATTCTTTCAGTAACTCTTCAGGCTAAGGTTGCCATATTTCAAAATGTGAAAATGCAAACACCAAAGTTCCGACATGGGTTGCCATATGTCCAGATTGTCCCAGACATTTCAGTGCTTTCTGCCCAGTTTCCGACTACCATATTCCAGAATTCCAGACACATGGCAACCCTACTTCAAGCAAACTATTTAATTTAGGCTTTGAACTCAAATAAATTGACTTTACGTTGAACTCACATTGACTTCGCTTGCACCAGTCTTTTAGATCTGGGGTATCATGGTGCCATCTTGTTGGACTACAATTCTCATTGTTCCTGACTACTGGCCATACTGGCTAAGGCTGGTGGGACCTGAAGTCTGGCAACTTCTAGAGGGCACCACACTCACTAACCCTTACTAGGTAAGGCCCAACAGCTTCTAGCATGAAAACATAGAAATGGTAAGTTGCTGCAGTTTTGTACGTTATTGTTTTTAAAGCTGAGAGCCTGGGCCTCTCGAAGCACAGTCAATTTGCCCCATAAATAAGGCAGAATAAGACTGAATATATTCCTGAAAATATGGAGCACTAAAAATAGGAGTGTATTAAATGCAAGAGAACTGTAAGCAATGCAGACAAAGCTGTGTGCATCCAAATGGCAGTACAGGATCCATCAAAGAAAACATGGAGCTTTGTGCCTTTTTAGCACCCTGGCTAAAGGCCTATACTTAGAGGTAAGTTTTATTATAGTGGCTATTAGCTAAAACAGAAACAGTTATGTTCAGAGATGATGCATCTGATTGCCAGATGCTGGAACCAAATATCTGGGAAGCTATCTTCATCTTGCACTTTTTATTGGAAATCAACTGTTGGATTATTTGGACCTTGGTTTGATCCAGGTAGGGCATTTTAGATTCTTATGGATGACTGTGACATGACCCGAGAGAGCATGGAGAAAAGTAATTTGATTCAAAGACTGCACTCAGATGCAGCACAAGAATCAACACACTATCAGCTAGATGGCAAAACGGTGAACACAGAATCAGAAAACAGTTAAGAAAATTCAAATGATGTGGGTGCCTTGAATGAACAAACTAAGTTTTAATTATGTCAACATCTGATGCAATTTAGCTATCAGCCTACTTGCAAATTGAGAAGACAATTAGTTTTATGTTGCAGTAGAACAGGGGTGAGGAAACTTAATTCAGCCCAAGAGGCAGATCTGAATTTGGCCAGCCTTTTAGGGGCCACATTCCTGTGGTGGGTCGGGCAATATAAAAGCTACCAAAAAGGAAACACATGTACAGTATCTCCATTCCCTACCATTGTCAGAAACATACATGTATCAGACATGAAGGCATACAGTTCTCGCTCACTTCCCTCAACACTCTCTTATCCACCCTCACTCTATTGCTGCGGTGGGTGGAAATGCTGCCTTTTACTTCTAAGCACACAATTTATCTCTGTGCACTGTGGAACTTAGCACTAAAATTGGAGATAAGCCCTTAAGGCGCAGGCAGAGGGATCTCTTATCTCCATAAAATAACATGGGGTGATTGGCAGGTGGGCAGGGCTCACTGGGACAGGCTTGGTGGGCTGGATTGTGGGATATGGTGGGCTATATTTGCCCCAAGGTTCAGAGATTTCCCATTACTGGAGTGAAAGCTCCTGTAATTTCAGTTGAAAAGAGCCTGGAGACTTTATAAAACTTTACCCTGCAGGGCCTAGGATCAACAGTGTAGAAAGCCCATGTGATGTCATGGTTAGTGTGTTGGACTAGGACCTGGGAGACCAAGGTTCAAATCCCCACTCAGCCATGAAGCTTACTGGGTGACCTTGGACCAGTCACTGTCTCTCCACTAATAATAATAATTTATTATTTATTCCCCTCACATAACCTACCTCACAGAAAAGGAGAGGGAAGAGCCATTTGCACCAACTTAAGCTCCTTGAAGGAAAAGGTAGTTTATAAATGTAAAACAGTAAGAAGCCTTGTGCAGAGGTTCCTTCTGCCTTGACATATCTCCACAGCAAAGAACGGATTTGGTTATACCTTTAAAAAAACCCCAGTGTCAGAATGAATCTCCAGCCTCAACTTGGCCAGAACTGCATTGATGAAAGCAAGCAATAGGTAGCAGTGGAAGAGCCGCCTTCTCTTAACCTTGGCAACCACTAATGCCTGGTTCAGAGATGCTTCTTCAGCTCAGTATGCCAAAGACTTATCACGGAACAACATCAGACTTGTGAATTGATCTACTGAAAGCTGATGGTCTTCTGCTTGCGACAAATGCCTAGCTCCAGTCTTTGGGAAATGGCTTGTATGCTGGACACAGGACTACTTTTTCCAAAGGCAGCATTGATGAGAGGACATGCATCTTGAAGGCAGTGCAGCCGGCCTCTTTCCATTACCTAACCAGAACCTCTTTCCATTACCTAACCAGTGATCCTAACCAGAATCAGGCCCCACTGCACTGCCTACTTTGCAGATTTAGAATGCCATCCTGAGCACTAGGATTATCTGTATCGGTTGCAAGATACATTGTTAGCCAATGGAACAGCTGAAAAGGAAATCCAGTGCCCCAGCAGCCCTGCTCCAGGAAGAACAACAAAAGAATGCTCTGCCCCTTATCTTTCTATGGGCAAATACTAACTGTTATTCAAGGGCCAAGATTACATTGCTTTCTACAGTCGTTTTGTGAGGGTCAGCTGAAGTGTTATTCTGCACACAGGAAAAAGAAAATGCACAAAGAAAATCACCAGAGGGAAAGATGTCAGTCAGGTTTTGCTGCATTTTTAAAGAGCTGAGAGAGAAATGGGAGGAAGACTAAGGGTGATGGTCCTGTGTCCTCAGTAGTATGCCCCCAGGAGGACACATGCTTTCTGCAGGAGTTCTTTGTGGTTGACATAAAGCGGGATTCTCTTATCCACAACCTGCCACCGGACGGTCGCCTCCAGATCACAGCCCTGGAGAAACTGCAGAAAGAAACCCCAAAAGGAATATAGGTTACTGTCAGCTTTCTATCAGCCTCTCGCAAGCCACAGTCACAGTCCAAGTGATATGGATAGATTCTCTCAGAACCATCAATACATCTACTAACGGGGGTCTACCGAGTATTAAAAGAACCTGTGGGAAATAGTCAAAAAATGCACTCTTGGGGCCTGCTCCACTTCTTTCTACTTTCTACTTTCTGCTATATATAGCACTGTGCCTGCATCTGATTACACCAAGGTGTGTTGAATATTCCTGATTACAGCCCTCAGGAACTGCAATGCAATATTTTAATTACAGAGTAGTATTAGGTAATTATCTCTCACACACACTCAGACGCATACATGCACACACAGAGAACCACCTCTCCAATATCTGCCCATTCATTTCTTTCTTTCTCTATGCCCTCAGCTTCGTCTTTCTTAAGCTTCCCAAATATTTTCACTTGGCACCATGCCCATTCTGATGCTTAAGATTCAAGGAGCTGCCCTTTCTCCCTCTTCTTACACAGCAAGATTTCATGCCATGGTTTCTGCAAAACCTGTGGCTTTCATCCCACTACCTCTAGAGGAGAATTTTGTGGCATAAGGGTAATAAGCTGCATTATGGCATGTACCGAATTCATACGCTTCATCTCCACATCATTATGCTCTTCAAAGTGCACACTAATGGCCACCGTTTCTATCCAGGCATTGTCTGTGTTCCTGGGGTCATCCACGTATCCTTTGTATACCTAGAAGTAGGTGAATGAAGGGTAGATGGAAAAAGAGAAGACATAATGTATGGACTCTTCCTAAAACTGGTGATTGTTATGTTCTAAAGATCTCTCCAAATGATTGAGGTGAAGAGTAGATATTAAAGTAGCTTTTCCAAGGGCATGGTGGCTTTGCTCCTTTATTAAAGAAAATACAAGTCAACCAAAGTGCCCAAGGATGGAAGGTTAGTTACCAGACAGCAATTAGATTTCATCAGACTCCTACAGCTACAACTACCAATTCAAGCTTACCACTTGTTTCCTCCATCTTTCTCTTCCGCACCATGTCTCTGTGTCAGCTTTCCATACTGGGCCGTGTAGGGAGGAATCACTGTGTGGATCTCGGGTTAAGGGCTCATGGGAAAGCATGACAGAGTCTACTCTGCTTCAGCACCCCAGCCCACAGATGTGATCTAAAGGCAGCAGTTGAGGAGTGTATGACCAGAGGAGTGTCCACAGGAAATTACAAAGTACTGGTGAATTGTCTGGAGCCTGAAACCTCCTCTTCATTTTTAAAACACTATTGATTTAAGACTATGTCATGTGCCCATTTGGTGCATCATACCCCAAAGCCTAATGGAATGTGGTTCCCCACCATCTTCTCATACATTATTTTGGGAGTGGGGCGAAGGGGTTCACTGATAGTGCCCTTGTTTCTGTAAAGCCCCACTGGTGCTCAAAGTACCTCTGTACCCTGATTCAGCAATTTCTGAAATTGTGGCCAGAATTCCCGTCTTAGGATCCGCTTCAACTTCTGTGGCAAAGCTTCCCCTGGCTCTAAAGATCCCTGGAAGAAAAATCAAAACATTACTTGATGTAAGAAGCAGCTAAAGCTTTCCACATAGTATGTTCCAAGATACTAGGCCAAGAAAGCAGGAGTTTCTATCTGGTTTCCAGCTGGCAAACATTTATTGGAATTGCAGGAACGTATGCCTTTCAAGTGAATGAGTATTACAGTCAAATCTTGGAAACTCAAAGAAGAAAGCTAGAACGTCTGGCTTGAACTTTTAAGAACCAATCAGACAAAAGATACACCTAACACAACAATCAGTGGGAGCTCACTGGCACAAGTCTAAGAAAGAAGGTCAGCTTAGCATAGTTTTAGTGCCCTGTTGTTTTGAAAGGCTTTTTAGGGTTGGCATTTTCTATGGCAGAACCTCTGGAATGCAACTATGGTTGTTTTATCAGCTCATGTAATTTATCACTCTGACTTTAATAAAACCTCGGCATACACCTCCCTTCTTCAGATATGGGCTAGATGTGAAGAAATATAACTACTTACCCCAGGCAAAGCCCAATGATCCGAAAAGGGAAATTTTACTATTAAGACTTCCAGCATTTTCTTTAAGCTTTTTCTATAAATGGATCCATCCACATTTCTCCTCCAGCTACAAATACCACAGAGAAACATGTTACAGAGTATTATCCCATGGTTTTGAAGACACTTGATGCAATGACTTTGAGGCAGCTATGCAGATCTGGATCTGGACACTGTCTGGATGGAAGACCACATAGGAACCCAACATATGCTGCCTTGAGTTGTGTAATGGAAAAAAGACAGGATATAGCTATCATTCTATGTATACATGCATCTTAAAAAATGATAGTGAGAAGTCTCTGCACCACAGCCTCTGTGATGGACTTCTCTGGTGCCTGTGAAGTGTTCTCAGCTTCAAATACAATTTCTTTGATGTAGTTCCCGGACACAAGGACAAAACGCTGCTTTTTGGAAGCAAGAAAGTATCTTCTGAAGCAAGGAAGCTATCTGCAGCCCACATGACCTGCATCAGTCAGTTTTCAGGCTAGGGACATCCATGTTTCTTTTCCTGGCCTGTTGTTGTCATGGATACAGCACTTACTCCTGCAAAGGCGCTGCATTTATCAGCTAAGGCTCAAAAGTGCTCTGAAAATAGGCAGGGCACTTTACAGTATTAACTTGTGAAAAGCAGACTGCTTGTGGATGAGTACAAGTCTGAAGTGAGGAAAAAAATGCATCTTGCTGCTCTCAAAATAACCTGGTGAAATTGCCCTTGATTGGAACCAAGAACTGAGGAGTAAGAACAGTCTCCTGCCCTTTATTGGAAATCAAAGTATAAATCATGTTAACATTTCATTTATAGCTTATTTTGTGGTTTCTCACAAAGTCCTGAGCACAGATATACCAACTTAGAGTAGAAGACTACACTTACAGGGATGAGAAATGGCAACCTATCTACTCACCGTGTCACAACAGGATGAAGAGCATGATTTGGTCCAAAGAACCGAAGAATACCTTGGCCCTTCAGGCCTGTCCTTCCCATGGGATTCCTATAAAAATATTAAAAAAACTATGTTGCTGCTGGTGTGATGTGGGCAACATAATGAAGATTCCCACTCTTGTTACCAGACTCACTCACAGTGGCAGACCGTCCTCAATAAGATAGGTGCCATGGAAGCTCTGTCTGTTGATATCTCCATCCATACTGTTGAAGTTTATCCTTGAAAGATTCTCTAAAGAGCTGAAAGACAGGGGCAAAGCTTTCATCTCCGCAACATGTCGAGTCAATGAAAATCAAACCCAAAGTAGTTTACCAGTACAATGAAATACAATCACTAGAAGATGGGTGGCATAAACAGAGGAAGAAAGAGCAAAAACAGTACAGATACAGTGTGTGTATGTTTCTGACTCTCTGAGGACATACATACTCTTTCAGGAAGTCAGGTGAAGCATTCTCCTGCCTTTCTGCACTGTAGAAGGGAGGGTTGTAGATCTCAAACTCTACCTGTCAGGGGGAAATGATGTTTTAGACATATCTCAGAGTCTTCCAGAGTAGCACAAATTCACATTTCAAGCATGATCTATTATTAAGAACCCAGAAGCAAGAACTCAAGAGTTCTTCATTTATGACTTTCCTTGTAT
This sequence comes from Podarcis gaigeae, assembly GCF_964106915.1. NCBI lineage: Eukaryota > Metazoa > Chordata > Lepidosauria > Squamata > Lacertidae > Podarcis > Podarcis gaigeae. Next base: position 63,204,060 of record NC_139681.1, read on the forward strand.
CTAAATTCCGAAGTGTGTTTTTCTTTGTTTGGCAGCTCTGACAATACTCCCAGAGCTAATGTGCCACATGTTTTTGCTTGTTTTTTCCTGCTCTGTTGTGTTACTGTATGTTAGATATGATTGTTATTCATACTTTTATCTTGTTATGATCTTGTGAGCCACCATGAAAGCTTGTTAGCTTAGGGCAGCATATACAATCTTAATAAACAAGTAAGTGTTTTCTCATGCATGAGCAATGCACCCATGGCAAAAACTGCACACGGGCTCTTTTCAGACCCCTCTTATTGTGCCAAGGGAAGCTGACAATATTGCTACCATCAACTTTCAGTGAAGGTTGAACCCAAAGCCAATTCTGGGGGGTGGGTGCGCGCGCACGCATGCACACACACATTCTAATTGAAGTCTATAGGCATCATATATACACTACAAATATCTGTATCACTTCTCCATATACATTTTTTGCCAGTTTAATTGACATGGCTTCTCCTGTGTCAGAACTATAGAATGTGAGAGTATGGCAAATTCTTGCTAGAAATTTCTAATGCCCCTGTCCTCACCGAAGGACAGTTTGCAGGGTTGACTGGGGAGAGGTAGTGGCTATTAAACCATCTTAAGATTGTAATATAGCTCTGCTCTCAGTCATGCACAACCGTGGTCACATATAATGACTTACGGCATCATTCCTTCTTTTTTATATGAAACCATATCTTGCTCCCTAAGATATAAAGCTCCTACCTCCCAAGGCACCTTCTCATCTGGTACAGGAAAGCAGACAGCAGTGGAGCTGGGATACATGAGGTTCCTGGCGCTCACATGATACATGGTGTCAGAAGATTCTGGGACATCCTCTTCATGGCATTCCTTCATCTCAGGGGCTCTGCTAGGAACTAGGTCAAACAAGATGACTTCTTCACACTCCACATATTCAAACTGTGGATCTTGCCATGCTTTTGTGTCTCTATATTTTTGGAATTTATTTTATTTCCAGCCAACCAACCACTGCTGGAAGACAGTATTCTGATATACTCTTTTACTCAAAACTGGTTAGACTAAGGCAAATTCTATCACACTCATTGTCTACAATTCTGTTTGTGTAGTCTTTCCTCCTAATGAAACAAGTTTTCCTCGTGCAGGTATAATTCAATTAGCAAAAAAAGTTACATTTCAGCATGTTATGTTAAGTGTTTTGCATGTTTTCTCAAGCTCCAAAAAGCAAGGAAATTACAGCAGTTAAGGGCCACACCTAACAGATGCATTATTTAGGTAATATGGTATGGTATCCTATTGAGCATCACCACTACCTTGGATCTGGATGGCTGTCAGTGGTAGACCTCAGTCCCAGATTTGTCTATTTACTTAGGGTTGCCATACATCTGGAATTTCCTGGACATATCCAGAATACTGGACATATGGCAGCCCATGCCAGCAGTGCCATTTTTGCCGATTACCCATAAAAATAGCTCAAAAATGGCAATTTTGTTTGCTATTTTGCCAAAATGCTCAACAACTTTTCTGTCCAGATCTTCACTGTTTGAAATATGACAGTGCTAGTTTACTAGAACTGACACATGGATAAATAATCAAAATTGCCATGTCCAGGGAAAGTACTGCTTGGTATAGCTCAAACAAAGTTGGGCAATTGGCCCATCTCAGGTCCACTTCTTGTGACACATTTTGCACTCAGGTTCCAAAAACCAAGTAGAAAATACAGTACACACATTTCACTTCTGTTATGAACAATAGCATTTGTGTGTGCATGTATAATTCACAATGTTTCTCTTATAAAATACATGCAGGGGAAGCGGAAGGACAAATATGTCTTGAAAACCTGAAAACAATTCATGCTGTTCCCTCATAGAACTGTTGAGTTGGAAGGGACCACAAGGTTAATCAAGTCCAACCTGCTGCAATGTGGGAATATTTTGCCCAATGTGGGGCTCCAGACCACAACCCTGAAAGTAAGAGTCTCATGCTCTACTGACTGAGCTATCCCAGCAGTCGTAAGTGATGAGTACAAAGTAGGTATATACCACAAGTATCAGAATCAAAATTTTATACATATATATATAGAGAGAGAGGAAACAGTCCTCAGACTCATATTTGTAGCCAGACATACCTATGGTGGGGACATCTTCTTCTGATCCAAACCCACTGCTTGACAGTGAGTGAACCACCCACCGCAGTGCCTTTGAAAACTGGAACATCTAAAAAGAAGAAGCCCATCAAACTTGTTAAGGCCTGCACTCATCAACAAGCACCTCTGTCCAGAAAGGGGGGTAGGGAGGGAGAAGATAAGTCTGTTGAGTGAGTCTAGGTCCCCAAAAAGGAACTTGGGAATGATATTTTCTCCAATTTTGGTCCAGGAAACACATTGTTCTTACTGGTGAATCATTCATGGATCTCCCTTCTTCCCTAGAGAACATCCTCTCCACTTAGATAAGGTTAATCATGTAGGTGAGCAGACAATTGGCCACATTTCCTCTGGCTAGTTAATGGCAGAAAGAAGCTGGCACTTAAGAGACTCCTCTGTATGGAAACCTCTGTAATGCAGTGAAGTAATGTGGCTGACACAAGATAGGGCACCTGGTCTTATTTTCTTCCCACCCTTTCCAGTTTCCTGACATTGACTGACAAGCTTCAGTTCACCCCATCCTCCTCGTGAGCCTTCAGCATTCTCCAGGTGGGGAAGCCTTAAAAGTCACCCCTCACCTGCTCTTCCAGATACGCCAACTTCTGCTCCACCAGGCCTGTCCTTTTCACCCGATCGAGGTCCAGCATTTCTACCAGTGTATCCATTCTTGGGGGAACAAAATCAGTGTTAAGTGAGAGGTGCAGGCAGTATCCTATGGACAGCCACTGAGTCCTCAAAACTTGCCATTTAGGTGTATCATTTATAACTCCAATGAATGAGTAAGGATGTTTTTCTATGACTGTCCATGGGGATCACCTCTAAAATGGAGTCTGGGCTTATGACACTAATTTCCACAGTTAAGTGGTATTCTAAGTCATGATGAACAAATAACAGTAGGATAGGGTAGGGCAATGGTGAGGACTTCTGGCAGCTGCAAGGCCTTAAGAGCAGTATGCATGAGTGAAGTGCTAGCTGCACCAGGTTCTTTTGAGTTGTACCCATGAGCAGCATACCCAGTTGGTCTGGCATTGGTGACTACTTAGCATGGCAAGGATACCTCACCTTTCTGCAGTGTCACTGATCTTCTGTTCAGTGTTCTGCTTCTGTTGAGACTGTTGAAGCTGCAGGTAGTTTTCCTTCATGTACATCTCCCAGGACAAGAGAGCTGCCTCTTCATTCTTCTCAAGCTTCTCTTCTGCAGATCAATCAAACAGAAGAAGCAATGTAATGTACACAGTTCCCAGTTATGGAAGAGGAGAGACAGATTGGCCATCCCTTGAATCCAATGTATATAACAATATTCCTTTCTCTAATAAGATTAAAGCTGTTAATGTAGACATTCCCGTTGTTGCCTTTAAACATTCTGTGTCACCCTCACACGTTGTGCATACCATAATGTCATAGGAGTAGGAATTACATGAAGGAGACTGAGGTACCAGCCAGCCAAGCAACATTGCTGTTGTTTTCCAGGGTCCGCTAAGAGAACCAATGGCTCTGGTGTCACCCATTATAGCACATGCTTCAATCTTCTCCCTTCCAGTATTGATGAATGTCACAGATCATCATAAAAATGGTCAGCAGTGATGGAGGGGGTATCCTCATATCATAACTCCAGTCAAGCTGACCCTGCAACACCCACTCTGCAAGGCCCTACCCAGCAGAGCTTCTTACTGAGTTGCTTATGCCGTGTGGCTGGCTTCCGGAGAATGACCCGCTTGATGAAGAGCTGCAGGTGGTTGAGAAGAATGAAGGGTGGTGGAGCAGGGGGCCTGCCATGGTACTCCTCAATCAGGTCATGCCGCTGAAACTTCCAGATTTGATCAGTGTGCTCCTGCACCTGCTGGAATGTGTAGCTGGGAGAAAAGAATACAAGAGTCAGCTCTGCCACTCTGTGGTTGTAATTTAAATACAGTGGTACCTTGGGTTAAGAACTTAATTCACTCCGGAGGTCCGTTCTTAACCTGAAACTGTTCTTAACCTGAGGTACCACTTTAACTAATGGGGCCTCCCACTGCTGTTGCACCGCCGATGTGTGATTTCTATTCTCATCCTGAAGCAAAGTTCTTAACCCGAGGTAATATTTCTGGGCTAGTGGAGTCTGTAATCTGAAGCGTCTGTAACCCGAGGTACCACCATACATATAGAGTGTGGTGGTCCTCTCCTAAACATCCCATAAGTAGTGGTGGAGGGGCAAAGTTTTGCAGAAGCACATCTCCATTCTGAATAGTGGAGGCATCTTGCAGAACTGCCTGCTACTATCCATTAATACTACATCTGCTTAGCTGCTCAAGTGATGTCCTGAACTGGCCCATGCAACCTCTAGTTGGGTTCTGTACATGTTGCAATTTGGCAATCTGGGCTTGATGTAAATCACAAGAAGCTTAGTTGATCAAAGGGCAGTGACCATGACAGGCTTTCTAGGCCTGTCAGTCTCATTGTTGTTAGAAATGAACTAAGGGGAAAGAAATGACAGAAGTTAGTGCTGAATGTAGAACTTACTTGAACATTGCAATGAGAAGATTGAGGAGAAGGATGTTGGTGAAGAGCAGGTACAGGCAGAGCAAGATGACCGTCAGCCACTCAGGGAAGATGGGCTGTTGGTTTGTCTCATTGTTTTCCGGGCACTTGGGCTTGTATGGGTCAGTACCATTTGGGCTGCACTGATCCGGGTTGAAGTTCACTCCTGCCATAAAACACAATGAACCTCAAAAGTGCTGAGCTGTTCCTGGAACAGGAAGTCCTCATCCTATTTTCTTGCCTGCTGAGAGTAATCTGAAATGCCATATCTATAACACAGAATGACAGACGTCAAGCTCTGTTTAGAGTTTAGAAAACAAAGTTTTTCGAAGGTATGGAATGAATGACTCAGTCCTTTACTGACTGATATGAAAGCAGGAGCTAATCTGAGAGGAGATTCACATAATCACACACTTTTCTTCCTCCCTCTGAGAAATGTTATTAAAGATGTGCTGCCAGTGAATTGCTGCCAGAGACATGTCACAGGAGCTCATCTCCTGGGGACCCTGTATTTGCTTGAAGTGCTATTTATAGCAGCAGCCTAAGAACAAGGGCTGAGAAACCCAGTGATGTAGCTGCCTTGGGACTAAGAAGCAAATATTGGTGCATATACTTCAGATGATACTTAATCAAGCCAGAACTTACATAACACAAGAGGCACCATTGGGATAATTTTATCACACGTACAAGGTCAGCAACACATGATAACAGCATGATGGTTGCTTATGCCAGAGCAGTCTCAATCAAAAGCATATTAGGTAGCCATATTTTTCTAAAAAGCTTGATTATCACATGTTTACTTAGTTAACGATTGCTTGCACCATTGCTTCATATTTACTGTTTTTTATACAGTGCCCCCATGTGAGGTCAGGTCTCGGCCTATTTGGAATACAGTCTGCCCACAACTTACACGTTCCTGGGATTATGCCTAAAGCCAAATTTTGTATAGTCAAAACACATTGGGTTTGATGGCAGGTGGGGTTGCCAAAGTCTTTTTTCCCAGATGCTCGCCCCCTTTCAATTTGGGGGGGATTATTTTTTGCCAAACATATAAGTTATGAGCTTACTGTATACAGGCATCCTCCTACTTACATGGGGGTTACATTCTAGGCCCCCACATGCATAAGCAAAAATTGTGTAAGTGGGGAGCATCCTCCAAAAAGCCTCTAAACTCGTTTTTTCCTACTCTTCTGCTCTCTCTCCACACAACTCTTCAACCAGAGTTGAAGCTCCGAGGGTGGCTGGAGGCTGCACAGAAAAGCAGCAGCTGCTGCTGCCCTACCCTGTGTTTCAGCTGTTAAGTGGGGACTCTGAGCAGTCTAGACAAAGCCTCGTTGCATCTCAGATCTCTTTGGGACTTCCTACACCCTCACTGAAGTCCTCTTCAGGCTCCAAAGAGAGTCCCCTTGTGAGCCAAGGGGACTCTCCAGCTGTCTACTGCCATTTCCTGGTTTGAATCTATTTCCCAGCACCACGCAAATATTGGGTCACATGCAAGTGGGGGTGGGCTGTCTGTACTCTTAGTGGTGAAGTGAGGCATTCAAGCAAATTGTCCCTTGCTAGTCCACAGTATGCAATGATTCTGTATTCTGTACCATCGATATAGGAAGGGATCTGTCCAAATATTGTCAAATAAGAATGGTAAACAACGCCTCGGAAGATCCAGTCCACACGCTTCTCATTGTGGATCAAGATGGCTTGCTTGGCGACTCCAAAGGACACAACCCAAACAGCCAAGAGGAAGAGGAAGAAAAAGACATCCTTCATCTGTAAGCCCACAAAACAAAGCGGAAATTTATTTCTTTTGCCATGGAAACAATTGTTGCCCCAGGGCGTATTTAATTCTGGCACCCTCATCATAAAAGGAATGCCAGAGACTATGCAGTCACCATGGTGCTTATCAGTAGAAACAACTTACCATCCTCTTCACTATGATGATCTTGGGACCTAGAGTTTTACTGACTGTGAATATGTGCATCAAACGCAGGCAAAAAATAATAAAAGCCAGAGACAGAATGATCCTTCCAGGATATAAAGTGGCTGGAATCCATCTTAGCACAGGGGAAAGAAACAAAAACACACTTATTGAGATAGCAAGAGGAAATATCAGAAAGACATTTCCAAATATCACTATACCCAGACACAAGGAAGCAAGGAGGCTTAATTACCAAAGGACCCATATATCTCTGCACTAGTGTCCAACCTGCTGCAGCAAACAACTGTCATTCAAATAAACAAAGGGGATTGTGCATATGCTCTTGCTGCAACTATTTCCTAAGGCATACCAAGCACAGCAGCCAAAAGATGAAAAATACCCATAGAAATAGAAGAGGCTTAGAGGCTTAGAGGGAACTGGGTTGGGAGTTTCAGGAGTGAGATTAGATCTCCAACCAGGAAAAGAGCAGCAAGTGATGCCAAATGCTCAACAATTCCAGTCCTGCCAATTCATGAAAGAGCCAGTTAAAGGGAACTGTGGCATAGCAGGCAGCAGCTTTGCATACATAAATGTACTTATTTTTCTAGACCATTCTTCTGAGAGATGTCAGAGCTGCTTCCTAAAAATGATCAGTGAGGATGACTGTCATATCTTCCACAACCAGGGCGCTGCCACTAGGGTGACCCTATTCTGCACCATAGCAAGATGGATAAAGCCACCAGCATGATCAGAAGAAGAGTCTTCCCTGCATAACACAGGGCCTGATTTGAGAGGTATGGGGCGAGATTGTCTTTCAAGAGTTTGGGCCCTTAGTCATTTAGGGTTTTATATGCTAATATCAACATGTTGAATTTAGCATTTAGATTTTAAACCCCCCCCCCACTCATTTTCCAAACATGCCTTGTTCTCTTCCCTTTCCAGCTAGCTGGAATCATTGCATATTAACTCACCTGCAGCTTAGCCCAGCTATAAAGATTAGGATGGCACACACATCTAATTTATTCCAGAAATCGTTGAGGTACAAGGAAGCCATTTTCACTAAGCCAAACCCATCTGGGTCATAAAAAAGCTGAAGGAAGAGAAATGATTTTACTAACCATAGTTTATTGGATCAAAAAAGCATTGCGCCAAGGCACTATTCCCTTCTCTTTTGCATATGAACCAGAAAATTGGGACTTGCTCTCTAATTACAAACCAGGATATCAAATGCAACTTCCCCACAGCAGTTTTCTTGGAGGTTGATTCCAAAAGCTGAGTAACATGTTCTCATTTCTCACATGTAAAACAATAATATCAAAAGGACCTGAAGACTAAGGAGGGAGGGAGGGAGGAATCTCAGGCCCACAGAACAAATATGGCCATCAAGGTTTCTATAATTAGCCACTGAGATTCTCCATGCCATGCCTCGTCCCCAGGCTACATCCCTCACTGTCTCTGCCTAGCACTCTTCATGAGTGCTTTTGCATAGCTGAAATATATTCTTGAACTGTGATGATGATGCTTCTCTTGCTATCCTGGATGAAGAGAGTTGTGGTGTGTTTGTCTGTAGAAATCCCTGACTTTTGCATTGCTAGACTATAATAAAGGCAAAGTGTACAATGCCACTACCGAACTCAGGAGGAAGGGGGGGTTGTGGGCTCGCGACCCCGCCCACACTCCCGCGGGGCTGGCGTCAGCCTCGCGGGAAGCAGGGATTCCCTTTATTTGCATCACCCGCGGCGCCAGCCAATCGGCTGGCGATGGGGGCGGGCCTTCCAGAGGCCACTTAAGGTCGGGGCAGCCCTTGGCTCGCCCCTTTTCTCCCTCGCAGCGGACGCGTTTTCCCACCCACCCACCCTTTAGGTTTTGCCATCGACCTTGCTATGGGCTTCGGCTGGTCGCCGTTAGGGGCCGGGTAGGAGTTTTTCCATTTGGCTAATTGGCTGGTTTTGGAGCCACTTGGTTTTTTCGCCTACCTCGTAGCAATTCGTCACAACTTTCTCGGTTTTGGCGGTAGGCATTGGCCGGGGTAATTGTCATGCAAATGAGATGGGGGGGGGGGAACGCCATCACCTCCCCCAATGCTTGAAGGGTAGTTCGTTAAAGGACTCCGAGGGGCAACGCCTCGTCCGAAACCTACGGAGGCTAGGGCCTAAAGCGCGCCCCCGAGCTGTAACCCCTCAGGGAGCGCCTAGGGATATACATCTCGGGTAGCTCCCCCTGTTGGTGTTTAACCCTTCCTGGTTAGACCGGATAGTCGGTTAGGAGCCAATGCCTAAAGCCAATATCTCTCTTACCTGTAATCAATAAAGTTGTGGCCATTTTCGCCCATTAACCAAAATACTTGTGTCCGGTGTCTTTATTTATTCCACCTGTGGCGGGGGAGGGAATAGCCACGCAAAGGTAGCATCTATTGCTCTATCCACTTTTGTCCCCAGTCATGCCCTGGCCTCACTCACTATTCAGCACTGTCACATTGTTGCCACCAGAAGGTTGCCTATGAGAATATGTGACCCTTTGGGCTGGAAAAAGTTCCCCACACATAGCCTATGGGAACAGGCACTTGAGAGCACTGTTTCTGAACTGCATTGTCACGGCAGCCTTTGCACAGCCAATACCTGCCGTGTCTCCTCGCACACCAAGGAGAAGAGCCAGAAATAGATGACATACTCCCGCCAGGATGGAGTTGGCTGGAAATCTATCATCAACACATAGGCAAAGAGCCAAAGGAAGGTGAAGTAGGAAAGGATATTGAGGTGGAAGATGACAACAGGAGCTGTAAAGAAGGCTCGGAAGCGGTTCAGGCAAGTCATAGGCTGTAGCCTCTTCTCTCTGTGAAAAGTAAGAAAGAACGATATAGTTTTACATCTTTGGAGGAGATACCAGAGAATTGTAAGAGTGGACTGGTCATAGCTGCTACCATGCAGTACAAAAACGTGAGAACTAAATCTCTATGCCAGAGAGTGGTGCAGTCAAGCCCTGATAAGTACCTGAATGTGATGAGGCCAGTGTAGAGAAGGGGGAAGAACAGCATACACATGATGACCCGACATATCCCATTATCGACACTCAGCTTGCCCCACCAAACTTTGGTTAAGAAAGCCTAGAAAGAGAAACAAGGTGCAATGAAGGTTGAGGTCTGTTTTCTATGTCCTAGGTAAGGTCAAGAACAGAAGGCGAAAGATGGGACATACTTGGGGACCAGTCTGCAGTGAGGACAGCAGGCTACATTCTCTGCTGAAAGTCTGTGGGCTTTATGCCAAAAAATAGAGGACAAATGCTAAATAGCATAACTGTGACTGTGGTAAAAAAATATGCCAGAAATTTGTGTGGTTTTAACTTGGCAAAGGAAACAAAAGAGGGTGATAGGGCTTGTCACATGCTCTGGCAAAATGAAAGTGGCCATCATGTGTGGATCTCAGGACCCAGAAGGATCCACACAAGCATGAGCTGTGTCGTTAGCGGAGTCAGAATCACTGGCAGTACAAGGAATCCCACCTATCAGGAAAATTTAGACCACACAATAACTGTAGGCCTTGACTTAACCTCTGTGCCCCCATATCACACACTGATTCCACATATGCAACCTAGAATGAATAGTGTTTCCACAGTAGCCCCCCCCCCCCAGTCAACACCATTCTTCCTGTTGCATTTGGTTAGCCACTCTGAAAACAGAATGCAGGACTAGTAGGCCTTTGGTCTCATACAGTGGGGCTGTTCTTATGTTCATTCACTCACTCATTTGTTTCTGAAAACCCAGATGATATTTCTCTTTTTTTTTTTAGATGTGAACTAATGTAGTCCTGGTGGTATTGCTTTACAATTTTCCATCATTACTTGTTCTAAAAGGCCTGCTCTTTGCTGTAGAGTATCTGCAGTATTTCTGCAGTTCAAACCCTGAGTGTTCACCCTCAATGGAGCAGCAGGAACTACAACACAGGAATTCTTAAAGGGGCAGCCAAAGTTTCCCAGTAGCCAAATGGAACTCTACTTAGAGAAGGGTGACCTTTTCTGTCATTGGAGCATCCGCAACAATGGCCATGCATAGTGAGGTGTGAAGTTTCTCAGGCAGTAGTAGAAACAGAGATGGTTACTTTAATTAAAGGGTGGAAATTGGGTGATGTTTCCCCAACAGTGGTCTCTCTTCTAAGTATTTCAATTAATCCATTCTGTTGGGGCTACATATTGCACAGTTAGCTGTAAATCAGATTAACATTACTATTTAAGCAACAAAGTTTTGTCAGTAAGAACTCCAACCTGGATGCCCCCATAAGAAACAAATTTCATATTTTTGGCCTCCAGGGCTAGTTGTAAGCAGGTGGTCTTCCCCCAAGCATCAGATATGCGGATCAACAGTTTTTGGGCTCTTTCTTCATCCTTCCGGTAACATTCAGTGAAGACACCTAGAAGAGTAACCGGGATTAGATATTCTTATTATTTCTTTTGTATTTCTCTCCCATAGGTTCTCTGAGAAGCACTTCCACCTCAAACAAGCCTGTGAGGTAGCTTAGCCTGAGGATTAGTGAGCTGCTATGTAACAAACTTAACAGCCAAGACTGTGAAAGCCACAATAGTGTAGCGGATACTGTATTGACCCAGGACTGGAGAGGCCTGGTTTGCAATCCCTACTCAGGCATGAAGCTCTCTGGGTGACCTTGGCCAGCCACTGTGGTCCTAGACTGAGGGGTTTTCCACCAGCCCTGCCACTATCCCTGCTTTTACCACTGAATCAAAGCAAATGTCAGTCCACAGAAAACCCCAACTGACATTTGCTCTGATTCAGCAGTAAAGAACGAGTTTCCCTGAGGGAAAAGCGGTGGGGCGAGAGGAACTGTGGGCAAGCCCTGTGCCTCTCAGCCTTATCACAGGACACAGGTGAGTATCATGTGCATTGCAGGGACATAATAAGCAATAGTACCAGTATAATGACACTGTATTCTTAGTCACAGAAACAGAGACTACAACTATGTGTGTGGCTCAGGAAAGAGCTCAGGAAGTAGGCTATGTGTTGGGGGGGGGGCTCTAAAAGCAACTTAATTAGAGAACAGGCATAGTTGTAGTATAGCTTCTTGATCCCAGTGTTCACCTGTTGTTGGGATCATTGCTTACAGAGCATTTACATACAAAACGCCCATGTTTCAGAATGAACTGAATTTATAGGATCTGTGTAGTTGTACTGAGGGATCTAGCCTTTCATGAGATAACGCCATGGTGGTCTGTAGTGTGAGCAGGGGAGACAGAGTAGGTATCACAGGAAAGCATCCAGTAAGTTGGAGGACTTAACGTGCCCTGATCAGAGGCCTACCAGCCCAGACTCACCAATGGCTCGGTACTCATACTCCTCTGCCAGGTTCAGCATTTCCTCTGTGCTGTCAGTGTCATCTTCCTCCTTGGACAGCTCCTTCAGTATCTTGCTGCAAGCCAAAGCTGCTGCAGTGCAGTCCTGGCTCTGAAGCAAAAGGACTCAGGTTAGCAAGAACATGATACTTCTGGGTCCCAGGTTGACCGTGTAACCTTCAGGAGTCCTCTCTTTTGGAAGTGAGCTTGCTGCTCTCTCAGCCCTTCCCACTCCTAGTCTGTGGACGTCTTTGTCATTCCCAGCTTCTCACTGACTTCTCACTAGCAAACCTGTGATTGGCCTGGACTGCTTCAAACTCCAAGCAGATACTCACAGGAGTAACAGCATCTTTTCAAAAAAAATAAAAAAAATCCCTGTACATTAGAAATCCAGGATAATCTTCTATGTGGAGAATATCTTTCATTTTTTTTAAATGGAAGAGCATTTTGCTATGTGCAGCCTCAACTGGTGCAACCCAGATTCAAATTTATCACCTAAGTGAGAACTAGGCCCAAGGCCTCTTCATGTTAAAGGAGTGCCAAAGGAACCCCATGTCTCACGCAAGGGGGCTGCTGCTAGCAGAGGCGGTGAAGGTTGTGAAGGCTCAGAACTGTAAGGAAGACAACTATGAAGACATCTTACCAGGTTTTCTTGAGCTGGGTACAGTACTATCTGGAGATTGTTAAAAAAAGAAAAACTTTACCTGGGTCCAGATGATGTCAGCCAGTTCCTTGCGGTTTTGGACAATTGCCCAAATGAGCAAGTCCCTAATGGGATCCATTGTGAATGTGACTCGGCCAGCAGAACGCTTGTACAGGGATCGGAGACTAACCCCTTGTACCTTTAAAAGAGGGGTGGGGGGAGAACATGATTATAAAGCTGGAATCAGATAACAATTGCTAAGTGGTGGTGTGAGTGAAAGGAGAACTATTGTTCTTAATTTTCATGTTCATTTTCTGTCCTGCTATCGAGCACACACACCATGGTCAGTGATTCCTTCTTCACACAAACGTCAATACTGGATCAGGTGTCTTCAGCCTCAAATTAATTTCCCTCATGGAGGCTGTGTACACATAACTTTAAAGCTCATTCAAACCACATTCTTTCCCTCAAAGAATTTGAGGCATTGTAGCTTGCTCCTCAGATTTACAATTCCCAGCAACCTGTAACAAACTACAGTGCCCAGCATTATTTGAGGGGGGGATATGTCCTTCAAAAGTCTAGTGTGTACACAGCCATAGACTCACCATTCACCTTCTGCCACCAACAGAAGGCACAAGGAAGGAGGCATCTAACCCTGGTACAGTCTCTTTTTCTCCCTCAGCTTGCTTAACCAATTCTAAGGCAATTTCTTTGGGTCTAGGAAGATACAGCACATCAGGCCTTTTTCTGGTTTGAAGTTATGGAACAAAATCTTGGAACTAAATTTAAGAGGAGAGAGGCTGGGATACAGAGATCCACAATCATATTGAAAGGAAGTCAGAATCAAAGAGAGAAGAAAGGGCACTAGACATAGTAAATGGAACTGGCAACAAAATATTTCAGTGTGACGTGAAGCATTCCAGCTGCACTATTCTACTCCCATTTTTGTCTCCATGCCCCCAAACATAGAGTCAGCATTCTGTGGCAGTAGGTTGACAGGGTTTCCCTCCTTACAGTTGTATTTTTTTACTTCTGCAAACAGGAAGGTTTTTTCAAATCTGCTGATACCTCTCTATTGCAATTGGGCAGTGCTGTTTTGATTACATAACTGATGGCACTTGCAACTTGAACATTGGAAATAGGGGAAATCACGGCATGAATGTCCTGGGTGCCAGTAAAAGAAATCTCCAGTATCAATTCTTCATTCAGCTTCTGCTGCTACAGCAAACTGACTGCAGGACACAGTATAATATTAAAATGTATACGTATAACTAGCTTACCAAAGGTGATGTTCTCCTGGCATTGGTGCAGGGACCACTATTAGAAGTGGCAAGGGGATGTATGGACTGCCCTGTACATTCTGTACTAAAAAAGGGGTGCCATGAAAGGTTATAAGGGATTAGTAACATGTGGAGATACATTACATTGAGCTTGATATGGGGAACGGCGATAGAGAGCCGGTGTCTCTCAGTGTTCTTCGGCTTAGGGTACAGCTGCTGAGTGAAATCTCCCAACAGCTCCCTCAGCACCTGGGACACATGGTGCATTTGGACTCTTGGCACTTTGGAGAAAGCTGAGCGCTCCTTCTCTTCCATTAACACCTTCTGTAGCTTTGTGTGGAAGACGCTGGAGTTTGCCATGTTTTCATAGAGGTAGATCAGGGTGTCCCAGGTAACAAACTCCTTCAGGCGCACACCTTGCTCAAGAAACAGCTTGACAAAATCTGGCTTGTTGGCTATGAGGGCAGCAGCCATCATTGGGTGCAGATCAGAGGGCTGTTGGCCAAGAAGACAACCAGAAAGAGACAACATCATCCAAGGGTAATGCAGATTGTCCTCCCCATGATTGGGGGGGGGGGGTGGAGAGAAAGAGACAGACAGACAGGGACATGGACACACTCACAGTGCAAGCTCAAAGGTAATGAGGAAGCATACAGGAGTTGCAGCAGTCTCTAAAAAGGCAGCAGCTGATAGCTATAGCAAAGTCCCTGAAGCTGATGAAGCAGGCAGTAGAAAGCTATGAGATAGAAGCTGGCCAGCATATGTTCAAGTGTTCTATCTCCCGTTTAGTCCACATTTACACCTCAGCAAAGCACAGAAAGCAGCAGGCAAATTGAAGCAAGCAGGTCTCACTGATGCTGATGGGGCACAGCCACTTCCTTTCTAGCATGGAGTGATGGATGCATGAGAAACCAATAATAAGAGTCTTTCCACAGCATGCTACCCTAAGGGACAACAGGACAATAGTGGGTGAGCCATGCCCATGGGGTCAGTCAGCAACACACGCCACCCCCCCATGGTTACCACTGCCTCCCATTCCAAGAAGTAGCTGGAAGTTGCCATGTTGGCTCTGACACAAAATATGTATGACACAGGTATTCTTAACATGCGATTTTTCAAGGGATGCGGGTGGCGCTGTGGTGTAAACCACTGAGCCTTGGGCTTGCCGATTGGAAGGTCAGCAGTTCAAATCCCCGCAATGGGGTGAGCTCCCATTGCTCGGTCCCTGCTCCTGCCAACCTAGCAGTTCAAAAGCATGTCAAAGTACAAATAGATAAATAGGTACCCCTCCAGCGGGAAGGTAAACAGTGTTTCTGTGCACTGCTCTGGTTTCACCAGAAGCGGCTTAGTCATGCTAGCCACATGACCTGGAAAAACTGTCTGTGGACAAACGTTGGCTCCCTCAGCCAGTAAAGTGAGATGAGCACTGCAACCCCAGAGTCGTTCACGACTGGACTTAACTGTCAGGGGTCTTTTACCTTTCTAAAAAGATTTTTCAGTGAGGGCAGAACCCAGCTCTTTAGCATGTCACAGCAACAGGGCAGCCACTCAACCACACTGCCAGTGCAGCAACAACAGAGTTTAAATAACTTGGTTTACCTATTTGTAAAAACCCTAAAAACGTGAAAGTATTCGCTATTTGATGAAATGTCACTTGGAGCCCATGGGATAATTCCACCCTACTCTGCTATTGTCTTCTGGTGCCAGTTGACCAGTAAGAGTGTTTTCTGCACAGACAATAAAAATTGCATTTTCCCTACTTTTTGTGGACACCTCTAAGAAACATGACGCAATCCCTTAAGACAGTTTACACTTCTGATAAAAGTGGGTGTCTTAAAGATTTCTCAAAGTAGCAAGCTGTAAAAGTTGAGCTTTAAAGAGTTCACATCCAAACTTAAAAACCTCTGGCAATGTAAGAGTTGTTTTGCACCTTCTGACACCACAAGTTCTCTGAATTCTTTGATCATCCCAAGTATGCCTGCCGTTGCCAGACAAGCATTATGGCTATTCTGTCCTCCATATGAACAATAGCAAACAAGGAATGTGTTACATAAGATCATGCATACTGGTGCACTGATCTATTATTCCCTTACAAAGAGTTCTCTGGGCAGTTTACAATGCAACTGAGTGAAATATACAAAGGCGAGCCAGGAATTACTGTTGAGATACAACAGGCACCCACAACTTTGCAGAGATAACTGAATACATTTTTGTATTAACAATGCATCTAGATGAGAAGCTCTCTGCCTTAAGTGTTCATTCCGTATTGTTTTTAAACCTAGCTTTAGTTGTTTCCATACTGTTTTAAAAACTATTTTATATGTTTTTATGGCATGTTTGCAAATATTAGTCACTTTTTTGCCATGGCAATGCAAAGCTACTTACAAGAGCTGCCATTCCATTACTCTTGACCCTCTCTTCCTCATAATGTTTCTACAACACAACACAACATCATTGCATTGTGTCTCCTCATCCCTGCCTGCCAATTGTGTGAAGGTGGGGAGACACACCTCATGATGACATGTCACGAGTGTTAGTGCATTGCAGCACATATTAGGGGGAAGGAAGAGCAAAGAGACACAGATTGGCAGCTGTGCAAGGCAGCTCTTATAACATCTGGTTTCACCCTCAAGACACCCCATGCCTTCCCAAGAGGCATGCTTGCAGTCAAGCCAAGCCTAGTGCTTTTAGTAAAGGTAAAGGTAAAGGTACCCCTGCCCGTACGGGCCAGTCTTGACAGACTCTGGGGTTGTGCGCCCATCTCACTCAAGAGGCCAGGGGCCAGCGCTGTCCGGAGACACTTCCGGGTCACGTGGCCAGCGTGACATCGCTGCTCTGGCGAGCCAGAGCCGCACACGGAAACGCCGTTTACCTTCCCGCTAGAAAGCGGTCCCTATTTATCTACTTGCACCCGGAGGTGCTTTCGAACTGCTAGGTTGGCAGGCGCTGGGACCGAGCAGCGGGAGCGCACCCCGCCGCGGGGATTCGAACCACCGACCTTTCGATCGGCAAGTCCTAGGCGCTGAGGCTTTAACCCACAGCGCCACCTGCGTCCCTAGTGCTTTTAGACCCTGCTCTAATTATGCAGGCAGAAAGCAGATATACTCATTTCCAGTGTGTGTCACCAAAAGCTTTCCTACCTTCCACTCATGATCATCAGTGAAAATCTCACTCCGGGCAATATCCACCCTGTTCCATGCCACTGCAAGCTTCAGCTGGTGGTCCCAGTTTTCATGGCCTAAGTGATCTCTGTATCGAGAAGCTACAATAGAGGAATAAACAAAAACATGGCTGAAACTAGGATGCAAAGGGCTGAACTTTATTGGCTGTCTCTTACTCATGCACATCCAGAACTTGAAGGGGAATGAATGGCAAAAGAAACATATTGGGAGGCCTAGGTACCTTGCAACATAAAGGTATCACTAGCATACCCTTTTGGCCCCCAACTGCTTCTTTAAATATCCTATGGATTTAAGCACATGTAACATACCCAACATTACTGCCTAGAGCTTGGTTACTCTGAGCATTTTCCAAAGAGACTTTCTTGTTTATGTTGACATTTAATGGCTAAAGCAAAGCAAGTATGGAGTCATTTTAATGTTTCCATTATGTGGCTTGCTTGTTTCATTAAGTATTTGAGCTGGGGTTTCTTTAATTGCTGTTACCTCCTATGAGCTTTAAGGTTAACAATCAAACTCAACACATCAAATAAAATGTGTTTGTGTCAAATGACTTTGTATCTCCTAGGTATTGCTCAACATCCCACTTCATGCAATGTCACAGTTTCGGGTTATGATACCAGGTAGTATTTGTTGTACTGTACAGTTACTGACTCACACTTCCATGTGTGAAAGGGTTAACCTGAGCTCAGGTTGCCAGTGAATGTGGCTTAGCAGGCTGTCAGCAGCCTCTGCCCCCCCTCTTCCCCCCCCTTAATGCTTCCTAGAACAAGCAAAGAAGGAGTCATGTAGCATTGGCTCCCCATTCAGCTGATCCTGTAAGTGAACTGAATCTCTTTAAAAGTGAGATTTTAAAACCTGCATCTTTGCAAACCCAAAGATTGCATGATTCCTTTTGTAAGGAAACAAAGTACTTTTCTTTTTATAGTTGCTTGGAAACTTTTCATCTTTGTTTTACTTCCAGAAGATGGAGATTTGTTTGCTGTAACTTCTGGGAATTTCTTAAGTAAAAAATCACTTATTTGCAAAGCTAAGTTTCTGTGATTTTTTTCTAGCCTAAGTATTTTAATGGGGAACATTCTTTAAAGGTGGATGAGGGTAGATGCAAACCTAACCAAGTTTTAAAGTTCTTCGAGCAATCACCATTGTGCTTAACTCTACTACTGGAGAGTAGGAATCTCTCTTCCAAGCCTCTCTCTCCAACAGTATTTTGCTCGCTGCATATGGTGATCAGGTGTCCTTGCTGTGCCTCCACTTCCATGGAAACAAATCCCTCAAGGTAAGTGAAGTCTAAATTATGACACACAAAAGTTTCTACAGTTCAGTACTGTCTTGTGCTGCATTCTGAAGCAATACCATATTCCAACACAAGGGAATGTCCTAAAAGAAACAGTTTCACTTACTGATCTCTGTACCTCATCTGCAACACCCACTGCACTTCTCACCTTTGAGCATTGCTTGAAGAATCGCTACATCGACATCCTGTTGTCCATCTTTGCCTTCCCTGAAGATGGTCAAGAGCTGCCTGTTGCGCACAATATCCTGGATCTGCAAATGCCAAAGAAAAGGTAGGACTGAAGGTCCTAGCTCATGATTGCAACTTCACTAACAAAACCCAGTAAAAGCTGCGCAGAGACCATTTGCCTTACCTTTTTGGTCCATTCCACAATCTTACTCTCAGTAAACTGCTCATAGCTCTCTTTGAAGAATATGCTCAGTTTTTTCTGAATGAGGGAGATGCTTATTTGGGAGATGGGCAGATTAGCCACTTGAGCAATGACATCAGCCACCCGTCCTGAGCCTTCCACAACCACACAGGGGGTGCCATTGGTAATTGCATTGTAGATGGTCTGTAGAACAGAATACAGGAGCATGACTACATTTGAGCTGGTGCTGTCTCATGGACATCACTTTGATATTGCCACTAAGTTCAGAATCAATTTATGAATTGATTGAGCTTGTAGAATGACATCTTGGAATTCTGAACTGTATCCAGTGGCGTAGCGTGGGTTGTCAGCACCCGGGGCAAGGCAAGTAATTTGCGCCCCCTAACCCATGGATTTGCGCCCCCTAACCCTAACCCCCCCCAGATGTTGCGCCCGGTGCGGCCGGCCCCCCCTGCACCCCCCACGCTACGCCACTGACTGTATCATATCACATGGCACAGGTGGGAGATCATATTTCAGAATATATATGCTCCTTGTAGGCTGTAGTAATCTATGGAGCATATCTGGGATTAAGGAGTAGTATAGAGAACTTCTTATGTGAAGGAAAGTTTACAAACATGATTCTCCCATCTGCTGCCTTAAGTGATGTAGTTCAGAATTCCACCTTGCTCTGCCACTTCATTTTGCCGATCAGCATGTTGAGCAGGTTTCAACAGTTTTAGAGTGATTCTCATTGTTTACGGCTAAGGCATACTCTCATATCTTCTGCTATGCAGAATCTCTTTGCTATGTGTGAGTTAAAAGGGCTTGAAATGTACAAGTCAGAACTCTCTGTGCCCACACAGCCAGTTCCTGCTTTGTACTTACAACTAGATGTGTTTCTACAATGTCACACAGACACCACAAAAGTGGTAACCATGTGATTGAGGCACACTGTGCTCTGAGAGAGAAATATCCAGAGGTTAACAATTACTGAATTCTCCTACACTCTGCTTCTTTTCCCATAATTAGTTGCCCTGATGCCTGTAGAGTACTTACATCAAGAGTCCCAGGGCCACCCTCAAGTACTACACAAACGATTGGTATTTTAATGGCAACTCCTGTAAGGAAATAAAGGCTCAGTCAGTCCCATGTGCTGAAAGCTAGTCATTCTTTCCCTTCTTGCTGATGCCCATTGGCAGTTACCTTTGAATCCAGTTAAAATGAACAATATTTATCTCAAATAACATTAAGAGCAATCAATTAATAGCAGCTACATAAATAACATTTCTAATGATAATAAACAAACGCAACCACCATCACACAAATAAGCCAGCGTTAAGCCACAATTGGTTACTTACTCACTATGGTATCAGTTGTTTGTTGCTTGCAGTCAGTCCATTTGCTTATTTCGTTTAAATGATTTTTAGGGGAAAGTATCAGAGCAACATACAATAGGAGTGATAAAAGGCCAATATACAATCATATAAAAAGTAATCAGGATACAGCAACAGCAGAAAACGTGTGCAAAAACATCTTTGTAGTTTTTTTGTTTGTTATGAAAACCTCCACCTCCTCTTATACTTTGCAGCTCGTTTTATTGCTCATATAGAAAATAAAACCATGTCAAACTGTAAAGTCAGATTCTGGTTGGGATTCACCCCATAACATGGCTGCCGCAAACCACAACTTTGCCTACTACCCTTCCAAGGCAACACCCTTAGCATTTTTCCATTTCTGCAACAAGCATAAAGTCATTCTTTGGAGGGTTTTTTTTCCCTAAAAGCAGGCAGTATATAAATTTTAATAATATAAATAAATACAAGATTTGAATTTATACTCACAAAAATAGATAACATAATTTGGCTCACTTAACAACTTGCTCCCTGGAGGGCAGTTTATCACAACTGCCAGTATGTACCCTTATGCCAGCAGCTTCTCCAGTGCAAAGCCGTTGTCTCATCCTGTTACTTTAGCTAATCAGACTTTGAAATAAAACCATCTGAGTAGGAATTCCATTTGGGTTTTCATGGATATCAGCTGAGGTAGACCTGAGAGGCATACACTGCCACAGGGAATCCCATTGTTTTACTCTAGTTTTTCATGGAGGTCATTTTCTCGTTGATTATTGAGACCTGAGAATCCCTTAGAATTGATATACAGTATCTCAATAACACATGTATTTTTTAGACCAGGTCTTTATAACTCCTCAATTTCTGCTGACTATTCATTTTCTTCCACCTTCCTTAGGTCTTTCCATAACTTCTTTTCTTCAGGTCTAACTGTCACCAACTTCTTTTTCCCACTTGCCCTTTCCCATCATTCTGCGCCCCTCCCTTCACTTGCCCTGCATTCCACCATGTCACAAGACTAGCCATTTATGCTGTCACAACTAAGAACATAGGAGCTGCCTTAGACAAAGTCAGACCATCAAGCTCTCAACTGTACACTGAACAACGACAGCACTCAGACTTTCTTCAGAAAACAGTCATTCCCACTTTTATCTGGAGATGTCAAGGATTGAACATGGGACCTTTAGAACGCAAAGCATGTGCTGAGCAATATCACTTGACAATATCTTGGCATCAAAAACAGACTAGTATATTCAAGACTGCAGTACCAAATGGAAGAAATTGCATACCACTGGAAGCAACAACCAAATCTAAAGAAACAACTGTTCTTCCCTCCCATCTCTAACAACAGTGCCCCTATTATATGGATGTTGATTCCAGGATTCAAGTCTTTTGGCACTTTACCTTAGCAAATAATGTCCTGATATTTCAATGTCCTGATATTTCATGATCTCTCCACTCTCCATCTGACATCATCAAGGCCTAATGCAGAAGCCTAAAAATAGGGAACCTTTGGTCCTCCAGGTTTTGATGGGCTTAAAACTTATATTGAATCTATTCCTGTAAATGTACAGTGGTACCTCAGGTTCAGAACTTAATTCGTTCTGGAGGTCCATTCTTAACCTGAAACTGTTTTTAACCTGAAGACCACTTTAGCTAATGGGGCCTCCCGCTGCTGCCGGAGCACGATTTCTATTCTCATCCTGAAGCACAGTTCTTAACCCAAGGTACTATTTCTAGGTTAGCAGAGTCTGTAACCTGAAGCGTTACAGACTGTAACCTGAAACCCACCCAGGGACTTATGATGAAGGGCAAGTAATCAATTTAACAACAACCAACAACCAACCTGGCTATAGGCCATGCTGAATGGAGCTGATGGGAGCTGAAGTCCAACAGAACCTGAAACAAGTTCTTCATCATTGGCCTGGCTGACATAAATGAATTCCAAACTAAACAAGCCTTAGAGGAGGGAAGGGCTCAGATTGCACACCAGACTTTTATCAGTAAGGAGATACTCTGTATATTGCATCACAATTACCTTCTTTCACCTTCGTTTGCTCCGAAATGAACTTCTCAAGTCTGGTCCTCAAGGGGATCTCCACACCATATTTCCCATGTGTCCCATCATCCACTAGGATGAAGTGTGAATGATTACTGTCCAGGCAAGAGAGGTTCCCTTGAGTCTCCTCATCCAGGACATATTCAGCTGGGAAGCTACCCTGTAAACATCCAGGGGTTGGGGGGGGAAGTGGTCAGAAACCAACAAAGGACTTAATTATTGGGGCTCTAACTCTTGCTTGGGTTTGCATAACATGCTTCACTAAAATCTTCCTGTAGAGGAATGCCTTATCTTTAGAAAATGTGGCATGTTTTTTGAAAGTGGGCATGTTGAGGTCTTTTTCTAGTACCAAAACAAACGCTACAAATGGTGCTTACTTTTCTTAAGAGTTTGATGAGGTAGCAGTGGGATCTGCAGGGTGTTAGAACACAAAACTTTCCACTCCCCAAGAAATGGTACTTGTATATGATTGGTCTATATTTATAATGCAGTACCATTATAATGAATTGTACCTGTATATGATTGGTTTGCATTTATAACTTATAACTTACTGCTCATCCTTTTTCATCTGTCATCAAAGTCTTAACAAAACAAAAAACAAAAATTTCTTTTTGCAGTGCACATGTGATCCTATACACCTGTTAATTTCACCTGTTTCCTTCCTTTTCTTTTTTTCAGCAGAAGCTTAAATGCAAATTGGATTAAGTATATTGGGGGTGTGTGTGAGAAATTATATGGATATACCTGCACGCTATTTTAGGAACAGTAAGCACGTATGTATATGAAATATAGCCATATTTCCACCAGGATAGAACAGCCAAAATGACATTAAATATGACATGTATGGGATTGATCTGTAAGCATCCTATTCTTCTAGTAGCACAGCCTGAAGATGGCTCACCATAGGACAGATGAGGCTACTCCGGTTGTGTACTGTCCCCCATGTTGCAATGCCAATGGTGATAATCTCTCCTTTATAGTTGCTGCTCATGCTGAAGTCCCGTACTGCTTCTCCAACTTGCTTCATCACGCCAGCATGAGAACCACCAGTGATGATCCAGGCACCTGGGAAACAAAAAACATGAGTGGATTAAGGCCAGCTACTTCATTTCTGAATCTTTGTTCAGGATTAGGGAGCAATACTTCATTTTTTTAAATAATAATAATAATAATAACCCTGCCAGCCATTTAGTCTGATGGAGTTGAGTGCTTGTTCCTCACTGCTATGAAGTCTTTTCCCTGGCTCTCATTTTAGCTTTCTGATCTCCTTTTGTTGGGAATTTTATTTTAGGTTTTATTACTTCTTAATGATTAAAAACCACCTCAGGGGTCCATCTGATTCTTAATGATTGAAAGAAGAGGTCAAAATATTGTTATCAGATTAGGGATTGGGCTGTGTGGTCTCTTTGTGTCCCTTCCATCTTTAGGTTTCTATAGTTGTTAGAAGAGGCTGCTAAAATGGTCACACTGGTTAAGATACATTTTGCACAGCAAAACCCCCATTTTAAAAAATGGAGATTAGCTTAGGGCTGCCATACATCTGGCATTTGTCCGTCGAAAATGGTGTGGTATCCAGGCGGAATTTTTAGAAAGCAGCTGAAAAGTCTGGAAAATCCTGGCTGTGTGGCAGAAGCGTTGGGGTTTTTTGGTGATTTTCCTAAAAACTTCAATTTATTTATTTACAAAAAACAGCTCAACAACTTTTGTGTCTAGATTTTCACTTTTTGAAATATGACAATCCTGGCTATTGGCTCTTAATGGCAAACTTTATCAGTGGCTAGCAAAAATCTGAATGATATTTCCATAGTACACATCCCTACACATAGCAGCTTGAGGCAGATAGAATCAGACAAAAAGGACAGATTTTGGACTTCTGGACCTCTAAAGGTGCTGCAAGACTTGATGTGGATTCGGTGAACTTTGGTGGGGATGTCAGTTGGAGTACTTGATGCTGTATCTCCACTAAAGTGCAACATGGATATTTGTGAATAAATACAAATATTACAAAATACCAGTAAGCTTCCAGTGATTTCTTTCCATATGAAACGAAACCGGAGTAGGTGCTGCTTCCTTGTAACCCTCTTACCATCTGGAGAAGTGAGGGAGCAGGTAACAATAATACATAAAGAAACAGAGAAACAATACAGGAACATGCCCTTTATTGGTGGCTTTGGAGCAGGATTCTGCCTTACCTGTTGTCTGTGCTACTTTAACAAGCCCCCTCCGGAATATGTTTTTCAGTCTCAGCTTCATGTTGAAGTTTTTAGCTCCTCCTGTCACAGATATTAAGAGGTTGGGTATATCAAGTCCCCAGTGCTGCGTCATCAGCTGGTAAATTACGCTTGGGGGGGTATTAGAGGAGACACGCACAAACTGCAACAGGAGAATAAAGCAAATAAAGCACAGATGGTATGAGAAAGCTATTCTCTGATTCTAGCAACTATGGCCAATATCGTAAGAGTTCCAGGCTCTCCACAGGCCCTCCCATTCAAGCATCCAAGGAGTCTTGTGAATCAGCAACATATTCCCAAAGATTTGTGTCTGAGTGGAATAGGAAGTCACAAAGACAACGTAGAGAATATCTTCTGTGACTTTTTTTTGGGGGGGGGGGGGCAGAAATCTATTTCAATCTACAAAGGGTTCTTTTTCTACTCCGAGACAACTCTTCTTATTGTTCCACTTATTATTTATTAATTTATTAGAGAATATAAACCACTTGATAAAATCTCCAAGCAATGCACATAAGAATTATCAATGTAGCACTGATAAATTCAGCAAATATTAAAAACAAGTGTACATGAATAAATTATGTGTCTGGCTAGGCTTGCTAAAATAAAGAAGTTTTTATTAGACATCTAAAATAGTACAGTGAAGGCACCTGCCTAATGTTAATAATTCCCAGTATCTATGCTATGCAAGCTCTATTTCTGGACATTTTGGGAGCTGGGAAAAACAACACATAATCGCGGGCTGTGGAAACAGGTGCACTAACTGTGTTCCCCTCCCCACCCCACTCTGTAAGTTGAAGGGTGACAGGAAATAAATGTTATGCCTAATGTAGGGAGCCTCCACATGCAGAAGCAGGCTCCCCACTCCTGACAGTTGCTCCCCTTATCACAAAAAACACTATTCAGATGAAATGCTTCATGATGAATCTACATGAACAGGGCTGTACCTACTGGTACCTCCACCCAATGTCTCACACACCAGCTTGCCTCAGCCTGAGGTTCACGCACTCAGAATAAACATCTGCAGTGAGGGAACATTTGCATGCACAGCTTCCTCTCTGCATACATTCAAGCTATATATGCAGAGATCAGGCACAGATGATGAATGACACTGGGGGTGAGACTACCTTTTAGGGGGTTGTTTCAGATATTGATTCAGTGCATAAGCATTTCAACTGAATGGGACTAAATTGTCACCTTCAATGCTGTCAAGATTATACCGTATTTTTCGCCCTACAGGACGCACTTTTTCCCCTCCAAAAATGAAGGGGAAATCTGGGTGCGTCCTATGGGGTGAATGCAGGCTTTCGCTGAAGCTTGGAGAGCGAGAGGGGTCGGTGCGCACCGACCCCTCTCGCTCTCCAAGCTTCAGGAAGACATCCGCAGCCTAGGCAGCCCTGCAGGAGGTCCCGCAGGGATGTCTAGGCTGCGGATAGCAGCCTGCTTCCCGGAGCGTCGGGCACTCTGCTTTCAGGGCGCCCGGCGCTTCAGGAACACATCCGCAGTGTGGGGAGCCCTGCAGGAGTTCCCCGCAGGGCTCCCCACACTGCGGATAGCAGCCTGCCGCCCGGCGGGCAGAACACCCTGAAGCAGAGCGCCCCGCATGCCGGACAGACATCCGCAGCGTGGGGAGCCCTGCAGGAGTTCCCCGCAGGGCTCCCCACGCTGCGGATAGCAGCCTGCCACCTGGTGGGCGGGGCGCCCTGAAGCAGAGCGCCCCTCGCACTGGGCAGACATCGGCCAGCCCCACAAGCTCGGGGGACAGCAGGGAGGCGCAGCGCCACCATCCCGCTGTTCCTCGATCTGGTTCGGTTTCCCCGACCTGCTTTTGGGGGGGAAATAAAGGGAATTTCCCCCCCTTTATTTCCCCCCCAAAAAACTAGGTGCGTCCTATGGGACGGAGCATTCTATGGGACGAAAAATACGGTAATTTTGTAATGAGACTCATGCAGTTGGTCTTGCCTGCATGGCTGTGGGATTATTAGCAAAAACATTAATACCCTGCTCATCTGGCTGGGTTGCCCTAGCCATTAAGAGTCATAGCAACAAAGTAGGATATACTCGTTGCATAAGGGCTAGCTTGGAGCCCCCATAACATTTAAAGGATACCTAGTAGGTTAGAATCCCAGAGTATGAGTACAGAGTCTTACTTTTCATTCTTGCCCTTGCAGCCTGAACACTTAATCAAAAATTTAATTGGCAGGTGTTTTTTTAACCCACTTCCCTTACAAGCTTTATAAGCAATGCTCTCTTCTTAGCTTCCAAATCTTACTAGAAATCCTTATGGCCTACACAACTTTCAGCTGCTATGAATGTTAACCACTCATGTTGAAGTAGTAGGTTCCAGTCCCTTGCATGTGCTAACTCACCTTCCCTGTTTTCTGCCCCACGGTTGTGAAGCTGAGATCCCCAAAAGCATCTGTTGGCACTTCCTGGACGTGTCTTCTGGGGTCCCATTCTTTCCCCTGAAACATGGCAGGCTTTATGGCCTCCTCCAAGTGCTGCTCCCTGAGATAGCCACACTCACACACTACTTTCCTGGGGGGAAATAAAACACCACCATTGAATCTAAGAAGCTACTTGGTAGCCCTTTCAGAGCAGCCTGCTGGATCCACAATAAAACAGAGGATTATAATAATAATAATTTAATAATAATTTATTATTTATACCCCGCCCATCTGGCTGGGCCTCCCCAGCCACTCTGGGCGGCTTCCATAGAAACCAAAAATACAGTAAAATATCACACGTTAAAAACTTCCCTGAACAGGGCTGCCTTAAGATGTCTTCTGAATGTCAGGTAGTTGTTCTCTTTGACATCTGCCGGAAGGGCGTTCCACAGGGAGGGCGCCACTACTGAAAAGGCCCTCTGCCTGGTTCCCTGTAGCTTTGCTTCTCGCAATGAGGGAACCACCAGAAGGCCCTCGGCACTGGACCTCAGCGTCCGGGCAGAATGATGGGGGTGGAGATGCTCCTTCAGGTATACTGGACCGAGGCCGTTTAGGGCTTTAAAGGTCAGCACCAACACTTTGAATTGTGCTCGGAAACGTACTGGGAGCCAATGTAGGTCTTTCAAGACCGGTGTTATATGGTCTCGGTGGCCGCTCCCAGTCACCAGTCTAGCTGCCGCATTCTGGATTAGTTGTAGTTTCCGAGTCACCTTCAAAGGTAGCCCCACGTAGAGTGCATTGCAGTAGTCCAAGCGGGAGATAACCAGAGCATGCACCACTCTGGCGAGACAGTCCGCAGGCAGATAGGGTCTCAGCCTACGTACCAGATGGAGCTGGTAAACAGCTGCCCTGGACACAGATTTGACCTGTGCCTCCATGGACAGCTGTGAGTCCAAAATGACTCCCAGGCTGCGCACCTTGTCCTTCAGGGGCACAGCTACCCCATTCAGGACCAGGGAATCCTCCACACCTGCCCGCCTCCTGTCCCCCAGAAACAGTACTTCTGTCTTGTCAGGATTCAACCTCAATCTGTTAGCCGCCATCCATCCTCCAACCGCCTCCAGGCACTCACACAGGACCTTCTCTGATTTAAAAGAGAGGTAGAGCTGGGTATCATCCGCATACTGATGAACACCCAGCCCAAACCTCCTGATGATCTCTCCCAGCGGCTGCATGTAAATGTTGAAAAGCATGGGGGAGAGGACAGAACCCTGAGGCACCCCACAAGTGAGAGCCCAGGGGTCTGAACACTCATCCCCCACCACCACTTTCTGAACACGGCCAAGGAGGAAGAGCGGAACCACTGTATGACAGTGCCCCCAGCTCCCAGCCCCTCAAGACGGTCCAGAAGGATGTTATGGTCGATGGTATCAAACGCCGCTGAGAGATCCAGCAGAACTAGGAAACAGCTCTCACCTTTGTCCCTAGCCCGCCGGAGATCATCAAGCAGTGCGACCAAGGCAGTTTCAGTCCCATGATGAGGCCTGAATCCCGACTGGAAGGGACTTATAGCAATTCATGAAATGACTATTACTTGGCTTTGCTAGAGTTGTCAAATTTCTTACAGAACAGAGCTTCTATGGCTTTAATCATTGTGCAATCGAGTAAATTTTGGTGCACTCAAGCTGTACTGTTCTTCATAAGCAACATTAAGTTCAGATACGAGATGGTGGCCTGTGGATGGTTTCATTATGTAGTTTGTACTGGATTTACTTGAATCTGAGACCTGCGTGGAGTAATACGTTTTCCATTGGTCTTGTATTCTTGTTGGAGACAAATAATAATAATAAAAGATAGCTTCCTGACTGGTGTATCTTCTAAGCCAGGCATAGGCAAACTTCGGCCCTCCATGTGTTTTGGCCTTCAACTCCCATGATCCCTAAGTAACAGGACCATTGGTCAGGGATGATTGGAATTGTAGTCCAAAACATCTGGAGGGCCGAAGGTTGCCTATGCCTGTTCTAAGCCTTCCATGACAGTGGAGCATAGGGTCTCCAGGTCTCACCATTCCATAATTCACAATTCACTGCATTTCCTTTTTCAAAATTTTGGATTCCTCCTGTGGCACCCTAAAGACTAGCACATGCACTGATGCATAAGCTTTCATTAGATCCATCTGTTTTGTGTACAGAGCATATGATGATAACTGCTCAAAAATCTTCTTCATGCTGGATTTCAGTCCACCCGTTAGTAGACAAAGTATTGATCTCTTGGCAAGCTACTACAAATATCACTATTTTGGAGCGTTTGCTCGCACATGCTAGCAGCTGAATTTCATCCATACTAGCAAATGCGCATGATCAGTTTTGCCAGGGGCTGTGGGGTATCAATCATAGCATTTACAAGTGACTTTTGCCTCAGCTACTCCCCACAACCTGGCCAGGTGACATGAATAGGTCCACAGGTGTTAAGAGGATGACAATTCCATCCTCTAAATACAACTCAAGATAGCTTTTGTGCATGAAGATTAACAGTGCAATCCTATACATGCCTATTCAGAAGTAAGTCCCACTGAGTTCAGTAGAGCTTATCCTTAGGTAAGTGCATATAGGATTACAGCCCTAATTGGTTTTGTTTTAAATTGGCTCCTAGGACAAACATAATATATATTTGTTTTTCTTCTGAATTTCTGTCATAACAGCATTCATAGCAAAACACACATGAGGCATGAGAGAAGCTCAAATGCTGTTAAGCGTTATGTATAGACATGCATTCAGCTCAACTGAACACAATTTACACAGCATAGTCCTTTTACTGAGTTTGAATTTTAAAATTTTGGGTTTTATTTTAAATGTAAATTTAATTTATTTTTTCTATACAGTGGTAGCTCGGGTTAAGTACCGTATTTTTTTCTCTATAAGACTGACTTTTTCCCTTCTAAAAAGTAAGGGGAAATGTGTGTGCATCTTATGGAGTTATGCAGGCTGCGCAGTTATCCCAGAAGCCAGAACAGCAAGACGGATCACTGCTTTCGCTGCGCAGCGAAAATAATTTTGAATAATGGTTGAAGCCAGAGTTAGAAGTGTATGAAGTGGGAAGTGAAAACAAGGCACTTACCCAGAATCTGACATTTGGGAACCTTCAATAAAATAGACACATTCTTTTTTCCGTATGTTTTCAGGGATCCATGTGCTGAGATTTTCCTGTGATATTGGGAACAGAGCAGTCAACAAAAAGTAGCAGCTAAAAAATAAAATACTACAAAAAAGTGCTAATTTGCATCATTTGTATAAAATTCATTTTTGCACAATGCGGAATTTGGGGTCTTTTAAGGGACACAGTTCAACTTGTAGCCAAGCTATCCCTTTAAGATGAGGTTCTTTTTTCACTTCAACTTGCACTTATGATTTCCACCCCATGTCAGTTTACTCCTCCAATGTATGACTTCCTTTTATTTAACTTACCTTTTCATTGGCACCAGAGTTAAAGTGAGCCCTCTTCTTGCTCTTACTAAAGGCGCTGTTACTTCGTCTGAGATTAGGGACCACATCAATGTCATAGTAGCTCCTAGGATACACAGGATAGCCATCTCCTTCATCAGGGCAAACCTTATTCAGATCCGTAGGGAGTGTTCTGATTCGCCTGCCTGGCCCAGCCATGGCTATATTTCTCAGGTCACTCACTGATGCTGTTCAGACTTCAAACACAATTGGAAAAGGATCCCTCAAAACCATCACCTCAGAGATAGTGGAATTCAACAGGAGTGCACTACCTGCATTTTGGAAACACCAAAACGGATCTGCTGACTGAAGCACTTCCATGATGGATTTTCTCATATTTCAATTTAAGTATTATGGTGAATTTGCTAGATTCCCCTATGTTCAGATAGTACCACAACACTGAGGTTATGACTAGTATTCAAGGTACGCAAATATATTTTAAGTACTAACATGCTGAAAAATCACTGAGCTACAGGGATAAATATTGTCCAGTTAATTGAGCAACAGCAGGAGAAAGTCTTAAAAACACAAAAAGAGCCTTGCTGGATCAGGTCAAAGGCCCATCTAGTCTAGCATCCTGTTCTCACCGTGGTCAACCAGGTGCTTATTTCTAGTTAGACTAGATCCCCCTGACTGATGCTGCTTATTTGTAGATAAGACAAATGTAAAAGTAAAATATAGAATAATCTTAATACTTTCTGCATCTTCCACTGTATCATAACGCCCTAACCATAGCTGTCAACTTTCCCCTTTTTTAAAGGGAAATTCCCTTATTCCGAATAGGATTCCTCGCAAGAAAAGGGAAAAGTTGACAGCCTAACACAGAGGTAGGGAATCTGTGGCCCTCCAGCAGTGGATAGGCTATAGCTCCCATCATCCCGGACTGTTGGCTATGTTGGCTGGGGTGGATGAGAGTTAGAGTCCAACAACATCTGGAAGGCCACACAGGCTTCCCATGTCTGTCCTAACGTTTTATGGGAATCATGGCAAAATCTGTTTGATCAATAATTCTTTCTCACATACTTTCCAGTATCCAATCCAGTTTTCTGCTGTTGTCTGCACTGAAAGAAATTTCTGCTATGCAGCAGAGAAACCCACCTTTATTGGATACATTATTAGTCTTCTACCCAGGCATCTTAGGTACCAATGTTTAAGGAGTGACTGGTACACAAGGTGGTATAAGGTGACATGGAGACCCAAAGTCTTTAATAATGGCAAATCCTTATATCTGTTACTAGATGTAATGTCCTTTCCACAAGAAAAGGCACAGCGGTTGTTCTCGCATTAAGGCTGCAATTCTGAGCATACTTTCAAGGCAGCAAGCCTATTTGAATTCAGTGAGACTTCCAACATGCTTAGAATTGTGCTGTATGCCTACTGTAAGCAGTGCCTCTCTACACACCACCCTGATCTCTCTTTAGTTGGGAAATATTTGAGAAATTTTAGACAAAAACATACAAATGGGCAAACTATGGTAAGTCTCTTCATTTATGAGTTATCTACATTTTCTGGCTCCAATAGTGTATCTTAAACCGTTTTCTTAAGATTAGTAATTCAATTATCTCCCCCCCCCCCTTTATTTAATTCACTTAAGGAAACATCTGAAACAACACGTATTATGCCACTAGAGACTAAAGACCTCAGGTGGTTTTTATGATGCTTCAAATATTTCTAGCAAAGGGAAGGTGGAGATATAATTGGGAATGGTGTAACCAGCAAAGTTCACATCAGCTGAGAGCTCAATAAAAAGTATCAGCATGTGCTCTAGTACTGATTGCACTTCTGTCACAGCAGCTTCCTAAAAATGTCATTCTAACTCCAAAAATCAACAAAGACATTTTCTAGCTCTGGATAGTCTCATAAATGGTCTCACTTTAAGCACTTTGCCAAGGTTTTCCTATAGGCATGAACTACAATCCTATGCACACCTTATTTAGGAGTAAGAAACATTGAATCCACATACTTCTGAATAAATACACATTAGCTAATGAGGTACAGCTTGAAAGAAGAAAATACGAAGCATCAACTCATCCACGCATGCAAGTACAGTTAATATCTCTATGCACATAAGCATCCAGTTCCGTGTGCATTGCACAAAGAGATCTCAGACTGTTTAAAATGCATCAAGGATTTCTCCTGACCTTGCAGTGCAGAGTATTTCAGTCCAGTCAGTAGAATTACTAAGCAATTTCTGCAGAGACTGTTTTATCCATCTCTAAATGTGCAAAGCATCACTTAGGTGCAAATTCCCAGCCTTTGCTACTTCAGCCCCCCTCCCCCCATTTTAAAGGTTCTTAGAATTTGCAACGAAAAGCTACACACACAAACAGCTTGTCTCTACCTTTCCTGCAGCATCCTCCCGATCCCACTCCTACTCATGTACTTCCTGCCAGACACGAGGGACATACCTCTGTCTCATGCTGCAAGCTGGTCACTTTATGGCTGGAGAAAGAGGAAGCCTTTCTGAAGTGACTGCAGTTAAGAGGAGGAGACAGATCAAGGGTTGGCAGCTTGCCAACAAATCACACTGCAGAAAGAAACTGTCCCCAGCCCCGCTCAAGAGCTTGGGACAGGAAGACAAATCCAGAGTGTGCTAGATTGTGTGGTGTAGAGTCACACATCTGTCTTGAACAATTGTAGAGAAAGCAGTCTAGTTTCTGAACAGTCCCACTGAGGAGCTTCCCCAAATGAGAAATACAGATGATGGGGCGAAAGTCAAATTGCTTTTTGATGCATGTTCCAATGTGGCTACTAGTCCACATGTATCAGAAACAAATAATGCCCCAATAACTTAAGAAGATGCCTCTGGGGTCTGATCTGCATACAGTATGGATGCAGTATACTTGACTGCAATTAGCCGACTCTCCTTCCTGCTAGTGTTATGGTGACATTCTTGTAAAAATAGGCTAACAATTCCCCAGAGTGAATAACTGCATTTAGCTCACAATATTCCATATAATAAGGATAAAATACACTAAATTGTTTGGGGGGAAAGCCAAGGAATGGCCCAAGGTATGTAGGCCTGCATGAAAATCTTAGAGACTGTGACTACATGCAACCACTTACAGATAGGTAGCCGTGTTGGTCTGCCATAGTCAAAACAAAAAAAATTCCTTCCAGTAGCACCTTAAAGACCAACTAAGTTAGTTCTTGGTATGAGCTTTCGTATGCATGCACACTTCTTCAGATACCTGCAACCACAACAGTCCAGCCTTATAGATACTACTGCATGTACTGCGCTAGCACGTACTACTGTACTAGCATGTACTACTGCATGTACTGCGCTAGCAACAGATATTATGGCAGCTGGAAGCATGTACTGCTAGCGCAGTACATGCTTCCAGCTGCCATAATATCTGTTGGATCCTTTGTGGTAAAAGCAAGGGTCAAAATTCACTTACCACTTCATGGGTCTTCCCTTTACGTATTGATAAATAGCTGTCCCCAAAATAATGTTGTGGGTGGAGAAAATCATTTCTAGTGGAGATTGTTTATTTATAAAAATATCTGTGAGCAATGCAATTAAAAGCAGAAATCCTTATTTTAGCTTTCCATGTACACATGCAAAACCATTTTAAATAAATTATTTAAAGGTGGGAATAAGAGCCAAAATGGGAAAAGTTCTAAAAAGATAAGACTCCCTTCCTACACACACACACACACTATTATGACTGATATAATGATAATTGAAAATGACATTGCATTGCATAAAGCATTATTGTATTTTAATGGAGATATAGTAAGTACCTATCTCATAAAGTACTAGTTACCAAAGCAGCAAAATAAGTGACAGGCTGAGCCAGAATGTTGTCCCCAATATGATAGTTTTCTACTTAAAATGATTTTTTAACATGGGAAAGCATTCCATTCACCTTTAATCTCATCTAGTACTGTTTATTAAACCACCTCTTTATTATATCACCTTATTAATATATCTGCTGCACATGAGACTCATGATGCTTAGGCCAGTGATCCTTAAAGTATTTCCTTTGGCCATTACTTCTCCAAGCTCTCAGGCAAAGGTCTTTAACTATCTAGCTATCTCAGATGAAGGTATTATAACTGGAGATTCTAGTTAATAAACCAGTAGTTTAATACATTTGTAGCATAAGCACTAGCACAGGGTTAGCTCATGTGATCCCATCCATTTCTAAGTTTTATACTACAACTCTCATCACCATTCTATTCTCATATGCTATTTTAGGCTGCATCAGAAGTGCAGTGTCCAGATGAACGGAAGTAATAGTACCACTCTATTCTGCCTTGGTCAGACCCCACCTGGAATAGTGTGTCTACTTCTGGGCACCACAATTGAAGAAGGTATTGACAAGGTGGAACATGTGCAGAGGAGGGCAACCAAGATGATCAAGGATCTGGAAACCAAGCCTTATGGTCAATGGTTGAAGGAGTTGGGTATGTTTAGCATGGTAAAGAGGAATCAGGGAGGAAATATGATGGCTATCTTCAAATATCTAAAGGACTGTCACATGGAATATGGAGCAAGCTTGTTTTTTCCTGCTTTGGAGGGTAGGACACAAACCAATGGCTTCAAGTTACAAAAAAGGTGATTGCAACTAAACTTCAGGAAGAACTTTCTGACATTAAGAGCTGTTTGACAGTGGAATGGACTCCCTCAGGAGGTGGTAGACTCTCCTTCCTTGGAGGTTTTTAAGCAAAGGTTGGATGGCCATCTGTCATGGATGCATTAGTTGAGATTCCTGCATTGCAGGGGGTTGGTCAAGATGATCCTCAGGATCCCTTCATTTCTAGGATTCTATTATCACCGACCATTGGTCATGCTGGCTCAGTCAGATGGGAGCTATGGCCCACAACAGGCACCACATTGGCTATTTCTGATTTAGCTGCTTCTTTTCTCAGCCAACTTAGATGCCCTCCACCCCACCATCTGGCTGGCATCGTGCTGTCTACAATATAACCACTGAGGTCCTGATCCAAGTCTATTTAGGCAAGTATGTCTAAAGCTCTAATGAGCTTAGAAGGTGCCCCTGAGTGCCCATGAAAAGGAGTGCTTTTCAAGTTTTTACAGCTCTGTGAAAGGAAAAACCAATAGGCAATTATGTAAAAAATTACTTTAGAAAAGATGGAAAGTACATTAATCTCAGACATCAAGGTCACCAAAGAGCTTCTAGGATATATGCTGAAGAAATATGAAAGGTGCTCTGGTGACTGAGATAAAGGGCGGTCAGAGACATGCATCTTTTTCCATCCACACTGTAGTATAAATGCCAAGTTGTCACTTATTTGTTGCACAAGCTCTAGACATCTTTCCTCAAGGAAGTGTATCCTTTTATGGATTTTTGTTAACCTACATACAGTACCACCATCTCATAACAGCCCTCAAGGTGGTTGCCAACAGTTAAAATATAAGAAGTGAGATAAAACAGTAAATACACCAATAAATAAAACACAGTAAAGTTTATAAATCAGTGCAAATGACAAAAGAAAAAGACCACAAGAATGGAAGCCCAGCTGCATTCAGGTACTACATAATTAAGCACCATAAAAAGCATAATTAGGCATTTCATGGTAATGGATAGTTTAGTTGCCTCCCTTAAGTCCATAGAAAGGACACCAAAAGCCATATGACCAGATCACAACAGGGGACAAACTTCACAAACACAAAAGTTATTTCTCAAGTATGCCAAGTCCTGACAATTTCTGACCTTATGGGTTTTTTAAAAAAAATCAGAACTTTGATTTGTGTGCCCAGAAGTTTAATTGTAGCCAGTACAAGTGTAACTTGTGTAATATTGTATCAGTCAACAACAAATAGAAAACTCTTGCTATGAGGCTACAGATGACAGCAAATAATAAAAATAAATAAACTCAGCAGCTGCAAATTGTCCAAAGTAAAACTTCTAAGCAGTGGCAACTCCAGTAAGAGTGAAATTTGATGTGGTAATTAATCTAGAGATTACCAGATCATGGCTAATTCTGGCCAAATCCCAATTCTTTAGGAGAGAGTACAAAAGACTAAGAACAGTTACAAGCTGCAACTATGGTCTTCAGGAAAGTATGGTCCCATCTATAATATTTAAGTCTTTTTAGTTACCAAGTTATAATAATCTCCGTCTAGTTTTAAATTTGTCCATCCTCACTCAGCTACTGCATTTTCCCCAAACTCACTTGTTCCAGTCTTGTGATTTTTACCTTGTATTTTATATATATATTCCATTTATCAATTGCTAATGAGTGGTGTGGGTAATGTAGTTGCCTAGGTAATCATGGGCATCTGAGGCCCATGTTATTAAGAGACACAGATAGAGTGAAAAACAAGGTGTTGTTGTTGTTGTTTAAATTTATATACCACCCTTCACCCGAAGATCACAAGGCAGTTTACAACATGAAAACACAAAATACATAATAAACTAGCAAAAACAAAACAAAGCTCCCAGACACATAATGTTGTAACTCAAAAGTTTGTTTTGTTTGTTTTTATTTATTTAGAAACTTTTAAAATTTGCATAGTTCTTTCTGAAGACTGGATGTTGCACTAGCACCAATGGAGCCAATTGCAAAGTAAATTTATTTTACCAGGACTAATATACAGAGGTGCCTTGGTTTTCAAACATCTCTGCTGACAAACGTTTCGGAACTTGAAGGCCGAAAACCCAGAAGTATGCTTCCATTTTCAAATGTGCCTCAGAAGTCGAATGGCTTCCACTGAGTGTTTCTCAATTAAATTTGCACCCTTTGTGCCTTGGTTTCAGAACTTGAATGGATTACTGGTACGTACTTTTGAAAACCGAGGTGCCACTGTACTGCTTAATCATCAAAACCTCTAAGTAAATGGGTACAGGATAGGCATGTAATGGCTAGATTTTTTGTGTGCCTGATGGATCTACAAACTGAGCCAGAACAGTATATTTCAAACAGTTTTAGTGCAATGTTCCTCACTCAAGTATAACTGCTTATGAAGTCTAGCTTTATTTGTTGGATATTATTGTTCCTGCCCAGATTATCTGAGGTATAGACAAGCTTTGCCCTGGGCAGGTTGCAATCTCTCAGCGTAGTCTACTTCACAGGGTCGCTGTGAGGATAAAATTGGAGTGGAAGAAACCGCATGTGCTACTTTTAGTTCCTTAGAGGAAAGACAAGATAGAAGCAAAACTCATAAAAAAAAGTTTCAATATACATACATACCACCTTAACCCACACCTGGGTCAAACATACAAACCGCACAGGGTCGCTTTAGCATTTCAAAAAAGGGGGGCCTAAGCTCCATGTATGCTAATTTTGAGGTTCTTGGCTGGAAAAAAATGTAGGAGCGATAATAACAATTAATTTGAGGAACAGGCGAGCGCCGTCAACCGCGGCATTCCTATTTCAGTTGACGCGCACGCGCAGAGCACAACGCCGCCAAAAGGTACTAACGGTCTCCCCGGCGACTCCGCCCACTCATCTGACTCCACCCCTCGAGGTCCAGAGCCGCGACTAACTCCGCCCCCTGCAAGTCGTTTGGCTCAGGCTCGCGCTGGGCGAGGGGCGGGGCAGGCAGTTTAAGCCCCGCCCCGGCCCAGCGTGCCGGCTCTGCCGTGAGCGGTATGGAGGCGAAGGCGTCTGCGCCTGCGCTCGGGCCCGCCCTTGGAAACGCGTCGGAAGCTGGCGAGCGGGCCTTGGTGACCCGGCCCGGGAAGGCCGGCGACCCCGCCGCGGCCATGAAACTGACCCGTAAGGTGGTCCTGTCTCGGGCAAAGGCCACCGACCTCAGCGGCGTCCGCAAGCTGAACTGCTGGTACGGGGAGAGAGGCCAGCGCTCACCTGGCGGCGGAGCTGGGAGGGCAGAGCCGCATTGCAAACCGGGGTGGAAGAGGGGTCCGCGGCTGACCGGCTGGGGAACGGAAGATCCGGGAGATAGAATAATGGCACCATAGAATTGTGGAGTTGGGAGGGACCTTGGGATCATCTAGTCCAGCCCCTGCAATGCCGGAATCTCACCACGCGGTCGAAACACAAAATAAAGATGCTAAAACCAGTCCATTCTCCCTCCCCTCCCCTGTTGTGTTGCTGCACCTGATTGCCTTGCTACGGTTTCCTCCTGGCCAGTGAATCTTTTGGCAGCATGCCTGGCACAAATCAACAGGTGGTTTGCCCCCAGCAGATGCAGCATTGGGGAAAGCTTCACCAGCAAATTGACTTTCTGGAAGTTGGAGTCCAACAGCAACATCTGGAGGACGCATACCTGATTGCTTGCACTGTTTTCAGTCATCCAGTGTCTGGCTCCTTTTCCATTGGGACGTTTGCAACATCCCTGCATACTTGTATGTGCATAGCAAATTCTCCACTGGTTTCGGATTGTGTGGAGAGGTGCTCATGCACATATAATTGTAGACGCACTGCAGAGGTGCAGAAAGACATGTGTACAGATATATTTGTGCACGGGCTGAGGAAGAGCTTGTCATTGCAGTGCCACTCGACACACTTCCATTGAATGCAGAGGAGAGCCAGAATGCTTGTAAAGGCCTTTAATTGTGTCTCTTTCACAAGTGGCTTTCCTTTGCTTGCTATAAATACTGTTTCAGCCTTTTAAGTGCATGATCTGTTTCACCTATTAAAAAGATTGTTTTTCTCTTTTAGGGGCAGCCGCATCTCAGATGTAAGTGTTGTTCCTAACTTTCTAAAAAAGCAGTGAATTGGCATGGTGTTTGCCGTTGTTGTTTTAAAGGATAGAAGCAGAGAATTTGGATGCCCCCCTTGTATACCTTACTTGTTGGTGTATCTCAAAAATTTTGCTTTCTGCTTGTCTTCAGTAGCTAATTATAATGAGAGGATGCATACAATCCAGTTTTCTCCTGCCTGTTTTAGTTATTAGAAAAGGGAAATGCTCCAGTCCTCCTATGATTAGTAGATATGGCAAGGTCTTCATATCAATTATAGCACTTGCATTTTCCCAGCAGAGGAAGGAATGGGGTCAGGAGTGGTTCTTAGCTGTTCCTTGTTAAAATCAAACAGAGAGAGAGACCAGCCCTAAGGAGGAAGCAAAAGTTAATAACTTGATCCTTTTTGCTTCTTTCTAGAACTATACTTCTATACTAGAAGTATACTAGAAATAAGGAGGTGACAAGGTGGCTTTACAGTAGCACAAGTATCAGCAGCCACTATTTCATGCAGAAATTGTCAGTAAGTATGAAATAAAGAGCTGTCTGGCTTCCTTGAGATGCCGCCTTTCTGTGCTTTTTCTTGGCCTACCTTTCACGGCCAACTGGGAATTACGGTATTGACATGATTGCTGTAATGGACCCAGAGCCTTCACTGCCTGTACTGATCTCCATTAAGGAGTATAGCTCATTGGTAGAGTACATGCTTTTGCATTCAGAAGGTCCCAGGCTTGATCCTTGGCGCTTCAACTTAAAATGATTACTGGTAGGAAAAGATCAGAGCAATCACAGTCTTAAGAACCTAGGAAGCTGCTGTTGTCAGAAAAGAGATACTAATCGTTTGTAAGTAATTTGGAAGCAGAGCACCCTGCCTTGACACAGGTGACCTTTCCAGCCCTGTAGTCCTGGGATTTATTTATTTATGTAGTCCTGGGATTTATTTATTGGTTGATTCAGAGTTAAATAAATGGTTGCAAAACAAAACTTCCAATATGAGTGCCTAAAATTTCTAACAGGCTTACTGGGTCAGTTAGCAAGCTACATGCTTCCTCCCTGCCCCACCAACAAGAGACTGCTAAAGTTTGCTAAAGTTTCTTTTCTGCCTGATTCTCGTTTTCTAGATTTCTATCTGCCGTGAGCTTCCCAACATTGAGGTAATCACGTTCAGGTATGTGTTGGAGTCTCTTAAAAGGTAATTGTTGGCTTAACAAATCAAGCCAGGGGAAATAAAAATCTCCCTTCTGAGGATGAATAGGACTCTCCCTTGAAAACCTAACCAGTCCAGGCTATTTACCTGCTACCATGTTGAGAATGCATAGCATTTTGACTCTCTTTCTTCCTCTTCTTACCTTGATTGGTTGTTGGGTTGCCTGCCTTCTGCCACACGCCCTTTGTATCTCTTTCATACTTGCCATCAATTCTTCTTGGAACAGATGTTATGAAACTAAATAATGCCCGCCTTCCTTCTGCATAATAGAATATTTTGCTTGTACCACTGTGAATATGAGCACCAGCTTAAAAATAAACTTAGATATATAGGATTTGAGATGTGCAGTACTGTACTAGCTAACGGTAAAAAATTGTTGATAACCATTCTACGTACTTTAATTGTGAGTTTCCTACATGTGCGGGTAAAAAGAGGGGATAGGCTTACATACAACACTCTGAACTCTCTTTAAAATTATTATTATAATATTTATATTTATATTTATTGAATTTATATACCCGCAGGTCTCAAAGCAGGTAACAGAATAAAATCAAAATATAAAACCACAAAATACATAATCAAAATAAAACAACCCAATAAAACCCCCTAAAAAACCCCCCCACATTTTATGAGCACATAGGATTTCAATCAAATCAACTGTTACAGATGCTGACCATAAGAAAGACCCTATGTGGGAATATTTAAAATATATTTGAAAGAGAGTGTGTGTTATTGTTCTTAAGGAAACCATGCACAATATAGACAGTGTGATAAAAAGATGCAAGACTTGGTTGTAAGAAAGTTGTGGACAGCCCTGAGATCTTTGAATGAAGAGTGGTATACAGATTTAATAAATGAATAAAACTAAATAAAACAGTAATATAAACAATACTGTCTGTGGTTGTAAATTAGCGTGATCTCCAAGCCCCATGTCTATTTTGCTGGAGGGGGTTTGGATGCAGCAGAGGTGTCCCTCCAGCCAGCTCTGCCTGGCTACACCATCTTCTGTCATTGAGGGAGCTCGTGGCATTGGTGGGGAAGCCCCACTGTCAAGGAGCTGCTATCTAATGTGGCTGCCCAGATGGTGGGTTGTACCAGCAGGGGGGGTAGACTTTGAACCAGCAGTTTATCTGCTGCATCGTGTGCCAACCATACTGCTGTCATGAGGCTTCCTACGTCCCCCTGCAGAGAGACAGGGCAGTGCTGCAGATCATGTGTATTTCTCCCGGGGAATCGCAGTCAGATCATGAGCTTTATGTCATGCAAGCCTGATACAGGTGATAACACTTGCCTCTGGTTTCCAACTTTCCTTTGCTTTCTCCAATAGTGCAAATCACATCTCCAGCCTGGAGCCAATGAACCAGTGCCAGAACTTAACGGAGCTTTATCTCAGGAGGAACAATATTGCAAGCCTCCTTGAGCTGTTCCACCTGAAGAAGCTGCCCCGCCTGAGAATCCTCTGGCTCTCTGAG
Source organism: Podarcis gaigeae (assembly GCF_964106915.1). Taxonomy (NCBI): domain Eukaryota; kingdom Metazoa; phylum Chordata; class Lepidosauria; order Squamata; family Lacertidae; genus Podarcis; species Podarcis gaigeae. The sequence goes on from NC_139681.1 coordinate 63,245,531, forward strand.
AACCCTTGCTGTGGTCCTGATCCTCATCGCTATCGGATGACGGTGCTGCGCAACCTTCCGAATCTACAGAAGCTTGACAATCGGAGTGCGTATTACGGCAAATTGCCCTGCCTCTGTTGGTGTTTTGCATTTGCTGATTTAAACTTCTCTTAGGTCTACATGCCGTAAAATGTGGTGGTGGTATAATCCTACCATTGGGGATCCCATTTTCTTAATACTACCCATGTGGGAAACCCCTTGCAAGTAAAGAACTAGCCCACAAGGGCTCCCTGTGGCAGCCCTAGAGCACTGAGCTCGTATAACAAAAATGCTCCCTCTGCTTTTTTCCTGATATTTGCAGTGGTGACAGAGGAAGAACTGTCCCATTCCCTGCTGGAAGGGGAAGAGATAACGTCACCCCCGGCCAAATTGGACGTGGAAAACTTCTGCCAAAACTCCACCACTGAATCCAGTGTAACGGAGTCTACAGCAGAGAATGAAAATGAAGTCATGAACTTCACCTTGGAGGAGACAAAGTGAGAAGGGCTCTCTCTCTTGCTGGTGGTATTTCTTTATTGCGACTTTATTAATACACAAAGGGGGTGGGGGGTGGAGACCTGTGCCTCTCCTGATATGATATCTTTATTGTCATTGTCCCATACAGAACAATGAAATTGAAAAATCAACATAAGACATTCAAAAACCCCTAAAAACTCTGAAACCCCATTTTAAAATACAATATACTCCTATAGAGACTCCTTATACTGCGTTTAAAACCAGAATTGCATTTGGGTAGAAACTGTTTCTCAGGCAGCTAGTCCTGGTCTTTATGACCCTATACTTTCTTCCAGAAGGCAGAAGTTGAAAGAGATCCTTTCCGGGATGCGTATTATCCTGTGCTATCTCTGCAGCTTTCTTATAGCACCTGACAGCATAGATTTGATCTAAGGTGGGAAGAGTGCACCCAATTATTCTCTCTGCAGTCTTTACAACCCTGGACAGCATTGTTTTCTCCCTGGCCGTGCAGCTCCCCAAACCACACACAGAGACCATAAGTTAATACACTCTCCACAGTACAGTGGTATGTTGTTGAATTCCATTTCCCATCAGCCCCAGCTAGCATGGTCAGTCATCAGGGATGATGAGAGATGAAACCCAACAACATATTAAGGGCCACAGATTTCCCATCCCTGCTATAGAATGTCCGACTCAACACAGAGATTCTCCCTCTTCCTGTGTAAATTCACATAGTGTGTTATTGTGTGGGACGCCAAGAGCTCATGTCTTGAAATGCTCTTGTGATTTGATCTCTTGTGTCCAGCAGGAGCAGCTATGCTCTGCCGTTTCCGATAGCGCTGGTGGGTGCTTCCATATGGCTGCTTTACTTATTTCCTTTTTCTCTTCCTTTTATCCTGCCCAGTAAAATCCGTGAGCAGCTTGGGATGAAGCCTGTTGCTCCGAGGGAGAAGTTTGTCTCCTTGTGCCCTAGGCAGATGGAGGGGAACCGAAAGAAACGGGTGCGTGTGAGAACCTTTTCCCTCTCTCAGTACTTCTCACTGTGTCTTGTGCGTGATGCGCTATGCCACTTCTTTCAGCTAAGCCCTGCTGCGGCGCTCAAGTCAGGAATAGCTTGGTCCTGCTTCTTTGAAATGCTGCAGGATCCTATACGCAGGGTAAACTGGATATGTGTGAATAATTTGCTGTCCCTGTGCAGCAGCATGTGGCATGAGGGAGAGCTACCCTCACGACACTGGGGCCATTGCTGAAAACCTGGATGGGGCATGGTGATGGTGAAGTCAGAACTGTGCAGTTGCAGGAGCTCCGGTTGGATGGCAATGCTCCCATACAACCCTGATTTTGTTACCACCCCATAAAGGGAAGCCGCAGCAGTGCCAGTGTCTGGAGGGCAGCTCCACTTCACCATGTGCTGCTGAGTAGTAGGAAGGATTTGCTATCTCGCTCTCCCTTGGTAAAGCAGACCTTGGCTACAGGGAAGAAGCGGCTGGCCGGCCTTGCTTCCTCATCCCATGGTTAATTCTAAGTAACTGATCTGCCCTTGCAGTCTGGGAGGGGAAGGGCAGATTCATATCATAACATAACTGGCAGACTCTCAAAGGGTAGCCTGTTCTGACTCATGCATTAATTGACCTCATCCTGAGATATTTTGCCATAAGGAGCAGGAAACCAAGTGCCCCTGTTCAGAGATGCCTGGTCTTGTGGTATTGCCCTGCAGATGGGACAGTGTTGTTTTCAAGAGCAGTAGTTGCTGCAGATTATAAGCAAGGGAGTTCTGCCGCGTGTTTGGGCTTCTCAGAGGCATCTTGCTGGCCACTGTGAGAACAGTTTGTTGATCAAGACGAGCCTTTGCTCTGATCCAGAAACTTATGTTTGTGTAAGAAAATTGGGAGGGCAAAGTATGGTTGTTAATAATAATAATAATATATTATTTATACCCTGCCCATATGGCTGGGTTTCCCCAGCCACTCTGAGCAGCTCCCAACTGAATATTAAAAAACACAAAACAGCATTAAACATTAAAAACATCCCTAAACAGGTCAAGTACTAGTAGAGACTAGACTTCAGCAAAGTAGTGAATTTCCTGATCCATTTTTGATCCCTTTGTCTTGTGTGTCCTGGGTTAACAGAACAACATCCTCAATGCCATCATGATGCTCCTAGAAGAGCTTGATTCAGATGGACTAGAAGTTGTCCATCAAACAACTGGGAACAAGCTCCAAGCCTTGCAGAAGAAGGAACTCCATGAGGACCGATAGCGATTCCGAGGCAGCTGTGTCATGGATCAGTGGAACTAGCATCACCAGCCCCGGCTGCTCCATCCCTGTGCTGTTGGGCTTAGTGTGGGGATGTGCTACTGAACACAGGAAGAAACGTCATACATTCCTTGTGCATCATGCACTTGGACCATGCTCTAAGGCACACTTTCCTCTGCAATCACAACGTGTGTGCCTGCATCTATGCAACTGCTACCCAGCAACCTGCAAAAGCCTTTGGCAGTGAGGGGCAAACAAGTGTACACCGAATTACAGCAAGTAGTTGTCACATGGAAAAAGGGGTCAGCATTTGTGGCCCTGCCTTCTCCTTAGTGCCTCCCCAGTAGAAGAAGAAAATCACTCCTCGTCTTGCTTCAGTTGTGAATCTGTCAGCCGAAGCTGCTGTTCTGTTAGCATAGTCTTAATACTGGAACACAAATCCCTATGATGCCGCCATCCTCCTGCAGTCAGGAGCTTCTGATCCTTGATCTCAAGGCCTGATTTACACAAAAACAGAGACATTTTTTTTAAAAAAAATCATTGAACTTCAAATTTAGTGGCAAACGTCTAGGCTTTCTCTTCTCCTTTCCTTCTCTTCTAAATAGTGATTTGGACTTAACAAGAATGTCACCTGTAGTCAGAATTCTGGATTTGTATAATGGAACATCTTGTTTCTTACTTGATTAGAATGCGGTCTTGCACCTTGTGGATATTGCCTTGACTTTCTTCTGCCACTTGCTTGCTTAATCTACACAGTAACCTAAAAAAAGAGAAAAAGTAAGTTTACTTAGTTGTTGTGACGGAAGGACCAGGGGAAGTGTGGTTGATGGTATATGGTTCAGGAAGTGTATTAAAGTCTGAATCCAACAACAATACAGACTTTGTCTCTGCTCAATATAGTATTGGCTCCATTGTGTTTAGTCTGTCAAGCTGCATCAGGTGCACAGCAGCACACTTTAAGTGGATGCTGCTAAGTAACTTATAGGTAGTGTGTTCTTACTTGTAATAGGAAGCTCTTAACTACAGTATCTAAAAGAATAATATTTTTTCCTAATAATTCTTGTTACAAATATGTCTCAACCAAGGGAACTGTTTTCTCTGATTACATATAAAACACAGATCTGATATTTCTGCACTCCACCTCTGCATAGATGGCACCAATTGAGAATTGCTTACTTTGTAGTGCTGGTTTCCTCTCCTGCCTTTTTTCCCCTGTGTCCCTTGGAGTGGATGGATGTTACACAGGTACAAGCAAGCTCTGAGTTCTCAGCCTCAGAGGTAGGCCCAAAATGCTACTTTTGGCAAGTCGTGGCCACTTTTCCCACACAAGATGTTATATGTCACATCAGGTGCAGGAAAGTTCAAGCTGTAGTTCCTGAATCTTCCTTTGCAGGCAAAATTCGGCACTTTTTGTTTTTGACACCTTTTTCTCCTCCGCACACCAAATTCAAAAAGCTGTGGCTTTAGAAAGTGCTCCCCGTTCTTCCTTTGCAGTCCTAGGTTGAAGTTACACTCACCTGATACCATACGACAAGTGGATGTCCACATCCATCTGTCAAACTGACCTGTGAAGGGCTAACCCCTTTGGTTCTCCACCCCTGTCCTAAGCAATAAGATTTGTTTGAAGAAGCAGTAGCAATGACTCTCAGGGCATGGAGAGGGCAGTGTTCACAAGGTTTTAAGCCACGGGTGCCAGCCTCTGAATGGCTCTCAGTTTGATAACGACACAACTAGTAAGGAGCTACTTGTGGAAAAACGGAGCTGAAGGCAAATGTGCCAACCAGCAAAGCCTGAGTAATATTTACCAGCTGAATATTCTCTGAGGAATCCAATTTCTCTTTTGAGATCTGTGTTGCAGTAGAAATCCAACATCTTGTAAATTATGTAGGTTCCTCACAGGAGAGACCATTTGTGAAGTAATACTGGTTTACTCTAGTGCTAGTGCAGGTATTTCAAGTAGTGCAAGTAGCATAATTACATAATACAGTTATCTGTTAGAAAGCCACTACCAAAACACAGCTACCGTAGTCATAATGCCCGTGTCATAATCATAACATTATGTGCTCATAGTTGGAATACAGTGTCCAGTTCTAGAGAAATAATATTATAGGGCTGGAAAAGATGCAGAAAGGGACAACCAAAATGGCCAAGGGACTAGAGCAACTCCCCTATGAGAAAATGTTCCAAAGTGGGACCTTTTTTTATATATAAAAAAAAGGCAAGTAGGTAGGGGCATGATAAGTGGGGTACCAGCCTAAGCTGGTAAAAGATGCTAGCTGCTGTAGCTACTTGACTTACAGTGACAAGGATAGATCAAGGAGCACCTCTACAAGTGCAACCCTGCCCAGAACATGCATTATTGCCCAGTTCCTGGATCCACAAGATTTGTCTTGTAAGGATATGGCTTCTTGGTCTTCAGCCCATCACTGCTTCAATGTGCTTGTCCGGACCTTGCATGGCACCTCCTTATTTGGGTACAACAGTGAAACAGCTGAGTATCATCAATATACTGGTGACAGCATGCTCCAAACCTTTTATATGCCAAATAATATTGGCATGTATGGACTTACAAGTCTGTAATCCTTTGGCACTTAGGAATATACAACTCTGAAGGAACGAGATCAGTGTTTCCCAAACCTGGGTCTCCAGCTGTTTTTAGACTACAATTCCCATCATTGCTGACCACTGGTTCTGCTATAGCTAGGAATGATGGGAGTTGTAGTCCAAAAACTATCTGGAGACCCACGTTTGGGAAACACTGAACTAGATTTCTTAGTAGACGTGCCTAGGATTGGGCTGCAAGATAAGACATTCTCTTGGACTGCATGGACTAAAATTTGCTCCTGCAGGCTGACTCATCTGTATTCCAGTATAACCATAATCAGCATAAAACGGTTTTATACTGAACTCCTGTCACCCTGAAAAATATCTCATTCTTTGTTAGAAGTGGACTGTAAAATGAACCTCGATATGTCCCAGGGTAGCCTCTTCTAGGGTGCCAGGAATCTGAAATCGGTTACAACCAGACTAATGAGCCATAAAAGGGGACTTGCATGCTATTTTGTAATTCTCCACACTGGCAAAGATGTATTTGTTCACTTATTTTAATTGCTCATACTCATGAATCTCTAATTGACTCTTCTTTTGAGGTTTGTACTAATAACTGTAGATAAAAAATGCAGTTTTAGGTCTGCAATAAAAAAGAGAAAAAACATCAAAGACTCCAGTCGAGTTTGTGTTGAAGTATCAGCAACTGAAGGCACTTTCAAAAGGGACAGCAGGGACAGTTCTTAGTGCACGATGTGTCAATTGTGAATGCCATTAATGTGTTCTGGAAAATTGAATAGGGCCCCTTAAAAATCAAAAACTATGTTCCTATCAGTGTAGGTTTTACTAATGTAGGAAATATAAGTTATGGGAAAAGTTTATTTCATTATAGCTTTCTCTGAATTTTGGGGGTGTTGTCTCATTCTGTGTGTTTGCCAAATAACTGAGAAGCATAGAGAAGATCCTTTCTCCCCTCCCTGAACACAAAACCAGGCTTACCTTTTTTCTGTCTACAGCATGTAGCACAGCATAAAGTGTGTTTATAGAATGTATGTGAATGTTATCTTTGTACAGCAGGCAAGTTTTACACATGCTCACAGACACCCCTCTATCTTCCTCCAATCAGGAAAGCAGTAGGCACTATCAGAGCTCAAGGCCACAATCCAGCTATGTGAAAACACAAAAAGAGGGTAGAGAGTAGGGCTGGAGAGGGTGTGTGGCTGAGGTACAGTTGTACTCTAGGGGGAGCTGCCATATTTGCCCTTAGGGACCCCCCCCCCACTGTTTTAAGCAACTGCAAAGCAGCCCTGTGAGCAGCTCATCTTAAGTTTATACCAGATGCTAACATGAGTGTAGACTAGTGTTGAAAGAGGGAGGAGCAGGTACACCTGAACTGATCCAGTTGTCTCCTTGTCTCCAAAGCAACAGCAGAGTTGTTTCATGTTGTCAGTCTTTTCCATGCGAAGCAATTGTTCCACCAATTGCTTTTATGCTTTGGCCCTGGTTGTGAGAGCAAAGATATAGTAACCTGCCCATCATTTTCTCTGCACAATAATTAACTTCACATAGACACAAGATCAGGTTTTGCAAACCAGAGCAGTGAGCTGATGACTCTGAGGATCAGCCTGTTCCCACTTGGGAGGATGAGGCTATCCACCACCTGCCAACTTGCCTGACCTCATTTAGAGAATTCTGGTACAGTACATCCTTGGGTGCTGTGCTGGGCTTATCGTACATTCCTTTTGATGAACTTCTTGTTCCTATGTGGGCTCAACATAGAACACTACCTTGAGTCCTATGGACCGCCCCCCCCAAAAAAAATCCAACCTGTACTAAATAATTAGGAATGACTAACAATTTCCTTTTTGCATAGTCCAGGGCCTAGTCATCTGAGTAGTCCTAGGGAAAGTGCAACTGAGTTGGCTGATTAATTGTCCCAACATGGTGTGCTATGAGTACGCTGCATTGTAATCTCACTGGGATTTATGTCCAGAACCTGTCATGCTCTTCCTGAAGATGTGGGTGTTAAAACAGCCAGGCACTCTGAGCCAGGCACCGAGAAAGGTATAAGATTCTACCTCTGTGTAATGTAAGACACAACCCATCTACTGATATTTGATCCTAAATGTCTTCTAATTCTGGAAGTAGTGGAAGAAAGCATTCCAAGAGTGGCATGGAATAAGGAAAAGGTTTAGAAAATAACAGGTTTCTTGGTCTAGGGGTATGATTCTCATTTCAAAGAAACACAGAACTGAAGCGTTGGAAGGGATCTCCAGGGTCATCTAGCCCAACCCCATGCAATGCAGGAATCCTGTCCACAAGCCATCCCTGGGTGGGCTCAAACCACCAACCTTCTGGTTAACAGCCAGACACACTGACCCATGGCGCCACACGTGTGAGGTTCTAGGCTGACATTCCTGACAAGCTATTCTTATCAGGGATGGGCCATGGCTTAGTGGAAGAGTACATAGCTGAGGGCACAGGTTTAGCAGGTCCCAGGTTCAGTTCTTGACATCTGACTGGATCTGTCTGAGACCCTGGAAAGCTGTTGCCAGCCAGAGCAGACAATGTTTGAGGGACAAGCTGTGATCTAGTATAAGAAAGTTTTCCATGTTCTTATGTCTTCATTGTGAGGAGACTAGAGGCAGAAGATCCATCACCTTTCCTGTCCCTCCTTCCTCATGTTACAACTTCTCCCCTGATAGAGAACTTAGGGTGCATAAGGCTAGTATTCCAGCACAGGACCGCATCATTCCTGTTAGCCCATCCCATGCTGTGAGGTCAGAGACAGTTTCCCCAAACAGGAAAGAGAATCAAACTGAAAACACACACACAGGCTTGGTTCATTGATTTCTTTTAATGTATTTCTAGAAGTCACAAAGCTGTGGCACAGACAAATACAGGCAACACAGGACACTGAGTTCACAGAAGTGTATTGGGAAGAGTACGCAAAACGGGTGCCACCATCGCAGCTCTAGCCAGGAAGATGGCTCAGTCAAACCAGTCAGACAGCGTGGAGAAGAGGGTTTTCCCATGCAAATCCACGACACACTGGGCAACCCCAGCCCAGCATTCAGACATGCTGCCATGTCCTGGTTGGCATGCATCACCCCAGTGAGGGAAGGTGGGGCAGGGGAAGAGAGGAGCTGTTCCACTGTTTACTGCTACTTTGCAGTATGCCGCCAACATACTTCTGCTAGACAAGATCTTTGTGCTGGATGTTAACATGATAGGGGCAGAAGTTCTTGGTCCCAAACTAGACCCATCATTTGTCTTACAGCACTCCCCAAGTTGGGGAGGCACTTGGGGACCTCACATTCTCTGTGACTCCCATCTAAGGGACACCCCCTTCTGGACTCCTGCAATCTCCATGGCACCAGGCCCAGAAAGAATCTAAAACCAATCCCCATTGTCCATCTGATTATTGAGTACATGATTCTTTAAATAGTGTCTGAATAAAAGAGCAGCCTGGGAAACAGGGATGGACCCTTTCTAGAGTGACTCTGCTGCCTGGAGTGAATAGGCTCCAAAGAGGGAGCCATGAACAGAAGAACACTCACCCTCTTAGGAAGTGAGGAGTATACAGCAGTGATTCTGCAATGTCAGCCAGGCTGGCCTCAGTTACACTCCTTCCTACAGGCTCACAGTGGCACCAGCACTGCACTCAAAAGGCATGAGAAGGCCAGAGGAAGGAGGGGGAGTTGTGGGTGTGTGCAGGGAAAAACAATGGAGAACTAGTCTGGGGTGAGCAGAAGAGAAGTTTGCAGCTAGAACCCCTTTTCAATGCTGAGCGTGCGGCGGGTGACATGCTCAATCTTCCCAGACACATATTCAGTCAGGCTGATCTGGTAGTGGGCCAACATCTTCAGCATAAGGCGCAGGTTCAGCCACCACTGCTCCTTGGGGAGCCTGTGCCTGCAAGAACAGAGGGGGAAAGCGAACTCAGCACCAGGGTTCAATCTGAGCTGGGGCTCAGCCCTGGAATGCGTGATGTCGTTAGCAATAAACAGAGCAGCTCTGTACACCTGTGAAGTCAATTCCCCTCTCCTAGTTGGGGGAATTCAAATCTTTGCAAATTGCAACGGGAATTGACCCCAATCTTTACCTCCCAGATGGATGTACAGATCAGCTTCTGTGCTGAACTTAACAACACAGAAGGCTCAAAAAGTGTAGCAAAATGCATATTTTACAATAAGGTATAATTACAAGTGTGTACTTTGACGGGAAAAGCTTTCACCAACGTTGTGGGAAAAAGACATCCAAATATACATATTTAAACACTAAACATTTTCTCCTGAAGTTTTTTAAAACTCAAAGAGATTAATGCAGAAATGGGAGGGGATATGGCTGAACACATGTGAAACTGGCACAAATTGGAAACAGACCGGCCCGCCCATATCCCTGTTTACAGGCAGCCTCCACCCATCTGTGGCTGTGGAGCATATCTTAAGTAAGAATTCATCAAGGGAGAGGCAGGCAAGGAACTCACACAGCTCACTTTGATGCTCAGTATGCTAAATTCTGAACATTTGACTCCCAGGAGGGATGAAAATGTCCCCAATGGCAAACAAGTCACAAGGCTGGCCAGCAAACAGAGAGTACCTCACCATTTCCCAAAATATCTGGGCACTTCCCACTTCCCTTAGAAAGGAAGCACAAAACAGAGCTCAGAGGACTGTAGTTAACGCCTCACAGCCGCTCTGCCCACCAGTCCTATCCATGAAAAGCACTGGCAGGAAGTGTCCTCCCTGCTCCCAGAACCTCACATTCCGTGACTCAGATGGCAAAAGAGGTGCCTACTTACTCAAAATCTGTGACTTTCTTGAGCTCAGTCACAGGGCTAAATGACACAGCCTTCCTCTTCAGGCCTATCACACAGGCAGAATCGGCAGAATTGGCAAATACCCGGCCTGTGGAAACAGAGAGGACTTTTAAGTGTGGTGCCGAGAAATTCTGATGTAAACCAAACGGCTTGCCATTACTTGAGAAGGCCTGGATGTGGCTACCCTGGTTGTCTCCGGCAGAGAGCCAGTAGCTCTAGAGGCTCCTGGAACCCCAGGAAGTCAACAGGACTCAAGAAAATTAGTTGCATACTGTTTTCAATGACTATGGGCACACACTGAAATGCTGGCCTCGTGAGCAGTCCCCACAGAGCACTCAGTAACTTCAAAGCACAAGCACAGCAAACCAAGGAGGCCTCACTTTAGGATAGCATCCTCCTCCTAGGTACAGACAAGATGCTTCAAATTACAATGGTTCCCTGGGGTGCCACCCTACACAGTCCTGGCTAGACCCTGGCAGGGAATGAACCATCTCTCATGGTAAGGGGAAAGGCACATGTGCACAGCAGCCTCCTGGCATTTGTCTCTTACTGAAGGAGCAGTGGTGCTTCACCGGACTCCCTTAATTCCTCTCCTCGGTTGATTAGCAACCGTAAAAGTGGTTGACAGGTAGATGGAGGCATGGTGCATAAGAAGTTCACCTCATTCTGCCAAGGTTTTCCTGAGGATCTTCCCTATTACAAAACACCAGGGTGAAAATTTTCCGTTCCCAACGTGATCCTCTCTGAACATACCCTTGCGGTAAACTTCCTTCAACTTCTCCGACATCCACAGTACAGCTTTCACACCCAGCTTGGTGCCGTAGTTGCGGTCAAAGGGGGTTGGGGCACCTCCCTAGAGACAGAGAAAAGGAATGAAGGCAGAGGCCAAAGGGTGGTCATGCCACTCCTGCTGCAAGGGAGGCCCAGCTGTTCTTCTGCTGGGGCCATCCCACTGAGCAGCCATTTTGCAAGCCTCTTCTGCAAAATGAAGACAGTTCAATGAAAACTAAACAAAAAACCCCGGTCAGCTGAAAGCTGGAAAACAGGACCTTGGCATGTACCCCACTGCCCTGAATGGAAGAAGTAGCTGATGAGTGTTTTCATGCAAGACAAAAAGTATTCCGGTTACAAACTCTCAAACAAAAGCTCTGCTGTTTTTCCCAGTTAATATCTGCCTGCCTGCCTGCCTTTTCTCCACCAGTAATCTTCTAATCCATTAGAAGTGACTTAGCCTGATACTGCCTTGTGGCTACCCAATATGTAGCAATACTTGCCTGCTGGAGGTGGCCTAGGACGTTGATCCTGCAGTCAAATATTCCTTTCCCTTCGGAGGAGTATAAGTTGTAGAGGAACTCAGTGGTATAGTGCTCGTGGCACTTCTCGTTGCTAAGAAGACAGCAAAAGGGAGAAGGCACTTTAAAACACAGGCAGCTGCCTAATAATACCAAGTCAAAACACATCTAGCTCAGTGCTGTTGACACTTGACAAGCAGTGGAGCTTCAGGGTTTCAGGAAGGAGCATTTTCCCAGGCCTGGTGGGAATCGAACCCAGGGACTTTTACATGAAATGTATGTGCTTTACCTGCTGAGCTACAGCCCCTCCTCCCCTTTGATGCACTAAGTGAGTATGACTGTATCTCTCACAGAAAATACAGCATAGAAAGCATCATGGGCCCAACTGATTTAAAATGCTGAAGCCCTCGGTGGCGGAGTCTCGTGTTTTTTATACACTGGCTTTTTCCATACAAGACCTTCTGCCCTCTGATTTCATAAGGAGGGCCCTGCTTCAGGTTTCATCTCCTAATCCACAACAAGAATAAAGGGTGGGGCTTTCTTGGTAGAAATCCAATGAAACACACCAGGGTCACTCATTCTTAACTCATTCTTGAACTTGTTTCAGTGACTGGTTCCTGATTGTACGCTGCATTTTTATTGGGTTTTTCAGGATATATGTTTTAGCTTTTAAAAATATTTTCTGAGGTTCTGAATTCTGCACACAGACTTTATCTTAATTCCAAAACAAGGGAAAGACAGTTTTTGGAAAGAAAAATCAAAATGAAGTGAGTTTGTTTCCACAAGTTAACAACACCAGGGATAAGAGCTTTGGAGAAGAGTCCTTTATGATCCAAGAAGTGTGCGGGATTGAATATTCTTAAAGTTTTGCTCTGCCAGGACTACACAGAGAACTGGGTTTCAGGCAAATGCTGACAAAATTTATACAAAGGAAGCAGAACTAAACCAGTGACAGTGTAGCCAGCTACTGAGCACTGGCAAAACCATTCTCTCCCCTGTACTAGCCTTGCACTTGAGGAATCTCCTCTGCCCTTTTTCCGCAGGACTGCGGTAGAATTCATCAGATCTCCATCCCGGCAGAGAGCCAAGCCCAATCTCATCACATTTCTAAAACCATCAATCTCTTTCCAGTGTTTCAGAGGTTTCTAGGCTGCAATTCCTTCATTTGAGCTGAGTCACTATTCACGCATGCTACAGAGATGCAAGTCTTGGCAATACTCCAGGGATTGGGTCAGCAGAGTCACAGAGAACAGTGCCAACCCTGTGATCCAGGAGCAGGTGATGGCATCCTGCACTATTAGCTGATGCTTCCCATAGTTCAGAGGCAGTAAACCAAGCTCCCATCATCCCTGAGCATTGACCATGTTGGCTGGGACTGCTGGGAGATGGGAGTCCAGAATCATTTGGAGGGCCACAGATGTTCCTATCACAGATATTGTACAGCATAGTACACTCCCTCTGCTGAACACATCACTTGCTCCCTCCTTTCTTGAGGGAGACAGTCTGAAAAAGACAGCCTGATGAACCCATTTTGAGCCCCAAATCTCTTTATGCCTTTTTCAGCTACCGTCTCAGCCTTTTAAAAGAGCTGCTGCCATAGCATTGGCACACTCAATATAAAATTGTGTATTCAAAAAGCTACAGAGATAAAAGTTATTTCAATGCCAGATGACACTGAAGATTTCCATCTTCTTCAAGAACTGAAGCACGGCCGTTTCAGAGCCTTTTCCGCAACTCACCGCAGTACTAGGCCTCTCTGAATGTCTGTTTTCATTTTGTCAGTTAAATGTTCAACATTTGCCTGGAAAGACACAAAGACCAATCGTTTTCATTGGAACAATTTTTGCTGATTTAAGAGAAAACAGCTCTTCAGAAAAAGGAAGAAGGAAATGTCACTTCTGAGCTACAGAGAGAATGAGATTAGATAAGACAAGACTATAAATGCTTTGCTCAAGCCTGACTGTGTTAGAATCAACTGTCATTAAGTGCAACAAACAAGTGAAAAGAAAAGAAAAAAATTCCTTCCAGTAGCACCTTAAAGACCAACTAAGTTAGTTCTTGGTATGAGCTTTCGTGTGCATGCACACTTCTTCAGATACACTGAAACAGAAGTTTCCAGACCCTTCTATATAGTGAGAAGGTGGGGAGGGGTATTACTCAGAAGGGTGGTGGGAATGGGTGATTGGCAGATAGCTGTGATGAGCCTCTTGACCACTCTTAACGACTGCAATGGGTCTTACAGGAAAAAGCAAGGGGTGAGAAGGTGAAAAATGGCTTTGTCATTTCCCTTGCTTTTTCCTGTAAGACCCATTGCAGTCCTTAAGAGTCGTCAAGAGGCTCATCACAGCTATCTGCCAATCACCCATTCCCACCACCCTTCTGAGTAATACCCCTCCCCACCTTCTCACTATATAGAAGGGTCTGGAAACTTCTGTTTCAGTGTATCTGAAGAAGTGTGCATGCACACGAAAGCTCATACCAAGAACTGACTTAGTTGGTCTTTAAGGTGCTACTGGAAGGAATTTTTTTTTGTTTTGACTATGGCAGACCAACACGGCTACCTATCTGTAACTGAAAAGAAAAGGTTAACCAGGAGGGATACAGAATGTTTTAGCAGCTTAAATAATCTTGGTCACTGTTGTTCTTGATAGCAACACATTTATATGAACAACAGTTGCCCCATTTGTTCCATTGAGATCAATGTAAGTCAGCCTTCCCCAATCTGGTGCCCTGCAGTTGTTGGTGGACACCAACTCCCATCAGCCCTAGCCAGCCTGGCCAATGACCAGGGATGATGGGAGTTGTAGTCAGAAATATCTGGAAGACACTATGTTGCAGAAGGCTGTCTTCAAGTAAACCATTTTATAGCTTGGGTGTATTCATTGCCAGCAAAGATGACTAAGGCAAAAGGCTCCCCCAGAACAAGAATGGAAAAAAAATCAGAAATGGAGAAGTGGTCACCATCAGATGATATATTGCTTTTGTTCTATGATCAGGTGTTTGCTAGCATAAATGCTTGTATAAGGCATGTCTAAGGAGAGGAGAGATTGTTGCCTCAAGCAAGCAAAATGCTTGTCTGATGTAACAGAGCTACTTTGAATTCCATCCTAACTGCCTTGGGCTCTGGAGCCAAAATTTGCTGTAGCGGAAAAGGGTGGCAGAGGGGTAATTCATTCTGCCTCATTTTTAATTTACCCTGTAAAAGGAGACAGACAAGTTGTCACGATGAGCACTGCCACCACACGTGGTCCTAATACCTCCTCTTTCTTTCAGCCAGTTCATCTCACCTGCACTTCCAATATCCAGATAAGTTACAGGATTCATTGGGAACACTTCAGTCTTCTCACAGATGGAACATGACTTATGTAAGAGAGGATGTCTGCATTTTATAGAACTACATATGTAATTTAGGTCTTGCTTTTTCAAATATTGTTTAATAATTATTATTATTATTTTTATTTATACACCGCCCTCCCTGGCCAAAACCAGGCTCAGAGCGGCTAACATCAAATGTATAACACATTAATGTAAAATCAGCCAATCAATTAAAATATATCCGGAAATCAGATCAGGATCAGAATAAAATCCAATCAGATGGCAACCAGCAGATTAGGGTTGGGGACCTTAAATGCTCACCAGGCCCAACTGTTTGTGCTGAACTTATACGAGCCTGTGAGAAAAATTGAGAGGCCACTTTCATGCAAGTTCTTATGAAAGGGGAGGGCTGCAAAATGAAGTACACAAATCAATAACAATTTATAGGTTCTTGATCAGCCTTGATTTGAAGTTTGGAATTTTTCCCCCAACCAGGATTCATCTTCTTTTCGATATTCCCTCCTCATCCACCCCCAATTATCACCCAGTCCTCTGCCCTTTGCACATTTGACAAATGCAATTCTGCCACCAACACACCTTTAGGTCATGAATGGTGAAAGGATCTTCGTAGACGTAGGCAGCATCAGCTCCTGTTGCAATGCCAGTCACTGTAGACAAGTAGCCACAGTAACCACCCATCGTCTCCACAATGAACACCCGTCTTTTTGTGCCCGAGGCGGACTGCTTGATACGGTCACAGCTCTACAGATCGGGGAGGAAGGAAAAGGATGCTTAGTTGCCCAGGTGTTAAGCTGAGTTTCTGTCTACCATTCTGGGGCAGGTGTAGTTTTACGTGCTCTGTATTCCTCCCCTACTCCACCTCCTGCCTCCTCTATCTTTCTTGCCAACATTTCTGATATACGCAATAGAAATACATTGATGAAAGAAAGGTTACATAATTCATCTCCCCGCATGCCTAGTTCCCAGCATTCTGTGGCTGCTGGATAGAACCATCTTACCTCCATGGCAGCATTGACAGCTGTATCAGAACCCAGGCTGAAGTCAGTGCCTGGGACGTTGTTGCTGATGGTGGCTGGAATCACACACATAATGATGCAAAGCTCATCATACTGCCCACGAGCTTCCACCAATTGTAGTACTCCCTCATACGCCTGCAAAAGACAAGAGTGGCAGAAATGTAAGCCACATACCCAAGCCTAAGCACTGGGCTGCAAGAAGTAAAATATAAAGAGAAATTTTACACCTCTGAGCATCTTAAATCAAAATTTTGATCAACTCTCTTGAGCTGGGTAGGAGTCATGACCTTGAAATGAACCCTTGGAAACTGGGTATCTATCAGTCCAGAGGTATTTTTGATACATAGTCATTTAAAGAGTATGTTTACTAAAGAGGATTGCAATTGTTGGGGGAAAAAATTGCAATCCTATGAAAAGAGACCAAAAAGAGACTAACTCTATAGATCTCACTATATACTATATTTAACCTAGTCTGTCATCACATGGTTTTTATTGGCTGCTTCCCAAGGGTCGAAAGGCAGGAGTAGGGGAAAGATGATGGGCGGGGGGGGGGGGAGAGAAAAAGGAAAACTCATTGTAGTACATGATCGGGGGGTTTACAGGAAGGCCTTGGTGTGGGGAAGAAGAGTTTCTGTATATGACAGTTTTAGTTCTTTGGTGGCTGCCGGGAAGAGAAAGGAGGAATTGGAGAAGCAGCAAGTGGAACTGGCAGGGGAGTGGTTAAGGTGGCATTTGGAGATATGAGGGGGAATATGCGAGGGTTATTTAGGTGATGAGTGGAAGAAAGCTCGAAAGGAGGAGGAATTGGGATGGGGAAGGTGGAAGTGGAAGGGGTTAAAGGGGCATGTGTTCTATAACTGAGCTGGAGCTCAATGTGGGTAATTCCAGCCTTGCAGTCTGTCTACACACTGAAGTACCAACATCAGTGCAATCATGCCTGACCCAGCTTTTTAGGAAAAGGAGAGAGGCATTTCTCATTCAAATCTGAAAGTGTCCAATGAACTTTTCCACACCTCAAATCCTCCAACAACCAGCAGTGCATGGATGTTAAATTTTCGGACATTTTCAACAATCTTTTCCATGCATGTCTTGGGAAGCGTTCTGGCAAAACAAGAACAAAACAAGCTGTTAGAAAAGCTGCATCACGATGCCTGCCTCTTCCTGCTTTACCGAACCTGCTTAAGAATAGGATTGTCATAGCACAGTGAAGGAAAAGAGAGGAGACGCCAATTCCATGAAGCAGGCAAAGAGATCTTTTGAAATCTTCCACGTTTAATTTGCTGCCTTACTTCCCAAATAACAGCATAAAGGCAAACTAGAGCATGCACCAACAGCCAGCCTTTGATAGGATATGTTCTTTGCCAAGGGAACAGAGACAGACAGGCTCACTCCCACAGACTGGCAAGTCCAAGTCATTTAGGAACAATGCACCTTTTGTATTGCTTCCTGCAGAATGAATGGCCTACTGACCAGCAAGAGGAAACATGCTTATTAAACCAACTTCCTCCCACTTTGGCCATGCTAACAATTGAAGAGTACAGTCCAGATACTCTGGAAAAGACTCTTATGTTCAGATAAGCCCAGTAGAATAGCTACTTAGCCAGATAGCTCATAAAGGTCTCTGGTCACTCTTCACCTGCAGAACTAAGCAGAAACGAGGCTGTCTATGTGAACATAATCCTGGCAGTTCACATAGCAGGTGGTTACTTCAGTTGCTACTCATCCCACTACCTTAAAAAATACTGTACTACACAAGTGAAGCAGGGTCAGTATAGGAAAGGGTAAAGATGTAACATGCAAAACTGTTACATTTGCAATAGCCTTGTAAATGATTTGGAAATGAGTTCATGCTTGCAACCTGTGACTATTCCAGCTATATAGTCTCTGCAGGGGTCAGCAAACCTTTTTGGGAGGGGGCAGGTTCACCATCCCCCAGACCTTATGGCAGGCTGGACCGCACACACACCCAGCAGAGGGGGCTTCTCTCTCTCCCCCAGCCCCTCCCCTCCCGACCTATGGTGCTGCCGGCGCAAGGGCTGGCAGGCTCTGGAGAAGCGCTGTGCTCTCCCAACTGCGGCTCCTGTGCCTGCCCTTGTGAACGGCAGAGGCTGTTGGCGGAGGGACAAGCGGCCCGAAAGGGCTGCTTCAGGCCGCTCATCCCTCCGCCGCTGCCAGCCTCTGCCACTTGCAAGGGCAGGCACAGGAGCTGCAGTTGGTAGAGGCGCTGCACTCTGCCAACCACAACTCCTGTGCCTGCCCTTGCAAGTGGCAGAGGCTGGCGGCGGCGGCAAGAGCGGCCCAAAAGGTGCTGGCTGGCTCCGGAGAGTCGCTGCCCAAAATGGCACTCAGCCAGCTCAGCCCAGCCCCCTTCCTCCTCTATGCAGGGCGGTCAAAAGGATGAGGAAAAACCTGGAGGGAGGGAGGAGATGCCGCTGTGTGCGTGCGTGGAAATGGTGCCCCCCCAAAAAAAATGGTGGCGCAGAAAAAAAATTAACGAAACTTTTTAAAAGAAGGAATCCACATGATTCACAGAATGTCCGTGGACCGGATGTTGAGGGCAATTGGGCCGGATCTGGTCCGTGGGCTGTAGTTTGCCAACCTCTGGGTACAGCAAAAGGATATACAGTGAAATTATCTGTTAAGCCGACATAGCACAGCTGAGACCGAGGACTGTAAGGAGACAAATCTCTGTAGGACTGAATTCCACAGGTATTCTTGACTGGTGAAACAGTCCAATGAAACTTGTGTCTGTAGCAGATCTGGTTTTGCATTCATTACCAGTTTAAATAAACCAGTTATTGTACAAGCCGCATGCACTTTATGGCAAGTGTGTGCAACTGGTGAACATTATCCAAATTCATACTTGCAGTACACATTTTAAGATCCTCTGCCCCATATGTAATTTATAGATGAGTATTTGCATGCACGCAGACCCCATCAGGTTTCAGACACAATCATCACCATTGCCATCACATTTCAAACCCTCACAAAATGTCAGAGCCCACAGGAATAAATGGCAAGCTCAGTAGGTCCCCCTGCCCTGTTTACCAGAAAGGAGAGCAATTTGGATGAGATAATGCTTCCTGCCTGATGGGACTCAAGTCTCATGACATTATTATGCAAACCCAAGAGTTTGCAACACTTAGGTCTCACCCTTTCTAACATTCCACAACTTGATTATCAACCTAAAGCAGGGGTGGGAATCTTTTTTGGCTTCACCAATGAGATCCTTATTAGGATCTGCCTTGTGGGTCAAATTTGACAGGTGGCATCATTATGACATCACATGACTGACAGGTGGGCAGGACTGCCCTATTGTCAAAAATCCCTTTCACCCCAATATTAAAGGCGGGGAGCAGGAAGAGGCTTCCAAAAGCCTTTGCAGGCCTCCCTAACCTTTACAGTTAGAGTGAGACTGGGGGATTAAAAGGGAAGCGGGGGAGGAACCTTGCAAAAGCCATTGCGAGCCTCCCACTTTAAGACTTGCAGCATGTGGGTGGCCTATAAAGAAATGAGAGAATGAAGCATGGCAATTCCACATTGAATAACTATTTTGGAAGCCCTCCAAATGAGACAATGAAGAATTGGCAAGGAAGTAGGAAACAGAAAATATTATGTTTGCTTATCATAGAGCACCAAAACATTCAGGAGAAGCAGATAAAGCATTCTATGAAAGAGAAATAAAATAAACAAAGGGCCATGAACTAACAATAATGAAGGATCCTGTAGAGATAATACAGGAGCATGATGACTGTCCAAGAAGTTCAGGCATGCACTTTCCATTTCCGACAGCTGAAAAAATAAGATAGAAGCTTGGCGATTTTAGGTTTGCGTCTAAGAAATGAAGAAGACAAATGACACTGGAATGTTAAAGGGGGAAAGTGTCTATGGAGAAAGCTGGTTATGAGATGACTATGGTAAGAAAAGAATATAGATTAGCAAAGGATGAGTACATAGAAAAACTGACTGTCATAAGCTTGGTATGTTATCAAGAGACCTTTCAAAGAAATATGTTGATATGTTGACAGTGGCCAGCAATTTTTAAGAATAAATCATACAGGAAAAACAACCACACAAACAATTAATTTCCACAACTGGAAGGCAGAGGTAAGATAAGCTGCAGGGGGAGAATTCTTAAATTACAATAGTTCTGTAATAAATTAAGCAGTGATACATCCCTGATCACCTTTATGAAAGGTTGAGAAAGGTTTGCTCTGTTTTAGGTGAAGAACAATTGTGTAAAACTGCTATGCTATGCACCCCCTGAGATAATAAACTAATTCCATTTTATAACAAAAGATCCCTAAATGAGAGCCAGATTGCATGTGAGAATTGCAGGCTTGCATGCTCACTACACACTTCGTAACAGGTACCAACCTTTTGGAAGGTTTTACCTGTATCGTCCCCTCTTTGAACTCAGTCCTGCAATTTCTCCCCATCTGCAGAGAACCACTCTGTGGGCTGTCATGCCAACTTACCTTTTGGTCCCCAGCATGGATCCTCCACGCCCTAGCCAGCCTGCAACATCGTGCCAGCCCACCTCTCGGATCTACGAGAAGAAACATTTCATTAGACCTCTCATGATTCGCCCAGCCATTCCCAACTGCATTGCACCAGGTTGTCTTCCAAATCTTGGATTTGAAAGTGAAAGCAGTGTGGTTTAAAAGAAGAAAGATCAAATTGATATTTTGTTTCCTGTTACAACCAACTCTGCCTCCCCCCCTCCAATCAGAAATTAATAAGTCATGGTGCCAATTTTGCAGCAGAAATGACAGCTGGAGTTCCAAATGAATGTTGCCTTGTAGATGTTCTAGTTTACAAAGTAATGAGAAGGACTAGTAGTCCGACAGGAGGGAGGACCTCCTCCCTTCCAATTAGAGAGACTCACCTGTCCTTTGCTCAAGCCTTCAAAGCCATCATTCACCACATACATTGTGTGGCCTTGGCAGATCCCAACGCGCACAGCTGACCGGACTGCTGCGTTCATGCCGGCTGCAGGGGCTCCCACATTCAGAATGGCAATATTGAAATTGCTCTGCCCGGAACAGAAACGGATAATAAACAGCTGGAAGAAGTCATTGTCAGCACTCAGAGGGTGCTGGGAGCACAGAGAGCCTTTAGGAGGTACCTCTGCTACAAAGCAAGCTATGTAAGAGGACATTATGCAACTTCCTTGTCCTGCAATACTTCAGGTAAGTATTTTGACACTGAGTAGCCTCGGCTGAGATGTGACTCGCTTCCTTGCATAACCATCTCAAACAAGGTGGTCCAACTTTTCACACCAAGCGGGCCGCAAGAGTACTTCGGCACAGAACCCAAGGGCTGCAAACTGCCTTGTTGTGTGGGGGGAAGGAAGCAAGGCCAAAATTTGACACCCCCTCTCAGTCCTGGCTAAGTGAGGCACCGGTCTTTGGGAAGGAACTGCGAGGCTCTGGCAGGGTCCTAGAGTCCTCCCACCTTCTTCCCAAAGCTGGGAAAGCACTACCTAGGCTTTGGGAAGGAGGAAGGAGGACTCTAGGACCCTGCCAGAGCATCACATTTCCTCCCCAAAGTCCAGAGCCTCACTTACCCAGCTTTGGGAAGATAGCATGAGGGTGGGGGGGGGGGAGAAAATGTTGCTGAGGGCTGCCGAAAAAGGCCACACGCTGGACTACCCTGATCTAAAAGAAATAACAGGAAGACCATATATCGGCATAACAATTACAGTTCACAAAGTCTTTGCCTAACTTTTGGCTGTAGAAGAGGGTCAAGTTTTTCCACCCTGTGCAAGGAGTTCAGAGCTCCATATAGCAGCAGCAGCATTGGGTCCTACTTTCACCTGCCCTCTCCATCTCTTTGCACCTCTGTTCAGGCGACTCAGGGAGTCAGGCATGGCACTGCTGCCTATGTCCCTGGGATGAAGCACATATGAGGGCTGCTAGTATTTCCTGCAGAAGCCAGAGGTTGCTTCTGCATTCCTTTGTTTGACCCTGAAGCAAAACAGGCAAAGATCTTTTTCCAGTACAGATGGCAGCTCTTTCCTGGTCTGTAAGGACACATCTGACCTCTACTGAAAAAGGCTGGGCATGTAATCAACTGCTTTGAGGCTGCAAGCATCTGCAAATGGGAGGGGGAGATGTCCAGGAGACAGCACTTCTTTTGTGACTGTATTGGAAACATTTATTGGATATACAGTGTGGATTCTAGCATACACAGTGATTACATGTCAGGAAGACATTGCTTTTATTGCCTGTGAACATAGAATGCAAGTGCAATTTGTGGACATTTTTTAAACCTTGCATTGTATCCAATGATGTGCAACAGGGCTTCTGTTCCCTTTCCTACCCTGATGGGTTCCCAAAATCAGCTTTGGAGGGTCCCCCAAGATAATTTTGAGTGTGTACAGGGGGCTGGTGGGGACAAGAGAGGAAGTTCCATTGCACACAGAAGTCCTTTTTGGAGCTGCAGCATTGTATAGGTCCGTCCATCATTCAATGTCCAGATGCACCCTCTTGAGACCTGCCTTGGGGCTTTTGATTTGTGCTTGTACACACATTCATTCATTCATTCATTCATTCATTCATTCATTTATTTATTTATTTATTTATTGGTGGCTTCTTCAAACACCTTCCTTACAAGGAGCTCACAAAAACAAATTAATAACAAAAGCAACATGCTTACAACATGCAACAACAAACAACAGACCATGATAAATAAGTAGTAAAAGAAATAACAGCTATTCCTTTCACACTGCAAGAAACCTGCAGAACAAAATCTGTTTCTCTTTGCTTCCTCACCTTTTCCATTGCAGGCTTCTGGTGTGCAAGAAGCTTGTAAATGTTCCAGTTGTTTTCAAAACTCCTGGTAAAACAAGCCCACAATTATATTGGTAATCTTTTATCATAAGAAACCACCAAAGCCAAGTCTAAGAGACAGAGAGAAAGTCTCTTCTCTTTCTTACTTGGACTCTAGAATGCTCCTAAGATGCACAACACCTTCAAACGTGAACCTCTTTTTAATTCCTTCCAGAAAATGTACCATCACTGAAGTGCATTGTGGATGTAGCTTCTCAAATTTAATTTAGCTTTTGCCTGAAAGTGCTGACCTATGGAATCTTCCACCTATTTCAATTAAGGTAAGTGAATTTTCTACTCATGCATCTTAAAGCATGCTCAGACCTTTTTACTTATATTTGTTTAAACAAAAAATACACACAAGAATATTTGCACTCCCAAAAACAGTCTTAAATTGCTACTCCTGTGTCTCCTTGCCAGGAAGATCACTTAAAGCAGGCTTCCTAATTCTCAAGGGAATTTAGCTATTGCTGGACTCCTTCAGCTATTGTTGTATTCCAAGTACCATTAGCCCCAGCCAGCATGGCCAGTGGTCAGGGATGATCGAAGCAAAAGTCCAGCAACATCTGGAAGGTCACAAGTTCCTCACCCTTGCTCAATCTGGTGTCCTCCAGATGTTTTGGACGGCACTAAGTGGGGAAGGCTGCCTCCCCACTGTGTACAGAATAAATTATTGCCTTGTTTTGCTGCAACTGGTTATCAGTCATTTCCTCAATATGTTATGTTTCTGTTTTCAAAATAGGCTGATAATTTATCTAGGCCTTGAGTCTGTTATAGCAGTCACTGTGACACGGTCTTATAGGTGACAGGAAAAAGCGTTAGCCTGCAATTCCTTCCTTAAGCATTAAGGACTTACTTAAAAGAGTGGCATGACCAGAATACTGGTCAAAAAAATTCTCTCTATCTTTGATGTCTAGACTTTCAGTGGATTGCTTACGTAGCCAAAATGGGGCCATCAATGCATGAGAGAGGGTAAAACCCAAGGTACGCAGAAGTACAAAAAACCTTGAAAAATGGGAACCCTAAGGAAGGACTCCAAAAACAGCCCTATGAGAGCTAAGTGTGCAGTAGTCGTGGAAAGCTAACAGACTTTGAGGAAAAAGAGCAGCAGAAAAGGGAAATGATGGAATGGAGTGGCTAGAACTCTAAACAGAACCTATTCTCACTGCAACGTTTTGCCTAATTCTGCCCCCCCCCCAATTTTAGTTCCTGTAACACTATATAGTTATGGAGAGATCTTGCCATTGAATGAGTGACCAGAACATACATAGTATGTATGTATGTTGTATGTCCACCCAAGTAGTAGTAGAACGGGATTAAAATAGGAAGAAAACCAACTGCTCGGAATCCAAAACATGTGTGAGATTTATTTCATTCTCGTGAACTAATGATCCATGAAGAAACAAGGTTAGTCCATATATAAGACACTTAAGACGCCCATGTTGCTATTAATGTCAAGGAGATGGGCCAAGTGGGCTGCAGTAGAAATGAGAATGAAGGAAAAGTAACCATCAGCTCTGATCATTTGGCTCACAATAAATAGGACTGGCCATTAGAAGTTGAAAAAAAGAACACAGATCCACTAACATGTGAATCATGGCTATGGGGTGGGGAGTCAGGGTTTCTCTATGGGCAGGAAAAAAGAGGTAAAGAACTTCTGTAATGTTAGAGGAGTTTTTAAATGCTTTTTTTGTATCTGACTTCACATTTCCTATGAAAAAACACCTTGGAAATGTTAAGAAAAGAGAACTGAACAAATGAGTAACAAGTTCTTGTCTTTGCTACTAAATACCAAAGGTCTACAGCAAGACTTGCCTTCATAACTGTTGTTATTTTAAATGTTAATATAAACAAACAGATGAGAGGAAATTCAATTCCCAGATCCCAGAAACATCTCTCACCTCCCTCTGAGCTGAATTGCTTCATCAAATCTTTTGTCATCCATTGCCTTCTGGACATCTTTGGTCTATAAAGATATTGTGGAGGTGGGGGGTTAGAGAATCATAGTGAGGCTCTAGTAGAAATCTAATAAAACCAAGGGTACAGTGAGATTAACTCTCTTCTGCCAATTCCTTTTCAGGACATTCACGAACACGCTCATTGGAGGGCCATTTCAGGCATATAGAAAAAAGCAGCATAAAAAAGGGAGGCTGGAAGGACCAAAGGATTGCAGGAACCCCTGGGGGAGATGCATTCTCCAGAAAGGCTGTGCCAGGGCAAACCAAGAAAAAGAACTCTCCCAGGGAGAGTTTACTGGCACAGCCTGTTCCGTCATGTATGCCCGACTCCAAATGTTTATGGACTGAAAAGGCATGGTTCAGGGGCTCTGGAGGTTCTGCGCTCAAAAATCCAAAACCATACACCCACAAACTCCATGTTGACAAATTGCAACAACTTATGCATGCATATTGCATACTTGATTTGGGAAGTTGTTGTTTTTTAATCAATTTTATTTTGTCAAGAACCAGAAGAAAATGGTTATTCTGGTTAATTATGTTTTTAAACAGTGCTTCATCGCAAAGGATCCCAAGGTGGTAAACAAATATTCCAATAATATACAACACATGGTAATATTAAAACTATAAAGCAGTAAGTATTGGGGGTGTTGGGGAGTAATATATACAATTTTGCTGCAGACAGACCAACCCTTAAGCTCACATATCCCTGAAAACTTGGAAAGGAAAAAAAATCATTTCCCCAGTGTGTTGAAAAGCTGACAATATGAGAACAGCTATATGTCCACTGAGAGGGAATTCCACAATTAGAGTGTAGTATGACAGAAAGGTGGCGCTGTGGGTTAAAGCCTCAGCGCCTAGGACTTGCCGATCAAAAGGTCGGCGGTTCGAATCCCTGCGGCGGGGTGCGCTCCCGCTGCTCGGTCCCAGCGCCTGCCAACCTAGCAGTTCGAAAGCACCTCCGTGTGCAAGTAGATAAATAGGGACCGCTTACCAGCGGGAAGGTAAACGGCGTTTCCGTGTGCGGCTCTGGCTCGCCAGAGCAGCGATATCACGCTGGCCACGTGACCCGGAAGTGTCTCCGGACAGCGCTGGCCCCTGGCCTCTTAAGTGAGATGGGCGCACAACCCCAGAGTCTGTCAAGACTGGCCCGTACGGGCAGGGGTACCTTTACCTTTACCTTTATGACAGAAAAGGCCCAGCATCACCACAGACCAGGCCTCAACCATCAATGGGACCATAATAAACCTTCCTTGCAGAGCTTAAGACTCAGGCCTCATGGGAAAATATGGGGACAAAAGACAACTGGACAGCTATATATAAGGGTGCAGATGCATGGGGAGAGGCTGGTACCTATGCTAATCAAGGCTGCATTCAGACATGTTGTTTTTTCTGTTAATTTGATTATATTGCTAGATTTCTTATGTTTCTTTTACGTTGTAGTGCATTATGGAACTGTGGCTTTTCAATCAGCATACTACCATGCCATGCTAAATTTTAATGGTGGGAAAGGACACGTACACTGGGAAGCCACCTTAGATTTCGTCATGTGCAGTTACGGCACAAAACTCCTGCAATTTTCCATGTGTACAGGGTTGCAAATGGACTCTTTTGGTAGAAACAGTTAAAATGGAAATCAGTGCTAAACTTCCACTAGATTTGCAGAGGTGGTTTTTATGTTGTGCAAAAGTTCACATAAAACAGGGGAACGAGCAGGTAAGGAAATGTAACAAAAAGAAAAAAAGAAAAAACAACCCCAACTACAGAATGCAAGCTTAGTCATACCTCCTACCCACTGGAAATGTAGCAAAACCTCATACCATGTTTTCAGATTTCTTTCTACGTTGTTTCAATGAAAGCAAATATTTTTGGTATTCCGTCTCAGATGCCATATTCCCTCTACATATGCACAATTCTCGCCCCCCTTCCAAATATCTGCTTGTTTGCTGATTATCATTCATCATGTATCAACTGTGAAGCTCCCTGTCACCCCACTCACATATATAAAAATGGAGCCCCCCCCCCATGCTGTGCTTCTCCACACTGCATATATTTGGCTTCTATGATCATGTGAAATACTCACCACTTGCACACATTCCATTAGGGGTAGGCGCACTGACTGGTTCCCGGAGAGACTGACCACACAGGCAGGTGTGTCTGGTGTTGCTTCCAGCAGTGCCATCACAGCTTCCATCCCCATTTTGCTGCTCTGGGGGACACACAATGTATTTCCAGAGACAGTCAGCTATGTATACCTTGCATATTTAGGCACATACCATGTCTCTTTGGGATTCTGCAGCACAACATGCTTTGGAAGGTTGGAGCCTTGTCTCACCAAGCACTGGAAATCATACTTCACTCATTCAAAAATGTGTACGTGTTTCAATGTAAAAACCACTGAGACAGAAAGATGGGGTAACTGTGACGCTAACAAATGCCCACGGTTTTCACATCAGCAGCAGCACACAACCTGTATAATATGCATCTCCTAAAGTTACAAAGCAGCAAGACTACAAAGAAGTGCTAATGGGAAAAAGCTTGCCTTTAAAGAAACAAAAAACTCTAAGCAGCAGGAATATGAACTGAGATGATAGGAAGAGCCAGTATTCAAAGTTTCCTCTGACAGAAAAAACTCTTCCCAGGTGTTCACACATTAGGAGCAGCACAGAGTGGCTTTGGTCCACAGCCGCGCCCTCTTGCCCAACAAAGTTCTGCAGTGCTATCTGACACATTCTCATAAGAGCTGTTTTTCCAAACTACTGTATTTTCTCTCTTCTTAGTGCACGTTGCTAACTATCATGTCGCCCGATCTTGTTTAACAGGCCTAGAGAGCCACCTCTTCAGAGGAAACTGAATACGTGCAACTAATTGGGTTGTTTGCTTTACTGAGAAACGGAAATCTGTCTTTTTCTGTTAGTTCCCATTCTTGGTAGCGGCAGATAGGGGCAGCCTTTACTTTGAGAGCAGTGCTTCCTCTGGGTCACAGGGTCAGCTTGCAAAGATGCCAAGGAGGGCACTGCCAGGCTGCACCAGAAGCTGAAAAATAACTCCTCCTATCCTGTAGTACTGGATAAAACAGCAGTTTGCAAAATTCAGCTCTCCAAACACCAGGTTGACCAACTGGACAAATAATTCTGTAAAAACACATCTAATGGACCATTTCCGAAAGAGAAAACACGAAGAAGACAGGACAGAAGGTCATCCCCAGGTCTTAGAACGGTCTAGCCAACAAATGCAGAAAAATATTCACCCACTCCTTTCTTGCGGCACAGGAATTCCTGGTGCGATTTTCCTACCCTGTTTAATAGTGTGTGTGTTTTTGTGGGGTGGGAAAAGACTGCCTTGTTTCAATACCACTAAGAGTGCAGGAAATCCTCTGGAGCAGTGGGAAAGGTTAAGACAAAAAGAAAACCATGACCTAATGAAAAGCCTGTCCTTCCAAGTCCAGTCCTAAATAAAGAGGAGGGCAAAAGAGGGAATAGAAAAAAGAAGTATCTAAGTATTCTGAGCTCTGAATGGAGCTCTGCTGAGAATCTTGCTTTTGACCAGCCAAGACCAGCCAGGGAGAGTTCCTAGCCCTTGGATTATTTACAAGTTAACTACTGCAAGATGCAACAAGATGTAACTCTATCTTGAAAGTGAAGACTGCCCCATCCCTGCATTAATGTAGAATACTGCATGAAGAATGAAGAATACTGCATTAATGAAGAATACTGAGATCCCAGAAAATTTCAAGGTTAACAAAGGTTTCTAATAGTGTTAAATAGAAATGGATCAGGCATTCTACACAATGGAATGAAGAACACAAGGCTGTCTCTATTATGCGCAGCAGGGTTTATTGTTCAGACAGGACTAAGTCACACCCAGAGATCTAGAAGCACTAGGCAAAGAGAAGGTCCAGGAAGCCTCTGCATTTAACACCAGAGCCTACAAAACCAGGGCAATTTTTCTGTTTGCTTCCGAGTGGCCAAGCCAAGAATAAACAAAGCAAACACCTTGCAGGGTGCAGAAAATGCCTTCTTGCCATCCAGTCTACTGCATTTGCCTATTGTGAGTTCTGCATGCCAGTTTTGAAAGAGGACTTGCAGCACAACATACCAGCAGTGTTTCCTTTTAGTTATGGCTTACTTATCTCCACCTATATACAGTGGGGCATAATGCTCGACCAGTGTGGGCAACTGATTTCTAAATGGCAGAAGGGCACATGCACTCAGTCTGTGAAGCTCCTGCTTTTTTCAGGGTTTTCAACTCTGACTCGCCTTTCTGCAGTTAACCCAACAACACTTTACCAAGAGAGTGAGAAGCCATTCCTTAGACATACCCTGAACGTCCCAGACATCTAGCAAAAGAAAAAGAGTAACACTTACCAGGACACGATCAAATGCTGAGGGGGTCCCACCACGCTGCACGTGGCCAAGCACAGTCACACGAGTGTCGAATCCCAGGCGCTTGACAACCAGCTGATCAGAAAATCCGGAGTTAAAGTATGCTTACACCCTCCCTGTACCAGATTCCCTGGTAAACTGGGAGAGGGGCTCTAGGTCAGACATTTATTATTACCATCATTATTACTATTATTATCAATTTATTAATCACCTTCTAAACTACTGTCTCAAAGCAATTTACATGATGAAAAACTGCTAAAACCGCAAATATAATAAATACATTTAAACCAAGACTGAAACCCTATCAAGTGAATACTCATAGTAAAGACCCATTTATCCAGTTGCGAAAGCCTCCTGGAACAAAATGCATTCAGCCGCTTGTGGAAAATGCAGATAGTAGGTGCCTGTCATATATTGACAGGAATGCTGTCCCACAGAAGAGGGGTGGCCACAGTAAAAGCCCTGCTCCAAGTTACCATAGGCCAGGCTTCTGGTACATGTAGGAGAGACTCTCTTGTGGACAGCAGTGATTTATTGGGTGTGTAAGGGATAAGGCGGTCTCTCAAGTAACTTGGTCCTAAGCTGTATAGGGACTTGTATGTTAGTACCAACACCTTGAACGTGGCCCAGTAGCCAACTGGCAGCCAGTGCAAATCCTGCAAGCAAATTGTTTGCCCCACAAGCAACCTAGCCGCAGTTTTCTGCATCAGCTACGGCCTCCAGATCCACTCCAACACATAGAGTGCATTGCAGTAATCCGTGAGGTTGCCAATGCAATGTTTACATCTGCATTGAAGCTGCAAATGCCCACTTTAAAATTCTCCAGAGTGATTCAAAGCCCGAAGAAAGCTGGGAAGCCCAAGTGAAAAATGGACAGCTGTCAAGTTCACAGGATATTTTCATACTCAAGATAGTTCCAAAATATGGAAAAGCCTGTTTTCTAAGAACCGTGTGCTGAAAAATACTTTCACTGCTTTGGCTCTACAACATTAATCAGTTACTTACATCCTTCACGTAGTTAGAAGTGATTGGTTTTCCATTTCTGTCTATGGCACCTTCAGCGATGATGATAATATTCAGCCGGGATCCTCTGCTCCGGGTCTATCAAAATAAAAATATGGAAGCTAATGATTGATCCATCAGAGAAAGGCAAGAGGCTATGTTAACGGAGACTCTCTCATAATCCTAACATTAATACCTTAGGCTTGACAGTCAAGCCTTTCCCCATCAGCAACTTTGCAGTTCAGGGATGGGGAAGTAATGGTCCTCCAGGTGTTGCTGCTCTACAGCTCCCATCACTTTTGACCATGGTGATGCTAGCTGGGGTTAACAGGAGTTGGGGGTGTCCAACAATATCTGGAGGGCCAAATGTTTCCTGCCCCTGTTGTAGTTCCTGCATGCTGAGAAAGGATGACTAAAGGCAGCTAGGTGGTTTGGTATCTAATACTAAGATATTAAGAATGGTCTGCTGGATCAGGTCAGTGGCTCTTCTAGTCTAGCATCCTGCTCCCATAGTGGCTAATCAGATGCCCATGGGGAACCTGGAAGCAGGGCCTGAGCAGAACAGCGCTCTCCCCTCTTGCAGTTTCCAGCAACTGGTATTCAGGAGCATATTGCCCCCAGGAGTGGAGAGAGAATGCAGCCGGGGTGGCTAGCTTCTGATAGCTTCATCCTCCATGAATCTGTCAAATCCATTTTTAAAGCATCCAAGTTGGTGGCCATCACTGCCTCTTGCGGGAGTGAATTCCATGTGCTTCGCAAAGGAGTATTTCTGTCCCAGATCTTCCAACATTCAGCTTCATTGAATGTCCTCAAATTCTAGTATTAGAAGAAGAAAAGCTTCTCTCGATCCACCTTCTCTAAACTAAAAAGCCGCCAATCCTCAACTCTCTCTCCCTTGAGATCCTGTCCTTTTCCCCCCAGCTCCATGCCTCTCTCGGCCAGCTTTTCCTACCCAGTGTCACCTGCATTTATCTGCAGTACAGCATACACACAAAGGAAGGTCTTTCACGAAGAGCAACACATCAGCAGCACAGAGAGCTCTGGAATGCTGCTGTGAGTTGGTGCACAGTGCATTAATAGATCTGATCCTGTAAGCTCTCTGGAAAAATATATGTGACCCCATTAACTTAGATGCGACCACTAAAGAAGAGAATATAAATGAAATGCCCCCCCTCATTTGTACTCATCAGAAAAAGAACACACAATTTCATTTTTGTTGTGCAACAGATACCACCGACACCCACCTCACCAAGCCTCTCACACATGAAATCCTCCCAGTCATCCTCAGGAGGTGACTCAGGGATGAAAAGCCAGTCTGCACCAGAAGCCAAAGCTGAAACTAATGCAAGGTACCTGCAGAGGAAGAAGAGAGTCAGCTTGTGAACGATGAACCCGGGGGTATCAATCATGGTGAAAGATTTGGGAGATGGATGGGTGGGTGGGTGGCAGGCATATACCCATGTTTAGAATTTAATCCCCTAATTGGAAACCCAGGTCTCCCTCAACGAAAAAAATAACAACAGAGCTCTCTCCTTACCCACAGTGCCTGCCCATCACCTCCAGCACAAATGTTCTCTGGTGACTGCAAAGCAAAATAAGAGAGTAAAGACTTGTCCAGATGGTCATTCAGTGCATGCTTCAGTTGCATCTTCTCATTAGTGCAGTATTTACACACACATTAGCTGGACAAGGGAAGAGACAGCATCAGTGCTTATCTTTTCCCTCCAGTCACCTAGGCCTTTGAAGGGGACTCTCCCAGGCCTTGGGCTGACTTTGGAAAGAATCAAAAAGTCTCCACTTAGGAAAGAACATCTTGCTGCTTACTCAGCAAACCTCATTGTGACAGGGATGAGCACCTGAAGTCACATGCACATTGGAAGCGTTCTGAAGGATGTCACAATTAAGACTACACATTCTCTCATGAGAGAGGAGCAACCAAAATCTGTAGAGCCTAGGTTAGAAAATGAGCCACACCAGGGAAGAGTGAGAGGGGAGGTACTGTGGTGTTGCTTCTTCCCCACCTCTCTGAAATAGTGTAGGGTTGTGCATTTTAGCCCAGGAAAGATGCAGTGAACTGCTACGTGTGGAAGGAGCAGAACGCTGCTGCGGTAGTGGCTGCTTGCCTCTGAAGATCAAGGAAGGCAACTAGGTCTTGCTTCTGAACCATTTGGGCAAGCAGATATTGCTTATATGGTGCCTCCAGCAAAGGAACTCCAAAGTGAAACAGTGTTCATGTCACAAAGACTGCACATGTCGTTCAGGCAGGTAGGGATTCACATTTTCTTAGCAACATGTTGCTGAATGTGTGGGGAGAAATATAACATCTCAGCAACACAAGTGTCATCTTTGATGAAGACATCTGTGTACTTGGCTAATGAGTTCCTTTTATAATGCAAGGAAATAAAATGACTCAATAAAAATGACTAAGTTAGGGCCACTGATTTCAATGGCTCTAACTTAATTGTTCTGGGTGGTGCAATTATCTGGGAAGGCTCTGATAGGAGTTAGTCCCAGAGAAGCAGGTTCATCACACCTACACACCCCTTGGAAAAACACTTCCGCAGGGTAAGAACTAACTGCTGGTTACATAGTTCTCAAGCTAGTCCTGGGCATGCTGCAGTCTTTTGTAAAGGTAGATAGGAAGCAAAAGACCTGAGAAATCATTTGCTGACCTCTGGGCAGTAGTGGTGATTGCATCAATCACCTCCATGATACGGTGCAGGGCAGAATCAGTGCCAATGGTCATATCTGTACCACAGAAATCGTTGTCAATGGAGCCCACCAGGCCCACAATGTTTAAATGACAGTATGTCTGAGACACCTCCTCAGTGATCTTCCCTGAGAAAGAAAGAGAGAGAAAATATTAACAAATGGATATGAATGAGAGATGGTCTGTCTAGGGAAAGGACTATGGAAATGACAATTACATATGAAGAGAACACATTCTACAGTAGAAAACAGGATGGTGTTAGCCCAACTGGAAATGGTTAATTGTTAATTTGAGTGAAGTTATATTTCTTTCCTATTAACTTGAGACTGTAAATGAGATTATAACCTTAATGTCTTTTCAACTTGATTTGCAATTGCATCTTGATAATCTGAAAACCATAATTTGACACTGATAATAGCTTGATTGCAGAATCATGTTTTTAACTAGGGGGAAAAAAGAATTTTAAGAAGAAGCAGGGCAGCAAATTAAGCCCTACAAATTAAGTTAGCATTGACTCCACTGAGACGGAAAGCTTTCTAAACACAAGTATAACTAGCCTCATATACTAAATGTGTTACTATTGGGTAATTTTTAGAGAGATGAAAAAGCCAGACTCATTTGTTACTTGTTTCCTTTCAAACATCTTGGCCATGGATACACAATATCATGTAACTGAATCACTGACAAATTTTGTATTCTAAGCTATAAATATTGCTAAGCAACTTTTTGCAGAATTAAGGAGTGCTTGTCTTTAACTTTGCTCTATTTTGTTCTTTTTTAAAAATCATGAACAATGTAGTGTTCACAGACACTCTTGTATATTTGAGTTTCTTTTCCTCTCCATTGTATGAAATTGAAGGACTGCAAACTAGCAAGAAACTTGAACAGTCCTCAGTGGTCAGGCTCCTGTGTGTTTATTTCTGTGCTACTGAAGGTCCCTTCTGCTCACTGCATGCATGTATTGAGGAATGAAAAGGTAAGTGGGTGTGTAATTGAATGTAAAACATAGTCGCAGTAAGTTTCAAGGCCCTTCATAGTAATAAACTTTCACAGAAGGTTGAAGTTGTAAAGACAATGCTGCCAGGGAGGGAGGTTGGGGAAATTAAATGGGGGGGAAAGCATGTATATGAAACTGCTTCAGAATGATTTTTTAATGACCCATTTTCCTTCCTCGTACTGTGTAGTGTTTTTGTACTGGTAACCTGCATCTTACGGTTCTTTTATTTACGTGATCGTAGCTTTGCATGGAAGCTGAAATAAATAAATGGACAGTGGAGGAAATCCATTCTCTATTTATTTATCCCCACCCCTGTGAAAGTTGAAATTGCAGGCTTACCCAGCTTTGGGAAGGCAGTGCAAGAGCTGTGACAGTATCCCAGGCCACCTGTGAGGTCCATGCCCAGGATAAAGTAAGTTGTAAGGGAATCAAGAAGGACATTTTACTCATGACACCCACCCACCCCCATTTTTGATTTTATTTTTGAACTGACACTCAACATTTTGAAGATATTGAGCAATGGATTCCCTGTCCTCAATGGACTGGGAGTGGGTGGGGTTAAACCAACCTTTTTTTTTTTTGTTTGGCAGGGGGTACCTCTACAAACCTAGCATGCTGATCCATCTCTCTTGTTTCTCAAAGGCTCAGTTTGGGCTCCAATTCTATTGGCCTTTACCATGTGGGCTCATTGTTACAGGGATTTCTAACATCCAAGACTGCTATTAGGATTTCTCCGATATAGGCATCAGGTTGACTCACTGGAGTAGTGCTGTGAAGGGCACGAAGGTTCACACGTACCTTCTTTGACCAGTTCCTCCAAAAGACCACCCCACTCCGAGCGGAATATATTTGCACCAGTCAGGCTTCCGTCCCCACCAATGACGCACAAGTTGGTGATGCCGTGCTGCACCAGGTTGTAGGCAGCCTGGAGGCGGCCCTCCCGGGTCGTGAAAGCTTTGCAGCGGGCACTGCCAATGATGGTGCCACCCTACAAATGAAGAAACCAGGTGAGAAAGGAAGCTCAGAAGACAAATCAGAAGTCAGCAGACAGATCGACGGATAAGCACACAGGTCATCAACATCTTGAAGGGCTGGGAGTTCCAACAGGAATAAAGCATGGGGACTTTCTACATCTGGGTTGGGGATGCCCTCCAGATGTTGGATTACAAGTCCAACCACTCCCAGCTGGAACGGCCAATGAGAGCTGTGGTCGACCAAACCCCAGAGGGCTACAAGTTTCCCAACCCTATTCTAAACAGAGATACTGTTAAAAAGATGGTTTCTTTGAAGTTCCAGATTCAAGCAGAACTGGATTGCAATATCCTCTAAATACAGAAGGCATATGCCACATCGGCCCAAGAAGTGCAGGATTATTATTTCTAACCTGATGTACCAGGGGACTCCAGTACTAGTGGATATGAAGATAAATGCAACAACTCCAAGGCATGGGATTATATAGAAATGTCTCTTTCTCTATCCAGTCATGCTGCTGCCAGAACTGTGATCTTCAGTGGACGTGGTGTTGCAGTCTTTATAAATCATGTACTGTTGTAGTCCTTATAAATCATTTTATTGATAAACAGCAGCTCTGACTATTGATGATGATGATGATGATGATGATGATAATAATAATAATAATAATAATAATAATAATAATAATAATAATAATAATAATAATAATTTATTTATACCCCACCCATCCGGCTGGGTTTCCCCAGTCACTCTGGGCAGCTTCCAACAAAGTATTAAAATACAGTAGTCTGTTAAACATTAAAAACTTCCCTAAAGACGGCTGCCTTCAGATGTCTTCTAAAAGTCAGGTAATTGTTCTCTTTGACATCTGGTGGGAGGGCGTTCCACAGTGCAGGTGCCACTACCAAGAAGGCCCTCTGCCTGGTTCTCTGTAACTTAGCTTCTTGCAGTGAGGGAACCACCAGAAGAAGGCCCTCGGCACTAGACCTCAGTGTCCAGGTAGAACGATGGGGGTGGAGACGCTATGTAAAATGTACCACTGAACAGCTGACTTCACTATCAGGCAACTCTCCTTTTGAAAGGGTCTTGGACAACACAGCTAGAGGAGCACAGGCCTGGCCCAGGCTGTGTGCTGCAACCCAACAAAGTGTGACAAAATCTGCTCTGTCCCCCACCATAATACAGGGGCATCTCTCATTTCACTCAAAATCACTCCTGCCCCTTGATCAGTGTTCAAAACCTACATTGTTCTAGGTGCATTTTGCGACAGGGAATTTCATTAGCGTGAGTAGTTTCTGAGCTATGGGCGCAAAAATGCACCTAAGATTTCAGATTAAAACTGCAGAGTGGAAGAAAAGGAGCACCTTTTTCTGTCTCCCCACTTCCAGCTACTTTCTGAAGACTGGAGAAGAGACCCTCTTAAGAATATTAGGGGGGTGAGCAGGGGAAGGTCTAGACCATGTGAAAAATGAACATAATAGTTTTAGCTGCAGTTGATTCATTTTCAGCTTTGAATTCTTGTTATTAAAAAGTGCACCTAGACATTCTGTTGTTGCACCCGTAACCTAGGTTTAAGGTGCCATTTAGCTCCTGGCTTTCATATTTCAGTTTCTAACACTGCCTTTGATGCTCTTCACACAAAACTGCTCGTCAGTCAGATCTCCTGCTGGGATCCTCACAATGTTGATGAACGCTGCTGTGACAGGGGAAATGATCTTCCTGAACACCCTCCCCACTCTTGAACAGCACGAGAGCTACGGGAATAGCACCACAAACCTACATCCATTGAGCTAAAACTCCAGACTATGACCAACAAGCGTCACTTTAGAGCAAGAAAACAAGAGGGGGTAGAGGAACACAACAATGAGGGATGCAAGTGTTACTGGAATAAATACAAAGAGCAATGTGCTGTGAAGGTCTGTAGAGGGAGAACATGCTGTTAGCACAGTTAAGATTCCTGCCCGGAGGCTTGCCGTACCCTGCTAAAGGGGTGCGCCAGCACCACAGTCACTGACACAGCCGCCACCCTTGTCCTCATCTTTCTGAAGGTAAGTCTACATGGGCAGGTAAATCAAAGCACTGCAGACAGCATGCTGACCTTGCTTAAGCCCATCAGAAACAGCAGGCTGCATTGACAGCATCAGAAAGACACGGAGGGTGAGGGACAAGAAGGGGAAATCCTGCAGAGGCATGCAAGACCAGAATGTTACCTGAGGGAAAGGAGGCACACCAGTCAAATTGGGAAAGGCTCTAAGAAGGGGAAAAACAACAACACAAACACTATTAGGAGGGGGCTGAGCAGGTCCCAGTTCAGAGAGCTCCTGACAATCAGGATCACCTAGGAAGCAATTCCAGCTCAGTGGTGTGAGAACTGCAGCACTCCCACCCTACCCGCGGGCAACGGATGTTATACCCAGATGAATGGAGCTGAGTTGGATTAGACCCAGCCTACAGAAGAGTTTCTGAGACATCTGGAATTACCAGGTGATACCTCGGGCTGTTATGATGAACCAGGTGGAAAGAAATAAAAACAGGAGTAGAGTCAAGAGCCAGAAATTGCAAATTACACTTAGTTATATTCTATACACCTGAACAAAACAAGGTCACTTCAGAGAGAGAGAGAGAGAGAGAGAGAGAGAGAGAGAGAGATTGGGAAAACACAATTCTCACATAGGTAGGGCTGTCATATGTCTGGACATAGCCTGGATTAGGCCCTCGTAAACAGTGGAAATCGTTGCAAGTGGAGTTTTTGGAGTATTTCCTTAAAAATTGCTTTTTAAAGTTTTGTGTCCAGATTTTCACTTTTAGAAATATGATAACCCTACACATATGTATACAACGCAGGAAGCTGTGGCCATTTCAGGGTTCCTTGAAATCTAGACATGCATCACACATGTATTTTAAATATAAGCATTGACTCTCATTAGGCATTTTAGGTAAAGAACTTAAAATTGACAAGGCCCTGATGATGATTTCTCTGTCAACACACACTTTTTTGAGCCTGAGGAAGGAAAAAGGAAATTTAGCACCTGCCTAATAATAGTAATAATAGTAATAATAAATCATGTGACACAGATATTTTAAAACTGTGCCACCACAAATTAATTCCTATCACTTGTGACTGTGGTGGGCCAAAGAATGCATATGACTAATCCACCCACAATAAATGGCTCTTTTTGTAGCACAAAGCCAAAGCCACCATTTGACCTTCCTTGAAACCAAGCACAGTGAAGAAATCACAAAGGTGAAAGGGCAAGTTAAGCATCCCAGGCTGACAGATGTAATCAAAGGAGTCTCTCTGGAGGATGGCCATATGAAGTAACAATGACTGACAAGCAAAAGTGATGTAATCTTTGGACTGGGGAATGAATCAGGTATGAAATAATGTGAAATCAATTAATTAGGAGATTTAACTGACTGGATTGCTTTCTCCAAAACTCAACCCTTTCTTGTGATTCCTCCAAGAAAACATTTCTTGGTAAACTACTGCAAAGCTTATGCTAAATATCCCAATTCAGGGAGGGACCCTGCCTCATCTCACAACTGGGGCCATATCAGGTAGAGAGGCTACAAGGGACCTCTGCCTGAGACATGGAAGACCTTACATAAGAACACAGGAAGCCGCCTAATACAGAGTCAGACCAAATTGGTCCACCTGGCTCAGTATTCTCTACACTGACTGACAGTGTCTCTCTGTGGTTTCAGGCAGGAGATGCCAGGAATTGGATGTGGGGCCTCCTGAAGCATGTGCTCTGGCCCTTTCCCAATCTTCCTAAAGCTTCTGCTAGCTGGGACAAACAGTACCAGGTTAGAATGAATGGATTCAATTCAGGGCAGCTCCTGCAATCTCATTATTCAGGCTTCCTTTAGAAGTCAGTTTAAGAGTACGATAATGTACCAAAACACTCCTCCTTTCTCCCTGCAGTGGCAGCTAAGTACAACTCCCATCTTTCATGAGGCCACGCTAGGCAGCTACAGAACCTTTCTTAAACAGACCAAGGGATCTCATTTCCAGTGCTAGTCAACATATATTTCTGGTCTGTTACCTAACCAGCTGTGCCACAGCTATACCGACTGCTGTGAATTCACACATTGTAGACTCTTCCTCCAATTGATTCCTGTTTCTTTCCTTCTAACATGGAGCCTTCTAGGAGAAGGAATACCTCACTGCCTATCCAATCAAGATTTTGGGAGCAGAACTGTTATTTATAAAGGGCACAGGAAAGCAGGGGAGGTGGAACAGGTCATAACTGGTGATATGGGAGACAAAGGCTGAGAAGAACCAAACAGAGCTTTTGCCGAACTATGTAGGCCATGTTGCTACCCCAGCACAGTCCTTCTCCCTTCCTGTGAGGAGAAAATTGCATCTGCATGAATTTTGAGAAAAATGGGACCATGAGAGGAGGTGGTTTGTCTTCACTAGCACCCATAAATTAGCACTTCAACTCAGAAATGTACAACTAAACTAAACTACTCAGAGAGCTACTGTAAGTCAGAGCTCTGTACTCCAGAAGGCAATGTGTGGCTATAGACGGACCTGAGATGAGAAATGTCATGAGGCCTATCTGCTTCCACAGCAGGGAGTCAGGCAGTATGACTGTTAAGTTGTGGGTTGACATAGCCGACGACCAGCGATTTCTCCAAATAGCTCTTTATTTCGTAAGCTGGAATAGAACTGACTGCAAACAGCTCAGCCGGCCTGCTTTTATAGGCAGCCGGCTGTCAACATTGTAACAACAGCCCAGAGTTCCCGCCTAAAATAACTGACGCGGACCTGAGGGAAAACTATCTACAGACCTGAGTGAAAACTATATACAGTACCCTCCTGCTGGCCCAGGGTGAAACTTCACTACATAACACCGCTCCCCACCGAGATAAGGCGTTAGTTACAATCGTAATGGTTTCCTTATATACAGCACTACGCGTAATGGTTCAATTAGGCACAAAAGCATATCGGTTACATTTCCCATACTTAGACCAACAGTGATACATGTCCAACAACATAGTCCTTTAAATAAGTTGGGCGCTTGGAAACTCTGCCAGACCGCCGGGGACTGGTAGCCAAGTCCGGAGAGCCACACAGTTCTTGCTGAGGCTGTGGTGCGACCCTAGGTGGCGTTGGAACCAAATCCCCTGGATCCGCTGCTGTGGGTGGAGCCTCCGCAAGTGGAGTGGTCTGAGTCTGTGGTAAGTCTGGCAGACCCTCTGAAGCGGCTTGGTTCGGCTCCACGCTGGCAGTTTGCGAGGGAGGTGTAGGTGGGGCCTCGCCATCTGTACGTGTCTCTTCTGGAGCCGCAAGCGCAGTTGGGGGCACCTCGGTAGTGTCCAAGTCCCCAACCCTGCGCCTAAGCTGGTCTATGTGCCGTCGCCACAAGCGTCCGTCTTCGAGTGCCACCTGGTATGAGCGAGGTCCAGTGACTCCCACTACTGTGGCTGGCACCCAAGGAATGTCCCCCACATAGTTCCGGGCAAAGACCTGGTTTCCTGGGACAAATGACCGTGGCGCGTTGGCACAGCCTGGGGGTTCAGCCACGGCAAAGTCCGGGTGTAGCCGGTCGAGCGGTGACCTGAGGCGGCGGCCCATAAGCAGTTCAGCAGGACTCCTCCCTGTGGCAGCATGAGGGGTGATGTGTTGCACGAACAAGTATTCGGCGACCCGCTCATGCCAGTCTCCCCGGTCCAGGCGCGCCAGTGCCTCTTTTGCCGAGCGCACCATTCTTTCCGCTTGCCCGTTGCTGGATGGATGAAAGGGTGCCGTTAGGGCATGGCGGATGCCCAGTCCCAAAAGATACCGCTCAAACGTGCCTGACGTGAACTGCGGTCCGTTGTCAGAGACAAGGACATCAGGACACCCATGCGTTGCAAACAGGCCTCGCAGCACCCGGATGACAGCTTCGGTAGAGGTGGAGGGCATCAGGGCGACCTCCAGCCATTTGGAATAGGCGTCCACCACTACCATAAAGGTCCGGCCGTGAAAGGGGCCAGCCAGATCAATGTGCACCCTCGACCAGGGTGTCTTTGGCATCTCCCAGGTGTGTCCCTTAGCTGCCGGTGGTGCAGGCCTCGACTCTTGGCACGCTTGACAGGCGGACACCCAGGCAGTGATGGCATCGTCCATATTAGGCCACCAGACGTAACACCGAGCCAACGCCTTCATTTTGACAATTCCCGGGTGGCAAACGTGCAGAGCCTCCAGGACGCGCTGACGGAGTCCCTGGGGAATCACGACGCGGTCTCCCCACAGGAGACAGCCGCGATGAGCTGAGAGTTCATGTTGTCTGGTTGCGAAGGGCTGGAACTCCGATGCAAAAGGCCCTTGTGGCGACTTCCGGGTCGGCGCCATCGCCGAATGGCGGACTCCCTCCGAGCTCCGGAGGGAGCCTGCTTGGCAGGGGCTGGGTCCTACCGCACCGGCGATGCGGGGACCCTTAAAAACCACGGCCAGAGGAGGCCGTGGACATGGAGACTCGGCTGGCACCGTTAGCGCTCTCCCGACTCGTGAAGGAGCCTTTTTAAAGGCTACGGATCGGGTGCCGGGGAGAAGCGTGGTGCTTTGAGTTCTCTGCTATCCCTGCCGAGCGCAGCCGCATGCCATCCGGCGGAGAGCGCTGACTTCTTCTATTGAAAATTTGGATCTAAAGAAGAACCCGTGAGTAATTGGAATATGGACTAAAAAAAAAAGGGATAAATTTTTAAAATTTGGAGCGAACGGGGGAGGCGGAAAAAAGGAAGTCAGCCCACCCCTAAATTGTAGAAGAGCCAAAACAAAGGACTGGACAACTAAGATCGAGTGTAACCTTATTTCGCCGAATTAGCAACTTCGCGAGGGAAAATTATAAGATTGAGCTGGAGGAGAAAAGTGGAATTGTTTTAAAAAAGCAACCCGCCCCCCCCGGAATCCCTGGAGCGATTCATGAAACTGCCTGGAGAAAAGCAATGGAGGTTTTGACAGCTGTCAAAGAGCTGTCAAAAAGGAAGATTAAAATAGAGACTTTGTTATGAGGACTTTGCTGGTTACATTTGTTATAAATTGAACATAAACTGTTTCAAATATGGGCTAACAAGCTACTTGGACTGGTGGATGTGATTCTGGAAGGGAGCTTTGCTACTGTAATCCATCTAGAGGAGCTGAGGGATATTGCATGTGTTTTTGTCAGGAAACTTGAACAGTTGAATGGAACTTTTAATCTCCTGGGAAACTGCAGGAATGGAACATTATTTTGTCTACAGAGGTCTATATACTACAGGAAACAATGGAACTATTTGTTGGAAAATGAAAGGAACATGATGCAATGCTTTGCTCCTGAATAACAAGCCTCTGCAGAGACACTAGAAACTTTTGGAAAAAGAACATTTCTGTGGGAGAACAGAGAAACAAAAAGGAGGAGAATGATTGACAAGAACAAGGAAACAACAAGAACTGGACAGAACTGGGAGAGGGAACATTTGGGATATCCAGGTTTGACAAGCTTATGGAAACAAAATTGGAGTTTTTACTCCTGGATATAAAAACCTGGATAGAAGAAATGGGCCCCTTTTTTGATAGACTCCTTCTATGATTGGACACTCGTAATTAAAGACTGGCAAAGAACCTGAGGGACATAGTGTAATGTGGGAACTCCAGGAAGATATTAGAAGTAGAGGGATAGGTGAAACGCAAAGGGGAAAGAGGGGAGGGAAAGTTGGAATCCAAAGGTTGTAAAATCACTACTCATATTTATTTTATTTCCATCTGTACTATGTTTGAAAGGGGGGAACTCGTGGAAGGGAATAGATCGATCTTAGGGGATGGGAATTTGGATAAATTGGGTTACTGATGATGAGTGTAATTTGGGGATAAGAACTTGTTGAATTTAATTGCTTATTTGGAAGATTTGGAACACAAGAGGGGGTAGGGAGGGGAAGTCCTGGTTATTGGCAAAAAGTTTATAAATTGGATTTAATTTGTTTTAATTTGTTTTAATTTGGAAAACCTTAATAAAAATTATTATAAAAAAACACACAAAAGGCCCTTGTGGCCACCCCCTCCACACCCAGTTGAGCACCCGGCTGATGGTGCGATCCTGGGCAGACGCGGAGGCCACAGTGGCAGCTGATACAGGCGCTGCCGGAAGATCCTCAATCAGAAGGAGCGATGAAGCTGGAGCCGGGTCTTCCACAAATGCTGGAAGAGGGCAACGGCTGAGGGCGTCGGCATGGCCCATCGATTTCCCCGGGCGATGGATGAGCCGGTAGTGGTAGGCAGCCAGGAAAACAGTCCATCGCAGCATGCGTGGCGAGAGGACCGGTGGAGTTGGACGATCACCGGCGAGGAGGCCCAGGAGTGGTTTGTGGTCAGTGATGAGGTCAAAAGTCCTGCCATAGAGGTATTCATGGAACCTCTTCACTCCAGCCACAAGTGCCAATGCCTCCTTGTCGAGCTGGCTGTAATTCCGTTCCGTCGGAGATAGTGTCCTGGAAAAGTAGGCGAGTGGTGCTTCTCTTCCATTTGGAAAACGGTGACTAAGGACAGCACCGATGCCAAAAGGTGAGGCGTCGCAGGCAAGGACCAGCGGCCTGGATTCACTGTACTGTACCAGCACACTGTCTGATGAAAGGAGAGCCTTGACCGTGTTGAAGGCCGCCGTCTCCCGATGACCCCAGGCCCAAGGCGTCTTTGTACTAAGGAGTCGGTGAAGAGGCTCAGCCACTGTGGCTTTGTGGGGCAGGAACATGTTATAAAAGTTCAGCAGCCCCAGGAATGCCTGCAACTCCGTCTTGTTCTTTGGGGTGGGGGCCTGCTGGATAGCGCGGATCTTGGATGTGGTCGGGTGAAGGCCGGAGGCATCGATAAGATAGCCCAGGAACTCTACCTGTGGAACGGCGATCTGGCACTTCTCCCTCTTTACCTTGAGCCCGGCCTCTTGGAACCTGGTCAGCACGGCACGGAGGCGCTTGAACAGCTGCTGGTGTGAGTCTGCAGACACCAAGACGTCATCAAAATATGGTACCACGCCCGGAAGCCCTTGCAGGAGACGCTCCATAAGGCTTTGGAAGATGCCAGGAGCCACACTCACCCCGAACTGCAACCGGCGGCAACGGAATGCCCCCCCGGTGGATGACGATCGTCTGGGCTTCAGCAGTGGCATCATCGACTGGCAGTTGTTGATAGGCTTGGGCAAGGTCCAGCTTAGCGAAGACCTTACCCTCACCCAGGGAATGCAGCAGGTGTTGGACAACAGGAACCGGATAAGCGTGCTGCTGAAGTGCCTTGTTGATCGTGCACTTGTAGTCAGCGCAGATTCTCACCGACCCATCTGGCTTGACAGGCGTGACGATGGGGGTTTCCCACTTGGCGTGGTCAACCGGCTCCAAAACTCCTTGGGCGATCAGTTTGTCC
The DNA here is from genome assembly GCF_964106915.1 of Podarcis gaigeae. Lineage (NCBI taxonomy): Eukaryota > Metazoa > Chordata > Lepidosauria > Squamata > Lacertidae > Podarcis > Podarcis gaigeae. The sequence goes on from NC_139681.1 coordinate 63,289,527, forward strand.
AGTTGTTCGTCCACCTTAGCCTTGAGAGCAAAGGGAACCCGGCGTGGCTTTAGCTTGATGGGGGCGACTTGTGGATCAAGGCTAAAGGAGATGGGCGTACCTGTATATTGCCTCAAGGTGCCGTCAAAAACCTCGGCAAAGTCTTTGACCAGACCCTCAGTCTCTGCGTTAGAGATGCAGTTGATGCCGGTGACTTCCAGGCCGAGGACATCAAACCAGTCTAGCCCTAGGAGGCTTGGCCGCTGACCTTCGACCACCACCAACCGGAGCAGGCCCGAAAAATCCTTGAAGGCAATCCGGAACCGGCCAACGCCTACCACGGGAATGTCGTTTCCCTGGTAGTCTCTCAGGTGTACGCGGTGAGAGTCAAGTTGCCTTTTGGACACTTTGGGTACCAGTCTTCTGATGGTGCTCCACGACACGATGGACAGGGCAGACCCGGTGTCGATCTCCATGTCACATGGAGCTCCTTCAATGAGCACCGTGACGTTCAGCTTGCGTCGCGTAGGCGAGTCGGTTTGGCCAATCGTGGTTCCAGACGGGCAGCGGCAGTTGGTGAGAGCGAAACAACTTTCATTGGCAGACTGGAGTGAAGGCTTGGACTTGCGAGTCGATGAAGGGGGGGTGTCAGACGGAGCCGATCGGCAGACCTTAGCGATGTGGCCCCTTCTGGAACACTTCCTACAGATGGCGTCTCTGAATCGACACTTGGCACGGGAATGGTTGCCTCCGCAGCCGGCACATTCCGGTTGGCCCTTGGACTTCTGTTGGAACTTCCTGTGCTCCCGCTTTGTCTGGTGCACGTCATCGCCTTCACTGGAGGATGCCTCATCACTGCTGGCCTCTTCATGATGCACCGGAACTGGCTCCCTAACAAGACGCTGGCTGCTGGACTTGCGGATCTCCTGGGCGGAGCATTCAGCAGCTTCTGAGGCCACAGCCTCCTCAATGGCTTTCTGCAGCGTGAGGTCTGGCTTGGCGAGGAGACGCCGTTGCAGATGGATGTCCCGGACCCCGCAGACGATTCGATCCATCAGGGCATCGTCTAAGTCTCGGAACTCACAGTGCATTGCAGCCTGTCGCAGGGCGGTGGTGTAGTTGTTGATTGACTCCCCCTCTGCCTGGTTCCGGTGGTAGAACGCATGGCGGGCAGCAATCTTGGACGGTTTTGGTGCGTAGTGGTTGCGGAGCTTCTCTTGGATCGTGTCGCATGGTGTTGCCTGGACTGCTTCGGGCGCAACCAATGCTCGGGCCGTCTCAAACACCTCAGGCCCACAGAGGCTAAGGAATAGGCCCCGCTTACGATCCTTTGATACTGCTGTCAGCTCGTTGGCTTGGAGGTAGCAGTCGAACCGAGCGAGGTAGGAATCCCATGATTCAGAGGCTGGCGCAAACGGCGGTAGAGGCACAAGTGAAGCCATGATTCCGATGCCGGCGTGAAGGGCGATGGATGGAACACAGTGCTCTAGCCAGAACAGTCAGCTCTGAATTGGTTCTGTCCAGTGATTTCGCTCAGTGATTTCGCTCTGTGATTCAGCTCAGTGATTCAGCTCAGTTCAGAGGCTGGCCGCATCTGGCTGTGCTCTGATGTCCATCGATCCCACCTTCGTCGCCAGTGTTAAGTTGTGGGTTGACATAGCCGACGACCAGCGATTTCTCCAAATAGCTCTTTATTTCGTAAGCTGGAATAGAACTGACTGCAAACAGCTCAGCCGGCCTGCTTTTATAGGCAGCCGGCTGTCAACATTGTAACAACAGCCCAGAGTTCCCGCCTAAAATAACTGACGCGGTCCTGAGGGAAAACTATATACAGACCTGAGTGAAAACTATATACAGTACCCCCCTGCTGGCCCAGGGTGAAACTTCACTACATAACAATGACCATTTGGGCCTTACCAGTTGAATTATGTTGGATACACTGAGCCAGTTTGCTTGCTTGATATTCTCTCCTCCTTCTACCAGTCCCTCGTAACCCTGCAAAGAGGAAAGAGAGCAGTGTGAATGCGTCATTGCACTAGGGAAAGCTTGCTCCATGACCCTTTGAAATTAATCCAGCATAAGGAGTGTTGCAAGAATCCCTTAAAACAGCTCTAAGCCACCCATATTTTCTCCATACTCCTCAGATCACACAAAGACTGACAATTAAATGTGAAGCCCTTGAATATACAAAAATAAAGTTGCAAAAGCTTCAAGGACACACATTACAAAGACAAATGGCATGTTATCACAACATTTCTACAGGATTTGATCTTGAGGTCTGGCAATTTTACAGTACCACAGCAAGAATTCTTGTATAACTTGCTGGACTGTGAGAAGCTCATGAGGAAAACTATGGAACTGTCTGTCACAATTTATAGGCAGTACAAAGTGTCTTGTGGATTTACAGTTTGAAAGTTATCACAAGAACAAAGGCGTTTTTGCCTGTTTATCTCACCAGTGCCATTGCTTTAACTTTACTATGAAGAATACAATGGTACCTTGGGTTAAGTACTTAATTTGTTCCAGAGGTCCGTACTTAACCTGAAACTGTTCTTAACCTGAAGCACCACTTGAGCTAATGGGGCTCCTGCTGCTGCCGCGCCACCGGAGCACAATTTCTGTTCTCATCCTGAAGCAAAGTTCTTAACCTGAAGCAATATTTCTGGGTTAACGGAGTCTGTAACCTGAAGCATATGTAACCTGAAGTGTATGTAACCCAAGGTACCACTGTATACTAACGTTTTTGAAAGATGCCTCAATGCTACTCAGCTGCAGAAATATAATGTATTCAGCATTTGTTCTTGTAAAGCACGTTGTTAAATTATTATACTACAATTAATTTTGTACGTCAGAGAATGCACAGATTGTCAATTTTTGTGAAGTGGTATCCTAGGTGACATCTAGTTCTAACTTGATCATCATGCCTCCCCTGAGCCCCGTTTTACAGCTGCCTCATATTCCTGGCCAGGGGCTGCCAAGGTGCCATGCTCTGGGCTCTTCGTGAGAGTCATGTGATCACTAGTCAAACTGAAACAACTGCACCCAGGAGCACTAGTTTACTGTTTGACTAATCAAGCTGTGAATTGTGAAATCTGGCTTCAGATGTGACATCCTGTGCCTGTATGATGTATTAGATTCTTGGTTTCCCTTTTTAAAAACCACACAGAGCCAGTGTGGTGTAGTGGTTAAGAGCGGCAATCACATAATCTGGGGAACCGGGTTCGTGTCTCCGCTCCTCCACATGCAGCTGCTGGGTGACCTTGGGCCAGTCACACTTCTGTGAAGTCTCTCAGCCCCACTCACCTCACAGAGTGTCTGTTGTGGGGGAGGAAGGGAAAGGAGGTTGTTAGCCGCTTTGAGACTCCTGAAGGGGAGTGAAAGGCGGGATATCAAATCCAAACTCTTCTTCTTCTTCTTCTATTTAATCTCAATAGGTGATGGGGAGGTTTGTTTTTAAAAGGAAGAAGCAATAGACAGGATCCAGGTGGCCATACACACTTGCTTAATTTGCATATCTAATTTTACTTCCTATATATTCATTCTAGAAACTGCACCCTGGATTTCCCTAACTTCAAAGGACTATTTAATGATACTGATTCTGCCCATGGGAAATTTGCAAAATTCACCTTTCCAGGCTGTGGCTTTTTAGAGGGAAAGGAGTGAAACAGTCAGTTATGTTTCTTAATCACACAACCCCTGCTAAGACAATTTCTGAGCACCAACCTTCAGAGAAAGAGACTGATGCTGTTACCACATCAATGAGACCCAGGCCTACTTTGGAAGACACTCTACCTTCTTCCTTTGACTGTGTAGAGGTGGAGTTCTTACCATCCTATTCTGCCTGCCAGGCACACATGACCTGCCTTCGACACTCCCAATATGTTCACAAAGTTTGAATAGCATTATAGATCCATAACATTCAATGCACATTAGCCCAAATCACACAGTCAATTTCCACCCTCACCTTGCCAAATCTGGGAACTGGCCCTTCCCATAGTGGAATTTATGCATGTATGCCCAATGTAAACATTACACTCTAGCATTGCAAGTGGTGTCAAAAGGATGGATAATCACATGGTGGGCAGGGCAGAAAGGTGTGATCTCACTCTCCCAGTGCTAAGAGGAAGAAGGTCGGAAACAGTATAGTCCAAACCAGGCTCCGCTGTCATTTACATGATTCCAGAGTCTCCTGGCAACTATCCAGCAATTTTAAAAAGAACAAGGCTATACCAATAACCACCCACATGCAAAGAAAAAAACAACACAGCATTTTGATGGGTAAAAATTTTGAACCTCATAGATCAGGAACACTTTTGCTCCAATATATATCCCCATGCGAGTCACAGCTCGGACAGCAGCATTCATACCTGGAAAGATAGAAGACAAGGTAAATAAATGGTACAAACCTGAGCTAAAGTGATGCAGGATTCTGCACTTTTATTTTGGTAAGAAGCATAGCTAGTTTTGCATAAAGCAACACACTGCAAAAATGTTGAATTCTCACTTATTTTCAAGGAAGGGCACATGAGACTTACAATCCCCATTAGCTCAACAAGACTCAGGAAGTTGCCCTGAATAAACTTACTAAGGAGCAAGCTCCTTTGAACACAGTGGGATTTCCTTCCGAATGTTTAGGTTTGCTTTGTTACAGTGGCCAGGGTGGCATTAGTGGAACGCAGGTTACCAGTAACATGTTAAAACTCCTTGCACAGAAAAGCTAATGCACTCAAAAACGAAGGCAAGAAACAAGTATAATTTAATGATAAAAGAAATATGTATGAAATCCCACAAAAACGGCACAACATACCTGGGAAATAAAAAATGCAACTGCAAAATGTTTGTCTTGACGTGTTCAGTGTGTACATTTGACTTTATTTCACTTTAGCTGCCAAAAGAAAATGCCAAAGATGATATTGCCTCCTTCTCACTTTGGGCAGAATTACTGGAGAGGAGGGAAGTACAGTATGTTCTTAAATAAAAATGTATTAACTTTTAATAAATCATTATAAATTAACCAAGAGATCCACCTGACTTTGGCAAAACAGGATAGGACTTTTTTAGCTATTCTAGTTCCAGAGATTTTTTGATTGGAAATAAAGCAACAGTGTCTGCAATCTGTGGCAGAGATGCAATGAGAAATAAGATACCCACTGAAGTCTCAGATTTCATTAACTTTTGGGCTGAACATGAGGCAGTCAAACTAGAGGCATGAAGTATATTAGAACCAGTGTCATTTGCCAAAATTAATATACTCTCTCTTAACTCATCACAACAACGCTGAATCTTGGTATTTATATAATGCCTTTCCTAACTCAAATAATTTTCACAAACATTATCTGTGCAACCCTAACAGCCTTGCAATGTAGAATGCTATTTATTATTACCCTCATATTGCAAACTCACAATGATGGGGAATGGGGGTTATAAGCATAAGTAGTACCCGTAGCTGGGATTTGAACTGTCAATTCCCAGTTTATTGAAACCACATTCTGCACTGTTTCACATAGCACAAGTTCCAAAACTGAGACAATGCAAGTTGGCTCCACTTATCATGTTTTCTTCTGTCCAGAGAAATGGGAACCCTAAAGAACAATTTCCCCCTCTTAAGTACCATTTTCTCTCTTTAATCTGACAAAAGAAGGCTTATTGGAAGCCAGGAAATTTGAATGGGCATTTTCCAAAAAAGGCCTCTTTCTCCTTTAGATAACTAATATGCCAGTTATGTAGGATGTTTCTTTTTTCTTGGTACATTTAGTTGTTGTTTCTTTTCTTGTCCTTGACTGTCAGCAGCTAGTCTGTTTCTGTCTCTCTCTCTCATGGCTCTCTCCCCACTCACTTGGGTTGTTTTTTTTGTAGCTTACTCTTCAAAATCTGGTTCTTCTCTTCTTCTCTTCTCTTCTCTTCTCTTTTCCTTACTTTCACCTCCTTCCCCTTTGTATAGTACAGTATATACCCTTCCATCTTTGAGTCCCTTATTTCCCTAGATTTCCATAGCATCTCCATCAGATGCTCATGTAAAAAAGTTATCTGTCTGCAACACATATTCAGCGGCTTTGTATTTTATGCCAATAGATTTCCTTAACATGGGGTCTGAATTCTAATTTCAAACAGTCCAGTATATACTGACCCCTCATAGTCACACTGAATCCATGGAGTCCAATTCCCTGTTCTAAAGATGGGACGATCCATCCCACTCTCCCATTGTAACAGGTCACAAGGAAAGGCAAAAAAAAACTTCTGTCAGCAGGGAGTTGTGTCAGCTACCTGATAAACAAATCACAGTGGGCAGATGTGCTATCAGGGCTTCATCCCTGCAAAATATGCAAGTAGATCAGCTTGCCTGTGAAAATGCTATTTACAGAGACCTACTTCCCCTGGAGGGATACGGGTGGCGCTGTGGGTTAAACCACAGAGCCTAGGACTTGCCGATCAGAAGGTCAGTGGTCAGTTCGAATCCCCGCAATGGGGTGAGCTCCCATTGTTCGGTCCCTGCTCCTGCCAACCTAGCAGTTCAAAGCACGCCAAAGTGCACGTAGATAAATAGGTACCACTCCAGAGGGAAGGTAAACGGCGTTTCTGTGCGCTGCTCTGGTTCGGCAGAAGTGGCATAGTCATGCTGGCCACATGACCTTCAGCCAATAAAGTGAGATGAGTGCCACAACCCCCAGAGTCGGTCACGACAGGACCTAATGGTCAGGGGTCCCTTTACCTTTACTTCCCCTGGAGAAAAGCAGATAGAATCAAAATACAAACATGCCTAGTGTGTCACAATAGCTCAGACCAGATTTAACTCGCTTCTCATAGGAAGTTGCCTTGTGCCAGGTCAGACTATTTCGCCATCTAGTCCAACTTTCCCCAGCTTGGTGAATTCCAGATGTTTTGGACAACTCCTACTATCCAAGATATTCCCTTCTGTACTCAGATACAAGTTGCTACCTGCCTCTGATCTGTATATGCCTGCTGTACTTTGGTCCTTCATGTACAACAAGTCACAAGCAGCTCTTCTTGTCATGCGAGTCACCTCTGCATTGGAGTTAATGTGTAAAACAAGTCCCAGTTATCCAACTAATTTGCCATACTGGGGCATGAATTGCATAAAATACGTTTCAATACCATTAAAAGTGATGCCCAAACAATAATGAGAGATCAAAAGTTGATTCTGAGTATACTGCCATTTACTCTGCTATCAGAAGATTACCCCATTTGTTCCAGTATACTGTGCTAAGACTTGCAAGGATTAAACAACGTATTTATTTTAAAGTTTTCTATTCTGCTTTTCATCTACAAGGAGAAATCAAGGCAGCTACTTAAGAGTTAATTTCCATTTTTTGTGCAAAAATAAAGTATTAAAACCACTGTAGAGAGAAGCCAGACAATGTGAAGTTCTAAAACAGGGGTGGGGGAAACCTTTTTCCTGGAAAGTTGCATTGTCAACCCTCCAGGGGCCCCAGGCCTGTAGTGGGCATGGCCAACTGGATGTAACCAATTTCCAGCACAAACACCACAAAAATACACAAACATTTGCTGCCCTGAGCTCCTTGGGGAGGAAGGGTGGGACGGAATAACAGTAACAATACATACAGTACCCACATGCACACAAAGCAATTTTATTGAATTCCACGGATATTCTTTTCCCAATGATGCAAGGTGCTGTGGTTTTCCATGCTCAGTGGAGGCCTGCATCAGGCTGCATGCATGGAAGAAAACTCATTGCAACATGATTTTATTTTAAAACTTCATGACTTTTAAATCGGTTTTAAAACATTGGGATTAGGTGTGCCAGAGGACATGAACTGACTTAACTGATTAGAGGCAGCAATCACAACTGGCCATCTGGTGCCATCTGTCTAGTTGTCATCATACTGTGCTTTGTTTACAGGCCCCATCAGCTACACAAGTGTAGCCCCTGCCAATATTCTGCCATGTCTACAGCTTTCTCCCTTGGTGGGCAAAGCATCTAGAAAGAGACACTGGTTTGCTACAAGATACCATGGTGATGTCAGAAACCTTCATTGATGTCAACCCCAACAAGAGGCAACCCCCCCCCCAACAACACTGTTTATGTCATATAAAGCACTAGCCAAGTGATAATGTTACGTACCTTCCTACCTTGGGGCGAGGGGAAATATAGGCACTTCTCTCAGGGAAAGTACAGACCAGCAAGACTTTCCACATCAGAAGGCTTTGAGAAGGGATTTGCTAGGCACTGCCCTCCAAAAATTTGCTCCAAGCACCAAGAGATCACACAGGTCCACAAGCATGCTTCAGAATCACAACAGAGATGTATTACCTCTTCCATACTAAATGGATTACATCCTTTACTGGCTTACGTTAGGCTGCTTCCACTGAAGATACACTTACATGCTTCCACTTCAGCAATTAGGTAACTTGCCAAGCCCTGGAGCATATCCACAGTAAAGATCAGAAACCAAGACAAGGGAGTAATTAGTGGGACTAAAGGGCAAAAAATATTTGCCAACTGATGGTTGATGCAGGAACTGGATAGTTCCAAGTATGTTATGAATGCAATTTGCCAGTGGAAGTGGGGAATGGTTTCAAGGGCACATAACAAGGAATATTAAATTGATTGTTTTTACAGTGCTGTTATAATGCATGGTGCTTTGCAGGCAAGGTATGTGTCATAACATTCTTCAAAACATTCTTCACTCTAAACCGAACAGATTATTTCATTACAAATGACCACAGAAACTACAGAACAAAAAACAAGGGCAAAGAGAAAGCTGTGTAAGGGTAGAAAGCTGTTCCAGAATTTCCCCCTCCACACACAAACATCCAGAAAATTCAGTTTGTCTGAAACATTCTCATTTTATTCCTAGTCTTTATGTAATCCCCCACAAAGTGAAAATTAAATTCAATCAGCCTTCACTGTTGCACATGATAAATTTATTTTACTAAAATGGCAGGGAAGAGGGAGTTGAAATTAAAAAGAGTTGGATGCTAGAATATTGTCTATCATTAGACAATATTATAACATCCAACAAACAGTCAGTGTTATAACTTAACATCCAGTCTTAGGGCTGTATCCAAGTTCAATTCAGAATAGACCCATTGCAGTTAATAAACATGACTAAGGTTCATTAATCTAAAGGGATCTACAATGAATAAAACTTATTTGTATCAAACCCTTAATTTTGATTTTTCTTGGGAGTTTGTCATACCAATAAGTATTCTAAACTAATGTTTTAACATTCAGCAACTACAAACAAAATAGTGATAAACACTTTCCACCCATCTGCTTAACTAGGCTGGAGAAAACCCACTACTGCCCTCAACAATATGTTTATTGTATAGAAGACCATCACGATATATTTATCCCTACTCCATCATAGTTTACAGACTCAAAGATGGCTCTGTCCCGTCAAGGGCAAAGCAAATTGATCAGGCAAAAATAGCTGTATGTCTATTTTTAATAGGTTCCTATAATGGTCACAGCTGCACCACAACACACAACAGGGGCAAGTTCAAAAGAGGGAAAAAAAATCATTAAGGTACCATTAACACAGAGGAATCTGAACTTCTACATATGCAACTGTCAATAGATAAATTAGCCCAGTTATACCAGAAAACTCATTAACTAGTTTTAAATAGTTTTCCTTTCCATATGAAGGAAAAATATCTTTTGTCAGTGAAGTTATAATGTTCCATTCTAGCTTGCTACAGAGATACAGGCAGGAATCACAGAGTAAAATGGGCAAACCTAATCCAGGCTCCTGGAGCCATGTGTACAGTTTAACTGCAGTGGAAGGGAACTAGAAGAGCCTTGATGTCACACTTAAATCATCTAGGTTATCTCATGGTTACTGCTGTTTCAAAGAGTGCCTAAATATCTGTAATTAGCTTGCAATGCATCTCCTAAATTAGCATGTACAAAATATGAAAATTAGTGTAGCTGATTCCCCCCCACCACCCATGAAATGATCAATAAATGTATTTTGGACCCAATGCTTCAGTAGATCAGCACTTGTGCTGTATACCCTTGATGCTGACCAGTGACCCTTGCCCTCCTGTGCCTAATCTTGGCATGCACTGCTAGAATGCACATTGCATAAATTTTCATGGCAGTTCTTACAAAAGCGGGGGGGGGGGGGCACCTGGCCAATGAGGCCTGTCCTATTTGGCTAGCAAGGCTGTTTCAGCTAAGACATGTCTACATCTTACATGAAATCAGGCATGGGGGTAGGTAGACATGATTTTGCCCGGAGGTCTCAAGGCGGTTCACAGAATCAGGTCATGGTTGGGTCTTGGAAGAGCTGGCCCTGGGCTTCACAAACCTGAACCATCAGCTGATCATTGGCACAGCGTACAATGTGCTGATTGTCTACAATGTGTGGGCTGTGTCTTTGCCTGAAAAGTTTGACTTCAAACTGTGTGGACAAAAATAGGCCTCCTGACTTTGTTATGTGAGGTGATTGACCAGTGAGTGGCTGCAACCACTTGTCAAACTTGGCCCATGGGGGCAAGAGGAGATAATGGTTTGGTTGCTGCCTTAAAATAATTATTTATGGTAGGTCAGCATTTATCCCCATATTGCAGACAGAAGCGAGGGATGAGGCAGACAGCGCAGCTTGCCTAAATAAAGCTAAGGAGTTCATGACTGAGATGAATGTGAACCAGGGATGGAGCCTTTCCTGCTTACTGACTCTCACACTTACTCTTCTGCTTTTTCTCCCTCATGTGAAATTCTCAGGTGGTTTCCCACCTAGGCGCCTCCTAGAACTGCTTAGCGTCTCCAAGGTGACTACTTTTAGCCACAAGGTCAGGGACGGGAAACCTGGTTCCTTCCTAAGGTTGCTGGACTCCAACAGCGCCAAACTAGGCAAAGGCCCATCCATGGTGAAGACTGACGGGAGTCCAATGGGCTCTCAGTGGGAATCTGCTCCTTCTCCCCAACCCCAGATGTACAAGGCCTGCTTCTGCCCACTCATCAGGCGAGAGAACTCTTCACATGCTCCAGGGCGCTCTCGCTGCTGCTGCTTCACACATTCTTTACTCTTACTCTAGCCTTCCCACACGCCTTGCAGCACGAGGATATGACCCTGAGCGTGACCCGAGGGGAGCAGCGGGGACGCGCGCGCGCCCACATCCAGCCCAATGAAGTAACTGGGAAGTGAGTGGCTGAGAGGAAGCGGTGGGCGGAGCTCCCCCGAGGAGACGCCGGTCGCTTGAGGAATCCTTGAGGAATCCGTTTCTCTGGCTTCGATTGAGCAGGCGACCCTTCCCATCCCCGCTCAGCCCCTCGGGGCGCCGGCCTTCCATTACTCAGGCCTCGCGAGGAATAGATATCCTCCTGCCGTGTCCGCCTGCACGTTCCACCTGGCGGCGCGAGACGGGAGTCCACCCCCCCCGCCCCCCTCACGCAATATCCTCCCTCGAGCGCAGGAAGAGCGCGCCCGTCTCTCTCGAAGGCGGCAGGAAGAGGAGGCGGGTGGGATGCTGAGGAGGATCCTTCCTCCTCCGACTGACCTTGTGCGTCGCCGCCGCTGGTGAGCACCGCGAGAGCCAGGCCGGCGCCCGCCATGCGCAGCTTCTCCAGGTCCAGCCCCGCCGAGCCCAGGCCGGATCCCGCCATTGCCCCGGCTGCGTCCAAAGTCCAGAGCCCCGGCGAGAATGACAGCAAGCGGCGGCGGCGGCACCCGGAGCCCGCGAGTCCAGCTCCCTTCAGCCACGCCCCCCGCGACCGCCCTCAGCCTCTGGCTCCGCCCACAAGGGGAGGGGCTACCTGCCTCGGTTGGGCAGCAGACGTCACGGCGCGAAGGCTTCCCTGGGGGTCGGTTTTCTGAGCCCCGTCTGAGGAGGAAGGGGCTCTCTGCTCTTCCGGCAGACCAGACCACCACCTCCTACCTGAAAGGCCTGCAGGACTTGCTTAGCAAGGGTGACGTGGGGGGTGGGGAATGGCAGGTCGTGTGAGCATGAAAAAGGAGCCCCCAGCTCAGCATCCCGTTTCCCACAGTGGCCGGTCAGAGCAGAGCATGAGAGCCGCAGTGCTTTCCAGCAAATAGTGGTCAATGGCAAGTTGCATCTGAGGCTGAGGTAAATGACCCTGTAAGCATCGCAGATTCATAACCTCTGTGAATCCGAAGAGGATCCCTTCTAAAGGCAACTTTTATGTGGCTACTGTGTTGCTATCAATTTATAACGTTGCCTTTTGCCAGTTTCGTGTCCGTGTTCACGTTTCTCTCTATACCATGCAGCTTCATAAAACTCTTTGATACTATATATAAGGCAAGATTGCAAAAAAAAAACCAGCGTATTTTAAGAGCACTTCCTTTTTTAATGTTTATTTGTCCTGTGGACACAGCCAATTAATTTTATCACCGTAGTAACACCCAGGGGTGGATTTAGGTCTAATGAGGCCCTAAGCTACTGAAGGTAATGGGGCCCTTTATATATCCAGCTGTCCTTTGTCAACAACAAATTGTCGCTGTTTTTTTGTTGAATATATGCTATATGGTAATTTATGGACCTAATTAGTATCTAAAGCCATTTGCACATAACAAAATATGTATTTTAATCAAAGTAATTGTTGGACTGAAATACAATTAAGAAGAAGTATATTAATAGTGAAATACAATTAAGTATATTGGGGGGGGGGGGAGAGAGAGAGAGTGAGGCCCTAAGCCATTATGGCTTGTTTAGCTTATGCGTAAATCAGGCACTGGTCACACCAGTGAGCTGGCCAGAAAGATCCGTGGTTATTCCTGGGGCATATCTATATATCTGGCCAGCTCGTGATGAATGCTAAAAGCGTTTATTGAATAAATGGAAGATAATTGTGTACAGCTGAAAATGCTGGCAGCATTAAGGTAAATTCAACAGTGTAAATAAGTTTTGATCAATGCAATAATGGAAAACCAATTGGTATAGTTTTTGCAAAATATGCAGGGATATAAGATATGCAAAATAAACCATGAAAAGAGAGGAACGGAAGTCATTGATAGTTTAAGTTGTAAAATGTTTATTTGAAATTGTAAAACAGAAAATTTAATATAAATCATATTTTTAAAAAATGATGAATGCTAAAAGCACAAAGGGAGAGTGAGGCTGATTCTATAGTTATGAGCTATACAAAAGTAACTGCAACAAGTGTTCTTAAAATATGCTCTTTTGCAATTTGACCTTGAACATGTTGAAGGGTACTAGCTGGGGAAGGGGAAGGATGCACACCTTGCATGCGGAAGGTCCCAGATTCAATCTCTGGCATCTCCACGTAGGATTAGGAAATACTCCTGTTGGAAAGCCTGGGATGCTGCTGCCAGTCAGTGTGCACAACAATAAGCTAGAGAGGCCAATGGCCTCTTTATATGAGGCAGCTTCCTATGATACTAATAATAATATAATAATTTATTATTTATACCCCGCCCATCTGGCTGAGTTTTCCCCAGCTCTGGGCGGCTCCCAATCAGTGTTAAAAACCGTACAGCATTACATATTAAAAACTTCCCTGAACAGGGCTGCCTTAAGATGTCTTCTGAACGTCAGGTAATTCTTTATCTCTTTGACATCTGATGGGAGGGCGTTCCACAGGGCGGGCGCCGCTACCGAGAAGGCCCTCTGTCTGGTTCCCTGTAGCCTCACTTCTCGCAATGAGGGAACCGCCAGAAGGCCCTCGGCGCTGGATCTCAGAGTCCGGGCTGAACGATGGGGGTGGAGACGCTCCTTCAGGTATACAGGACCGAGGCCGTTTAGGGCTTTAAAGGTCAGCACCAACACTTTGAATCGTGCTCGGAAACGTACTAGGGGATGTTTACTATGTTGCTCTTTACATTAAGTACTGAGAGAGCAGAATATTAACCAATGGCTTCCAGGACATGTTCAAGATAAGAACCAGCACCAGGGTCATAACAATTCATAATGGAGATCTCTTTTTATATCAAATTATGCCAGCTTTACTGATCTATAGAAATAAACCATAAGTTCAGATTGACAAACACCATTACAGTGGAGCTTGTTGCTGTTTAGTCGTTTAGTCGTGTTCGACTCTTCATGACCCCATGGACCAGAGCACACTAGGCACTCCTGTCTTCCACTGCCCCCCTCACTTTGGTCAACTCATGCTGGTAGCTTCGAGAACACTGTCCAACCATCTTGTCTTCTGTCGTCCCCTTCTCCTTGTGCCCTCCATCTTTCCCAACATCAGGGTCTTTTCCAAGGAGTCTTCTCTTCTCATGAGGCGGCCAAAGTATTGGAGCCTCAGCTTCACGATCTGTCCTTCCTGTGAGCACTCAAGGCTGATTTCCTTCAGAATGGATAGGTTTGATCTTCTTGCAGTCCATGGGACTCTCAAGAGTCTCCTCCAGCACCATAATTCAAAACCATCAATTCTTCGGCGATCAGCCTTCTTTTTGGTCCAGCTCTCACTTCCATACATCACTTCTGGACAGTGGAGCTAGGATGGCCAAATCCTTTAATGCCATTCCATTTCATTCCATTAACTATAACCCATAAATCAGTCCAACACATGATGGCTTCCCATTTTACATTTCTGTTTCTTTTTATGGGTAATTTTGGTCAATTTTCATACTCAAAATACCAGAATACATAATAACAAAAGAAGGCTTTTCCCAGCACCAAACTGAAATGCTCAGGCTGACCGCACTCTGCATGAATCACCATGTAGAAGACCATACTGATTATTTTGCAAAATGGAAACATGTTTTCACATAAAATTATTGTATACAATAAGATTTCATACAAGGGGGTTGTGGAAAGAATGGAAGAAAGCTGTACTGTTGTGGAAGATTGTAGAAATTGTAAGTTAAGGCTAAGAATAGTGTGTGACTGCTGGATGCACCCGAAGTGCAAAAGACATTCTCAAAAATTTAATTGATTTGTTTCTACTATTAGCTGTCCTCATCTGATTCCTGTTGGTCCTTTTGTTTCTCAGCTCTAGCCATGTTAACTGGGCCTTCTAATTATTATTCATATTAATTGACTGACCTCAGATGTTCAGCTTTAGTGAGCTCACCTGTATCCACGTCCAAGCAGCAACCAGAAATGCATTAAAAATCCAAGACTGCTAAACCAGGTTAGATGAAAATAAGATAAACTTTGGTGTTATTCTTTTAAATTAAAAGATGAGAACTGGATATTATTGCTGCACCTTTATCTTCGCATATCTGCATCAGACAGTCTCATATATTAGATTGAGCAGGAAAAGGAGCATGCATTTTAAACCTTTCAAGAATGCATAGAAGATTTCCTGACAACATTTAAGTTTGTTAACATCTCTGTTGCCCTTTGGGACTCCTTTGTTAGATATATAACTACATTCAGTTGCTAACCTATACTTGCCCAACAATCTCAGTTACAAGATGCATAACCTTTTGTGTTCATCCAATTCCAATCTTCATGGTAAGTACTCTACCAGTTTCTCATAAAACTTAAAATTCAAGGCATGTCTGAGTTTTGTGAAATAAAACATCTGTTTTTCTTCTGGAAAATTGTTCCGACTATAATTGTTCTGTTATGTTTTGGGTCTGGCTGTGCTATACCTCATTCAAAACTCCACCAGTGCACCTCCCACAACAGACTTTCTGAAACCACACTTCGTTTTCTCTGCAGAGAAGTGGGGGAGGAAAAGGAAGCATCCTTGCTATGGCAAGGCACAGTAACTTGGAAAACCATTAAAACAAAGAACTTCAGAAACATGCTGTATAAAAGAAGGCCTCTTGATATGGTTTTTTTCACTGAACCCACTAAAGCTGGAACACTTAGCATGTAAGCATTTTGATGTGCAGATAATTGGTTAACTGCCTGCTTTGGATGTGGCCATACTCCTCTTAAGGAGCAGATTCATAGTTTGGGGTGTCCTTTGACCCATTTTGTCATGAGTCCCAGTGGAGCAGAATATCACCATCATATTACTCCATTGCTGAAAGAATTGCACGGACTGATGGGGTCTGATAACTGACAGTTGGAGCTCTGTTAGGTGAGAAACGGAGAAGCAGAGAGAACAACATGTTTTAGTGGGTTCCCCTCCTCCTTTTAGTGGTTAGAGTGTTGGACTAAGACTTGATATGCTGGGGTTCCAAGCTCTACTCAGCCATGAAGCTCACTGGGTGACCTAAGGTTAGTCGCTGTCTCTCTGCCAAACCTACCTTATAGAGACCCATGTTCACCACCTTGAACTGCTTGGAGGAAAGGTGGGATATGAATATAGTACATACATACTGTCAGGGTTTCAGGGACAGAGAGCGAGGGGGAGGGGTCTCAGGGCGACGAGGAAGAGGACGACGACGACCCGAGGTTGTCAGTGAGTCCGTCAAGTGAATCGGAGGATTCCCAAAAGGGAGCCCCCCTGGTCAGGCCAAGGGGCAGTAGAGAGGGAAGCAGTCAGAAGCAGGGGAACGAAGAGGGAATCCCCAGTGGGGGTTGGAGATCGGGACCGGCCTCTCCGTCGGAACGGAGTGAAGGGGGTGGAGTTGCCAGTGTGTCAGAAAGAGCAGAACAAGAAGCAGAGAGGGGAAGGAGTTCGGAGCAGAACGTCCTGCCGGAAGGGGAGGAGTGTAGTACCGAGAGTAGCGTAACGGTCGAAAGGAAGGTCAGAGGCAACGTACGCGCGCCAAGTTCAAATGTGGAGGCGCGCGGAAATGAGGAGAGCCCTGAGGAGGAGCCTGGTCCCAAAGCACGAAGGAGGGGGGAGCAGGCGTCAGAAGACTCAGCCTCGGGGGAGTCCCGGAGGGAGGGAGCACAGGGGGGCAGGAAGACCCTGCGGAAAAGGAAGGAGAGGAAAAGGTGGAGCAGTACAAGCCTCTTAAGCTGGTGCAGGGGCGGGACTGACTCAGAGGGGACTTCTAACATCTAAGGGTAACAGATGCGGAGCCACGGAGCTTGGATGTAACGACAACAATGTTCTTCAATAAAACCTTTTGTATATAACTTGGACTGGACTTTGGTCTCTTGTGAGCTGGGACCTCGGGTGGCTCTGACAGTAAGTCCCCTCCCAAAGAACGCAAAATTTTTTTTTGCAAAGCTCACAAACGGTGACAGCCATGAGTGCGGAGGATCAGCTGACAGCACTGCGAACTACAGTTTCCGAACTCACCACTGCAGTCCTTGCGTCTCAGAAGAAGCATGACGAAATGGAGAAGCGCTGCCAAGACCTGCAAACAAGGTGGGAGCGTGCAAGCAAGGAAGGGTTCCCAGGGTCCAGATCAGAGGGAATTGGACTTGGAAGGCGGGGGGCAGCCTAGTCACCCACTTCGATGGGAACCTGAAGCACTACCCCAGTTTCAGAGCAGACGTTTTGTATGCATTGCACTTGCTTTGTCATGACTTTAAAGATGAGGAGGAGAAAGTGGGGTTTATTGTTTCTCACTTGTATGGGGCGGCCAGAGACTGGTTGTGCAATTTGTGGCGTGAAGATGGCCCTGCCCGCCGCGATTCTGATGAATTCATTAAAGCGATGGATGCCTGCTTCCAGTCAACCGTAGATTTGGATCTTGCACGCAGGGAGATATTTGGACTGCGGCAAGGCAAAGCCACTGTGCGTCAGTACCATTCCAGATTTTTTGCTTTACTGACTGCGTTACGCTGGGAGAAAGACTGCACACCTGTGAGGGATTTGTTCTGGGAGGGTCTCAGCGGTCCCATAAAGGACGAACTTGCCAGGGGAGACAGACCTCAGACCCTGGAGGAGGTGGTGCAGAGGGCTCTGGCGATTGGGATACGTCACGAGGGACGTCCTTGGCACAATGAGGAAGAACGTCAGGTGCGTCCACCAGCGAGGACGTCTTCTTTCATCCCCAGGGAGTTCAGTCAGTCACATCCCTCGCCGCTGGGGAGGCAGGGGGAGGAGCCGATGGAACTTGGTGGTGCTAAGGCTCAAGCAACAGCCAGAGCCCCAGCTTCCGGTGCAGTAAAGGCGAAGCCTCCTAGAGGGACCAGGAAGTGTTACATTTGCGACAGTGCACTGCACATGGCGAAAGAGTGTCCCCAGAGGCTCCAGAAACACACTGCAGCTTTAGCAACGGTAGCAGCAGAAGTGATCCAAGAAGAGGAGCCTCAGGGAAACGAAAGTGCCTTGGCTGTAAGCACGAATGCTGGGGCTCAGCCAGGCGGATCTATAGAACAGTCCCCAGCGTCTTTGCAACCCACAGACCCTTTACCACCCAAGCCAGCGGTGCAGCTCACCGCAACACTTCAGTTGCCAAATGGGACCACCCTAGAAGTGCCCATCACGATCGATTCTGGGAGCAACGCCGATTTCGTGGGGATGCAATTCGTCAAGCAGCATCGCATAGCGCTTCTGCCCGCCACAACGCCTCTGAACGTAGTCACGGTGGATGGCAGGAAATTGCTTGGAGGGCAAGTTGTGCAACAGACACCTCCCATGGTGATGCGGATAGGAGATCACCGAGAAGTCATTAGCTTCAATGTCACCCACCTGTCTGACACGCCTATAGTATTAGGCATGAGTTGGCTGGAGAGACACAGTCCTGCTGTAGTGTGGTACCAACGCCAGATCACCTTTTGCTCATCGTACTGTGCTCAAAATTGCATCCAGTCTTGCCAGGAGGAGGGGGCTGAGCAGCAGCTGCGACTTGGCATGGTGCAGGCAGTACCTAGCAAGTACGAAGGGTTCCTGGAGGTTTTCTGCGAGAAGGAAGCTGATCAGTTGCCGCCCCACAGACCTTATGATTGTGCCATCGACCTGGTGCCGGGGGCGCAGTTGCCGACTGCAAAACTGTATTCCATGTCTGAGGACGAGATGCAAGAGCTCAGGGAGTTCATAGAGCACAATTTGAAGCGTGGATTCATCCGGGAATCGAAAGCAGTGGGGGGCAGTCCTGTGTTCTTTGTAAAGAAGAAGGACACGCCCCAAAAAAGACTCATTGTGGACTATAGGTTCATAAACAGTATGACCAAGCCCAAGGCCTTCCCCATGCCCAAGATAGATGATCTCCTAGCAACCGTGAGGAAGGGGAAGATCTTCACCAAATTGGATCTGCGTGGAGCGTATAACCTCATACGCATCCGGGAGGGCGATGAGTGGAAGACGGCCATGTTCACGCCTCTGGGCACGTATGAATACAGAGTTATGCCGTTTGGTCTCCAAAATGGATCTCACGTCTTCCAAGCCTTTATGCATCACGTGCTAGCGGGACTTCTCTACAAGAAATGTGTGTGTTTCCTCGACGACATCCTGATCTTTTCGGAAACGGAAGAGGCCCATGAGAAGGACGTAAAAGAAGTCCTGCAGAGACTACGGGAGAACAGGCTCTACGCCAAGTTAGAGAAGTGCCAGTTTGATGTGACGGAGGTGGATTTCCTAGGCTACAAGCTGTCCGACAAGGGGCTCGCCATGGACAGCGTCAAGGTCCGCGCGGTGTTGGACTGGAAGAGCCCACGCAATCGGAAGGAAGTCCAGAGATTCATCGGCTTCGCCAACTTCTACCGCAAATTCATCAGAGGTTTTGCAAAGGAGACGGCAGCGATCACGGACACTCTGAGTTCCAAGAAGAAGAGGTTCGTGTGGACGGAACAGGCGGAGCGCTCTTTTCGGAAGCTTAAAAGCCTTTTCGCCTCCGAGGAGCAGCTGCTGCACGTGAATCCAGGCAGGCCCATGCGAGTGGAGACCGACGCGTCAGACAGAGCGGTTGGAGCCGTACTCCTGCAAGAAGATCCACATGGAAACTGGAGACCCGGTGCCTTTTACTCCCGAAAGCTCAGCAAGGCGGAGCAAAACTACACCATATGGGACAGGGAGCTGTTAGCCATTCACGCAGCTTTCAAAGCGTGGCGACACTTCCTCATAGGAGCCAAGCACACAGTAAAGGTCCGCACGGATCACAAGAACCTAGAGTATTGGCGCACGGCGAAGCTCCAAAGCCAGAGACACATGCGCTGGGCGGAATTCTTCGCGGATTTCGACTTTCGGATAGAGTACATCCCAGGAGATTCCAACGTTATAGCCGATGCGCTATCCAGGAAACCGCAATATCTCGATGAAGCGGCGCCAGTAGCAGCCAAGCACATTTTCGCACCGCAGGCGTGGTCGTGCGCTGCCATCACAGTAGATCTGGACGCGGTGCGACGCGTGTTGCAAGTGGATCAGTTCGCACAGTCCAAAATGGAGGAGTTGCGCAGAGGTGTGCAGAGTGGCGAAGAGTTCCAACTACGCGACGGACTGCTAACTCGCAAAGGTGCCCTCTACGTGCCAAGCGACGAGCTTCGCGCAAAGGTTCTGCAGCAGTTGCACGACGCCCCCAGTGCTGGCCACTTCGGTAAGGAGAAGACAATAGAACTGGTGGCAAGGGACTTTTGGTGGCCCCGGATGCGCGGAGAGGTAGCGGATTACGTCGCCAGGTGTGACACTTGTCAGAGGTTCAAGCCAGTACACCAGAAGCCAGCGGGGCTGTTGGAACCGCTGGAAACGCCACAGCAACCGTGGGAGAGGGTAGCCCTGGACTTCGTTACTGACCTGCCCAGCTCCAGAGGGAAGACGGCGGTACTGGTGGTTGTGGACCTGTTCACCAAGATGGCGCACTTCATTCCGTGCGCAAAGGTGGCGACGGCGGAACAGACTGCCAAACTCTTCATTGATCACGTGTTCAAGGTGCATGGGCTGCCGCAGTCCATCCTGTCCGACAGGGGGCGCCAGTTTGTTTCCAATTTTTGGCAGAAGCTTTTAGGTATCCTGAACGTCAAGATCAACCTTACGTCGGCGAGACACCCACAGACCAACGGCCAAGCTGAGAGGGTCAACGCGATCATGCAGCAGTACCTGAGATGTTACGCCAATCAGCGACCCGCAGCTTGGGTGGACTACCTGCCGATGGCAGAGTTTGCCTATAACAACACGAAGCACGCGTCCACGGGGGTGACGCCGTTCTTCGCGAACAACGGTCGTCATCCCAGAACCTTCCCGGGGTTCGGGGCACCGAGAGAGGGGGTGCCGCAAGAAGCCGACCAGTTTGCAGCGGAGCTGCAGGAGGTGCATGAAGAGTTGCGGAGACATTTGGAGCTGGCCAAGCAAGCATATAAGGTGCAGGCAGACAAAAACAGGAGAGCGGGGGAGGAGATCCAGGTGGGGGACTGGGTGTGGTTAGCGGCCCAAGCGATGCCAGCCAAGTCGTTGGCCAAGAAGAAGCTAGGGCACAGGCAGTTAGGGCCGTACCAGGTGGAGGCTAAGATCAACCCTGTAGCCTTTCGACTAGCCCTCCCCGAAGGTTCCAGAGTGCATCCGGTATTTCATAGGTCGGTGCTCACCCCCTACAAGGCACCGCACAGGTTTCAGGAGTCTGAAACAGTCCCGCAACTACACACTAAGTCACAGGAGAGGGAGAGGGCGCCTAGGGCCGAACCACTCAACGAGGTCACAGAAATCCTGGACTCGAGATGGGGGAAAGAGGGGGTAGAATACCTTCTAGCCACAGAGGGCACTCCAGCCAGTGCCAACGGTTGGGTGCCGGGCTACGCTTTAGACGAACCTCTTCTAAAAGACGAGTTCCATGCCCTTTTCCCGCATAGACCCATGCCAGCCGAGTACTTTGATGACTGGCTCTTTACGCCCACACTCTCAGACAGTACTTTCCGGGGTTTTTCTTCAGCCGAGGAGAGAACGCCAGAATCTAGCCCGCCCAGGGGATCGTGCTCAGGGGTGGACACAGAACCCTCTTATTGGTGGGACGAGCAACCAGAGGAGGACTGGCGCAGGAAATGGCTGACGGGACCTTGGCCGGCAGCACCAGACGAGGTACCAATGGAAGAGGGAGAAGAGAACACTTTGGGTCAAGAACCCGAATTCGAACACTCATACACCGAACTGCAAGCAGAGGATATGGAGGTACACAACCTGTATCCTGCATCCACCTCCGAAGAGCTGCAGCTCCTACAACCTGCACCCGATGGGCGGGAGGGGGGAAGGGGGGGCTTCGAGGGGGGGATGGATGTCAGGGTTTCAGGGACAGAGAGCGAGGGGGAGGGGTCTCAGGGCGACGAGGAAGAGGACGACGACGACCCGAGGTTGTCAGTGAGTCCGTCAAGTGAATCGGAGGATTCCCAAAAGGGAGCCCCCCTGGTCAGGCCAAGGGGCAGTAGAGAGGGAAGCAGTCAGAAGCAGGGGAACGAAGAGGGAATCCCCAGTGGGGGTTGGAGATCGGGACCGGCCTCTCCGTCGGAACGGAGTGAAGGGGGTGGAGTTGCCAGTGTGTCAGAAAGAGCAGAACAAGAAGCAGAGAGGGGAAGGAGTTCGGAGCAGAACGTCCTGCCGGAAGGGGAGGAGTGTAGTACCGAGAGTAGCGTAACGGTCGAAAGGAAGGTCAGAGGCAACGTACGCGCGCCAAGTTCAAATGTGGAGGCGCGCGGAAATGAGGAGAGCCCTGAGGAGGAGCCTGGTCCCAAAGCACGAAGGAGGGGGGAGCAGGCGTCAGAAGACTCAGCCTCGGGGGAGTCCCGGAGGGAGGGAGCACAGGGGGGCAGGAAGACCCTGCGGAAAAGGAAGGAGAGGAAAAGGTGGAGCAGTACAAGCCTCTTAAGCTGGTGCAGGGGCGGGACTGACTCAGAGGGGACTTCTAACATCTAAGGGTAACAGATGCGGAGCCACGGAGCTTGGATGTAACGACAACAATGTTCTTCAATAAAACCTTTTGTATATAACTTGGACTGGACTTTGGTCTCTTGTGAGCTGGGACCTCGGGTGGCTCTGACACATACCTACTTACATACATACTGTGATCACTGCCAATTTGCTTGCCTCTTTCTTTGGGCCCGATCCATACCAAAACCTAGAAGTAAAAGCTGCTGTCTTGAGCAGCTGAACATGCAGTGAGAGCACAAAACGGCAGCAGGATCTGGGACTCGAGGGTTAGCAGTGGGTTGCCTATAGGGATGTGGGCTTTGTCAGGCGCCCAGCAAGACAGACTTCTAACACCACCCCTGGAGACAACAAAATGGGGAGATGTAGAAGTATGGATCTGGGTTTACATCCCTTTGCCATACAGTCATATTACATTTTATATAAAAGCTTGTACTCTCATTTTTCTGTTGGCCTGAAATAAAGCCAGAAGTTTCCAGCCTTGCTTGCTAAAAGGCTTACAGCAGGATGTTGGGATTTTCTGTCAAACACACAAAGTCTATTGTTTAATTAAAGTTGGGAGCCCTGCATCACACAGACGAGATTTTGCTATTTGCTGAAATGAGATTTTTCTAGTCGTTCTGGTAATATCCACTATCTTGGAATTACTTAACTTAGTCATTGCTACTGATAGGGTTAATCAAGGCTGCAAGGAAATGGGTTTTTGTTTTAGCTTTGGAACTGTGAGTTAGAAATGGTTTAGTCAACAATGAAGAGAGTAGAGAGCTAGAAAAAAGAAGAATAAAGAGGTCAGGCAGAAAAGAAAAAGAGCAAAGCAAACAGTCTGAAAAGGAACCTTTCTTCATAGAGGTTTAAAATTTAGCTAGTGAAGGACATTCAACACTCTCAAGTTGATTGGGTTTTTTGTGTATTATTTTCTGCATTGTTTATAGCTGTCGTTTAATTGTTTAATGTTTACTGAGTTAATTTGTGTTTTAAAGGAATGGGGTTTAGGAATTACTCAGCCCAGAGATGGATTAACCAGTCTGCATCCTCATATCTATATTGAAGAGATCATCCTGATATACTTGTTGGTTGACCATTGCTTTATTAGATGAATTGCTAGTTAATAGTCCAGGGTGGAGTGGTATGGAATGGTTTTCTGATAGCTGAAAATCTCTCTGTGCTTTTGAATCAGAATTTGAATAAAGTAATAGAATGTGTGTGTATACAAAAGCACATACACACATGCATGTGTGTTAAAAAGAAATGGGTCATTTAGGGAGAGTGAGAAAGAGAATAGTGAGTTGACTGAAAATTAAGCACGTTGGGATACAGGATCCCTGGTGACCTGCAGTCTAGTGAATACGCTGCCCTGCAGAAGTGCTTCTGTGCCTCCACATATATTAGTAAATGCAGCAAATATCACAGGTAGCATAAATCTCTTGTGCATAGGATATTAGACCAAAAATGCAGCCTCTGGAGTAATCTAATTGCTTAGGGAAGTAGAGACTTTGCAACAATATGCTTTACACATTTGAGCCTTAAAACTGTGTATTAATTGCAAAAGTCACTGTGAACCCAAAGAGCTCTGTTAAGAGGCAAGAAACAGGTTTCCTTTTCCAATGGGTATAAATAGTACTTTCCCCACAATGCTCATGTTTTGATTTCCTAATCACACTTATTTCCTTCCCCCACCCGCTTTTCACACAATAAACTTGGGGAATCCTTTAAATAAATTTTTTTAAATCATTTCCCAGTTATAGTCTGGGAATGTTGCAATAGTAATAGCTCTGGAAGAAAAGAGGGGCGAGGTCTGGCAAGGAAAAGTGTCAGTTCCTCTACTGCAGATGAGGAAATACGAAGATAGATAGAATGACATGCTCCACCCTTCAATTCCCAAGAAACCCTGGGCTCCCTCCTCTAATCCTGACTGGGCAGGGTAGAGAGCTGGATCCCAGATTTTGTTTGCATTTCCAAAAGACTTCAGCTCATGGTGGCTTGAGATACAGAAAGCTTGGTTTTCTTTCCACAGACTACAACACTGCACAGTACCTCCAGCACTCCTGGATTTTGCAAACAAGCGATCACCTTCTGGGAATGTTACTCCTGCAAATAATCTTCGCTTGGGCTCTCTGCCACTGGGTGTATGGCGTAGGTAAGTGAACATGCCTTGTTCTCTAATGGTGCAATTCTACTCAGAAGAAAGAAGCTAGATTATTGACGGAAAACTTCACACAGAATTATAGCATGCAATCTGTTAAGACAGGGAGTGGTGTATGGCACAGTGCAGTTTTATTAAACTGAAAATGTTTGTAGAGAACTTTTTGGGGTGGAGACAGAAATGTCTATTACCTAGGGGCTCCCTTCGTGTGTGATCTATATGCATATCTTTACTTCTGTATCAACCTGCCTGATCAGTGAAATCACCTGCCAAGATCCTACATGTGTCCCATCAGGGTTTTGAAGAACATCTACAAAGCAGAGGGGCTTACTTGAATACCCTCCTCAAGACGTTTGCCTGGCGCCACTCGCAGCTGCTTGGGCATTAGACAAAAACATTCGTATTTATCCAGACATTTAAATAGTTATCATCATTTTAGCCAGCAATCTTTAAAGCACCCAGACTAAACCCCATTCAACACAGTGGGGCTTCACTCTGCATAAACATGCACAAGTCGGTCCTGTTATTCTTTTGCTTTCATCCTTTTGTTTTTACGGTGTACGCTGCCTTGAAAAATGTTTTAAATAAATAAGACTAGGGTCTGAAATCTGGGTGAGGGGGGTGGAGAATCAGAACAAGAGATAGTTGGGAATCTAGCCAGCGTTTGTAAGTTCAGCTTAGAGCAAAAAATGGAAACGGCTGGCAGGAACACAGAAACTGAGTTCAGCCTCATGTACAGGACCTAGTTATAAGAACAGCTCTTGTTGGTCTCAACAAAACAGACTTGCCTGATCCATTAAAGTACTATATGCAGGCACACACACATACTACTTCAGAGTTGTCATATTGTTCAGTGAGACATTCATTACGTTCTATAGAGCAATGGTGTTTTAAAATAAGAAACAACCCTTAAAGGCAGGTGAGGGCTCTCTGACCCTCCCGATATTGTTAGGAATATACTATCACAAGCCCCAGCCAGCATGGCCAGTGGTTAGGGATGATGGGAGTTCTGCAACATCCGGAGGGCCACAGGTTCCCTTCCCTGATTTAAAGAGTGTCTTGACACAGCTGTGTTCCAGAAGCCCTGTCCTGGCCCCCTAAGCTAACCACAGATTGCCAAAGTTGAAGTAACATTTACTCCCAATCTAGTTAGCTTTTGTACTTAGCAGCAGGCAGCAAAATGTTTTTGGTTGACTCTGGCATCTATGCTTGCACCACGCACCAGAGTTCAAGGTCTCCTGCTTACCATGGTACCATTACATAGGAAGAAAGTCTAATCTGGGATCTTGACTTCTCTATGTGGCACAAAAAAGTGCTTCACTACAATACAAAGGTAAAGGTAAAGGGACCCCTGACCATTAGATCCAGTCGTGATCCCAATAGTGGAGTTGTGGCGCTCATCTCGCTTTATTGGCCGAGGGAGCTGGCGTACAGCTTCCGGATCTTGTGGCCATTATACCATTATAGCCCTGGGAAAATATCACCTACTACTGATTCTAAATAACTATCAGCTCTTGACCAGAATCTTGTGACAATTTGGCATGGCCACTAGCATCTTTCTTAAAAGCAAGCTTGAAAAATGTTTTAAATAAGTAAGACTATGGTCTGAAATCTGGGTGGGTGGGGGTGGAGAATCATAACAAGAGATATTTGGGAATCTAGCCAGCATTTGTAAGTTCGACTTAGAGCAAAATTTGGCACAATGCTCCATTATTAATAATTATTATTATATTCTTATCACCATGCATCAAATGGTTTATATTTGTTTTCAGAGAGAGCTCATCGTTCAACAGCAGCCTTTGTAGCAGGTATATTATAGCATCCTTTTTTAAGCTCAGTATTTTAAACAAATTCCAAGCAAGCACCGACTGTAAAAATTCTGAATTTTAGTTTCCCTGTTTGAACTGAGGAAAATTTCCCTTTTCGTTTTAAGCATGAGAGGGACAGAAATGAATCAGGTAGGAAATGTGCCAACATTACAGATAAACAAAAATATGGAATACATATATAAAACATTCAGAATTATTGTAACTTTTAATTTTAATAAAGCATGCCAATTGGTTTAAAAATTCCCAGAACAGTTCCGTATGACAGACTGTGACCAAGCTCTAACTACATCTCACCACCTTGACTGCACAGGGCTGGCCTTAATGGATTTTATTCTTTGCAGCTACAGCAAAATTCAAATTGATACCTCACTTCCACTCATTGTTCGTTTGACTGCACACAGAGAGAGGATGGAAGCAGGGAAATAGCACTCCCTCTGAAATTTGCCTCCTGAAGTAGCTGTTTTTATCTTGCTTCAGAGAAAGGCCAGCCATATGATAAGGAGCTGGCATTTACCATGGGCACAGCATGCGCCTGCATATAGGAAGCTACCTGCTCCCTCTGTGAGGGAAATTTATTTCCCTCTTAGCTGCTTTCGAGCAAGTCACCACAGGAAAAGGTGGTGCCTTCCAGTCTAGGAACAACAAGGGGATGGCAGTCAAATTCATGCCACTTTCAGCCCTGCAACTAGAAAAGCATCCCCTTGAAGGATAAGCCAGGAAAGAAAACCCTTCCTTCCTTCCTGTATGAAGTTTCCTGTCAACTTTAGTTTATTCACTTGCGGTTGCCTCTGAGCAAAAGGGAGCAAGGATAGGCTAGTGTGAAAGAAAGTGCTTTTGCTATTTCTCATTTGCAGGTGGCTGAAGGCACTAACTTAGGTTGTTCTGCTTTTCCTCTCAGAATCTCATGCCTTCGTTATGACTCACCTGGCCTACTTCCCAAACAACAGTTCAGTGGAAATGGTAGGTAATGCCACTCTGGATGGAAAACTTACCCACAGCATGGAGTATCAAAATGAGCAAATGAATGCAAGCCAGTTGCTCCAGCTGGAATCTTTAGATCTCTGGGAGCAAAGGAAGAGTGCACTGCAACATTACCTTGACCTTTTCAAGACACTGGTCAACCTGTTTGCTCGCGAAAGGAAAATACCATGTGAGTATTGTGGTGCGATGGTAATGGGCAGAGTTGTTGCCATAGCAACTGTCACAGCTGCTTAAGATGATGGTATCATTGAGCACCAAACTTTGGGACATGGTGTGATCACAGAGTAAATAGTTTATCTAGAGATTTGCGTATGAGGGAAAGTATGGTGCCATTTACTGTTAAGTAAAATTAAGCCACAGAGGCAGCCAAGAAGCCAGCTCCTATTATTGCAGTCAGCTATGAGACCAATTTGCAGTCTGTGGTAGAAATAAAGTTATATATTAATATATGCATTCATTCATATTATATCCCTTAATGAATACTAAGAACTCTTAAGGTGCTTCATTTTGTATTATGCTTTATAACTAACACATTCCAGGCCTTGTTCTAATTTGCTTGCATAAGTTTGTCTCATTAGTTTGTCAAATAAAGACACAGGTTTAGTAAAACTGACTTGCTAAGGAAAGCAAGAGATGGCAAAGGGGCTGTATAGTGAAGATGCATTGCTTTGATCCAGCAAGTTCAATGCTTGGATATTTTAGTGGGCAGTAAGTGCTAAAACACCTCAATAAAAGGTAAAATTGCCCTGTCTGATGTCAGTTCAGATTTTGCACTGAGTGAGTGAGATCTTGAAAAGAAAAATGGTTTGTCTTCTCAAAATATTCCCAGAGTAGGGATGCATTTGGTAAACCTATCAGCCTCCTATACTGAAGATTATTTCTTCTGCCCCTATTACTTTCTGAGGTGTAGTTATTTTTTTCCTTGTCTATCAAAAAGTATGAAATAGGGACGTGGTCAAACAATTATTTAAAAACATGCACATCTTGCTTATTGTGTTGTATGCATATTTACACTTTCTGGAGAGCTAGCATTAGCTGTAGTCTGTTTGCCACAATTTGCTACTGTATACGTGAAATAGCTCTTTGCAGACATGTCAGGGCTAATTTCCCTGAGAAGTACAGACAGAATGCTTCCTTAGGTAATTCAGCATAATACAAGGGTGCATGTGAGAAAGACAAGAGGCCAGTTACGGGGGAAATATTTCTAACACATTTGCTTTTGTTGCAGACCCCCTACACATGCATTGTACTTTGGGGTGCCAGATCTTTGGGAATGGCACCAACAGAACCTTCTACGAGGCTTTAGTCAATGGGACTGATTTCCTGAGATTCAATGCAGCCAATCAGAGCTGGGTACCTTTACAGGAAACTCCTGTGGCCAGCTATACCAGTATGCAGCTGAACAAATACCCTCAAACCAGAGCGGCCCCAGCTTTCTTCCTGCAGGAAACTTGCATCAAGATTGTAACAGAGCACACTGCAGTGAAAGGAGCCTTTACAGGTATGTGAAACACTGGTTATATGATGACTGAGAAGCACTCCTACCCTGTGCAGGTTGTCCAAGTGAGGACACAACCAAGTGAGGACTGCCATTTTATGGCAGTCTTCTTACCAAAACACACTAATGGACAGGGATGGGTATATTTTGTGGCGCTGTCACACCACAAGAATAGATGTTGGAATGAGGTACAGAATTCTGAATCACTGCCTTTCTTTAAAAAGAGAAATATAAGCACCTTTTCCTCGACATGCTGAAGATAGTCTTGGAAGTGTTTGATGAAAGCAGGGATGCAAAACACCTGACAATTCCATAAGATGTCATGGGGCGACAGTGGGGTGGAGAGGCAGAAAGAGTGCAGCATATTACAGAGGCTTTCCAGAGATCCAGACTTCAGGACCCTTGCTAGCTTTGCTGCTTCTGACTACCTGCAGAGCTCTGCACACATATAAAATGCTTTATTAGCTGCAGAATCCAGAATTATCTTGCTGCAGAGAGTATACCAACTGACATTTGCTTTGAGTTTTCTTTTCCTTGCAAGGGACACCCACAATCTCCTGCTGAAGCAGTGGGTTGAAAGTGGACGAGTCCATCAGTTCAGTCATATTTTCCCCCCAAACACCATCCTACCCAACTTTTTTCACGAGCTGACTCAAATGGTTAGAATTTTGAGAGTGAATGCATTAGCTCAGAGAGAAGCAACTTAAATCTTGAAAATAAAAGTTCCAATCCTTGAATCCACCCACCTAAACAGCTAAAGCAACATTTACTTATCAAGTCTTAGAATGCAGCTGCAACCCCAGTTGTAGGAAAAAACCTCTCAATTTTTAATTTTTTTTGCCTTACAGGGAAACATGAAAGACGTTCACACACTCCACTGGTGGTAGGCATCAGCCTTGGTGCCCTTGCTGTAATGGCACTAGCTCTTTGCATCTTCCTATGCACAGGCGGGAAGAGATAGCATCTCAAGTATTATATGGACCAGCAGCTCTGCAGATGGGATAACCAAACACCACAGAAGAACAATGAAGTTGGGATGGGTGAATCTGCTCAATTCCGTTTCTCATCTTTCCAATTTTAAGTCCACTTCTCCACATTTCCACATCAATCAGAATTTTATTTTAAGAGTCCTTATGTAAACTCATTATTTTAATGTGAATTTCTATGTCATTTCACCAATATATGCATTTTTGTACACGTTATGTGGCTGGAGAGCTGCACTGCAAAATTCAGAGAAGGGTGAATTTCAAAGGATGGCTATATTTTGCTTTGTGTATTTTTGTGTATTTTTTAAAGAAAGTGTGGATTAGGTAGGTTAGCATTTAAATGTAAACTGATTCAAATTCCTCTCATGCCTCTTTTTTTAAAAAAAAATTCTTATGAAGAAACAAGCCAATGTCTATATAAATCTGTATCCCTTGCCTCACATCTACCTACCTGGGCTCTAGAACAGCAGCAAGATCACTGCCGGTCTCACAGGAATTTTTCCATCTCCTGTCATTACTACCAGGGCAAACAGCCTCTCCCCATAGAACTTTAGTGTTTCACCCACATCAATGGACAGACACCACAGAAGCACAGCATAAAAACATACCTGAACCTCGTTTTGCTCAGTCACAGCCTCCTTTAAAGCATCCTAAATCTGGGAATTATTACTGCTCCTATTTGACATTATTTCAGTCCAAAAGCATAAGATATTGAGATGGGATCAATGTATAGTTTTAAAAATAAAGTCTTCACTGCCACAAAATGTGGTAATGGCCAGACTAATTAATGAAGGATAGGTCTATCCACAGCTATTAGACTGGCTAAATGGAGCCTCCATTTTGAGGCATCATGTTGCTGTAGTGTGTGTGTGTGTGTGTGTGTGTGTGCGCGCGTGCATGTACAAACTACTGCCTTTATGCCCAGATTGTTGACTTTCTGGAATCATCTGGCTGACCACTGTTGAAACAGAATGCTGGATGAGAAGGGATGTTGGAATGATTCTGGATCCAGAACTGGGCATTGCAGCATCTGTCCCCAGTCTTCAGAAGCAGCAGTGAGATCACGCTGTAGCGCAGAGCTTTCCAAACTTTTCATGTTGGTGACACACCTTTTTGACACGCATCACTTTGTGACACATTGATTCAGTTCTCCTAGCAAACCAGAGCTCAAACTAACCCCTTATAAGATATACAGACACATATCGCGCAAGACACCTAAACGCTGCAGCCGACACACTAACGTGTCGCAACACGGTTTGGAAAGCTCTGCTGTAGTGTTTTGTGTGGCAGGTATATCCAAGGCACTGTGGTATACTTCAGCAGATTTTGGAGACGAAAGCCACGTGCGACTCTTGTTATATCTCCATACCTCCCTTGGATATATAGCGTGCAATGCAGAATGATAAGTTTCAACAATAACAACCCAACATCTCAGGAATATCTATTGACTGGGTGAGTGAGTGGGGGCGGAGGAGGAATCAAGAGCCACAGAGATGTCTACTTTGATGAAAAGGAAGCCAAGCTAGAAAGAGTGCTTATCTTACTGAAGCTAGTACTGAGCATACAAGAACACTTCCAGAAGCCAGGACTCCCATTAACTTTCTTTCCACAGACTTTCTTGAGATTACAGCAGCAAGGGACAAACCAGGAGTTGCTCCTCAACTCTACACATTTTATCCTTGCAACAGATCTGAGTGGAAAGCCAAAACTCACTTAAAAATTTTCTTAGGAACATTAGACATCTGCTCAATCAAGCCTCACTGGGTTACACCCCAAATAGGTAAAACTCTACTATTGCGGCAAAATAGCAAACTTGTCTCTTTCTGCTTTGAAATGGTAAAGGCTTTACTAAAAGCAACCCTAAAACCCTTCCAGCTCTCTCTTTAAGGCCTCTTCTCTTTATACATGAAAAACTTTCAACAGTAGGAGGAAGGATAGGAAGGGGCTGTCTGTGAATGTAGCAAATGCTGGATATTTTTTATAAAATCACTCCAACTTATCAACAGTTATGTGGACACTTTCAATGCTAATCTATCTCTAGTTCTCTGTTCACATAGATTATGGTGACAATACATTGTTACTTCAATGGCTGTTATTTCAGATAGTATTAGTGCCAATACAACACTTTCATCTTCAGCAGATAAAATAAGCACTGATTCACTCTTATCCAGCACAAGGAGCTGATATATAAAGAAAAAAAATCCAGCTAACATTTCACCAAGAAGAGAACATAAGCCATATTGAAACATATACAACTAATTGCAGGGGATATACTTCAGAAGCCTGAAAGATTTTAAGATTGCTGTGCTCATTAGCCAAGGGACAGTTTGGATGATAAAGGAAGAGCTGGATACCATTCTGAGTCTTTCTGTCTTGCATGAATGTATGTGCTATCAACAAGTCTTCAAAACAGTTGGAAACAAGGGCAAATTCAGATACAAAAGTGTGTGTTGCATATATGCCCAGTGTTTGCAGGAGTACAATACCATATGCAGTGTGAAATGGAGGCAATGGTTTGTAAGCATATGGGAAGCTCAAAGTGACCTAGGTTCCTGAGTGGCTGGGGCTACCACATTGCTTATTGCTGCAAACATACTTGTTCTGTAAAATATGAATTGGCTTTACAGTTCCCACAGAAGGTTACATGAGTATGTTGGCTTACATCAATTGCATAAAATGCAAAGACTGAATTTGTTGAACCACAGGCTAGGGAGGAAGTGTTTTGATGCAGTTTCTAAGAAATAGGGGGAAAGCAGCAATAGCTGCACAAAGGTGGCCGAGCGGGGAGTACATTTCTCTTTTGGAGCTGCATGGAGCAAATTCTCTATCAGCAACTAGAGTCTTATCACTTTCACCCCATATAACCAAGTGTAAACCTTCTCTACTCAAATGGTGCTCCATCTAAGGGACTGCATAGTCTTTGCTTGCTGGATTGTCTGTTTATGAACCACAGATTACAAATCCATACATATTTGCTATAGTCTATAAAAGAAACCCAGTGGTAAGTACTGCTGCCACTCTTAGAAATGCATAGTAAGCTGACAAATTTTTTCATGGACAGTGTCATGTACTGCAGCAATGCTTGTGCAGAACGAAATGCAAAACTGTGTGGTGGCAACAGCTACAGTACACTTCCACAGTACAAACAATAGGAAGTATCTGGACAGTTGTCAAACCCCAGAGGACAATGCAGAAAGCAAATGAAATTTCAACTGCAGAGATAAGGGTTTCTCATGCCTCAATTCCATTAGAGTGAGTGATAAGAGGACTAGGTATGTACAGAAATTAGGAGACTGAAAAGATTTTAAACCCATATTTTCCAAGCTGGGCCCAAGAACCAAAAATGCTAGCAGCAAAGAACCCATTAGTTTAAAAGTCTGAAACAGAGACAATATAAAGTAAAACAGAGGAATAGGGAACGAGTTATGAAAATTCACTCAGAGGGGCAAGAAAAAGTAACATCAAAATATATTTTAAAACCAGAATTTCAAACGTGGTACGTGTGTTAAAACGCCTCACATTTCTCAACTGCTGGAGCCTGATTGCTCCAGATAGAGCACCAGTTGTGTCCCAAATAAGGAAAATTCTTTTACCGTCTTCTGATCTGTCCCCAAATCACCTTTACTATTTGTAAAAATGGAGGGCTCAGCAGTCACTCCAACACCCCTCAGCTTTGTTCTACAACAACCAGAAGACTGCAGTTCATAGCACTGATTTCTCTCACTTGCAACAAAGTTCATTTGTCACCACTTAATATCCCTGCAGTCCATTGTACACCTTCTGCACTGATGCCTGTTTCAGCAGTTGTTTGAGACCTGCAAAAGATTGAAAAAAGTAATAACCATACAATGTTCCGAATATGTCACAAGGAGGAAAGAAAATCAAATGAATTCAGGCTCTTCCAATTTTAAGCCAGCACATTCAGTTTCGATATTTTGAGACCAGCTCACTCAAAACGGTTTTGAGAAAAACTCCCAGAATGATGTCTACGCAAATAGTTCCCATAGAAAAACAGATATGCTACAAAAGCAATAATATTACCTTGGTTAATAACTAAAACAGACTAGGAACAAGCAAGATGTCTGGAAAAGATTCCTGACCTGTTTTTAAATTTCACTGTTTGAAAAGTTAGCAATATTTAAAAAATTGTACAAAGCAGCAATGGCTGCTCTCCTCCCTACCATCCCTAGTCTTCCAGAACATACCCCTGAAGAGATCCTGTCACTTTTGTCACAATGTCTGCAGTGGCTGGGACCATGTTATAGCCAGAGCAGCCCTTTCTGACAGGCTGCAGCAAACTGGTTGAATCATTATCTTGCAGCCAACCTATTCTAATAGATGGCATGCCTTTCTGAACACAGAATCTTAAAACTGGAAAATGACAGAATGATACCCACAAGATGGACACTTAGATGACAAAGTAACTTCCAGATCTCAGCATGAAGAATATATCAGTAAATGGAATTACTGATCAAACCATTTGGGATTTTACCATAGCAACACTATTCTAGGATACATAGATACAAACCTTCTCGTTGTTCACTTGTCAGCTGCTCTTTGGGAAAGTCTACATCAAATGTAATTATTAGAGAGCCTTTAATGTTATTGTTGTCAAAGTTAGGAAGACCTTCTCCTTTTTTCCACAGCTTGGCTCCAGGCTTTGTGGTTTTATCCCGGGCAACATGCACCTGGTAGATGGGAGTGTGGTGAAGAGTTTACAAGATTAGCATTTGTGACTAGATACCTTGACCCATCAGCAACAATCCCCCCCACCCATATTTTAGTGTCAACAGATGCAATTATCATGGAAATAACATAGGAGACTACTCTGAAAATGTATTATTTCAAATAGAAAAAACTGCCTTACCTTATGCCCATCTAAATGGGCAATATCCATTTCAAAACCCACAAGAGCCTCAACCAGTGAAATAGTCACATTTGTATATAAATCGTCTCCTCTTCGCTCAAAAACTGGGTGCCTGTAGGAAAGATGTTAGAAAAAGATGTTAGAAAAAAATATGAATGAAGGTTTGTGAATTATCCTGTAAGTCTGTCACTCTTGTTGCAAAAGGCAATAAATCCACCTCAGTCTTTGCAGGAGGGGACAATTTTCTATGGGGATCATCAAAACCTTCTGCAGCTTAGCAGGTGGAAATATTTATGCAAAGCAGTTTTACATCATGATAAGAATGAACCTGACCCCAGTATGCTTGTGTCATTTGCTCTAACATAGTAGGGAGGTCATTTGTTGAATAGCTTTGTTGAAGTCATGAAAGGGGCAGGCCTAACTCTATTGCAGTTACTCTCACAGATCCAAAGTGAATATGCAAGTCTTCTGCCAGGAAACATTTGTCTTATCCAGGTCTTGGGTAGCAAGGAGAGTAAGGTACTACTTGCTTTAGAATCTTATCCATTTGGATAACTTCACACACACTCCTGTGTGCCCCTCCCCATTCCCCAAGGGAGGTCCACACACAATATGACAAGTACTATTGTTAGGGAAATAATTTCCTCATTGCAGCACTTAATTATATGTGTTACTTCCCATACAGGGAATACATGCATCAATACACATATGGAACACTTCGTCTATCAACATAATCCAATGAGGTTTGTTCAGTGACTAGTTAATATATGATTTGGGGGGGGGGGGGTTAATTTCTGGGTAAACAAGGCAAAAATAACTAAGCGACTTACTTGAGAACTTTTATTCGGAAGCGTAAGTCACCTGGCTCTCCATCAACATGTGGTTCACCTGTGGAAGTTCGAACATGGATTAGGTCTGGTTTCAAATCCATTTCACTTCCCCCACATGAAACCCAAAGCCAATTCTTCCCTTTAAGCTTTCCAATAGTCACATGATCCAAGAAAAAGATGTTTAAATAATTCTATCCTGCTCTTACACCAAAATAGGATTGTATAGTAGCTTACAGATGATACACGCAAAAAATCCTCACTCAAGTCCCTGCCCTCATACTTACCGTCTACAAAGTAATGACAAAAGTGAAATGGATTGGATGGCAGAAAGTAAGTAAACTCAGGTACAAGTTATTTGAAATCTAATGACTAGTTGGGGTGAAAGTGTTCAAGGAAAAGAGGTGCCAAAAGTTGATGGTTTCTCAGCTGTACTGATAGTGTGGTCTTGTCTTCGTTCTCTTCTCTGCTGCAGCCTGACAGAATAGCTGCTGCCAGGTGTCAGGAGAAGAACCCTGACTTATTAGCTGAGCTAATGGAAACCCCGCATCCCTTCCTTATTATAGCCTAATGCAACTGGTGCCATTGATGGGGGCATGGCTGCTGCCCATGGCCAATTGGAGGCTCTCCACCAGAGCATCCTCTGGAACTGCCATTGCTAAGATAGCTGTGGGGATAATGTTCTGTGTAGATAGTGCTGAGTTAGAAGAGGTGAATCTTTACTGCTGTTCCAGCCCCAAAATAGGTTCTTTCAAAAAGGAAACCAATTTGAAAAATCAACCAGCTTTTCTGACAAGTTCTACCCCCCACCCAAGTTCTTTACTACCTCAGACCCAACAAGATATTAACTCCAGATAGAAAGGGAATATTGTACCTTCTCCAATAAAGGGATATTCCATGCCATCTCTCACACCAGGTTCTATCTCCACTTCTAAGGTTCGTTCTTCATTTACAAGCCTAAGAAACAGGGGGGAAAGGCAGCACTTTTTTTTTAAATGTTTTCTTTCTTTAATGATTGCACTATAGAAGAGATGTTTGCTTTTCTTTGCTATTCAGACCATGCTGTGCAATAGAACTACAGAAGTGTTGGGCTTACTACATTATGGAACCTTGAAGGTACACAGAAACAAGGTGTTTCCAGATGACTCAAGAAGTCATCTATAAGAATGCTGCAGGGAGCATTCACAAGTTCCGTTCCATTCCATTCCAACCCAACAACACAAATGAAATGCTCTATTTTACAGGGGGAAAAATCTATCAGGGAATCTATATTGGTGGGGCAATTATTCAATTTCTAGTCAGCAACCTTGGTTTTCCAACAATTTTTCCTTCCTTCTTTCATTCCCATAGATGAGCTACACAATACACCACCATGTGGCTCAAAGTGGTAATTCTCTCTCTGTGCTACTTTCAACAGCGATGCATAATTGCAAACTATGCATGCACCAAAGAGCCAGAGGACCTCAGACTCACTTGACATTGGGGCATTCATCACAAACTACTTCTTGGGTCATCTGGAAACGCCCTGGGCCTAGCTGAGTTGTCCTCATCTCTTGCCGGCAATTGCATTTCCGCTTTCCTGGTGCCTGCCTTGCTACTGGTTTGTTTCGAATAACCTGCAGAAATATAAAGAACCAGAGTCTCATATTCAGATTATACACATGAAGCACTTTAGTCTTGATGGCTTGAGTAAAGGCACACATTCCACTTACCTCAGCTTGCCACCTTAGGCTTTGCAGCTGGCATGTCACATATATAAGGACAAAACAAAGCAGTCTAGCAGTAGTGAGAGTGCTGCTGCTACCTCTAACAATGCTTATATATTTGGTGGGTGGGACTGGTTGTCTCTGTTGTATTAATGGGCAGTATCCAATGCACTCTGTTTGTGCAATGGATCCCTCCTGCACCCTCCCCCAATCTATTTTGGAGGATTGAGGAGACCCAGAGAACAGATCTGGAGGGCACACAGGGGGGATTCCATTGTGCAGCAGAAATCCTTACCCTGATGGAACAAGTCAGTTAGATGCCAACATATCCTAATTTAGGTATGTGTCTGAAGAGGTGTTTTTGATAGCTGTTGATTGGTGAAGATTAAATTATGTATTTTAAAATGTGTACAGTGGTACCTCAGGTTACATACGCTTCAGGTTACAGACTCTGCTAACCCAGAAATAGTGCTTCAGGTTAAGAACTTTGCTTCAGGATAAGAACAGAAATTGTGCTCCGGCGGTGCGGCGGCAGCGGGAGGCCCCATTAGCTAAAGTGGTGCTTCAGGTTAAGAACAGTTTCAGGTTAAGAATGGACCTCCGGAACGAATTAAGTACTTATCCTGAGGTACCACTGTACCATGTTCCTTTTATTGTATGTTGCTAATGTTTTGAATTGTAAAGTTGCCTACACCTTTTCTGCATAGGTGACTCGTAGGTTTAGTAAATATTAATAGCAATCTTGACCTACTTATGAATACCAAAAGCACAACTTATTTCAACGATTTGTGAATACCTGCAGCAGTTAGAGCAGGAACCCACAAATTTGGATAGGGCTTACCAGAAGCCAGCCCTTATTTGTGTCCAGCTCTGGTTGTTCCCCTCTGAATCCAAAGTATGCTCGAGGATTGAGGGAGGGATTTATCTCCCTTTGCAGAAGGTATAAGCTGTGTTAAAGACTGTTTCTGAAAAAGCAACAGTAAATATGACCCAACCGCTACTAGCAGTCTTCTTTTTTTGGCATCACAGTCTTGTTTCACCTCACACAAAACTCTCCAGAGGGCAAGATGCAATTTGAGTTTGTTGCCACTTCCTTCTACACACACTAGAAGTAGAAATAACTTGGCAGCCTGCTCAGTAATGACGAAAGGCAGAAAGATCAATTAGCAAAAGCTTTAGTTAGACCAGTAATATCGCTGCAGCTGTTCCACTGGAACATTAGCACTACCAGCTGTTCCAAAGGAACATTAGCAATACCCTCAAGACTAGCTCAACGAGCACTCAGGTGACAACAACATTCTTCACTGTATGGTCTGTTAAAGGCACAAGTGCCAGGAAAGGCAGAAACCACAAACTCTCAGTAGCAATACAAAAGTGATAGTGATTTGCTACTTTTCTGTATGCCATTCACGGGAAGAATAAGCCTGATGCCAATTTTCAGTGTAGACTCTCATTTATGTTTTGACAAGAATATTTAACTTCCATATCCCCAGAACTTAACAAAATAATAAGATGAGGAGGCAGATTGGCAAGCTTACTTCCACAAAATTTCCTGAGTACACTTCTTCCAGTGTAACTTCTAGGTCCACAATGATATCACTTCCTCTTGGAATGTTCCTATCTTGCTGACGAGGATTACCTCCAAACATGAAACCAAAGTCTCCAAAGAAACTGTAAAGAAACGAACCATCATTATTAAAGAGAAAAGAGTAATGGGCCTATTGTGGGGCTCCTTCAAATCAACTGGTAGGAAAGTATGCATGAAAGGGTTAATTTCATCAACTCAGAATATTATCAGATTTGTATCACCTTCCTGAAAGGAATCTCTTACCAATTTGAGGGATAACTTCTGTGAAGAAATAACTAATAAAAACAGGAAGAGGAGCTGCTTGCAAAAACAAAAGCAAACTGCACTGAGACAATCAAATTGCAAAAATTGAAATTTGAAAAAAGCTTACAGGGGCAATCAGAAACAGCTCTATTACTCAGTTTTGCATAGACTCTGAGCCCCCTTCTCAGTAAACTTTGCCTGGTCTATACATGGGTGGGTCTGCCTACTCTTCTACTAAATGAACAGTGTCAGAACAGGAAGGAAAGGGATGTATAAAACCTGCTTCACATCCCAGAGTGGGTTTTTAAGTGCTTGTGCCCTCTCAGGGAATGAAAATATTACAGAATATATCTCCTGAAACGAGAGGTCTGCAAATTTGTGCATCGTTACAAAATTGATACACACGTGGACAGGGAAAACTATATAGCTGGCTTACTGATTTTTATTTATTTAACTATTTTAAATATCTTGCTTCAGAGCATCTTACATAAAACCACTGATATTCTCAGCTTTAACATTGCTTCTGAGAGCTGCAGAGATTTAAGCATATCCACATGCTACCTCCAGAAAATTATTTGGAACTGCTAACATGATAACAAAAGGCTGCTGCGCCTTGGAAATAGGAAGCCATGATGCATGTTGGAACTGGAGAGCTACTGTGAATTCTGCCATGGCTTCTGCGTCTAGAGGGTTAACAGCTCCAAGATCTAAATATGTTTCTGCCAAAATGAAGCAAACAAGGTAATCTCTGTTCAAGTGGCCTTGATATTTGGAGGAAAACTTTAACCCTATCAATATGTGAAATCATTGGGGGGAAATCAGACCCAGGGGCCAGAGAATTGGGAGAGTGTTTTCTACCTTTGCTTTCACTATCTGGAACTTGGAAAACAAATGTCCTGCCTTGGCATACCCCTTGCATGTGAACTGAGCCAATGTTGGGCCTCTCCTCGTAAGGAGGATGAAAATGTCCACATGAAGGACCCATTCACATCAAACAAGAAGCTGATGATTCAGACATTCTAGATTGACTTTCAGATCCCCTTGGAAGTGATTGCTCCAGCAGAAATTAAATTT
Source organism: Podarcis gaigeae (assembly GCF_964106915.1). Classification (NCBI taxonomy): domain Eukaryota; kingdom Metazoa; phylum Chordata; class Lepidosauria; order Squamata; family Lacertidae; genus Podarcis; species Podarcis gaigeae. Next base: position 63,329,806 of record NC_139681.1, read on the forward strand.
AATTGGTTCTGTCTTCTCAGTCACAAGGGACTTAACTCTTCCCTGCCTCTTCTATAGCTGATTTTTTAAAAAAGAAATATTCACTTGTGTGATATGGATTCAGTGCAGTGTCTACTCACCATGACAGACTTCTATTGCTGTAATATATTCTTGCACATATCACTCATTATGAAAGAAGCCAGAGAAGAACCTCAAGACAATAAACTACAGCAATAGTGTTGGCTGCAATGAACTACCAATGATATCCCTTCACTGTAAAGCTTGTAATGTTGTGCAAATATGGAGAAATAAAACAGACTTACTGTGAAAAAATATCTCCATGAGAACTCTGGTGACCCTCTTTCAATCCCTCTTCTCCATATGCATCGTACTGCTTTCGCTTTTCCTCATCTGACAATACCTGCAGGAGATAACAGTGAGCATCTATGTATCAGGCAAAACTTTAACATAACTGTTACAAAGCAGTGAAATCTGTTATTAATTGGTTCCACTTCAAGTTGAAACATGTTCCACTGATTTCTGTCAGGAAAATGCCTTCAGCAGTGGCCTTATGGCAGCCTAAAATGTTTGTTTGCTTGATTGCACTTGATGTCTTAAGGCTGATGGAAGATTTTGAATGCAGTTATTCTTGGAACTGCATGGAGACTCAGCATTATAAAACCTTTGAACAATGGATTGTGTCCAATATTGTCACTCAGCTGCCAGTAAGGTTTCAATTAGCAGAATGAGCAAAGAAACATTTTTTGGCAATTTCCCACTGGCAACCCCCTCTCCCTTGGGCTCTAGAAGGTTGGAGGATCCTCCAGAGAAGATTTAGGGTGGGTGCAGGGGGAGGGGGGAATCACAAAAAATTGCTCCTCTCCTTGTTTTAACAATGGAAGCTTTACTGTCAGTTGAGTGACACTTTTTGATATAACCAAATATTTAGACAACAATTTGTGACTTTTATTGACACTGTAGATGAGATAAGCAACAGTCACTGGTCTCCATTCTCAACCTGTAATGCAGTGAAAGCTGTAGAAAGGCTTGCAAAACATTTTTTCATTGTCCATTCTTTATAATCAGAAGATGTATGCCCTATGTGCTTCATTTGCACATCCTATGTTTACACAAAAGCAAGTCATACAAAATTTAGCAACAGGCAAGTTAGGGTTGGGGTGATTAATTGCATATTTAATAACATACTGCAGACTTTAATTTCAGCATAAGAAGCGGTCAACTAGATAAAGCTAACTTGCAAGCTCCTATTGCAATAGTTCTTATTTCTCTAGAGTTCTCTTCCTGCCAACCCACACTACTGTGCATTTCATGTAGCAGCCTGCTCAAGTATCTTGATTCATTGAATTTACAGAGCAATGGATAAACTGTGCGACTGTCAAAAGGGATTCCTGTTCTTCAATTCAGAAAAGAGAGATCTGGCTATCTAGAAAAAGCTAGCAGAAACACGAGGCATGAGCAATGCATAAAATGTTTAGAATTTCATCTGTTTACCTCCCTCTGCCCATAACATTCCTGAGCTTAATTTCTGTAACGTGTCATTCAGTGGTTAGGCCAGTGTGCTTTTTTATCCGTATCAGGAAGATGCACCAGAAAGCCAGGCATGGCCTATCTAACACTAAAATCTCCACTTGTACATTAGCTTGGACTAGCATTTCCAAATACAAGAATCACAACTGTGCTCACTTTGGGCTCCCTGGAGATGTCATCTGGACTAAATATAAAATATTTTGTTGTAAATTCCTTAAGAGGCTTAAAAAAAGAGCAAGCATTATATAAATTTTGTTAAATAAATCCTTCACCTTTGTTCCCAAAAAGCACAATAACAGGCCAACCACAAGCTAATGATTTTTTGTTAACCAGCCATTAACTTCAAGAAGTCCTTTCACTATGTCAATTTTAAGAAAATTGGTAGAGCATGTTAATTCGGCACAGATAAAATGCAGATATGATACATTTTGTTGCTAATGTAAAAACAACAGTATAAAAACACCCTGTGTTTTGTCTGTTTACCAAACTTAAAACCATCTACAGACCATTTTCAAATACAGACGTACCTTGGAAGTCAAACGGAATCCGTTCCAGAAGTCCGTTCGACTTCCAAAACATTCAGAAACCAAAGCGTGGCTTCTGATTGGCCAACTGGAAGCTGCAGAAGCCCCGTTGGATGTTTGGGTTCCAAAGAACATTTGCAAACCGGAACACTCACTTCCAGGTTTGCGGCGTTCGCGAGCCAAAACATCCGAGTACCAAGGCATTCGGGATCCAAGGTACGACTGTATAGGTGTGTCTATAAATCATCCTAAAAAAATGAATGATAGGAAAGGGGATAGAGATGACATTCCAGGAATGCCTATTAATGACACTCTATCATAATCATGCTGCAGTTGACTTAAGACATTGTCCACTTACTGCTCACTCTGCTAAGGTTTTGCCAAACAGCAAAGATTGAAACAGAGAAAGCAATGGGTGCACTTGTTGGGCACAGACTTTCCCCAAATACACCAACCTCATAGGCAGCCCCAAGATCCTGGAATTTTTCCTGCGCACGTGGATCATCAGGATTCCGGTCTGGGTGAAGCTGCAGGGCGAGTTTTCGGTAGGCCTTCTTAATGTCTTTAACAGATGCACTACGGGGCACCCCCAAGATCTTGTAGAAATCTCTCCTAAAAGAAAAATGAAACCAGTTATTGTTGTGCATCTTCTTCCTTTAATGTGACCACATACTCAGGCTACAAGTTAGAGAACAGCAGGAGGGCTCCATTTCCTTCTTCCCCTCCAATATTGTTGCTTACCACAACAATTATAACTTGTAATAAAGCTCTACAAGCATGGCATCCAGAGAATGACAGAAATGGTGCCTCCAAGGATGTATTAGAACTTTCAGCCAGAGAATACTTGGAGGGAAGGTCCTGTTTTAAAAATGTGAGCTCACTGAAAACCACATGCCATATACACAGCCAGTCTCTCTCTAATAGTGCAATCCTAAACACACTTACTAAGGAGTAAGGCCTACTGAACACAGTGAGATTTACTCCAGAGTAAATAAGCTTAAGATTGCCCTATAAATGTACTATGCAGTCTTAATCTACACATTAATAATATGCATATTCCCAAGTGTCTACTCAATGCCTGTGTTCCCTGAGGGGAAAGAAAAAATAAGAGAGACACAGGCAAAAATTAAGGAGCTGATGTGATAAGAAGGCTACAATAGTGTGTTTGTGTGTAGGCATGCATACATTAGTATTTAAACTGGATACCCCTTTGAATATATTGGCAGAAAATGGATGCAAATAAAATGGGATGTGAAGTATATTAAATAAAAGGTGTTACCAAAAACACACAATTACAGTGAGAAGAAAAACAGAAGGCTTGCTTGGTTCCCACTCTTAAGCTTCTGCCATTTCTTGAAAACATTTGTGGTCCAGTAGGCTTTTGGCCTGATGGACTGAATTATTTTAATACAGTACAGTCTTAGTAGACATAATAATAATAATAATAATAATAATAATAATAATAATAATAGTAATTTTTATTTATACCCCACCCTCCCCAGCCAAGGCCGGGCTCAGAGCGGCTTACAAGCAATAATAAAAACAAGTTGAATGATTACAACTTAAAAACAAAATATATATGTTAGGCATTTATTATTTATTTAGGTAAATTTTTATATTGCCTTTCTTCCACTACGGAACTCCCAAGTCACGTACATGCGGTTGCAAGACACACGCTCATCTAGAAACAAACCAAACCCAGACATACTTAGCTCCAATAAGGTGGCTGTATCAGCCCACAGCCATTTATTTTAATTGTGTAAGCTTCCCTGTTTATTGCAATTTCAATAGAAAGGAATGTATAAGCTAACAAATAAATGAATTTCTTGTGGGATTTATGATACTGTACATTCTCAACCAACGTCACTAGAAGGGACAAGCAAACATAAGTTACACACAAACTAACACTGGCTGTGTTTTATCTTGGAGTTCCCAGACCTTATCTTTATTCAATGTCATTTGGGGCAAGCCTACACATATTTACTCAGATGTAAGACACCCTGTGTTCAATAGCATGCTCCTGTACTTTATTTATTATAGATTTATATTTTATATATTTTAATTATTTCAAAAAAATGTACACAGCTTAATCACACCGATCTCTAAGTAGTGTAACCAGGTGACTGGCAAAATTTCAATTCACAATAAAACAAATCAAAATATATAAAAATAATACAAATAGAAAAGGCATAAAAACAAGCCCAACCAAGATAAAATGGATCAATCGGAATTAAAAAGTCTTGAGAAACAACAAGGCCTTTCCCTGAACCCGAAATGACATCAGAGTGAGTCTCTCTGGGAGAACATTCCATAACTGGGAGGCTACCACTCAGAAGGCCCTTTCCCCAATATTCACCCAACTGTACCTCAGACGGCAGGGAACCTAAATAAGGACCAGTGATGAAGATATTAATGTACAGATAGGCACACAAGGATAAGTGGTCCTTCATGTACCCTGAGCCCCATATCATAAAGGGCTTGAACCAGCACTTTGAATTGGACCTTGAAATAGATTTGGAACCAATGCAACTGATGAAGCACAAGCATACATTATCATAATGCCTAGTCCCAGCTAGCAATCTAGCAGTTTCTAAACTGTCTCAACATGTATTTTTTTAAAAAAAATTAATCTGTATCCTTCCATCCATTATAAATTACCGGTACCTCAAGACAAGTAACAACCTCTAAAATTAGATGAAACAAGAGCATAAAAGAAAATATACAGCGCAACCCTAAAACAATTGATCAATCTACCTATCATTATCAAACCATACAGGTTCTTACACCTAACAAAAGACCTGGAAGAAGGGCTAGGTCTTCAGCCTATGCTGGAAAATGTTCAGTGTTGGCATCAGTCAAACATCTGGAACAGTGTGTTTCACAAGCAGGTAGCAATTGCTGGAAAAGCCTTCTGGTGAACCAGACTCCCAAACCTTACTCAACAATATTACCAAAAGCGCCTCCCTGGCAGACTTCAAAGCAGAGACAGCACAATGTAGGGGGAGGTCCCTCTCAGGAGGTTACTGGATCCTATAATAATGCATCACAGTTGTCTAATCTGAGGGTTATCAGAGCATGGATAAGTCAGTGAAAGGTGCTCAATGACAGCAACAACCTGCACCTTGACAATGATGGATGAACTATCCCCAGGCTGCGAACCTGTTCCTTCAGAGGAGACAAACACATCCCCAACAGTACCTCCCCACTTTTTTTTGGATCAGGTCACAGTGTACTGGCCTCCATTCAGTTCCTGCCTGTTCCCAGTGCACCAGCATCTCAACCTGTACAACAATGTGATGTGAAGGGCAGCACCTACTTCTGTGCCACATAACACATCTATAACTTGCCTTTCCTCAAAGGAGCCCAAGGCAGTGGGCAAAGGCCTTCCTCCAATCTCTCACAACAACAACCCTGCGGAGTGGGCTAGGCTGAGTGTGGCCCGTGGCTGAAGAGGGCTTTCAACACAGTCCTGGCCTGATAACTCTGATACCCCAAACCACAGGCGGAAATACACGACTATACAGTGGTACCTCAGGTTACATACGCTTCAGGTTACATACGCTTCAGGTTACATACACTTCAGGTTACAGACTCCGCTAACCCAGAAATATTACCTCGGGTTAAGAACTTTGCTTCAGGATGAGAACAGAAATCATGTGGCAGTGGCGCAGTGGCAGCAGGAGACCCCATTAGCTAAAGTGGTACCTCAGGTTAAGAACAGTTTCGGGTTAAGAACTTAATTCGTTCTAGAGGTCTGTTCTTAACCTGAAACTGTACCACTGTACCAACCAACCGAAACTCCCTCGACTGCACAAGCTGCGAAAGCGGCAGCAAAACCGGCCTTCTTCGTGGTCACCCTGAACGGGGGGGGGGGGTTGAGGGGGAGGGGCCATAACGGCTGTAACCGGGGAAAGGGAGGACAGGATCACCCGCCCCGCGAGGGAAGAGGAAGGCGAGAGCTGCCCCTGTGAGGAAGGGAAGGGGAGAGGTGGCGGCGAGGGGCGGGCGAGACGAAGCCCCCTCGGCGGCGGTGAGGGGAGCAGGGGGGCTCCACCCGACCGCGAGGCCACCTGCCTGTACCGGTGGGGCGGAGCCGTTTCCTCCCGGTCTCTTCCCGCTCCCCTCGGCTCACCCGGCGACGGCGTCTCCGAGCAAGCACAGCAGCAGCAGAAGAAGCCCGCCGAGGGAGCGGGGTGACATGGCGGGAGGGAGGGGGGTCTCTTCGAGCAGGTTCCAAGCGCGCCCCCTCCTCGGCTCCTCTCACACGCCGGTAACCATAGGCACGCACGAAAGAGAACCCGGTGAAGCTAACCGCCCAATCAGGCTCCGACTCGACGCGCGCCGCTGGCCAATCACAACCGCACACTTCACCCGCGGCCCGGCTACAGCTGCCCAACCAGGCTTCGAGACGTCAACAAATGGGGACGGGGCGAAGCCGCGCGTCGCTGCCTTAAAGCGTTGCGATGACGTCACGAGCAGACGCCTTCTGGGACGGTTCAGAACCTCAGGCAGCCTGACGGCGCCTTCAAAAAGGGACTTCCTCCTTCCTTTCCCTGCGCTTAAATTCATTATTATTATTATTATTATTATTATTATTATTATTATTATTATTATTATTATTATTAATTTGTTTTGCCTGCGGCTCCTTATGGATGGTTTGCAGCAAACGGGAGGACTTTAAAAGTTATTATTAAAAAATCAATCATGAGGATGATCGAAATGAATGACAATCAAAACGTCAAGCGAATGCCATTTTCAGTTTTCCTTTAAATGCCTTTGTGTGAGGCGGAATTGGGGAGCGCTTTATCCCCAGATCTGTGTTCTTTCCTGTTTCTTCGGGAGTTGCCCCAACAACAGCCTTGCGGTGCCTAAAGAATTAACAAATACGTTCATGCCATAAATTGTATACTAGACAGTTCACTGCCGGATACCTGAAGTGTTATCCTCGGTTGGGGCAGATAAATGAACATCGGCATATGTGTGCGAGGTGAGGGGATCAAAGTAGGGGGATCAAATAGCAGAGTAAGAATCTGACGATTCCTCCCCTCCTCAAGGGGCGCAGTGGCCTCTGCTCGGCCTCTCCGCTAGCATTCGAACTGGAATACTACACATTTTTAGCGGAAGTGCTGGAAGCTAGTAAGCGGAGGGGGCGGCTGTTGCTCTTGCCACTTGCCAGAGATTCGCAGTGACGGGTCTGCCGCTCTAGGCGAGCATTGCTCTCTCTCGAAGGTGCCTTGGGTGAGTGTTTTATCTGCGGCTGGCGTCCAGATTCGTCTGTGCGCAGGCGCAGTGGTGGGCGGAGGCCGCGGGCTTTCGAAAGTAGCTCGGTCGGTGCAGCCGGGTCGGGAAAGGCGCCGACGGAGGCGCGCAGGTAACGGGAGGCGGGCGGGAGTTTCGTTCCTCAGTCTGAGGCGGGCTGTCGGGCCCCACCTCCCAAGCGGGGAAACGCCACAGGCTGAGGGCGGACTTTTCCCTTCTCCCCTGTTTCAGAGGTTGGAGCCGTCCTCCGCCTCCTCTTTCTCCCTCTTACTTTGGAGCAGGCATCCCCAACCTTCGGCCCTCCAGATGTTTTGGACTACAATTCCCATCATCCCTGACCACTGGTCCTGTTAGCTAGGGATCATGGGAGTTGTAGGCCAAATCATCTGGAGGGCTGCAGGTTGGGGATGCTTGCCTTGGAGCCTTTCATGAGTAAATAGGGGTCGCCCTTTCATTCGCTCTTCCCCTCAAAAAGCGGGACTTCCAAATGCACGTGGAAGAGAGAAACTTGCCGCCTTGCCCTGCTGCATTTGACATGAAGCAGGCATCAGGGGCTGGGGCTTCACTGGAGTGGCCTCTGTTACTTGTCAGAGAGGGAAAATGTGCCAATGTTGACTGAGAGAGCAGAGGGATGCATTGAGGAGACTTTTCTCCTTATACAGTGGTACCTCGGGATGCGAACGGGATCCGTTCTGGAGCCCCGTTCGCATCCTGACGTGTCTGCGCGGGTCACGTTTTCCTGCTTCCGCGCATGCGTGTGACGTCATTTTGAGCGTCTGAGCATGCACGAGCAGTGAAACCTGGAAGTAACACGCTCCATTACTTCTGGGTTGCCGCAGAGTGCAACTTAAACGCGCTGAACCTGAAGCATATTCAACTCGAGGTATGACTGTACTAGGAAATCAGCTAGAGGGCAGAGATTTTCAACTGGTGGGTGGGAATTGCAATCTGAGACAAGCTGGGTCTCAATGGTTTCATTAAAACCGTTGCCAGTTACTCTTCAGCCGTGGCTCTTCTCAGAGCGGCATACTAATCAAATGGATAAAAACACGATTAAAACATGAATATTGGGAAATAATTTTTAACCCCCCCCCCCCCCGGAAATCATTTGCTTTGGGAAATAAGAAATGAGAAGGAAGTTTGAAAGGTGGGGTGCTATAACTGGAAAATCTTGATCTCCTTTTCCCCACCTGCCTTAGCAGTAACATGTTTTCTTGGAACAAAGAGTTGCAGGGTGAAATTTGAGGTAGTATTTTTTTATGAATAATAATAATAAAATCACGGGGGGTGGGGGACACACATGGACCTAGGGGAACTTGGAAAAGACGCATAAAAAACTTTGCAAACCCAGGTATGATAGCATTCTGTCCTGCTGCCTCTGGTAACTAGCACACAGAGGAAGAAACTTGTATGCAAAGCAGCAGGAAGACTGTTGAAAATAAAGTTTGGGGCTTTAGAAATAATGAAAGCTGGTAAGATTTAATTGGCCTGCTTTCTGCAGTCTGGGCAACAGGAGGTATGTCTATTGTAATATTGCCTGGCTTTGAGGCCATGTAGTAGTACATGACTCTACTGTGCCTTTGCTGCCTTGAATAGAGATGCTGTTATTGAAGAGTTCCCTATATTGAGTGAGCTGCTACAGTAGAAACTCCTGAGCGTTTTCCTCTTATGTACTGTATTCCATCTGCTCCCTCATTTGCATGAGCAAAGACATATGCAAATAGATGTGTCTAATGTGAATAAGAGAATGGTTTGCCCAAGCTTCCTGCTGTTCTTACTGTGGAGGAGGGATTAAAGAGCCAATGTTGTGTGCCTTTGAACTTTTACTTAATTCAAAATACAGCTTTAGCTAAAAATATTTGCCGGTTGGGGCTATATGGCATCCAGTGACTGGCAGGACCCACTCAATATATTTGAAAGTTTAATTTCTAAATAGTCATTTCTGTGTTATGTAGAATGAGTGTGTGCATACGGTTTGGGACTGCAAATGTTTAAATATAGGATATTGAGCAAAAAAGAAGGCATAATAGAAGGGGGAAATAGACCATTGACTTCCTTGCAAAAAAGTTCGATCTGAAAATATGGAAATGTGTATTATTATTTTTTAATGGTTGAACTAACTTCTTATTTTCATTTTCTTGAAAATATAGATGTGAGTTTTGTGGATGGCAAACATGGATCAAATCAGTGTCAATCTCTGGGTGAAAATGGAACCTTTTATAGTGGGAGCCTTACAAATCCCACCTCCCTCCAAGTTTAGCATGCATTATCTTCGGAAGATGTCAACTTATGTCCGAATGCGCTCCAGTGAAGGCTATTATCCACACCTTTCTTGGCCTATGTGGCGACACATTGCCTGTGGGAAGCTGCAGATAGAAAAAGACTTGGCTTGGCTATACTTTGAATTATTTGACAGTCTTGTTGAACGGACTTCAGAGGAGCGACTGGAATGGGCAGAGGTGATATCCAGCTGTGCAACTGAGGAGGAGGCAGAGAAGCAGAAGAATAAGGCATGGAATGTCATATTGTCACTTTTAATACTATGGGTGTATGCTTTTCATAGCAGCCTTACTGGCCCAGGCTTCTCATGCACTCAGTGTGGAAGAAATGTCCCTGCCCAAGTACATTACATGCTGCATGTGAGCCACAATCCAATATGAGGTTAGCTGTTGGGCCACTGTAATTGCTTCTAGTTGTTAAGAATATTAGCAGTGGTCTGTCTTTTTCTTTTCCACTTCACTACATGCTGCTAAATATAAAATAAGAACCCCTGCTAAATTACGTACTTGAATGTTCTTTAAAATAAACCTTTTTTTAAATCTCTGCTCAGTTGTCTGTGGACACTCTACAGTTCCTGCTGTTCCTTTATATTCAACAACTAAACAAGGTTTCCCTGAGAACATATCTACTTGGAGATGAGTGGCCGAATCCTAGATCCAAGAATTACAGTCTGACTGGAGAATCCACCAATCAGATTAAGGTATTGCTTTGAGGTTCTTTGAGTTCTTCTTTCATCCATGCTTCGTTAACCATTAGGTTAAATTGCTGCAATGTGTTATATGTAGGGCTGCCTCTGAAGACGGTTTGGAAACTTCAGCTAGTGCAGAATATGGCAGCCTGGTTGTTCATTGGGCAAGATGGTTTTAGCGTATCACACTGTTCCTGCTGACTGAACTGACTGCCAATTCATTTCTGGGCCCGGTTCAAAGTGCTGTTTTTGACCTATATAGTGGTACCTCTCGATGCAAACGGGATCTGTTCTGGAGCCCTGTTTGCATCCTGAAGTGAACGTAACACACGAGTGCACATGTGCGTGTCACGTTTCGTCGTTTCCAGGCATGTGCGTGACGTCATTTTGAGCGTCTGCGCAGGTGGCGAAACCCAGAAGTACCACGTTCCGTTACTTCTGGGTCGCCGCAGAGTGCAACCCAAAAATACTTAACCTGAAGCGTATTCATCCCGAGATATGACTGTAAAGCCTTAAACAGCTCAGGACTGCAATACCTCAAGGACCGCCTCTCCCCATATGAACGGACCTGGACCCTGTGATCATCATCCAAGGCCCTTCTTTGTATGCCTCCACGAGATATCTGGAGGGTAGCAACACAAGAATGGCCCTTATCTGTGGTGGCAGCTCCTGGTTTGTGGAATGCTCTCTTCAGGGAGGCTTGCTTGGTACCTTCATTACATATGCTTAGGTGTCAGGCGAAAATGTTTCTCTATAACCAGGCATTTGGTTGACTAACATTCTATGGCCTTTAAAATGTGTTTGTGGGAGGGGGTTATTGAATTGTTTTTGTTTTATTATGTATTTTGTGTTCTCATTTTGTATTTTTATGCTGTGAACAACCCTGTAATCTTCGGATGAAGGGCAGTATTCTATTACAACCACCACCACCTAGGATTTTGTTTGTGTGAATGTCCATTCTGTATCTGATATTTTTCTGTTTTTATTCTTTTGGTCTAAGAACTGGAATGACAACTATCAGCAAGACTTTATCCAGAACCATCTCCAGGATCTTCTCGAACTGTTGCTGGACCCAGATCAGCTCACTGCCTCCTCACATTCTACCCACAATAGCCTGATGTCACCTGAGGCTGTTCGTGCTCTTGGCTTCCTTATTGAAGGATGTGTGAATAGAAACAGTACTGTCCACCCTCTGCATGCGCTTGCACTCTGGCAGCCATTACATGCAAAGAGTGGCTACTCAAAGATCTCCAAAGCCTTCTCCTTCCCCAAGCTTGAGTCCTGGCTGAGGGCTTGTCTGACCAGGAACCCGTTTGGAACATCAGCTTGTCTCAAGTCTGGGAAGAAACTTGCATGGGCACAACAAGGTACCGTTATTTCAGGCCATCAAACCTTTGGCACAAGAATAAAATCTCCCTTTTCTCTCGCTGTTATAAAATAGCTTCTTTCACTTTATTTAAAAGCAGTGTTTAATTTTATTCTTGCAGTTGAAGGAACAACCAAGCGAGCTAAGATAGCCTGCAATACTCATATGGTCCCTTCAGCACACCGCATCGTTGTGATGAGCCAAGTTTACAAGCAAACACTGGCAAAAAGTTCAGGTACCCTAGAAGATACGCACGTGAAGATTCATCGCTGCTGTGAATCCTTCATCTATTTGCTTTCTCCCCTGAGGTGAAAGAGCTTTCACCAGTCATTTTTTGCAACCACATTTCGAAGCTATGTGACCATTTTTGTTGTGTTCTTTTGCTCCAGCTTTAATTGGCTGCTTTCCCTTCTTCCTCTTTCAGATCTGTGACCATAGAGAAGTGCAGGAATAGTACCTTTGTACTTGGCCCAGTGCAAACAGTAGTTCACCTCCACAGCTGTGACAATGTCACACTTATTGCTGTTTGCCGCCGTCTGTCTCTGTCATCAACCACCAGTTGTACCTTGCATGTTCTCACCCCAACTAGACCTCTCATCTTACTGGGGAACCTAGCAATAACTTTTGCCCCCTTCCATACGCATTATCCAAAGCTTGAGGACCACATGGGCAGGACTGGCCTGGCTACCGTGCCTAACTATTGGGATAATCCAATGTTAGTATGTAAAGAGAACTGTGATCGAAATGTCTTCAGACTCCTCCCACCGTCAGAGTTTTACCCCTTTGTTGTCCCATTTGAAATGGAAGGAGACACCACAGAAATACCTGGTGGGCTGCCACCTGCATACCAAAAGGCACTGAGTCAACGAGAACAGAGAATTCATATCTGGCAGAAGACCGTGAAGGAGGCGGGGCTGACCAAGTAAGTAAACAACCTTCTTCCAGGTAGGAAGAACCAGCTGCAGCAGCAGATAAGAACAAAATGTAGAACACTGCTAAATGTAGCAGTGTTAGCAGATAAAAAGATTGCTACATGTATGTTGCTCAAGTATATATTCACAATTTCTGCAAGACAGCTACAAACCATTTGTTAATCTTTTATAAGTCATATACTTGTTAGCTAATGCTTTTTAAACTGAGGAAACTGAGAAAAACACTACATTGATGCTTTTTAAACTGACTCACGAAACTGAGAAAAACACTACATTGATGCTGAACATGCTGTGTATCCTGCCACCATTTCTCTAAAAGTACTGCGCAGATGTGCAAGTAAATTTTCATTGAATTGACACCTAGATGGGATTGCTTGGATATGATGTTTACTATCTGATTTGCTCTCATATAGCTGCAATCCTGTGCACGTTTACTTGGGAATAAGACAACTGAACACAATGGGGCTTAATTCCAAGTAGAAAAGGATAGGATCAGGCTGCATGTCTCAACATCTTTTGGCCTATATCCTAACCAGTGGAGCCATGGTAGACCTACTTGGTCAGGCGTGTCCTTTGTCCATGCTTTAAGAATTGTCTTGTCTTCCAGAAGCACCCCAAACTTATAGTTATTTTAAACCTCATAATTTCAGAGGCAGTTTGAATAAGGTTTGAATTCATACGATTGGCCAAGTCATCCAGTTTCCACTTAGAGTTAGTAGAATCCGCAATGTGTGGGGCACGAATGGTAAAAATTAATAGGAATTAATATACAAACTCAAAGCAGTCTTGGTTAGAGGTTCCCTTTCACTCAAAAGCATTTAAATAATCTCTACAAAGTATACAAAAAAACACCCACCCAAAGCAAAACCCCATGAACAAATTGACTGTTTTTCCTTGCAGAATTCGCACCTTTTATTGCAGGGTTTCTACTCTGATGGGCAGAAATAAGTTCAACAGATTTTTAAAGACACAGGAGTGTAATTTAACTATCACTCACCTGTTCTGTTTTCAAAAGTGCCCTGCTCTCTACTACTAGAAGGTAAACAAAAACAGTTTCAAAGATATTTTTTGGAGGAAAGGTTTCCATATCTTTGAAAATGGATAAATATAGCTCTCTAACATGTAGCAGTACTTAAATAGTAATGAAATTAGGTAGGACCATGGAAATCGCACACACCCCCACAACCAGAACTTCTGATTCATGTGCATGCACTTCAGCAAATATTTTCATTGATGGGTCTTACATTCACTGTATGCATTATAGTGCTAATCTTTTACTGGATTTCAGGGACCAGAGAAAGACGTTCCAGGTGTATGTGGAGAACAAGTTCAATGAATGGCTAGTCCAGACAGGCAGTCGCCAACAACTTGACAGCCTGGTGCTTCCTGCTGCAGGTTCTAAGCAGGCAGCAGGATAGGAGAGCTTTTGAAGTACACAGTTATTTGGTGAGTCCGGAGGCCATGTTCTCCTCTGCAATTGTGAAAAGCTTGTATATTGTCTTTCACACATTACAAACTAGAATCGCTCAGATGGATCACTTCATAGGTCCAGATAGTCTGGCACCCCTTTACCTGTGGAGGATGTCCCTTAAAACTAAACAGTTTGTCTCCTTTGTTTCCTTCTCTTTCTCTCTCTCCACTCCCCTGGCAGACTCTGTTTCTTCCTCAGTTTGGGGAGGGGCGTTGTCTTAATTAATTAATTTAATTAATTTACTAAAATTTAGATACCTCTTGATTGTAGAAAATACATCAAAGCGGTTTAGTTTGAACTGAAGAGGCAGTCAGAGGCTTTGCTGGTTTGGTGCAGTTCGAAAACTCAGCAAGAATGCATTGTCCATTTCCATGAGGGAGAAGGTCAGAGGCTCTTCTTTGCAAGTACTGAGCTTCAGATTATGGTTGTGCAAATATTACTGTTTACTTCAGCCCCAGTGCACTCCCACTGCTGGTTTTTTGTTTTTTTTAAAGCGTTTATTAATTTTCCAATAAAAACATCCAATTAACATATCAAATCAAATCCAATAAAAAACTAAAATAAAAAAGTCCAATTGTCTTCCAAATTGTAATAATTTTTGGTTTGGCTTCCCACGGTCTGAATTCCGAAGCGCTTTCAACATCATAGTCCTGCCTCTCATCATCCTCAATGTTTTTCATAATTCCATATCCGATTTTTTGCTCCACGTTTTGACTCTGATTCTGCGATTCTCATTCATGTCAGAAAACAGATTTTTTTTTCCTATGGAGTGCAGATTTGTCCGTATATTGTACTCTTTCAGCTGTTTTGGTTTTTCATCACACCACTTTATTTAATTGCATCCAATTTCAAAGTTCTGTCCAGCTCTTTGAGAATTGTTATTTTGGCAGCTCCCAAATGGTTGATCTTTCCCGTCCAGGTGTTATCAAAGAAACAGAGAGAAACCTCCTTCTTTATTCTTAAGCAGACTGTTTGCAATGTAGCCATATATCAGACAGTTAACAATTGGCCTTTGGAATTGACCCAATCGCCCTCTGGGCCCTAGAGGGGGGCTGCCAGACATCCATTTAGCCCTCTCTCTCTCTCGCTCATAATAAAAAACATCTTTTTGCAAACAGTTGTATATATAATATTGTTTCCAGTCTTTATGACCAATTATCAGTTAGCTCCTGTTTCTCTTAATCAGGGAAGTATTTCAGATATTCCATAAGTGCGTGGCGGGTAGAAGCCATTTTGTCCTTTGTTCTTTGTTTTCGTCTTTAACAGGCATTTCAAATCTTAGAAGAAAAGCGGCTGCGAATAGGTCCCAATTATATATGAAAGTCCATCTGTACTCACTTTTTGAAGAGCAATTTAGGTTCTTAATGAGGCTTGGCATGCAATACGAAGTGTTAATGTTAGAGGGAGAAGAAAAAAACATACCAAGCCCCTCCAGATTCCAAACATCATGATGAGGATCTCTTTGAAGTTCGCTCTTTTGCACCAGAGACTGTACATACTGCAGGTTTTTCCCCAGCTTCGTCAGTTCAGAGCGTGTCTGTTTGTTTTCCAAATCTTTATATTTTCCCAAACAGATGGCGTCCAGCTATGGGGTGGCGTTGCAGGAGTGTCAGTCCGTCCCTTGCTCCGTGACCCAGTGCCCCTGCCGTCTGCCACATCGGCAATCTGGGGCAAACCGTGGGTCGTCGAGACAGTCCTCCCCTGCCCTGGGGAGGCTGCCAGGGCTAATTACCCCCATATCAGCCCTGAATTATCAGAACGGCTGAGGTCCGATCGTGTGGGATCTGCCATTTCCCACCGCCGGAAACAGGAAGTGCCCACTGCTTATATGTATTCTCTGGTTTCTTGAGAAATCATGTTGCTTTATGTGTTTTCCCTCAAACCAGTTTTTATCTGGTTTGAACATATAAGGTACAGCTAAGCTGAAATGTGCACATTTTACACATGTGCAGATGATGGCTTCATTGAATAGAATTGGTTTTGTGTGTGCAAACAAATTCGGTAACGGTGTGTACAGCAACATAAAAATGCAGCTTGAAACACTGTGTGTGGAGGAGTCGAGGAAGGGCCTTAACTGTGTTCTAGGCTGCTAATGTGTACACGCTGAAAGCTCTGCCATTATGTGAAGCTTCTGAATGCCTCTAAAGACTGGTGAGAGGTCCAAGATGAACCACTGCCCATCTTTCACTGTGAACTTGAGCAGGTATCCAAAATATGCTTTCCACTGGTTGTTCTTTCCTGAAGCCTAAGTCTTTGCATCATCTCCCTCCTCAACTTCTAACTCATTTTACTCCATGTTCCTTGTATTTCCATTTAAAGCACTGTGCCATTCATTACACTGGTTCTCTCCATTTCCCTTCTTTTCCGTCATATTCTGTGCAAGCTCTCCTGTTTGTTCTTTTAATCCCATCTTCAGAATATCCACTGTGCCACTCTAGGCACAGAACAACCTAGCTCTTGTTCTCTGTCATGCTGCTACTTTTTGCCTTTGAAAACATACTGCTTCAACAGAGTCTTACTGACTTCTTTAGTTCCTAATTAACTGTTCTCTATCTCAGTGTCACTAAAGCTGTAAGGTCAGACATGGCCAAACTTGGCCCTCTAGCTGTTTTGGGACTACAACTCCCATCATCCCTAGCTAGCTAACAGGACCCAGTGGTCAGGGATGATGGAAATTGTAGTTCCAAAACAGCTGGAGGGCCAAGTTTGGCCATGCCTGTATAAGGTCATTCCATCTCTTTTTTTTATATATAAATTTTTTATTAAGGGTTTTTTTTTAATACAATAGGAAGAAAGAAAGAAAAAACAGCATAACATAGAACAAACAATATTCCTTCTTTTCATCTTTGAACTTCCTCACGTCTCTCACTCCTACTTTCCAAATTTATAAAGCCTTAGCCAGCAAATTATCACCTTATTTCCATTCATAATGTACACTTTTCCAATATTTTGTCCCTAACTTTGAATATTTTTATCTAGGTCTTAAATCTCTATTACCATAAAATTTATTCAAAATTTATTTTTCTCATAATGTTCACTCATTCTCGCAGTCCTTTCACCAAGTTTTATGGTGCCCAATTATTTTCAAAATCTCTCATCCTTCTTAACTCTCATACAGTTTACAGTGTTTTTGTAGATAGTCCTTGTATTTCTTCCATTCCTCTTCCACTGTTTCCTCTCCCAGGTCTCGGATTCTGCCAGTCATTTCTGCTAACTCCATGTAGTCCATCAGTTGCATCTGCCATTCTTCCAGTGTGGGCAAATCTTGAGTTTTCCAATATTTAGCGACGAGTATCCTTGCTGCTGTTGTTGCATACATAAAAAATGTTCTATCATTCTTTAACACCCTCTGGCCAACAATCCCCAAAAGGAAGGCCTCTGGTTTCTTAGGGAAGGTATACTTAAATACCTTTTTCAGCTCGTTATATATCATTTCCCAGAAGGCCTTAACCCTGGGGCAGGTCCACCAGAGGTGAAAGAACATTCCTTCGGTTTCCTTACATTTCCAACACTTATTGTCTGACAAGTGGTATATTTTTGCTAGCTTGACTGGGGTCATGTACCACCTATATATCATTTTCATAATATTTTCTTTTAAGGCATTACATGCCGTAAACTTCATACCGGTGGTCCATAACTTTTCCCAGTCAGCAAACATAATATTATATCCAATATCCTGTGCCCACTTTATCATAGCTGATTTAACCGTTTCATTCTGTGTATTCCACCTCAGCAACAAGTTATACATTCTTGAGAGTACCTTAGTCTTAGGTTCTAACAGTTCTGTTTCCAGTTTCGATTTTTCCACCTGGAATCCTAACTTTTTATCCAATTTAAAGACCTCTTTAATCTGAGCATAATGTAGCCAGTCTCGCACTTTGTCTTTTAGTTTCTCCAAACTCTGCAATCTCCAATTGTCTCCATCTCTTTCTAGTATTTCCCAATATTTCGGCCATTTGACCTCCATATTGGGTCTTTTCACAGCTTTAGCTTCCATGGGTGATAACCACCTTGGGGTCTAGGTCATTCCATCTCTTTAGTATTCTCCACAGCACCGATATAAAGCAAATGCTTTATATGTGTAGTATTGGTATTTGACTAAGCTTCTGATACTTTTATTTCATTCTTGTGGCAGTTGCATAGTGGTGGTGAACTAAACTGGAATTCTACCCACATGATGACGTTTTTGTAGTGGAGTGTGTGTGTGTGTACATGCAAGAGAGTGAAAGAGTGTGATGCCAGCTAATAATTGCTGTATAGTCAGAAAGCAATGGGATTGTTGTTGTTTTGTAAAGAAGCAATGGGATTGTTGATTGCTGCATTCAACAAATACAATCTGTTTATCTGCTTTGTTACAGTTCTAGAGATGAACTTTGCAAAACTGAAAGTGTTTTTACTGCAATAGACTGGAGCCAAGCTGATTAAAACTCTTATGGCATTGCTAATGAATTTGGAAACTTGAATTTGCTTTGTTTATTGTCAAGGCGAGGATCGACTTTTTCTCCCTGTTACAGCTGTCATAGTATCTCCCTTCGTTCTACACCTTTCTCAGACAGCCAGTATCTATAGAAAACAAGCCAAGACTTTGCTGTTAACACTTCTATCTATGGCTGAAATGAAATTTATGTATAAAGGTACCCTGAAAAGGACTTTTACTTTCCTGGTGTGAAGATAGGAATAAGGTTCTGGCTGCTGAATGAACCTTTTCACTTCTATTAACTAAATTTGTATTGTATAAAACTCACAGATGTATTTTTATACCAGTTGTTTAACACTTCAACTGTGAAATTTGATTAAATTCACGTGATTTCTTTTGTCTCTTTTTCTTCTTTTCCTTATTTTAATTAAAAATGACCTTTTTCAGTATTGTCATTATACAACATAATAAGGGCCATGGAGGCACCGTTTTTCCTCTTTAAAAAAAACCACTGGTATCCTGCTCAGTCCCCTGCTGCCTTAAAATACTTGACAGATAGAGCATTCTCATCTGAAACATTCATCTCACTCTGAAGATGGATATACACATTGTGAATCCATAAGGTGTACTGACTTACCTTGCTTTTTCTGAAGACACACCTGGGTAGGATAGTGAATTAGCCCAGGTAAAAGTTTTTCGAAATGGGAAGGTAAGGAAGTGAAATAACATGTGTCCAGGTCATCTATGACAACTGTAGGCATAACAATATTGAACAAAAGTTGTTCAATTATAAAAAGTTAGTGGTTCAAGATATCTCCTGTTGTATCTTGTTAAAAGGAGAAGAAAGTCATTTTGCCTGCAATACTATATATATATATATATATATATATATATATATATATATATATATATATATGCTTTCGTAGATTTTCACGGGTACAGGAATGCAGGTTTTGGTGTCCTCGGGTGTCTTCCCGTGTAAAAGTTGGGGTGTCTAGGCGACGTTTCGACGAGGTCTCACTCGTCATCTTCACACACACACACACACACACACACACACTTACTTACTTAGGAGTAAACTCTATTAAACTTATTTTAAGGCTTATTTCTGAGTAGAGCTGTGTATTTCTCCCCTTCTACTCACATTTTGCAACTTTTCTGTCATTCTGTGTATAAAAGTGGAGGGAGAGGGATTGTTGTGTACTTGGTGTTGGCTAAATTTGAATGCTAACATGGATGACAAAGTTAAAATCCTTCCTTTCTGAAATCATGGTGGTTTTTCTAATTAACTAAAACTATCTAGCTCTTGTATGCAGTGGGAAAAAATATTCAAGGGAATCAGGGTTTTAACATGGATGTCTTTCACATCATCAAACCCCAGAAGTGCTTTGTTATGCTTCTCATCTATAATGACTTCAAAGCATGCACGCCTAATTGGTCTAATACTACAAATGTCAGCTCTCATTAATACTCTGGATTCATAGTGCAATGAGAGCCATCTTAAAATTTTCCATTTACAAAGTCACATTTTCTTTCAAGCAGCAGAAACTCCCAGTTGAATAACTCTTCATTTTTATGGAAGAGGACTGAAATGCAAGTTTCTAGGTTCAATTGTTGCAGAATTAATGTCAGAAACCGTGATAATAGTACACTAAAAGCTCAAACATACTGAAGAGGAGCACACACAGATCAAATGTCACATTATTCCTAAACCCATTTCAGGTTTTTAAGAATTAATATTCAAATGTATACCTCAAAAATTACATCTTGCATATATTATAGATTTTGGAAAGAAGCCTGCCACAGATTGCAGTTCGCTACTTTCAAAACAGTTCTATTTATCGCTCTGGTGAACAAAGCATTTCCAATAATATGTTTATCCAGATTTCTTTATCCTGAAGACTTGGGAGTAGGTTGCCGCAACTTAAAATGAACAAAATAAAAAAATGCCCCAATCCTGTTCCATACACTGCAAAAATGCTGCTTCCCATGTTGCTTTTTAATGGTATGGGGATGAATCTTTTATGTTGGGGGGGGGGACTAATGGAAGAAGGCATGTTAAGTGAGGATGTTCCAATAAGCAGGAATGAAGAAGCGTGCAACCCAAACATAACACTGTTTGCTGGAAGAAATCCCAATAGTTTTGAAAGAGCTGTTAGTGTTGCTCCCCCCTCACCCTTTTGAAACCTGTGCAATCATGTGCAAAGAGCGTGGTGGCTTTTTGGGTACATGGGAATGGGGAGAATTCAAAACAGAATATCCCTGCAGGGTTCATCTAGTGGAATTTTTCTTTAGGTCGAAGAAGAGAAGGCTGGGAAGATAAATTGAGCTAATGAAAAAACACTCTTTACAAACAGTAAAAGTGCCTTCTAGTCTTTGGAACAACTTGTAAAATCTGATCCAGCAGAGGTTTTGGTCAGCAGTCACATCAAGGGAGGGCATTTTTGCCAGTTCCCTCCCACTGCAGGCCCCTGCTGTGTGCTCCAGAAGGTTGGGGGGCAGTAGTTAACCGAGGTTTTTATACTACATTGCATTATTATTATTATTTTTTGCAAAGCTAGTAAACTGCAACACGTTTTTAAAACTTGTTTCTCTGCATAACTACCATTCTAAGTAGTAATAGATTGATAGAAATCCAGACCCTAGCAGTCCTCTTAAATACAGTTTACTTAATGTAAGAAAACTCAAGGAGTTTAATGCTAGAGGTTGTATCAGAAGGTGTCCATCCATTGAGGGGAGGCTCTTTGAGTCAGAGGAGGCTTCTGTCAGCAGGAGGGAGATGAGAGGCATCTTTGGCCACTTCCTCCCATGCAACCTCTCACACTGTTCTAAAGGGTCCTCCATCCTTCTGGAGCAAAATAGAGGGAGGCCATGGGAGGAGAAATTGGCAAAAGTGGCCTCCCTCTCTGGTACTGTGGACAAACCCCTTCTGCATCAAAGAGCCATCAGTGGAGGGACACCATTGGATGTGGCCCTGCCTAGGCCTTTTCCCATTTCTTCCAATGGATGCTGAATCCTTGTAAAGCTGGGATGGAGAAGTACTGGTCCTATAGATGTTGCTGAACCACAGCTTACTTGACCATTGGCCATTCTGGCTGGCTTTGCTAGGAGTTGGAATCTAACATGTTCCCCATCCCTCCTATAAAGTTTTGGGGTACCCTTTCTCCTGTCTCAAATAACCATAGAATGGCAAATAGATGGGGGAGAAAGACCACTGTAAGCCAGCTAACGTTCAGGTTTTTATTTTTTTTAATGTCTCTGACATTTCTTGGCTAGCCCATGTCTTCTGAAATTATTTTCTCTTATTCTCTTAATCTCTCTTCTGTCCCGTCCCCCCTTTCTTCCACCAATAAATCCATTTTGGGATTTTGCTGTTAAATAACGTCTCAAGTGTATGGGGATATTTTGCTAGCTGGTTGCAATGACGAGTGTAATGAGCGTCTAGTTAATTTTTTGAGCTGTTCCATTTCAAACTTTTTTAATCTTCCCACACAAAGGATAATTAAAGCTCAAATTGTTCTGTAGGAAGTAAATTGGTTCTAAGAGCGCCACACTGAAATTCAACCTTCTGAGCAATTAATTGTGTGTATTATTGTGCATATTGTAGCTTCCTGCTTTTAAACATGCTAGTTGGCAAGTATTTTAACATCTAGAAAAATGTGCAGGATTTGGCTCATCGAATTCTTTTTATTTTGTGTGTGTCTCTATGCTGCATGGTTTAAATCCTGCTCATTTCTCTTCTCCCACATCCAACTCAAT
Organism: Podarcis gaigeae; assembly: GCF_964106915.1. Taxonomy (NCBI): domain Eukaryota; kingdom Metazoa; phylum Chordata; class Lepidosauria; order Squamata; family Lacertidae; genus Podarcis; species Podarcis gaigeae. Next base: position 63,352,029 of record NC_139681.1, read on the forward strand.
GTAACAATCTGAATGCAGCTGATCTCAAGTCATGATAAAAACTGGGTTGATTGCGCACAATTCAATCTTCCTTTTATAGATTTGGATCCTTCTTATCACTTAGGCAATGTTTTTGGCTTTAGCAGTGGTCTTTGCCACATTGGATAGCTTGGTCAAAACAGATTTAGGAACTCCTTTGGTATTCTGTAAATGGTTCGTTTAGTTATAAGGTCAAATGCTTGAAAATAATGCAGTGGAAGATTAATTGTGTGGTTGATTTATCCTTAAATCTGAGTAGAGTAGCAATCCAGAGGACATAATGGTAGGTAAAGTTTAGGGCTACAATTTGTGAATCACCAGGATTCTGGGAATAAATTGGTAAGGGCTAGTCAAAAGCAAAGGAGTGTTCGCTTTGCTAAGCACACTAAATTGATCTCAAATGGGACAGAGTCTCAAACAAAGATGTGCTCTCTCAAGCGTACATTCCCAGCATGTTTGCACTCCTATCTTGGTAACGTCTGCACTGACTTCATCATGTCCACAGAATGAAAGATGGCAGGATCCCCAAGGACGTGCTGTACAGGGAGCTGGCTTCATGTACCAGGCTCCTTGGCAGACTAACTGTGTTACAAAGATGTCTGCAAATGTGAAATGAAGGCTGGCAACATCAACCCCTCCATGTGGGAATCCCTTGCAGACGACTGCAGTGCCTGGAGACAGGCAGGTTGGGTAATCCATAGAAGTAACCAGAGGAGGAATGACCACCGGGAGGAGCACAGAGAGAAGAAATTCCATGGTGCATCTGCAGCAGCATGATTGGACCTTCATTTGCCCCAGCTGCAACAAAACATGTCTCTCCTGTATCGGTCTCTACAGCCACAGCAGGTGCTGCAACTTTCCAACAAGTTGACTTCATCCTCAAAGGCTCACTCCTTTATTTTCTCCTGAGACAGACGGATGCCAACTCTAAAAGGTAAAGGACCCCTGACAGTTAAGTCCAGTCGCGAACGACTCTGGGGTTGCAGCGCTCATCTCGCTTTACTGGCTGAGGGAGCCGGCGTTTGTCCGCAGTTTTTCCGGGTCATGTGGCCAGCATGACTAAGCCGCGTCTCGCGAAACCAGAGCAGCGCACGGAAACGCCGTTTACCTTCCCCCGGAGCGGTACCTATTTATCTACTTGCACTTTGATGTGCTTTCGAACTGCTAGGTTGGCAGGAGCTGGGACTGAGCAATGGGATCTCACCCCGTTGCGGGGATTCGAACCGCCGACCTTCCAATCAGCAAGCCCTAGGCTCAGTGGTTTAGACCACAGCACCACCCGTGTTGTGTCCCCAACTGTAGCCTCAAGGTATTTGCAGTGGAAACATAGATGCCCCTAATGAACTCTGGAGACAAGGTTTGCTTAACAAAACCCTTACCTCACCAATACTGCAGAGGAATTGCTCTGTGATATTGCCCCCTTCAGTCCGTGTAGAGCTTAGAGGCCCAGGGCAGGAATCTTGCTGAATAAAATTATAAACTCAAACAAAAAAGCAGCTGGTCCTTGCTGCTCACCACAACTGGCTTACCCTTCTGAGGCCCAGGACAAGCGGCTACCTCTCCCGCTCTGCACAGGCCTGGTTCCTTTTGTCCCAGATCCTCAGAATAATAAAAGCCCTATCATTTGCACCCACTTCATATAATAGTTTTAGGTGTATACCTAAAAGCTCAATGCCCAAAGCCAAGTGGGTACAATATGTGATAGCAAACCTAGGTTTGCTGTTGTATGATGTGCAAAAGCATTCCCATATTATGGTCTACAAATAATACATGTTGGCACTACTCAGGAGTTATTTTTATGGACCATCTCTGGAGCATTGTAGTTGCAGAGCTTCTGTGCTCCAGTTTAAACTCCTTTTCCATGTGGGTCTGTGAAGCTGAAATGTATCAATATGCAAAAGCACAGCACATACTTTAGTCAATGGCAGATAGTGTTACTGCCCCACAAACCCCTGGGCAGGATCCCAAGGGCCACATAGATGTGGAGGCCTCCTGCTGTAGTGGCACCAGTATTTTAAAACACTGTTCCTAATGAAATCAGACAGGCACATTTTTTCTATTTTCTTGTTTGCTGAAAGCCTTTTTGTTTCATCAAACATTTTTAGAGAATTTATTACATCCATTGTTGTTCCTGGACTTTATTATTCTATGATCTCTTATTGGTTTTTAATGTGTTTTGGAACACATTGCTGCAATATACCTTATTAGTTTCCAGTTTATAGATACCCTTAAGCAATAAAATACCCCTTGAGCTGTCTTTCAGAGGATTCTCCGTAAGCAAAGGCACTTTTCTTCCTCTGCTAATGTTCCCCAGTTTACCTTCTGACTCATACAAGGTTGAGGAGTTGTGTGGTTTTCTAGATTTTGAGTCCCCCTGTAGGGTTTCTGTAGTTGAACTCATAGCTATACATATGTCAAAGTTGGGTTGGGAGTGTTGGCCCACTCCACTAAGATGGTATATACCAGTGTGGTACTCTGGTTATCTCCCGTTTGGCTGTTTCAATGTACTTTATGTGGAGGCTACCTTTGAAAGTGACTGGGAAACTATAACTAATCCAGAATGCAGCAGCTAGACTGCTGACTGGAAGTGGACGCTGGGAACATACAATACCAGCCCTAAAAGATCTACATTGGCTCACAGTATGTTTCCAAGCGCAATTCAAAGTGTTTTAAAGCTCTAAACAGCTTTGGGCCTGTATACCTGAAGGAGCATCTTCAACCCCAGCGTTCGGCCCAGACACAGAGATTCAGCTCTGAGGGCCTTCTGGCTGTTCCCTCACTGCAAGAAGTGAGGTTCCTGGGAACCAGTAGAGGGCCTTCTAGGTAGTGGTGCCCACCCTGTAGAATGCCCTCCCATCAGATGTCAAGGAAATAAACAACTGACTTTTAGAAGACACCTGAAGGCAGCCCTGTACAGGAAGGTTTTGAATGTTTGAGGTTTTTTGTGTTTTAATACTTTGTTGGAAGCCGCCCAGAGAGGCTGGGGCAACCCAGTCAGATGGGTGAAATATAAATAATAAAATTATTATTATTATTAGAGGGCAAGCACTTTTTATTTTGAATATTTCTGACAGGAGTTCAGTGTTCTGACTCAGCAAAGCATTCAAAACCTGATAATGCAACAGGCAATGCCGAAAAATAAAAGGAGCAATGAAGCCTGCCTTTATTTTGTAATCCTGTTTGTTTTTCTAGAACAGATGAATAGCCTCAGAATCACTGACTCAATTTTTGGATGCCATTTTCATGACAAAGCGAATGTCTAGTCTAAAAATGAGCTCACTATAAAATGAGGCTTCCTGATTCTTGCTCTGCCAGCTGCTTCTAGTTCACCTCTTCCTCCAGGAATATTTGCACCCCACATTGATCATGTCCAAAACTGGAAGCAAGGTGAGTATGTTTGTGGTCTCAGGATGCCTCTCTTCCATTCATTGTCTGCAAGAAAATGAACCTCTTCTAACAGGAATGCATTGTTTGCTAGCTTGGTAGAACCAAGAAAAGAGCAGAGCCTTGAGTGACTCCCTGTCTAAGGAGGCAGGTGGTTTATTACTAGTGGAAAATGTACCAGGTTAGATAATAAACAAACACCTGGAATAATTCGCGGACTTTCCTAGTTTTCCTGGTAGCAGCTCCAGCAAATATAATTCCGTGAAACTGAGATCAGTATTTGAAAATGACAACATTAGACAGTGTGAGATGCTTATTTCCTTTGTTGTTGTTTGTTCTGTGGAAGAGGAATAAAGAGGAACATGGATTTAGTGGCGTGCTTTTCTTTTAAATGTGGCTTTATTTCACATATAGAATCAATAGTCTTGCAGAGGATATGCAACTCAGCTTGATAAACTTTCAGCATACTGCATGTGAAATAAGTATCTTCGTATGTGCTCTACATTTGTATTTATTTAGAAAGCATAAAATGGGTGGAGAACCTGCGATCTTCCACATACAGTGGTACCTCTGGTTATGAACTTAATTCGTTCCGGAGGTCCGTTCTTTACCTGAAACTGTTCTTAACCTGAGGTACCACTTTAGCTAATGGGGCCTCCCGCTGCCGCTGTGCCGCCGCCGCGTGATTTCTGTTCTCATCCTGAGGTAAAGTTCTTAACCTGAGGTACCACTTCTGGGTTAGCGGAGTCTGTAACCCAAAATTACAGAGCTCTTGAATTTGGAAGGTCACATAGGAACAATTGTATCTTCTTTCGCATCATACTAACAAGCCAAACTGCAAAACCACTCATAATAGGCGAATAAGCTCTCAGAAGGAAGCTTTGCTTGTGCTTCAAGATATGGCACTGCTTCACTGAGGGCATTTCCAGACTTCTGCTATTGTCAAGTGTGGGTCACTCATATTGACAAATCCAAATGGACAATTATGGCAGATTGGGAGGTCTTGCATAACATACCCATTTCCCCACTTGATCGGTTATCAGAGTAAAAAACAAAGTGCATTTTTTGTGTGGCTTAGATGTCTTCCCTTCATGTTGCATTGCATATCTGTTGCTGTGCTATTTTGTCTTACATGTCCCAGCTGTGATTACTGGGGAGATACCGCCATTGCTATTGTAACTGCAATTTGGAAAGTGGTCGCATAAGAATAATGGGCACCTGTCAGATATTATCTGTGATGCTGTTTGTTCCAAAATCTAAGCAAATAACTACCAAACCCCCCAACCCCTTATTTGATGAGCCTCCCTGGGGAGGGCATGCCACCACTGAAGAGTTGGACACCTATCACACCTCATTTGGCAGTGATACATGGAGAAGGGCGCTTTGTGGGAATGTTCTGGGGTGCAGGAGAGGATATATTGTGAGATTATATCCTAATCCAACTTGTGCTAACAAGTTCCCAAAATATCAGCAGAGTTTATAGACATTCCCCTTTAAGTTCGCAACGGTAACGTCTGCACAGGTTCGCTAGAACCTCTATAATAATTACTCTGGTAATTTCCCCTTTGTTCCCTCTTAAAATACAAGACACAAAACAGTCTTTATAAAAGTATAAAAGAGTTTACTCACGTTCTGTTCACAATATGATCCCAGAAGGCAGACAGCATAAAAAAGTAAAATACATTTAGAATCTATCTTGTAGGAAGATAGTACTGTCCTCTCTTGGCTGAGAGCCAAGAGGGCATTTTGCTCCTTCAGAAGATGAAGATGAGAGAGAGAGAGATGGCTGCCTGCCCTGTGCTTTTATCATTTACCTGCACAGGTGAGGCCACACCCACCTCTGGTCACATGCGGAGGAAGTCCGTCCCCAGGAAGTTTACCTGCTTGCTAGACAGACATCCCTTCCCATGTTCTAACATGTGCACTCTAGGAATGTTGTCATTGACTGCTCCTGTGTTTACATCCCACACGCTTAATCCTAGTCCTAATCTGGATTGCCTAATCGGGTCTTTGTACAAACAATGAAGCACAGAAATACAAATGTATTGTTTTGGGTGACCTTTAGATTCTTGTTCTTCTAATTTAAGAAGAGGCTTGACCAAGAATGGAGAACACCTCCTGCCTCTGAAATGTCAAGCAGCTACAACCTTTGGTACTTGGTCAAGGGTCCAGTAGGTAGACTCTGGTGGAAGCAGAGCTAATAGAAAATTGCTTTCTGTTTGCTCTGCTGGGTGGTGCTAGCAGATGGTGGGCCAGTGGTAGGATTCTGCTGCAGGATTCATGCAGAGAATTGGGTGCAAATGTAATCCCCACACAACCACTTCCCCCAAACAGTAATCTGTGTACCCACTGAATATTTGTACAGTTTGAATGCGCGAAGGATAGAACATATTGGAGGAGGGGACAGCTGTGATCTCACTTTCCCTCCTCATGTTCCTGTCCCTGGATATGTTGTCCAAATAGGGTTTGTGTGAATTGGCTTTGATGCACATTATGAAAGGGACAGGTGTTTAAGGTAGCCTGGAGTTCCCCTGTCTTCAACTGAAATGATGATTCCCCGCCCCCTCTGGTGCTCAGTGTGATGCCCTTGTGTGAAGTAGCAGGATAGGATTCATTACCAAGCTGCCCATTTTCTAAGAATGTCAGAGGAGGTGCTTTTCCATGTTCCATCTTTATGTGAAACACATCATATAGAAAAGAGAGGGCCTTATCTGTGGTGGCTCCCTGACTGTAGAATGCCCTCCTGAGAGACATACATCTGCTACTGACAATATATATTTTTTGCATTAGGTCACAACCTTTTTATTCACCCAGGCATTTTGAATTTTGGCATTTTGAGCTGGTTTAATAGCCTTATTCCTCCTAACTTTATTGTGCTGTTGGTTTGTTGTATGCTGTATTTGTAATTTTACATTTCTTTGCATGCTGTCCTGAAATCCACATTTGGATGAAGGGTGGTTTATACATTTTTTTAGTAAGGAAATGCTGTGAGCTCAAGAGAGTTATGTCATACATAAGAAATGCAAAATGTCATCTACATTTTAATATTTTAATGTTCCATTATTTTAATGTTGTATTTTAAGTTGTAATCATTCATCTTGTTTTTATTATTGCTTGTAAGCCGCTTGTAATTATTATTATTATCTGTACCTATTGCTGTAATATTGGCTAACCTAATTGCAACCTTACCATAGACTTCCTGTTGACTCAGGGTACTTTTTGCCTAAATGCTCTGTCAGCTTGACAGAACAATGCCTGGGTTGTTTATGAGCCTTGGCAGTCACCTAAGGTAACTAAGTCACAGGTACTCTTGCGCAACTCTCTTGTACCTAAAAATGGAAGAGGAATTCCTAGTGGAGCTTGTTATTTAGGGATAGGAAATAAATTTAATGCAAACTGACCTAAATGCATATCAATATGTGAACTGAAATTTACACTTCTCCAAATTTTGTGACGCAGTTCTCCAAGCAAAACAGTGCACAGAAATAGTTTCAAAATAGTTGTCAGGAAAATTGCAAAAAATGAGGTAAAATTGCATGTAAACTGCACATTGTAGAAGATGCATTCTTCACAAATTTTCATGCACATGTGAAAGAAATTGCAAACTGATGCAGATATGGGCCAAATTGGAGTTAAGCTTGGGGAAAAATAGGAAATGGAGAGAAACTGAAATTGTTATACACTTCCCTTGCTCGTGTCTGTGTAATTTTAGCTAAGCTGCACCATGTCCAGCGGAAGCTTGATTCATTTTGTACTTTGCTTGTGTTTCAGATCACCTTCTACGAAGGCAAGAATTTCCAGGGGCGCCGCTATGAGTCTGACAGGGACTGTTTGGATTTCCACACTGACTTGAGCCGCTGCAATTCTATCCGTGTGGAGGGGGGTGCCTGGGTTGTTTATGAACGGCCAAACTTTGCAGGGAACATGTATGTGCTGACTCATGGGGAATATCCTGAATATCAACGATGGATGGGCCTAAATGACCGCGTCAGCTCATGCAAATCTATTCAGCTAGTAAGTCAGACATTTCCTTCCTCCCTGTTTAACTCTGAAATCTGGGCAAATGGGATATTGACACTTGAGACAGGTTCATTTATAAGTCTCCCCTTTTTTTAAGTACACACAGATTCTCACACTGTATCTGTATCTAATGTTATTAACATGGATAAACACTGAAACAGGGGCGAGGAAACTGTGGCCCTCCTGATGTTGTTGGACTCCAACTCCCATCAGCCCCAAGCAGCATGGCCCATGGTAAGTATTGATGGGAGCTGTAGTTCAACAACAAATGGAAAGCCATGGGTTCTCTGCCTGCATTGAAGAATGTGAAAGCTTTCTTGCTTCCGAGAGCCCTGCTGAATCAAAGCAAAGACCCATCATCTAATCTGGCATCCTGTTCTCATAGTGGCCAACCAGATGTCTATGAGTTGATCCACCTAAAGCAAGAGTGGTCAGAGTGGTGCCCTCCAGATATTGTTGATCTGCAGCTCCCATCATCCCTGACCTCATGCTTTAGAGGCTGGGATGGTGCTGGAGGACTCACCTCTTTTGATAGAGCCTTTTGCCTGGGTCTGCAAAAGTTCTGGTAGGCTATAAAGCATGGTTAACAGAATGCATGTTGCATGGGACCTTGGAGTCTGATATGCGATAGGATATTAAAGGTGATCTATGCCATATTGGGAACAGCTTGCCCAGAGGGGTGAAGCTACAGCAACAGCCTCCTGGCAGCAACACGGCTGCCGCTTACTGGAAGGAAGGAGGCAAAATGATGATGAGGTAAGAACTCTTGTCAGTGCATTGGCAGGAGTGCTGGATTGGCTTTTCCAGTGCACTTGTGCAGCCCCAGTTTTACCATTGCCTCATTCCTCCGGGAAGCAGCAGCAACAACATTGCTTCTGGGAGGTTATTGCTGCAGCTCTACTGCACTGGCCAAGCCATTCCTGTGCCATGTGCAGTTCCCACCATGTGGTTTTACAACAGGGATGGGGAACGTGTGGTCTTCCAGAAGTTGAACTCCAACTCCCATCAGGCTAAGCCAGGATGACCATTGGTCAGGGATGATGGGAGTTGGAGTCCTGCAGCAACGGGGGGGGGGGGGGCAAGTTCTCAATATCTGTTCTATACTCACAATTGGTAATGAATTAGATTCTTCCTGCTTCTTGCTAGGGGGGAGTGGCTGACAGGGATCTCACAGAAAGTATAAAAAGTATAATAAAAATAACTAAAGACACATAAAGTGGTGGTTGGTTCTACATCCACAGCCACAATACATTCCTTCCTTTATTGGGTGATGTCTATTTTCCACCCAATTTTACCGTCTGAACTTTGCACAGCCTCTGCTCAGCTCCTCAATAACATGTTGTGTTCTCCATCCTCCTCCTTCTAGCTCAGTGCAGGCAAATACCAAATTCAGCTCTTTGAGAAGGGTGACTTTAGTGGCCAGATGCATGAATCCACAGAAGACTGCCCTTCTGTCATGGATCAGTTTCACCTGCGCGAAATCCACTCCTGCAAAGTCCTGGATGGGGCCTGGGTTTTCTACGAACACCCCAATTTCCGTGGCAGGCAGTATCTTCTGGAGAGAGGAGAGTATAGTAAACCTGTTGAGTGGGGGTCTGCGTCCCCAGTGGTCCAGTCCTTCCGCCGTATTGCAGAGTAATGGGCAGCATTAAGTCTAAAGCCAACATGAAAGCCGACTTGATGCCATAAATAAAGCACTTGTAAGTTCAGTTCTGCTTGTCATCATTCATAGTAAAAATGTGTGTCTGTGTGTTTTCTTTAAGGAAGATGACTAATCTCTGCAACATCCATTCACAAGGAAACTTGAGTTTTGCTCAGATTATTGGGGGTGGAGAAGAAACGAAGTTTGTCCCTTTACTTTCTATGACAGCCCAGAGAATACTGTTTTCGTTTGTTTGTTTTAACAGGGATATTCCTAATGGTTTGGCTAAAACTGAGGGGAGTCAGAGGGCAAGGTTTCAGGATTCCCTCCCATTTCCCTTTTTGACCCCACCTGCACTATACATTTAAAGCAGCATCACACCACTTTAAACAGTCATAGTTTCCCCCAAAGAATCCTGGGAATTTTAGTCTGTTAAGAGAACAGGGATTGACTATTAAACCACTCTAGGAACCGTAGCTCTGTCAGGGGAATAGAGGTCTCCTAACAGCTATAAGAATTGCTGTAATTTCCATTATGATAACCCAACAATTGGTTCAACCTTCTCCAGCCTTCGCTCTCCAGATTTCTGGATTATTATGATTTGAAATGCACTCCCTGCCCTTCACCCCCAAAGCCGCAGGGCAGCTTACAATTAAAACTCAAGGTTAAAAACAGTTAAAAACAAGTGAGAGTCACAGAAAGAAGGTGAGTTTTTAAAAAAGCTACTCTGCAGGTGTCCGAAGTCAGGGTAAAGAGGACTGCAGCTCCCATTAGCCCTGGCCAGCACGCCTGTTAAATTGAAATAAAACTGATTTAAGTTTGTAGTCTTTCCAGCTAACTTAGTCTACTGTAAGCAGACAAAGAAGTCCAGGAGTACCTTTAAAGCTTCATACAATGATCAGATGAACACCCCAGTTTAGATAATAATGGTGGGGTGATTAACTCTTTACTGGAGTCTCTGTACAAAAAGCAAAATAAATAAATAAATGAAATAACAATATATGGACCCATGCGTTCAGAATTTCCATCTCGACATGGACATGTACAATTATAGAGTGGGCTTCTCATAAAAGGACTCTCAAGTATTGCTGAAGGAAGCACATTCAGTCGTGCACTCGAAAAAGCTCTTCTATATTTTAGATTTGTTAGATTCCAAAGATAAGGTGCCATTGTATCAAGGGGACTAGTTAGAAAACAGTCATAGCAGGGATAAAGTTTTCTCATTGCAGAGAGATTGCTCTGTTGTTCAGTGTCAAACAGGCATCGCTTCAATATGTGTTTTGCTTTACCGAGACGTAAAACTTAGTAACTATTGTGGCAAAAAGCCAAGAAGGCATAACCTTAAATTGATGGCTTTCATCCAGCTGCTTTTGTGGGAATCAGGCAGAACTAAAGGAAGAATGGCAGTAGTGGCTAAATTCAACTCGAGTCAAAAGTTAAATGCCCTCATCCAAACCTGTGTGGAAATGGAGGGAAAAACAGCTTTGAATCACAGAGCAGTATTCAAAACACATCCTGGTACCGGGAACATTTATCTTAAGGTATTAAGCAGTGGTTTTTCCCTCTAAAGAAATGTTTAGGGGTACAGTGGTACCTTGGGTTAAGTACTTAATTCGTTCCAGAGGTCCGTTCTTAACCTGAAGCACCACTTTAGCTAATGGGGCCTCCCGCTGCCGCCGCGCTGGCGGAGCATGATTTTTGTTCTCATCCTGAAGCAAAGTTCATAACCCAAGGTAATATTTCTGGGTTAGCGGATTCTGTAACCTGAAGCGTATGTAACCCGAGGTACCACTGTACTCTCATTTTCTTACTCATATTGAAATACTGCCCCTCAATGAGGCCAAACTTAGATTCACAAAATGTTTAGGGCTATGTGTACCCCTGCATCCCCCCAGAAAAAAGCACTGCTATTAAGACCACAGAAGGTCTTGTGGGTTTTATAAGGCTCACCCAAATTTGAATCTAATGAAACAGTTGAGGTAAAGGTTTGGCCTTAAGAACTTCAAGCAGAGCAGGTATAAAATCATGACCTCATTTGGAAGAAATGCATTAAAATGTTAATACTACTCATAGCTTTTTCGACCACATATTTTTGTTGAGCTGACCACATTCCAGAGGCCAAGCCCAAATACATTAAAACTCTTACAAGCCTTGGTTTTGGAGTAATTTTTAAATTAGAAAAAGGAGTCTTTTTACAGTTGATGCAGTTAGTCCATCCCCCCGAACCTCGTGTGAAATTGAATCAAATGCTACCTTAAGTCAATGGATGCTGCTTACAAACCACCCCCTGGACACCCCCCCCCCCATATTTATCAACCAAATGGTTTAGAACCAAACAATAATATACAGTGGTTCTATCCTCCTCAAACACTACTTGTTCATCTGCCAATGTGGCTTCCTCTCCTAATCAGCTGGTTAGTGTACTGTGCAGGTGCTCTGCATAAAATTCCCCAATTACACTTAACTAGGGTTGCCATGTAGGGACGCGGGTGGCGCTGTGGGTTAAACCACAGAGCCTAGGACTTGCCGATCAGAAGGTCGGCGGTTCGAATCCCTATGACGGGGTGAGCTCCTGTTGCTTGGTCCCTGCTCCTGCCAACCTAGCAGTTCGAAAGCACATCAAAGTGCAAGTAGATAAATAGGTACCACTCCGGTGGGAAGGTAAACGGCGTTTCCGTGCGCTGCTGTGGTTCACCAGAAGCGGCTTAGTCATGCTGGCCACATGACTCGGAAGCTGTATGCCGACTCTCTTGGCCAATAAAGTGAGATGAGCACCACAACCCCAGAGTCAGTCACAACTGGACCTAATGGTCAGGGGTCCCTTTACCTTTACCTTTAGGGTTGCCATATTTCAAAAAAGTGAAAATCTGTGTATGTGAGAGTGTGTAGAAAGTAGCCTATTGGACAGAGGTTAAAATCTATATTCTGGCCACATCCACTGCTGGGATGTGGCTCCCAGAACATTGCCAATAAGAGAATACTGCCCTTAGGATGAAAAAGTTTTCCCACCTCTGCTTTAAAGAACATATTCTAAACTGGATTTATTTCCTTTGCCTGCAGTTAAGAACTGCAGTCTAGAGAAAGTTAGCCATGCTTACAGTCCAGTGAGATAAGCAGCAATTAGACATGTTTGGTTCCTTACCAAGCATCCCAGGTTGCGCCCCAATTTCCTTCCTGCACTCTCGATGCAGAATTCTCAATTCTTTTCTAATTTGAATATATGTGCTTCACCTCTTCGCCACCAGGTGCCACCCTTTCTCTTCTTTCCTCACCCATAGAGACAGTTTGATGAAATCTTTGGGTAAGCTGACTTCAATGACCCCCCTCCCGCCCAGCTTCCCCGGTTATGTTATGCCTCAAGTCTTAGAAAATAACAAATGTTCATTTTGGGTGGGCATTTTCTTTGCCGGGTACTCTGGGGAACCTAAGAATTTTTGCATATCAAGCAAGGGAACGGGGGACTTTGGATAATGATATTCAGCGTATAAAGTGCGCACTTCTATAGCAAGGGCCCTGCAGTCTCTTCCAGTTTGATATATGAGGTTATTATGTTGCAATGAGGTAGGGGTATGTGATGCTTGTCAGCAGCTACAATAATACAGCCCTTGTGAATACCATATTAATTAGGGATTCGCCAAGTAGGATGCACACTCTAATAGGGCCAAGAGCGAGGAACTCTGCTTCAGTCTGGTTGTGGAAAGCAGGTGGTCATAGAATACAGTGGTACTTTGGGTTAAGTACTCAATTTGTTCCGGAGGTCCGTTCTTAACCTGAAACTGTTCTTAACCTGAAGCACCACTTTAGCTAATGGGGCCTCCTGCTGCTGCTGCTGGAGCACGATTTCTGTTTTCACCCTGAAGCAAAGTTCTTAACCCGAGGTACTATTTCTGGGTTAGCGGAGTCTGTAACCTGAAGCGTATGTAACCCGAGGTACCACTGTAATAGAATTGTAGAGCTGGAAGTGACTACAAGGGTCATCTAGTTTTGCCCAACATGGAGCTCAAACCCGCAGCCCTGAGATTAATAGTCTCATGCTCTAGGATGTTGTGTGATGATCAAGGTGTACTTGAAAGTGATGAGGTGAGTAGTGGATTAAGGCCTCATCTGCAGTACACAATTAACGCACTATCATACCACTTTAAACAATGCTGATTATCTCCTCCCCCCCCCCCCGATAATTCTGGGAGCTGGGGTTTGTTAAGAGTTGAGACTTATTAGGAGGTCCCCCCCCCCCCCACAGAGCTACAATTTCCAGATGGGTTTAGCAGTCAATCCCTTTCCCCAGGTAATACCGGGGATTGTAGCTGTGTGAGCCCAATGATGGTTTCAAGTGGCAACATAGTGTTTTGAATGAATGGAGTGAAGGGGGCTGTAGGCCACTGAAATCGGGAAGAGAACAACTGATCTGATAGCTGACGGGCAACATGTTTGGATTTTGACACACAGATGATATGAAATTGGCAGTGGCGTAGCGTGGGTTGTCAGCACCCGGGGCAAGGCAAGTAATTTGCGCCCCCTAACCCGTGGATTTGCGCCCCCTAACCCTAACCCCCAGATGTTGCGCCCGGTGCGGCCGGCCCTCCCTGCACCCCCCCACGCCACGCCACTGGAAATTGGCTCAGCTGCACTAGGGGCATGTATAAAGTGGTGCTGGGCAGTGTCAAGTTCAGTTTAAGCTAGAGCTAAAATGGCGCCACAAATTCTGCGCTCTAGGAGGAGAAAGGTAACCATTCTGCAGCATATACTCCATGGAGACGATAACTTCTCAAACATTTTCTCAGGAGGGGTAATGGGACACCCACAAAGCCCAAAGACCAGCCACCATTTTGCAACCACTAAAATGGCCCAGACCTAGCATCATTGCCTGCTTCAAAGGCAAAGAATATTTGAAGACTATCCTGAAAAATGTCCCCTTTTGTGGGAGAAGTGGGTAGAAAAGAAAAATCTCTGGAAAATTTCTTCAGGGAAACTTGGACTCAGATCTAGTTTAAACATGCCTCTTCCTCTCCAGGATCAAACTATGAAGAAACCGGTTCTACAAGTTCACAAAAGCTGTCTGTACACAGCCTTGACAGGTTGGGACCTACGGTGTTGGTACCAAGACACATTCCACCCCCCAGCCTCTCCAGAGGAGCTGAGCACTTAAAAATGTTCTATATAACAATAAATATTTATATAATAAATAAAGCAATAAGTGCAGGCCATGCTCAGAAACATGCAAACAAAAGATCAGGCAAAGAAGCAACCTGAAACATGGCAAAGCAGCTGAGCCAGCGTTCAGTTGACTCATATGCAAGTGGTATTTATTATAATAGTTGTTACCTGCTTTTCACTCTTAAAATAACCCCAAATTGGGTTGTAACACCAAGTCTTGTCATTTCAGTTGTGAAGATGGGAGACAGCTGCACTAGGCTCCCCTTATGACTGAGGGGCACACTGTGAGCTCACTTCTTTTAGGGAATGTTTGATTCCAAATCAATCTACAGATGCTGACTCATTCCCCACAGGGGATTCAAATGCATGGAGAAGTGGTTTTAGTGGGAAACAGTAGGAAGCAGCAAATAAGCAGCATGCAAGTCATTTCCAGGAGTGAGGATAGGTCAAGGTCAAAGCCTGGTTTGTGTATGTCGAAAAAGGGAGATTGGTGCAGAACTGGTCTCACTTTGTGTGGGGCCAAGTCAGTGGGCCCTGAATGTGAGCCCTTTACAGTCAGTGTTACATCTGTCTTAGACCACAGTTTCCCTGAAGGATCTTTGGGACAGTAGTTTAGGAGACAAATGATAAATCCTTCATTAGATCCTTCCTAGAACTAGAATTAAAATTAAAATTGGATGTCAACCACAGGTGGAGTGAAGATGCCTGTAAGTGAGCTTCAGTTACAAACTTCTGGCCTTTAGGGGGCTCCTGTAGTTTTATAGTTGATTCTTGGGATTCTTCTCTTTTTACTTGTCAGCGTTACAGAGACACTGAACCAGTCTGTCAACCTGCTCTTTGAGTCTCAGGTGACTTCCGTGGCAAAGAGCACTTATGCCCAACTTAGACTGGACTGTCCTCAGTTTTCTATGCCCTGGTGACATCCTGCCTGGATTACTGCACTCTAGGTGGGGCTGTTACACCTTCAAGGTTGCCCTTGAAGAGGGACCGGAAGCTGCTGCTCATGTGGCTGACAGGTTGGTGAGTGGGGCAGTGTGATGGGACCATGTGTCGCCAGTCCTGAAAGCAATGCACTGGTTGTCTGTGAGCTACCGGATCCAATTCAAGGGGTTAGTACTAGTGTAAAGGTAAAGGGACCCCTGACTACTAGGTCCAGTCATGGCCGACTCTGGGGTTGCGGCGCTCATCTCGCTTTACTGGCCAAGGGAGCCAGCATACAGCTTCCGGGTCATGTGGCCAGCATGACTAAGCCGCTTCTGGCGAACCAGAGCAGCGCACAGAAATGCTGTTTACCTTCCCGCCGGAGCGGTACCTATTTATCTACTTGCACTTTGATGTGCTTTCGAACTGCTACGTTGGCAGGAGCAGGGACCGAGCAACGGGAGCTCACCCCGTTGCGGGGATTCGAACCGCCGACCTTCTGATCGGCAAGTCCTAGGCTCTGTGGTTTAACCCACAGCGCCACCCCTAAATGGCTCAGGACTCAAGCACGTCCTCCAATATCAGTGATCTCTATGATAGTTTAAGGGCACAGGAGACGGTGGGGAGGGCTGGAGAAGAGAAGGTTGCAGTCAGGAATAGATAGAGATATGAAAGCAGAGAGATAAAGTGGGGTAGCAGCAAAGTAATGGAGGGCATTATAATAATATTTACATAATTAATAATAATATTTGCATAGCACTTTTGTGCATTCAAAGGACTTCACACAAATTTTCTCATGTATATTTTTTGGAACAGTTGTGATGGGGAAGCTGTGGGGTTGGACTTGAAGCACCAAGAGCCCTAGTCGCCATGCACAGAGTTGGTAGTCTGGCAATAGATGGAGCCACAGGTTCTCCATTTATGCTCTGACGTATAATTGTTATCATTATTATGTCCAGTGCTTTTTTTCCCTTAAAAAATATTTAGGGGTACTCTCATTTTCCTACTCATATTGAAATACTGCCCCTCAATGAGGCCAAACTTAGATTCACGAAATGTTTAGGGGTATGGCTACCCCTGCGTCCCCCCAGAAAAAAGCACTGATTATGTCTGTGCCTCAGGGGATTGTGTGTGTGTATGTGTGTATGTAGGCCAAAGCTGGGAAAACAGAGCCTTGTCTAAGTCCACTTGGCAAGCTCCTAGCTGAAACGAGAATCCCAGCTCCCATTCTTAGCTAGTGCAATATAGCAACTTTCAAAAATTACAACATTAACAACACTCCAGGCCTTTGTGCTGTCGATCCAGAACTAGACGATGGACATGCAGATTGCTTTTAAAGATCTGAAAAGTGTAATATCAAAATCAGAACATCCTGTGATAAGGGCGAATACACATAAGTCATGATAACCCCTACCCATGAGACCTCATTTTAGCACTGCTGCTGTGACAACTGAGGCTCCATGTATCCGCATGTACACATACAGAGTATTGCCCATCACTTATGCCAGGACAGCTGGGCCAGGCATGACTATGTAAAGGGGGAAGCTGAGTAAGATTTGAGTGCGCGGAAGCCATTTTGCTTGCTTGTTCCACTTGTCCTACATTAGCATTTCCTTTGAGTGTCCTTTTATTGGATTGCTTGATCTGCCTAGCACCAAAATGCAATTATCAGAGTTCCTTTCTCTCCCCTCCAAACGGCTCTTGCCCTCTGGTGAATTTCACATTGTGCCCCAATGTTGGCAACTAATACGAATAACAATAAAGTGTGGTAGGTGTTTTAGAAAAAAAAAATTTTTTTTAGATTACTTTTTCCAGTGGGGGCTCCCTTGTTGGAGCAGCAGACAGAACAGAGTGGATATGGATATGAGCCACAGACAGAGAGCAAGCAATCGGAACTGCTCAGCTGATGCCTTGCCTTGACAGCTAATTTCCATTTTTCAGTATCAGGGGGTCTGTTCCAGTAATTGGCATGCAGATTGTGTCTGATGGGCCTGTTAGACAGAAGAAAAGAATCTGCTAGTTAGAATAAACCAACCCCAGGCTGATGGATGGGGCATAAGGAGGTCATTCCAAAAGAGAATATATGTAGGTATATATACCACACACTCTACATAGCATGTATATAGAAATTCACAGTCCGTGCCCTCCCCTTCGCCCCTTCTCCCTTTATCCTGCAAAGTCTAATTTATCATGTTCCATTGAGACAAATCCGGCTCCATTCCCCTCTCTCTTTCCCTTTTTCCCTTTAAGGGATATTTGATGGAACCTATTCTTGGTTTTAATAACAAGACGGTGGGGCAAGGAAGAAATTAAAGTGGTGCCATGGTTCATTACCAGCCCAAGATCCTCCAGAACTGGCCCAGTTGTTAATTACACTAAAGGAATTAATTCCTTTCCTCCATCATCCTTAATCCACTGGGCAAGCAGGGAGCTCTTTGAGCCTGGCAGAAAATCCGGCCATTTGTATTTGCTCCCTCTACTTTGTCTAAATGATTGTTTATATTGGCTTTCAAACTTGGGATCTTTTCCAGTGCTGAACCGCGCTGGGCTGCAGCAACGTGGCTTTGAGTGTGCTGACTCAAGCTTTGCAGAGGCTTGGAGGCAGTTTTGACAATGAGTTGCCACTGATGCACATTTGTGTGTGTGGCCCACCTCTGGTCAAAACAGCTTGGCAATACACTGGAGAAGCCCCCCAAGAGATAAACCAGCACTGCTGGTGTCTGTTGGATGGTGCCAGTGGGAAGCTGCATACTTACCTCCCCCCATAATACCTACAGCAATTTTGAATTGTTTTCATTTAAACAATTATTACTTTTTTAAAAAAGAGAGTTGGTGTGGTCATGTGGCTTTTCGAAAAGTACAGTGGTAGCTTGGTTCTCAAACTTAATTCATTCTGGAAGTCCATTCCAAAAACAAAGTGTTCCAAAACCAAGGTGCGCTTTCCCATTGAAAGGAATGCTAAATGGATTAATCCGTTCCAGACTTTTAAAAACAACCCCTAAAACAGCAATTTAACATGCATTTCACTATCTGACAAGACCATTGATCCATAAAATGAAAGCAATAAACAATATACGGCAGTCACACAAGCAATCAATCAGCAGCTGAACTGGGTTCCACACAGTCACAAAAACAACAAAAAAGAGC
Source organism: Podarcis gaigeae (assembly GCF_964106915.1). Taxonomy (NCBI): domain Eukaryota; kingdom Metazoa; phylum Chordata; class Lepidosauria; order Squamata; family Lacertidae; genus Podarcis; species Podarcis gaigeae. Next base: position 63,370,315 of record NC_139681.1, read on the forward strand.
CGCAAAAGCAAAAACGCAAAATAAATAGCATAAACTGACAGACCTCGGTGTAATACTCAAAACGGAAGTGTGGCACTCAAATCGAAAGTGTAACACTCAAAACGGAGCACGTTTGGCTTCTGAAAAAGGTTTGCAAACCGGAACACTTACTTCCAGGTTTGCAGTGTTTGGGTTCCAAGTTGTCTGAGTACCAAGGCATTTGAGAACCAAGGTACCACTGTAAAAGTAGACAACAATGAAAGGTTGCACGAGCACCTCCAGTTTCTTTAAAGGAGGAAACAGAGTTTCTCTCTTCTCACTACCTGTTATTCCCCCTGCAGCAAACTCCCCCTCTCTTTCATTACATTTGTGCCCATTGAAGGAAGTATGCAACCAAATCTTAGAGGGGAAAAAGGCTCCCGAATCGTGGAAAGAGGCATTCATCTCACTTATACCAAAGACAGAAACTGAGAAACACCAAGTTAAGAACTACCGCCCTATATCACTCTTAAATGTGGATTATAAAATTTTTGCAGAAATTTTAGCAAAAAGATTTAAAAAAGTGTTATCAGAGGAGATTCATAAAGACCAAACAGGCTTTCTCCCAGGGAGATACATGTCAGACAATGTGAGAAATATTATAGATATATTAGAACTCCTGGAGATGGAGATAAACAGAAAAGCAGTGTTGATCTTTGTGGATGCGGAGAAAGCCTTTGACAATATTTCTTGGACCTTTCTAAAGAGGAATCTCCATGGGATGGGGGTAGGCCATAATTTTGAAAATGGTATAAGTGCAATATACTCTGAACAAAAGGCTAAATTAATTGTGAACGGTATGGTTATGGATGAGATTCCAATAGAAAAAGGGACACGACAGGGATGCCCAATATCCCCTCTATTATTTATATCTGTCCTGGAGGTATTATTGAACATGATCAGAAGGGACCAGCTGGTAGAAGGGATAAGACTCGGAACTAAACATTATAAGTTAAGAGCTTTTGCAGATGATCTAGTTTTAACTCTGCAACAACCAGAAGCCAGTACGAAAAGAGCTTTAGAACTTATTGAAATATTTGGTCAAGTGGCAGGTTTTAAATTAAACAAACAAAAGACGAAGGTGCTGGGGAAAAATCTAACGATCGAGGAAAAAGATAGCTTTCAAAGGGAAACCGGTTTAGAAATAACAAAAAAGGTGAAATACCTGGGGGTGAACTTAACATCAAAAAATGTGAACCTATTTAAAGATAACTATGAGAAATGTTGGTTGGAGGTGAAGAAAGATCTCGACATATGGTCTAGGTTAAGACTCTCCTTGTTAGGCCGAATTGCTGTTATTAAGATGAATGTATTGCCGAGAGTGTTGTTTTTATTTCAGACATTACAAATTTTGGACAAAATGGACTGTTTCAAGAAGTGGCAGAAAGATATATCTAATTTTGTCTGGCAGGGCAAAAAGCCCAGAATAAAATTTAAGATTTTAACTGATGCAAAGGATAGAGGGGGCTTTGCCCTGCCGGACTTAAGACTTTATTATGAAGCAGCAGCTTTTTGCTGGCTGAAGCAATGGCTACTTCTTGAGAATACAGACATTTTAGATCTAGAAGGATATGATAACAACTTCGGTTGGCATGCATATTTATGGTATGACAAGGTAAAAGTGCATAGAGGTTTTAAAAACCATATTGTCAGGAAAGCATTGTTTAATGTATGGAATCGTTATAAAGATTTGTTGGAAAATAAAACCCCCAGGTGGTTGTCACCCCTGGAAGCTAAAGCGGTAAAAAAACTTAATATGGATTCAGACTGGCCAAAATACAGTGAAATCTTGGAATATGATGGTGAAAAGCTCAAATTACAGAGCTTGGAGAAATTAAAACCTAAAGTCAGAGACTGGTTACATCACCAGCAGATTAATGAAACATTTAAGCAAGACAGGAAAGTAGGATTTCAGAAGGAGAGGTCAAAGTTAGAAACGGAACTATTGGAGCCCAATACTAAGAATTTGTCTAGAATGTATAATTTGCTGCTGAAATGGAACACCCAAGATGAAACAGTTAAATCAGCAATGATTAAATGGGCACAAGATATTGGTCATGACATTATGTTTGCGGACTGGGAAAGGTTATGGACCACAGGCATTAAATTTACGGCATGCACTGCCTTAAAAGAGAATATAATGAAAATGATCTATAGGTGGTACATGACTCCAGCCAGGCTAGCAAAGATATATCATTTGCCCAATAATAATTGCTGGAAGTGTAATGAATGTGAAGGAACTTTTTACCACCTTTGGTGGACCTGCCCAAAGATTAAGGCCTACTGGGAAATGATCTATAATGAAATGAAGAAAATTCTCAAGCGGACATTTGCTAAAAAACCAGAGGCTTTTCTCTTGGGCATGGTCGACCAAATGGTACCAAAGGAAGACAGAACATTCTTCATGTATGCAACCACAGCAGCAAGAATTCTACTAGCAAAATATTGGAAGAAGCAAGAACTACCCACTCTGGAAGAATGGCAGACCAAGGTGACAGAATTTATGGGATTGGCAGAGATGACCGGCAGAATCCGTGACCAGAGGAGAGAGACGGTGGAAGAGGACTGGAGAAAATTTAAAGTTTATCTTAGGAACTGTTGTAAAATTTCGGAATGCTAAAATGTCAAGGGATATAAGATAGAGAATTATAGCTGTTAAATCTTAAATTTAAATAAAATATAAAGAGAATCAGTTATGAATTGGAATGAAGGATTGCTAGAAATGCTGTTTTAAAAAAAAATAAGGGTGCAGTGAAGGGAAGGCTTGGGGAAGTCGTGTTATGTATGTTATTGTATGTTATGTCTTAGTATGTTATGTTATGTCATTGTATGTTATGTTATGTTTTTATTTTGTTATATTTGTGAAAATGAATAAAAAATATTTTAAAAAAAAAAGCTACAGAAAGAGGATCTCAATGATAGTGCCACCATGTTTACTTACATACAGTAAGTAATTAGCAGAACTGGACAGTGGAAGTGTGCTGGGCCCATAACCTTTGTTGGCTGGACTCCAAATCCACCCAACACACCATAGGAAAATGTGGGATATCAGTCTCATTGTTCTATAAACTTTTGTGCCTTCCACTGCCAAGAGTCCCTTTCCACTTGTTACATGGCTAGAACAGCATAGTGAATAGGCTAGTTATAATGACTATAGCAAAGGCAACTGTTTGCTAGAGCTTCTGCATCTGATGATGTGCACTATGGTCCACAAAACCTCATGCCATAATAAATCTGTTGGTCTTTAAGGTGCCACCAGACTCTTTTTTTTTTTTTTTTTTTTGCTGAAAGAGGCTTGATGTTGCTATTCCTCTGGAAGCCATTTCCCTCAAAAGTTCTCTGATTTGGAATTGTAAATGATATTCTGAATGTTCAGGAGATCAGGTGCCTAAAGCCAGTAGCATTGTAGGTGCCTGCACAGATGTAATTTTAGGTTAACTGCTTACCTGTGATGGAACTTGTGCTGATAAATGGGACCTGCAACAAAATGTTGCTGCATGGAGTGTTCCTGTCCAGGGTTTCAGCCAGGGCTTGTGTCCGTATAAGGCATTCCACATACAACCATTTTTTGACCCCTACAACAGAAAGTCAGAACTCTATGCCCACTGTGTATGCTTAATTCTCATAGGTTAAAGCGAAAGCTTTTTTTTCTTTTTGCAAACTTTGGGGTTCCTCTAAACCTGCTGATCTCTCTCTCTCTCATGCGTGGATGCTGCCATTTTTTTTCTACATATGGTATGCTATCCTGGCAATAAATCCATATTTCCACAGCTTTTTTTATAGATTCAACATCGCTACTGGTTATACCAAGGATGTCAATAGCTTTGATCTCTGGAAGTTTGGCAATTTCTGTTGCTCTTCTGCTTCTGAACTGAGGACATCTCTGTTGGTCCAAGGTTAATATCAAGTTGTCCAAGTTCATATTTCTGAGACTTCTGAAAATGCCTTTGCAATCCATTGCTCACTTATTGCTGTAGTTCAGCTCTTTTGCAAAAATGTCCCTGCCTTTGTTTTTGATTCCTGTTTAGAAATGTCCATGTGGCAACCTGTGAAGGGGAACAAAGAGGGAAGGTCGAGAACAACATCCAGCCTTTCTCCACTTATTCCAATGGCAATCTCTTGCTCTCTTTTAATATTTGTTAAGTACTAGCTCTTAGTAGGGTGTCCTGCTAGCTTAACTATAGTATGCACAATGTGGCCGTGAACTACAGGTTGAAAATATATTTTCTATTCTTTCAGAATTGCCAGGATAGAGAATGGCTGTTAGCATTTGCCCTTGAATATCTAATTATACAATTCTGGCTGCAATGTGTACACAAGGAGAGAGATGCGTTAGCAGCAGCTTGTAATGGATTGGTGAGCCTCCACAGAATTGAGCAAGACTCAGTGGGAGAGGAGTGCAAAAGATCAGGTCCTCTAAGCAAAGTAGCTCCTCTGAGGTATTCAGAGAGAGAGAGAGACTGGCTAGCATGGGGCTTTAAAAAGCGCTATTACACTCAGTGAAAGAGGAATCTGATTGGAATTGGGAAAAACTTCAGAGTGCCCTGTTAGGGACTGTTAGGGTAGCCTCAGTGACTTCAGTACTGTTGCAGTTACAAGATGCATTCTAAACCTATGGTGGCTGAGAGGAGGACATTGTGGGAGTTGGGGAATCCTCCAGAGTGTGGGAAACTGGTTTTGGAAATACAAGCCTAGGGAGAATAATAGAATCATAGAATTGTAGAGTTGGAAAAGACCCTGAGGGTCTTCTAGTTCAATCCCTGACAATGCAGGAATCTCAGCTGAAGCATCCATAGATAGCCACCCAGGTTCTGCTTAAAAACCTTCAAGGAAGGAGAGTCTACCACATTCCAAGGGAGTCCATTCCACTGTTGAACAGCTCTTACGGCCAGAAAATTCTTCCTGATGTTTAGTCGGAATCTCCATTCTTGTAGCTTCAAGCCATTGGTTTGAGTCCTGACCTCCAGAGCACGAGAAAACAAGCTTGCTCCATCTTCCATGGGACAGCCCTTAAGATATTTGAAGATGGGCTGTGAGGAAGGCTCAGAATGATTTGAGAAATGCAGAGTATGCAACAAAAGACTCCAGAACATAAGAAGAGCTCTGATGGATCAGAACAAAGCCTGTTTAGTCCACGATTCTGTTTTCCACAGCAGCCAATCAGATGCCTATGGACAGCCTGGGAGCAGAAAAGGAGGTGCGACTGTCCTCTCCACCTGCTGTTCCCCAGTCACTGGTCGTCTGAAGCATGCTGCCTTTGAACTTGGAGGTAGCCATAGCCATCAAGACTGGTAGCCATTGATGGCCCTATATTCCATGAATTTGTCTAATCTCCTTTTAAAGCCACCCAAATTGGTGGCCATCACTTCCTTTTGTGGTAGTGGATTTTATCATTTAAGTTGGTGCCGTGCAAAGAAGTATTCCCTTCTGTCTGTCCTGAGTTCCCCACTATTCAGATTCATTGGATGACCATTGGTTTCTGGAAGAATTTATGGTTTTCTTAAGAGGAAGCTAAGACGGGGAAAATGTACTGCAGCAAGTTGGGCATTAGGAATGCACCTTGTCCTTTGAGCAAGCCTGAGGCAGAAAAGTTAAATTGTGCCTCCCTCCCCAAGGCGGTAAAAATGTAAGAACCAAAAATACAATAATTGGCAATTTACTGCTCTTTAGTGAGACCCCAAAACTGTTGAGCCAATTCTCCCTTCCTAAAGATAGGATGTCTCTGTCTCTGGAATAGATAGATGTACTTTTTGTAATGAATGATATTGTCAGTTGTTTGTGAAGACAATGATTTCCCTTTCCTACTTTTTCGAGGGTGTGTTCTATCCCACCTTTCAACAACAAGGTCCCCAAATCTGCTTACAAGAATTTAAAAACAGCACACAAGAAAATCACAGCAATAAAAGGCAGTTAGTAAAACAGGGACCTGAAGGAAACAGGAGCAGCAACATCACAAACCACAAGAGAATGGTTAAAGCACCTTGGTGAAAGTGCAATATCTTCACTGCTAGAGAGGGTGCCAATCAGGCATCTTTAATCTTGGTGCTACTACCAAAAAGGCCCTGTCATGGTTCAGAAGATGGTACCATGACAAGCACCATGGAGAGTAGCTTTGAAGATTGGAAGGGTAGGTGGTATTGTATTAAAATGTTTGACATATTGTTGTACAAAATTGGTTTGGACCTTATAGATCTCTTGTGCAGGGCCAACCTTACTGTTAGGCAAAGTGAGGCAACTGCCTGAGGCGGCAGACACATTTTTGTGGGGTTGGGGGGGGAGCTGTGGCAGCTCCTGTCCTAGCTGTTCCTTGTGGGTTTCCTAGCCAGTCCCCTGTTAAAAAGGGGGGTATGTGTGCCACAGGTTTGACATATACAGTACCTCCTAAACTAGCCTGCTGCCCTTGAGTGTAGTGGCAGATGTCATCTCACTGCCCGTATTCAGCTCCTAGTCGAATCATCATCTACGGGGCAGCCTCTCTTAACTGTGCTACAATTAACTGAAAGCCAGAATGAGGCAACATTATATGGAATGTTAGCATCCAAAATGCATATGTAAAGTGTTAAGGTTTAAAAGGACTGTAGAGCCCTGTGATGCCATTTGCATGAGGCAGTTGTTGTCATTTGGTTCAGTTATTAACCATCTGGGGATTCTTAACAGAGCAGCAGGTATGTTGTGTTGTGCTGCTGTCCGCCTCAGAGTCAAGAATGTCAGCCAGTCTGTAAATGTTTGTTAGTCTGTAACAGTTTAGTTTATGTAAGATGTTTTAGCAACTAAAAGAAACATCCACCTGCATAGTATATATATTTAATCTTCAACTGCAAGTACACCAGCTACAAGTTACATGTTCTTTATGAGAGCGTGTTTTGTGTAGTTATTAGAGGAAAGAGAACTAAAGGGTCAAACAACCGAGGGCTGTCTTCCACATACTCTGCAAATTGGAACTAGAGTCTAATTCCCCACACATTAGAGGGGGACTTCTCAGTAGTGGCACCTCATCATGGTACCCCCTTCCTTCTCAGATATTGCTGGCACTGATTCCTGTCAGTTTTCAGAATCAGCTGAAGATCTGCTTATTTGCGCAGGCTTTTAGGTGAGGACTGATGGTCCATCATAGTTTATTTTGTTACCTGTGTACATTCCGTGCCTCTTTTGTTTTCATATGTGCTGTGTGCTTGATATTAATGAAACCCACTCCAGGCTCGCTTAGGCAATGAAGGAGTTGGTGACAAATATTTTAAATAAATAAGGACACTATGGTTGCTGGGACTACAATGAATCTCTGTAGCTCTATTCTTCCTGTAATCTAACGGAAACCGATTGCCTCCCTTCCCCCCACTCACCATTCTGTTTTTCACCTAGGCTTCTTCACTAGAAAATGTCAAAGACGTTAATAAGACAGGATGCGCTTTGTGCCAGGGGGCGTAAGTGATATGCTTAGGAATGAAGAATATTCCTCTGAATGTTGTCAATTTGTAACTTTTCAGAGATGCCTGGTGGCTGCTTAGCAAGGGGCACGGTTATCTTTGAAAGTGGGGATCAGTGTGCAGATGTTCTGCCTGGTCTCTTAGATAGTGTTGCATAGTCCCAGCGGGACATGCAGAATTTTCTTTTTTTTTACTAAAAAGAAAAGTTTAAACATCCAGCAGATCCTGTTGCCTGTATGTATCACTTGGACTAATACAGTATGACACCATTTAGTAGCTGGCTTTAATGATCATGGGCAGAATGCATGTCCTTAAAAAATGCGGGTATTAGCTACAGTGTTCAGAGCAACTGAATTCAGGAATGAGTTTGTAAGTGTAAGGTAAGTGAATATGTGAGTACAAAGAAATATCTTTATCTTGCACTCAAGAATGTAGAAAACAATCCTCCCACAATCCAAACTCTGAAGGTTTATCTTACCTCACTGACTAAAATTGGCTTAATAGACTTTCTCTCCCCTCAGGGATCTCTGGGAATTATAATTCTGTGAGGAATCTCAAAGTATTACCACCCTCATTGCATTTCCACTCCCAGTATTCTTCAGAGGAAGCCATGACAGTTATATTTAATAAAGCAGATGTAAGGCTATAATATAGAATAGGGATATCAGAGAATTCTTGCATAAATAAGAGCAGACATTGCAGGTGTTCGTTTATTTGTCCATGTCCAGAACAGAAATCAAGGCAGGTAATATGATTCATATTTGATGCTGTTGTTGCTTTCAGCCTGCAAATGATACATGACTGATCACATTCTGTCTTCCCCCACCCCGAATTTACATTGAGTTTCCTTTGTCTTGAAAAAATGTGGTCACATTTTTCTGTAATTATTTTTGTAAGCTGTGCAATTTCTGTAATTAATTAAGTCCGTTGTGTAATTTTGCCACAGCAGACAATGAGATGGATAACATTGTTTTTGATGGAAGATGAACTGCAGCAAGACAGAAAAAGTGTTGCATACACCGCAAGTCTTAAAGAACTAGCCATCAATTTAAGTATAGTATTTACCTTTCTGTAGTACAAGTCAAAGCTTTCTATGTACAGCCATACCTCACACACGCCGTCTTACAAATCCTTGACCTTTCATTTAACCCCAGGCTGAATTTACCGTATTTTTCGCCCTATAGGACGCACTTTTCCCCCTCCAAAAATGAAGGGGAAATCTGGGTGCGTCCTATGGGGCGAATGCAGGCTTTCGCTGAAGCTTGTAGAGCGAGAGGGGTCGGTGCGCACCGACCCTCTCTCTCTACAGGCTTCAGGAAGACATCCACAGCCTAGGCAGCCCTGCAGGAGTTCCCGCAGGGCTGTCTAGGCTGCGGATAGTAGCCTGCGTCCCGGAGTGTCGGGCGCCCTGAAAGCAGAGCGCCCGGCGCTTCGGGAATACATCCGCAGCCTAGGCAGCCCTGCGGGAGAGAGCCTAGGCAGCCCTGCGGGAGAGAGCCCTGAAGCAGAGCGCCCCTCGCGCCCGGCAGACATCGGCCATCCCCACAAGCTCGGGGGACAGCAGGGAGGCGCAGCGCCGCCATCCCGCTGTTCCTCGACCTGGTTCGGTTTCCCCGACCAGCTTTTTTGGGGGGGGAAATAAAGGAAATTTTCCCCCCCTTTATTTCCCCCCCCAAAACTAGGTGCGTCCTATGGGACGGAGCGTCCTATGGGACAAAAAATACGGTATGTGGATGGGGGACCTTTTTCAACCTAAGGACTGAATTCCCTCATGGGCAACTTTCCTAGGACCACATGCCAGCAGTGGGCAGAGCTAGAGGCAGAAGTGGGTGGACCAACTTCTACCTGATTTTACCTTTGTCGTTAATAATAATTAACGAGCAACTTGTTACTTTTGTTTACTTACAAAATGAGTGTGCCTAGTCTCTGCACCTTGGCATAATGGAGAGATAAGTCATGAGTATTCTGAAAGTAGCAACAATGGGAATGGAGAGGGTGAATGATTTAATGTAGAGGATGACAAGCTACTCTGGAAAAATGACCCTGTGAGCTACTTCAAACAAAATGGCTGCCCTGCAGGAGTTACTCAAAATGGCCTCTGCGGCAACTGCCCCATCCAACAAGCCATTCATCTGAGTCACCTCCCATGGTGGGATTTATCTCTGCAGGACTGACAGCAGTTTCATAGTTACTCAGAGACAAACCACATGGGATACTTGACCCTACTGGATGAACTGGTACAAGTTAAGCAGACTGATGTGTGAGCCACATTTATGGCATATATAAGTACACATTGCTTCTCTTCTGATATCTGATGCCAGCACTGAGTACTTCCCTTACTTCAGAATGGGCCTAGCTTGCATATCATTAAAAACACAAGTCCCCAATTATCCCCATAATGTCTTAGAATAATGCTCTATTTTCAATATCCAGCAGAGGGAACCAAAGGTATACTTTAGCCACCCTGCCTTGAAGCGAGCAAGTTTCACTGACATCTGCCTTCATCTCTCGGTTGTGAAAAGTAGTCTACAAATCCTACTCAAAATTCCTATTAACTTGATTTGCTTTGAATTCATGGCTAAATGAATAGTTGCTTGACTGGCAACATTTGTGTAATGGATTGCTATTGCTATATAGGCTCCGGGGGACAGAGGAGAAATCGATAAAAGGTTACGCCCTTTTTGTATTAACATGCATTGTATTTAAACGTGCAAAGTGTCAAGGGTTCACAGAGCTCTTAATCAGGAAGGAAAGATCAAATATGAAGGTTAGTGTGGCAGGACTGGAGAACCTGAGTTCTTTGGGGCTCTTCTTGAACCCTGCCCTCCTCAGTCCACACTCTCTCACTGGCTTCCCACAAAGAATCCTGGGAACTGTAGTTTGTTGAGGTTGCTGATAGTTTTTAGGGGACCCCTATGTGGAGACTCTTGAGAGTCCCATGGACTGCAAGAAGATCAAACCTCTCCATTCTGAAAGAAAGCAGCCCTGAGTGCTCACTGGAAGGACAGATCGTGAAGCTGATCGTGAATACTTTGGCCACCTCATGAGAAGAGAAGACTCCCTGGAAAAGACCCTGATATTGGGAAAGATGGAGGGCACAAGGAGAAGGGGACGACAGAGGACGAGATGGTTGGACAGTGTTCTTGAAGGTACAAACATGAGTTTGACCAAACTGCGGGAAGCAGAGGAAGACAGGAGTGCCTGGCGTGCTCTGGTCCATGGGGTCACGAAGAGTCAGACACGACTAAACAACTAAACAACAACAATGTGTACCCACAAAACAACAATTCCCAGAGTTTCCTAGGAAGAGGGATGGACTGTTAAATCACTCTTGAAATTATAGCTCTGTGAGGGAAATAGGGGGACTTTCAAGCAACTGTCAGCACTCTTCACAAACTACAGTTCCCAGGATTCTTTGGTGTGTGTGGTGGAAGCCATGGCTATTTAAAGTGGTATGATACAGTTTTAAATATATAGTGCAATTGGGACCTCAGACATGTAAACGAAAGACTGCATGGAGTGCTCCCTCACACTGAACCCCAGGGAGAAGGCTTTTTCTTAAAGCTTTTTGTTTTTTCACAGAGGGATTTCTTCTTGAACATGCAGGAGCATGTAAATATGAAGTATCTTACCTGAGGTGTTATGCTCAGGAAATGTTTTCCTATGAGATATTTTTGAATGTGGCTCTTGGTGTCTGTGGCTATGACATAGGGTGAGCTGATCATATGGCCCGGTTCTCACGGTTGGGCTGTGTCCATGTTGCTGCCCAACATTTCTCACCTCAAATTAGAGTACAGCAGGGCATGCGGACCAACCAGGCAGTGAGGGACAATCTGTGGGCTACTGGTTCAGATGAATGGTTCTCTGCAGCTTCAACTTGCCATATTATAGGAAGTCATTTTCTGTCTGGCGGTTCAGTCATATATGGCAAGCAATCTGAGAAATGACATTGCAACAAATCAATATGATGCGATGCAACTGAAACAACCCATTCTCCATTCACGGACAATGTCTGCAATATGTGTTGGAAGTTCATGCCGCAAATTTCCACACGAGGGTGCTGCTCTCTTTGCCAAACTAGGAGACGACTAAAAAGATGCTGAATAAACATAAGAGAATTCACAAATAAGAGGTTGTCGGGAATCTAATATTTGTGTTTCTACTATTGGTTTTTATATTAATAGACTTAAAACAAAGTAATGAGGGGGTTATGTTGCTATGCAATCCAGGTCTGTTAATGTGGGGGTGGGGCTGGGGTTGCTGGGAAGGCAAGCAACTGCTGTTGGAACAGCTTCTAAGCTGGCTATCAATCTTAAAGCCTCAGACCTTGGGGCAAAATGTGTCCTTCCATGTCTCTCTGGCCTTTGAGACCCTTCCACAGGCTCCCCTTCCCAGACTACACCCCTCACCAGCCCTTCTCCATGCCCTCCTCAAGAACTTTTGCCTGGCTGGAATATACCTTCATACTATGATAATGCATCTTGGTTGCCTGGATATAAAGGTGTCTGTAGTAAACTCTAATTTTCAAAAAGTTTGGGGGAACCCCCAGAATATTTCCCTTGCAGAAGGGTAAATCCTTTTTTAATATTTATTTTTTAAGTGACAAATTTAACAAAGAAGGGGGTGAAAGCTCAGTCAGGCACTTGGAATAGCTTAGTTGGTAGAGCATGAGACTCTTAATCCCAGGGTTGTGGGTTTGAGTCTCATGTTGGGCAAAAAGATTCCTGCATTACAGGGGGTTGGACTAGATGATCCTCATTGTCCCTTCCAATTCTACAATTCTGTGATTCTGTGATTTTAAAAGAAGAGAGAACACACACAGTCAACAATAATACACACTGCCAGCTCACATTGGGAACACAACAGCCATTAATACTTTCAGCTGAAATTAAACATATAAATTGATTTAAGCTCTCCAGCTATCCAAATAGGTATCCACGTGAAATTGGCATTCATTAAAAATATATTCAAATATTTATCCTTCCACGCTTGAAGTAAGTCTCTTGGCAACCATAAGGGCTCACAACATCCGCTTTTATATCCCATTGTTAATCTCCACACTATAGGAATATAGTTTAAAATTACATGAACATCTGCAAATATCAAACATTTTGCCAGTACAGCAGTTATACAAAAACAGCTTTAGACCAAAAAGACTATAATGCTGGACATGCCCACATCATAGGCCTCAACATGGCCTTCACAGCATTAAACTTCCATCATCTATCTGTATTAGGCAGTGCCTTCCTGTACAAACATTGTATAGTGTAATATATTAGAAAAATCATTTTTTTTCTTGGTTCAATCTATTTTCAACTCTAGTGAAATGTTCCTATATTCTTAAGCATTTTTTTTTAAAAAAGTTTCACCGTGCAAGGGTAGATCCTGATATTCACCACCTGTTATTGTGGTGAATACCACAATATTGTGACTTTGTGTTATCCAGAATTCCACTTCTCACCTCCCCTAGCTCCAGCAAACACAGATTTGCTGTATTTTTCGCTCTATAAGATGCAGCAGACCACAAGACGCACCTAGTTTTTGGAGGAGGAAAACAAGAAAAAAAATATTCTGAATCTCAGAAGCCAGAACAGCAAGAGGGATCACTGCACAGTGAAAGCAGCAATCCCTCTTGCTGCTTTGGCTTCTGTGATAGCTGTGCAGCCTGCATTCGCTCCATAAGACGCACACACATTTCCCCATACTTTTTAGGAGGAAAAAAGTGAGTCTTATAGAGCAAAAAATACGGTACTTCACTAACTGATTTTCTTCCAAAGATGGAATTAATGAACAGACAAACCCACGGATCGTGCCAAATTGGGCCTAAGACTATTTTCTGTGTGGGTTTGCTCTAGGATTGATTTTTGTGGGACCTTATATGAATGGACCACAGGGCCAATGTAGGTCATGTTGAAGGGCAATGGGTGAGAATAAGTTCTTTCAGTTCTGTTGAAAAGATGGTCTCTGTTTTGTCAGAACGCAGTTGCATGTGTATTTGCAAGGCAAAATATGTCACATAAATTGGCCTAAGATTTTCCATATTGGGCTGTGTAACAAGTATAATTTCACAATGTTTGTAAGTTTGGCCAGGAGTGCCAACTTGAATAAAATATGGGGGGGGGGGCCTCAGGTAAGCCCCACCCCGCATAATTGATCATATGACATGGTGCACACACACTATTTGAATGGCAATGTCCATCAACTGGGGGGACGGGACGACTGGCCCTCTCAAATATTTTATTGGGGGGGGCGAAGATCCCTTGACCCCTAGGAGTTGGCTCCTATGACTTCAGCTCTACATGAAGGTTTGCATTATCACAGACACAAATTAGCCGAACTGATGTTTATTTGTAAGAAATGACTAGTAAGTATTCTTCAGTAGGTTCTGTCAGTTTAGGTTTTGATGTAGGTTTTGTAGCTGCGAAACTATTTATGAATTATCCTGTTTGAGAGGAATAGTGAATATGAGGCAGGATATACAGTTATTGTGGGTCATATTACTGGAAGAATAATAAGAATGCTTACCAGGAAGTAGTCCTATTGAACTCTGGGGGTCTTCTGAGTGGACCTAAATAGGATTGCTCTTTCTGTCTCTCTGTGTATATACATGTGTGTATGCGATTGCAGTAAGAGGGAGTACACAACTTTATGGCAATATTATAACTTTTTTGCTCCCCTGCTCTCTTCCTCTCTCTCCCCATTGTTCCAGTAGCCAGAAAGTGAGGAAAAACACAAGAAGGAAAGCTTGAGCCAGCAGTGCCTTTGCCTCTAAAAAGGTAAGTCAATCTAAAGATCATAAATATATTCTCATACAATTACAGGCAATCCTTGTTTTGCATGCGGGTTATGTTCCAGACATCTGCGTGCTTAAGCACACCCCAACCTGTTCCACCCCTTTTTGTGATGTCTTGATGATGTTTTGGAGCTACTTCCAGGTTTGGTGACACACCTAAATCGGTTGTTGCCTATATATCAGTTCTGGTTGTGTTTATAGTCAGTCATTCTTTCCCTGTGCCAGCACCCTGATTTATGGCATTGCCTGAAATATAATAATGTGACCAACTGCTTGGTTTGAATTATGGGTGGGGAACCTATGACCCTCCACAAGTTGGACTTCAGCTCCCAATAGCCTCAGCCAGATCAGGGATGATTGGGAGTTGTAGTCCCAACAACATTTTTTGGGGGGAGGGGGTACAAGTTTGCCACCTCTGGTGTGGCTAATAGCAGTTAAACTTCTGTCTAGATTTGCTTCTCTTATCGGTTGCTACCTGCTGATATCAGAATGATGGCTATGGTCTGATGATGTGTTATTCTCACAAGCACAAATGTGTAGAGGAAGGCCTATGGAAAGTACAAACTCTTTTGATTGTTGAATTCTCAATGACTTTGTCGGTCCACAAACACAGGCAGGGGAAAAGATTCATTTAGGGTGTTCTAAAGGTAACCGGAGTAATGGGCTGAAATGAAGAAGGGGGCAATACATTGTAGCACACTCCCATTACTCTATGGCATTATCAATTACCTTTGGATTATTACTTATTCCACCCAAAGTGAGTCACGGACAGCTATTTCCTAATGGGGAAATGTTACAGGCAACGTATTAATGAACAATACATTGTTAAAGGGGAAGAGCTTCAAAGGCTCATAAATGCATTTCAAAGAATACAATACGGATGGAGTGTGTAGTCACATATCTGGGGGACATGGCAAAATGTGTATCAAGGAACAAACTGGTCCCAATGTAATTAACTAATTCTGATCAAAGAGGTTTAAGAACTGAATGGCCAGGGAATTCAATTATGGATTTCCCAATGAACCACTGTTTGCTAAGCGTGCCGGATAATTTCCTGTGGAAAGATGTAGCTGTGGATGTGGACTATACTTGGAGGAATGTGTGTGTGTGTGTGTGTGTGTGTGTGTGTGTGTGAGAGAGAGAGAGAGAGAGAGAGAGAGAGAGAGAGAGAGAGAAACTGGAACCTTCCAAAGAGGGCCAGTAAAAGCTAATACTTGGCCTAAGTACCATGGCTTGTGCCATGAAAGGCTCAAAGCTATTTGGGGCTCACTTTCTCAAACAAGGTAGTGCTATTTGTGCACCTTCGTGATAATGGGCTTACTTCAGAGGTCAGTTTAGTTTGCATTAAGCAATTCAAATATAGGCAACAGCTGTCACTGCAGTCATTATTATTATTATTATTTTAAAAAACACCATTTCCAAAGCCCAGCTAACCTAAAATCCCTGGACCTAACTGGCTTGTGTCAGTGGGCTCCTGAAATAATTCTTGCTTTCATCAGTGTGAAGATCAGTTCTATGATCTTGGCAAGTATTTAAGAGACTTCCTGAGTAATAATAGTTATGGACTAGTTACCTCATGTCTTGTATTGCTCTTAAAGGTAGAGGAGAGTCTTGGAAGAAGTATTCAGTTAACTTTTCTGTCATATTAGCTAGACGCCCTTAACTTTCTAGCCCAATGTCATTATTTGTTCACTACACCCCCTGCTCCCAGCACCAACTGGTGCTTCAGCTTACCATATTTCTATAAGCTACTGCATGCAGTGAGTGGGGAGGACAGTTACACATGGCAAAAAAGAGGACAAATTTGCATTATGAGTGCCTTCTCAGTCTGCTATCTAGGTGCTTACTGTTGGTGGAGAATTTTTCTCCCTCACAACAACCCTGTGAGGCAGTTTAGGCTGAGATTGAGTGACTGACTCAAGATCACCCAGTGACTTTCATGGCAGAGTGGGGATTTGAACCCTGATGTTCCAGGTCCAACACTCTTACCAGTGAGAGGACATTGCCTTGCCTGGTTGTATACTATCTCCAGGATCAGAGGCAGACAGTCTCTCAATGCCAGTCATTGGGGGCTCAGCCACACTTTCTTTTTGTCCACGATTTCCTCTGCTTTTTCTGTGATTTCCAAGCACTGGTTCAAGTGGGGTCCCCTCCCCACCGGAAAACCCAGCCTGGGAAAATGCCAGCATCAGTTTCTGAGCCTGATACCTCTGGCAAGGTTGCTGAAGAATTAGTGCCAGTTCAGGATTTGATTTCCATATCTGTGGATGTGTGTGTGTATGTGTATGTGTGTGTTAATTTTGTTACTGCCTCCCATGCACATTTGTGCAACCACATAACACAGTACCTCGCCCTTTGTGGGCTCCATCATCTACAAAGCCCTTTTCCAGGATTAAATAAACTTTTTATAAGGGGAAAAAAAAGAGAACAAACATAAATTGAGTTTGATAAATGGATTGACGTTCTTCCGATTCAGCGCTAAACCGTGGGTTTTCCTGAGGAAAGCGGCAGGAGACAAACCCTGCTCGGATCTGTGCCTAGAAGCCCTAGGACAAGCAGGGGGAAATCTTGGACCAGAAAGAAGAGTGGAGAAGCCCTCAGGAGACTGCCTTGCCCTCAGTTCCTGCTTGTGAGCTTATCACAGGCATCAGGGTGGCCTCCGTGAAACTGGATGCTGGACTGAGTAGAGGCCCAATCCAGCAGGGCTCTTACATTCAGTCATTGCAAGAACCATGGCCCAGGCAGAATTTGGCATACAGCCTTGCTCTTGGGAAGCCATACATTCCTTTCAGGTTCTAACATACATTCATACAATGGCTCTATGGGAATCAGACTCAACCTCTATGTTAGAAATAAATTCATCCTTAGTCTATGACATGAAAGAAGCCTCCTCCCTCCCTCCAGTAGTTTCTGCTATTGCACAAAGTTGGTTTGCTCACTTTACAAAGGGAAATGTATTATGAATTTCCCTTCATTCCCTTCTCTTTTTTTAACTACGTTTAACAACCGATTTGTGTGTTGCATGAAAGTTACACAGTCCTTTAGATGCATTTGCTATTTTATTTTTCTTTGATTCAAAAATATGTCAGTAATCTTTTTGTTAACATGAAAGATAAAGGATTAGTAATGCAAGATGCAGTTTTCTTGTAACCTTCTTGAAAGCAGACTATAGTTTCTTATCTGGCTCTAACATTCATTTTCCTGAAATGGAAAAAAAAAAACCCCTACTTCTTTAAAATGAAATAAACTATATTTGATTCAGATGAGCAGTGCTAGCAGAGAAATTTATTGCAGTTGGAAGAATTGAGCAGATGCAGGATGGCCTTCTTCCCCAACAGCAGATACCTTTTTAGTATATATACATATTTTACATATAAAGCACAATCCCCAAAGTGAAAAGACCATGACAAAGTCCTGAATTGATCATAAGCAAATTATTACAAGACACAGCTATCCAGTTAATTCCGCTGCCTGCTTAAGAACCACAGAACATTTGGGGAAAACAAAACCAGACCAGAAACAACGGAACGAGAATGTGAATCTGCTAAGCTGGTGGGTCGGGAGAAACACGGCTTCTTTGCATAAGGAAACTGAAGATCCAGGCCTTCCCCAATGTGGTGCCCTCCAGATGTTTTAGACGTTCAACAGCTGCAGGCAGCATACCTAATAGTCATGGATAGTGGGAGTTATAGTCCAAAACAGTTGGAGGGCACCAGGCTGGGAAAGGCTGATCCAGAGCATGATCTTCTTCAACAAGGCTGCAGCAGTCAGCAGCGGATTGATAGGTATGCACAGTATACACAGAGTTAGGCCCCCCTGTGGCTGAGGGCTCCCCACGTATACATGGTTAACTAGAGGATATCTTGGAAATTTGACTACAAACAATGCATTACCACTGTATTTTAGTTCTAGTATTCTAGTTTGCTGTGGTGTTTCCACTCCTTATTCTAGTATTTTAGTTTGCTGTGGTGTTTCCACTCCTTATTTCTCTCAGTGGAGACTCTCTATTATGGCAGGGACCTGGTGCCTATGAAGGCCTCTATTGGTGCACTTGAGCTTTTCTCTTTTCTTTTCTTTTCTTTTCTTTTCTTTTCTTTTCTGTCCTGTCCTGTCCTGTCCTGTCCTGTCCTGTCCTGTCCTGTCCCTGGCCCACCTAGAACTGAAGTTATGTGCAGGTATCTTTTAAGCAATTCCTGCTAAATGAGCAGTTCTCATCTGTCAGTGTTTTTAGCCAATGAGTGAAGTTGGAGCTGAGATTAATAGGTGAGTTGTTGGACACCTGGCAACAGGAATTCCTGAAGAACCTAACACGGCTGAATAATATAATGGTGGATTTGGAGTTTTTGCACCAGGGCCCATGCTAGCAGGGGTCCCAGACTCTGAGCTTTCATTTTTTAAAAAGAAAGTATCTAACCCTTCTTGAAAAGAAAGTTATGAAGCATAATGTGCAGGCAATCTTTGAAGCCAGGAGTGGCAGACACAATGTTTCTCCTGACTCTGCAGCACAGAGCACTTGCTGGTTTTGGAAGGGGCCACCAACTCCCAACTCCAACGGGCTATGATGGCAACTTGACCCACCCACCCCCAATTTGGAAGGAAGGATTTCCCTGGGCATCTGTTGTGGGACAAAGATGGAGAGGAGGGAAGAGGTAGGATAGTTTCCCTTTGGGTGTTTGGAAGATGTTGGGGATGGGGGAATGTCAATGCTCTTTTGATGTCCGGCTTTTATTAAATTGGAGGCAAATAATGCAGATGGCCTGTTCCTTTGCTTGTTTCCTCTGAGCTAGATTAAAACAAAGAGTGGAGCCAGTGCAAAAGGCAGCCTGCATGATTTCCCCCCTCTATTTCTATCAAAATCTAGACTCTGGAATAATAAATAAAATGTGGCCTTTAATCCTCTGGGAGGTCAGACTGTTCTAGTTTCTAAGCAGTAAATGCCAGGAAACACAATCAGTCCTCTTTCAACTCACTTCAGGGGTTTGGAGAAGAGGGTTACTGTGGATTAAGTGTTTGCTTTTATACAACAGAAACAAAACAGTGGCTTTAAAATGAGTTAAACACTTATATAAAAATGTTGGGCTGCATAAATAGCAATTAACTAATGGTCCTTAACCATAAAAAACACCCTTGAAATATTCACCCAGCCTCCCACTCACCCCCCCCCCCAAAGCTGGTTTTGCTAATATAGACTCAGACTAATGAGAAGATAGCACTTGCAGTTTTGTTTATCAACTAATTTGTTGCTCCTGGAAAAATAATAATCAGTGTATTCCATTATATAAAAATTCTAGGAACAATATATACACAACACTGCCTGTGTTGTTCCTTTTAAAAAAATGTTTTCCATTATATAAGAATTATAGGAACAATATGTACATAACACTGCCCTGATTCTTCCTTACAGTTGAACAGTAGGCCACGATCCTTTTCCACACTAGCTTGGGAAGTAGCTGAATTCAGTGGAACTTATTTCTAAGTGAACATGCCTATGACTGAGCCTTCACTGTATGTGAAGAGAAAAGAGAAAAATCTCATGATTTTAAATAATAGATCTGTAATTACATTTGTAGTCAAACTATGTTTTCATAGGAAAAGGGAAATAACCATACTGTACTAGCATGGTTACTTCTGCTCCTTCTGCCTTAGCGTGCGTGTGTGTGTATGCTTGTGCACACACACACTTTTAATATTTCATATATTTTATAAGCTTTTATGCTTCTAAAAGAGAAGTGAATTTGTGGAGAGCTCTGCTTTCTGGAACTGTACTTCAGGGTTGGGAAGTAATTCAGGGTGAAGCCTGTATTAATCTCAGGTGAGAGAGATATTTAAATTCAGGCAACTGGTGTGAATATAAAATGGGAATTTTTTATATATATAAAAAAATCAGATTGTAATATGCAAAACTTAAAGAAAAAAAATGGCCCTGAGGGAACAGCTTTCTTCCAGAACATTTTGTTCCAAACATCATCTCTTGACTATTATATATTTTTTATTAAAAACACACTCCCTTTCCTATTTTATGTTTGAAAATTAAATCTTTCAGTTCTTAAAATGAAATTCTTTATTGCCATGGAATGGATGGTGCGAGAGGAAGTTCTCACACTCGGGCACAAGCACAGGGGGCATGGCTTTATCGGGTGTGAAATAATGAGGAGGTTGCGGCGTGTCCTCTTGCTGGATCTTGAACCAAATTCTCCCTGCTATTTCCTACCAGCAGCCCACAACCATAGCCTGAAAGGCATCCTTGCAAACCTCATTATAAAAGCAGCAACAACAACCTCCTAGAGAACTCGCTGTGGCCCCGTCATTGTCTGAAACCACCACTAAGCTCCTCATAACCAGCTTTACATACTTGGAGGAAATGCCCCTAGATTTCATCCACATGACATTTTAATGTTTTGCAAAACAAAGCACATTATTCAAAGTACTTTCTCTACAGCAGTCTCCTAAGTGTCCTCTTGAAAGGTCTGGGGACTTTTCCAGAAAGTATATGAGGTGTGCGTGGATGCAGGTGAACTTGAGGCTACCTTTTGGAAGCTCCATTGTGTGGCTCCTTGTGAGTTCCAAAGGCTGATTCATACAACTGTTTATCTCATCATAAGTGCAATTAACTTGGTGTTTTGAAATGGCTGTTAGAAATGGAGCCTTTTAAAATCACAGTTCATGCACTTAATGGAGGCGAGAGGTAAACTTAATGCTTGGGTGACGTGCCTCAACTCAGGCATAAATAGTGATGGGGACAATGTCTCTGATCAATGTCAGGGCCTCCATTAATTCAAGAGGACACCCAGGCTGTTGATGTACTATTGTCAATGCTCACACAGAGGGGGGAAAATCTTTTACATCATGCTTTTCCTGAGTGCCATTATTTCTTGAAGTGATTCACATGCATCATCTCAACAATCCTTCCAACGGCTGTGTATACCCATATTGCAGATTTGGGGAGAGTTGGATAAATGCTTGCGTGCGTTGGGCCATTAAGCCAATTCATGGCTTAGGCGAGACAAATGAGGAATTGCTTGGCTCACACTCTTGGCCACAAAATAACACCAACTGTCAATTTCCCAATTTGCATACAATTTAGCCTCCATTTTTGTCCTTTCGTAAGCTTCCTGGGTCAGTGGTTCACATCTTTCCATGAAATACTCAGATCTTTCTATCTGGTCATATAGCCACAAGACATACTTATATGTGCTTATATGGACAGATCTGTTTGTTGTACCTTTAGAACCTACAACCACTGTTCAGTTACTATCTTTGGACTCCTCTTGAGGACCTATTTTTTCAGTATTCATCCTGATTTGCTTGCATAAGGCTTACAGATTTTAGATTATATCCAGGCTTTACTGAGCATTTATTCTGTTACACAACAGAAGGTTATACAACAGTGAGTATTCATCCCTATGCAGGGTGTTTATTCATGTCCCCCTGGATCATTTGTCCATTCCACACTTTTCAAGCATTTCCCTGTCACTTTCCTAACAGCAAAAACTGGTTTCTTTTTGAAAGAGAATTTAATCTAAAATTTCCCGCTCTGCACTTTGAATACTGACAGAATACTGACAGGTTAGAGGCATCCTTTGAGACCTGAAGGTGTTTGAAGAGCAGTAAGGAACAAAAGGCTTGCTTTCAGCCATGGCTGAAATGGTTTCTTATTGTGATGCTTTAAATCAAGGGTGGGGAACAGTGCTCAGGACCACAATACCTCAAGTACCACAATATCTCAATCTCCATATGAACCTACCCAGACCCTGAGATCATCATCCGAGACCCTTCTTTGTGTGCCTCCTCCATGGCATGTCTGGAGGGTGGCAACACAAGAACGGGCCTTTTCTGTAGTGGTGCCCTGTTTGTGGAATGCTCTCGCCAGGGAGGTTTGGCGGGTGCCTTCATTATACATCTTTAGGCACCAGGCAAAAATGTTTCGCTTCAACCAGGTCTTTGATGGATTAACATACAATACCCTTTCAATCTCCAATTTTCTTGAACAGATCTCTGGTTGTTCCCATTCTGTTGTTTTCCTCTATTTCTTTGCATTGCTCGTTTAAGAAGATCTTCTTGTCTCTCCTTGCTATTTTTTGGAAATCTGCATTCAATTTCTTGTATCTTTCACTATCTCCCTCACATTTTGCTTGCCTTCTCTCCCCCCCCCCCCACTATTTGTAAGGCCTCGTTGGACAGCCACTTTGC
Source organism: Podarcis gaigeae (assembly GCF_964106915.1). Taxonomy (NCBI): domain Eukaryota; kingdom Metazoa; phylum Chordata; class Lepidosauria; order Squamata; family Lacertidae; genus Podarcis; species Podarcis gaigeae. The sequence goes on from NC_139681.1 coordinate 63,392,740, forward strand.
TTTCTTGCATTTCCTTTTCATTGGGATGGTTTTCGTTGCTGCCTCCTGTATAATGTTGCGAGCCTCCATCCATAGTTCTTCAGGCACTCTGTCCAGCAAATCTAAATCCTTAAACCTGTTCCTCACTTCCACTGTGTATTCATAAGGGATTTGATTTAGATTGTATCTTACTGGCCCAGTGGTTTTTCCTACTTTCTTCAGTTTAAGCTTGAATTTTGCTATAAGAAGCTGATGATCTGAGCCACAGTCAGCTCCATCTTTGGCTGCAGAGATTATAAGCAATCTGATTTCGATGGTGCCCATCTGGTGATGTCCATGTGTAGAGTCGTGAGTGTAGAGCCCTGAGTGCTCACTGGAAGGACAGATCGTGAAGCTGAGGCTCCAATACTTTGGCCACCTCATGAGACGAGAAGACTCCCTGGAAAAGACCCTGATTTTGGGAAAGCTGGAGGGCACGAGGAGAAGGAGACGACAGAGGACGAGATGGTTGGTCAGTGTTCTTGAAGCTACCAGCATGAGTTTGACCAAACAATGAGGCAGTGGAAGACAGAGGTGCCTGGCGTGCTCTGGTCCATGGGGTCATGGACACAACTAAATGACTAAACAACAACAACCCTTTCAATTGTGTTGGACTTTTTTGTTCTTGTTTTTATTATGTATTTTGTACTTTTCTCTTGAATTTTATGTTGTGAACTGCCCTGAGATCTACAGAATAAGGGCGGTATACAAATTTAATAAAGAAGAATATATAAACCCCTATGTTGCTGGATTCAAACTCCCACCATCCCTAACCATTGGGCATACTGGCTGGGGCTGATGGGAGTTGGAGTCCAATGACATCTGGAGGGCCACAAGTTCCCCATCCCCGCTTTAAATATTCAAAACTGCTAAAGGAAGAGTGGTGCAGAAAACTATTGAAATGTTATCTGTGCCACGGTGGAATAGGAACAAAAAAACATTCTCTTTGCAAGCTGTGACAGCTTCATTGGTGAGAGATAATGATGCTCTGCAGAAGGAGAAGGAGAATATACTTGGCATATACCATCGTATGATATTCAGTAATCAGAGCGTAATTAAATTCGCAAAGAAAACAAAGGCAAACACTTTAGAATGCTCCATTAAAATGTTGCTCAGTAACTTGGGAATGAAGGCAAAGAAGGGCCTGCTTTCTGAAACCAACCAAAACTCCTGAAAACAGAAGTTCACTGGAGAGTAATAGCCTAGACAGGTGGAAAGATCTGGACCAGGTCCCCATCCCAAGGTCCGAAATCTTTCCCATACAGTGGTTAATCTTTTCCTCCTGCAGCAGATGCACCATGTGAACAGAAGCTGAAAGCTGTGGAAGGACCTTTGTTCCGTGGCAGGACATCTGCTTTGCATGCAGAAGGTCAAAGGCTGTATCCCTGGTAACTCCAGGTAGAGCGGGGAAAGACCGTAGTCTGTAGAACTGCAGCCAAGCTATGTGGTCTATACTGAGCTAGCTGGATGAGTTGATGAACCAATGGTCTGACACACTATATGGTAGCTTTGTACGTTTCTAGAGTGATATTCTTTTTGTGCATTAGAACGTGTGGTTCCTGGCCTTTCTTCTTTCTTTACAAAGAGGGTAATAAATAACCCATTAACTAGCTAACATAATAATCACAAGAGGGCCACCTATACAGAGAGTTTGAATCCCTACATGGCTATTAAATTCGCCTAGGAGCCAATCACTCTCTCCTGGCTGCTGCCTTATTTGGAAATAATATTACCTTGCATTTATATAGCACTTTCATGTGTGCAGAGCACTTCAGACATATTAGCTTGCATTAACATAGGACACTTCAAGGAATGCTCAAAGCTGTTTTTAGTGTTTGTGGAAATTCTGGCTTCAGTTGGCTTTGTTCCATTGAAGTCTATTGGGCCAAACCCATTTAAACTGATGTCCTTCACATTAACTCAATTGTGGATCAAGTTGTCATTGAATCCTATTGGAACAGAGGAAGTTTTATTCATGAGTAAATGGGTCTTCAGGACCGTGGCTGCATATATGGCAAGCTCCTCAGACTGAAAATTGGCTCCCAGGTCAGTGAATATAGTGACAGATGACATGCTGTTATCAGCTGTTTCAATTAATTAAATTATACATTATGCTTATAAGGATGATATACGGAGACACTCCAGATTAAGCATCTCAATTAAGTCTTTAATTTACATTTAATACATGTTAATAAAAGATCAATTAGTTGTTAAAAAGAGCATTGATCCAGGTACAAAAAGCATGTCAGGGAGACATCAAGTTGACATTGAAATAACTGGAGATTGTATGCACAACACATGCACAATTAAATTCTTGGTGTAATCAAACTGTAATAAACGTGAGCATATTTTAACTGGTATTTTGCTGGCGTATTTGGGAAGTGCTGAAGTTTCTTATTATATAGGGTATTGCATTTGTAGAATCAATTCAAGTGTGGTCAAAAAAGAAATCCTGTCTTAAAACGACTTCAGATAAAATCGCAGCATGTGTGTGCGCGTGTATACACCCACCCACACCCTCCTGCCCACATTACATGGTAATCAGCTGATTCATATGCACCAGGTCATATGTTTTTATAAATCAGCATATATATATATATATATATATATATATATATATATATATATGCTGATTTATAAAAACATATAAAAACAAGTTTAAAAAAATTGTATACAGTGGTACCTCGGGTTACATACGCCTCAGGTTACAGACTCCGCTAACCCAGAAATAGTACCTCGGGTTAAGAACTTTGCTTCAGGATGAAAACAGAAATCGTGCTCCGGCGGTGCGGCAGCAGCGGAAGGCCCTAGCTAAAGTGGTGCTTCAGGTTAAGAACAGTTTCAGGTTAAGAATGGACCTCCGGAACGAATTAAGTACTTAACCTGAGGTACCACTGTACTAAAATAACATTGATCGATTCCAACCAAACCCGTAGAGTGTTATATGCTTATATCAAAAAAATTGAGTGAGGACAATGTCAAATAGGCAAATCATTGAACTATCCTGACACAGCCTCTCCATAAGAAAGTGTGGGTCACTTAATGACAGTTCTGTTTACATAGTTCCTCACAAGAAAATGAAAAGTTGACAGCTATGTTTTAAACAGTCATGGTTTCCTCAGAAGAAACCTAGGAATTGTAGTTTGTTAAGGGTGCTGAGGGTTGTTAGAAGACCCCTATTCCACTCCCAGAGCTACAATTCCCTGAATGGTTTGGCAATCAATCCCAGGGAACTTTGGGAATTGTAGCTCTGTGAGATGAATAGGGGTGTCCTAACAACTCTCAACCTCTAAACAAAGTACAGCTCCCATAATTCTTTGGGGGAAGCCATGACTGGTATCATAGTGCTTGTTTGGTGTGGATGTAGCCTGTCAAAGCATTACAACAGCCATATAGAAAACCATCTTCTCACCAACTACTCAGTAGAAGACATAGATCTAAGGCAATGGAGGTAGTTCTCCTACCCTCTTCAGGGAAGAAGCTCCGTAATCTGAGGATAGTCATAGTGAAAATTCGACTGCTAACCATTATTATCCAAACTTGTCTTAAACATGGGACAGTAAAGTCTGCTGACTAGACATCAGATGGCACATTGGCTAATATTAGGGAGGCAAGGGGCCACATGTCCCCTTCTTTACAGATCACAGTGCTCTATTTGAAGGCATCATCTGTTTGAAGAGCTGTCTGGTCCAGGGCCAGGCAAGGATGGAGAACCCTAATAAGGGAGTGCAGGAGGAGCCTTGAAGCTGGCCATCAGTAGGGAACACTTGGACAGCAGACCGAGCAGGCACATAGGGGACTGTGAAAATAAGGATTTCCAATTAAATTGTATTTTTTCAACCCTCACATCTATATAAGTGTTTGCAAATTTAGAAAATGCTAACGCTATGAAAATCTTTAGAAAAAACCCACAACATTTGTGTATGTTAAACTGCCCCCCCTCGGCGATGTGTCCTCTTTTTGGATGATGTGTAAGTGGCCACCATAGCTCACATGGAAATAGATGGGTTTGTTTGTTTTTTAAATTACGAGTATCTTAGGTCATACCAGTCCAAAACTGGCATCTTGAATTGGGCCCAGAAACAAATTGATGACCAGTGCAGGTGGCATAAACAGGCTGAATATGCACTTGCCTTCTAACACCTCTTAGGAGGCATGCAGCAGCACTGACCCTTCTGAGACACTGTGATGAAGAGTTCCATGTAGAGCACACCTCTCTGTAACCAAGCCTGCAAATTACATAAGCGTGAGTCAGCATATTAAAGCCTGACCTGCCTTCTTAGGCTAATACAGCACAAGGGACTCACAGCAACAACTCTGCTTCTCAAGAGCAGTGCCAGGTCCAGCAGTGTTCTCCCAGGCTCTTCATCTGATCAGATATGGTGACTGAGACCCCACTGACAGCTGGGTCAATTCCCTCTAGACCACAGCCACCCCTTGCAGGTATCACCTCTGTGCTGTCTGGAGTCAATATCTTCTAAAAACTGTACACAGGTTGAGTTTTCTTTTGTATGAGGATGACAAGAGAGCCTACAGCAGGGGTCAGCAAACTTTTTCAGCAGGGGGCTGGTCCACTGTCCCTCAGACCTCGTGGGGGGCTGGACTATATTTTGAAGACAAAATGAACGAATTCCTATGCCCCACAAATTACCCAGAGATGCATTTTAAATTAAAGGACACATTCTACTCATGTAAAAACACACTGATTCTCGGACTGCCCATGGGCCGGATTTAGAAGGCGATTGGGCCAGATCCAGCCCCTGGGCCTTAGTTTGCTTACCCATAGCCTACAGTGTCATTTGCAATAAGCCATGAACAGGCTGAGCAGGTAGAAATCAAGCAGACACATCTAGCAAGGCTGTGCAGGTCTGACAGCACAGCAGTCTCAGAGCAACCACATCATCCCAAAATACTTCTGCCAAGCAGCTCCAAGCACTTAAAAACGGTGCTCTCTTTCTATGGGCATATCAGGCCCCTTGGCCCACAGCAACCAATCCCTCCCTATGAAAACAACGTCATAGGGACCATCCTGTGATCTGCTACCTTAATTGCTCTGTACTTGGTATTCATCATTAGTGGCCTACAGGGAACTTGAGCAACACGATAGCAGAGTCCATAACCATACGTGCAACGCCTGCACCAATTCCTCCTGAAATTGCCCTATCATAGTTCATATCCACCTCTTAAGGGTATTTACTTCACAGCTGTAAGTTTAGTAACTTCACCAGCATTCAGCACTTGTTAGTGATTTATTTTGCAGGGCTCATAGTCAGAGGAAGTGATTTAATTATATTTCTTTCTGCCTGGATACAGAGTAGGGCTAAAGTATATTTTCCTCTTCCTTATTTCCTCCCATCCATGACAAGGATTTGTGGGATGGCCATTAATCCATTGCTATCAAAAGGATAACAGGGAGGTTTAAAGAGAAAGTAAAGTAGTTACAGAATAGTAGTGGCCTTTATTAGGAACATTTATTTTTCCAGGAAACCCAGAATATGTAAGTAGCACATGGCTTTCTGTGTGAATGTAAGCACTCCACCTCATAAGTGTTGGTGGGAACAGTCTGAATATGGATTATGTCCTTGTACAGAGCATTTGTTTCAGTGGTGTAAAAGCAAGTTTAAAGTGGTAGTCTGCGGTGTTGAAATGATGGATTTAAAGGAAATGGGGTGGAGACATGATTAGAATAGCACACGTTTAAAGACTACAAGATTCCCCCTCCCTTTCTAATATCTTTCTGTTGCGGTTGGCATGCACACAGTATATCCTGTAAGAAATTAAAACACCCCTCCTAAGTACACACTAGGCAATAACAATGGCAGAGTTAAGAAGGTTAACAGACTTAGTTGTCCCAGCAACACATCACCAAGTTGAAATGAGGAAGAAACACTGATAATATGAGAAAGAGTGGGGGGAGAGAATCATAATAGCACAAGAGGGAAACTGCAAAAAGATTGAAAGAGAAAAAGAGAAAGCCTTTTTAGTTGCTGTTTCATTAGGGTGAATCAGATTTTTATAGTCTGTAAAAGAGGCTAAAATATAATCTCCTTTTGTGTAATGTGTGTGTTTAAGAAAATGTATCATCAGCAGTTCTGCTAAATACTGCATCAGCATTCAGGGGGAAAAATCAGCAGGGATATTCATGGGAAGCTGTACAGGGAAGCAGGCAGTTTCCACACATTTCATCAGAGCTGCTTGTTGGAGGATATATAGATTTTTTATTAAGTTCTACTAATATATGTGAACATTTTAAAGCAGAGGTTGATGGACGTCAAGCTTCCAGGAGTTGCTTAACATCTATCAGCATGCGCCAATTGCAAGGCTGACTTGGAAAGGGGGTTAGAAAATGCCAGCATTAGGGGTGGATGCACATTTGGGGGTCTTCCATACTTGCACTTGACCCGTATCTTTATCGTATTGTGTATCGATGAATCCTCCTAGATGCGACAGCTTTTCTCGTTCTGCGGCTGTCTTGCGAAAATTTGATCTTACCTGCTGAATCAGATATTATCAGATGTGCGGAAAATCCGGAGAGAAGTTTTGCTTAACTGAGCTTCAACTCAGCGGTTAAAATCTGATTTTCCCAAGGTACAGCCGTGGAACAATGAGAAAAGCTCTCAGACCCAGGGAAATTAATCGGTATACAATAAGATCAAAATACGGGTCAAGCAAAAGTGTGGATGAACCCTTAGAACCATTGAATCCGGAGGTGCATCTCAGCCCAGAGATTTGTTTTCAGTGTCAGAATTGACCTCACGGGTCATTTAGCACAAAAAACTATTTGTGCTATAGAACAAGCTTTCTACATTACCACAGCCTAAGAGACACTCCTCCCATGATGTTGCTCAGTGTCCCTCTGCTGCAGCCATTGCAAGGCAAGGCTGGAAAAAACTCCTTCCTGTGATGTTGCCCTCAGAGCCAGCGAAGGACAATACCAGTGTTGTGCTAAGATTCAAGTGATGCTCTATACTGACTAGAGGGGCCACCATCTTGTCCTTTGCCTGAAGGAGCAAAATGTCTTGGGATCCCCAGTCCTGTTAAATACTAAATACCATCTTGAGCAGGTGAAGTAATACTTAATGTCATATGAACTGAGATATGGATATAGAAATAAATTGGCACAGTCTATTAAAGAAATACCAAAATGATTTTTTTTTTTATAAAAAAGATCTAATTGTTGTTCATCTGGCTTAGGTGTTCAGAGCAAGAGAAAATGCAGACTGTTGAGCATTTGAGCAGAAACTTTGAAACAGATTGCAATTGGGGACACCCCACATATTGTCTTAAGGGGCACACCTAAGGGACTTATTGCATTTTATGTGGTAATTGTGAGTATTAAGGGTCCAGCATAATACTTTTCTTTAAGGGAAGCAGGTTCAGAGTGGGTGGTTGACGGGAGACATAACGAGGTGTATGTATCACTTCACTCAGAATCACCCCATGGCTGTTTTCCCCCACTGCACAATTTAAAAGGCCACAATGTGAAGGTAGCCAATATATTTAAACTGCACACCCAAGAATATTAAGTATGAATGTGAAAAATTGCATGCTTGTATCATATAAGCACTTTTGTCAGGGAACTATGAAATGTTGGCCCCGGTGGAAAGTACACACACTGTGGACAACCCTGGTTTCCCTCTGTGTAACTAGAGATGGATGGGGATTTCAATCCAGTTTGCATTTAAAGGAAAACCTACGTAATGTGTACTTTCCAAACAATACATGAACCGACACACAACCATCCTCTGAAATTCACACATCTCTGAATTTTGCATTGCAGCTTTTCAGTCAAGTAATGTATACAGAGCTGCATATAGAAAAGTGTGCATAAAAACACACATATGAGTAAAAATAACAAGCCTTCTAAAATTTATTCTCCCAGCTGGTATGCATCTTAGACCTGAATTTTATTTGTGTGTTGCTATTTTAAATTTTTTCTATATTTGCACTTGCTTTTTATTGTTTATATATTTAATAGTTTTCACATGTTTTTAAATACATAACTGTTTTTATATATGCTATGATGTAGAAGTTGTCAAGCATGGAAAGTGATTCATTAATGAAATTAATAATGGTAACTACACCTGGAGGGCTGCTACAGGTTCCCTTGCTCTGGTGTAATGTGTGAAATAGTTGCCTAAATGAGAAGATGCACTTTCCAGCTGACATAAATGCAGCCAAAGCAGGTTTCCATGCCAAACAATTTTGTTGTAATTTACATTTTATTAATTTTTGTATGTATTTGTCAACCCCTAAATTAACTTTAAACTACTTATATGTATTTTAATTCCCCCCGTTTAATTTTTCCAACCTGCTCACTCCACCTTCTTTTTAACACAGCCTTCGCAGCGTCAAACTTTCTGTAAAAATCCATCTCAGTTAAAAGCTATGGATATTTTTTATTTTAAAAATTACCTTCTTGTTCATCCAACCACTATGCACAGCAAAGAGATAATCAAATAAACAGAAAAGTGAAAGGGAAAAAAAGAAAGGAAGATGATAGGAGGAGGACAGTGAAGAAAGAACGAATGAAATAAAAAAGACCCACTCCCCATGAAGCTATCCAGCCTGTAGTATTTACAAGGTGTATTTTCCTTTCTGTTATTTAAATCTTGGGACCAAGCTGGATGTGATTGTGGCGGCTGTGTTTGTTGGTTGCATTTCTGCTCTATTATAAAATTGACTGGAAATAATAACTCTTGTAAATTCTCATTTCTAGACGTATGTAAGAAAAAGAAACATAAAAGAATTGAATGATACAGACTTCCAACAGATTTATATTCCTTAAAAAACCGAGGTATGGAACCAAATATTATGATATGTGTTAATACACTTTAGAATGTATATACTTTATTATATTTATGAATTATGGTATTGGAGAACCTTGATCTATTTTGACATATTATTTGATATTACCACGTGAAGAAGGCGTTTACTCCGAAACAGGGCCCTGTCCTGGTCACCACTACTGAGTCGCACATCTGATTCATACTCCGGATACTTCTTTTTGGCCCTATTTAATTCTTTATTCTAATTTTATATAATATGGACTCTTTTGACTGCCATTGAGACTTGTATAAAACAATTGTTGTGTACTGGTATTTTATGTACCTTTATACTATATTACTGCATATTAGAAACTACATTATCTTTGCACTTAAACGTTGTGTTTAAATTTACTATTATTTTAAAATTGTCGCACTTATACGTTGTGTTTAAATCTACTATTAGTTTAAAACTGTTATTCTTAGCAGAATATACACGTTTTTCTTTTCAACTCTCGAGTAGGAATTATTCCTTGTATTGAAACTTTTGGCCAGAGCTCTTGATATATCCTTTTTAGTGTACTTTCAACAAGAACTCCAATTTCTTTAACTATTATAAAATAAAGCAAGGTGTGTGGATGGGTCTAATTTTAACATCAAAGGAGCAAGCAGGTGAGAGAAGCTGAGCCCTCTCCTTCCCACATGTCACTTCCCCTATAGGGTGTGATACCCCAGAAGAGGGGGAGGGACCTCACCTGCACACCTATGATCTGAGAAACATAGACCCCCACTTTCTTCGTGAATGAAGCTGTCCCATGCAAACAGACATGTCTGACACTTGGCACACACTCCAGTGAAGGAATTATGGGGAGGCCAACTTCTCACCAGAACCAGATCAGCAAATCACATGTAACAAAACCACACGCACAGGTTTACCGCCAAGTACACACTGCGCAGAACACATTGGGGTGCATCCAGACTGTCACTGTTTTGCAGGAAGGATTCAAATTTAATGCTGTAAATTTAGATGTATGCAATAAAGTGCATTAAAGCCCTCCATCACCCAAGTACAACAAATCCATTTTTTTAAAATGAACATTTGCAGTTAGAAGAAGAAGAAGAGTTTGGATTTGATATCCCACCTTATCACTACCCGAAGGAGTCTCAAAGTGGCTAACATTCTCCTTTCCCTTCCTCCCCCACAAAAAACACTCTGTGAGGTGAATGAGGCTGAGAGACTTCAGAGAAGTGTGACTGGCCCAAGGTCACCCAGCAGCTGCATGTGGAGGAGCGGGGAAGCGAACCCAGTTCCCCAGATTACGAGTCTACCGCTCTTAACCACTACACCACACTGGTTAGAAAAGTGATGGGGAAATATTTTGACAATGAGTGGACAAACCAATGATTAATAAGGAGATGTATGCACACACTCCACAAGCAAATTAGGATGAATGCTTATTGGTGTATATAACTTCCCTGCCAACCAATCTGAATGAATGCTCAGTAAAGACCAAGCATAGTCTCACCTTCATGTAAGTGTTCTGCAAGCAAATCCATATGAATACTCAATACAGAGGTTATCTGGAGGAACCCGCAGCCAGTCTTGGCTGTCTAACAAATGTAGACACGATACATGTATTTACAGACATGTGTTTGTTGTATTCACACTTTACATTGGGAAGTATTTAAGAAAACCTTTTGATTTTATGCCTAAAACACATTACGTATGCAGTGGACCCTGACAAGTGAATCTTCTGTGGTGTGTTTAATATGGACTAGTGCTTATGTAATATAAGCAGAAGGTGCTTATAATATAACTAGTTGCTGCAGCCGTGAAGAAGCATCTTAATTCATTAAAAACCACTAATGTCAACTGACAATTATTTTGTCACTTTTCGTAAGCACTCATGGGAACATTTCCACCTTGTAGTCATTGCCCCTCAGGGCATTTGTAGCTTGTCAGCAATTTAATGAGTGCTTCAGGACGCTAATTATGTTTATAATCTAGACAAACACCCCTTTAGTTTGTTGAAAAGATGCTTATGGCTTATTAATATCACAAAGCAAATAAAATATAAAAGTCGGGCATGTGCTGGGAACAATTGAATTATCCGCTGTATAGAGTGCAGCCAAAATATACAGGAGCGTTAGAGAATTCCGAGTGTCTTTTCAGTTGAATTTAATGCACAATAAAGTGTTGTATGTCTGAATTTGAGGACAGAAGCCCTCTTGAGGTATTTGAAACACCTGAAGACAGGTAGGGGGAGCAAGGATGAGCACGTTAGTTCTGCCCTCCTCTATGCCATCTTGGAAGGAAGGTGACTGTTTGTGGCTGGCAACCTCTTGAATTCATGGAGGCTCCCTGTACATTTTGGGTCTTTTCAGGAAGCCTGTACAGATATAGAAGGTTCCCTGCTGCAGACAGATGTCTCCCTTTTCATAGGCACAGAGAGGGGCAGTGACATTTCAGCAGATGCTACTTCAGTAGCAGATATAGAAATCATACCCATCATCATATTTGGGCAGTTGCAACTGACAAAGAAAAAACCCACATACATATATGAATGTACATTCATATATGCACATTTTGGGGGGGAAAAGGGTCAGTAATTTTTTTAAACAGATCAAGCTGTGAAACTGCAATGTCATATCCAATGAAACATTTTAGGGTGGGTTCCCCCCCCCCAGATGTGCCGAAATTAATTTTTGGATTCGTTCATCCATTAGTTCATTTTAGTTCAGTATTTTTGTGTTGTACTTTAGAATGGTTGTCACCAGCTTTGAGCTTAAGGAATGGGCTGGATACAATTTTTGAAAAAAGAATAAAGCAAAGTAGGGATTTAATGTAAAAAGGAACCATTTGATGAGTGGCTAATGCCCTAAGTGGATCCCACCGAGGACACGTCATTACTATCCCACATAAACTGACACAAATCTCCATTTTGTTAAGAATTAAAGTTGCCATATAGATTAGTTTTCAAAACTCAAACCCAAAAAAACACAAGGAGGAGCCAGCTAAGCTAGGAGATACAACTTCAGCATTACAGACACCACCAGAATGTTAGCTGGAGTGTTAACAGCCTCAGCCAAACTGTATACCAAATGGAACTCCACCTATAAACACAAAGCTCCAGATCTATTAGAAGGGCCCTACTGGTGGAAAATATATATATATTAATTTTGTTGGCAAGTTGAAAAAAAGAGTGTCAGTCAAGGATTATTACTGGGGTATTTAAAAAAAAAACTTTATATTTTCTCATTCAAATGTTATGAGCAAATCTAACAGGGAATTAACACTGAGGTCTATATCGTCCCCAGAAAATAAAATGGAAGATCCAAATTTAGCTTCATTTCAAACACGTACCTTTCTTAAGACACAAGGAGTGTCAATTAAGAGGGTTATAGGAAGTTGCCATATACTGAATCAGACCATTCGACCATCCAGCTGAGTGTTGCTTTATTGACTAGCAGTTGTTTTCCAGGGTTTCAAGATGGAAGGCCTTTCATTGCCTTGCCTGGAGATGCCAGGGATTGAACCTTGCCCCTGTATAGAACGTGCTATACCACTAAGCTGGGATAGCTCAGTCAGTAAAGCATGAGACTCTGAATCTCAGGGTGAAGGGTTCGAGACCCACATTGGGCAAAAGATTCCTGCATTGCAGGGGGTTGGACCTGACCCTCATAGTCCCTTCCAACTCTATGGTTCTATGATTTAGACTATTGGCCAATAAGGAATGCTGCAGAGTTAGCTAGAAATCACTGGTGGTCAGGATGACACAGATTTGTAATTCTTAGTTCCACACGTCGCTGAAGCTGGAGACTCACCTGGCATCTTCATTACATATCTTTTAGGCACCAGGCGGAAACATTTCTCTTTAACCAGGCCTTTGGCTGATAAACATTCCAGTGGTTCTCAAAGAGTGTGGTGTGCCCCACTGGTGTGGCAGGAGAGGCTGGCAAGTTGGTGTGGAAGATTCAACAATAAAAGAAACATTTAAGCATTTAAGCAGTTAGCATAGTATAGTATCAAAATCATTTTCTTGTTTGCAGAATATGGATAGATATCTTTTCAAAATGAGAGCAGTAGCATCAAGTGATACTGAGGACAATCCTAGATGTGATTCAGAATTGCCATTCTCACAGAGTACTGCAGAATAGCGTTGGCTTTTCTTCTACAGTTCTCCACAACATATTGTTGTGAACAGAGATGTTCAACTCTGACAAACAGAAAAGAAAAGAAAAGAAAAGAGAAAGGCTTGTTAAGGAGATGAGAGTTGGTTTGTCTCAAATTAGACCTAATATAAATGAGATTACCCAGCAAAAGCAAAATCACACCTCTGAGTTTGTATACATACTTGAGGTACATATATAAGAGGCTCATTTATCATTATATTTTGGGAATGATACATGTTCTTATGTAGCTGCCATGTCCCATGATCATATTATGAAGTAGTTGTGTTCTGTGTTATAAGTCAAGCACTGCTAGGCGATGTTTCCTTTTATTTCCCCAATGTATTTCTCATTGATAAAGAGTTCAGTGTGGCATAAGCTAATTTTTATTCTGAAAGTGTGGCTCAGAGAAAGAGGTTTGAACCTCCAACCCCATTCTATGTCCTTTAAAATCGGTCTGAGTTACTGGTTTGTTTTTGCTATGCATTTTGTGTTCTCTTTTTGTATTTTTATGTTGCGAACTAACCTGTGATCTTCGGATGAAGGGTGGTATACAAATTTAAATAATAATAAAAATAAATAAAAAGAATATGAGCTGTTGCAGTTTCTTTGATAGCCACTGGGGGCTGCTGCAACATTTGTTGAGTGAACAATTGCTCTCATGTTCCTTTCAGGTGTGTTTCAAGGAGGCTTGTCCTGAACAGGTAACTGAGAGGAAGTAGAAGACTAGCCAGAGGGTCTCCCTCTTTTCCATCAGAGCTTTGCTTCTCCTAAGGCAGCCTTCCCTAACCTGGTCCTCTCAAGATGCCGTGGTGGGACTACAACTCCTCATGCTGCCCGCAAGGAGCCAATAAAGGCTCATTACAAACTCCTGTGGGGCAGGAGTCAAGCCAGAAGATCCTTGGAAGAAGAAGCAAGATGGAGAAGCTCGTTATGTAGAAACAGATGCATAGCTTTGAGAGATGAAGAACTAAACAAGAAGAGGAAGGCATCCTAGCGGAGTCAGAAATTTGGTTGCCTAAGGCTAAGGACAAGATGGCGGTGTCTGCATTCCATGTATAAAAGCCAACTGGACTTGCAGCTGAGACCAGTGTCAACACTGGCAAGACACAGTGTCCTCCAGTGCATATGAACACAGCAGAGGAGCTCAGGGGTTACAGGGCACCCACAACCACACCTTGCTGATGTTCCTGGCTCATCCAGGATCTCTGCCCAATGGTAGGGCTGGCACTATGAGAGAGGAAATAACAATAAGGGCCAAACTGAGTAATTGCAATCAAAGCTATGGGACAAATTTTACCTCTGTACTGCTCTTCTTCATTTAAATTACTCCTCTGAAGCTGCCCGTAGTCAAAAGGGAAGGGAGGAAGGTGGGCACAACATGGGTATCTTTCTATTTCTCCTTCTGCAGCTAGTAGATGATCTGTGTGTCTGCATTTTAAATTACTGAAATGATGCAGAGGAAAAGCTTCCATCCCCCTCGTACTTGCAAGCCTCATAGTCCCAACCCAAATTGCTTCCCCCTCTGCTGTGGGCCTACAGTATCACAATACTGAGCTAGATACACCAATGGTCTGACTTGGTATTATGCAGTTCCCTGTGCTGTTACTAACACTGTTGAATAAACACATGTTGTCTCAGTAATTATTTCAAAAGCCCTGCAAGGTACATTTGAGGCTGTGAGAGGTCTCAGTTAACTTTTTAAAAAAGAGTTTACTGTTGTTGAAGATTTCTAGAGTTTGTCAAACCACAGTGTCCCAATTATTCGTTTTGGTTATTCTTAAAAAATATTTTGGTTGACTAACAGCACAATCTTATACAGTGCATGAAGTAATTATCACTGAATTCCCAGGTGTGGGTCCCTGCCATAGTTTTGGGCCCTTTTAATTTATTCCATTTATTTATTTAACAAAATATGCATACCACTTGATTGTAAAAAGCCTCTTGGGGGTTTATAAAAATAAAACAATAAAACAGTAAAAATATTGATAAAAACAAATTAAGACAGGAATTTTAACATATTCAATAGATATTCATTCATTCATTTAACAAAAATTGTTTAACAAAATTTATATACTGTTTGACTGCAAAAAAACAACAACAACCCTCCAAGTTGTACACAAAAAGTATAAAATAAATATTAAAATGATTGATTAAAAACAGTTAGGAACAGGTAGTTAAAATATTCAAAAGATTATTAAAATCAACATTAGTTAAAAAGAAATAAAACACACATAACATCTATATGTCTGGATAGCCTTGCCTAAGCAAAAATGTTTTAAACAGGTCCCTAAAAGAGCGAAGACACCTGCTTGATGTCAATTGGCAGGGAGTTCCAAAGTGCAGGTGCTGCATCAGGAAAAGATCAATTTCTTGCAAGTTTGGAAGACGTTTTATGCAGCTCCTATAACAGTGTCAGTCCCACAGATCAATTTGAGCAAGTGAAGCAGTCTCAAACTGTTAGGGCCTTTATATAATAAGAGCAACCCCTTAAACTTGACCTGGTAGCAAAAGTGCAACTAGTGCTGATCTCTGAGTGGAGGTGCATAACTCTTGCCAGCAACCATGCCAGCTTCTGGATCCAATGCAGCTCCACATAAACTGCACTGCATTAATCCAGTCTTGAAGTCACCAATGCCTGAACTACTGAGGTCAGGATCTCCACGCTGAGCAACATCCACAGCTGTCACACCAGTTGCAGCTGGTAAAAGGTGATTCTAACCACAGAAGCTACCTGGGCCTCCAGTGACAAGGCTGGACCCAGAAGCACCCCCAAACTCTCCTTCAGGGAGAATGCAATCCTGGCCAGGGCAGGCAACTGACCAGCTTTTAGGTGGTGTTGAGTGAAGAGGCTGGCCTATGATCCTACAGATCCTCAGTCACCCTCCAACATCCCGCAGGCAGTCCCATTTTGGCCTCCACCACAAGTAGGACATTTATACCCACAGAGCTTTCTGTGACATTATTAGGGGGTCTCTGTTCACATACGTGTCCTCCTGCTAGTGGGCCTCCCTCTCTTCTGGTGGAGTGGCACTTACGCCACTTCCCATGACCCCCACAGCTGGCCCAGTGGCAGCTGTAGACTTTGCGCCCTTAATGGCTGCTTTACTGGGCTGTTTTAACTGTACTAGTGTACCTATCCTGGGTCTCACAGCCTTTGAAAAATCTTTTGTTTTAGTCTTCTCGATGTTGATGTACTTTCATTAGCACACTTTCTGCTTTCATTCTGCTTTTTGCTGATGAATATTTGTGCTGCAAATTGTTTAGCATATTGTGTTTTTAAATTTTACTTTATTATTTTATAAGCTGCAAGCCACCCAGAGAACAAAGTTACCGGACAGCTTTATACAATTGCAGCCTTAAATGATGCGCACGCACACACTGTTAAAGTTGAATGTATGAGTGCAATCAAGCTGTATACAATGTAAGCAAGAAGATGCAGGTTAATTTATTAATGCCTAAAGAATATACAGTGATTGCAAAGAACTCAAAACGTTAAATCTAGACTGAAACTTTGACGTGCTTAGGGTACAATATTGACTTAATACAATTCAGTGGCGGGTTTTCTGCTACGCAGTTGTGCTGAAAAAAATCATTCATTGTGTTGCGAGACCTTCGTTGTTGTGACATTGGCTTCAGCGGTACTATTCTGCGGTGAGTGGGCTGAGATTCACAGCGCCAGCCTGCTAAGAACAGCTGCTAAGTCAATAGCCAAGTTCTGCTGACTTCAAGCCCTGGAAGTGCGTTTGTGAAGAGCAAGATAAATAAAGTGTGCTTGCGTATGATGTGCTAACCGGCAAGCAATGAAGACTATTTGTAACTGATCAGGGATTTATAAACTTCATTGAAGAGATCAATGCATGCTTAAGTTGCATTGGTGGAAAAGCCATCCTGGTTTAAAGAAGATGTGAAAGCAGCAATAAAAAATAAAAAATCAATATATAAAACTTGGAAAAGGAGTAAGTTAATGGCAGTGAGCATATATCAGTGATAAGGGGAGCTTACCGAAACCAAATACACACACACACAGGGAGAGAGAAGGAGAGAGCAGTATGGACTAGTAACCAAAATGTCCTTTACCTCTCTACCCTCATGCAAGAATTGTGCAGTTCTTGTTCACCTTTGGCATGAGTTGACATTTCTCAAGTTACATCTACTGAAAGGTGGGCAAGTGTACTTTGAATACTGGCAACACCAATATCTTGTTTTCTTAAAAAGAGGGATGGGGGAGGACTTTGATTCAGCTTACATTTAAAAGTGATTCCATCTGATTTGCACTATCCAAAACAATGCACAAACTGAAACACAGCCATCCTTTTGAAATCCACACTTAATCTGAATGCACAAAAATGCATATACGGGGCGGGGGGGGGGGAGGAGAGATGGGCACATAAATGCATATATTCACGAAAACAGCATGATGTGTTATATTAGAGGAAATTGCTTTGTAAAAATGTGTATATTAGGCAAAATTGTGTACAACTGTGTATGCTAGGTGAAATGTTCACTTAAATCTTAATGAATTTTCATGAGGGCTTAAAAAATGTGTCTTTTGGAATTAAAAAAACCCTCCTTATTCCAGAGCTATCAGCAAAAACAACAGAAAATATTCTAAGTTAACACACCCAAGCCCTTAAAAAAAAAAAACTTTACCCAAAAAACAAGTTAGAGAGTTCCTAGCAAATTTCTCCCCTTTTGCTCTTTTTTTGAAAACTGCATGGTCTGTTTAAAGTTTGATGCAGATAGGTAAATAGTGCCTATGATAACTAGATTTTTGGATATGTGTTTTAAAGATGTTAAGGGCTTGTGTACATTAACATTTTAAAAGAAGTGTTGTACTAATGTTGCCCGTAGTTTTTGTTTATAGCTCTTGAATAAGTTTTTTTAAACTCCAAAATGCTTTGAGCTGCAATAAAGTATTTTGTATCAATGAGCACCAGAGCCTGTCCTTCTTATTGTCTTGCCTCATACTTTATGGACATTTGAGAAGCTTTATTGTATTGTTTATTTTAAAAAGAAATGTCTTAAAGCTGAGAGAATCTTGGCTGAGTTAAGGATGCAGGTGCAATTCATTTCATTTCAAAGTTTCACGAGCACCTAGCTCATTCACACTCACCCAAACAATACCTGAACAGAAACACAGCTATCTCTTGAAATTTGCACCTCACCGATTTTCAGCAATACCGTTCCCCAACCAAAAAAAATGTTACAAATGTGGGTATATATATTAGGGGCAAGCACACGAAAATGCATATATTAGTGAAACTAGCATACAAAATGCCTTATATTAGGGAAAACCAAATAGAAAATGTGTACATTAGGAGAAATGTGCAGTAAAATGCTGATTTCTTTGAGGGGTGAGGACTAAAATTTGCAAACTGGTGCAAAAATGTGGGTGAACTGAATATAGGATTGCAAAAATGAGAAATGGAGAGAAACCAAAACTAACAGATTGGTCAATTCCTAGGCGAGGAAAATTCAGGTAATAACAATAATAATATTTATACCCCGCCCATTTGGCCGCTTCCAACAAAATATTAAAATAAAATAGTCCTTCAGATATTAAAAGCTTCCCTAAACAGGGCTGCCTTCCAATGTCTTCTAAAACTCTGGTAGTTGTTTTTTCTTGTACCATCTGATGGGAGGGCGTTCCACAGGACGGACGCCACTACTGAGAAGGTCCTCTGCCTGGTTCCCTATAACTTCGCTTCTCACAGTGAGGGAACTGCCAGAAGGCCCTTGGCGCTGGACCTCAGTGTCCGGGCAGAATGATGCGGGTGGAGACGCTCCTTCAGGTTAACAAAGCCATAAAGAAGTCACAGCCAATATACTCTCAGGGTATATACTCTTCATTTAATGTGGGACTGAGTTCCAGTGAAATCAATGGGATGCTGCCAAGGAAATATATTTAGGATCAGGATATATTAGAATATAAGATGAGCCTCTTGGATCAGGCCACTAGCCCACCTGGTTTAGCATCCTGCTCTCACAGTGACCATCCCAATGTTTGTGGGAAGCCACCAATCAGAACCTGAGCCCAACAGCACACTGCGCTTCTGAGTCCGAACAACTGGTATTCAAAAGCTCACTTCCTCCAAAAGTGGTTTCTTGTACTCTGTGTGGGACAATGCCACGGACTGAGTACAAGCATTCCATCCCTTACTGGCATATGAATAATTGTCTGTTATATACAACTGCACAAAAAATGTTGCAGAAGGAAGTAGATGCTTCAACTGACTTTAATACAGTGCTCAGTAAAGATAATGCAGGTGCTGTTTCACTGATTGAGAGATTATTCAGAGAGACAAGCAATTTTGAAAATTTTGGCCCATATTGTATTCATGTTTGATGCACTTGGTTTCACCTGCCAGCAACTGCCTTGGCATTTAGTTGAGCTAGTTACTAGCACATATCAATGCTTATTGACATCTTCAGTTCAAATACAGATTCTGGGTACAGTGGTACCTCGGGTTACATACGCTTCAGGTTACATACGCTTCAGGTTACAGACTCCGCTAACCCAG
Organism: Podarcis gaigeae; assembly: GCF_964106915.1. Taxonomy (NCBI): domain Eukaryota; kingdom Metazoa; phylum Chordata; class Lepidosauria; order Squamata; family Lacertidae; genus Podarcis; species Podarcis gaigeae. The sequence goes on from NC_139681.1 coordinate 63,412,217, forward strand.
AAATAGTATCTCGGGTTAAGAACTTTGCTTCAGGATGAGAACAGAAATTGTGCTCCAGCGGCACGGCAGCAGCAGGAGGCTAAAGTGGTGCTTCAGGTTAAGAACAGTTTCAGGTTAAGAACCAACCTCTGGAACCAATTAATTACTTAACCTGAGGTACTAGTGTACTTGGAAGCAGCTTCAGCTAAATCAGGGATGAGGAGCTTGGTGCCCTCCAGATGTTGGACTCACAACACCCTTAAATGTTGGCTGTGCTGGCTGGTACTGATGGGATTTGGAGTCCACTGCTTCTCTGTCATGGACTGGTTGGATGCAAAGGAATGGTAGAAGAAAACCAGCAGGGGAACCACCAAGGAAAGAAGGCTCAGAGCCCAGGGAGTGGTGGCACATTCTTTACTAGGCACATTCTCTGATTGCCTGGGGAAAAAACCTGGAGAGGAGACTTTGCTGGCTGTAGGGAGGTGGGGATTTCCAATCTCGACAACTGATTCATGGGGATGAGCTACTGTGCTCCTTAGGCCTGACACTCTGCCAAGTCTGTGCAGTTTGTGTTCTTTCTAATAAAGAGTTAACTCCACCTTGAGCTGTGTGATTTACTGCTGGCTCACTCCTGACATTCCCCATCCCTGATCAAGAATGCTTCATTTTAGCTGGATGTGGTGCTAGCCAGGATACCCAAAAAGTTGTCTCCTCCTGAAGAATCCTGCTTGGCCACTGAAGTCAGTAGGAGATGCCCCTCTGCATGTCCCACCACTGACAACAAAATAATAGCTTGTGGAAATTTAGGAAATGGCCTCCTCTACTGTGTTGCCCAGGATTTGGAATTACCTCCCTTAGGAAGTTCATCCACTCCTTCTCTATTGGTCCTCCATTACTGACTAACTGAGGACTTTTATGCTGTACCTTTCAGCTCCCTCCACAATGTGTTTTCATTTGTTTTCATTTGCTGTCATTCCTTTGTTTCCTTTGTGTTTTGAAAGTTATTTGACTGTATGAATTGTTCTTAATCAGCAATGTTAGTAGGTTTGAGTGTTATGAAATGAAAGGGTAGAATTAAAAATCTCATGAATGAACAAGCAAACAAATATTTCCTTGTGGATTTGGCCCATGCTAAATTAGCCCCCCCCCAAAAAAAATTCAAGATTTCATAAGTGGCCATTTCTGCAGCACCAAAAAAGATTAAACATATCACCAAAAAGGAGGATAAAACACAAATTTACATACAACATGCATGCCATTATTTATAGGTAAAGCTGCAATTCAAAAATATTTACTATAATTAAAACAGAAATACAATATATCTTACTACAGTGAGGAAGACCAGGTTGCTTAGTCTTCTGTCCAGGTGGTCACTGCTAATGGGAACTTCAAGCCCTCTACACTTCTTCCTTATATTAAAACTAGACTTAGGCTTGCCATATGTCAGGAAAATTCCTGATTTGTCCTTGTTTTTGGGTGTAAAAAAGGCGTCAGGGGAGATTTTTGCTGAATTGGCAAGATGTCAGGGAAAACCCAGATGTATGGCAACGTGATGAAAAAAGAAATGGAAACAGCTCAAAAGCTTAAAACCACTATTTTTGGGTTAGGTTTTCTCAACAATTTGGGGTTTGTTCCCAACAATTTTTGTGGCTTCCTAAGAAAACTTTGCAGGTATCAGGAATTTTACTTTTTGAAATAAGGCAACCCTAACTGGTTCGCCAGAAGCGGCTTAGTCATGCTGGCCACATGACCCGGAAGCTGTACACCGACTCCCTCGGCTAATAAAGTGAGATGAGCGCCGCAACTCCAGAGTCGGTCACGACTGGACCTAATGGTCAGGGGTCCCTTTACCTTTACTTTAACTAGAGTTGAACCAGACAGGCTTCATGTCCTGTGTAATACAGGACTCCAGGTCACCCTAACAGCAGTGTTGAAGAGGACGACCACTTCCATGAAGCCTAAAGTGTTGTTTCCCCCTTTAATGTACATGGATTGGTCTCTGGTTATTTTCAGCATCTCATGCATTCGCCAGATCAAAAGAATACTCAGTGAAGGCTTAGGAAGAACTACAGAGCTGATGAATTGCAAATATGTTGTGTCAATAGTCTGAGAAATGGGTAAGAAAATGTTCAAGTTAGATCTACATAGGACACCCCAATTAAAGACACATGGGTTTGCATCTGGCATTTTGTGGAGGAAACCAAACAAGCCTGGGACTTGCTTGAAGAAAAGCATTCCTGGATGACCGAGCCGCGTAAATGTTTTGTCCCATTTTGCCAATAATTCTTGGTGGAGCAATTGTGTGTGTGCGCACAGTGATATTTTTTTCTAAAAAAATGTTTAGGGGTACTCTCATTCCCTTCTGAGACTTAGGAAACACAGTGACAGGAAATGAGGCCGCCATTGGGGGTAGCAACAGAACTGATGATTCACCGTGCTGAAATTTTAATTTTTTTAGTTTCTTCTTCTGTTAGATTCATCAAATTTTTAGGGGTATGTGTATCACTGCGTTCCCCTAGAAAAAAGCTATATATGTGTGTGTGTGTGTTTGTGTTTGTGTGTCTGTATACACACACACACACACACACACACACACAGACACACACAGTGGCTTCCCAGCATAACTGACTTCTTTGTTATCATCGCCAACAACAAAAAATGAAAGCCGGAGAAATAATATGGGCGATTGCCCCAAAATGGCTCCCCTATAATGGCTGCTATGATGTAAAGTGGGGGTAAGGTCAGATACCTCATCTATTTTCCCAGTTTTAATTCACACAACCATTCATATGAAGAGTTGTGTGTGCGTACATATATGTGGATGACACAGACACACAACAATCTGTCTATGAAAGAACAAGGAGAGAACATGATTGGATATCTGAATTGCTCTCCTCCCCCCTCAACCACCCTACTGCAATGGCTCTGCACTCAACAGAAACTTAGGGAGCGAGGTGGGGGGGGGGGGAGAGAGAGAGAGAGAGAGAGAGAGAGAGAGTGAGAATACTTATCAAGTGGCTTGGACCGTAGCCGATTTGAAATATTACTAACCTTGCATTTTCAAATTTGATGCACAACAACCAAGATGCTAATACTTTCCTTAGTTTAGAAAAAAAATCCTTTCACCCATCTCTTCTAGCCGAAGATTAGGAGAGAGGCTTTAAGAAGATTTAAAAAAAAAAATCAACTTCTGAGCAGCGGAAAAAATGGTTTGTGATTCAGGGGCTCCGGGCAATTCATCATGGAAATTGGGTTTCTTAGCCGACATCATGTGAATCCTTTCGGCCCTGTCAACTTTTTAATACATTACATTGAGAATGTAAATCGTGTTGGTGAAGGGGGAAAGAAGGGGGGGAGAGAGAGAAAAGAGAAAGCTTCCTCATTTTGGATTTAGAGGGGAGGGAGCTTGAGGCCTGTAATTCATATTAACTAAATAATAAAAATAACCCCTCTATAACTATACAGATTTGTCTGTACACCTAGGCAGAGAAGGGCGGGGGGAAAGAGACTGAAACACAAGTAAACTGAAGTCATTTTTATCCTTTCTGGAGGGTGGAGATTTGAGACTGGCTTGTTATGGATTTATTTATATTTTCTTTATTTCCTCCCCCTTTATCCCTTTCACAGGATAAACTAGTTGTTTCATCAAAGAGAAGTGTAAAATGAGTGTTTCAGGGGTGCCCAAAGCTGGAGCAAATAGGAAAGGACAGGGCATGACAGGATGAAAATTTGAGTCGAAGTGGTGTGCCAGAGTCCAGGGACATTTTGTGAGTCTTTGTGCTTGGAAGTTGGGTGATGGGAGGCAGAAGGAAGTCAACATACAGTCTCAACATGATGGAGGTTCTGTAGGTAGATTCTATTGTTGTTGTTCAGAGAGATGGCTTCCATCCTGGATAGGCTTGTACTCTTGCTTAAAGGATCCAGTTCACAGTCTGCAGATACTTTGAGGTGTGGCTTTGTCGATGGAGGCCCAGTAAACTTCTGTGGTGAAGAGTGCCTTTCATCAGCTAAGGCTCCTGCAGCAGCCACAGAGGGAAACATTTGGTGGGACAAAAGCGAGCAACAGATATATAAGCAGTTCATAGATTTTGTAGTCCTCCTCTGCAGAACAGCATGTCTCAGGCTAGTCTTGTGTTCAGAAGCAACATGCCAGAAGATTCAGTACAAATCAAAGGAAGCACATCTTCTCACAGTCCATAATTAAACTATGGAATTCATCAGCATAATACGTGGAAATGGTCACCAACATGGGTGGCTTGAAAAGAGAGTTAGACAGATACATGGAGGATAAGACTAGCAATGTCTACTAGCCATGATGGCTATGTACTGTCATCTGTACAACCTAGCAGTTCAAAAGCATATCAATGCAAGTAGATAAATAGGTACCACTGCGGTGGGAAGGTAAACGGCATTTCTGTGCTCTCTGGCACTCATCACGGTGTCCTGTTGCGCCAGAAGCGGTTTAGTCATGTTGGCCACATGACCCAGAAAGCTGCCTGTGGACAAACACTGGCTCCCTCGGCCTGAAGTGAGATGAGTGCCACCCTCCATGGATGCCTTTGACTGGACTTAACCATCCAGGGATCCTTTACCTTTACCTTTAACCTTTACTCTCATCAGTATTGGAGGTGTTATGTCTCTGTATATCAGCTGCTGGGAATGACAATTGGGGAGAGTACTGTTGCACTCATGGCCGGCTTGCTGGCTTCCCACTGGCATCTGGTTGGCCATTCTGAGAACATAATGCTGGACTAGATGGACCTATGGTCTGATCCAGCAGGGCTCTTCTGAGGTTCTGATGGTCTTTGAATACTGGTAGCCGGAGAGCAGTGATGGCTGAGGCCTATTATCTTCATGCTCTGCTTGTGGGCTTCTCAGAAGCAACTGATTGACCACTGCAGAAGAGACTTTGATCTGATCAGGAGGGCTCATCTCATATTCTAAATAGCCTGCTGGTATCCCACTGTTTCTCCAAGGGCCTTGTTTCACCTTTACAACTACAAGCCTGTGAAGTAAGATAAATACCCACCAAGGTTAACCAGTAAATGCCAAACTAGATATCATGCTGAAGATGAATGGATGCAGAGCAGGAATTTTCTGTGCTAAAAATTTCCAAAGAATGATTGTGCCTGAATATTACAGGTGGTCTTATCTGACCAGCTGCCTTCTATCATATAGTGGTCTTCATTTTACTCATCTCTGAGCAAAGTTGCAGGCCAAGTATTCTCCCCCCTTTTTTTCCTGAGAGCTGTTTTTCATCCCTAATTACCACATGTTCTGATCTTGGAAACTAATTACAAGGACTGGCAGTTCGGCAGAACTCATAAAAAAGTGCATATATAAGGATGGCTGTTTGGCTTCGTCACTGTACTGCTTAATCAGGACATGATTCAGACATCTGGACCTATGCCTAGGCTTAGATTTTGTTTCTTGAGAGTCATTTTGCTTGGAGTCAGATTCCCCAGTGAAATAAACAAAAGGCTAATTGCTTTTGGATTTTAATTACTAGTGAAATACCTGAGTTCATTATATGATTCATATTTTATAGGCAGTTAAAGGACACCAAGGGTAGATGACAAATTCACGTATGAAAACAGTAATGTTAAAGCAAAGTAATTCAGAATGGTGGGAAGCCAAGGACAGAATATGCATTCATTTGCTTAACTAAACTACAAAGTGTCTGGATTTGGGGGCAACTCCACTCAGTGATTTCTTTTCTGTAGCCCCTCCCACTAATCATTAACTCTTCACCTTTCTGGTCTTGGAGCCCAGCTAGAAGAAAAACCTTCTTGGAGGAGGGTAGAAGGGGAAAGTGACAGGATGGAGGTGGAGCTTTCATCAACCACTTCCCCTCTCTTGCTTCCTACTTGAAACCACCCTTCAGTCAAAGCTTTATAGGTTCCTGGTGTTGTGACCAGGGTTTGAAGAACAGCTGCCATCACAGGTCGTGTTTTGCTCAGGATGCAATCCTCATTATGCTTATACAAGAGCAAGAACCACTGAAATCAGAGGGCCTTACTGCACATCCTTTTGACACATTGCTGAAACCAGAGTTCCCCTTCTCCAGAGAGGGGGAATAACACATAACCATCAAATATTTTTTGGAAAGAAAAACTGGCAAAACTGAGACTTACTACTATTCTCGTTTGCCCTGTCTTTGTCCCAATAAGGAGCCCCAAAGGCATGATACAGTGAAGCAGCACCATGGATAGCTCCATGTGAGCAACTTGCTCCAAGGAAGGCTGGGGGTGAATAGAATCCATATGAATCTAAGACTCCAGCCCAGCTATCCTGAGTTCTATAGTAATTGCTCAAAGTATGTAGGCTCTTAAAGGGCCAATCACCTTGCCTGGAGACTGGTGCTTCTTCCATAATCTCTTTCATGGCATTCACCCTATTGGGCAGGGATGGTAGCCAGGCTCCTTGGGATGAGAGGAAGAGGGTTTGGGGACATGGGGTCTGGCTAATCAGGAACTGGTTTTGTGGCCCTGGTTTCACCAGCCTCAGGCTCAATGTTATGAGCCTGGTGTAGCTCTTCAACTGGTAGGCAATTCCTCCTCCTTTGATATTGAGGCTGGAGCCGTGCATAACAAATTTCATTATTGCCCTGTATGATTGATCCTGGAATAAAGGCTGCTTCATGCATTATATAGCTGCAAACTTGTTAGTGTCCTCAACTTTGCATTTGTCAGGGAGCTGCATCCAGCCCCAGTTCCCAGATAGACTGTACCCAGGTAGACTGTACAGGTTTGCAAGCACCTATTTTTCACATGCATACACAACATTTTATGTGTGCATGTGACACATAGCAGGTGCAAACCTAAAAGTGGGAATATGTGACATTTATAGGCTCTTTGATACAGAAGGTATTACTGAATATGTACATTCATACCGAAAAATAATTAAATACAGGAAGCTCAACATGTGATTATTTTATTCTACATAATTCTGAAGCGTAGTGCCAAACCCTTTGCAGAAACATCTTAATTCAACTTTTGCAGAGATTTCATAGACTTCCAATTTATACCATGCTGACTTCACACACATTACAAGCTTTGGAAACTACAGAACATAGTTTAGTGACTTCCTAAGGATTTAAAACTGATTGATTAAATGTTGATATATCAGAATTTTACTGTTCACCCCACCCACAAAAGGGTTGACTGCTTATGAACATTCCAGTAGCCATTCCCAAAAGCTCAAGGGCACTAGCAAAGTGCCTTCCTCCACTGCCTCCACTATCTGTATGTCATGGTGGCATGAGGTGTGCAGGTTGAGGAACCAAGCAAGAAGGGAAGGGAGTGAGCAGCTGCCAGGTAGGGGCCACAGCAGGGGAGGCGTCGGCCACACTCGTATGGCAGCGTGCACCAAAAGATTTGTGTCCCGTTTCTCACCTGAAGAATGTTGGAGGTATGATGTCATGCTCTGCTCAAAGGGAGGAGCCATATCTGTTGCCCACCCAGTTTTGCTTCTAGGTACTCCAGCCACTGGCATGCAGCCCACAGGAGATTCTGCACGGTGGAATGCAGCCCTTGGGCTGAATATGTTTCCCACCCTTGCAGTATAGTATAAGTCTGCTTCAAAAAAATTATATCCACGCTGGGAAATCAGCATCTTTTGAATTTGCCTTTCACATGGCTATTAAAAGCACAGAAGTGCCTGACAAAGAATGAGGCATTTGGGAAGAGAGGTGGGTGGATGTGGAATGCTTGGATATTAATTTGTGTTTTCACCCTTTACTGAAATGCACTTAGGTGATTGTCACTTGTAAATGCTGCACTGGGACACGGCAAGCTCTATAAAACTGCACAGGCTTAATGAGTTCTTTCCCCACTAAAAAGACTTTGGCTGTGAATCAGCCTACCATTTTTCTTCACAGTGTTTTTTTATGGTTAAATCCCACTGTTATAATCACAAGCAAAGCCTCCAGGCCTTGTTTCAATCTAATGGCACAGGAAGGAGGTGGCGAACACCAAATATGACTGATAGCTCTCATAAACAAATAATTCTGTAGTACTTGTTTGTGTTTGTAGTTAGATAACATTTAGAAGGTCTTTCCAATAAATCTCCTGCTGTCCATTTAGCACTGGTGGTGGTGGGGAAACACAACTCTGCCACTTGACTGTCTTTCAGGTGCGACTCTATACAAACTTCAGCCTTCTCCCCAGAAGCTGATAATGGATACATAAAAGTAAAGGTAAAGGACCCCTGACAGTTAAGTCCAGTCATGAATGACTCTGGGGTTGCGGCTCTCATCTCACTTTATTGGCCGAGGGAGCCGATGTTTGTCCACAGACAGTTTTCCTGGGTCATGTGGCAAGCATGACAAAGCTGCTACTTGCACTTTGACGTGCTTTCGAACTGCTAGGTTAGCAGGAGCTGGGACTGAATAACGGGAGCTCATCCTGTCACAGGGATTCAAACTGCTGACCTTCTGTTTACACCACAGCACCACCTGTGTCCCATACTCAGTGCCTAAGCCAAAGCCTAACCACAGCAGTAATGAACAAAGCTGTGGCCAATTTTCAATCCCTGAAAGTTGTTGTGTCAAGTTTGTTCCACCTATCATTGCTTAACATCTTTGCCCACAGGGGTGTGGTCCACTGTGAGTGGGTCTGCAATATATCTGTAAGAATCCAAGCACCAATCTGGAGGAGCCCTAACTTCTGGGACCAAACTGGATGGGACATTAACAGCATCTTTAACTTAAATTGGGGATTTCCACACCAAAGCAAATAAGCAGGTTTTTCCTCAGGACCATAGCAGGGAAGAAAATAGGTTAAAGCCACCTCTACAGTTGCTGCAATTTTAATCAACCCACCCAGTTCATGCTATTTGCATCCCCCCCACAAAAAAACAAAACACTGCAAGTTAAATGCAGAAATGCATTTAACATCACATCTCGTTTGGTAGTCCGTATTACAGTCAGTACCTCACAGTTAGGCACAGAGATGGGTCGTATTCACAATTCATAGCAAGCATGCATTGACCTGTCAATGACCCCAGATAGTGGGAAAGAGGAGGTGGCTAAAGCCCCTTGGAGATTTCCTGTGTGCATAAATATGCTCAAGGTGATCAATCGCCTGGTAGAGGGCTAACATGAACAGAATGAAATCTATCCATCACCTGAGGGAGGACCCAAGGTCTACACCATTTAAGGCCCTCTTAAATTGTCAACACAGAGCTTAACATGTGATGCATGGACCTTATGCTTTCCCTCTGCAGAGGAGCGGGATCCTCAACACCAGACCCTGCGAAAGCCCTTGGTTTCCCACCGCCCTTCCTGCGTTTCAGCAGCTTATGATTCAGAATGTGGTGGGTCATATGAGGTATGTCTACTTCAGACACAATGCAAGGTTAAAAATGGAAAAACATCCAAGATTGGTCCTTCCTTGCATCGTGGATAAATGAAAGATAGAAAGGTCAAGATTTCACCTTTTTAATGCGATAATCGATACGTGGTGTTCTAAATGGATAGAAATGGCCATGCCTCTCCCTGATTTAGAGGTGCTTCATCAGGGCAGTGATAAACAGCCCTGGAATAGCAACTAAAAGTGCTTGCACTTGGGTATCTATGCAGGCTTCTCTGTCTGCTGGCAGCTCCTTGCTCCTAATCACTGGAGGTCTTTCTCCTTTCTCACTAATTCTCCTTTGCTGATCTTTCCCTCTTTCATTCTTGTCTTTCTTATATCTCTTCTTTCTTGCACACATCAGCCTTCCTTGCCACAAATCAAACCCATTAGACATTCCAGAGGGATCCTTGCCAATGCCTTCTCTTTGTGAACTAGCCGCCTTTTTTTTTTTTAATCTGCAGTGTTCCACATTACACTACCATTGATTTAATGGTACACCATGAATTTTACTACCTGTCAAACAACAGCACAATTATTTTGAGTTCTATTGAAGTTGGAGCTTGACACAGCAGACTGGATCGCATTACACTTTTCACCTAGGGAACCCCCATTGCCCAAAGAGTTTTTGCTACGACTTCCCTAAGTGGGGGTGGGGGTCTAGGGGGCTGGCCTGATTGCTTTAGTTTGGTGTTGTGGCAGTTGAACTAATGAGCAGGGAACTGGTAACGGAGACCCTAGAAAAGAGTGCACTGTAATGTGGTACTTAAAAGCTGTGTCTTAGGTCCTAGGAACATGATCTAGAGCAGACTTTGCCAACCTACTGCCCTCCAGATGTTTTGTACTACAACTCCCATTGTAAAAATGAAGACGGTAGAGCAAAGAGAGACAAGACAACAGAGCCTTAAGGAACTAGGGGAGGACTAGATTTACAGAGCTCTGTGAAGACAGAGACCTTCAGTCCTCACAACTGCTTCATTGGGAAGGAGTTAATGTCACCTCCAGGCCTGCACTGCTTTGGTTTCTTTGAATAAAGTGTTAGCTTCCCTGATGCCGGGTGCTTTATTACTGACCCACTCCTGACTCTGTCTCCTGTCACTCAGCAACTGCTATTCAAAGGTACACTTCCTCTGAACTCAGAGGGTCCCCTTTAGCTCTCCTGGCTAATCTCCATTGATGTCTTCCAGGACATTGTCCAAGCTCATTTTAAAGCCATTGAAGCCTGTGGCCATCACTACATCTGGTGACAAGGAATTCCACAAGTTAATTATATGCTATGTGAAGGAGCGCTTTATTTTATCTGTCCTGAATCTATTGCCAATCAATTTCATTTGGTGACCTTGAATTCTAGTATTATGAGAGAAGGAGAAGTGTACCCCCCCCCCACTGTTTCCATACTTGTCATTTTATAAACATCTCTTTTATTCCCTCACCCTCAGTTCTCCATTCCACTGTCCCCCAAATGAAATAGCCCCAAACATCCTTGCCTTTCCCTAGAAGGAAAAGCTAAGGGTGGTATTTAACTAAGTTTTCCTCAGAGGAAGCCCACTGAAATTAATGGGCATAACTTACTCAGGTTCATTAATTTCAGTGGGCCTACTCTAAAATGTAGCTGACTACCACCCTAACCCTCAAAATTGCCCTGTGGTTGTACTCTTAGCTCAGGGATGAGGAAACTTCGTTCTCCCATCAGGTCCAGCAAGCAGAGTCAGTGGTTAGGGGTGATGGGAGTTACAGACCAAAATATCTGGAGGGCACCAGGTTGAGGAAGCTTGCTCTAAATTGATCCTATGATAGGGATAAACATGTAGACCGATCCTGTGCATGTTTACTAAGGAGTAAGCCTTATTGTGTTCAATGAGACCTCCTCCCAGATAAAAAGGCACAGAAGGACAGTCTTAGGCTACAATTTTGTTCTCACTAATCAGATAGGAGTAAGGTCCCTTGAACTCAGTGGGCTTAACCTCCCATAAGGTACAAACAAGAATTGCCTTGTTAGTCTACTGTTGAGGAAGTCTTGGGAAAGCATAACTCTGTGGTGAATGGAACACAAATAACCGAAGCTTCATCATGCTTCAGCTGACCACAGCAGCTTCACCATCACTTACTTACTGATCAGGTTTCAGTGTTCTGGGGGCCTTCCTTCTCTCCCCACAACTCTTCTCCCGTATGCATGTGTTGTGTTCCATTATTGGATACTAAAGTCAAACCAAATAATTAGGTGGCAACAAAATTTACAGCCTGCAGCCCTATAAACTTTACTGAACACTCTTTCAGCCATCAGCTGGTATTTAATCAACACATCATAACTTTTATTAAGCCTAAATGAAATGCTTCTGGGACACTAAATTTAACTGTGCTTGGAAACATGGGGTCATCTTTGGTTTGATTTACATATCCCAGAGCATCACACCAATCCAGGATACAATTAGGAGATAGCCAGATGTTCCCTTATTTTAAAGGGTGTCTCGTGTTTTGAAGAGTTGTTTTTATGCTAGAATATTGAAGCTCTCCTGGAACATAATAGGTGGTCCTTTATCCAGATCATCATAGCCCTGTAGGAGTCTATAAAATACATGCCTGATCTCTAAAACGATACTTTTTATTACCTTTTCTCTCTCCAATCTGGCTAGTGTAAATACCTCAGCTTTTAAGGCAGCTCTTTAGAGACACCCACCCCCATCTTCCCTTGCAGGAAAGGTGACAACAATGATTTCATCACCTTTCTAGAAGAAAGGTTGCAAATCTTTGCTCTTACCTTTCGCAAATTGGGTAACACAAGTTAACCTGGCCTTCCACAACCTGGTGCCTTACTGGTGCTTTAGACTACAATTCCCCTCATCCCTCGATGATGATTGGACTTGGCTGTGGATGATGGGACTTGGAGATTTCCCATATCTGATCTAGTGGCCCCCACTAGGGACAGTGCAGTTGCTACCAGTAGTTAAGTACAACTTGCCCACAAGCAAACTTTGTTTTGATGGATAGAATGCCTTGGAAAACTACCAGGGATGTTGCTCCCTCATCTTAAATCTGTAGGTGTATCAGTAAAATTAGTATGACTTATCTGAACATAATTCATTTCAAAACAGATTATATATACCAAGATTAAAATACTAAAAGGCAGGTATAGACGCTTCCCTTTGTATAAAAAAAGTCTCGATATTAGGAAATCTGTCTCGCTCGTTGCAGTCACCATAGTCTGACCCAGAGGTCACACTCTTTGAATATAGAAAGCATAAATTAATAGGTTTATCACTTGTACTAATAACACATTTAAAGGGAAATGGGGCAAACCAGCCAGATGGATGGGGCATTAAGAATAAAATAATGATAATGATGATAATGATAATAATGGCAGATTGAGACTTTACAGTCCTACAAGAAAGATGCCAACAAATGCTTCCATGTGGTAGTTGCTGAACATGGGTCCATGTGAGCTCCTTACCACTGAATTGGGGGAGTAAATGGTGAGTCTCCATAGCAGTGCCAGAAATCATCAGGCATGTGACATGGAGATTGACATGGAGATTTCCTACCTGTTCAGGGTGATCCATGCAGTAGGTACTTGCAAATGTTCTGACCTCACGGAGTTGCATTTTTACAGGCTATTTAATCACTTCAAACTAAATACATTCCAAAAATCCAGGTGGTTTTTTTTTTTAAGATGTCCAAGTTTCTATATAAGTCTCAATCAAGTTTCTGTCCAGTCTTTGCTAGAGAAACATGTACGACAGATAATTGAGCCTGAACAAATTACTGTGTAAACAGCTCAAGGATGACATCAATGTTGACAGCTCAACACCGCTGCCACTTTAACAGCATTTCTATAAACTTCAGAGAGATTAACGCAGCTGCTTAAAAAGTTGCCCTAACTTTACAGTATGGAGGATGGTCTTATTATCTCTATGATGATTACACCAGCACTTGGAGAAGCTGATTTCTTGCTGGATATAATTAAATGCTTGAGTTACAACCTTCGCCACACGCACTCCACCTGCGAACACTGATTGTAAAAGGTTGGAGCCGGATACTATCAGGGAGGTCCCTATCTGTATTTCAAGTTGGCTAGCACTGTGCTTGCTTGTTGACTTGTACCACAAATAAGAAAGCTTCATCCTATGTGGAACTTTGCTGTGGTGATAAAGGTTAGGATGATGGTGGCAGTTTCCTAGGCATTATACAATCAGTGAGGAATACTAAAGTGTGATCTTATAATCTAACAGTTAATGTTAAAGATGGGAAGAAAGAAAACAAAGAAATGCTATCAAGAGAAAAAGTTATGATAACAATGAGCCAGGGAAGAAGTGAGACAAAAAAGCACCTAGTTAGTCGTGGGCTGTCAGTTTAATTAATTAAAGAATGGATAAACTAAATTTAACTGAAATGAAATAGAACTGAAAAGAACAAGCATGGAGAATCTTAGGCCAAATGCAGACCTTCTGTGTTTCCTACCTGGCCCCCTTTCCAGGACTCACCCCTCATTGGACCTGATCCATGTCTTCTTTGCATGGCTGGATTGCATAGTTGAACTGTGATGGAGGATAGAGAGGTGTGTAGTTTGTGTTCTGACTTTTGTATAGTTGGAATGTAGCTTGAAGTATAAAGGTCAGAGTCACATCGATTACTCCACCCACTCTGGCTCTGCTCAGCACTGACATGTGGCCCTCAGGCTGATAATGACCTCCCCACCCTCACTGTAAACGTCTGTGAAGGTGCTTTGCTGATGGCTTGAGAAAAAGGGGAGTTTTTGTTAAATCTGATGATCATTTACCATTTAAGAAATAAAAGATTATGACCGTGGTAGAATGCAATGATTTTTCAACACATGATTTCTTCATCAAGTTCAGTTATATGGAATATCCCCAATTATAAGAACCCACCAAAATAGCTTTAAAACAAACATGTTCAAGATTCTGCAGTCTTGAAAGGTTCAGATGTCAGAGACAGAAGTTGATACTTATGGCTCAATCTGTCAATTTCAGAAATTGGCAGCAAACTTTATTTTACACATAAAGTGTCAACTATTCTTGAAAAACCAAAAATCTTGCTGTTACTAAATCTGAATTTGTGGGCCAGGAACTCTGGGGGAATATCTGTTTTTCGTTTTTTAGTAATAATGTGCCAATCAGAGACAATTTTTCTCTGATAATACCCTGGCCAGTAGTGGACATAATTTCACTCACAAACTAAATGTGTTGTTTGTTCTCATGACCCATGTTTTGAGCTGTTGTGGCAATTTCATCCATCTGCACATGTATGTCTGCATTATACATGGCATTTTAGAATCGCGACAGAGCTAAGTTTAGATGATATTTCTGCCTCATTGGATACCTTGCTCAGAATGGCACCAAATGTTCATAATTTTGGTATCAACATGTGTCACAGAGGTGCATGCTAGTCTCTCACATTGGCAGTTCAGCACTGAAGCCAAGCCAGGCACCAAATTGAAAGACTTTATTGATTCATTTGGAGGAGGCCAGAGAAATCGTTCTCCACAAGTGTTGACAGCAACTCTCAGCAACCCTTTTTGCATTTCCATAAACAAAAAATGGGTCATCCCAGTCTTTGACTAAAAGGTTGCAGTTTGTTTGCACACATTTGCAGATGCAACTAGGTTTTCAGTGACCCCAAAAGACAGATTAGTAAGTTGTGCACAAAACAATACCTATGATTTTTTTTACAAATAACAAGAGTTTTGTTGTGTTACAAAGAAGTTTCTAATTGGTGAAAAATATTTAAATAATTTAGATTTGTAAAGAGTTTTTGAAAACCTATGGGGCACTGTTGACCCCTGATACTGTTAAGGAGGTGAGTGATTTGTCTGCTATGAAAAAGGACAAAATAATTGTGTTCTACCTTCTTCATTGTTTCCCTCATGAAATTGTTTCCCTCATGAAATAGACATTGTTTCCCTCATGAAATAGACAGAACAGGTTCAGGGCTAAGTACCTGTAGACATAACAAGCAAAGAGTAACTAACAGCTTTCAGCAGCATTTTGTAGGATTGACCTACAGCA